>NC_064616.1:13757500-15007500 GCF_023898315.1 Schistocerca nitens
GAGTGTAAAACTGGTGACACAGGAAACGCTCAAAACATAGACAGTAGGAAGACTTAGTCTTCCTGTACTTAAGTCGGCATTGTGTCACTTAAATTTAATTCCGATGCAATTTCTGTTTTTCATCGTCAATGGGAAGGTCCAAGGGATACAGTAAACCTGCAGAGGTGCATCGGAATGTAAAACTGATGACACAGGAAACGCTCAAAACATAGACAGTAGGAAGACTCAGTCTTTCTGTACTTAAGTCGGCATTGTGTGTCTTATATTTAATTCCAATGCAATATCTGTGCTTCATCGTCAATGGGAAGGTCCAAGGGATACAGTAAACCTGTGGAGGTGCATCAGAATGTAAAATTGGTGACACAGGAAACGCTCAAAACATAGACAGTAGGAAGACTCAGTCTTCCTGTACTTAAGTCGGCATTGTGTCTCTTATATTTAATTCCGATGAAATTTCTGTGTTTCATCGTCAATGGGAAGCTCCAATGGATACAGTAAACCTGCAGAGGTGCATCAGAATGTAAAACTGGTGACACAGGAAATGCTCAAAACATAGACAGTAGGAAGACTCAGTCTTTCTGTACATAAGTCGGCATTGTGTCTCTTATATTTAATTCCGATGCGATTTCTGTCTTTCATTGTCAATGGGAAGGTCCAAGGGATACTATAAACAGGCAGAGGTGCATCGAAATGTAAAACTGGTGACACAGGAAACGCTCAAAACATTGACCGTACGAAGACTGATTTCTTGTACTTAAGTGGGCATTATGTCTCTTATATTTAATTTCGATGCAATTTCTGTGTTTCATCGTCAATGGGATGGTCCAAGGGATACAGGAAACCTGCAGAAGTGCATCGGAATGTAAAACTGGTGACACAGGAAACGCTCAAAACATTGACTGTAAGAAGACTGTTTTCTTGTACTTAAGTCGGCATTGTGTCTCTTATATTTAATTCCGATGCAATTTCTGTGTTTCATCGTCACTGTGAAGGTCCAAGGGATACAGTAAAACTGTACAGGTGCATCGGAATGTAAAACTGGTGACACAGGAAACGCTCAAATTATAGATAGTAGGAACACTCAGTCTTCCTGTACTTAAGTCGGCATTGTGTCTCTTATATTTAAATTCGATGCAATTTGTGTGTTTCATCGCCAATGGGAAGGTCCAAGGGATACAGTAAACCTGCAGAGGTGCATCGGAATGTAAAACTGATGACACAGGAAACGCTCAAAACATAGACAGTAGGAAGACTCAGTCTTTCTGTACTTAAGTCGGCATTGTGTCTCTTATATTTAATTCCAATGCAATATCTGTGCTTCATCGTCAATGGGAAGGTCCAAGGGATACAGTAAACCTGCGGAGGTGCATCAGAATGTAAAACTGGTGACACAGGAAACGCTCAAAACATAGACAGTAGGAAGACTCAGTCTTCCTGTACTTAAGTCGGCATTGTGTCTCTTATATTTAATTCCGATGCAATTTCTGTGTTTCATCGTCAATGGGAAGGTCCAATGGATACAGTAAACCTGCAGAGGTGCATCAGAATGTAAAACTGGTGACACAGGAAACGCTCAAAACATAGACAGTAGGAAGACTCAGTCTTTCTGTACATAAGTCGGCATTGTGTCTCTTATATTTAATTCCGATGCGATTTCTGTCTTTCATTGTCAATGGGAAGGTCCAAGGGATACAATAAACAGGCAGAGGTGCATCGGAATGTATAACTGGTGACACAGGAAACGCTCTAAACATTGACCGTACGAAGACTGTTTTCTTGTACTTAAGTGGGCATTATGTCTCTTATATTTAATTTCGATGCAATTTCTGTGTTTCATCGTCAATGGGATGGTCCAAGGGATACAGGAAACCTGCAGAAGTGCATCGGAATGTAAAACTGGTGACACAGGATACGCTCAAAACATTGATTGTAAGAAGACTGTTTTCTTGTACTTAAGTCGGCATTGTGTCTCTTATATTTAATTCCGATGCAATTTCTGTGTTTCATCGTCACTGTGAAGGTCCAAGGGATACAGTAAAACTGTACAGGTGCATCGGAATGTAAAACTGGTGACACAGGAAACGCTCAAATTATAGATAGTAGGAACACTCAGTCTTCCTGTACTTAAGTCGGCATTGTGTCTCTTATATTTAAATTCGATGCAATTTGTGTGTTTCATCGCCAATGGGAAGGTCCAAGGGATACAGTAAACCTGCAGAGGTGCATCGGAATATAAAACTGGTGACACAGGAAACGCTCAAAACATTGACTGAAAGAAGACAGTTTTCTTGTACTTAAGGCGGCATTGTGTCTCTTATATTTAATTCCGATGCACATTCTGTGTTTCATTGTCACTGTGAAGGTCCAAGGCATACAGAAAACCTGTAGAGGTGCATCGGAATGTAAAACTGGTGACACAGGAAACGCTCAAAACATTGACTGTAAGAAGACTGTTTTCTTGTACATAAGTCGGCATGGCGTCTCTTATATTTAATTCCGATGCAATTTCTGTGTTTCATCGTCAATGGGAAGGTCCAAGGGATACAGTAAACCTGCAGAGGTGCATCGGAGTGTAAAACTGGTGACACAGGAAACGCTAAAAACATAGCCAGTAGGAAGACTTAGTCTTACTGTACTGATGTCGGCATTGTGTCACTTAAATTTAATTCCAATGCAATTTCTGTGTTTCATCGTCAATGGGAAGGTCCAAGGGATACAGTAAACTTGCAGAGGTGCATCAGAATGTAAAACTGTCGACACAGGAAACGCTCAAATTATAGACAGTAGGAAGACTCAGTCTTCCTGTACTTAAGTCGGCATTGTGTCTCCTATATTTAATTCCGATGGAATTTCTGTGTTTCATCGTCAATGGGATGGTCCAAGGGATACAGGAAACCTGCAGAGGTGCATCGGAATGTAATACTGGTGACACAGGAAACGCTCAAATCATAGACAGTAGGAAGACTCAGTCTTCCTGTACTTAAGTCGGCATTGTGTCTCTTATATTTAATCCCGATGCAATTTCTGTGAGTCTTCGTCAATGGGAAGGTCCACGGGATACAGTAAACCTGCAGAGGTGCATCGGAATGTAAATCTGGTGACACAGGAAACGCTCAAATCATAGACAGTAGGAAGAATCAGTCTTCCTATTCTTAAGTCGGCATTGTGTCACTTATATTTATTTCCGATGAAATTTCTGCGTTTCATCGTGAATGCGAAGGTCCAATGGATATAGTAAACCTGCAGAGGTGCATCGGAAAGTAAAACTGAAGACACAGGAAACACCCAAAACATAGACAGTAGGAAGACTTAGTCTTCCTGTACTTAAGTCGGCATTGTGTCTCTTATATTTAATTCCGATGCAATTTCAGTGTTTCATCGTCACTGTGAAGGTCCAAGGGATACAGTAAACCTGTAGAGGTGCATCGGGATGTAAAACTGGTGACACAGGAAACGCTCAAATTATAGACAGTAGGAAGACTCAGTCCTCCTGTACTTAAGTCGGCATTGTGTCTCTTATATATAATTCCGATGCAATTTCTGTGTTTCATCGTCACTGTGAAGGTCCAAGGGATACAGTAAAACTGTACAGGTGCATCCGAATGTAAAACTGGTGACACAGGAAACGCTCAAATTATAGACAGTTGAAAGACTCAGTCTTCCTGTACTTAAGTCGGCATTGTGTCTCTTATATTTAAATTCGATGCAATTTCTGCGTTTCATCGCCAATGGGAAGGTCCAAGGGATACAGTAAACCTGCAGAAGTGCATCGGAATATAAAACTTGTGACACAGGAAACGCTCAAAACATTGACTGTAAGAAGACTGTTTTCTTGTACTTAAGTCGGCATTGTGTCTCTTATATTTAATTCCGATGCACATTCTGTGTTTCATTGTCAGTGTGAAGGTCCATGGGATACAGAAAACCTGTAGAGGTGCATCGGAATGTAAAACTGGTGATACAGGAAACGCTCAAATTATAGACAGTAGGAAGACTCAGTCCTCCTGTACTTAAGTCGGCATTGTGTCTCTTATATTTAATTCCGATGCAATTTCTGTGTTTCATCGTCAATGGGAAGGTCCAAGGGATACAGTAAACCTGCAGAGGTGCATCGGAGTGTAAAACTGGTGACACAGGAAACGCTCAAAACATAGACAGTTGGAAGACTTACTCTTCCTGTACTTAAGTCGGCATTGTGTCTCTTATATTTAATTCCGATGAAATTTTAGTTTTTCATCGTGAATGGGAAGGTCCAAGGGATATAGTAAACCTGCAGAGGTGCATCGGAAAGTAAAACTGATGACACAGGAAACGCTCAAAACATAGACAGTAGGAAGACTTAGTCTTCCTGTACTTAAGTCGGCATTGTGTCTCTTATATTTAATTCCGATGCAATTTCTGTGTTTCATCGTCACTGTGAAGGTCCAAGGGATACAGTAAAACTGTACAGGTGCATCGGAATGTAAAACTGGTGATACAGGAAACGCTCAAATTATAGACAGTAGGAAGACTCAGTCCTCCTGTACTTAAGTCGGCATTGTGTCTCTTATATTTAATTCCGATGCAATTTCTGTGTTTCATCGTCAATGGGAAGGTCCAAGGGATACAGTAAACCTGCAGAGGTGCATCGGAGTGTAAAACTGGTGACACAGGAAACGCTCAAAACATAGACAGTTGGAAGACTTACTCTTCCTGTACTTAAGTCGGCATTGTGTCACTTAAATTTAATTCCGATGCAATTTCTGTTTTTCATCGTCAATGGGAAGGTCCAAGGGATACAATAAACCTGCAGAGGTGCATCGGAATGTAAAACTGATGACACAGGAAACGCTCAAAACATAGACAGTAGGAAGACTCAGTCTTTCTGTACTTAAGTCGGCATTGTGTTTCTTATATTTAATTCCAATGCAATTTCTGTGTTTCATCGTCAATGGGAAGGTCCAAGGGATACCGTAAACCTGCAGAGGTGCATCAGAATGTAAAACTGGTGACACAGGAAACGCAAAAATTATAGACAGTAGGAAGACTCAGTCTTACTGTACTTAAGTCGGCATTGTGTCTCTTATATTTAATTCCGATGCAATTTCTGTGTTTCATCGTCAATGGGAAGGTCCAAGGGATACAGTAAACCTGCAGAGGTGCATCAGAATGTAAAACTGGTGACACAGGAAACGCTCAAATTATAGACAGTAGGAAGACTCAGTCTTCCTGTACTTAAGTCGGCATTGTGTCTCTTATATTTAATTCCGATGCAATTTCTGTGTTTCATCGTCAATGGGATTGTCCAAGGGATACAGGAAACCTGTAGAGATGCATCGGAATGTAAAACTGGTGACACAGGAAACGCTCAAATCATAGACAGTAGGAAGACTCAGTCTTCCCGTACTTAAGTCGGCATTGTGTCTCTTATATTTAATTCCAATGCAATTTCTGTGTTTCATCGTCAATGGGAAGGTCCAAGGGATACAGTAAACCTGCAGAGGTGCATCAGAATGTAAAACTGGTGACAAAGGAAACGCTCAAATTATAGACAGTAGGAAGACTCAGTCTTCCTGTACTTAAGTTGGCATTGTGTCTCTTATATTTAATTCCGATGCAATTTCTGTGTTTCATCGTCAATGGGATTGTCCAAGGGATACAGGAAACCTGCAGAGGTGCATCGGAATGTAAAACTGGTGACACAGGAAACGCTCAAATCATAGACAGTAGGAAGACTCAGTCTTCCTGTACTTAAGTCGGCATTGTGTCTCTTATATTTAATTCCGATGCAATTTCTGTGTTTCATCGTCAATGGGAAGGTCCACGGGATACAGTAAACCTGCAGAGGTGCATCGATATGTAAATCTGGTGACACAGGAAACGCTCAAATCATAGACAGTAGGAAGAATCAGACTTCCTATACTTAAGTCGGCATTCTGTCTCTTATATTTAATTCCGATGAAATTTCTGCGTTTCATCGTGAATGGGAAGGTCCAAGGGATATAGTAGACCTGCAGAGGTGCATCGGAAAGTAAAACTGATGACACAGGAAACACTCAAAACATAGACAGTAGGAAGACTTAGTCTTGCTGTACTTAAGTCGGCATTGTGTCTCTTATATTTAATTCCGATGCAATTTCTGTGTTTCATCGTCACTGTGAAGGTCCAAGGGATACAGTAAAACTGTACAGGTGCATCGGAATGTAAAACTGGTGACACAGGAAACGCTCAAATTATAGACAGTAGGAAGACTCAGTCTTCCTGTACTTAAGTCGGCATTGTGTCTCTTAAATTTAAATTCGATGAAATTTGTGTGTTTCATCGCCAATGGGAAGGTCCAAGGGATACAGTAAACCTGCAGAGGTTCATCGGAATGTAAAACTGGTGATACAGGAAACGCTCAAATCATTGACTGTAAGAAGACGGTTTTCTTGTACTTATGTCGGCATTGTGTCTCTTATATTTAATTCCGATGCGATTTCTGTCTTTCATCGTCAATGGGAAGGTCCAAGGGATACAATAAACAGGCAGAGGTGCATCGGAATGTAAAACTGGTGACACAGGAAACGCTCAAATCATAGACAGTAAGAAGACTCAGTCTTCCTGTACTTAGGTCGGCATTGTGTGTCTTATATTTAATTCCGATGCAATTTCTGTGTTTCATCGTGAATGGGAAGGTCCAAGGGATATAGTAAACCTGCAGAGGTGCATCGGAAAGTAAAACTGATGACACAGGAAACGCTCAAAACATAGACAGTAGGAAGACTTTATCTTCCTGTACTTAAGTCGGCATTGTGTCTCTTATATTTAATTCCGATTCAATTTCTGTGTTTCATCGTCAGTGTGAAGGTCCAAGGGATACAGTAAACATGTGGAGGTGCATCGGGATGTAAATCTGGTGACACAGGAAACGCTCAAATTACAGACAGTAGTAAGACTCAGGCTTCCTGTACTTAAGTCGGAATTGTGTCTGTTATATTTAATTCCGATGCAATTTCTGTGTTTCATCGTCAATGGGAAGGTCCAAGGGATACAGTAAACCTGCAGAGGTGCATCGGAATGTAAAACTGGTGACACAGGAAACGCTCAAAACATAGACAGTAAGAAGACTCAGTCTTCCTGTACTTAGGTCGGCATTGTGTGTCTTATATTTAATTCCGATGCAATTTCTGTGTTTCATCGTCAATGGGAAGGTCCAAGGGATACAGTAAACCTGCAGAGGTGCATCGGAGTGTAAAACTGGTGACACAGGAAACGCTCAAAACATTGACTGTAAGAAGACGGTTTTCTTGTACTTAAGTCGGCATTGTGTGTCTTATATTTAATTCCGATGCACATTCTGTGTTTCATTGACACTGTGAAGGTCCAAGGGATACAGTAAACCTGTAGAGGTGCATCGGAATGTATAACTGGTGACACAGGAAACGCTCAAATTACAGACAGTAGTAAGACTCAGGCTTCCTGTACTTAAGTCGGCATTGTGTCTCTTATATTTAATTCCGATGCAATTTCTGTGTTTCATCGTCAATGGGAAGGTCCAAGGGATACAGTAAACCTGCAGAGGTGCATCGGAATGTAAAACTGGTGACACAGGAAACGCTCAAAACATAGACAGTAGTAAGACTCAGTCTTGCTGTACTTAAGTCGGCATTGTGTCTCTTATATTTAATTCCGATGAAATTTCAGTGTTTCATCGTGAATGGGAAGGTCCATGGGATATAGTAAACCAGAAGAGGTGCATCGGAAAGTAAAACTGATGACACAGGAAACGCTCAAAACATAGACAGTAGGAAAACTTAGTCTTCCTGTACTTAAGTCGGCATTGTGTCTCTTAAATTTAATTCCGATGCAATTTCTGTGTTTCATCGTCAATGGAAAGGTCCAAGGGATACAGTAAACCTGCAGAGGTGCATCGGAATGTAAAACTGGTGACACAGGAAACGCTCAAAATATTGACTGTAAGAAGACTGTTTTCTTGTACTTAAGTCGGCATTGTGTCTCTTATATTTAATTCCGATGCACATTCTGTGTTTCATTGTCACTGTGAAGGTCCAAGGGATACAGAAAACCTGTAGAGGTGCATCGGAATGTAAAACTGGTGATGCAGGAAACGCTCAAATTATAGACAGTAGGAAGACTCAGTCCTCCTGTACTTAAGTCGGCATTGTGTCTCTTATATTTAATTCCGATGCAATTTCTGTGTTTTATCGTCAATGGGAAGGTCCAAGGGATACAGTAAACCTGCAGAGGTGCATCGGAGTGTAAAACTGGTGACACAGGAAACGCTCAAAACATAGACAGTAGGAAGACTTAGTCTTCCTGCACTTAAGTCGGCATTGTGTCACTTAAATGTAATTCCGATGCAATTTCTGTTTTTCATCGTCAATGGGAAGTTCCAAGGGATACAGTAAACCTGCAGAGGTGCATCGGAATGTAAAACTCATGACACAGGAAACGCTCAAAACATAGACAGTAGGAAGACCCAGTCTTTCTGTACTTAAGTCGGCATTGTGTTTCTTATATTTAATTCCAATGCAATTTCTGTGTTTCATCGTCAATGGGAAGGTCCAAGGGATACAGTAAACCTGCAGAGGTGCATCAGAATGTAAAACTGGTGACAGAGGAAACGCTCAAATTATAGACAGTAGGAAGACTCAGTCTTCCTGTACTTAAGTCGGCATTGTGTCTCTTATATTTAATTCCGATGCAATTTCTGTGTTTCATCGTCAATGGGAAGGTCCAAGGGATACAGTAAACCTGCAGAGGTCCATCGGAATGTAAAACTGATGACACAGGAAACGATCAAATCATAGACAGTAGGAAGACTCAGTCTTTCTGTACTTAAGTCGGCATTGTGTCTCTTATATTTAATTCCAATGCAATTTCTGTGTTTCATCGTCAATGGGAAGGTCCAAGGGATACAGTAAACATGCAGAGGTGCATCAGAATGTAAAACTGGTGACACAGGAAACGCTCAAATTATAGACAGTAGCAAGACTCAGTCTTCCTGTACTTAGGTAGGCATTGTGTGTCTTATATTTAATTCCGATGCAATTTCTGTGTTTCATCGTCAATGGGATGGTCCAAGGGATACAGGAAACCTGCAGAGGTGCATCGGAATGTAAAACTGGTGACACAGGAAACGCTCAAATCATAGACAGTAGGGAGACTCAGTCTTCCTGTACTTAGGTCGGCATTGTGTGTCTTATATTTAATTCCGATGCAATTTCTGTGTTTCATCGTCAATGGGAAGGTCCACGGGATACAGTAAACCTGCAGAGGTGCATCGGAACTTAAATCTGGTGACACAGGAAACGCTCAAATCATAGACAGTAGGAAGACTCAGTCTTCCTCTACTTAAGTCGGCTTTGTGTCTCTTATATTTATTTCCGATGAAATTTCTGTGTTTCATCGTGAATGGGAAGGTCCAAGGGATATAGTAAACCTGCAGAGGTGCATCGGAAAGTAAAACTGATGACACAGGAAACGCTCAAAACATAGACAGTAGGAAAACTTAGTCTTCCTGTACTTAAGTCGGCATTGTGTCTCTTAAATTTAATTCCGATGCAATTTCTGTGTTTCATCGTCAATGGAAAGGTCCAAGGGATACAGTAAACCTGCAGAGGTGCATCGGAATGTAAAACTGGTGACACAGGAAACGCTCAAAATATTGACTGTAAGAAGACTGTTTTCTTGTACTTAAGTCGGCATTGTGTCTCTTATATTTAATTCCGATGCACATTCTGTGTTTCATTGTCACTGTGAAGGTCCAAGGGATACAGTAAACTTGCAGAGGTGCATCGGAATGTAAAACTGATGACACAGGAAACGCTCAAATCATAGACAGTAGGAAGACTCAGTCTTTCTGTACTTAAGTCGGCATTGTGTTTCTTATATTTAATTCCAATGCAATTTCTGTGTTTCATCGTCAATGGGAAGGTCCAAGGGATACCGTAAACCTGCAGAGGTGCATCAGAATGTAAAACTGGTGACACAGGAAACGCAAAAATTATAGACAGTAGGAAGACTCAGTCTTACTGTACTTAAGTCGGCATTGTGTCTCTTATATTTAATTCCGATGCAATTTCTGTGTTTCATCGTCAATGGGAAGGTCCAAGGGATACAGTAAACCTGCAGAGGTGCATCAGAATGTAAACTGGTGACACAGGAAACGCTCAAATTATAGACAGTAGGAAGACTCAGTCTTCCTGTACTTAAGTCGGCATTGTGTCTCTTATATTTAATTCCGATGCAATTTCTGTGTTTCATCGTCAATGGGATTGTCCAAGGGATACAGGAAACCTGCAGAGATGCATCGGAATGTAAAACTGGTGACACAGGAAACGCTCAAATCATAGACAGTAGGAAGACTCAGTCTTCCCGTACTTAAGTCGGCATTGTGTCTCTTATATTTAATTCCAATGCAATTTCTGTGTTTCATCGTCAATGGGAAGGTCCAAGGGATACAGTAAACCTGCAGAGGTGCATCAGAATGTAAAACTGGTGACAAAGGAAACGCTCAAATTATAGACAGTAGGAAGACTCAGTCTTCCTGTACTTAAGTTGGCATTGTATCTCTTATATTTAATTCCGATGCAATTTCTGTGTTTCATCGTCAATGGGATTGTCCAAGGGATACAGGAAACCTGCAGAGGTGCATCGGAATGTAAAACTGGTGACACAGGAAACGCTCAAATCATAGACAGTAGGAAGACTCAGTCTTCCTGTACTTAAGTCGGCATTGTGTCTCTTATATTTAATTCCGATGCAATTTCTGTGTTTCATCGTCAATGGGAAGGTCCACGGGATACAGTAAACCTGCAGAGGTGCATCGATATGTAAATCTGGTGACACAGGAAACGCTCAAATCATAGACAGTAGGAAGAATCAGACTTCCTATACTTAAGTCGGCATTCTGTCTCTTATATTTAATTCCGATGAAATTTCTGCGTTTCATCGTGAATGGGAAGGTCCAAGGGATATAGTAAACCTGCAGAGGTGCATCGGAAAGTAAAACTGGTGATACAGGAAACGCTCAAATTATAGACAGTAGGAAGACTCAGTCTTCCTGTACTTAAGTCGGCATTGTGTCTCTTAAATTTAAATTCGATGAAATTTGTGTGTTTCATCGCCAATGGGAAGGTCCAAGGGATACAGTAAACCTGCAGAGGTTCATCGGAATGTAAAACTGGTGATACAGGAAACGCTCAAAACATTGACTGTAAGAAGACGGTTTTCTTGTACTTATGTCGGCATTGTGTCTCTTATATTTAATTCCGACGCACATTCTGTGTTTCATTGTCACTGTGAAGGTCCAAGGGATACAGAAAACCTGTAGAGGTGCATCGGAATGTAAAACTGGTGATACAGGAAACGCTCAAATTATAGACAGTAGGAAGACTCAGTCTTCCTGTACTTAAGTCGGCAGTGTGTCTCTTATGTTTAATTCCGATGCAATTTCTGTGTTTCATCGTCAATGGGAAGGTCCAAGGAATACAGTAAACCTGCAGAGGTGCATCGGAGTGTAAAACTTGTGACACAGGAAACGCTCAAAACATAGACAGTAGGAAGACTTAGTCTTCCTGTACTTAAGTCGGCATTGTGTCACTTAAATTTAATTCCGATGCAAATTCTGTTTCTCATCGTCAATGGGAAGGTCCAAGGGATATAGTAAACCTGCAGAGGTGCATCGGAATGTAAAACTGATGACACAGGAAACGCTCAAAACATAGACAGTAGGAAGACTCAGTCTTTCTGTACTTAAGTCGGCATTGTGTCTCTTATATTTAAATCCAATGCAATATCTGTGCTTCATCGTCAATGGGAAGGTCCAAGGGATACAGTAAACCTGCGGAGGTGCATCAGAATGTAAAACTGGTGACACAGGAAACGCTCAAAACATAGACAGTAGGAAGACTGAGTCTTCCTGTACTTAAGTCGGCATTGTGTCTCTTATATTTAATTCCGATGCAATTTCTGTGTTTCATCGTCAATGGGAAGGTCCAATGGATACAGTAAACCTGCAGAGGTGCTTCAGAATGTAAAACTGGTGACACAGGAAACGCTCAAAACATAGACAGTAGGAAGACTCAGTCTTTCTGTACATAAGTCGTCATTGTGTCTCTTATATTTAATCCGATGCGATTTCTGTCTTTCATCGTCAATGGGAAGGTCCAAGGGATACAATAAACAGGCAGAGGTGCATCGGAATGTAAAACTGGTGACACAGGAAACGCTCAAATCATAGACAGTAAGAAGACTCAGTCTTCCTGTACTTAGGTCGGCATTGTGTGTCTTATATTTAATTCCGATGCAATTTCTGTGTTTCATCGTGAATGGGAAGGTCCAAGGGATATAGTAAACCTGCAGAGGTGCATCGGAAAGTAAAACTGATGACACAGGAAACGCTCAAAACATAGACAGTAGGAAGACTTTATCTTCCTGTACTTAAGTCGGCATTGTGTCTCTTATATTTAATTCCGATTCAATTTCTGTGTTTCATCGTCAGTGTGAAGGTCCAAGGGATACAGTAAACATGTAGAGGTGCATCGGGATGTAAATCTGGTGACACAGGAAACGCTCAAATTACAGACAGTAGTAAGACTCAGGCTTCCTGTACTTAAGTCGGAATTGTGTCTGTTATATTTAATTCCGATGCAATTTCTGTGTTTCATCGTCAATGGGAAGGTCCAAGGGATACAGTAAACCTGCAGAGGTGCATCGGAATGTAAAACTGGTGACACAGGAAACGCTCAAAACATAGACGGTAGGAAGACTTAGTCTTCCTGTACTTATGTCCGCATTGTGTCTCTTAAATTTAATTCCGATGCAGTTTCTGTGTTTCATCGTCAATGGGAAGGTTTAAGGGATACAGTAAACCTGCAGAGGTTCATCGGAATGTAAAACTGGTGACACAGGAAATGCTCAAAACATTGACTGTAAGAAGACTGTTTTCTTGTACTTAAGTCGGCATTGTGTCTCTTATATTTAATTCCGATGCACATTCTGTGTTTCATTGTCACTGTGAAGGTCCAAGGGATTCAGAAAACCTGTAGAGGTGCATCGGAATGTAAAACTGGTGATACAGGAAACGCTCAAATTATAGACAGTAGGAAGACTCAGTCCTCCTGTACTTAAGTCGGCATTGTGTCTCTTATATTTAATTCCGATGCAATATCTGTGTTTTATCGACAATGGGAAGGTCCAAGGGATACAGTAAACCTGCAGAGGTGCATCGGAGTGTAAAACTGGTGACACAGGAAACGCTCAAAACATTGACTGTAAGAAGACGGTTTTCTTGTACTTAAGTCGGCATTGTGTGTCTTATATTTAATTCCGATGCACATTCTGTGTTTCATTGTCACTGTGAAGGTCCAAGGGATACAGAAAACCTTTAGAGGTGCATCGGAATGTAAAACTGGTGATACAGGAAACGCTCAAATTATAGACAGTAGGAAGACTCAGTCTTCCTGTACTTAAGTCGGCATTGTGTCTCTTACATTTAATTCCGATGCAATTTCTGTGTTTCATCGTCAATGGGAAAGTCCAAGGGATACAGTAAACCTGCAGAGGTTAATCGGAGTGTAAAACTGGTGACACAGGAAACGCTCAAAACATAGACAGTAGGAAGACTTAGTCTTCCTGTACTTAAGTCGGCATTGTGTCACTTAAATTTAATTCCGATGCAATTTCTGTTTTTCATCGTCAATGGGAAGGTCCCAGGGATACAGTAAACCTGCAGAGGTGCATCGGAATGTAAAACTGATGACACAGGAAACGCTCAAAACATAGACAGTAGGAAGACTCAGTCTTTCTGTACTTAAGTCGGCATTGTGTCTCTTATATTTAATTCCAATGCAATATCTGTGCTTCATCGTCAATGGGAAGGTCCAAGGGATACAGTAAACCTGCGGAGGTGCATCAGAATGTAAAACTGGTGACACAGGAAACGCTTAAAACATAGACAGTAGGAAGACTCAGTCTTCCTGTACATAAGTCGGCATTGTGTCTCTTATATTTAATTCCGACGCAATTTCTGTGTTTCATCGACAATGGGAAGGTCCAATGGATACAGTAAACCTGCAGAGGTGCATCAGAATGTAAAACTGGTGACACAGGAAACGCTCAAAACGTAGACAGTAGGAAGACTCAGTCTTTCTGTACATAGGTCGGCATTGTGTCTCTTATATTTAATTCCGATGCGATTTCTGTCTTTCATCGTCAATGGGAAGGTCCAAGGGATACAATAAACAGGCAGAGGTGCATCGGAATGTAAAACTGGTGACACAGGAAACGCTCAAAACATTGACAGTACGAAGACTGTTTTCTTGTACTTAAGTGGGCATTGTGTGTCTTATATTTAATTTCGATGCAATTTCTGTGTTTCATCGTCAATGGGATGGTCCAAGGGATACAGGAAACCTGCAGAGGTGCATCGGAATGTAAAACTGGTGACACAGGAAACGCTCAAATCACAGTAGGAAGACTCAGTCTTCCTGTACTTAGGTCGGCATTGTGTGTCTTATATTTAATTCCGATGCAATTTCTGTGTTTCATCGTCAATGGGAAGGTCCACGGGATACAGTAAACCTGCAGAGGTGCATCGGAAAGTAAAACTGATGACACAGGAAACGCTCAAAGCATAGACAGTAGGAAGACTTAATCTTCCTGTACTTAAGTCGGCATTGTGTCTCTTATATTTAATTCCGATTCAATTTCTGTGTTTCATCGTCAGTGTGAAGGTCCAAGGGATACAGTAAACCTGTAGAGGTGCATCGGGATGTATAACTGGTGACACAGGAAACGCTCAAATTACAGACAGTAGTAAGACTCAGGCTTCCTGTACTTAAGTCGGCATTGTGTCTCTTATATTTAATTCCGATGCAATTTCTGTGTTTCATCGTCAATGGGAAGGTCCCAGGGATACAGTAAACCTGCAGAGGTGCATCGGAATGTAAAACTGGTGACACAGGAAACGCTCAAAACATAGACAGTAGTAAGACTCAGTCTTGCTGTACTTAAGTCGGCATTGTGTCTCTTATATTTAATTCCGATGAAATTTCAGTGTTTCATCGTGAATGGGAAGGTCCATGGGATATAGTAAACCAGAAGAGGTGCATCGGAAAGTAAAACTGATGACACAGGAAACGCTCAAAACATAGACAGTAGGAAAACTTAGTCTTCCTGTACTTAAGTCGGCATTGTGTCTCTTAAATTTAATTCCGATGCAATTTCTGTGTTTCATCGTCAATGGAAAGGTCCAAGGGATACAGTAAACCTGCAGAGGTGCATCGGAATGTAAAACTGGTGACACAGGAAACGCTCAAAATATTGACTGTAAGAAGACTGTTTTCTTGTACTTAAGTCGGCATTGTGTCTCTTATATTTAATTCCGATGCACATTCTGTGTTTCATTGTCACTGTGAAGGTCCAAGGGATACAGAAAACCTGTAGAGGTGCATCGGAATGTAAAACTGGTGATGCAGGAAACGCTCAAATTATAGACAGTAGGAAGACTCAGTCCTCCTGTACTTAAGTCGGCATTGTGTCTCTTATATTTAATTCCGATGCAATTTCTGTGTTTTATCGTCAATGGGAAGGTCCAAGGGATACAGTAAACCTGCAGAGGTGCATCGGAGTGTAAAACTGGTGACACAGGAAACGCTCAAAACATAGACAGTAGGAAGACTTAGTCTTCCTGTACTTAAGTCGGCATTGTGTCACTTAAATGTAATTCCGATGCAATTTCTGTTTTTCATCGTCAATGGGAAGTTCCAAGGGATACAGTAAACCTGCAGAGGTGCATCGGAATGTAAAACTCATGACACAGGAAACGCTCAAAACATAGACAGTAGGAAGACCCAGTCTTTCTGTACTTAAGTCGGCATTGTGTTTCTTATATTTAATTCCAATGCAATTTCTGTGTTTCATCGTCAATGGGAAGGTCCAAGGGATACAGTAAACCTGCAGAGGTGCATCAGAATGTAAAACTGGTGACACAGGAAACGCTCAAATTATAGACAGTAGGAAGACTCAGTCTTCCTGTACTTAAGTCGGCATTGTGTCTCTTATATTTAATTCCGATGCAATTTCTGTGTTTCATCGTCAATGGGAAGGTCCAAGGGATACAGTAAACCTGCAGAGGTCCATCGGAATGTAAAACTGATGACACAGGAAACGATCAAATCATAGACAGTAGGAAGACTCAGTCTTTCTGTACTTAAGTCGGCATTGTGTCTCTTATATTTAATTCCAATGCAATTTCTGTGTTTCATCGTCAATGGGAAGGTCCAAGGGATACAGTAAACATGCAGAGGTGCATCAGAATGTAAAACTGGTGACACAGGAAACGCTCAAATTATAGACAGTAGCAAGACTCAGTCTTCCTGTACTTAGGTAGGCATTGTGTGTCTTATATTTAATTCCGATGCAATTTCTGTGTTTCATCGTCAATGGGATGGTCCAAGGGATACAGGAAACCTGCAGAGGTGCATCGGAATGTAAAACTGGTGACACAGGAAACGCTCAAATCATAGACAGTAGGAAGACTCAGTCTTCCTGTACTTAGGTCGGCATTGTGTGTCTTATATTTAATTCCGATGCAATTTCTGTGTTTCATCGTCAATGGGAAGGTCCACGGGATACAGTAAACCTGCAGAGGTGCATCGGAACTTAAATCTGGTGACACAGGAAACGCTCAAATCATAGACAGTAGGAAGACTCAGTCTTCCTCTACTTAAGTCGGCTTTGTGTCTCTTATATTTATTTCCGATGAAATTTCTGTGTTTCATCGTGAATGGGAAGGTCCAAGGGATATAGTAAACCTGCAGAGGTGCATCGGAAAGTAAAACTGATGACACAGGAAACGCTCAAAACATAGACAGTAGGAAAACTTAGTCTTCCTGTACTTAAGTCGGCATTGTGTCTCTTAAATTTAATTCCGATGCAATTTCTGTGATTCATCGTCAATGGAAAGGTCCAAGGGATACAGTAAACCTGCAGAGGTGCATCGGAATGTAAAACTGGTGACACAGGAAACGCTCAAAATATTGACTGTAAGAAGACTGTTTTCTTGTACTTAAGTCGGCATTGTGTCTCTTATATTTAATTCCGATGCACATTCTGTGTTTCATTGTCACTGTGAAGGTCCAAGGGATACAGTAAACTTGCAGAGGTGCATCGGAATGTAAAACTGATGACACAGGAAACGCTCAAATCATAGACAGTAGGAAGACTCAGTCTTTCTGTACTTAAGTCGGCATTGTGTCTCTTATATTTAATTCCGATGCAATTTCTGTGTTTCATCGTCAATGGGAAGGTCCAAGGGATACAGTAAACCTGCAGAGGTGCATCGGAATGTAAAACTGATGACACAGGAAACGCTCAAATCATAGACAGTAGGAAGACTCAGTCTTTCTGTACTTAAGTCGGCATTGTGTCTCTTATATTTAATTCCAATGCAATTTCTGTGTTTCATCGTCAATGGGAAGGTCCAAGGGATACAGTAAACATGCAGAGGTGCATCAGAATGTAAAACTGGTGACACAGGAAACGCTCAAATTATAGACAGTAGCAAGACTCAGTCTTCCTGTACTTAGGTAGGCATTGTGTGTCTTATATTTAATTCCGATGCAATTTCTGTGTTTCATCCTCAATGGGATTGTCCAAGGGATACAGGAAACCTGCAGAGGTGCATCGGAATGTAAAACTGGTGACACAGGAAACGCTCAAAACATTGACCATACGAAGTCTGTTTTCTTGTACTTAAGTGGGCATTGTGTCTCTTATATTTAATTTCGATGCAATTTCTGTGTTTCATCGTCAATGGGATGGTCCAAGGGATACAGGAAACCTGCAGAGGTGCATCGGAATGTAAAACTGGTGACACAGGAAACGCTCAAATCATAGACAGTAGGAAGACTCAGTCTTCCTGTACTTAGGTCGGCATTGTGTGTCTTATATTTAATTCCGATGCAATTTCTGTGTTTCATCGTCAATGGGAAGGTCCACGGGATACAGTAAACCTGCAGAGGTGCATCGGAACTTAAATCTGGTGACACAGGAAACGCTCAAATCATAGACAGTAGGAAGACTCAGTTTTCCTATACTTAAGTCGGCATTGTGTCTCTTATATTTATTTCCGATGAAATTTCTGTGTTTCATCGTGAATGGGAAGGTCCAAGGGATATAGTAAACCTGCAGAGGTGCTTCGGAAAGTAAAACTGATGACACAGGAAACGCTCAAAACATAGACAGTAGGAAGACTTAGTCTACCTGTACTTAAGTCGGCATTGTGTCTCTTATATTTAATTCCAATGCAATTTCTGTGTTTCATCGTCAATGGAAAGGTCCAAGGGACACAGAAAAACTGTACAGGTGCATCGGAATGTAAAACTGGTGACACAGGAAACGCTCAAATTATAGACAGTAGGAAGACTCAGTCTTCCTGTACTTAAGTCGGAATTGTGTCTCTTATATTAAATTCCGATGCAATTTCTGTGTTTCATCGTCAATGGGAAGGTCCAAGGGATACAGCAAACCTGCAGAGGTGCATCGGAATGTAAAACTGGTGACACAGGAAACGCTCAAACATAGACAGTAGGAAGACTCAGTCTTCCTGTAGTTAAGTCGGCATTGTGCCTCTTATATATAATTCCGATGCAATTTCTGTGTTTCATCGTCAATGGGAAGGTCCAAGGGATACAGCAAACCTGCAGAGGTGCATCAGAATGTAAAACTGGTGACACAGGAAACGCTCAAAACATAGACAGTAGGAAGACTCAGTCTTTCTGTACGTAAGTCGGCATTGTGTCTCTTATATTTAATTCCGATGAAACTTCAGTGTTTCATCGTGAATGGGAAGGTCCAAGGGATATAGTAAACCTTCAGAGGTGCATCGGAAAGTAAAACTGATGACAAAGGAAACGCTCAAAACATAGACAGTAGGTAGACTAAGTCTTTCTGTACTTATGTCGGCATTGTGTCTCTTATATTTAATTCCAATGCAATTTCTGTGTTTCATCGTCAATGGGAAGGTCCAAGGGATACAGTAAACCTACAGAGGTGCATCAGAATGTAAAACTGGTGACACAGGAAACGCTCAAATTATAGACAGTAGGAAGACTCAGTCTTCATGTACTTAAGTCGGCATTGTGTCTCTTATATTTAATTCCGATGCAATTTCTGTGTTTCATCGTCACTGTGAAGGTCCAAGGGATACAGTAAACCTGCAGATGTGCATCGGAATGTAAAACTGATGACACAGGAAACGCTCAAAACATAGACAGTAGGAAGACTTAGTCTACCTGTACTTAAGTCGGCATTGTGTCTCTTATATTTAATTCCAATGCAATTTCTGTGTTTCATCGTCAATGGAAAGGTCCAAGGGATACAGTAAACCTGCAGAGGTGCATCAGAATGTAAAACTGGTGACACAGGAAACGCTCAAATTATAGACAGTAGGAAGACTCAGTCTTCATGTACTTAAGTCGGCATTGTGTCTCTTATATTTAATTCCGATGCAATTTCTGTGTTTCATCGTCACTGTGAAGGTCCAAGGGATACAGTAAAACTGTACAGGTGCATCGGAATGTAAAACTGGTGACACAGGAGACGCTCAAATTATAGACAGTAGGAAGACTCAGTCTTCCTGTACTTAAGTCGGCATTGTGTCTCTTATATTTAATTCCGATGCAATTTCTGTGTTTCATCGTAATGGGATGGTCCAAGGGATACAGTAAACCTGCAGAGATGCATCGGAATGTATAACTGGTGACACAGGAAACGCACAAAGCATAGACAGTAGGAAGACTCAGTCTTCCTGTACTTAAGTCGGCATTGTGTCTCTTATATTTCATTCCGATGCAATTTCTGTGTTTCATCGTCAATGGGAAGGTCCAAGGGATACAGTAAACCTGCAGAGGTGCATTGGAATGTAAAACTGGTGACACAGGAAACGCTCAAAACATAGACAGTAGTAAGACTCAGTCTTGCTGTACTTAAGTCGGCATTGTGTCTCTTATATTTAATTCCGATGGAATTTCAATGTTTCATCGTGAATGGGAAGGTCCAAGGGATATAGTAAACCAGAAGAGGTGCATCGGAAAGTAAAACTGATGACACAGGAAACGCTCAAAACATAGACAGTAGGAAAACTTAGTCTTCCTGTACTTAAGTCGGCATTGTGTCTCTTAAATTTAATTCCGATGCAATTTCTGTGTTTCATCGTCAATGGAAAGGTCCAAGGGATACAGTAAACCTGCAGAGGTGCATCGGAATGTAAAACTGGTGACACAGGAAACGCTCAAAATATTGACTGTAAGAAGACTGTTTTCTTGTACTTAAGTCGGCATTGTGTCTCTTATATTTAATTCCGATGCTCATTCTGTGTTTCATTGTCACTGTGAAGGTCCATGGGATACAGAAAACCTGTAGAGGTGCATCGGAATGTAAAACTGGTGATGCAGGAAACGCTCAAATTATAGACAGTAGGAAGACTCAGTCCTCCTGTACTTAAGTCGGCATTGTGTCACTTAAATGTAATTCCGATGCAATTTCTGTTTTTCATCGTCAATGGGAAGTTCCAAGGGATACAGTAAACCTGCAGAGGTGCATCGGAATGTAAAACTCATGACACAGGAAACGCTCAAAACATAGACAGTAGGAAGACTCAGTCTTTCTGTACTTAAGTCGGCATTGTGTTTCTTATATTTAATTCCAATGCAATTTCTGTGTTTCATCGTCAATGGGAAGGTCCAAGGGATACAGTAAACCTGCAGAGGTGCATCAGAATGTAAAACTGGTGACACAGGAAACGCTCAAATTATAGACAGTAGGAAGACTCAGTCTTCCTGTACTTAAGTCGGCATTGTGTCTCTTATATTTAATTCCGATGCAATTTCTGTGTTTCATCGTCAATGGGAAGGTCCAAGGGATACAGTAAACTTGCAGAGGTGCATCGGAATGTAAAACTGATGACACAGGAAACGCTCAAATCATAGACAGTAGGAAGACTCAGTCTTTCTGTACTTAAGTCGGCATTGTGTCTCTTATATTTAATTCCAATGCAATTTCTGTGTTTCATCGTCAATGGGAAGGTCCAAGGGATACAGTAAACATGCAGAGGTGCATCAGAATGTGAAACTGGTGACACAGGAAACGCTCAAATTATAGACAGTAGCAAGACTCAGTCTTCCTGTACTTAGGTAGGCATTGTGTGTCTTATATTTAATTCCGATGCAATTTCTGTGTTTCATCGTCAATGGGATGGTCCAAGGGATACAGGAAACCTGCAGAGATGCATCGGAATGTAAAACTGGTGACACAGGAAACGCTCAAAATGTAGAGAGTAGGAAGACTCAGTCTTCCTGTACTTAGGTCGGCATTGTGTGTCTTATATTTAATTCCGATGCAATTTCTGTGTTTCATCGTCAATGGGAAGGTCCACGGGATACAGTAAAACTGCAGAGGTGCATCGGAACTTAAATCTGGTGACACAGGAAACGCTCAAATCATAGACAGTAGGAAGACTCAGTCTTCCTATACTTAAGTCGGCATTGTGTCTCTTATATATATTTCCGATGAAATTTCTGTGTTTCATCGTGAATGGGAAGGTCCAAGGGATATAGTAAACCTGCAGAGGTGCATCGGAAAGTAAAACTGATGACACAGGAAACGCTCAAAACATAGACAGTAGGAAAACTTAGTCTTCCTGTACTTAAGTCGGCATTGTGTCTCTTAAATTTAATTCCGATGCAATTTCTGTGTTTCATCGTCAATGGAAAGGTCAAAGGGATACAGTAAACCTGCAGAGGTGCATCGGAATGTAAAACTGGTGACACAGGAAACGCTCAAAATATTGACTGTAAGAAGACTGTTTTCTTGTACTTAAGTCGGCATTGTGTCTCTTATATTTAATTCCGATGCACATTCTGTGTTTCATTGTCACTGTGAAGGTCCAAGGGATACAGTAAACTTGCAGAGGTGCATCGGAATGTAAAACTGATGACACAGGAAACGCTCAAATCATAGACAGTAGGAAGACTCAGTCTTGCTGTACTTAAGTCGGCATTGTGTCTCTTATATTTAATTCCGATGAAATTTCAGTGTTTCATCGTGAATGGGAAGGTCCAAGGGATATAGTAAACCTGAGGAGGTGCATCGGAAAGTAAAACTGATGACACAGGAACCGCTCAAAACATAGACAGTAGGAAAACTTAGTCTTCCTGTACTTAAGTAGGCATTGTGTCTCTTAAATTTAATTCCGATGCAATTTCTGTGTTTCATCGTCAATGGGAAGGTCCAAGGGATACAGTAAACCTGCAGAGGTGCATCGGAATGTAAAACTGGTGACGCAGGAAACGTTCAAAACATAGACAGTAGGAAGACTTAGTCTTCCTGTACTTAAGTCGGCATTGTGTCACTTAAATGTAATTCCGATGCAATTTCTGTTTTTCATCGTCAATGGGAAGTTCCAAGGGATACAGTAAACCTGCAGAGGTGCATCGGAATGTAAAACTCATGACACAGGAAACGCTCAAAACATAGACAGTAGGAAGACTCAGTCTTTCTGTACTGAAGTCTGCGTTGTGTTTCTTATATTTAATTCCAATGCAATTTCTGTGTTTCATCGTCAATGGGAAGGTCCAAGGGATACAGTAAACCTGCAGAGGTGCATCAGAATGTAAAACTGGTGACACAGGAAACGCTCAAATTATAGACAGTAGGAAGACTCAGTCTTCCTGTACTTAAGTCGGCATTGTGTCTCTTATATTTAATTCCGATGCAATTTCTGTGTTTCATCGTCAATGGGAAGGTCCAAGGGATACAGTAAACCTGCAGAGGTGCATCGGAATGTAAAACTGATGACACAGGAAACGCTCAAATCATAGGCAGTAGGAAGACTCAGTCTTTCTGTACTTAAGTCGGCATTGTGTCTCTTATATTTAATTCCAATGCAATTTCTGTGTTTCATCGTCAATGGGAAGGTCCAAGGGATACAGTAAACATGCAGAGGTGCATCAGAATGTAAAACTGGTGACACAGGAAACGCTCAAATTATAGACAGTAGCAAGACTCAGTCTTCCTGTACTTAGGTAGGCATTGTGTGTCTTATATTTAATTCCGATGCAATTTCTGTGTTTCATCCTCAATGGGATTGTCCAAGGGATACAGGAAACCTGCAGAGGTGCATCGGAATGTAAGACTGGTGACACAGGAAACGCTCAAAACATTGACCATACGAAGTCTGTTTTCTTGTACTTAAGTGGGCATTGTGTCTCTTATATTTAATTTCGATGCAATTTCTGTGTTTCATCGTCAATGGGATGGTCCAAGGGATACAGGAAACCTGCAGAGGTGCATCGGAATGTAAAACTGGTGACACAGGAAACGCTCAAATCATAGACAGTAGGAAGACTCAGTCTTCCTGTACTTAGGTCGGCATTGTGTGTCTTATATTTAATTCCGATGCAATTTCTGTGTTTCATCGTCAATGGGAAGGTCCACGGGATACAGTAAACCTGCAGAGGAGCATCGGAACTTAAATCTGGTGACACAGGAAACGCTCAAACCATAGACAGTAGGAAGACTCAGTTTTCCTATACTTAAGTCGGCATTGTGTCTCTTATATTTATTTCCGATGAAATTTCTGTGTTTCATCGTGAATGGGAAGGTCCACGGGATATAGTAAACCTGCAGAGGTGCATCGGAAAGTAAAACTGATGACACAGGAAACGCTCAAAACATAGACAGTAAGAAGACTTAGTCTTCCTGTACTTAAGTCGGCATTGTGTCTCTTATATTTAATTCCGATGCAATTTCTGTGTTTCATCGTCAATGGGAAGGTCCAAGGGATACAGTAACCCTGCAGAGGTGCATCGGAATGTAAAACTAGTGACACAGGAAACGCTCAAACATAGACAGTAGGAAGACTCAGTCTTCCTGTAGTTAAGTCGGCATTGTGTTTCTTATATTTAATTCCGATGCAATTTCTGTGTTTCATCGTCAATGGGAATGTCCAATGGATACAGCAAACCTGCAGAGGTGCATCAGAATGTAAAACTGGTGACACAGGAAACGCTCAAAACATAGACAGTAGGAAGACTCAGTCTTTCTGTACATAAGTCGGCATTGTGTCTCTTATATTTAATTCCGATGAAACTTCAGTGTTTCATCGTGAATGGGAAGGTCCAAGGGATATAGTAAACCTTCAGAGGTGCATCGGAAAGTAAAACTGATGACAAAGGCAACGCTCAAAACATAGACAGTAGGTAGACTCAGTCTTTCTGTACTTAAGTCGGCATTGTGTCTCTTATATTTAATTCCGATGCAATTTCTGTGTTTCATCGTCAATGGGAAGGTCCAAGGGATACAGTAAACCTGCAGAGGTGCATCGGAATGTAAAACTGATGACACAGGAAACGCTCAAATCATAGACAGTAGGAAGACTCAGTCTTTCTGTACTTAAGTCGGCATTGTGTCTCTTATATTTAATTCCAATGCAATTTCTGTGTTTCATCGTCAATGGGATGGTCCAAGGGATACAGTAAACATGCAGAGGTGCATCAGAATGTAAAACTGGTGACACAGGAAAAGCTCAAATTATAGACAGTAGCAAGACTCAGTCTTCCTGTACTTAGGTAGGCATTGTGTGTCTTATATTTAATTCCGATGCAATTTCTGTGTTTCATCGTCAATGGGATGGTCCAAGGGATACAGGAAACCTGCAGAGGAGCATCGGAATGTAAAACTGGTGACACAGGAAACGCTCAAATCATAGACAGTAGGAAGACTCAGTCTTCCTGTACTTAGGTCGGGATTGTGTGTCTTATATTTAGTTCCGATGCAATTTCTGTGTTTCATCGTCAATGGGAAGGCCCACGGGATACAGTAAACCTGCAGAGGTGCATCGGAACTTAAATCTGGTGACACAGGAAACGCTCAAATCATAGACAGTAGGAAGACTCAGTCTTCCTATACTTAAGTCGGCATTGTGTCTCTTATATTTATTTCCGATGAAATTTCTGTGTTTCATCGTGAATGGGAAGGTCCAAGGGATATAGTAAACCTGCAGAGGTGCATCGGAAAGTAAAACTGATGACACAGGAAACGCTCAAAACATAGACAGTAGGAAAACTTAGTCTTCCTGTACTTAAGTCGGCATTGTGTCTCTTAAAATTAATTCCGATGCAATTTCTGTGTTTCATCGTCAATGGAAAGGTCCAAGGGATACAGTAAACCTGCAGAGGTGCATCGGAATGTAAAACTGGTGACACAGGAAACGCTCAAAATATTGACTGTAAGAAGACTGTTTTCTTGTACTTAAGTCGGCATTGTGTCTCTTATATTTAATTCCGATGCACATTCTGTGTTTCATTGTCACTGTGAAGGTCCAAGGGATACAGTAAACTTGCAGAGGTGCATCGGAATGTAAAACTGATGACACAGGAAACGCTCAAATCATAGACAGTAGGAAGACTCAGTCTTTCTGTACTTAAGTCGGCATTGTGTCTCTTATATTTAATTCCGATGCAATTTCTGTGTTTCATCGTCAATGGGAAGGTCCAAGGGATACAGTAAACCTGCAGAGGTGCATCGGAATGTAAAACTGGTGACACAGGAAACGCTCAAAACATAGACAGTAGGAAGACTCAGTCTTGCTGTACTTAAGTCGGCATTGTGTGTCTTATATTTAATTCCGATGCAATTTCTGTGTTTCATCGTCAATGGGATGGTCCAAGGGATACAGGAAACCTGCAGAGGAGCATCGGAATGTAAAACTGGTGACACAGGAAACGCTCAAATCATAGACAGTAGGAAGACTCAGTCTTCCTGTACTTAGGTCGGGATTGTGTGTCTTATATTTAATTCCGATGCAATTTCTGTGTTTCATCGTCAATGGGAAGGCCCACGGGATACAGTAAACCTGCAGAGGTGCATCGGAACTTAAATCTGGTGACACAGGAAACGCTCAAATCATAGACAGTAGGAAGACTCAGTCTTCCTATACTTAAGTCGGCATTGTGTCTCTTATATTTATTTCCGATGAAATTTCTGTGTTTCATCGTGAATGGGAAGGTCCAAGGGATATAGTAAACCTGCAGAGGTGCATCGGAAAGTAAAACTGATGACACAGGAAACGCTCAAAACATAGACAGTAGGAAAACTTAGTCTTCCTGTACTTAAGTCGGCATTGTGTCTCTTAAAATTAATTCCGATGCAATTTCTGTGTTTCATCGTCAATGGAAAGGTCCAAGGGATACAGTAAACCTGCAGAGGTGCATCGGAATGTAAAACTGGTGACACAGGAAACGCTCAAAATATTGACTGTAAGAAGACTGTTTTCTTGTACTTAAGTCGGCATTGTGTCTCTTATATTTAATTCCGATGCACATTCTGTGTTTCATTGTCACTGTGAAGGTCCAAGGGATACAGTAAACTTGCAGAGGTGCATCGGAATGTAAAACTGATGACACAGGAAACGCTCAAATCATAGACAGTAGGAAGACTCAGTCTTTCTGTACTTAAGTCGGCATTGTGTCTCTTATATTTAATTCCGATGCAATTTCTGTGTTTCATCGTCAATGGGAAGGTCCAAGGGATACAGTAAACCTGCAGAGGTGCATCGGAATGTAAAACTGGTGACACAGGAAACGCTCAAAACATAGACAGTAGGAAGACTCAGTCTTGCTGTACTTAAGTCGGCATTGTGTCTCTTATATTTAATTCCGATGAAATTTCAGTGTTTCATCGTGAATGGGAAGGTCCAAGGGATATAGTAAACCTGAAGAGGTGCATCGGAAAGTAAAACTGATGACACAGGAAACGCTCAAAACATAGACAGTAGGAAAACTTAGTCTTCCTGTACTTAAGTCGGCATTGTGTCTCTTAAATTTAATTCCGATGCAATTTCTGTGTTTCATCGTCAATGGGAAGGTCCAAGGGATACAGTAAACCTGCAGAGGTGCATCGGAATGTAAAACTGGTGACACAGGAAACGCTCAAAACATAGACAGTAGGAAGACTTAGTCTTCCTGTACTTAAGTCGGCATTGTGTCACTTAAATGTAATTCCGATGCAATTTCTGTTTTTTATCGTCAATGGGAAGTTCCAAGGGATACAGTAAACCTGCAGAGGTGCATCGGAATGTAAAACTCATGACACAGGAAACGCTCAAAACATAGACAGTAGGAAGACTCAGTCTTTCTGTACTTAAGTCGGCATTGTGTTTCTTATATTTAATTCCAATGCAATTTCTGTGTTTCATCGTCAATGGGAAGGTCCAAGGGATACAGTAAACCTGCAGAGGTGCATCAGAATGTAAAACTGGTGACACAGGAAACGCTCAAATTATAGACAGTAGGAAGACTCAGTCTTCCTGTACTTAAGTTGGCATTGTGTCTCTTATATTTAATTCCGATGCAATTTCTGTGTTTCATCGTCAATGGGAAGGTCCAAGGGATACAGAAAACCTGCAGAGGTGCATCGGAATGTAAAACTGATGACACAGGAAACGCTCAAATCATAGACAGTAGGAAGACTCAGTCTTTCTGTACTTAAGTCGGCATTGTGTCTCTTATATTTAATTCCAATGCAATTTCTGTGTTTCATCGTCAATGGGAAGGTCCATGGGATACAGTAAACATGCAGAGGTGCATCAGAATGTAAAACTGGTGACACAGGAAACGCTCAAATTATAGACAGTAGCAAGACTCAGTCTTCCTGTACTTAGGTAGGCATTGTGTGTCTTATATTTAATTCCGATGCAATATCTGTGTTTCATCCTCAATGGGATTGTCCAAGGGATACAGGAAACCTGCAGAGGTGCATCGGAATGTAAGACTGGTGACACAGGAAACGCTCAAAACATTGACCATACGAAGTCTGTTTTCTTGTACTTAAGTGGGCATTGTGTCTCTTATATTTAATTCCGATGCAATTTCTGTGTTTCATCGTCAATGGGAAGGTCCACGGGATACAGTAAACCTGCAGAGGAGCATCGGAACTTAAATCTGGTGACACAGGAAACGCTCAAATCATAGACAGTAGGAAGACTCAGTTTTCCTATACTTAAGTCGGCATTGTGTCTCTTATATTTATTTCCGATGAAATTTCTGTGTTTCATCGTGAATGGGAAGGTCCACGGGATATAGTAAACCTGCAGAGGTGCATCGGAAAGTAAAACTGATGACACAGGAAACGCTCAAAACATAGACAGTAAGAAGACTTAGTCTTCCTGTACTTAAGTCGGCATTGTGTCTCTTATATTTAATTCCGATGCAATTTCTGTGTTTCATCGTCAATGGGAAGGTCCAAGGGATACAGTAAACCTGCAGAGGTGCATCGGAATGTAAAACTAGTGACACAGGAAATGCTCAAACATAGACAGTAGGAAGACTCAGTCTTCCTGTAGTTAAGTCGGCATTGTGTTTCTTATATTTAATTCCGATGCAATTTCTGTGTTTCATCGTCAATGGGAATGTCCAATGGATACAGCAAACCTGCAGAGGTGCATCAGAATGTAAAACTGGTGACACAGGAAACGCTCAAAACATAGACAGTAGGAAGACTCAGTCTTTCTGTACATAAGTCGGCATTGTGTCTCTTATATTTAATTCCAATGCAATTTCTGTGTTTCATCGTCAATGGGATGGTCCAAGGGATACAGTAAACATGCAGAGGTGCATCAGAATGTAAAACTGGTGACACAGGAAAAGCTCAAATTATAGACAGTAGCAAGACTCAGTCTTCCTGTACTTAGGTAGGCATTGTGTGTCTTATATTTAATTCCGATGCAATTTCTGTGTTTCATCGTCAATGGGATGGTCCAAGGGATACAGGAAACCTGCAGAGGAGCATCGGAATGTAAAACTGGTGACACAGGAAACGCTCAAATCATAGACAGTAGGAAGACTCAGTCTTCCTGTACTTAGGTCGGGATTGTGTGTCTTATATTTAATGCCGATGCAATTTCTGTGTTTCATCGTCAATGGGAAGGTCCACGGGATACAGTAAACCTGCAGAGGTGCATCGGAACTTAAATATGGTGACACAGGAAACGCTCAAATCATAGACAGTAGGAAGACTCAGTCTTCCTATACTTAAGTCGGCATTGTGTCTCTTATATTTAATTCCGATGAAATTTCAGTGTTTCATCGTGAATGGGAAGGTCCAAGGGATACAGTAAACCTGCAGAGGTGCACCGGAATGTAAATCTAGTGACACTGGAAACGCTCAAACATAGACAGTAGGAAGACTCAGTCTTCCTGTACTTAAGTCGGCATTGTGTCTCTTATATTTAATTCCGATGCAATTTCTGTGTTTCATCGTAATGGGATGGTCCAAGGGATACAGTAAACCTGCAGAGATGCATCGGAATGTATAACTGGTGACACAGGAAACGCTCAAAGAATAGACAGTAGGAAGACTCAGTCTTCCTGTACTGAAGTCGGCATTGTGTCTCTTATATTTAATTCCGATGCAATTTCTGTGTTTCATCGTCAATGGGAAGGTCCAAGGGATACAGTAAACCTGCAGAGGTGCATCGGAATGTAAAACTGGTGACACAGGAAACGCTCAAAACATAGACAGTAGTAAGACTCAGTCTTGCTGTACTTAAGTCGGCATTGTGTCTCTTATATTTAATTCCGATGAAATTTCAGTGTTTCATCGTGAATGGGAAGGTCCAAGGGATATAGTAAACCAGAAGAGGTGCATCGGAAAGTAAAACTGATGACACAGGAAACGCTCAAATTATAGACAGTAGGAAGACTCAGTCTTCCTGTACTTAAGTCGGAATTGTGTCTCTTATATTAAATTCCGATGCAATATCTGTGTTTCATCGTCAATGGGAAGGTCCAAGGGATACAGTAAACCTGCAGAGGTGCATCGGAATGTAAATCTAGTGACACTGGAAACGCTCAAACATAGACAGTAGGAAGACTCAGTCTTCCTGTACTTAAGTCGGCATTGTGTCTCTTATATTTAATTCCGATGCAATGTCTGTGTTTCATCGTAATGGGATGGTCCAAGGGATACAGTAAACCTGCAGAGATGCATCGGAGTGTAAAACTGGTGACACAGGAAACGCTCAAAACATAGACAGTAGGAAGACTTAGTCTTCCTGTACTTAAGTCGGCATTGTGTCACTTAAATTTAATTCCGATGCAAATTCTGTTTCTCATCGTCAATGGGAAGGTCCAAGGGATATAGTAAACCTGCAGAGGTGCATCGGAATGTAAAACTGATGACACAGGAAACGCTCAAAACATAGACAGTAGGAAGACTCAGTCTTTCTGTACTTAAGTCGGCATTGTGTCTCTTATATTTAAATCCAATGCAATATCTGTGCTTCATCGTCAATGGGAAGGTCCAAGGGATACAGTAAACCTGCGGAGGTGCATCAGAATGTAAAACTGGTGACACAGGAAACGCTCAAAACATAGACAGTAGGAAGACTGAGTCTTCCTGTACTTAAGTCGTCATTGTGTCTCTTATATTTAATTCCGATGCAATTTCTGTGTTTCATCGTCAATGGGAAGGTCCAATGGATACAGTAAACCTGCAGAGGTGCTTCAGAATGTAAAACTGGTGACACAGGAAACGCTCAAAACATAGACAGTAGGAAGACTCAGTCTTTCTGTACATAAGTCGTCATTGTGTCTCTTATATTTAATCCGATGCGATTTCTGTCTTTCATCGTCAATGGGAAGGTCCAAGGGATACAATAAACAGGCAGAGGTGCATCGGAATGTAAAACTGGTGACACAGGAAACGCTCAAATCATAGACAGTAAGAAGACTCAGTCTTCCTGTACTTAGGTCGGCATTGTGTGTCTTATATTTAATTCCGATGCAATTTCTGTGTTTCATCGTGAATGGGAAGGTCCAAGGGATATAGTAAACCTGCAGAGGTGCATCGGAAAGTAAAACTGATGACACAGGAAACGCTCAAAACATAGACAGTAGGAAGACTTTATCTTCCTGTACTTAAGTCGGCATTGTGTCTCTTATATTTAATTCCGATTCAATTTCTGTGTTTCATCGTCAGTGTGAAGGTCCAAGGGATACAGTAAACATGTAGAGGTGCATCGGGATGTAAATCTGGTGACACAGGAAACGCTCAAATTACAGACAGTAGTAAGACTCAGGCTTCCTGTACTTAAGTCGGAATTGTGTCTGTTATATTTAATTCCGATGCAATTTCTGTGTTTCATCGTCAATGGGAAGGTCCAAGGGATACAGTAAACCTGCAGAGGTGCATCGGAATGTAAAACTGGTGACACAGGAAACGCTCAAAACATAGACAGTAGGAAGACTTAGTCTTCCTGTACTTATGTCCGCATTGTGTCTCTTAAATTTAATTCCGATGCAGTTTCTGTGTTTCATCGTCAATGGGAAGGTTTAAGGGTTACAGTAAACCTGCAGAGGTTCATCGGAATGTAAAACTGGTGACACAGGAAATGCTCAAAACATTGACTGTAAGAAGACTGTTTTCTTGTACTTAAGTCGGCATTGTGTCTCTTATATTTAATTCCGATACACTTTCTGTGTTTCATTGTCACTGTGAAGGTCCAAGGGATACAGAAAACCTGTAGAGGTGCATCGGAATGTAAAACTGGTGATACAGGAAACGCTCAAATTATAGACAGTAGGAAGACTCAGTCCTCCTGTACTTAAGTCGGCATTGTGTCTCTTATATTTAATTCCGATGCAATATCTGTGTTTTATCGACAATGGGAAGGTCCAAGGGATACAGTAAACCTGCAGAGGTGCATCGGAGTGTAAAACTGGTGACACAGGAAACGCTCAAAACATTGACTGTAAGAAGACGGTTTTCTTGTACTTAAGTCGGCATTGTGTGTCTTATATTTAATTCCGATGCACATTCTGTGTTTCATTGTCACTGTGAAGGTCCAAGGGATACAGAAAACCTTTAGAGGTGCATCGGAATGTAAAACTGGTGATACAGGAAACGCTCAAATTATAGACAGTAGGAAGACTCAGTCTTCCTGTACTTAAGTCGGCATTGTGTCTCTTACATTTAATTCCGATGCAATTTCTGTGTTTCATCGTCAATGGGAAAGTCCAAGGGATACAGTAAACCTGCAGAGGTGCATCGGAGTGTAAAACTGGTGACACAGGAAACGCTCAAAACATAGACAGTAGGAAGACTTAGTCTTCCTGTACTTAAGTCGGCATTGTGTCACTTAAATTTAATTCCGATGCAATTTCTGTTTTTCATCGTCAATGGGAAGGTCCCAGGGATACAGTAAACCTGCAGAGGTGCATCGGAATGTAAAACTGATGACACAGGAAACGCTCAAAACATAGACAGTAGGAAGACTCAGTCTTTCTGTACTTAAGTCGGCATTGTGTCTCTTATATTTAATTCCAATGCAATATCTGTGCTTCATCGTCAATGGGAAGGTCCAAGGGATACAGTAAACCTGCGGAGGTGCATCAGAATGTAAAACTGGTGACACAGGAAACGCTTAAAACATAGACAGTAGGAAGACTCAGTCTTCCTGTACATAAGTCGGCATTGTGTCTCTTATATTTAATTCCGACGCAATTTCTGTGTTTCATCGACAATGGGAAGGTCCAATGGATACAGTAAACCTGCAGAGGTGCATCAGAATGTAAAACTGGTGACACAGGAAACGCTCAAAACGTAGACAGTAGGAAGACTCAGTCTTTCTGTACATAGGTCGGCATTGTGTCTCTTATATTTAATTCCGATGCGATTTCTGTCTTTCATCGTCAATGGGAAGGTCCAAGGGATACAATAAACAGGCAGAGGTGCATCGGAATGTAAAACTGGTGACACAGGAAACGCTCAAAACATTGACAGTACGAAGACTGTTTTCTTGTACTTAAGTGGGCATTGTGTGTCTTATATTTAATTTCGATGCAATTTCTGTGTTTCATCGTCAATGGGATGGTCCAAGGGATACAGGAAACCTGCAGAGGTGCATCGGAGTGTAAAACTGGTGACAAAGGAAACGCTCAAAACATTGACTGTAAGAAGACGGTTTTCTTGTACTTAAGTCGGCATTGTGTGTCTTATATTTAATTCCGATGCACATTCTGTGTTTCATCGTCAATGGGAAGGTCCAAGGGATACAGTAAACCTGCAGAGGTGCATCGGAATGTAAAACTGGTGACACAGGAAACGCTCAAAACATAGACAGTAGGAAGACTTAGTCTTCCTGTACTTATGTCCGCATTGTGTCTCTTAAATTTAATTCCGATGCAGTTTCTGTGTTTCATCGTCAATGGGAAGGTTTAAGGGATACAGTAAACCTGCAGAGGTTCATCGGAATGTAAAACTGGTGACACAGGAAATGCTCAAAACATTGACTGTAAGAAGACTGTTTTCTTGTACTTAAGTCGGCATTGTGTCTCTTATATTTAATTCCGATGCACATTCTGTGTTTCATTGTCACTGTGAAGGTCCAAGGGATACAGAAAACCTGTAGAGGTGCATCGGAATGTAAAACTGGTGATACAGGAAACGCTCAAATTATAGACAGTAGGAAGACTCAGTCCTCCTGTACTTAAGTCGGCATTGTGTCTCTTATATTTAATTCCGATGCAATATCTGTGTTTTATCGACAATGGGAAGGTCCAAGGGATACAGTAAACCTGCAGAAGTGCATCGGAGTGTAAAACTGGTGACACAGGAAACGCTCAAAACATTGACTGTAAGAAGACGGTTTTCTTGTACTTAAGTCGGCATTGTGTGTCTTATATTTAATTCCGATGCACATTCTGTGTTTCATTGTCACTGTGAAGGTCCAAGGGATACAGAAAACCTTTAGAGGTGCATCGGAATGTAAAACTGGTGATACAGGAAACGCTCAAATTATAGACAGTAGGAAGACTCAGTCTTCCTGTACTTAAGTCGGCATTGTGTCTCTTACATTTAATTCCGATGCAATTTCTGTGTTTCATCGTCAATGGGAAGGTCCCAGGGATACAGTAAACCTGCAGAGGTGCATCGGAATGTAAAACTGATGACACAGGAAACGCTCAAAACATAGACAGTAGGAAGACTCAGTCTTTCTGTACTTAAGTCGGCATTGTGTCTCTTATATTTAATTCCAATGCAATATCTGTGCTTCATCGTCAATGGGAAGGTCCAAGGGATACAGTAAACCTGCGGAGGTGCATCAGAATGTAAAACTGGTGACACAGGAAACGCTTAAAACATAGACAGTAGGAAGACTCAGTCTTCCTGTACATAAGTCGGCATTGTGTCTCTTATATTTAATTCCGACGCAATTTCTGTGTTTCATCGACAATGGGAAGGTCCAATGGATACAGTAAACCTGCAGAGGTGCATCAGAATGTAAAACTGGTGACACAGGAAACGCTCAAAACGTAGACAGTAGGAAGACTCAGTCTTTCTGTACATAGGTCGGCATTGTGTCTCTTATATTTAATTCCGATGCGATTTCTATCTTTCATCGTCAATGGGAAGGTCCAAGGGATACAATAAACAGGCAGAGGTGCATCGGAATGTAAAACTGGTGACACAGGAAACGCTCAAAACATTGACAGTACGAAGACTGTTTTCTTGTACTTAAGTGGGCATTGTGTGTCTTATATTTAATTTCGATGCAATTTCTGTGTTTCATCGTCAATGGGATGGTCCAAGGGATACAGGAAACCTGCAGAGGTGCATCGGAATGTAAAACTGGTGACACAGGAAACGCTCAACTCACAGTAGGAAGACTCAGTCTTCCTGTACTTAGGTCGGCATTGTGTGTCTTATATTTAATTCCGATGCAATTTCTGTGTTTCATCGTCAATGGGAAGGTCCACGGGATACAGTAAACCTGCAGAGGTGCATCGGAAAGTAAAACTGATGACACAGGAAACGCTCAAAGCATAGACAGTAGGAAGACTTAATCTTCCTGTACTTAAGTCGGCATTGTGTCTCTTATATTTAATTCCGATTCAATTTCTGTGTTTCATCGTCAGTGTGAAGGTCCAAGGGATACAGTAAACCTGTAGAGGTGCATCGGGATGTATAACTGGTGACACAGGAAACGCTCAAATTACAGACAGTAGTAAGACTCAGGCTTCCTGTACTTAAGTCGGCATTGTGTCTCTTATATTTAATTCCGATGCAATTTCTGTGTTTCATCGTCAATGGGAAGGTCCAAGGGATACAGTAAACCTGCAGAGGTGCATCGGAATGTAAAACTGGTGACACAGGAAACGCTCAAAACATAGACAGTAGTAAGACTCAGTCTTGCTGTACTTAAGTCGGCATTGTGTCTCTTATATTTAATTCCGATGAAATTTCAGTGTTTCATCGTGAATGGGAAGGTCCATGGGATATAGTAAACCAGAAGAGGTGCATCGGAAAGTAAAACTGATGACACAGGAAACGCTCAAAACATAGACAGTAGGAAAACTTAGTCATCCTGTACTTAAGTCGGCATTGTGTCTCTTAAATTTAATTCCGATGCAATTTCTGTGTTTCATCGTCAATGGAAAGGTCCAAGGGATACAGTAAACCTGCAGAGGTGCATCGGAATGTAAAACTGGTGACACAGGAAACGCTCAAAATATTGACTGTAAGAAGACTGTTTTCTTGTACTTAAGTCGGCATTGTGTCTCTTATATTTAATTCCGATGCACATTCTGTGTTTCATTGTCACTGTGAAGGTCCAAGGGATACAGAAAACCTGTAGAGGTGCATCGGAATGTAAAACTGGTGATGCAGGAAACGCTCAAATTATAGACAGTAGGAAGACTCAGTCCTCCTGTACTTAAGTCGGCATTGTGTCTCTTATATTTAATTCCGATGCAATTTCTGTGTTTTATCGTCAATGGGAAGGTCCAAGGGATACAGTAAACCTGCAGAGGTGCATCGGAGTGTAAAACTGGTGACACAGGAAACGCTCAAAACATAGACAGTAGGAAGACTTAGTCTTCCTGTACTTAAGTCGGCATTGTGTCACTTAAATGTAATTCCGATGCAATTTCTGTTTTTCATCGTCAATGGGAAGTTCCAAGGGATACAGTAAACCTGCATAGGTGCATCGGAATGTAAAACTCATGACACAGGAAACGCTCAAAACATAGACAGTAGGAAGACCCAGTCTTTCTGTACTTAAGTCGGCATTGTGTTTCTTATATTTAATTCCAATGCAATTTCTGTGTTTCATCGTCAATGGGAAGGTCCAAGGGATACAGTAAACCTGCAGAGGTGCATCAGAATGTAAAACTGGTGACACAGGAAACGCTCAAATTATAGACAGTAGGAAGACTCAGTCTTCCTGTACTTAAGTCGGCATTGTGTCTCTTATATTTAATTCCGATGCAATTTCTGTGTTTCATCGTCAATGGGAAGGTCCAAGGGATACAGTAAACCTGCAGAGGTCCATCGGAATGTAAAACTGATGACACAGGAAACGATCAAATCATAGACAGTAGGAAGACTCAGTCTTTCTGTACTTAAGTCGGCATTGTGTCTCTTATATTTAATTCCAATGCAATTTCTGTGTTTCATCGTCAATGGGAAGGTCCAAGGGATACAGTAAACATGCAGAGGTGCATCAGAATGTAAAACTGGTGACACAGGAAACCCTCAAATTATAGACAGTAGCAAGACTCAGTCTTCCTGTACTTAGGTAGCCATTGTGTGTCTTATATTTAATTCCGATGCAATTTCTGTGTTTCATCGTCAATGGGATGGTCCAAGGGATACAGGAAACCTGCAGAGGTGCATCGGAATGTAAAACTGGTGACACAGAAAACGCTCAAATCATAGACAGTAGGAAGACTCAGTCTTCCTGTACTTAGGTCGGCATTGTGTGTCTTATATTTAATTCCGATGCAATTTCTGTGTTTCATCGTCAATGGGAAGGTCCACGGGATACAGTAAACCTGCAGAGGTGCATCGGAACTTAAATCTGGTGACACAGGAAACGCTCAAATCATAGACAGTAGGAAGACTCAGTCTTCCTCTACTTAAGTCGGCTTTGTGTCTCTTATATTTATTTCCGATGAAATTTCTGTGTTTCATCGTGAATGGGAAGGTCCAAGGGATATAGTAAACCTGCAGAGGTGCATCGGAAAGTAAAACTGATGACACAGGAAACGCTCAAAACATAGACAGTAGGAAAACTTAGTCTTCCTGTACTTAAGTCGGCATTGTGTCTCTTAAATTTAATTCCGATGCAATTTCTGTGTTTCATCGTCAATGGAAAGGTCCAAGGGATACAGTAAACCTGCAGAGGTGCATCGGAATGTAAAACTGGTGACACAGGAAACGCTCAAAATATTGACTGTAAGAAGACTGTTTTCTTGTACTTAAGTCGGCATTGTGTCTCTTATATTTAATTCCGATGCACATTCTGTGTTTCATTGTCACTGTGAAGGTCCAAGGGATACAGTAAACTTGCAGAGGTGCATCGGAATGTAAAACTGATGACACAGGAAACGCTCAAATCATAGACAGTAGGAAGACTCAGTCTTTCTGTACTTAAGTCGGCATTGTGTCTCTTATATTTAATTCCGATGCAATTTCTGTGTTTCATCGTCAATGGGAAGGTCCAAGGGATACAGTAAACCTGCAGAGGTGCATCGGAATGTAAAACTGATGACACAGGAAACGCTCAAATCATAGACAGTAGGAAGACTCAGTCTTTCTGTACTTAAGTCGGCATTGTGTCTCTTATATTTAATTCCAATGCAATTTCTGTGTTTCATCGTCAATGGGAAGGTCCAAGGGATACAGTAAACATGCAGAGGTGCATCAGAATGTAAAACTGGTGACACAGGAAACGCTCAAATTATAGACAGTAGCAAGACTCAGTCTTCCTGTACTTAGGTAGGCATTGTGTGTCTTATATTTAATTCCGATGCAATTTCTGTGTTTCATCCTCAATGGGATTGTCCAAGGGATACAGGAAACCTGCAGAGGTGCATCGGAATGTAAAACTGGTGACACAGGAAACGCTCAAAACATTGACCATACGAAGTCTGTTTTCTTGTACTTAAGTGGGCATTGTGTCTCTTATATTTAATTTCGATGCAATTTCTGTGTTTCATCGTCAATGGGATGGTCCAAGGGATACAGGAAACCTGCAGAGGTGCATCGGAATGTAAAACTGGTGACACAGGAAATGCTCAAATCATAGACAGTAGGAAGACTCAGTCTTCCTGTACTTAGGTCGGCATTGTGTGTCTTATATTTAATTCCGATGCAATTTCTGTGTTTCATCGTCAATGGGAAGGTCCACGGGATACAGTAAACCTGCAGAGGTGCATCGGAACTTAAATCTGGTGACACAGGAAACGCTGAAATCATAGACAGTAGGAAGACTCAGTTTTCCTATACTTAAGTCGGCATTGTGTCTCTTATATTTATTTCCGATGAAATTTCTGTGTTTCATCGTGAATGGGAAGGTCCAAGGGATATAGTAAACCTGCAGAGGTGCTTCGGAAAGCAAAACTGATGACACAGGAAACGCTCAAAACATAGACAGTAAGAAGACTTAGTCTTCCTGTACTTAAGTCGGCATTGTGTCTCTTATATTTAATTCCGATGCAATTTCTGTGTTTCATCGTCACTGTGAAGGTCCAAGGGACACAGAAAAACTGTACAGGTGCATCGGAATGTAAAACTGGTGACACAGGAAACGCTCAAATTATAGACAGTAGGAAGACTCAGTCTTCCTGTACTTAAGTCGGAATTGTGTCTCTTATATTAAATTCCGATGCAATTTCTGTGTTTCATCGTCAATGGGAAGGTCCAAGGGATACAGCAAACCTGCAGAGGTGCATCGGAATGTAAAACTAGTGACACAGGAAACGCTCAAACATAGACAGTAGGAAGACTCAGTCTTCCTGTAGTTAAGTCGGCATTGTGCCTCTTATATTTAATTCCGATGCAATTTCTGTGTTTCATCGTCAATGGGAATGTCCAATGGATACAGCAAACCTGCAGAGGTGCATCAGAATGTAAAACTGGTGACACAGGAAACGCTCAAAGCATAGACAGTAGGAAGACTCAGTCTTTCTGTACGTAAGTCGGCATTGTGTCTCTTATATTTAATTCCGATGAAACTTCAGTGTTTCATCGTGAATGGGAAGGTCCAAGGGATATAGTAAACCTTCAGAGGTGCATCGGAAAGTAAAACTGATGACAAAGGAAACGCTCAAAACATAGACAGTAGGTAGACTCAGTCTTTCTGTACTTATGTCGGCATTGTGTCTCTTATATTTAATTCCAATGCAATTTCTGTGTTTCATCGTCAATGGGAAGGTCCAAGGGATACAGTAAACCTACAGAGGTGCATCAGAATGTAAAACTGGTGACACAGGAAACGCTCAAATTATAGACAGTAGGAAGACTCAGTCTTCATGTACTTAAGTCGGCATTGTGTCTCTTATATTTAATTCCGATGCAATTTCTGTGTTTCATCGTCACTGTGAAGGTCCAAGGGATACAGTAAACCTGCAGATGTGCATCGGAATGTAAAACTGATGACACAGGAAACGCTCAAAACATAGACAGTAGGAAGACTTAGTCTACCTGTACTTAAGTCGGCATTGTGTCTCTTATATTTAATTCCAATGCAATTTCTGTGTTTCATCGTCAATGGAAAGGTCCAAGGGATACAGTAAACCTGCAGAGGTGCATCAGAATGTAAAACTGGTGACACAGGAAACGCTCAAATTATAGACAGTAGGAAGACTCAGTCTTCATGTACTTAAGTCGGCATTGTGTCTCTTATATTTAATTCCGATGCAATTTCTGTGTTTCATCGTCACTGTGAAGGTCCAAGGGATACAGTAAAACTGTACAGGTGCATCGGAATGTAAAACTGGTGACACAGGAGACGCTCAAATTATAGACAGTAGGAAGACTCAGTCTTCCTGTACTTAAGTCGGCATTGTGTCTCTTATATTTAATTCCGATGCAATTTCTGTGTTTCATCGTAATGGGATGGTCCAAGGGATACAGTAAACCTGCAGAGATGCATCGGAATGTATAACTGGTGACACAGGAAACGCACAAAGCATAGACAGTAGGAAGACTCAGTCTTCCTGTACTTAAGTCGGCATTGTGTCTCTTATATTTAATTCCGATGCAATTTCTGTGTTTCATCGTCAATGGGAAGGTCCAAGGGATACAGTAAACCTGCAGAGGTGCATTGGAATGTAAAACTGGTGACACAGGAAACGCTCAAAACATAGACAGTAGTAAGACTCAGTCTTGCTGTACTTAAGTCGGCATTGTGTCTCTTATATTTAATTCCGATGAAATTTCAATGTTTCATCGTGAATGGGAAGGTCCAAGGGATATAGTAAACCAGAAGAGGTGCATCGGAAAGTAAAACTGATGACACAGGAAACGCTCAAAACATAGACAGTAGGAAAACTTAGTCTTCCTGTACTTAAGTCGGCATTGTGTCTCTTAAATTTAATTCCGATGCAATTTCTGTGTTTCATCGTCAATGGAAAGGTCCAAGGGATACAGTAAACCTGCAGACGTGCATCGGAATGTAAAACTGGTGACACAGGAAACGCTCAAAATATTGACTGTAAGAAGACTGTTTTCTTGTACTTAAGTCGGCATTGTGTCTCTTATATTTAATTCCGATGCTCATTCTGTGTTTCATTGTCACTGTGAAGGTCCATGGGATACAGAAAACCTGTAGAGGTGCATCGGAATGTAAAACTGGTGATGCACGAAACGCTCAAATTATAGACAGTAGGAAGACTCAGTCCTCCTGTACTTAAGTCGGCATTGTGTCACTTAAATGTAATTCCGATGCAATTTCTGTTTTTCATCGTCAATGGGAAGTTCCAAGGGATACAGTAAACCTGCAGAGGTGCATCGGAATGTAAAACTCATGACACAGGAAACGCTCAAAACATAGACAGTAGGAAGACTCAGTCTTTCTGTACTTAAGTCGGCATTGTGTTTCTTATATTTAATTCCAATGCAATTTCTGTGTTTCATCGTCAATGGGAAGGTCCAAGGGATACAGTAAACCTGCAGAGGTGCATCGGAATGAAAAACTGATGACACAGGAAACGCTCAAATCATAGACAGTAGGAAGACTCAGTCTTTCTGTACTTAAGTCGGCATTGTGTCTCTTATATTTAATTCCAATGCAATTTCTGTGTTTCATCGTCAATGGGAAGGTCCAAGGGATACAGTAAACATGCAGAGGTGCATCAGAATGTGAAACTGGTGACACAGGAAACGCTCAAATTATAGACAGTAGCAAGACTCAGTCTTCCTGTACTTAGGTAGGCATTGTGTGTCTTATATTTAATTCCGATGCAATTTCTGTGTTTCATCGTCAATGGGATGGTCCAAGGGATACAGGAAACCTGCAGAGATGCATCGGAATGTAAAACTGGTGACACAGGAAACGCTCAAAATGTAGAGAGTAGGAAGACTCAGTCTTCCTGTACTTAGGTCGGCATTGTGTGTCTTATATTTAATTCCGATGCAATTTCTGTGTTTCATCGTCAATGGGAAGGTCCACGGGATACAGTAAACCTGCAGAGGTGCATCGGAACTTAAATCTGGTGACACAGGAAACGCTCAAATCATAGACAGTAGGAAGACTCAGTCTTCCTATACTTAAGTCGGCATTGTGTCTCTTATATTTATTTCCGATGAAATTTCTGTGTTTCATCGTGAATGGGAAGGTCCAAGGGATATAGTAAACCTGCAGAGGTGCATCGGAAAGTAAAACTGATGACACAGGAAACGCTCAAAACATAGACAGTAGGAAAACTTAGTCTTCCTGTACTTAAGTCGGCATTGTGTCTCTTAAATTTAATTCCGATGCAATTTCTGTGTTTCATCGTCAATGGAAAGGTCAAAGGGATACAGTAAACCTGCAGAGGTGCATCGGAATGTAAAACTGGTGACACAGGAAACGCTCAAAATATTGACTGTAAGAAGACTGTTTTCTTGTACTTAAGTCGGCATTGTGTCTCTTATATTTAATTCCGATGCACATTCTGTGTTTCATTGTCACTGTGAAGGTCCAAGGGATACAGTAAACTTGCAGAGGTGCATCGGAATGTAAAACTGATGACACAGGAAACGCTCAAATCATAGACAGTAGGAAGACTCAGTCTTTCTGTACTTAAGTCGGCATTGTGTCACTTAAATGTAATTCCGATGCAATTTCTGTTTTTCATCGTCAATGGGAAGTTCCAAGGGATACAGTAAACCTGCAGAGGTGCATCGGAATGTAAAACTGGTGACACAGGAAACGTTCAAAACATAGACAGTAGGAATACTTAGTCTTCCTGTACTTAAGTCGGCATTGTGTCACTTAAATGTAATTCCGATGCAATTTCTGTTTTTCATCGTCAATGGGAAGTTCCAAGGGATACAGTAAACCTGCAGAGGTGCATCGGAATGTAAAACTCATGACACAGGAAACGCTCAAAACATAGACAGTAGGAAGACTCAGTCTTTCTGTACTGAAGTCTGCGTTGTGTTTCTTATATTTAATTCCAATGCAATTTCTGTGTTTCATCGTCAATGGGAAGGTCCAAGGGATACAGTAAACCTGCAGAGGTGCATCAGAATGTAAAACTGGTGACACAGGAAACGCTCAAATTATAGACAGTAGGAAGACTCAGTCTTCCTGTACTTAAGTCGGCATTGTGTCTCTTATATTTAATTCCGATGCAATTTCTGTGTTTCATCGTCAATGGGAAGGTCCAAGGGATACAGTAAACCTGCAGAGGTGCATCGGAATGTAAAACTGATGACACAGGAAACGCTCAAATCATAGGCAGTAGGAAGACTCAGTCTTTCTGTACTTAAGTCGGCATTGTGTCTCTTATATTTAATTCCAATGCAATTTCTGTGTTTCATCGTCAATGGGAAGGTCCAAGGGATACAGTAAACATGCAGAGGTGCATCAGAATGTAAAACTGGTGACACAGGAAACGCTCAAATTATAGACAGTAGCAAGACTCAGTCTTCCTGTACTTAGGTAGGCATTGTGTGTCTTATATTTAATTCCGATGCAATTTCTGTGTTTCATCCTCAATGGGATTGTCCAAGGGATACAGGAAACCTGCAGAGGTGCATCGGAATGTAAGACTGGTGACACAGGAAACGCTCAAAACATTGACCATACGAAGTCTGTTTTCTTGTACTTAAGTGGGCATTGTGTCTCTTATATTTAATTTCGATGCAATTTCTGTGTTTCATCGTCAATGGGATGGTCCAAGGGATACAGGAAACCTGCAGAGGTGCATCGGAATGTAAAACTGGTGACACAGGAAACGCTAAAATCATAGACAGTAGGAAGACTCAGTCTTCCTGTACTTAGGTCGGCATTGTGTGTCTTATATTTAATTCCGATGCAATTTCTGTGTTTCATCGTCAATGGGAAGGTCCACGGGATACAGTAAACCTGCAGAGGAGCATCGGAACTTAAATCTGGTGACACAGGAAACGCTCAAATCATAGACAGTAGGAAGACTCAGTTTTCCTATACTTAAGTCGGCATTGTGTCTCTTATATTTATTTCCGATGAAATTTCTGTGTTTCATCGTGAATGGGAAGGTCCACGGGATATAGTAAACCTGCAGAGGTGCATCGGAAAGTAAAACTGATGACACAGGAAACGCTCAAAACATAGACAGTAAGAAGACTTAGTCTTCCTGTACTTAAGTCGGCATTGTGTCTCTTATATTTAATTCCGATGCAATTTCTGTGTTTCATCGTCAATGGGAAGGTCCAAGGGATACAGTAAACCTGCAGAGGTGCATCGGAATGTAAAACTAGTGACACAGGAAACGCTCAAACATAGACAGTAGGAAGACTCAGTCTTCCTGTAGTTAAGTCGGCATTGTGTTTCTTATATTTAATTCCGATGCAATTTCTGTGTTTCATCGTCAATGGGAATGTCCAATGGATGCAGCAAACCTGCAGAGGTGCATCAGAATGTAAAACTGGTGACACAGGAAACGCTCAAAACATAGACAGTAGGAAGACTCAGTCTTTCTGTACATAAGTCGGCATTGTGTCTCTTATATTTAATTCCGATGAAACTTCAGTGTTTCATCGTGAATGGGAAGGTCCAAGGGATATAGTAAACCTTCAGAGGTGCATCGGAAAGTAAAACTGATGACAAAGGCAACGCTCAAAACATAGACAGTAGGTAGACTCAGTCTTTCTGTACTTAAGTCGGCATTGTGTCTCTTATATTTAATTCCGATGCAATTTCTGTGTTTCATCGTCAATGGGAAGGTCCAAGGGATACAGTAAACCTGCAGAGGTGCATCGGAATGTAAAACTGATGACACAGGAAACGCTCAAATCATAGACAGTAGGAAGACTCAGTCTTTCTGTACTTAAGTCGGCATTGTGTCTCTTATATTTAATTCCAATGCAATTTCTGTGTTTCATCGTCAATGGGATGGTCCAAGGGATACAGTAAACATGCAGAGGTGCATCAGAATGTAAAACTGGTGACACAGGAAAAGCTCAAATTATAGACAGTAGCAAGACTCAGTCTTCCTGTACTTAGGTAGGCATTGTGTGTCTTATATTTAATTCCGATGCAATTTCTGTGTTTCATCGTCAATGGGATGGTCCAAGGGATACAGGAAACCTGCAGAGGAGCATCGGAATGTAAAACTGGTGACACAGGAAACGCTCTGATCATAGACAGTAGGAAGACTCAGTCTTCCTGTACTTAGGTCGGGATTGTGTGTCTTATATTTAATTCCGATGCAATTTCTGTGTTTCATCGTCAATGGGAAGGTCCACGGGATACAGTAAACCTGCAGAGGTGCATCGGAACTTAAATCTGGTGACACAGGAAACGCTCAAATCATAGACAGTAGGAAGACTCAGTCTTCCTATACTTAAGTCGGCATTGTGTCTCTTATATTTATTTCCGATGAAATTTCTGTGTTTCATCGTGAATGGGAAGGTCCAAGGGATATAGTAAACCTGCAGAGGTGCATCGGAAAGTAAAACTGATGACACAGGAAACGCTCAAAACATAGACAGTAGGAAAACTTAGTCTTCCTGTACTTAAGTCGGCATTGTGTCTCTTAAAATTAATTCCGACGCAATTTCTGTGTTTCATCGTCAATGGAAAGGTCCAAGGGATACAGTAAACCTGCAGAGGTGCATCGGAATGTAAAACTGGTGACACAGGAAACGCTCAAAATATTGACTGTAAGAAGACTGTTTTCTTGTACTTAAGTCGGCATTGTGTCTCTTATATTTAATTCCGATGCACATTCTGTGTTTCATTGTCACTGTGAAGGTCCAAGGGATACAGTAAACTTGCAGAGGTGCATCGGAATGTAAAACTGATGACACAGGAAACGCTCAAATCATAGACAGTAGGAAGACTCAGTCTTTCTGTACTTAAGTCGGCATTGTGTCTCTTATATTTAATTCCGATGCAATTTCTGTGTTTCATCGTCAATGGGAAGGTCCAAGGGATACAGTAAACCTGCAGAGGTGCATCGGAATGTAAAACTGGTGACACAGGAAACGCTCAAAACATAGACAGTAGGAAGACTCAGTCTTGCTGTACTTAAGTCGGCATTGTGTCTCTTATATTTAATTCCGATGAAATTTCAGTGTTTCATCGTGAATGGGAAGGTCCAAGGGATATAGTAAACCTGAAGAGGTGCATCGGAAAGTAAAACTGATGACACAGGAAACGCTCAAAACATAGACAGTAGGAAAACTTAGTCTTCCTGTACTTAAGTCGGCATTGTGTCTCTTAAATTTAATTCCGATGCAATTTCTGTGTTTCATCGTCAATGGGAAGGTCCAAGGGATACAGTAAACCTGCAGAGGTGCATCAGAATGTAAAACTGGTGACACAGGAAACGCTCAAATTATAGACAGTAGGAAGACTCAGTCTTCCTGTACTTAAGTTGGCATTGTGTCTCTTATATTTAATTCCGATGCAATTTCTGTGTTTCATCGTCAATGGGAAGGTCCAAGGGATACAGAAAACCTGCAGAGGTGCATCGGAATGTAAAACTGATGACACAGGAAACGCTCAAATCATAGACAGTAGGAAGACTCAGTCTTTCTGTACTTAAGTTGGCATTGTGTCTCTTATATTTAATTCCGATGCAATTTCTGTGTTTCATCGTCAATGGGAAGGTCCAAGGGATACAGAAAACCTGCAGAGGTGCATCGGAATGTAAAACTGGTGACACAGGAAACGCTCAAAACATAGACAGTAGGAAGACTTAGTCTTTCTGTACTTAAGTCGGCATTGTGTCTCTTATATTTAATTCCAATGCAATTTCTGTGTTTCATCGTCAATGGGATGGTCCAAGGGATACAGTAAACATGCAGAGGTGCATCAGAATGTAAAACTGGTGACACAGGAAACGCTCAAATTATAGACAGTAGGAAGACTCAGTCTTCCTGTACTTAAGTTGGCATTGTGTCTCTTATATTTAATTCCGATGCAATTTCTGTGTTTCATCGTCAATGGGAAGGTCCAAGGGATACAGAAAACCTGCAGAGGTGCATCGGAATGTAAAACTCATGACACAGGAAACGCTCAAAACATAGACAGTAGGAAGACTCAGTCTTTCTGTACTTAAGTCGGCATTGTGTCTCTTATATTTAATTCCAATGCAATTTCTGTGTTTCATCGTCAATGGGAAGGTCCAAGGGATACAGTAAACATGCAGAGGTGCATCAGAATGTAAAACTGGTGACACAGGAAACGCTCAAATTATAGACAGTAGCAAGACTCAGTCTTCCTGTACTTAGGTAGGCATTGTGTGTCTTATATTTAATTCCGATGCAATTTCTGTGTTTCATCCTCAATGGGATTGTCCAAGGGATACAGGAAACCTGCAGAGGTGCATCGGAATGTAAGACTGGTGACACAGGAAACGCTCAAAACATTGACCATACGAAGTCTGTTTTCTTGTACTTAAGTGGGCATTGTGTCTCTTATATTTAATTTCGATGCAATTTCTGTGTTTCATCGTCAATGGGATGGTCCAAGGGATACAGGAAACCTGCAGAGGTGCATCGGAATGTAAAACTGGTGACACAGGAAACGCTCAAATCATAGACAGTAGGAAGACTCAGTCTTCCTGTACTTAGGTCGGCATTGTGTGTCTTATATTTAATTCCGATGCAATTTCTGTGTTTCATCGTCAATGGGAAGGTCCACGGGATACAGTAAACCTGCAGAGGAGCATCGGAACTTAAATCTGGTGACACAGGAAACGCTCAAACCATAGACAGTAGGAAGACTCAGTTTTCCTATACTTAAGTCGGCATTGTGTCTCTTATATTTATTTCCGATGAAATTTCTGTGTTTCATCGTGAATGGGAAGGTCCACGGGATATAGTAAACCTGCAGAGGTGCATCGGAAAGTAAAACTGATGACACAGGAAACGCTCAAAACATAGACAGTAAGAAGACTTAGTCTTCCTGTACTTAAGTCGGCATTGTGTCTCTTATATTTAATTCCGATGCAATTTCTGTGTTTCATCGTCAATGGGAAGGTCCAAGGGATACAGTAAACCTGCAGAGGTGCATCGGAATGTAAAACTAGTGACACAGGAAACGCTCAAACATAGACAGTAGGAAGACTCAGTCTTCCTGTAGTTAAGTCGGCATTGTGTTTCTTATATTTAATTCCGATGCAATTTCTGTGTTTCATCGTCAATGGGAATGTCCAATGGATACAGCAAACCTGCAGAGGTGCATCAGAATGTAAAACTGGTGACACAGGAAACGCTCAAAACATAGACAGTAGGAAGACTCAGTCTTTCTGTACATAAGTCGGCATTGTGTCTCTTATATTTAATTCCGATGAAACTTCAGTGTTTCATCGTGAATGGGAAGGTCCAAGGGATATAGTAAACCTTCAGAGGTGCATCGGAAAGTAAAACTGATGACAAAGGCAACGCTCAAAACATAGACAGTAGGTAGACTCAGTCTTTCTGTACTTAAGTCGGCATTGTGTCTCTTATATTTAATTCCGATGCAATTTCTGTGTTTCATCGTCAATGGGAAGGTCCAAGGGATACAGTAAACCTGCAGAGGTGCATCGGAATGTAAAACTGATGACACAGGAAACGCTCAAATCATAGACAGTAGGAAGACTCAGTCTTTCTGTACTTAAGTCGGCATTGTGTCTCTTATATTTAATTCCAATGCAATTTCTGTGTTTCATCGTCAATGGGATGGTCCAAGGGATACAGTAAACATGCAGAGGTGCATCAGAATGTAAAACTGGTGACACAGGAAAAGCTCAAATTATAGACAGTAGCAAGACTCAGTCTTCCTGTACTTAGGTAGGCATTGTGTGTCTTATATTTAATTCCGATGCAATTTCTGTGTTTCATCGTCAATGGGATGGTCCAAGGGATACAGGAAACCTGCAGAGGAGCATCGGAATGTAAAACTGGTGACACAGGAAACGCTCAAATCATAGACAGTAGGAAGACTCAGTCTTCCTGTACTTAGGTCGGGATTGTGTGTCTTATATTTAATTCCGATGCAATTTCTGTGTTTCATCGTCAATGGGAAGGTCCACGGGATACAGTAAACCTGCAGAGGTGCATCGGAACTTAAATCTGGTGACACAGGAAACGCTCAAATCATAGACAGTAGGAAGACTCAGTCTTCCTATACTTAAGTCGGCATTGTGTCTCTTATATTTAATTCCGATGAAATTTCAGTGTTTCATCGTGAATGGGAATGTCCAAGGGATACAGTAAACCTGCAGAGGTGCATCGGAATGTAAATCTAGTGACACTGGAAACGCTCAAACATAGACAGTAGGAAGACTCAGTCTTCCTGTACTTAAGTCGGCATTGTGTCTCTTATATTTAATTCCGATGCAATTTCTGTGTTTCATCGTAATGGGATGGTCCAAGGGATACAGTAAACCTGCAGAGATGCATCGGAATGTATAACTGGTGACACAGGAAACGCTCAAAGAATAGACAGTAGGAAGACTCAGTCTTCCTGTACTTAAGTCGGCATTGTGTCTCTTATATTTAATTCCGATGCAATTTCTGTGTTTCATCGTCAATGGGAAGGTCCAAGGGATACAGTAAACCTGCAGAGGTGCATCGGAATGTAAAACTGGTGACACAGGAAACGCTCAAAACATAGACAGTAGTAAGACTCAGTCTTGCTGTACTTAAGTCGGCATTGAGTCTCTTATATTTAATTCCGATGAAATTTCAGTGTTTCATCGTGAATGGGAAGGTCCAAGGGATATAGTAAACCAGAAGAGGTGCATCGGAAAGTAAAACTGATGACACAGGAAACGCTCAAATTATAGACAGTAGGAAGACTCAGTCTTCCTGTACTTAAGTCGGAATTGTGTCTCTTATATTAAATTCCGATGCAATATCTGTGTTTCATCGTCAATGGGAAGGTCCAAGGGATACAGTAAACCTGCAGAGGTGCATCGGAATGTAAATCTAGTGACACTGGAAACGCTCAAACATAGACAGTAGGAAGACTCAGTCTTCCTGTACTTAAGTCGGCATTGTGTCTCTTATATTTAATTCCGATGCAATTTCTGTGTTTCATCGTAATGGGATGGTCCAAGGGATACAGTAAACCTGCAGAGATGCATCGGAATGTATAACTGGTGACACAGGAAACGCTCAAAGAATAGACAGTAGGAAGACTCAGTCTTCCTGTACTTAAGTCGGCATTGTGTCTCTTATATTTAATTCCGATGCAATTTCTGTGTTTCATCGTCAATGGGAAGGTCCAAGGGATACAGTAAACCTGCAGAGGTGCATCGGAATGTAAAACTGGTGACACAGGAAACGCTCAAAACATAGACAGTAGTAAGACTCAGTCTTGCTGTACTTAAGTCGGCATTGTGTCTCTTATATTTAATTCCGATGAAATTTCAGTGTTTCATCGTGAATGGGAAGGTCCAAGGGATATAGTAAACCAGAAGAGGTGCATCGGAAAGTAAAACTGATGACACAGGAAACGCTCAAAACATAGACAGTAGGAAAACTTAGTCTTCCTGTACTTAAGTCGGCATTGTGTCTCTTAAATTTAATTCCGATGCAATTTCTGTGTTTCATCGTCAATGGAAAGGTCCAAGGGATACAGTAAACCTGCAGAGGTGCATCGGAATGTAAAACTGGTGACACAGGAAACGCTCAAAATATTGACTGTAAGAAGACTGTTTTCTTGTACTTAAGTCGGCATTGTGTCTCTTATATTTAATTCCGATGCACATTCTGTGTTTCATTGTCACTGTGAAGGTCCAAGGGATACAGAAAACCTGTAGAGGTGCATCGGAATGTAAAACTGGTGATGCAGGAAACGCTCAAATTATAGACAGTAGGAAGACTCAGTCCTCCTGTACTTAAGTCGGCATTGTGTCTCTTATATTTAATTCCGATGCAATTTCTGTGTTTTATCGTCAATGGGAAGGTCCAAGGGATACAGTAAACCTGCAGAGGTGCATCGGAGTGTAAAAGTGGTGACACAGGAAACGCTCAAAACCTAGACAGTAGGAAGACTTAGTCTTCCTGTACTTAAGTCGGCATTGTGTCACTTAAATGTAATTCCGATGCAATTTCTGTTTTTCATCGTCAATGGGAAGTTCCAAGGGATACAGTAAACCTGCAGAGGGGCATCGGAATGTAAAACTCATGACACAGGAAACGCTCAAAACATAGACAGTAGGAAGACTCAGTCTTTCTGTACTTAAGTCGGCATTGTGTTTCTTATATTTAATTCCAATGCAATTTCTGTGTTTCATCGTCAATGGGAAGGTCCAAGGGATACAGTAAACCTGCAGAGGTGCATCAGAATGTAAAACTGGTGACACAGGAAACGCTCAAATTATAGACAGTAGGAAGACTCAGTCTTCCTTTACTTAAGTCGGCATTGTGTCTCTTATATTTAATTCCGATGCAATTTCTGTGTTTCATCGTCAATGGGAAGGTCCAAGGGATACAGTAAACCTGCAGAGGTGCATCGGAATGTAAAACTGATGACACAGGAAACGCTCAAATCATAGACAGTAGGAAGACTCAGTCTTTCTGTACTTAAGTCGGCATTGTGTCTCTTATATTTAACTCCAATGCAATTTCTGTGTTTCATCGTCAATGGGAAGGTCCAAGGGATACAGTAAACATGCAGAGGTGCATCAGAATGTAAAACTGGTGACACAGGAAACGCTCAAATTATAGACAGTAGCAAGACTCAGTCTTCCTGTACTTAGGTAGGCATTGTGTGTCTTATATTTAATTCCGATGCAATTTCTGTGTTTCATCGTCAATGGGATGGTCCAAGGGATACAGGAAACCTGCAGAGGTGCATCGGAATGTAAAACTGGTGACACAGGAAACGCTCAAATCATAGACAGTAGGAAGACTCAGTCTTCCTGTACTTAGGTCGGCATTGTGTGTCTTATATTTAATTCCGATGCAATTTCTGTGTTTCATCGTCAATGGGAAGGTCCACGGGATACAGTAAACCTGCAGAGGTGCATCGGAACTTAAATCTGGTGACACAGGAAACGCTCAAATCATAGACAGTAGGAAGACTCAGTCTTCCTATACTTAAGTCGGCATTGTGTCTCTTATATTTATTTCCGATGAAATTTCTGTGTTTCATCGTGAATGGGAAGGTCCAAGGGATATAGTAAACCTGCAGAGGTGCATCGGAAAGTAAAAGTGATGACACAGGAAACGCTCAAAACATAGACAGTAGGAAAACTTAGTCTTCCTGTACTTAAGTCGGCATTGTGTCTCTTAAATTTAATTCCGATGCAATTTCTGTGTTTCATCGTCAATGGAAAGGTCCAAGGGATACAGTAAACCTGCAGAGGTGCATCGGAATGTAAAACTGGTGACACAGGAAACGCTCAAAATATTGACTGTAAGAAGACTGTTTTCTTGTACTTAAGTCGGCATTGTGTCTCTTATATTTAATTCCGATGCACATTCTGTGTTTCATTGTCACCGTGAAGGTCCAAGGGATAAAGTAAACTTGCAGTGGTGCATCGGAATGTAAAACTGATGACACAGGAAACGCTCAAATCATAGACAGTAGGAAGACTCAGTCTTTCTGTACTTAAGTCGGCATTGTGTCTCTTATATTTAATTCCGATGCAATTTCTGTGTTTCATCGTCAATGGGAAGGTCCAAGGGATACAGTAAACCTGCAGAGGTGCATCGGAATGTAAAACTGGTGACACAGGATACGCTCAAAACATAGACAGTAGGAAGACTCAGTCTTGCTGTACTTAAGTCGGCATTGTGTCTCTTATATTTAATTCCGATGAAATTTCCGTGTTTCATCGTGAATGGGAAGGTCCAAGGGATATAGTAAACCTGAAGAGGTGCATCGGAAAGTAAAACTGATGACACAGGAAACGCTCAAAACATAGACAGTAGGAAAACTTAGTCTTCCTGTACTTAAGTCGGCATTGTGTCTCTTAAATTTAATTCCGATGCAATTTCTGTGTTTCATCGTCAATGGGAAGGTCCAAGGGATACAGTAAACCTGCAGAGGTGCATCGGAATGTAAAACTGGTGACACAGGAAACGCTCAAAACATAGACAGTAGGAAGACTTAGTCTTCCTGTACTTAAGTCGGCATTGTGTCACTTAAATGTAATTCCGATGGAATTTCTGTTTTTCATCGTCAATGGGAAGTTCCAAGGGATACAGTAAACCTGCAGAGGTGCATCGGAATGTAAAACTCATGACACAGGAAACGCTCAAAACATAGACAGTAGGAAGACTCAGTCTTTCTGTACTTAAGTCGGCGTTGTGTTTCTTATATTTAATTCCAATGCAATTTTTGTGTTTCATCGTCAATGGGAAGGTCCAAGGGATACAGTAAACCTGCAGAGGTGCATCAGAATGTAAAACTGGTGACACAGGAAACGCTCAAATTATAGACAGTAGGAAGACTCAGTCTTCCTGTACTTAAGTCGGCATTGTGTCTCTTATATTTAATTCCGATGCAATTTCTGTGTTTCATCGTCAATGGGAAGGTCCAAGGGATACAGTAAACCTGCAGAGGTGCATCGGAATGTAAAACTGATGACACAGGAAACGCTCAAATCATAGGCAGTAGGATGACTCAGTCTTTCTGTACTTAAGTCGGCATTGTGTCTCTTATATTTAATTCCAATGCAATTTCTGTGTTTCATCGTCAATGGGAAGGTCCAAGGGATACAGTAAACACGCAGAGGTGCATCAGAATGTAAAACTGGTGACACAGGAAACGCTCAAATTATAGACAGTAGCAAGACTCAGTCTTCCTGTACTTAGGTAGGCATTGTGTGTCTTATATTTAATTCCGATGCAATGTCTGTGTTTCATCCTCAATGGGATTGTCCAAGGGATACAGGAAACCTGCAGAGGTGCATCGGAATGTAAAACTGGTGACACAGGAAACGCTCAAAACATTGACCATACGAAGTCTGTTTTCTTGTACTTAAGTGGGCATTGTGTCTCTTATATTTAATTTCGATGCAATTTCTGTGTTTCATCGTCAATGGGATGGTCCAAGGGATACAGGAAACCTGCAGAGGTGCATCGGAAAGTAAAACTGGTGACACAGGAAACGCTCAAATCATAGACAGTAGTAAGACTCAGTCTTGCTGTACTTAAGTCGGCATTGTGTCTCTTATATTTAATTCCGATGAAATTTCAGTGTTTCATCGTGAATGGGAAAGTCCAAGGGATATAGTAAACCAGAAGAGGTGCATCGGAAAGTAAAACTGATGACACAGGAAACGCTCAAAACATAGACAGTAGGAAAACTTAGTCTTCCTGTACTTAAGTCGGCATTGTGTCTCTTAAATTTAATTCCGATGCAATTTCTGTGTTTCATCGTCAATGGAAAGGTCCAAGGGATACAGTAAACCTGCAGAGGTGCATCGGAATGTAAAACTGGTGACACAGGAAACGCTCAAAATATTGACTGTAAGAAGACTGTTTTCTTGTACTTAAGTCGGCATTGTGTCTCTTATATTTAATTCCGATGCACATTCTGTGTTTCATTGTCACTGTGAAGGTCCAAGGGATACAGAAAACCTGTAGAGGTGCATCGGAATGTAAAACTGGTGATGCAGGAAACGCTCAAATTATAGATAGTAGGAAGACTCAGTCCTCCTGTACTTAAGTCGGCATTGTGTCTCTTATATTTAATTCCGATGCAATTTCTGTGTTTTATCGTCAATGGGAAGGTCCAAGGGATACAGTAAACATGCAGAGGTGCATCAGAATGTAAAACTGGTGACACAGGAAACGCTCAAATCATAGACAGTAGTAAGACTCAGTCTTGCTGTACTTAAGTCGGCATTGTGTCTCTTATATTTAATTCCGATGAAATTTCAGTGTTTCATCGTGAATGGGAAAGTCCAAGGGATATAGTAAACCAGAAGAGGTGCATCGGAAAGTAAAACTGATGACACAGGAAACGCTCAAAACATAGACAGTAGGAAAACTTAGTCTTCCTGTACTTAAGTCGGCATTGTGTCTCTTATATTTAATTCCGATGCAATTTCTGTGTTTTATCGTCAATGGGAAGGTCCAAGGGATACAGTAAACCTGCAGAGGTGCATCGGAGTGTAAAACTGGTGACACAGGAAACGCTCAAAACCTAGACAGTAGGAAGACTTAGTCTTCCTGTACTTAAGTCGGCATTGTGTCACTTAAATGTAATTCCGATGCAATTTCTGTTTTTCATCGTCAATGGAAGTTCCAAGGGATACAGTAAACCTGCAGAGGTGCATCGGAATGTAAAACTCATGACACAGGAAACGCTCAAAACATAGACAGTAGGAAGACTCAGTCTTTCTGTACTTAAGTCGGCATTGTGTTTCTTATATTTAATTCCAATGCAATTTCTGTGTTTCATCGTCAATGGGAAGGTCCAAGGGATACAGTAAACCTGCAGAGGTGCATCAGAATGTAAAACTGGTGACACAGGAAACGCTCAAATTATAGACAGTAGGAAGACTCAGTCTTCCTGTACTTAAGTCGGCATTGTGTCTCTTATATTTAATTCCGATGCAATTTCTGTGTTTCATCGTCAATGGGAAGGTCCAAGGGATACACTAAACCTGCAGAGGTGCATCGGAATGTAAAACTGATGACACAGGAAACGCTCAAATCATAGACAGTAGGAAGACTCAGTCTTTCTGTACTTAAGTCGGCATTGTGTCTCTTATATTTAACTCCAATGCAATTTCTGTGTTTCATCGTCAATGGGAAGGTCCAAGGGATACAGTAAACATGCAGAGGTGCATCAGAATGTAAAACTGGTGACACAGGAAACGCTCAAATTATAGACAGTAGCAAGACTCAGTCTTCCTGTACTTAGGTAGGCATTGTGTGTCTTATATTTAATTCCGATGCAATTTCTGTGTTTCATCGTCAATGGGATGGTCCAAGGGATACAGGAAACCTGCAGAGGTGCATCGGAATGTAAAACTGGTGACACAGGAAACGCTCAAATCATAGACAGTAGTAAGACACAGTCTTCCTGTACTTAGGTCGGCATTGTGTGTCTTATATTTAATTCCGATGCAATTTCTGTGTTTCATCGTCAATGGGAAGGTCCACGGGATACAGTAAACCTGCAGAGGTGCATCGGAACTTAAATCTGGTGACACAGGAAACGCTCAAATCATAGACAGTAGGAAGACTCAGTCTTCCTATACTTAAGTCGGCATTGTGTCTCTTATATTTATTTCCGATGAAATTTCTGTGTTTCATCGTGAATGGGAAGGTCCAAGGGATATAGTAAACCTGCAGAGGTGCATCGGAAAGTAAAACTGATGACACAGGAAACGCTCAGAACATAGACAGTAGGAAAACTTAGTCTTCGTGTACTTAAGTCGGCATTGTGTCTCTTATATTTAACTCCAATGCAATTTCTGTGTTTCATCGTCAATGGGAAGGTCCAAGGGATACAGTAAACATGCAGAGGTGCATCAGAATGTAAAACTGGTGACACAGGAAACGCTCAAATTATAGACAGTAGCAAGACTCAGTCTTCCTGTACTTAGGTAGGCATTGTGTGTCTTATATTTAATTCCGATGCAATTTCTGTGTTTCATCGTCAATGGGATGGTCCAAGGGATACAGGAAACCTGCAGAGGTGCATCGGAATGTAAAACTGGTGACACAGGAAACGCTCAAATCATAGACAGTAGGAAGACACAGTCTTCCTGTACTTAGGTCGGCATTGTGTGTCTTATATTTAATTCCGATGCAATTTCTGTGTTTCATCGTCAATGGGAAGGTCCACGGGATACAGTAAACCTGCAGAGGTGCATCGGAACTTAAATCTGGTGACACAGGAAACGCTCAAATCATAGACAGTAGGAAGACTCAGTCTTCCTATACTTAAGTCGGCATTGTGTCTCTTATATTTATTTCCGATGAAATTTCTGTGTTTCATCGTGAATGGGAAGGTCCAAGGGATATAGTAAACCTGCAGAGGTGCATCGGAATGTAAAACTGGTGACACAGGAAACGCTCAAAATATTGACTGTAAGAAGACTGTTTTCTTGTACTTAAGTCGGCATTGTGTCTCTTATATTTAATTCCGATGCACATTCTGTGTTTCATTGTCACCGTGAAGGTCCAAGGGATACAGTAAACTTGCAGAGGTGCATCGGAATGTAAAACTGATGACACAGGAAACGCTCAAATCATAGACAGTAGGAAGACTCAGTCTTTCTGTACTTATGTCGGCATTGTGTCTCTTATATTTAATTCCGATGCAATTTCTGTGTTTCATCGTCAATGGGAAGGTCCAAGGGATACAGTAAACCTGCAGAGGTGCATCGGAATGTAAAACTGGTGACACAGGAAACGCTCAAAACATAGACAGTAGGAAGACTCAGTCTTGCTGTACTTAAGTCGGCATTGTGTCTCTTATATTTAATTCCGATGAAATTTCAGTGTTTCATCGTGAATGGGAAGGTCCAAGGGATATAGTAAACCTGAAGAGGTGCATCGGAAAGTAAAACTGATGACACAGGAAACGCTCAAAACATAGACAGTAGGAAAACTTAGTCTTCCTGTACTTAAGTCGGCATTGTGTCTCTTAAATTTAATTCCGATGCAATTTCTGTGTTTCATCGTCAATGGGAAGGTCCAAGGGATACAGTAAACCTGCAGAGGTGCATCGGAATGTAAAACTGGTGACACAGGAAACGCTCAAAACATAGCCAGTAGGAAGACTTAGTCTTCCTGTACTTAAGTCGGCATTGTGTCACTTAAATGTAATTCCGATGGAATTTCTGTTTTTCATCGTCAATGGGAAGTTCCAAGGGATACAGTAAACCTGCAGAGGTGCATCGGAATGTAAAACTCATGACACAGGAAACGCTCAAAACATAGACAGTAGGAAGACTCAGTCTTTCTGTACTTAAGTCGGCGTTGTGTTTCTTATATTTAATTCCAATGCAATTTTTGTGTTTCATCGTCAATGGGAAGGTCCAAGGGATACAGTAAACCTGCAGAGGTGCATCAGAATGTAAAACTGGTGACACAGGAAACGCTCAAATTATAGACAGTAGGAAGACTCAGTCTTCCTGTACTTAAGTCGGCATTGTGTCTCTTATATTTAATTCCGATGCAATTTCTGTGTTTCATCGTCAATGGGAAGGTCCAAGGGATACAGTAAACCTGCAGAGGTGCATCGGAATGTAAAACTGATGACACAGGAAACGCTCAAATCATAGGCAGTAGGAAGACTCAGTCTTTCTGTACTTAAGTCGGCATTGTGTCTCTTATATTTAATTCCAATGCAATTTCTGTGTTTCATCGTCAATGGGAAGGTCCAAGGGATACAGTAAACATGCAGAGGTGCATCAGAATGTAAAACTGGTGACACAGGAAACGCTCAAATTATAGACAGTAGCAAGACTCAGTCTTCCTGTACTTAGGTAGGCATTGTGTGTCTTATATTTAATTCCGATGCAATTTCTGTGTTTCATCCTCAATGGGATTGTCCAAGGGATACAGGAAACCTGCAGAGGTGCATCGGAATGTAAAACTGGTGACACAGGAAACGCTCAAAACATTGACCATACGAAGTCTGTTTTCTTGTACTTAAGTGGGCATTGTGTCTCTTATATTTAATTTCGATGCAATTTCTGTGTTTCATCGTCAATGGGATGGTCCAAGGGATACAGGAAACCTGCAGAGGTGCATCGGAATGTAAAACTGGTGACACAGGAAACGCTCAAATCATAGACAGTAGGAAGACTCAGTCTTCCTGTACTTAGGTCGGCATTGTGTGTCTTATATTTAATTCCGATGCAATTTCTGTGTTTCATCGTCAATGGGAAGGTCCACGGGATACAGTAAACCTGCAGAGGTGCATCGGAACTTAAATCTGGTGACACAGGAAACGCTCAAATCATAGACAGTAGGAAGACTCAGTTTTCCTATACTTAAGTCGGCATTGTGTCTCTTATATTTATTTCCGATGAAATTTCTGTGTTTCATCGTGAATGGGAAGGTCCAAGGGATATAGTAAACCTGCAGAGGTGCATCGGAAAGTAAAACTGTTGACACAGGAAACGCTCAAAACATAGACAGTAAGAAGACTTAGTCTTCCTGTACTTAAGTCGGCATTGTGTCTCTTATATTTAATTCCGATGCAATTTCTGTGTTTCATCGTCACTGTGAAGGTCCAAGGGATACAGAAAAACTGTACAGGTGCATCGGAATGTAAAACTGGTGACACAGGAAACGCTCAAATTATAGACAGTAGGAAGACTCAGTCTTCCTGTACTTAAGTCGGAATTGTGTCTCTTATATTAAATTCCGATGCAATTTCTGTTTTTCATCGTCAATGGGAAGGTCCAAGGGATACAGTAAACCTGCAGAGGTGCATCGGAATGTAAAACTAGTGACACAGGAAACGCTCAAACATAGACAGTAGGAAGACTCAGTCTTCCTGTACTTAAGTCGGCATTGTGTCACTTAAATGTAATTCCGATGCAATTTCTGTTTTTCATCGTCAATGGGAAGTTCCAAGAGATACAGTAAACCTGCAGAGGGGCATCGGAATGTAAAACTCATGACACAGGAAACGCTCAAAACATAGACAGTAGGAAGAATCAGTCTTTCTGTACTTAAGTCGGCATTGTGTTTCTTATATTTAATTCCAATGCAATTTCTGTGTTTCATCGTCAATGGGAAGGTCCAAGGGATACAGGAAACCTGCAGAGGTGCATCGGAATGTAAAACTGGTGACACAGGAAACGCTCAAATCATAGACAGTAGGAAGACTCAGTCTTCCTGTACTTAGGTCGGCATTGTGTGTCTTATATTTAATTCCGATGCAATTTCTGTGTTTCATCGTCAATGGGAAGGTCCACGGGATACAGTAAACCTGCAGAGGTGCATCGGAACTTAAATCTGGTGACACAGGAAACGCTCAAATCATAGACAGTAGGAAGACTCAGTCTTCCTATACTTAAGTCGGCATTGTGTCTCTTATATTTATTTCCGATGAAATTTCTGTGTTTCATCGTGAATGGGAAGGTCCAAGGGATATAGTAAACCTGCAGAGGTGCATCGGAAAGTAAAAGTGATGACACAGGAAACGCTCAAAACATAGACAGTAGGAAAACTTAGTCTTCCTGTACTTAAGTCGGCATTGTGTCTCTTAAATTTAATTCCGATGCAATTTCTGTGTTTCATCGTCAATGGAAAGGTCCAAGGGATACAGTAAACCTGCAGAGGTGCATCGGAATGTAAAACTGGTGACACAGGAAACGCTCAAAATATTGACTGTAAGAAGACTGTTTTCTTGTACTTAAGTCGGCATTGTGTCTCTTATATTTAATTCCGATGCACATTCTGTGTTTCATTGTCACCGTGAAGGTCCAAGGGATACAGTAAACTTGCAGTGGTGCATCGGAATGTAAAACTGATGACACAGGAAACGCTCAAATCATAGACAGTAGGAAGACTCAGTCTTTCTGTACTTAAGTCGGCATTGTGTCTCTTATATTTAATTCCGATGCAATTTCTGTGTTTCATCGTCAATGGGAAGGTCCAAGGGATACAGTAAACCTGCAGAGGTGCATCGGAATGTAAAACTGGTGACACAGGATACGCTCAAAACATAGACAGTAGGAAGACTCAGTCTTGCTGTACTTAAGTCGGCATTGTGTCTCTTATATTTAATTCCGATGAAATTTCAGTGTTTCATCGTGAATGGGAAGGTCCAAGGGATATAGTAAACCTGAAGAGGTGCATCGGAAAGTAAAACTGATGACACAGGAAACGCTCAAAACATAGACAGCAGGAAAACTTAGTCTTCCTGTACTTAAGTCGGCATTGTGTCTCTTAAATTTAATTCCGATGCAATTTCTGTGTTTCATCGTCAATGGGAAGGTCCAAGGGATACAGTAAACCTGCAGAGGTGCATCGGAATGTAAAACTGGTGACACAGGAAACGCTCAAAACATAGACAGTAGGAAGACTTAGTCTTCCTGTACTTAAGTCGGCATTGTGTCACTTAAATGTAATTCCGATGGAATTTCTGTTTTTCATCGTCAATGGGAAGTTCCAAGGGATACAGTAAACCTGCAGAGGTGCATCGGAATGTAAAACTCATGACACAGGAAACGCTCAAAACATAGACAGTAGGAAGACTCAGTCTTTCTGTACTTAAGTCGGCGTTGTGTTTCTTATATTTAATTCCAATGCAATTTTTGTGTTTCATCGTCAATGGGAAGGTCCAAGGGATACAGTAAACCTGCAGAGGTGCATCAGAATGTAAAACTGGTGACACAGGAAACGCTCAAATTATAGACAGTAGGAAGACTCAGTCTTCCTGTACTTAAGTCGGCATTGTGTCTCTTATATTTAATTCCGATGCAATTTCTGTGTTTCATCGTCAATGGGAAGGTCCAAGGGATACAGTAAACCTGCAGAGGTGCATCGGAATGTAAAACTGATGACACAGGAAACGCTCAAATCATAGGCAGTAGGAAGACTCGGTCTTTCTGTACTTAAGTCGGCATTGTGTCTCTTATATTTAATTCCAATGCAATTTCTGTGTTTCATCGTCAATGGGAAGGTCCAAGGAATACAGTAAACACGCAGAGGTGCATCAGAATGTAAAACTGGTGACACAGGAAACGCTCAAATTATAGACAGTAGCAAGACTCAGTCTTCCTGTACTTAGGTAGGCATTGTGTGTCTTATATTTAATTCCGATGCAATTTCTGTGTTTCATCCTCAATGGGATTGTCCAAGGGATACAGGAAACCTGCAGAGGTGCATCGGAATGTAAAACTGGTGACACAGGAAACGCTCAAAACATTGACCATACGAAGTCTGTTTTCTTGTACTTAAGTGGGCATTGTGTCTCTTATATTTAATTTCGATGCAATTTCTGTGTTTCATCGTCAATGGGATGGTCCAAGGGATACAGGAAACCTGCAGAGGTGCATCGGAATGTAAAACTGGTGACACAGGAAACGCTCAAATCATAGACAGTAGTAAGACTCAGTCTTGCTGTACTTAAGTCGGCATTGTGTCTCTTATATTTAATTCCGATGAAATTTCAGTGTTTCATCGTGAATGGGAAGGTCCAAGGGATATAGTAAACCAGAAGAGGTGCATCGGAAAGTAAAACTGATGACACAGGAAACGGTCAAAACATAGACAGTAGGAAAACTTAGTCTTCCTGTACTTAAGTCGGCATTGTGTCTCTTAAATTTAATTCCGATGCAATTTCTGTGTTTCATCGTCAACGGAAAGGTCCAAGGGATACAGTAAACCTGCAGAGGTGCATCGGAATGTAAAACTGGTGACACAGGAAACGCTCAAAATATTGACTGTAAGAAGACTGTTTTCTTGTACTTAAGTCGGCATTGTGTCTCTTATATTTAATTCCGATGCACATTCTGTGTTTCATTGTCACTGTGAAGGTCCAAGGGATACAGAAAACCTGTAGAGGTGCATCGGAATGTAAAACTGGTGATGCAGGAAACGCTCAAATTATAGACAGTAGGAAGACTCAGTCCTCCTGTACTTAAGTCGGCATTGTGTCTCTTATATTTAATTCCGATGCAATTTCTGTGTTTTATCGTCAATGGGAAGGTCTAAGGGATACAGTAAACCTGCAGAGGTGCATCGGAGTGTAAAACTGGTGACACAGGAAACGCTCAAGACCTAGACAGTAGGAAGACTTAGTCTTCCTGTACTTAAGTCGGCATTGTGTCACTTAAATGTAATTCCGATGCAATTTCTGTTTTTCATCGTCAATGGGAAGTTCCAAGGGATACAGTAAACCTGCAGAGGTGCATCGGAATGTAAAACTCATGACACAGGAAACGCTCAAAACATAGACAGTAGGAAGACTCAGTCTTTCTGTACTTAAGTCGGCATTGTGTTTCTTATATTTAATTCCATTGCAATTTCTGTGTTTCATCGTCAATGGGAAGGTCCAAGGGATACAGTAAACCTGCAGAGGTGCATCAGAATGTAAAACTGGTGACACAGGAAACGCTCAAATTATAGACAGTAGGAAGACTCAGTCTTCCTGTACTTAAGTCGGCATTGTGTCTCTTATATTTAATTCCGATGCAATTTCTGTGTTTCATCGTCAATGGGAAGGTCCAAGGGATACACTAAACCTGCAGAGGTGCATCGGAATGTAAAACTGATGACACAGGAAACGCTCAAATCATAGACAGTAGGAAGACTCAGTCTTTCTGTACTTAAGTCGGCATTGTGTCTCTTATATTTAACTCCAATGCAATTTCTGTGTTTCATCGTCAATGGGAAGGTCCAAGGGATACAGTAAACATGCAGAGGTGCATCAGAATGTAAAACTGGTGACACAGGAAACGCTCAAATTATAGACAGTAGCAAGACTCAGTCTTCCTGTACTTAGGTAGGCATTGTGTGTCTTATATTTAATTCCGATGCAATTTCTGTGTTTCATCCTCAATGGGATGGTCCAAGGGATACAGGAAACCTGCAGAGGTGCATCGGAATGTAAAACTGGTGACACAGGAAACGCTCAAATCATAGACAGTAGGAAGACTCAGTCTTCCTGTACTTAGGTCGGCATTGTGTGTCTTATATTTAATTCCGATGCAATTTCTGTGTTTCATCGTCAATGGGAAGGTCCACGGGATACAGTAAACCTGCAGAGGTGCATCGGAACTTAAATCTGGTGACACAGGAAACGCTCAAATCATAGACAGTAGGAAGACTCAGTCTTCCTATACTTAAGTCGGCATTGTGTCTCTTATATTTATTTCCGATGAAATTTCTGTGCTTCATCGTGAATGGGAAGGTCCAAGGGATATAGTAAACCTGCAGAGGTGCATCGGAAAGTAAAACTGATGACACAGGAAACGCTCAAAACATAGACAGTAGGAAAACTTAGTCTTCTTGTACTTAAGTCGGCATTGTGTCTCTTAAATTTAATTCCGATGCAATTTCTGTGTTTCATCGTCAATGGAAAGGTCCAAGGGATACAGTAAACCTGCAGAGGTGCATCGGAATGTAAAACTGGTGACACAGGAAACGCTCAAAATATTGACTGTAAGAAGACTGTTTTCTTGTACTTAAGTCGGCATTGTGTCTCTTATATTTAATTCCGATGCACATTCTGTGTTTCATTGTCACCGTGAAGGTCCAAGGGATACAGTAAACTTGCAGAGGTGCATCGGAATGTAAAACTGATGACACAGGAAACGCTCAAATCATAGACAGTAGGAAGACTCAGTCTTTCTGTACTTAAGTCGGCATTGTGTCTCTTATATTTAATTCCGATGCAATTTCTGTGTTTCATCGTCAATGGGAAGGTCCAAGGGATACAGTAAACCTGCAGAGGTGCATCGGAATGTAAAACTGGTGACACAGGAAACGCTCAAAACATAGACAGTAGGAAGACTCAGTCTTGCTGTACTTAAGTCGGCATTGTGTCTCTTATATTTAATTCCGATGAAATTTCAGTGTTTCATCGTGAATGGGAAGGTCCAAGGGATATAGTAAACCTGAAGAGGTGCATCGGAAAGTAAAACTGATGACACAGGAAACGCTCAAAACATAGACAGTAGGAAAACTTAGTCTTCCTGTACTTAAGTCGGCATTGTGTCTCTTAAATTTAATTCCGATGCAATTTCTGTGTTTCATCGTCAATGGGAAGGTCCAAGGGATACAGTAAACCTGCAGAGGTGCATCGGAATGTAAAACTGGTGACACAGGAAACGCTCAAAACATAGACAGTAGGAAGACTTAGTCTTCCTGTACTTAAGTCGGCATTGTGTCACTTAAATGTAATTCCGATGGAATTTCTGTTTTTCATCGTCAATGGGAAGTTCCAAGGGATACAGTAAACCTGCAGAGGTGCATCGGAATGTAAAACTCATGACACAGGAAACGCTCAAAACATAGACAGTAGGAAGACTCAGTCTTTCTGTACTTAAGTCGGCGTTGTGTTTCTTATATTTAATTCCAATGCAATTTTTGTGTTTCATCGTCAATGGGAAGGTCCAAGGGATACAGTAAACCTGCAGAGGTGCATCAGAATGTAAAACTGGTGACACAGGAAACGCTCAAATTATAGACAGTAGGAAGACTCAGTCTTCCTGTACTTAAGTCGGCATTGTGTCTCTTATATTTAATTCCGATGCAATTTCTGTGTTTCATCGTCAATGGGAAGGTCCAAGGGATACAGTAAACCTGCAGAGGTGCATCGGAATGTAAAACTGATGACACAGGAAACGCTCAAATCATAGGCAGTAGGAAGACTCAGTCTTTCTGTACTTAAGTCGGCATTGTGTCTCTTATATTTAATTCCGATGCAATTTCTGTGTTTCATCCTCAATGGGATTGTCCAAGGGATACAGGAAACCTGCAGAGGTGCATCGGAATGTAAAACTGGTGACACAGGAAACGCTCAAAACATTGACCATACGAAGTCTGTTTTCTTGTACTTAAGTGGGCATTGTGTCTCTTATATTTAATTTCGATGCAATTTCTGTGTTTCATCGTCAATGGGATGGTCCAAGGGATACAGGAAACCTGCAGAGGTGCATCGGAATGTAAAACTGGTGACACAGGAAACGCTCAAATCATAGACAGTAGGAAGACTCAGTCTTCCTGTACTTAGGTCGGCATTGTGTGTCTTATATTTATTTCCGATGAAATTTCTGTGTTTCATCGTGAATGGGAAGGTCCAAGGGATATAGTAAACCTGCAGAGGTGCATCGGAAAGTAAAACTGTTGACACAGGAAACGCTCAAAACATAGACAGTAAGAAGACTTAGTCTTCCTGTACTTAAGTCGGCATTGTGTCTCTTATATTTAATTCCGATGCAATTTCTGTGTTTCATCGTCACTGTGAAGGTCCAAGGGATACAGAAAAACTGTACAGGTGCATCGGAATGTATAACTGGTGACACAGGAAACGCTCAAATTATAGACAGTAGGAAGACTCAGTCTTCCTGTACTTAAGTCGGAATTGTGTCTCTTATATTAAATTCCGATGCAATTTCTGTTTTTCATCGTCAATGGGAAGGTCCAAGGGATACAGTAAACCTGCAGAGGTGCATCGGAATGTAAAACTAGTGACACAGGAAACGCTCAAACATAGACAGTAGGAAGACTCAGTCTTCCTGTAGTTAAGTCGGCATTTTGTCTCTTATATTTAATTCCGATGCAATTTCTGTGTTTCATCGTCAATGGGAATGTCCAATGGATACAGCAAACCTGCAGAGGTGCATCAGAATGTAAAACTGGTGACACAGGAAACGCTCAAAACATAGACAGTAGGAAGACTCAGTCTTTCTGTACATAAGTCGGCATTGTGTCTCTTATATTTAATTCCGATGAAACTTCAGTGTTTCATCGTGAATTGGAGGGTCCAAGGGATATAGTAAACCTTCAGAGGTGCATCGGAAAGTAAAACTGATGACAAAGGAAACGCTCAAAACATAGACAGTAGGTAGACTCAGTCTTTCTGTACTTAAGTCGGCATTGTGTCTCTTATATTTAATTCCAATGCAATTTCTGTGTTTCATCGTCAACGGGAAGGTCCAAGGGATACAGTAAACCTACAGAGGTGCATCAGAATGTAAAACTGGTGACACAGGAAACGCTCAAATTATAGACAGTAGGAAGACTCAGTCTTCATGTACTTAAGTCGGCATTGTGTCTCTTATATTTAATTCCGATGCAATTTCTGTGTTTCATCGTCACTGTGAAGGTCCAAGGGATACAGTAAACCTGCAGATGTGCATCGGAATGTAAAACTGATGACACAGGAAACGCTCAAAACATAGACAGTAGGAAGACTTAGTCTACCTGTACTTAAGTCGGCATTGTGTCTCTTATATTTAATTCCAATGCAATTTCTGTGTTTCATCGTCAATGGAAAGGTCCAAGGGATACAGTAAACCTGCAGAGGTGCATCAGAATGTAAAACTGGTGACACAGGAAACGCTCAAATTATAGACAGTAGGAAGACTCAGTCTTCATGTACTTAAGTCGGCATTGTGTCTCTTATATTTAATTCCGATGCAATTTCTGTGTTTCATCGTCACTGTGAAGGTCCAAGGGATACAGTAAAACTGTACAGGAGCATCGGAATGTAAAACTGGTGACACAGGAGACGCTCAAATTATAGACAGTAGGAAGACTCAGTCTTCCTGTACTTAAGTCGGAATTGTGTCTCTTATATTAAATTCCGATGCAATATCTGTGTTTCATCGTCAATGGGAAGGTCCAAGGGATACAGTAAACCTGCAGAGGTGCATCGGAATGTAAAACTAGTGACACTGGAAACGCTCAAACATAGACAGTAGGAAGACTCAGTCTTCCTGTACTTAAGTCGGCATTGTGTCTCTTATATTTAATTCCGATGCAATTTCTGTGTTTCATCGTAATGGGATGGTCCAAGGGATACAGTAAACCTGCAGAGATGCATCGGAATGTATAACTGGTGACACAGGAAACGCTCAAAGCATAGACAGTAGGAAGACTCAGTCTTCCTGTACTTAAGTCGGCATTGTGTCTCTTATATTTAATTCCGATGCAATTTCTGTGTGTCATCGTAATGGGATGGTCCAAGGGATACAGTAAACCTGCAGAGGTGCATCGAAATGTAAAACTAGTGACACAGGAAACGTTAAGAACATAGACAGTAGGAAGACTCAGTCTTCTTGTACTTAAGTCGGCACTGTGTCTCTTATATTTAATTCCGAATCAATTTCTGTGTTTCATCGTGATTGGGAAGGTCCAAGGGATACAGTAAACCTGCACAGGTCCATCGGAGTGTAAAACTGGTGACACAGGAAACGCTCAAAACATAGCCAGTAGAAAGACTCAGTCTTCCTGTACTTAAGTCGTCATTGTGTCTCTTATATTTAATTCCGATGCAATTTCTGTGTTTCATCGTCAATGGGAAGGTCCAAGGGATACAGTAAACCTGCAGAGGTGCATCGGAATGTAAAACTGGTGACACGGGAAACGCTCAAATCATAGGCAGTAGGAAAACTCAGTCTTGCTGTACTTAAATCGGCATTGTGTCTCTTATATTTATTTCCGATGAGATTTCTGTGTTTCATCGTGAATGGGAAGGTCCAAGGGATATAGTAAACCTGCAGAGGTGCATCGGAAAGTAAAACTGATGATACAGGAAACGCTCAAACATAGAGGGTAGGAAGACTCAGTCTTCCTGTACTTAAGTCGGCATTGTGTCTCTTATATTTAATTCCGATGCAATTTCTGTGTTTCATCGTCAATGGGAAGGTCCAAGGGATACAGTAAACCTGCAGAGGTGCATCGGAATGTAAAACTGGTGTCACAGGAAACGCTCAAAACATAGACAGAGGAAGACTCAGTCTTCCTATACTTAAGTCGGCATTGTGTCTCTTATATTTATTTCCGATAAAAATTTTTGTGTTTCATCAAGAATGGGAAGGTCCAAGGGATATAGTAAACCTGCGGACGTGCATCGGAAAGTAAAACTGATGACACAGGAAACGCTCAAAACATAGACAGTAGGAAGACTTAGTCTTCCTGTACTTAAGTCGGCATTGTGTCTCTTTTATTTAATTCCGATACAATTTCTATGTTTCATCGTCTCTGTGAAGGTCCAAGGGATACAGTAAACCTGCAAAGGTGCATCGGAATGTAAAACTAGTCACACAGGAAACGCTCAAAACATAGACAGTAGGAAGACTCAGTCTTCCTGTACTTAAGTCGGCATTGTGTCTCTTATATTTAATTCCGATGCGATTTCTGTGTTTCATTGTCAATTCGAGGGTCTAAGGTATACAGTAAACCTGCAGAGGTGCATCGAAATGTAAAACTGCTGACACAGGAAACGCTCAACACATAGACAGTAGGAAGCCTCAGTCTTCCTGTACTTAAGTCGGCATTGTGTCTCTTATATTTAATTCCGATGCAATTTCTGTGTTTCATCGTCAATGGGAAGGTCCAATGGATACAGAAAACCTGCACAGGTGCATCAGATTGTAAAACTGGTGACACAGGAAACGCTCAAATCATAGACAGTAGGAAGACTCAGTCTTCCTGTACTTAAGTCGGCATTGTGTCTCTTATATTTCATTCCGATGCAATTTCTGTGTTTCATCGTCAATGGGAAGGTCCAAGAGATACAGTAAACCTGCAGAGGTGCATCGGAATGTAAAACTAGTGACATAGGAAACGCTCAAAACATAGACAGTAGGAAGACTCAGTCTTCCTGTACTTAAGTCGGCATTGTGCCTCTTATATTTAATTCCGATGCAATTTGTGTGTTTCATCTTCAATTTGAAGGTCCAAGGGATACAGTAAACCTGCAGAGGTGCATCGGAATTTGAAACTGGTGACACAGGAAACGCTCAAAACATAGACAGTAGGAAGACTCAGTCTTCCTGTACTTAAGTCGGCATTGTGCCTCTTATATTTATTTCCGATGAAATTTCTGTGTTTCATCGTGTATGGGAAGGTCCAAGGGATATAGTAAACCTGCAGAGGTGCATCGGAAAGTAAAACTGATGACACAGGAAAAGCTCTAAACATAGACAGTAGGAAGACTTAGTCTTCCTGTACTTAAATCGGCATTGTGTCTCTTATATTTAAATCCGATGCAATTTCTGTTTTTCATCGTCAATGGGAAGGTCCAAGGGATACAGTAAACCAGCAGAGGTGCATCGGAATGTAAAACTAGTGACACTGGAAACGCTCAAACATAGACAGTAGGAAGACTCAGTCTTCCTGTACTTAAGTCGGCATTGTGTCTCTTATATTTAAATTCGATGCAATTTGTGTGTTTCATCGCCAATGGGAAGGTCCAAGGGATACAGTAAACCTGCAGATGTGCATCGGGATGTAAAACTGGTGACACAGGAAACGCTCAAAACATTGACTGTAAGAAGACTGTTTTCTTGTACTTATGTCGGCATTGTGTCTCTTATATTTAATTCCGATGCAATTTCAGTGTTTCATCGCCACTGTGAAGGTCCAAGTGATACAGAAAACCTGCAGAGGTGCATCGAAATGTAAAACTAGTGACACAGGAAACGTTAAGAACATAGACAGTAGGAAGACTCAGTCTTCTTGTACTTAAGTCGGCATTGTGTCTCTTATATTTAATTCCGAATCAATTTCTGTGTTTCATCGTGAATGGGAAGGTCCAAGGGATACAGTAAACCTGCACAGGTCAATCGGAGTGTAAAACTGGTGACACAGGAAACGCTCAAAACATAGCCAGTAGGAAGACTCAGTCTTCCTGTACTTAAGTCGTCATTGTGTCTCTTATATTTAATTCCGATGCAATTTCTGTGTTTCATCGTCAATGGGAAGGTCCAAGGGATACAGTAAACCTGCAGAGGTGCATCGGAATGTAAAACTGGTGACACAGGAAACGCTCAAATCATAGGCAGTAGGAAAACTCTGTCTTGCTGTGCTTAAGTCGGCATTGTGTCTCTTATATTTATTTCCAATGAGATTTCTGTGTTTCATCGTGAATGGGAAGGTCCAAGGGATATAGTAAACCTGCAGAGGTGCATCGGAAAGTAAAACTGATGATACAGGAAACGCTCAAACATAGAGGGTAGGAAGACTCAGTCTTCCTGTACTTAAGTCGGCATTGTGTCTCTTATATTTAATTCCGACGCAATTTCTGTGTTTCATCGTCAATGGGAAGGTCCAAGGGATACAGTAAACCTGCAGAGGTGCATCGGAATGTAAAACTGGTGACACAGGAAACGCTCAAAACATAGACAGTAGGAAGACTCAGTCTTCCTATACTTAAGTCGGCATTGAGTCTCTTATATTTATTTCCGATGAAATTTTTGTGTTTCATCAAGAATGGGAAGTTCCAAGGGATATAGTAAACCTGCGGACGTGCATCGGAAAGTAAAACTGATGACACAGGAAACGCTCAAAACATAGACAGTAGGAAGACTTAGTCTTCCTGTACTTAAGTCGGCATTGTGTCTCTTTTATTTAATTCCGATACAATTTCTATGTTTCATCGTCTCTGAGAAGGTCCAAGGGATACAGTAAACCTGCAAAGGTGCATCGGAATGTAAAACTAGTCACACAGGAAACGCTCAAAACATAGACAGTAGGAAGACTCAGTCTTCCTGTACTTAAGTCGGCATTGTGTCTCTTATATTTAATTCCGATGCGATTTCTGTGTTTCATTGTCAATTCGAGGGTCCAAGGTATACAGTAAACCTGCAGAGGTGCATCGAAATGTAAAACTGCTGACACAGGAAAGGCTCAACACATAGACAGTAGGAAGCCTCAGTCTTCCTGTACTTAAGTCGGCATTGTGTCTCTTATATTTAATTCCGATGCAATTTCTGTGTTTCATCGTCAATGGGAAGGTCCAATGGATACAGAAAACCTGCACAGGTGCATCAGATTGTAAAACTGGTGACACAGGAAACGCTCAAATCATAGACAGTAGGAAGACTCAGTCTTCCTTTACTTATGTCGGCATTGTGTCTCTTATATTTAATTCCGATGCGATTTCTGTGTTTCATCGACAATTGGAAGGTCCAAATGATACAGTAATCCGACAGAGGTGCATCGGAATTTAAAACTGGTGACACAGGAAACGCTCAAAACATTGACCGTACGAAGACTGTTTTCTTGTACTTAAGTCGGCATTGTGTCTCTTATATTTAATTTCGATGCAATTTCTGTGTTTCATCGTCAATGGGAAGGTCCAAGGGATACAGGAAGCCAGCAGAGGTGCATCGGAATGTAAAACTGGTGACACAGGAAACGCTCAAATCATAGACAGTAGGAAGACTCAGTCTTCCTGTACTTAAGTCGGCATTGTGTCTCTTATATTTCATTCCGATGCAATTTCTGTGTTTCATCGTCAATGGGAAGGTCCAAGAGATACAGTAAACCTGCAGAGGTGCATCGGAATGTAAAACTAGTGACATAGGAAACGCTCAAAACATAGACAGTAAGAAGACTCAGTCTTCCTGTACTTAAGTCGGCATTGTGCCTCTTATATTTAATTCCGATGCAATTTGTGTGTTTCATCTTCAATGGGAAGGTCCAAGGGATACAGTAAACCTGCAGAGGTGCATCGGAATTTGAAACTGGTGACACAGGAAACGCTCAAAACATAGACAGTAGGAAGACTCAGTCTTCCTGTACTTAAGTCGGCATTGTGCCTCTTATATTTATTTCCGATGAAATTTCTGTGTTTCATCGTGTATGGGAAGGTCCAAGGGATATAGTAAACCTGCAGAGGTGCATCGGAAAGTAAAACTGATGATACAGGAAAAGCTCTAAACATAGACAGTAGGAAGACTTAGTCTTCCTGTACTTAAGTCGGCATTGTGTCTCTTATATTTAAATCCGATGCAATTTCTGTTTTTCATCGTCAATGGGAAGGTCCAAGTGATACAGTAAACCTGCAGAGGTGCATCGGAATGTAAAACTGATGACACAGGTAACGCTCAAAAAATAGACAGTAGGAAGACTCTGTCTTCCTGTACTTAAGTCGGCATTGTGTCTCTTATATTTAATTACGATACGATTTCTGTGTTTCATCGACAATGGGAAGGGGCAAGGGATACAGTAAACCGGCATAGGTGCATCGGAATGTAAAACTGGCGACACAGGAAACGCTCAAAACATAGACCGTAAGAAGACTCACTTTTCTTGTACTTAAGTCGGCATTGTGTCTCTTATATTTAAATCCGATGCAATTTCTGTGTTTCATCGTGAATGGGAAGGTCCAAGGGATACAGTAAACCCTGCAGAGGTGAATCGGAATGTAAAACTGGTGACACAGGAAACGCTCAAAACATTGACAGTAGGAAGCCTCAGTCTTCCTGTACTTAAGTCGGCATTGTGTCTCTTATATTTAAATTCGATGCAATTTGTGTGTTTCATCGCCAATGGGAAGGTCCAAGGGATACAGTAAACCTGCAGATGTGCATCGGAATGTAAAACTGGTGACACAGGAAACGCTCAAAACATTGACTGTAAGAAGACTGTTTTCTTGTACTTAAGTCGGCATTGTGTCACTTAAATTTAATTCCGATGCAATTTCTGTGTTTCATCGTCAATGGGAAGGTCCATGGGATACAGTAAACCTGCAAAGGTGCATCAGAATGTAAAACTTGTGACACAGGAAACGCTCAAAGCATTGACAGTAGGAAGACTCAGTCTTCCTGTACTTAAGTCGGAATTGTGTCTCTTATATTTAATTCCGATGCAATTTCTGTGTTTCATCGTCAATAGGAAGGTCCAAGGGATACAGTAAACCTGCAGAGGTGCATCGGAATGTAAAACTAGTGACACAGGAAACGCTCAAACATACACAGTAGGAAGACTCAGTCTTCCTGTACTTAAGTCGGCATTGTGTCACTTATATTTAATTCCGATGCAATTTCTGTGTTTCATCGTCAATGGGAAGGTCCAAGGGATACAGTAAACCTGCAGAGGTGCATCGGAATGTATAACTGGTGACACAGGAAACGCTCAAAGCATAGACAGTAGGAAGACTTTGTCTTCCTGTACTTAAGTTTGCATTGAGTCTCTTATATTTATTTCCGATGAAATTTCTGTGTTTCATCGTGAATGGGAAGTCCAAGGGATATAGTAAACCTGCAGAGGTGCATCGGAAAGTAAATCTGATGACACAGGAAACGCTCAAAACATAGACAGTAGGAAGACTTAGTCTTCCTGTACTTAGGTCGGCATTGCGTCTCTTATATTTAATTCCGATGCAATTTCTGTTTTTCATCGTCAATGGGAAGGTCCAATGGATACAGTAAACCCTGCAGAGGTGAATCGGAATGTAAAACTGGTGACACAGGAAACGCTCAAAACATTGACAGTAGGAAGACTCAGTCTTCCTGTACTTAAGTCGGCATTGTGTCTCTTATATTTAAATTCGATGCAATTTGTGTGTTTCATCGCCAATGGCTAGGTCCAAGGGATACAGTAAACCTGTAGAGGTGCATCGGAATGTAAAACTCGAGATACAGGAAACGCTCAAAACATAGACAGTAGGAAGACATAGTCTTCCTGTACTTAAGTCGGCATTGTGTCTCTTATATTTAATTCCGATGCAATTTCTGTGTTTCATCGTCACTGTGAAGGTCCAAGGGATACAGTAAAACTGTACAGGTGCATCGGGATGTAAAAATGCTGACACAGGAAACGCTCAAATTATAGTCAGTAGGAAGACTCAGTCTTCCTGTACTTAAGTCGGCATTGTGTCTCTTATATTTAATTCCGATGCAATTTCTGTGTTTCATCGTCAATGGGAAGGTCCAAGGGATACAGTAAACCTGCAGAGGTGCATCAGAATGTAAAACTAGTGACACAGGAAACGCTCAAAACATTGACAGTAGGAAGACTCAGTCTTCCTGTACTTAAGTCGGAATTGTGTCTCTTATATTTAATTCCGATGCAATTTCTGTGTTTCATCGTCAATGGGAAGTTCCAAGGGATACAGTAAACCTGCAGAGGTGAATCGGAATGTAAAACTGGTGACACAGGAAACGCCCAAAACAACGACAGTAGGAAGACTCAGTCTTGCTGTACTTAAGTCGACATTGTGTCTCTTATATTTAATTTCGATGCAATTTGTGTGTTTCATCGCCAATGGCAAGGTCCAAGGGATACAGTAAACCTGCAGAGGTGCATCGGAATGTAAAATTGGTGACACAGGAAACGCTCAAAACATTGACTGTAAGAAGACTGTTTTCTTGTACTTAAGTCGGCATTGTGTCTCTTATATTTAATTCCGATGCAATTTCTGTGTTTCATCGTCAATGGGAAGGTCCAAGGGATATAGTAAACCTGCAGAGGTGCATCGGAATCTAAAACTGGTGACACAGGAAACGCTCAAATCATAGACAGTAGGAAGACTCAGTCTTGCTGTACTTAAGTCGTCATTGGGTGTCTTATATTTATTTCCGATGAAATTTCTGTGTTTCATCGTCAATGGGACGGTCCAAGGGATATAGTAAACCTGCAGAGGTTCATCGGAAAGTAAAACTGATGACACAGGAAACCCTCAAAACATAGACAGTAGGAAGACTTAGTCTTCCTGTACTTAAGTCGGCATTGTATCTCTTATATTTAATTCCGATGCAATTTCTGTGTTTCATCGTCACTGTGAAGGTCCAAGGGAACAGTAAAACTGTACAGGTGCATCGGAATGTAAAACTGGTGACACAGGAAACGCTCAAATTATAGACAGTGGGAAGACTCAGTCTTCCTGTACTTAAGTCGGAATTGTGTCTCTTATATTTAATTCCGATGCAATTTCTGTGTTTCATCGTCAATGGGAAGGGGCAAGGGATACAGTAAACCTGCAGAGGTGCATCGGTAATGTAAAACTGATGACACAGGAAACGCTCAAAACATAGACAGTAGGAAGACTCAGTCTTCCCGTACTTAAGTCGGCATTGTGTCTCTTACATTTAATTCCGATACTATTTCTGTGTTTCATCGACAATGGGAAGGGGCAAGGGATACAGTAAACCGGTATAGGTGCATCGGAATGTAAAACTGGCGACACAGGAAACGCTCAAAACATAGACCGTAAGAAGACTCACTTTTCTTGTACTTAAGTCGGCGTAGTGTCTCTTATATTTCAATTCCGATGCAATTTCTGTGTTTCATCGTGAATGGGAAGGTCCAAGGGATACAGTAAACCTGTAGAGGTGCATCGGAATGTAACACTGATGACACAGGAAACGCTCAAATTACAGACATTATGAAGACTCAGTCTTCCTGTACTTATGTCGGCATTGTGTCTCTTATATTTAATTCCGATGCAATTTCTGTGTTTCATCGTCAATGGGAAGGTCCAAGGGATACAGTAAAACTGCAGAGGTGCATCAGAATGTAAAACTTGTGACACAGGAAACGCTCAAAACATAGAGAGTAGGAAGACTCATTCTTCCTGTTTTTAAGTCGGCATTGTGTCTCTTATATTTAATTCCGAAGCAATTTCTGTGTTTCATCGTCAATGGGAAGGTCCAAGGGATACAGTAAACGTGCAAAGGTGCATCGGAATGTAAAACTAGTGACACAGGAAACGCTCAAAACATAGACAGTAGGAAGACTCAGTCTTCCTGTACTTAAGTCGGCATTGTGTCTCTTATATTTAATTCCGATGCGATTTCTGTGTTTCATTGTCTATTCGAGGGTCCAAGGGATACAGTAAACCTGCAGAGGTGCATCAGAATGTAAAACTGCTGACACAGGAAACGCTCAACACATAGACAGTAGGAAGCCTCAGTCTTCCTGTACTTAAGTCGGCATTGTGTCTCTTATATTGAATTCCGATGCAATTTCGGTGATTCATCGTCAATGGGAAGGTCCAATGGATACAGAAAACCTGCACAGGTGCATCAGATTGTAAAACTGGTGACACAGGGAACGCTCAAATCATAGACAGTAGGAAGACTCAGTCTTCCTGTACTTAAGTCGGCATTGGGTCTCTTATATTTATTTCCGATGAAATTTCTGTGTTTCATCGTCAATGGGAAGGTCCAAGGGATATAGTAAACCTGCAGAGGTTCATCGGAAAGTAAAACTGATGACACAGGAAACACTCTAAACATAGACAGTAGGAAGACTTAGTCTTCCTGTACTTAAGTCGGCATTGTGTCTCTTATATTTAATTCCAATGCAATTTCTGTGTTTCATCGTCACTGTGAAGGTCCAAGGGATACAGTAAAACTGTACAGGTGCATCGGAATGTAAAACTGGTGACACAGGAAACGCTCAAATTATAGACAGTAGGAAGACTCAGTCTTCCTGTACTTAAGTCGGAATTGTGTCTCTTATATTTAATTCCGATGCAATTTCTGTGTTTCATCGTCAATGGGAAGGTCCACGGGATACAGTAAACCTGCAGAGGTGCATCGGAATGTGAAACTGGTGACACAGGAAACGCTCAAAACATAGACAGTAGGAAGACTCAGTCTTCCTGTACTTAAGTCGGCATTGTGCCTCTTATATTTATTTCCGATGAAATTTCTGTGTTTCATCGTGTATGGGAAGGTCCAAGGGATATAGTAAACCTGCAGAGGTGCATCGGAAAGTAAAACTGATCACACAGGAAAAGCTCTAAACATAGACAGTAGGAAGACTTAGTCTTCCTGTACTTAAGTCGGCATTGTGGCTCTTATATTTAAATCCGATGCAATTTCTGTTTTTCATCGTCAATGGGATGGTCCAAGGGATACAGTAAACCTGCAGAGGTGCATCGGTAATGTAAAACTGATGACACAGGAAACGCTCAAAACATAGACAGTAGGAAGACTCAGTCTTCCCGTACTTAAGTCGGCATTGTGTCTCTTATATTTAATTCCGATACTATTTCTGTGTTTAATCGACAATGGGAAGGGGCAAGGGATACAGTAAACCGGTATAGGTGCATCGGAATGTAAAACTGGCGACACAGGAAACGCTCAAAACATAGACCGTAAGAAGACTCACTTTTCTTGTACTTAAGTCGGCGTAGTGTCTCTTATATTTCAATTCCGATGCAATTTCTGTGTTTCATCGTGAATGGGAAGGTCCAAGGGATACAGTAAACCTGTAGAGGTGCATCAGAATGTAAAACTTGTGACACAGGAAACGCTCAAAACATAGAGAGTAGGAAGACTCATTCTTCCTGTTTTTAAGTCGGCATTGTGTCTCTTATATTTAATTCCGAAGCAATTTCTGTGATTCATCGTCAATGGGAAGGTCCAAGGGATACAGTAAACGTGCAAAGGTGCATCGGAATGTAAAACTAGTGACACAGGAAATGCTCAAAACATAGACAGTAGGAAGACTCAGTCTTCCTGTACTTAAGTCGGCATTGTGTCTCTTATATTTAATTCCGATGCGATTTCTGTGTTTCATTGTCTATTCGAGGGTCCAAGGGATACAGTAAACCTGCAGAGGTGCATCGGAATTTAAAACTGGTGACACAGGAAACGCTCAAAACATTGACCGTACGAATCCTGTTTTCTTGTACTTAAGTCGGCATTGTGTCTCTTATATTTAAGTTCGATGCAATTTCTGTGTTTCATCGTCAATGGGAAGGTCCAAGGGATACAGGAAGCCAGCAGAGCTGCATCGGAATGTGAAACTGGTAACACAGGAAACGCTCAAATCATAGACAGTAGGAAGACTCAGTCTTCCTGTACTTAAGTCGGCATTGTGTCTCTTATATTTAATTCCGATGCAATTTCGGGGATTCATCGTCAAAGGGAAGGTCCAATGGATACAGAAAACCTGCACAGGTGCATCAGATTGTAAAACTGGTGACACAGGGAACGCTCAAATCATAGACAGTAGGAAGACTCAGTCTTCCTGTACTTAAGTCGGCATTGTGTCTCTTATATTTAATTCCGATGCGATTTCTGTGTTTCATCGACAATTGGAAGGTCCAAATGATACAGTAAACCGGCAGAGGTGCATCGGAATTTAAAACTGGTGACACAGGAAACGCTCAAAACATTGACCGTACGAATCCTGTTTTCTTGTACTTAAGTCGGCATTGTGTCTCTTATATTTAAGTTCGATGCAATTTCTGTGTTTCATCGTCAATGGGAGGGTCCAAGGGATACAGGAAGCCAGCAGAGCTGCATCGGAATGTGAAACTGGTAACACAGGAAACGCTCAAATCATAGACAGTAGGAAGACTCAGTCTTCCTGTACTTAAGTCGGCATTGTGTCTCTTATATTTAATTCCGATGCAATTTCTGTGTTTCATCGTCAATGGGAAGGTCCAAGGGATACAGTAAACCTGCAGAGCTGCATCGGAGTGTAAAACTGGTGACACAGGAATCGCTCAAAACATAGCCAGTAGGAAGAATTAGTCTCCTTGTACTTAAGTCGGCATTGTGTCACTTAAATTTAATTCCGGTGCAATTTCTGTTTTTCATCGTCAATGGGAAGGTCCAAGGGATACAGTAAACCTGCAGAGGTGCATCGGAATGTAAAACTGATGACACAGGAAACGCTCAAAACATAGACAGTAGGAAGTCTTAGTCTTCCTGTACTTAAGTCGGCATTGTGTCACTTATATTTAATTCCGATGCGATTTCTGTGTTTCATTGACAATGGGAAGGTCCAAGGGATACAGTAAACCGGCAGAGGTGCATCGGAATGTAAAACTGGTGACACAGGAAACGCTCAAATTATAGACAGTAGGAAGACTCAGTCTTCCTGTACTTAAGTCGGAATTGTGTCTCTTATATTTAATTCCGATGCAATTTCTGTGTTTCATCGTCAATGGGAAGGTCCAAGGGATACAGTAAACCTGCAGAGGTGCATCGGAATGTGAAACTGGTGACACAGGAAACGCTCAAAACATAGACAGTAGGAAGACTCAGTCTTCCTGTACTTAAGTCGGCATTGTGCCTCTTATATTTAGTTCCGATGAAATTTCTGTGTTTCGTCGTGTATGGGAAGGTTCAAGGGATATAGTAAACTTGCAGAGGTGCATCGGAAAGTAAAACTGATGACACAGGAAAAGCTCTAAACATAGACAGTAGGAAGACTTAGTCTTCCTGTACTTAAGTCGGCATTGTGGCTCTTCTATTTAAATCCGATGCAATTTCTGTTTTTCATCGTCAATGGGATGGTCCAAGGGTTACAGTACACCTGCAGAGGTGCATCGGAATGTAAAACTGATGACACAGGAAACGCTCAAAACATAGACAGTAGGAAGACTCAGTCTTCCCGTACTTAAGTCGGCATTTTGTCTCTTATATTTAATTCCGATACTATTTCTGTGTTTCATCGACAATGGGAAGGGGCAAGGGATACAGTAAACCTGCAGAGGTGCATCGGAATGTAAAACTGGCGACACAGGAAACGCTCAAAACATAGACCGTAAGAAGACTCACTTTTCTTGTACTTAAATCGGCGTAGTGTCTCTTATATTTCAATTCCGATGCAATTTCAGTGTTTCATCGTGAATGGGAAGGTCCAAGGGATATAGTAAACCTTCAGAGGTGCATCGGAAAGTAAAACTGATGACAAAGGAAACGCTCAAAACATAGACAGTAGGTAGACTCAGTCTTTCTGTACTTAAGTCGGCATTGTGTCTCATATATTTAATTCCAATGCAATTTCTGTGTTTCATCGTCAATGGGAAGGTCCAAGGGATACAGTAAACCTGCAGAAGTGCATCAGAATGTAAAACTGGTGACACAGGAAACGCTCAAATTATAGACAGTAGGGAGACTCAGTCTTCATGTACTTAAGTCGGCATTGTGTCTCTTATATTTAATTCCGATGCAATTTCTGTGTTTCATCGTCACTGTGAAGGTCCAAGGGATACAGTAAAACTGTACAGGTGCATCGGAATGTAAAACTGGTGACACAGGAAACGCTCAAATTATAGACAGTAGGAGGACTCAGTCTTCCTGTACTTAAGTCGGAATTGTGTCTCTTATATTAAATTCCGATGCAATTTCTGTGTTTCATCGTCAATGGGAAGGTCCAAGGGATACAGTAAACCTGCAGAGGTGCATCGGAATGTAAAACGGATGACACAGGAAACGCTCAAAACATAGACAGTAGGAAGACTCAGTCTTCCCGTACTTAAGTCGGCATTGTGTCTCTTATATTTAATTCCAATGCAATTTCTGTGTTTCATCGTCAATGGGAAGGTCCAAGGGATACAGTAAACCTACAGAGGTGCATCAGAATGTAAAACTGGTGACACAGGAAACGCTCAAATTATAGACAGTAGGAAGACTCAGTCTTCATGTACTTAAGTCGGCATTGTGTCTCTTATATTTAATTCCGATGCAATTTCTGTGTTTCATCGTCACTGTGAAGGTCCAAGGGATACAGTAAACCTGCAGATGTGCATCGGAATGTAAAACGGATGACACAGGAAACGCTCAAAACATAGACAGTAGGAAGACTTAGTCTTCCTGTACTTAAGTCGGCATTGTGTCTCTTATATTTAATTCCAATGCAATTTCTGTATTTCATCGTCAATGGAAAGGTCCAAGGGATACAGTAAACCTGCAGAGGTACATCAGAATGTAAAACTGGTGACACAGGAAACGCTCAAATTATAGACAGTAGGAAGACTCAGCCTTCATGTACTTAAGTCGGCATTGTGTCTCTTATATTTAATTCCGATGCAATATCTGTGTTTCATCGTCAATGGGAAGGTCCAAGGGATACAGTAAACCTGCACAGGTCCATCGGAGTGTAAAACTGGTGACACAGGAAACGCTCAAAACATAGCCAGTAGGAAGACTCAGTCTTCCTGTACTTAAGTCGTCATTGTGTCTCTTATATTTAATTCCGATGCAATTTCTGTGTTTCATCGTCAATGGGAAGGTCCAAGGGATACAGTAAACCTGCAGAGGTGCATCGGAATGTAAAACTGGTGACACAGGAAACGCTCAAATCATAGGCAGTAGGAAAACTCAGTCTTGCTGTACTTAAGTCGGCATTGTGTCTCTTATATTTATTTCCGATGAGATTTCTGTGTTTCATCGTGAATGGGAAGGTCCAAGGGATATAGTAAACCTGCAGAGGTGCATCGGAAAGTAAAACTGATGATACAGGAAACGCTCAAACATAGAGGGTAGGAAGACTCAGTCTTCCTGTACTTAAGTCGGCATTGTGTCTCTTATATTTAATTCCGATGCAATTTCTGTGTTTCATCGTCAATGGGAAGGTCCAAGGGATACAGTAAACCTGCAGAGGTGCATCGGATTGTAAAACTGGTGACACAGGAAACGCTCAAAACATAGACAGTAGGAAGACTCAGTCTTCCTGTACTTAAGTCGGCATTGTGCCTCTTATATTTAATTCCGATGCAATTTGTGTGTTTCATCTTCAATGGGAAGGTCCAAGGGATACAGTAAACCTGCAGAGGTGCATCGGAATGTAAAACTAGTGACATAGGAAACGCTCAAAACATAGACAGTAGGAAGACTCAGTCTTCCTGTACTTAAGTCGGCATTGTGCCTCTTATATTTATTTCCGATGAAATTTCTGTGTTTCATCGTGTATGGGAAGGTCCAAGGGATATAGTAAACCTGCAGAGGTGCATCGGAAAGTAAAACTGATGACACAGGAAAAGCTCTAAACATAGACAGTAGGAAGACTTAGTCTTCCTGTACTTAAGTCGGCATTGTGGCTCTTATATTTAAATCCGATGCAATTTCTGTTTTTCATCGTCAATGGGATGGTCCAAGGGATACAGTAAACCTGCAGAGGTGCATCGGTAATGTAAAACTGATGACACAGGAAACGCTCAAAACATAGACAGTAGGAAGACTCAGTCTTCCCGTACTTAAGTCGGCATTGTGTCTCTTATATTTAATTCCGATACTATTTCTGTGTTTCATCGACAATGGGAAGGGGCAAGGGATACAGTAAACCGGTATAGGTGCATCGGAATGTAAAACTGGCGACACAGGAAACGCTCAAAACATAGACCGTAAGAAGACTCACTTTTCTTGTACTTAAGTCTGCGTAGTGTCTCTTATATTTCAATTCCGATGCAGTTTCTGTGTTTCATCGTGAATGGGATGGTCCAAGGGATACAGTAAACCTGTAGAGGTGCATCGGAATGTAACACTGATGACACAGGAAACGCTCAAATTACAGACATTAGGAAGACTCAGTCTTCCTGTACTTATGTCGGCATTGTGTCTCTTATATTTAATTCCGATGCAATTTCTGTGTTTCATCGTCAATGGGAAGGTCCAAGGGATACAGTAAAACTGCAGAGGTGCATCAGAATGTAAAACTTGTGACACAGGAAACGCTCAAAACATAGAGAGTAGGAAGACTCATTCTTCCTGTTTTTAAGTCGGCTTTGTGTCTCTTATATTTAATTCCGAAGCAATTTCTGTGTTTCATCGTCAATGGGAAGGTCCAAGGGATACAGTAAACGTGCAAAGGTGCATCGGAATGTAAAACTAGTGACACAGGAAACGCTCAAAACATAGACAGTAGGAAGACTCAGTCTTCCTGTACTTAAGTCGGCATTGTGTCTCTTATATTTAATTCCGATGCGATTTGTGTGTTTCATTGTCTATTCGAGGGTCCAAGGGATACAGTAAACCTGCAGAGGTGCATCAGAATGTAAAACTGCTGACACAGGAAACGCTCAACACATAGACAGTAGGAAGCCTCAGTCTTCCTGTACTTAAGTCGGCATTGTGTCTCTTATATTTAATTCCGATGCGATATCTGTGTTTCATCGACAATTGGAAGGTCCAAATGATACAGTAAACCGGCAGAGGTGCATCGGAATTTAAAGCTGGTGACACAGGAAACGCTCAAAACATTGACCGTACGAAGACTGTTTTCTTGTACTTAAGTCGGCATTGTGTCACTTAAATGTAATTCCGGTGCAATTTCTGTTTTTCATCGTCAATGGGAAGGTCCAAGGGATACAGTAAACCTGCAGAGGTGCATCGGAATGTAAAACTGATGACACAGGAAACGCTCAAAACATAGACAGTAGGAAGTCTCAGTCTTCCTGTACTTACATCGGCATTGTGTCACTTATATTTAATTCCGATGCGATTTCTGTGTTTCATTGACAATGGGAAGGTCCAAGGGATACAGTAAACCGGCAGAGGTGCATCGGAATGTAAAACTGATGACACAGGAAACGCTCAAAACATAGACAGTAGGAAGTCTCAGTCTTCCTGTACTTACATCGGCATTGTGTCACTTATATTTAATTCCGATGCGATTTCTGTGTTTCATTGACAATGGGAAGGTCCAAGGGATACAGTAAACCGGCAGAGGTGCATCGGAATGTAAAACTGGTGACACAGGAAACGCTCAAATTATAGACAGTAGGAAGACTCAGTCTTCCTGTACTTAAGTCGGAATTGTGTCTCTTATATTTAATTCCGATGCAATTTCTGTGTTTCATCGTCAATGGGAAGGTCCAAGGGATACAGTAAACCTGCAGAGGTGCATCGGAATGTGAAACTGGTGACACAGGAAACGCTCAAAACATAGACAGTAGGAAGACTCAGTCTTCCTGTACTTAAGTCGGAATTGTGCCTCTTATATTTATTTCCGATGAAATTTCTGTGTTTCGTCGTGTATGGGAAGGTTCAAGGGATATAGTAAACTTGCAGAGGTGCATCGGAAAGTAAAACTGATGACACAGGAAAAGCTCTAAACATAGACAGTAGGAAGACTTAGTCTTCCTGTACTTAAGTCGGCATTGTGGCTCTTATATTTAAATCCGATGCAATTTCTGTTTTTCATCGTCAATGGGATGGTCCAAGGGATACAGTAAACCGGCATAGGTGCATCGGAATGTAAAACTGGCGACACAGGAAACGCTCAAAACATAGACCGTAAGAAGACTCACTTTTCTTGTACTTAAGTCGGCGTAGTGTCTGTTATATTTCAATTCCGATGCAATTTCTGTGTTTCATCGTGAATGGGAAGGTCCAAGGGATACAGTAAACCTGTAGAGGTGCATCGGAATGTAACACTAATGACACAGGAAACGCTCAAATTACAGACATTAGGAAGACTCAGTCTTCCTGTACTTATGTCGGCATTGTGTCTCTTATATTTAATTCCGATGCAATTTCTGTGTTTCATCGTCAATGGGAAGGTCCAAGGGATACAGTAAAACTGCAGAGGTGCATCAGAATGTAAAACTTGTGACACAGGAAACTCTCAAAACATAGAGAGTAGGAAGACTCATTCTTCCTGTTTTTAAGTCGGCATTGTGTCTCTTATATTTAATTCCGATGAAATTTCAGAGTTTCATCGTGAATGGGAAGGTCCAAGGGATATAGTAAACCTTCAGAGGTGCATCGGAAAGTAAAACTGATGACAAAGGAAACGCTCAAAACATAGACAGTAGGTAGACTCAGTCTTTCTGTACTTAAGTCGGCATTGTGTCTCTTATATTTAATTCCAATGCAATTTCTGTGTTTCATCGTCAATGGGAAGGTCCAAGGGATACAGTAAACCTGCAGAGGTGCATCAGAATGTAAAACTGGTGACACAGGAAACGCTCAAATTATAGACAGTAGGGAGACTCAGTCTTCATGTACTTAAGTCGGCATTGTGTCTCTTATATTTAATTCGGATGCAATTTCTGTGTTTCATCGTCACTGTGAAGGTCCAAGGGATACAGTAAAACTGTACAGGTGCATCGGAATGTAAAACTGGTGACACAGGAAACGCTCAAATTATAGACAGTAGGAAGACTCAGTCTTCCTGTACTTAAGTCGGAATTGTGTCTCTTATATTAAATTCCGATGCAATTTCTGTGTTTCATCGTCAATGGGAAGGTCCAAGGGATACAGTAAACCTGCAGAGGTGCATCGGAATGTAAAACTAGTGACACAGGAAACGCTCAAACATAGACAGTAGGAAGACTCAGTCTTCCTGTACTTAAGTCGGCATTGTGTCTCTTATATTTAATTCCGATGCATTTTCTGTGTTTCATCGTCAATGGGAATGTCCAATGGATACAGCAAACCTGCAGAGGTGCATCAGAATGTAAAACTGGTGACACAGGAAACGCTCAAAACATAGACAGTAGGAAGACTCAGTCTTTCTGTACATAAGTCGGCATTGTGTCTCTTATACACTCCTGGAAATTGAAATAAGAACACCGTGAATTCATTGTCCCAGGAAGGGGAAACTTTATTGACACATTCCTGGGGTCAGATACATCACATGATCACGCTGACAGAACCACAGGCACATAGACACAGGCAACAGAGCATGCACAATGTCGGCACTAGTACAGTGTATATCCACCTTTCGCAGCAATGCAGGCTGCTATTCTCCCATGGAGACGATCGTAGAGATGCTGGATGTAGTCCTGTGGAACGGCTTGCCATGCCATTTCCACCTGGCGCCTCAGTTGGACCAGCGTTCGTGCTGGACGTGCAGACCGCGTGAGACGACGCGTCATCCAGTCCCAAACATGCTCAATGGGGGACAGATCCGGAGATCTTGCTGGCCAGGGTAGTTGACTTACACCTTCTAGAGCACGTTGGGTGGCACGGGATACATGCGGACGTGCATTGTCCTGTTGGAACAGCAAGTTCCCTTGCCGGTCTAGGAATGGTAGAACGATGGGTTCGATGACGTTTTGGATGTACCGTGCACTATTCAGTGTCCCCTCGACGATCACCAGGGGTGTACGGCCAGTGTAGGAGTTTGCTCCCCACACCATGATGCCGGGTGTTGGCCCTGTGTGCCTCGGTCGTATGCAGTCCTGATTGTGGCGCTCACCTGCACGGCGCCAAACACGCATACGACCATCATTGGCACCAAGGCAGAAGCGACTCTCATCGCTGAAGACGACACGCCTCCATTCGTCCCTCCATTCACGCCTGTCGCGACACCACTGGAGGTGGGCTGCACGATGTTGGGGCGTGAGCGGAAGACGGCCTAACGGTGTGCGGGACCGTAGCCCAGCTTCATGGAGACGGTTGCGAATGGTCCTCGCCGATACCCCAGGAGCAACAGTGTCCCTAATTTGCTGGGAAGTAGCGGTGCGGTCCCCTACGGCACTGCGTAGGATCCTACGGTCTTGGCGTGCATCCGTGCGTCGCTGCGGTCCGGTCCCAGGTCGACGGGCACGTGCACCTTCCGCCGACCACTGGCGACAACATCGATGTACTGTGGAGACCTCACGCCCCACGTGTTGAGCAATTCGGCGGTACGTCCACCCGGCCTCCCGCATGCCCACTATACGCCCTCGCTCAAAGTCCGTCAACTGCACATACGGTTCACGTCCACGCTGTCGTGGCATGCTACCAGTGTTAAAGACTGCGATGGAGCTCCATATGCCACGGAAAACTGGCTGACACTGACGGTGGCGGTGCACAAATGCTGCGCAGCTAGTGCCATTCGACGGCCAACACCGCGGTTCCTGGTATGTCCGCTGTGCCGTGCGTGTGATCATTGCTTGTACAGCCCTCTCGCAGTGTCCGGAGCAAGTACGGTGGGTCTGACACACCGGTGTCAATGTGTTCTTTTTTCCATTTCCAGGAGTGTATTTAATTCCGATGAAACTTCAGTGTTTCATCGTGAATGGGAAGGTCCAAGGGATATAGTAAACCTTCAGAGGTGCATCGGAAAGTAAAACTGATGACAAAGGAAACGCTCAAAACATAGACAGTAGGTAGACTCAGTCTTTCTGTACTTAAGTCGGCATTGTGTCTATTATATTTAATTCCAATGCAATTTCTGTGTTTCATCGTCAATGGGAAGGTCCAAGGGATACAGTAAACCTACAGTGGTGCATCAGAATGTGAAACTGGTGACACAGGAAACGCTCAAATTATAGACAGTAGGAAGACTCAGTCTTCATGTACTTAAGTCGGCATTGTGTCTCTTATATTTAATTCCGATGCAATTTCTGTGTTTCATCGTCACTGTGAAGGTCCAAGGGATACAGTAAACCTGCAGATGTGCATCGGAATGTAAAACTGATGACACAGGAAACGCTCAAAACATAGACAGTAGGAAGACTTAGTCTTCCTGTACTTAAGTCGGCATTGTGTCTCTTATATTTAATTCCAATGCAATTTCTGTGTTTCATCGTCAATGGAAAGGTCCAAGGGATACAGTAAACCTGCAGAGGTGCATCAGAATGTAAAACTGGTGACACAGGAAACGCTCAAATTATAGACAGTAGGAAGACTCAGTCTTCATGTACTTAAGTTGGCATTGTGTCTCTTATATTTAATTCCGATGCAATTTCTGTGTTTCATCGTCACTGTGAAGGTCCAAGGGATACAGTAAAACTGTACAGGTGCATCGGAATGTAAAACTGGTGACACAGGAAACGCTCAAATTATAGACAGTAGGAAGACTCAGTCTTCCTGTACTTAAGTCGGAATTGTGTCTCTTATATTAAATTCCGATGCAATATCTGTGTTTCATCGTCAATGGGAAGGTCCAAGGGATACAGTAAACCTGCAGAGGTGCATCGGAATGTAAAACTAGTGACACTGGAAACGCTCAAACATAGACAGTAGGAAGACTCAGTCTTCCTGTACTTAAGTCGGCATTGTGTCTCTTATATTTAATTCCGATGCAATTTCTGTGTTTCATCGTAATGGGATGGTCCAAGGGATACAGTAAACCTGCAGAGGTGCATCGGAATGTATAACTGGTGACACAGGAAACGCTCAAAGCATAGACAGTAGGAAGACTCAGTCTTCCTGTACTTAAGTCGGCATTGTGTCTCTTATATTTAAATTCGATGCAATTTGTGTGTTTCATCGCCAATGGGAAGGTCCAAAGGATACAGTAAACCTGCAGATGTGCATCGGAATGTAAAACTGGTGACACAGGAAACGCTCAAAACATTGACTGTAAGAAGACTGTTTTCTTGTACTTAAGTCGGCATTGTGTCTCTTATATTTAATTCCCATGCAATTTCAGTGTTTCATCGCCACTGTGAAGGTCCAAGTGATACAGTAAACCTGCAGAGGTGCATCGAAATGTAAAACTAGTGACACAGGAAACGTTAAGAACATAGACAGTAGGAAGACTCAGTCTTCTTGTACTTAAGTCGGCATTGTGTCTCTTATATTTAATTCCGAATCAATATCTGTGTTTCATCGTCAATGGGAAGGTCCAAGGGATACAGTAAACCTACAGAGGTGCATCGGAATGTAAAACTGGTGACACAGGAAACGCTCAAATCATAGGCAGTTCAAAAATGGTTCAAATGGTTCTGAGCACTATGGGACTCAACTGCTGAGGTCATTAGTCCCCTAGAACTTAGAACTAGTTAAACCTAACTAACCTAATGACATCACAAACATCCATGCCCGAGGCAGGATTCGAACCTGCGACCGTAGCGGTCTCGCGGTTCCAGGCTGCAGCGCCTTTAACCGCACGGCCACTTCGGCCGGCCATAGGCAGTAGGAAAACTCAGTCTTGCTGTACTTAAGTCGGCATTGTGTCTCTTATATTTATTTCCGATGAGATTTCTGTGTTTCATCGTGAATGGGAAGGTCCAAGGGATATAGTAAACCTGCAGAGGTGTATCGGAAAGTAAAACTGATGATACAGGAAACGCCCAAACATAGAGGGTAGGAAGACTCAGTCTTCCTGTACTTAAGTCGGCATTGTGTCTCTTATATTTAATTCCGATGCAATTCTGTGTTTCATCGTCAATGGGAAGGTCCAAGGGATACAGTAAACCTGCAGAGGTGCATCGGAATGTAAAACTGGTGACACAGGAAACGCTCAAAACATAGACAGTAGGAAGACTCAGTCTTCCTATACTTAAGTCGGCATTGTGTCTCTTATATTTATTTCCGATGAAATTTTTGTGTTTCATCAAGAATGGGAAGGTCCAAGGGATATAGTAAACCTGCGGACGTGCATCGGAAAGTAAAACTGATGACACAGGAAACGCTCAAAACATAGACAGTAGGAAGACTTAGTCTTCCTGTACTTAAGTCGGCATTGTGTCTCTTTTATTTAATTCCGATACAATTTCTATGTTTCATCGTCTCTGTGAAGGTCCAAGGGATACAGTAAACCTGCAAAGGTGCATCGGAATGTAAAACTAGTCACACAGGAAACGCTCAAAACATAGACAGTAGGAAGACTCAGTCTTCCTGTACTTAAGTCGGCATTGTGTCTCTTATATTTAATTCCGATGCGATTTCTGTGTTTCATTGTCAATTCGAGGGTCCAAGGGATATAGTAAACCAGAAGAGGTGCATCGGAAAGTAAAACTGCTGACACTGGAAACGCTCAACACATAGACAGTAGGAAGCCTCAGTCTTCCTGTACTTAAGTCGGCATTGTGTCTCTTATATTTAATTCCGATGCAATTTCTGTGTTTCATCGTCAATGGGAAGGTCCAATGGATACAGAAAACCTGCACAGGTGCATCAGATTGTAAAACTGGTGACACAGGAAACGCTCAAATCATAGACAGTAGGAAGACTCAGTCTTCCTGTACTTAAGTCGGCATTGTGCCTCTTATATTTAATTCCGATGCAATTTGTGTGTTTCATCTTCAATGGGAAGGTCCAAGGGATACAGTAAACCTGCAGAGGTGCATCGGAATTTGAAACTGGTGACACAGGAAACGCTCAAAACATAGACAGTAGGAAGACTCAGTCTTCCTGTACTTAAGTCGGCATTGTGCCTCTTATATTAATTTCCGATGAAATTTCTGTGTTTCATCGTGTATGGGAAGGTCCAAGGGATATAGTAAACCTGCAGAGGTGCATCGGAAAGTAAAACTGATGACACAGGAAAAGCTCTAAACATAGACAGTAGGAAGACTTAGTCTTCCTGTACTTAAGTCGGCATTATGTCTCCTATATTTAAATCCGATGCAATTTCTGTGTTTCATCGTCACTGTGAAGGTCCAAGTGATACAGTAAACCTGCAGAGGTGCATCGAAATGTAAAACTAGTGACACAGGAAACGTTAAAAACATAGACAGTAGGAAGACTCAGTCTTCTTGTAATTAAGTCGGCATTGTGTCTCTTATATTTAATTCCGAATCAATTTCTGTGTTTCATTGTGAATGGGAAGGTCCAAGGGATACAGTAAACCTGCACAGGTCCATCGGAGTGTAAAACTGGTGACACAGGAAACGCTCAAAACATAGCCAGTAGGAAGACTCAGTCTTCCTGTACTTAAGTCGTCATTGTGTCTCTTATATTTATTTCCAATGAAATTTCTGTGTTTCATCGTGAATGGGAAGGTCCAAGGGATATAGTTAACCCGCAGAGGTGCATCGGAAAGTAAAACTGATGACACAGGAAACGCTCAAAACATAGACAGTAGGAAGACTTAGTCTTCCTGTACTTAAGTCGGCATTTTTTCTCTTATATTTAATTCCGATGCAATTTCTGTGTTTCATCGTCACTGTGAAGGTCCAAGGGATACAGTAAAACTGTACAGGTGCATCGGAATGTAAAACTGGTGACACAGGAAACGCTCAAATTATAGACGGTAGGAAGACTCAGTCTTCCTGTACTTAAGTCGGCATTGTGTCTCTTATATTTAAATTCGATGCAATTTGTGTGTTTCATCGCCAATGGGAAGGTCCAAGGGATACAGTAAACCTGCAGCGGTGCATCGGAATGTAAAACTGGTGACACAGGAAACGCTCAAAACATTGACTGTAAGAAGACTGTTTTCTTGTACTTAAGTCGGCATTGTGTCTCTTATATTTAATTCCGATGCACATTCTGTGTTTCATTGTCACTGTGAAGGTCCAAGGGATACAGAAAACCTGTAGAGGTGCATCGGAATGTAAAACTGGTGATACAGGAAACGCTCAAATTATAGACAGTAGGAAGACTCAGCCTTCCTGTACTTAAGTCGGCATTGTGTCTCTTATATTTAATTCCGATGCAATTTCTGTGTTTCATCGTCAATGGGAAGGTCCAAGGGATACAGTAAACCTGCAGAGCAGCGTCGGAGTGTAAAACTGGTGACACAGGAAACGCTCAAAACATAGCCAGTAGGAAGACTAGTCTTCCTGCACTTAAGTCGGCATTGTGTCACTTAAATTTAATTCCGATGCAATTTCTGTTTTTCATCGTCAATGGGAAGGTCCAAGGTATACAGTAAACCTGCAGAGGTGCATCGGAATGTAAAACTGATGACACAGGAGACGCTCAAAACATAGACAGTAGGAAGACTCAGTCTTTCTGTACTTAAGTCGGCATTGTGTCTCTTTTATTTAATTCCGATACAATTTCTGTGTTTCATCGTCAATGGGAAGGTCCAATGGATACAGGAAACCTGCAGAGGTGCATCAGAATGTAAAACTGGTGACACAGGAAACGCTCAAAACATAGACAGTAGGAAGTCTCAGTCTTCCTGTACTTAAGTCGGCAATGTGTCTCTTATATTTAATTCCGATGCGATTTCTGTGTTTCATCGACAATGGGAAGGTCCAAGGGATACAGTAAACCGGCAGAGGTGCATCGGCATGTAAAACTGGTGACACAGGAAACGCTCAAACATTGACCGTACGAAGACTGTTTTCTTGTACTTAAGTCGGCATTGTGTCTCTTATATTTAATTTCGATGCAATTTCTGTGTTTCATCGTCAATGCGAAGGTCCAATTGATACAGGAAACCTGCAGAGGTGCATCGGAATGTAAAACTGGTGACACAGGAAACGCTCAAACATAGAGGGTAGGAAGACTCAGTCTTCCTGTACTTAAGTCGGCATTGTGTCTCTTATATTTAATTCCGATGCAATTTCTGTGTTTCATCGTCAATGGGAAGGTCCAAGGGATACAGTAAACCTGCAGAGGTGCATCGGAATGTAAAACTAGTGACACTGGAAACGCTCAAACATAGACAGTAGGAAGACTCAGTCTTCCTGTACTTAAGTCGGCATTGTGTCTCTTATATTTAATTCCGATGCAATTTCTGTGTTTCATCGTAATGGGATGGTCCAAGGGATACAGTAAGCCTGCAGAGGTGCATCGGAATGTATAACTGGTGACACAGGAAACGCTCAAAGCATAGACAGTAGGAAGACTCAGTCTTCCTGTACTTAAGTCGGCATTGTGTCTCTTATATTTAAATTCGATGCAATTTGTGTGTTTCATCGCCAATGGGAAGGTCCAAAGGATACAGTAAACCTGCAGATGTGCATCGGAATGTAAAACTGGTGACACAGGAAACGCTCAAAACATTGACTGTAAGAAGACTGTTTTCTTGTACTTAAGTCGGCATTGTGTCTCTTATATTTAATTCCCATGCAATTTCAGTGTTTCATCGCCACTGTGAAGGTCCAAGTGATACAGTAAACCTGCAGAGGTGCATCGAAATGTAAAACTAGTGACACAGGAAACGTTAAGAACATAGACAGTAGGAAGACTCAGTCTTCTTGTACTTAAGTCGGCATTGTGTCTCTTATATTTAATTCCGAATCAATTTCTGTGTTTCATCGTGAATGGGAAGGTCCAAGGGATACAGTAAACCTGCACAGGTCCATCGGAGTGTAAAACTGGTGACACAGGAAACGCTCAAAACATAGCCAGTAGGAAGACTCAGTCTTCCTGTACTTAAGTCGGCATTGTGTCTTTTATATTTAATTCCGATGCAATTCTGTGTTTCATCGTCAATGGGAAGGTCCAAGGGATACAGTAAACCTGCAGAGGTGCATCGGAATGTAAAACTGGTGACACAGGAAACGCTCAAAACATAGACAGTAGGAAGACTCAGTCTTCCTATACTTAAGTCGGCATTGTGTCTCTTATATTTATTTCCGATGAAATTTTTGTGTTTCATCAAGAATGGGAAGGTCCAAGGGATATAGTAAACCTGCGGACGTGCATCGGAAAGTAAAACTGATGACACAGGAAACGCTCAAAACATAGACAGTAGGAAGACTTAGTCTTCCTGTACTTAAGTCGGCATTGTGTCTCTTTTATTTAATTCCGATACAATTTCTATGTTTCATCGTCTCTGTGAAGGTCCAAGGGATACAGTAAACCTGCAAAGGTGCATCGGAATGTAAAACTAGTCACACAGGAAACGCTCAAAACATAGACAGTAGGAAGACTCAGTCTTCCTGTACTTAAGTCGGCATTGTGTCTCTTATATTTAATTCCGATGCGATTTCTGTGTTTCATTGTCAATTCGAGGGTCCAAGGGATATAGTAAACCAGAAGAGGTGCATCGGAAAGTAAAACTGCTGACACTGGAAACGCTCAACACATAGACAGTAGGAAGCCTCAGTCTTCCTGTACTTAAGTCAGCATTGTGTCTCTTATATTTAATTCCGATGCAATTTCTGTTTTTCATCGTCAATGGGAAGGTCCAATGGATACAGAAAACCTGCACAGGTGCATCAGATTGTAAAACTGGTGACACAGGAAACGCTCAAATCATAGACAGTAGGAAGACTCAGTCTTCCTGTACTTAAGTCGGCATTGTGCCTCTTATATTTAATTCCGATGCAATTTGTGTGTTTCATCTTCAATGGGAAGGTACAAGGGATACAGTAAACCTGCAGAGGTGCATCGGAATTTGAAACTGGTGACACAGGAAACGCTCAAAACATAGACAGTAGGAAGACTCAGTCTTCCTGTACTTAAGTCGGCAATGTGTCTCTTATATTTAATTCCGATGCGATTTCTGTGTTTCATCGACAATGGGAAGGTCCAAGGGATACAGTAAACCGGCAGAGGTGCATCGGCATGTAAAACTGGTGACACAGGAAACGCTCAAACATTGACCGTACGAAGACTGTTTTCTTGTACTTAAGTCGGCATTGTGTCTCTTATATTTAATTTCGATGCAATTTCTGTGTTTCATCGTCAATGCGAAGGTCCAATTGATACAGGAAACCTGCAGAGGTGCATCGGAATGTAAAACTGGTGACACAGGAAACGCTCAAACATAGAGGGTAGGAAGACTCAGTCTTCCTGTACTTAAGTCGGCATTGTGTCTCTTATATTTAATTCCGATGCAATTTCTGTGTTTCATCGTCAATGGGAAGGTCCAAGGGATACAGTAAACCTGCAGAGGTGCATCGGAATGTAAAACTAGTGACACTGGAAACGCTCAAACATAGACAGTAGGAAGACTCAGTCTTCCTGTACTTAAGTCGGCATTGTGTCTCTTATATTTAATTCCGATGCAATTTCTGTGTTTCATCGTAATGGGATGGTCCAAGGGATACAGTAAACCTGCAGAGGTGCATCGGAATGTATAACTGGTGACACAGGAAACGCTCAAAGCATAGACAGTAGGAAGACTCAGTCTTCCTGTACTTAAGTCGGCATTGTGTCTCTTATATTTAAATTCGATGCAATTTGTGTGTTTCATCGCCAATGGGAAGGTCCAAAGGATACAGTAAACCTGCAGATGTGCATCGGAATGTAAAACTGGTGACACAGGAAACGCTCAAAACATTGACTGTAAGAAGACTGTTTTCTTGTACTTAAGTCGGCATTGTGTCTCTTATATTTAATTCCCATGCAATTTCAGTGTTTCATCGCCACTGTGAAGGTCCAAGTGATACAGTAAACCTGCAGAGGTGCATCGAAATGTAAAACTAGTGACACAGGAAACGTTAAGAACATAGACAGTAGGAAGACTCAGTCTTCTTGTACTTAAGTCGGCATTGTGTCTCTTATATTTAATTCCGAATCAATTTCTGTGTTTCATCGTGAATGGGAAGGTCCAAGGGATACAGTAAACCTGCACAGGTCCATCGGAGTGTAAAACTGGTGACACAGGAAACGCTCAAAACATAGCCAGTAGGAAGACTCAGTCTTCCTGTACTTAAGTCGGCATTGTGTCTTTTATATTTAATTCCGATGCAATTCTGTGTTTCATCGTCAATGGGAAGGTCCAAGGGATACAGTAAACCTGCAGAGGTGCATCGGAATGTAAAACTGGTGACACAGGAAACGCTCAAAACATAGACAGTAGGAAGACTCAGTCTTCCTATACTTAAGTCGGCATTGTGTCTCTTATATTTATTTCCGATGAAATTTTTGTGTTTCATCAAGAATGGGAAGGTCCAAGGGATATAGTAAACCTGCGGACGTGCATCGGAAAGTAAAACTGATGACACAGGAAACGCTCAAAACATAGACAGTAGGAAGACTTAGTCTTCCTGTACTTAAGTCGGCATTGTGTCTCTTTTATTTAATTCCGATACAATTTCTATGTTTCATCGTCTCTGTGAAGGTCCAAGGGATACAGTAAACCTGCAAAGGTGCATCGGAATGTAAAACTAGTCACACAGGAAACGCTCAAAACATAGACAGTAGGAAGACTCAGTCTTCCTGTACTTAAGTCGGCATTGTGTCTCTTATATTTAATTCCGATGCGATTTCTGTGTTTCATTGTCAATTCGAGGGTCCAAGGGATATAGTAAACCAGAAGAGGTGCATCGGAAAGTAAAACTGCTGACACTGGAAACGCTCAACACATAGACAGTAGGAAGCCTCAGCCTTCCTGTACTTAAGTCAGCATTGTGTCTCTTATATTTAATTCCGATGCAATTTCTGTGTTTCATCGTCAATGGGAAGGTCCAATGGATACAGAAAACCTGCACAGGTGCATCAGATTGTAAAACTGGTGACACAGGAAACGCTCAAATCATAGACAGTAGGAAGACTCAGTCTTCCTGTACTTAAGTCGGCATTGTGCCTCTTATATTTAATTCCGATGCAATTTGTGTGTTTCATCTTCAATGGGAAGGTACAAGGGATACAGTAAACCTGCAGAGGTGCATCGGAATTTGAAACTGGTGACACAGGAAACGCTCAAAACATAGACAGTAGGAAGACTCAGTCTTCCTGTACTTAAGTCGGCATTGTGCCTCTTATATTTATTTCCGATCAAATTTCTGTGTTTCATCGTGTATGGGAAGGTCCAAGGGATATAGTAAACCTGCAGAGGTGCATCGGAAAGTAAAACTGATGACACAGGAAAAGCTCTAAACATAGACAGTAGGAAGACTTAGTCTTCCTGTACTTAAGTCGGCATTGTGTCTCTTATATTTAAATCCGATGCAATTTCTGTGTTTCATCGTCACTGTGAAGGTCCAAGTGATACAGTAAACCTGCAGAGGTGCATCGAAATGTAAAACTAGTGACACAGGAAACGTTAAAAACATAGACAGTAGGAAGACTCAGTCTTCTTGTACTTAAGTCGGCATTGTGTCTCTTATATTTAATTCCGAATCAATTTCTGTGTTTCATCGTGAATGGGAAGGTCCAAGGGATACAGTAAACCTGCACAGGTCCATCGGAGTGTAAAACTGGTGACACAGGAAACGCTCAAAACATAGCCAGTAGGAAGACTCAGTCTTCCTGTACTTAAGTCGGCATTGTGTCTTTTATATTTAATTCCGATGCAATTCTGTGTTTCATCGTCAATGGGAAGGTCCAAGGGATACAGTAAACCTGCAGAGGTGCATCGGAATGTAAAACTGGTGACACAGGAAACGCTCAAAACATAGACAGTAGGAAGACTCAGTCTTCCTATACTTAAGTCGGCATTGTGTCTCTTATATTTATTTCCGATGAAATTTTTGTGTTTCATCAAGAATGGGAAGGTCCAAGGGATATAGTAAACCTGCGGACGTGCATCGGAAAGTAAAACTGATGACACAGGAAACGCTCAAAACATAGACAGTAGGAAGACTTAGTCTTCCTGTACTTAAGTCGGCATTGTGTCTCTTTTATTTAATTCCGATACAATTTCTATGTTTCATCGTCTCTGTGAAGGTCCAAGGGATACAGTAAACCTGCAAAGGTGCATCGGAATGTAAAACTAGTCACACAGGAAACGCTCAAAACATAGACAGTAGGAAGACTCAGTCTTCCTGTACTTAAGTCGGCATTGTGTCTCTTATATTTAATTCCGATGCGATTTCTGTGTTTCATTGTCAATTCGAGGGTCCAAGGGATATAGTAAACCAGAAGAGGTGCATCGGAAAGTAAAACTGCTGACACTGGAAACGCTCAACACATAGACAGTAGGAAGCCTCAGTCTTCCTGTACTTAAGTCAGCATTGTGTCTCTTATATTTAATTCCGATGCAATTTCTGTGTTTCATCGTCAATGGGAAGGTCCAATGGATACAGAAAACCTGCACAGGTGCATCAGATTGTAAAACTGGTGACACAGGAAACGCTCAAATCATAGACAGTAGGAAGACTCAGTCTTCCTGTACTTAAGTCGGCATTGTGCCTCTTATATTTAATTCCGATGCAATTTGTGTGTTTCATCTTCAATGGGAAGGTACAAGGGATACAGTAAACCTGCAGAGGTGCATCGGAATTTGAAACTGGTGACACAGGAAACGCTCAAAACATAGACAGTAGGAAGACTCAGTCTTCCTGTACTTAAGTCGGCATTGTGCCTCTTATATTTATTTCCGATCAAATTTCTGTGTTTCATCGTGTATGGGAAGGTCCAAGGGATATAGTAAACCTGCAGAGGTGCATCGGAAAGTAAAACTGATGACACAGGAAAAGCTCTAAACATAGACAGTAGGAAGACTTAGTCTTCCTGTACTTAAGTCGGCATTGTGTCTCTTATATTTAAATCCGATGCAATTTCTGTGTTTCATCGTCACTGTGAAGGTCCAAGTGATACAGTAAACCTGCAGAGGTGCATCGAAATGTAAAACTAGTGACACAGGAAACGTTAAAAACATAGACAGTAGGAAGACTCAGTCTTCTTGTAATTAAGTCGGCATTGTGTCTCTTATATTTAATTCCGAATCAATTTCTGTGTTTCATCGTGAATGGGAAGGTCCAAGGGATACAGTAAACCTGCACAGGTCCATCGGAGTGTAAAACTGGTGACACAGGAAACGCTCAAAACATAGCCAGTAGGAAGACTCAGTCTTCCTGTACTTAAGTCGTCATTGTGTCTCTTATATTTATTTCCAATGAAATTTCTGTGTTTCATCGTGAATGGGAAGGTCCAAGGGATATAGTTAACCCCCAGAGGTGCATCGGAAAGTAAAACTGATGACACAGGAAACGCTCAAAACATAGACAGTAGGAAGACTTAGTCTTCCTGTACTTAAGTCGGCATTTTTTCTCTTATATTTAATTCCGATGCAATTTCTGTGTTTCATCGTCACTGTGAAGGTCCAAGGGATACAGTAAAACTGTACAGGTGCATCGGAATGTAAAACTGGTGACACAGGAAACGCTCAAATTATAGACAGTAGGAAGACTCAGTCTTCCTGTACTTAAGTTGGCATTGTGTCTCTTATATTTAAATTCGATGCAATTTGTGTGTTTCATCGCCAATGGGAAGGTCCAAGGGATACAGTAAACCTGCAGCGGTGCATCGGAATGTAAAACTGGTGACACAGGAAACGCTCAAAACATTGACTGTAAGAAGACTGTTTTCTTGTACTTAAGTCGGCATTGTGTCTCTTATATTTAATTCCGATGCACATTCTGTGTTTCATTGTCACTGTGAAGGTCCAAGGGATACAGAAAACCTGTAGAGGTGCATCGGAATGTAAAACTGGTGATACAGGAAACGCTCAAATTATAGACAGTAGGAAGACTCAGCCTTCCTGTACTTAAGTCGGCATTGTGTCTCTTATATTTAATTCCGATGCAATTTCTGTGTTTCATCGTCAATGGGAAGGTCCAAGGGATACAGTAAACCTGCAGAGCAGCATCGGAGTGTAAAACTGTTGACACAGGAAACGCTCAAAACATAGCCAGTAGGAAGACTAGTCTTCCTGTACTTAAGTCGGCATTGTGTCACTTAAATTTAATTCCGATGCAATTTCTGTTATTCATCGTCAATGGGAAGGTCCAAGGTATACAGTAAACCTGCAGAGGTGCATCGGAATGTAAAACTGATGACACAGGAGACGCTCAAAACATAGACAGTAGGAAGACTCAGTCTTTCTGTACTTAAGTCGGCATTGAGTCTCTTTTATTTAATTCCGATACAATTTCTGTGTTTCATCGTCAATGGGAAGGTCCAATGGATACAGGAAACCTGCAGAGGTGCATCAGAATGTAAAACTGGTGACACAGGAAACGCTCAAAACATAGACAGTTGGAAGTCTCAGTCTTCCTGTACTTAAGTCGGCAATGTGTCTCTTATATTTAATTCCGATGCGATTTCTGTGTTTCATCGACAATGGGAAGGTCCAAGGGATACAGTAAACCGGCAGAGGTGCATCGGCATGTAAAACTGGTGACACAGGAAACGCTCAAACATTGACCGTACGAAGACTGTATTCTTGTACTTAAGTCGGCATTGTGTCTCTTATATTTAATTTCGATGCAATTTCTGTGTTTCATCGTCAATGCGAAGGTCCAATTGATACAGGAAACCTGCAGAGGTGCATCGGAATGTAAAACTGGTGACACAGGAAACGCTCAAACATAGAGGGTAGGAAGACTCAGTCTTCCTGTACTTAAGTCGGCATTGTGTCTCTTATATTTAATTCCGATGCAATTTCTGTGTTTCATCGTCAATGGGAAGGTCCAAGGGATACAGTAAACCTGCAGAGGTGCATCGGAATGTAAAACTAGTGACACTGGAAACGCTCAAACATAGACAGTAGGAAGACTCAGTCTTCCTGTACTTAAGTCGGCATTGTGTCTCTTATATTTAATTCCGATGCAATTTCTGTGTTTCATCGTAATGGGATGGTCCAAGGGATACAGTAAACCTGCAGAGGTGCATCGGAATGTATAACTGGTGACACAGGAAACGGTCAAAGCATAGACAGTAGGAAGACTCAGTCTTCCTGTACTTAAGTCGGCATTGTGTCTCTTATATTTAAATTCGATGCAATTTGTGTGTTTCATCGCCAATGGGAAGGTCCAAAGGATACAGTAAACCTGCAGATGTGCATCGGAATGTAAAACTGGTGACACAGGAAACGCTCAAAACATTGACTGTAAGAAGACTGTTTTCTTGTACTTAAGTCGGCATTGTGTCTCTTATATTTAATTCCGATGCAATTTCAGTGTTTCATCGCCACTGTGAAGGTCCAAGTGATACTGTAAACCTGCAGAGGTGCATCGAAATGTAAAACTAGTGACACAGGAAACGTTAAGAACATAGACAGTAGGAAGACTCAGTCTTCTTGTACTTAAGTCGGCATTGTGTCTCTTATATTTAATTCCGAATCAATTTCTGTGTTTCATCGTGAATGGGAAGGTCCAAGGGATACAGTAAACCTGCACAGGTCCATCGGAGTGTAAAACTGGTGACACAGGAAACGCTCAAAACATAGCCAGTAGGAAGACTCAGTCTTCCTGTACTTAAGTCGTCATTGTGTCTCTTATATTTAATTCCGATGCAATTTCCGTGTTTCATCGTCAATGGGAAGGTCCAAGGGATACAGTAAACCTACAGAGGTGCATCGGAATGTAAAACTGGTGACACAGGAAACGCTCAAATCATAGGCAGTAGGAAAACTCAGTCTTGCTGTACTTAAGTCGGCATTGTGTCTCTTATATTTATTTCCGATGAGATATCTGTGTTTCATCGTGAATGGGAAGGTCCAAGGGATATAGTAAACCTGCAGAGGTGCATCGGAAAGTAAAACTGATGATACAGGAAACGCTCAAACATAGAGGGTAGGAAGACTCAGTCTTCCTGTACTTAAGTCGGCATTGTGTCTCTTATATTTAATTCCGATGCAATTCTGTGTTTCATCGTCAATGGGAAGGTCCAAGGGATACAGTAAACCTGCAGAGGTGCATCGGAATGTAAAACTGGTGACACAGGAAACGCTCAAAACATAGACAGTAGGAAGACTCAGTCTTCCTATACTTAAGTCGGCATTGTGTCTCTTATATTTATTTCCGATGAAATTTTTGTGTTTCATCAAGAATGGGAAGGTCCAAGGGATATAGTAAACCTGCGGACGTGCATCGGAAAGTAAAACTGATGACACAGGAAACGCTCAAAACATAGACAGTAGGAAGACTTAGTCTTCCTGTACTTAAGTCGGCATTGTGTCTCTTTTATTTAATTCCGATACAATTTCTATGTTTCATCGTCTCTGTGAAGGTCCAAGGGATACAGTAAACCTGCAAAGGTGCATCGGAATGTAAAACTAGTCACACAGGAAACGCTCAAAACATAGACAGTAGGAAGACTCAGTCTTCCTGTACTTAAGTCGGCATTGTGTCTCTTATATTTAATTCCGATGCGATTTCTGTGTTTCATTGTCAATTCGAGGGTCCAAGGGATATAGTAAACCAGAAGACGTGCATCGGAAAGTAAAACTGCTGACACTGGAAACGCTCAACACATAGACAGTAGGAAGCCTCAGTCTTCCTGTACTTAAGTCGGCATTGTGTCTCTTATATTTAATTCCGATGCAATTTCTGTGTTTCATCGTCAATGGGAAGGTTCAATGGATACAGAAAACCTGCACAGGTGCATCAGATTGTAAAACTGGTGACACAGGAAACGCTCAAATCATAGACAGTAGGAAGACTCAGTCTTCTTGTACTTAAGTCGGCATTGTGTCTCTTATATTTAATTCCGAATCAATTTCTGTGTTTCATCGTGAATGGGAAGGTCCAAGGGATACAGTAAACCTGCACAGGTCCATCGGAGTGTAAAACTGGTGACACAGGAAACGCTCAAAACATAGCCAGTAGGAAGACTCAGTCTTCCTGTACTTAAGTCGGCATTGTGTCTCTTATATTTAATTCCGATGCAATTCTGTGTTTCATCGTCAATGGGAAGGTCCAAGGGATACAGTAAACCTGCAGAGGTGCATCGGAATGTAAAACTGGTGACACAGGAAACGCTCAAAACATAGACAGTAGGAAGACTCAGTCTTCCTATACTTAAGTCGGCATTGTGTCTCTTATATTTATTTCCGATGAAATTTTTGTGTTTCATCAAGAATGGGAAGGTCCAAGGGATATAGTAAACCTGCGGACGTGCATCGGAAAGTAAAACTGATGACACAGGAAACGCTCAAAACATAGACAGTAGGAAGACTTAGTCTTCCTGTACTTAAGTCGGCATTGTGTCTCTTTTATTTAATTCCGATACAATTTCTATGTTTCATCGTCTCTGTGAAGGTCCAAGGGATACAGTAAACCTGCAAAGGTGCATCGGAATGTAAAACTAGTCACACAGGAAACGCTCAAAACATAGACAGTAGGAAGACTCAGTCTTCCTGTACTTAAGTCGGCATTGTGTCTCTTATATTTAATTCCGATGCGATTTCTGTGTTTCATTGTCAATTCGAGGGTCCAAGGGATATAGTAAACCAGAAGAGGTGCATCGGAAAGTAAAACTGCTGACACTGGAAACGCTCAACACATAGACAGTAGGAAGCCTCAGTCTTCCTGTACTTAAGTCGGCATTGTGTCTCTTATATTTAATTCCGATGCAATTTCTGTGTTTCATCGTCAATGGGAAGGTCCAATGGATACAGAAAACCTGCACAGGTGCATCAGATTGTAAAACTGGTGACACAGGAAACGCTCAAATCATAGACAGTAGGAAGACTCAGTCTTCCTGTACTTAAGTCGGCATTGTGCCTCTTATATTTAATTCCGATGCAATTTGTGTGTTTCATCTTCAATGGGAAGGTACAAGGGATACAGTAAACCTGCAGAGGTGCATCGGAATTTGAAACTGGTGACACAGGAAACGCTCAAAACATAGACAGTAGGAAGACTCAGTCTTCCTGTACTTAAGTCGGCATTGTGCCTCTTATATTTATTTCCGATGAAATTTCTGTGTTTCATCGTGTATGGGAAGGTCCAAGGGATATAGTAAACCTGCAGAGGTGCATCGGAAAGTAAAACTGATGACACAGGAAAAGCTCTAAACATAGACAGTAGGAAGACTTAGTCTTCCTGTACTTAAGTCGGCATTGTGTCTCTTATATTTAAATCCGATGCAATTTCTGTGTTTCATCGTCACTGTGAAGGTCCAAGTGATACAGTAAACCTGCAGAGGTGCATCGAAATGTAAAACTAGTGACACAGGAAACGTTAAAAACATAGACAGTAGGAAGACTCAGTCTTCTTGTAATTAAGTCGGCATTGTGTCTCTTATATTTAATTCCGAATCAATTTCTGTGTTTCATCGTGAATGGGAAGGTCCAAGGGATACAGTAAACCTGCACAGGTCCATCGGAGTGTAAAACTGGTGACACAGGAAACGCTCAAAACATAGGCAGTAGGAAGACTCAGTCTTCCTGTACTTAAGTCGCCATTGTGTCTCTTATATTTATTTCCAATGAAATTTCTGTGTTTCATCGTGAATGGGAAGGGCCAAGGGATATAGTTAACCCGCAGAGGTGCATCGGAAAGTAAAACTGATGACACAGGAAACGCTCAAAACATAGACAGTAGGAAGACTTAGTCTTCCTGTACTTAAGTCGGCATTTTTTCTCTTATATTTAATTCCGATGCAATTTCTGTGTTTCATCGTCACTGTGAAGGTCCAAGGGATACAGTAAAACTGTACAGGTGCATCGGAATGTAAAACTGGTGACACAGGAAACGCTCAAATTATAGACAGTAGGAAGACTCAGTCTTCCTGTACTTAAGTTGGCATTGTGTCTCTTATATTTAAATTCGATGCAATTTGTGTGTTTCATCGCCAATGGGAAGGTCCAAGGGATACAGTAAACCTGCAGCGGTGCATCGGAATGTAAAACTGGTGACACAGGAAACGCTCAAAACATTGACTGTAAGAAGACTGTTTTCTTGTACTTAAGTCGGCATTGTGTCTCTTATATTTAATTCCGATGCACATTCTGTGTTTCATTGTCACTGTGAAGGTCCAAGGGATACAGAAAACCTGTAGAGGTGCATCGGAATGTAAAACTGGTGATACAGGAAACGCTCAAATTATAGACAGTAGGAAGACTCAGCCTTCCTGTACTTAAGTCGGCATTGTGTCTCTTATATTTAATTCCGATGCAATTTCTGTGTTTCATCGTCAATGGGAAGGTCCAAGGGATACAGTAAACCTGCAGAGCAGCATCGGAGTGTAAAACTGTTGACACAGGAAACGCTCAAAACATAGCCAGTAGGAAGACTAGTCTTCCTGTACTTAAGTCGGCATTGTGTCACTTAAATTTAATTCCGATGCAATTTCTGTTATTCATCGTCAATGGGAAGGTCCAAGGTATACAGTAAACCTGCAGAGGTGCATCGGAATGTAAAACTGATGACACAGGAGACGCTCAAAACATAGACAGTAGGAAGACTCAGTCTTTCTGTACTTAAGTCGGCATTGAGTCTCTTTTATTTAATTCCGATACAATTTCTGTGTTTCATCGTCAATGGGAAGGTCCAATGGATACAGGAAACCTGCAGAGGTGCATCAGAATGTAAAACTGGTGACACAGGAAACGCTCAAAACATAGACAGTTGGAAGTCTCAGTCTTCCTGTACTTAAGTCGGCAATGTGTCTCTTATATTTAATTCCGATGCGATTTCTGTGTTTCATCGACAATGGGAAGGTCCAAGGGATACAGTAAACCGGCAGAGGTGCATCGGCATGTAAAACTGGTGACACAGGAAACGCTCAAACATTGACCGTACGAAGACTGTATTCTTGTACTTAAGTCGGCATTGTGTCTCTTATATTTAATTTCGATGCAATTTCTGTGTTTCATCGTCAATGCGAAGGTCCAATTGATACAGGAAACCTGCATAGGTGCATCGGAATGTAAAACTGGTGACACAGGAAACGCTCAAACATAGAGGGTAGGAAGACTCAGTCTTCCTGTACTTAAGTCGGCATTGTGTCTCTTATATTTAATTCCGATGCAATTTCCGTGTTTCATCGTCAATGGGAAGGTCCAAGGGATACAGTAAACCTACAGAGGTGCATCGGAATGTAAAACTGGTGACACAGGAAACGCTCAAATCATAGGCAGTAGGAAAACTCAGTCTTGCTGTACTTAAGTCGGCATTGTGTCTCTTATATTTATTTCCGATGAGATATCTGTGTTTCATCGTGAATGGGAAGGTCCAAGGGATATAGTAAACCTGCAGAGGTGCATCGGAAAGTAAAACTGATGATACAGGAAACGCTCAAACATAGAGGGTAGGAAGACTCAGTCTTCCTGTACTTAAGTCGGCATTGTGTCTCTTATATTTAATTCCGATGCAATTCTGTGTTTCATCGTCAATGGGAAGGTCCAAGGGATACAGTAAACCTGCAGAGGTGCATCGGAATGTAAAACTGGTGACACAGGAAACGCTCAAAACATAGACAGTAGGAAGACTCAGTCTTCCTATACATAAGTCGGCATTGTGTCTCTTATATTTATTTCCGATGAAATTTTTGTGTTTCATCAAGAATGGGAAGGTCCAAGGGATATAGTAAACCTGCGGACGTGCATCGGAAAGTAAAACTGATGACACAGGAAACGCTCAAAACATAGACAGTAGGAAGACTTAGTCTTCCTGTACTTAAGTCGGCATTGTGTCTCTTTTATTTAATTCCGATACAATTTCTATGTTTCATCGTCTCTGTGAAGGTCCAAGGGATACAGTAAACCTGCAAAGGTGCATCGGAATGTAAAACTAGTCACACAGGAAACGCTCAAAACATAGACAGTAGGAAGACTCAGTCTTCTTGTACTTAAGTCGGCATTGTGTCTCTTATATTTAATTCCGATGCGATTTCTGTGTTTCATTGTCAATTCGAGGGTCCAAGGGATATAGTAAACCAGAAGACGTGCATCGGAAAGTAAAACTGCTGACACTGGAAACGCTCAACACATAGACAGTAGGAAGCCTCAGTCTTCCTGTACTTAAGTCGGCATTGTGTCTCTTATATTTAATTCCGATGCAATTTCTGTGTTTCATCGTCAATGGGAAGGTCCAATGGATACAGAAAACCTGCACAGGTGCATCAGATTGTAAAACTGGTGACACAGGAAACGCTCAAATCATAGACAGTAGGAAGACTCAGTCTTCCTGTACTTAAGTCGGCATTGTGCCTCTTATATTTAATTCCGATGCAATTTGTGTGTTTCATCTTCAATGGGAAGGTCCAAGGGATACAGTAAACCTGCAGAGGTGCATCGGAATTTGAAACTGGTGACACAGGAAACGCTCAAAACATAGACAGTAGGAAGACTCAGTCTTCCTGTACTTAAGTCGGCATTGTGCCTCTTATATTTATTTCCGATGGAATTTCTGTGTTTCATCGTGTATGGGAAGGTCCAAAGGATATAGTAAACCTGCAGAGGTGCATCGGAAAGTAAAACTGATGACACAGGAAAAGCTCTAAACATAGACAGTAGGAAGACTTAGTCTTCCTGTACTTAAGTCGGCATTGTGTCTCTTATATTTAAATCCGATGCAATTTCTGTGTTTCATCGTCACTGTGAAGGTCCAAGTGATACAGTAAACCTGCAGAGGTGCATCGAAATGTAAAACTAGTGACACAGGAAACGTTAAAAACATAGACAGTAGGAAGACTCAGTCTTCTTGTAATTAAGTCGGCATTGTGTCTCTTATATTTAATTCCGAATCAATTTCTGTGTTTCATCGTGAATGGGAAGGTCCAAGGGATACAGTAAACCTGCACAGGTCCATCGGAGTGTAAAACTGGTGACACAGGAAACGCTCAAAACATAGCCAGTAGGAAGACTCAGTCTTCCTGTACTTAAGTCGTCATTGTGTCTCTTATATTTATTTCCAATGAAATTTCTGTGTTTCATCGTGAATGGGAAGGTCCAAGGGATATAGTTAACCCGCAGAGGTGCATCGGAAAGTAAAACTGATGACACAGGAAACGCTCAAAACATAGACAGTAGGAAGACTTAGTCTTCCTGTACTTAAGTCGGCATTTTTTCTCTTATATTTAATTCCGATGCAATTTCTGTGTTTCATCGTCACTGTGAAGGTCCAAGGGATACAGTAAAACTGTACAGGTGCATCGGAATGTAAAACTGGTGACACAGGAAACGCTCAAATTATAGACAGTAGGAAGACTCAGTCTTCCTGTACTTAAGTCGGCATTGTGTCTCTTATATTTAAATTCGATGCAATTTGTGTGTTTCATCGCCAATGGGAAGGTCCAAGGGATACAGTAAACCTGCAGCGGTGCATCGGAATGTAAAACTGGTGACACAGGAAACGCTCAAAACATTGACTGTAAGAAGACTGTTTTCTTGTACTTAAGTCGGCATTGTGTCTCTTATATTTAATTCCGATGCACATTCTGTGTTTCATTGTCACTGTGAAGGTCCAAGGGATACAGAAAACCTGTAGAGGTGCATCGGAATGTAAAACTGGTGATACAGGAAACGCTCAAATTATAGACAGTAGGAAGACTCAGCCTTCCTGTACTTAAGTCGGCATTGTGTCTCTTATATTTAATTCCGATGCAATTTCTGTGTTTCATCGTCAATGGGAAGGTCCAAGGGATACAGTAAACCTGCAGAGCAGCATCGGAGAGTAAAACTGGTGACACAGGAAACGCTCAAAACATAGCCAGTAGGAAGACTAGTCTTCCTGTACTTAAGTCGGCATTGTGTCACTTAAATTTAATTCCGATGCAATTTCTGTTATTCATCGTCAATGGGAAGGTCCAAGGTATACAGTAAACCTGCAGAGGTGCATCGGAATGTAAAACTGATGACACAGGAGACGCTCAAAACATAGACAGTAGGAAGACTCAGTCTTTCTGTACTTAAGTCGGCATTGAGTCTCTTTTATTTAATTCCGATACAATTTCTGTGTTTCATCGTCAATGGGAAGGTCCAATGGATACAGGAAACCTGCAGAGGTGCATCAGAATGTAAAACTGGTGACACAGGAAACGCTCAAAACATAGACAGTAGGAAGTCTCAGTCTTCCTGTACTTAAGTCGGCAATGTGTATCTTATATTTAATTCCGATGCGATTTCTGTGTTTCATCGACAATGGGAAGGTCCAAGGGATACAGTAAACCGGCAGAGGTGCATCGGCATGTAAAACTGGTGACACAGGAAACGCTCAAACATTGACCGTACGAAGACTGTTTTCTTGTACTTAAGTCGGCATTGTGTCTCTTATATTTAATTTCGATGCAATTTCTGTGTTTCATCGTCAATGCGAAGGTCCAATTGATACAGGAAACCTGCAGAGGTGCATCGGAATGTAAAACTGGTGACACAGGAAACGCTCAAACATAGAGGGTAGGAAGACTCAGTCTTCCTGTACTTAAGTCGGCATTGTGTCTCTTATATTTAATTCCGATGCAATTTCTGTGTTTCATCGTCAATGGGAAGGTCCAAGGGATACAGTAAACCTGCAGAGGTGCATCGGAATGTAAAACTAGTGACACTGGAAACGCTCAAACATAGACAGTAGGAAGACTCAGTCTTCCTGTACTTAAGTCGGCATTGTGTCTCTTATATTTAATTCCGATGCAATTTCTGTGTTTCATCGTAATGGGATGGTCCAAGGGATACAGTAAACCTGCAGAGGTGCATCGGAATGTATAACTGGTGACACAGGAAACGCTCAAAGCATAGACAGTAGGAAGACTCAGTCTTCCTGTACTTAAGTCGGCATTGTGTCTCTTATATTTAAATTCGATGCAATTTGTGTGTTTCATCGCCAATGGGAAGGTCCAAAGGATACAGTAAACCTGCAGATGTGCATCGGAATGTAAAACTGGTGACACAGGAAACGCTCAAAACATTGGCTGTAAGAAGACTGTTTTCTTGTACTTAAGTCGGCATTGTGTCTCTTATATTTAATTCCGATGCAATTTCAGTGTTTCATCGCCACTGTGAAGGTCCAAGTGATACAGTAAACCTGCAGAGGTGCATCGAAATGTAAAACTAGTGACACAGGAAACGTTAAGAACATAGACAGTAGGAAGACTCAGTCTTCTTGTACTTAAGTCGGCATTGTGTCTCTTATATTTAATTCCGAATCAATTTCTGTGTTTCATCGTGAATGGGAAGGTCCAAGGGATACAGTAAACCTGCACAGGTCCATCGGAGTGTAAAACTGGTGACACAGGAAACGCTCAAAACATAGCCAGTAGGAAGACTCAGTCCTCCTGTACTTAAGTCGTCATTGTGTCTCTTATATTTAATTCCGATGCAATTTCCGTGTTTCATCGTCAATGGGAAGGTCCAAGGGATACAGTAAACCTACAGAGGTGCATCGGAATGTAAAACTGGTGACACAGGAAACGCTCAAATCATAGGCAGTAGGAAAACTCAGTCTTGCTGTACTTAAGTCGGCATTGTGTCTCTTATATTTATTTCCGATGAGATATCTGTGTTTCATCGTGAATGGGAAGGTCCAAGGGATATAGTAAACCTGCAGAGGTGCATCGGAAAGTAAAACTGATGATACAGGAAACGCTCAAACATAGAGGGTAGGAAGACTCAGTCTTCCTGTACTTAAGTCGGCATTGTGTCTCTTATATTTAATTCCGATGCAATTCTGTGTTTCATCGTCAATGGGAAGGTCCAAGGGATACAGTAAACCTGCAGAGGTGCATCGGAATGTAAAACTGGTGACACAGGAAACGCTCAAAACATAGACAGTAGGAAGACTCAGTCTTCCTATACTTAAGTCGGCATTGTGTCTCTTATATTTATTTCCGATGAAATTTTTGTGTTTCATCAAGAATGGGAAGGTCCAAGGGATACAGTAAACCTGCGGACGTGCATCGGAAAGTAAAACTGATGACACAGGAAACGCTCAAAACATAGACAGTAGGAAGACTTAGTCTTCCTGTACTTAAGTCGGCATTGTGTCTCTTTTATTTAATTCCGATACAATTTCTATGTTTCATCGTCTCTGTGAAGGTCCAAGGGATACAGTAAACCTGCAAAGGTGCATCGGAATGTAAAACTAGTCACACAGGAAACGCTCAAAACATAGACAGTAGGAAGACTCAGTCTTCCTGTACTTAAGTCGGCATTGTGTCTCTTATATTTAATTCCGATGCAATTTCTGTGTTTCATCGTCAATGGGAAGGTCCAATGGATACAGAAAACCTGCACAGGTGCATCAGATTGTAAAACTGGTGACACAGGAAACGCTCAAATCATAGACAGTAGGAAGACTCAGTCTTCCTGTACTTAAGTCGGCATTGTGCCTCTTATATTTAATTCCGATGCAATTTGTGTGTTTCATCTTCAATGGGAAGGTCCAAGGGATACAGTAAACCTGCAGAGGTGCATCGAAATTTCAAACTGGTGACACAGGAAACGCTCAAAACATAGACAGTAGGAAGACTCAGTCTTCCTGTACTTAAGTCGGCATTGTGCCTCTTATATTTATTTCCGATGAAATTTCTGTGTTTCATCGTGTATGGGAAGGTCCAAGGGATATAGTAAACCTGCAGAGGTGCATCGGAAAGTAAAACTGATGACACAGGAAAAGCTCTAAACATAGACAGTAGGAAGACTTAGTCTTCCTGTACTTAAGTCGGCATTGTGTCTCTTATATTTAAATCCGATGCAATTTCTGTGTTTCATCGTCACTGTGAAGGTCCAAGTGATACAGTAAACCTGCAGAGGTGCATCGAAATGTAAAACTAGTGACACAGGAAACGTTAAAAACATAGACAGTACGAAGACTCAGTCTTCTTGTATTTAAGTCGGCATTGTGTCTCTTATATTTAATTCCGAATCAATTTCTGTGTTTCATCGTGAATGGGAAGGTCCAAGGGATACAGTAAACCTGCACAGGTCCATCGGAGTGTAAAACTGGTGACACAGGAAACGCTCAAAACATAGCCAGTAGGAAGACTCAGTCTTCCTGTACTTAAGTCGTCATTGTGTCTCTTATATTTATTTCCAATGAAATTTCTGTGTTTCATCGTGAATGGGAAGGTCCAAGGGATATAGTTAACCCGCAGAGGTGCATCGGAAAGTAAAACTGATGACACAGGAAACGCTCAAAACATAGACAGTAGGAAGACTTAGTCTTCCTGTACTTAAGTCGGCATTTTTTCTCTTATATTTAATTCCGATGCAATTTCTGTGTTTCATCGTCACTGTGAAGGTCCAAGGGATACAGTAAAACTGTACAGGTGCATCGGAATGTAAAACTGGTGACACAGGAAACGCTCAAATTATAGACAGTAGGAAGACTCAGTCTTCCTGTACTTAAGTCGGCATTGTGTCTCTTATATTTAAATTCGATGCAATTTGTGTGTTTCATCGCCAATGGGAAGGTCCAAGGGATACAGTAAACCTGCAGCGGTGCATCGGAATGTAAAACTGGTGACACAGGAAACGCTCAAAACATTGACTGTAAGAAGACTGTTTTCTTGTACTTAAGTCGGCATTGTGTCTCTTATATTTAATTCCGATGCACATTCTGTGTTTCATTGTCACTGTGAAGGTCCAAGGGATACAGAAAACCTGTAGAGGTGCATCGGAATGTAAAACTGGTGATACAGGAAACGCTCAAATTATAGACAGTAGGAAGACTCAGCCTTCCTGTACTTAAGTCGGCATTGTGTCTCTTATATTTAATTCCGATGCAATTTCTGTGTTTCATCGTCAATGGGAAGGTCCAAGGGATACAGTAAACCTGCAGAGCAGCATCGGAGTGTAAAACTGGTGACACAGGAAACGCTCAAAACATAGCCAGTAGGAAGACTAGTCTTCCTGTACTTAAGTCGGCATTGTGTCACTTAAATTTAATTCCGATGCAATTTCTGTTATTCATCGTCAATGGGAAGGTCCAAGGTATACAGTAAACCTGCAGAGGTGCATCGGAATGTAAAACTGATGACACAGGAGACGCTCAAAACATAGACAGTAGGAAGACTCAGTCTTTCTGTACTTAAGTCGGCATTGAGTCTCTTTTATTTAATTCCGATACAATTTCTGTGTTTCATCGTCAATGGGAAGGTCCAATGGATACAGGAAACCTGCAGAGGTGCATCAGAATGTAAAACTGGTGACACAGGAAACGCTCAAAACATAGACAGTAGGAAGTCTCAGTCTTCCTGTACTTAAGTCGGCAATGTGTCTCTTATATTTAATTCCGATGCGATTTCTGTGTTTCATCGACAATGGGAAGGTCCAAGGGATACAGTAAACCGGCAGAGGTGCATCGGCATGTAAAACTGGTGACACAGGAAACGCTCAAACATTGACCGTACGAAGACTGTTTTCTTGTACTTAAGTCGGCATTGTGTCTCTTATATTTAATTTCGATGCAATTTCTGTGTTTCATCGTCAATGCGAAGGTCCAATTGATACAGGAAACCTGCAGAGGTGCATCGGAATGTAAAACTGGTGACACAGGAAACGCTCAAACATAGAGGGTAGGAAGACTCAGTCTTCCTGTACTTAAGTCGGCATTGTGTCTCTTATATTTAATTCCGATGCAATTTCTGTGTTTCATCGTCAATGGGAAGGTCCAAGGGATACAGTAAACCTGCAGAGGTGCATCGGAATGTAAAACTAGTGACACTGGAAACGCTCAAACATAGACAGTAGGAAGACTCAGTCTTCCTGTACTTAAGTCGGCATTGTGTCTCTTATATTTAATTCTGATGCAATTTCTGTGTTTCATCGTAATGGGATGGTCCAAGGGATACAGTAAACCTGCAGAGGTGCATCGGAATGTATAACTGGTGACACAGGAAACGCTCAAAGCATAGACAGTAGGAAGACTCAGTCTTCCTGTACTTAAGTCGGCATTGTGTCTCTTATATTTAAATTCGATGCAATTTGTGTGTTTCATCGCCAATGGGAAGGTCCAAAGGATACAGTAAACCTGCAGATGTGCATCGGAATGTAAAACTGGTGACACAGGAAACGCTCAAAACACTGACTGTAAGAAGACTGTTTTCTTGTACTTAAGTCGGCATTGTGTCTCTTATATTTAATTCCGATGCAATTTCAGTGTTTCATCGCCACTGTGAAGGTCCAAGTGATACAGTAAACCTGCAGAGGTGCATCGAAATGTAAAACTAGTGACACAGGAAACGTTAAGAACATAGACAGTAGGAAGACTCAGTCTTCTTGTACTTAAGTCGGCATTGTGTCTCTTACATTTAATTCCGAATCAATTTCTGTGTTTCATCGTGAATGGGAAGGTCCAAGGGATACAGTAAACCTGCACAGGTCCATCGGAGTGTAAAACTGGGGACACAGGAAACGCTCAAAACATAGCCAGTAGGAAGACTCAGTCTTCCTGTACTTAAGTCGTCATTGTGTCTCTTATATTTAATTCCGATGCAATTTCCGTGTTTCATCGTCAATGGGAAAGTCCAAGGGATACAGTAAACCTGCAGAGGTGCATCGGAATGTAAAACTGGTGACACAGGAAACGCTCAAAACATAGACAGTAGGAAGACTCAGTCTTCCTGTACTTAAGTCGGCATTGTGTCTCTTATATTTAAATTCGATGCAATTTGTGTGTTTCATCGCCAATGGGAAGGTCCAAAGGATACAGTAAACCTGCAGATGTGCATCGGAATGTAAAACTGGTGACACAGGAAACGCTCAAAACATTGACTGTAAGAAGACTGTTTTCTTGTACTTAAGTCGGCATTGTGTCTCTTATATTTAATTCCGATGCAATTTCAGTGTTTCATCGCCACTGTGAAGGTCCAAGTGATACAGTAAACCTGCAGAGGTGCATCGAAATGTAAAACTAGTGACACAGGAAACGTTAAGAACATAGACAGTAGGAAGACTCAGTCTTCTTGTACTTAAGTCGGCATTGTGTCTCTTATATTTAATTCCGAATCAATTTCTGTGTTTCATCGTGAATGGGAAGGTCCAAGGGATACAGTAAACCTGCACAGGTCCATCGGAGTGTAAAACTGGGGACACAGGAAACGCTCAAAACATAGCCAGTAGGAAGACTCAGTCTTCCTGTACTTAAGTCGTCATTGTGTCTCTTATATTTAATTCCGATGCAATTTCCGTGTTTCATCGTCAATGGGAAAGTCCAAGGGATACAGTAAACCTGCAGAGGTGCATCGGAATGTAAAACTGGTGACACAGGAAACGCTCAAAACATAGACAGTAGGAAGACTCAGTCTTCCTGTACTTAAGTCGGCATTGTGTCTCTTATATTTAAATTCGATGCAATTTGTGTGTTTCATCGCCAATGGGAAGGTCCAAAGGATACAGTAAACCTGCAGATGTGCATCGGAATGTAAAACTGGTGACACAGGAAACGCTCAAAACATTGACTGTAAGAAGACTGTTTTCTTGTACTTAAGTCGGCATTGTGTCTCTTATATTTAATTCCGATGCAATTTCAGTGTTTCATCGCCACTGTGAAGGTCCAAGTGATACAGTAAACCTGCAGAGGTGCATCGAAATGTAAAACTAGTGACACAGGAAACGTTAAGAACATAGACAGTAGGAAGACTCAGTCTTCCTATACTTAAGTCGGCATTGTGTCTCTTATATTTATTTCCGATGAAATTTTTGTGTTCTACAAGAATGGGAAGGTCCAAGGGATATAGTAAACCTGCGGACGTGCATCGGAAAGTAAAACTGATGACACAGGAAACGCTCAAAACATAGACAGTAGGAAGACTTAGTCTTCCTGTACTTAAGCCGGCATTGTGTCTCTTTTATTTAATTCCGATACAATTTCTATGTTTCATCGTCTCTGTGAAGGTCCAAGGGATACAGTAAACCTCCAAAGGTGCATCGGAATGTAAAACTAGTCACACAGGAAACGCTCAAAACATAGACAGTAGGAAGACTCAGTCTTCCTGTACTTAAGTCGGCATTGTGTCTCTTATATTTAATTCCGATGCTATTTCTGTGTTTCATTGTCAATTCGAGGGTCCAAGGGATATAGTAAACCAGAAGAGGTGCATCGGAAAGTAAAACTGCTGACACTGGAAACGCTCAGCACATAGACAGTAGGAAGCCTCAGTCTTCCTGTACTTAAGTCGGCATTGTGTCTCTTATATTTAATTCCAATGCAATTTCTGTGTTTCATCGTCAATGGGAAGGTCCAATGGATACAGAAAACCTGCACAGGTGCATCAGATTGTAAAACTGGTGACACAGGAAACGCTCAAATCATAGACAGTAGGAAGACTCAGTCTTCCTGTACTTAAGTCGGCATTGTGCCTCTTATATTTAATTCCGATGCAATTTGTGTGTTTCATCTTCAATGGGAAGGTCCAAGGGATACAGTAAACCTGCAGAGGTGCATCGGAATTTGAAACTGGTGACACAGGAAACGCTCAAAACATAGACAGTAGGAAGACTCAGTCTTCCTGTACTTAAGTCGGCATTGTGCCTCTTATATTTACTTCCGATGAAATTTCTGTGTTTCATCGTGTATGGGAAGGTCCAAGGGATATAGTAAACCTGCAGAGGTGCATCGGAAAGTAAAACTGATGACACAGGAAAAGCTCTAAACATAGACAGTAGGAAGACTTAGTCTTCCTGTACTTAAGTCGGCATTGTGTCTCTTATATTTAAATCCGATGCAATTTCTGTGTTTCATCGTCACTGTGAAGGTCCAAGTGATACAGTAAACCTGCAGAGGTGCATCGAAATGTAAAACTAGTGACACAGGAAACGTTAAAAACATAGACAGTAGGAAGACTCAGTCTTCTTGTAATTAAGTCGGCATTGTGTCTCTTATATTTAATTCCGAATCAATTTCTGTGTTTCATCGTGAATGGGAAGGTCCAAGGGATACAGTAAACCTGCACAGGTCCATCGGAGTGTAAAACTGGTGACACAGGAAACGCTCAAAACATAGCCAGTAGGAAGACTCAGTCTTCCTGTACTTAAGTCGTCATTGTGTCTCTTATATTTATTTCCGATGAAATTTCTGTGTTTCATCGTGAATGGGAAGGTCCAAGGGATATAGTTAACCCGCAGAGGTGCATCGGAAAGTAAAACTGATGACACAGGAAACGCTCAAAACATAGACAGTAGGAAGACTTAATCTTCCTGTACTTAAGTCGGCATTTTTTCTCTTATATTTAATTCCGATGCAATTTCTGTGTTTCATCGTCACTGTGAAGGTCCGAGGGATACAGTAAAACTGTACAGGTGCATCGGAATGTAAAACTGGTGACACAGGAAACGCTCAAATTATAGACAGTAGGAAGACTCAGTCTTCCTGTACTTAAGTCGGCATTGTGTCTCTTATATTTAAATTCGATGCAATTTGTGTGTTTCATCGCCAATGGGAAGGTCCAAGGGATACAGTAAACCTGCAGATGTGCATCGGAATGTAAAACTGGTGACACAGGAAACGCTCAAAACATTGACTGTAAGAAGACTGTTTTCTTGTACTTAAGTCGGCATTGTGTCTCTTATATTTAATTCCGAATCAATTTCTGTGTTTCATCGTGAATGGGAAGGTCCAAGGGATACAGTAAACCTGCACAGGTCCATCGGAGTGTAAAACTGGTGACACAGGAAACGCTCAAAACATAGCCAGTAGGAAGACTCAGTCTTCCTGTACTTAAGTCGTCATTGTGTCTCTTATATTTAATTCCGATGCAATTTCCGTGTTTCATCGTCAATGGGAAGGTCCAAGGGATACAGTAAACCTACAGAGGTGCATCGGAATGTAAAACTGGTGACACAGGAAACGCTCAAATCATAGGCAGTAGGAAAACTCAGTCTTGCTGTACTTAAGTCGGCATTGTGTCTCTTATATTTATTTCCGATGAGATTTCTGTGTTTCATCGTGAATGGGAAGGTCCAAGGGATACAGTAAACCTGCAGAGGTGCATCGGAATGTAAAACTGGTGACACAGGAAACGCTCAAAACATAGACAGTAGGAAGACTCAGTCTTCCTATACTTAAGTCGGCATTGTGTCTCTTATATTTATTTCCGATGAAATTTTTGTGTTTCATCAAGAATGGGAAGGTCCAAGGGATATAGTAAACCTGCGGACGTGCATCGGAAAGTAAAACTGATGACACAGGAAACGCTCAAAACATAGACAGTAGGAAGACTTAGTCTTCCTGTACTTAAGTCGGCATTGTGTCTCTTATATTTAATTCCGATGTGATTTCTGTGTTTCATCGTCAATGGGAAGGTCCAATGGATACAGAAAACCTGCACAGGTGCATCAGATTGTAAAACTGGTGACACAGGAAACGCTCAAATCATAGACAGTAGGAAGACTCAGTCTTCCTGTACTTAAGTCGGCATTGTGCCTCTTATATTTAATTCCGATGCAATTTGTGTGTTTCATCTTCAATGGGAAGGTCCAAGGGATACAGTAAACCTGCAGAGGTGCATCGGAATTTGAAACTGGTGACACAGGAAACGCTCAAAACATAGACAGTAGGAAGACTCACTCTTCCTGTACTTAAGTCGGCATTGTACCTCTTATATTTATTTCCGATGAAATTTCTGTGTTTCATCGTGTATGGGAAGGTCCAAGGGATATAGTAAACCTGCAGAGGTGCATCGGAAAGTAAAACTGATGACACAGGAAAAGCTCTAAACATAGACAGTAGGAAGACTTAGTCTTCCTGTACTTAAGTCGGCATTGTGTCTCTTATATTTAAATCCGATGCAATTTCTGTGTTTCATCGTCACTGTGAAGGCCCAAGTGATACAGTAAACCTGCAGAGGTGCATCGAAATGTAAAACTAGTGACACAGGAAACGTTAAAAACATAGACAGTAGGAAGACTCAGTCTTCTTGTAATTAAGTCGGCATTGTGTCTCTTATATTTAATTCCGAATCAATTTCTGTGTTTCATCGTGAATGGGAAGGTCCAAGGGATACAGTAAACCCGCACAGGTCCATCGGAGTGTAAAACTGGTGACACAGGAAACGCTCAAAACATAGCCAGTAGGAAGACTCAGTCTTCCTGTACTTAAGTCGTCATTGTGTCTCTTATATTTATTTCCGATGAAATTTCTGTGTTTCATCGTGAATGGGAAGGTCCAAGGGATATAGTTAACCCGCAGAGGTGCATCGGAAAGTAAAACTGATGACACAGGAAACGCTCAAAACATAGACAGTAGGAAGACTTAGTCTTCCTGTACTTATGTCGGCATTTTTTCTCTTATATTTAATTCCGATGCAATTTCTGTGTTTCATCGTCACTGTGAAGGTCCAAGGGATACAGTAAAACTGTACAGGTGCATCGGAATGTAAAACTGGTGACACAGGAAACGCTCAAATTATAGACAGTAGGAAGACTCAGTCTTCCTGTACTTAAGTCGGCATTGTGTCTCTTATATTTAAATTCGATGCAATTTGTGTGTTTCATCGCCAATGGGAAGGTCCAAGGGATACAGTAAACCTGCAGATGTGCATCGGAATGTAAAACTGGTGACACAGGAAACGCTCAAAACATTGACTGTAAGAAGACTGTTTTCTTGTACTTAAGTCGGCATTGTGTCTCTTATATTTAATTCCGATGCAATTTCAGTGTTTCATCGCCACTGTGAAGGTCCAAGTGATACAGTAACCCTGCAGAGGTGCATCGAAATGTAAAACTAGTGACACAGGAAACGTTAAGAACATAGACAGTAGGAAGACTCAGTCTTCTTGTACTTAAGTCGGCATTGTGTCTCTTATATTTAATTCCGAATCAATTTCTGTGTTTCATCGTGAATGGGAAGGTCCAAGGTATACAGTAAACCTGCACAGGTCCATCGGAGTGTAAAACTGGTGACACAGGAAACGCTCAAAACATAGCCAGTAGGAAGACTCAGTCTTCCTGTACTTAAGTCGTCATTGTGTCTCTTATATTTAATTCCGATGCAATTTCCGTGTTTCATCGTCAATGGGAAGGTCCAAGGGATACAGTAAACCTACAGAGGTGCATCGGAATGTAAAACTGGTGACACAGGAAACGCTCAAATCATAGGCAGTAGGAAAACTCAGTCTTGCTGTACTTAAGTCGGCATTGTGTCTCTTATATTTATTTCCGATGAGATTTCTGTGTTTCATCGTGAATGGGAAGGTCCAAGAGATACAGTAAACCTGCAGAGGTGCATCGGAATGTAAAACTGGTGACACAGGAAACGCTCAAAACATAGACAGTAGGAAGACTCAGTCTTCCTATACTTAAGTCGGCATTGTGTCTCTTATATTTATTTCCGATGAAATTTTTGTTTCATCAAGAATGGGAAGGTCCAAGGGATATAGTAAACCTGCGGACGTGCATCGGAAAGTAAAACTGATGACACAGGAAACGCTCAAAACATAGACAGTAGGAAGACTTAGTCTTCCTGTACTTAAGTCGGCATTGTGTCTCTTTTATTTAATTCCGATACAATTTCTATGTTTCATCGTCTCTGTGAAGGTCCAAGGGATACAGTAAAACTGCAAAGGTGCCTCGGAATGTAAAACTAGTCACACAGGACACGCTCAAAACATAGACAGTAGGAAGACTCAGTCTTCCTGTACTTAAGTCGGCATTGTGTCTCTTATATTTAATTCCGATGCGATTTCTGTGTTTCATTGTCAATTCGAGGGTCCAAGGGATATAGTAAACCAGAAGAGGTGAATCGGAAAGTAAAACTGCTGACACTGGAAACGCTCAACACATAGACAGTAGGAAGCCTCAGTCTTCCTGTACTTAAGTCGGCATTGTGTCTCTTTTATTTAATTCCGATGCAATCTCTGTGTTTCATCGTCAATGGGAAGGTCCAATGGATACAGAAAACCTGCACAGGTGCATCAGATTGTAAAACTGGTGACACAGGAAACGCTCAAATCATAGACAGTAGGAAGACTCAGTCTTCTTGTACTTAAGTCGGCATTGTGCCTCTTATATTTAATTCCGATGCAATTTGTGTGTTTCATCTTCAATGGGAAGGTCCAAGGGATACAGTGAACCTGCAGAGGTGCATCGGAATTTGAAACTGGTGACACAGGAAACGCTCAAAACATAGACAGTAGGAAGACTCAGTCTTCCTGTACTTAAGTCGGCATTGTGCCTCTTATATTTATTTCCGATGAAATTTCTGTGTTTCATCGTGTATGGGAAGGTCCAAGGGATATACTAAACCTGCAGAGGTGCATCGGAAAGTAAAACTGATGACACAGGAAAAGCTCTAAACATAGACAGTAGGAAGACTTAGTCTTCCTGTACTTAAGTCGTCATTGTGTCTCTTATATCTAAATCCGATGCAATTTCTGTGTTTCATCGTCACTGTGAAGGTCCAAGTGATACAGTAAACCTGCAGAGGTGCATCGAAATGTAAAACTAGTGACACAGGAAACGTTAAAAACATAGACAGTAGGAAGACTCAGTCTTCTTGTAATTAAGTCGGCATTGTGTCTCTTATATTTAATTCCGAATCTATTTCTGTGTTTCATCGTGAATGGGAAAGTCCAAGGGATACAGTAAACCTGCACAGGTCCATCGGAGTGTAAAACTGGTGACACAGGAAACGCTCAAAACATAGCCAGTAGGAAGACTCAGTCTTCCTGTACTTAAGTCGTCATTGTGTCTCTTATATTTATTTCCGATGAGATTTCTGTGTTTCATCGTGAATGGGAAGGTCCAAGGGATATAGTAAACCTGCAGAGGTGCATCGGAAAGTAAAACTGATGATACAGGAAACGCTCAAACATAGAGGGTAGGAAGACTCAGTCTTCCTGTACTTAAGTCGGCATTGTGTGTCTTATATTTAATTCCGATGCAATTCTGTGTTTCATCGTCAATGGGAAGGTCCAAGGGATACAGTAAACCTGCAGAGGTGCATCGGAATGTAAAACTGGTGACACAGGAAACGCTCAAAACATAGACAGTAGGAAGACTCAGTCTTCCTATACTTAAGTCGGCATTGTGTCTCTTATATTTATTTCCGATGAAATTTTTGTGTTTCATCAAGAATGGGAAGGTCCAAGGGATATAGTAAACCTGCGGACGTGCATCGGAAAGTAAAACTGATGACACAGGAAACGCTCAAAACATAGACAGTAGGAAGACTTAGTCTTCCTGTACTTAAGTCGGCATTGTGTCTCTTTTATTTAATTCCGATACAATTTCTATGTTTCATCGTCTCTGTGAAGGTCCAAGGGATACAGTAAACCTGCAAAGGTGCATCGGAATGTAAAACTAGTCACACAGGAAAAGCTCAAAACATAGACAGTAGGAAGACTCAGTCTTCCTGTACTTAAGTCGGCATTGTGTCTCTTATATTTAATTCCGATGCGATTTCTGTGATTCATTGTCAATTCGAGGGTCCAAGGGATATAGTAAACCAGAAGAGGTGCATCGGAAAGTAAAACTGCTGACACTGGAAACGCTCAACACATAGACAGTAGGAAGACTCAGTCTTCCTGTACTTAAGTCGGCATTGTGCCTCTTATATTTATTTCCGATGAAATTTCTGTGTTTCATCGTGTATGGGAAGGTCCAAGGGATATAGTAAACCTGCAGAGGTGCATCGGAAAGTAAAACTGATGACACAGGAAAAGCTCTAAACATAGACAGTAGGAAGACTTAGTCTTCCTGTACTTAAGTAGGCATTGTGTCTCTTATATTTAATTCCGATGCAATTTCTGTGTTTCATCGTCACTGTGAAGGTCCAAGTGATACAGTAAACCTGCAGAGGTGCATCGAAATGTAAAACTAGTGACACAGGAAACGTTAAAAACATAGACAGTAGGAAGACTCAGTCTTCATGTAATTAAGTCGGCATTGTGTCTCTTATATTTAATTCCGAATCAATTTCTGTGTTTCATCGTGAATGGGAAGGTCCAAGGGATACAGTAAACCTGCACAGGTCCATCGGAGTGTAAAACTGGTGACACAGGAAACGCTCGAAACATAGCCAGTAGGAAGACTCAGTCTTCCTGTACTTAAGTCGTCATTGTGTCTCTTATATTTATTTCCGATGAAATTTCTGTGTTTCATCGTGAATGGGAAGGTCCAAGGGATATAGTTAACCCGCAGAGGTGCATCGGAAAGTAAAACTGATGACACAGGAAACGCTCAAAACATAGACAGTAGGAAGACTTAGTCTTCCTGTACTTAAGTCGGCATTTTTTCTCTTATATTTAATTCCGATGCAATTTCTGTGTTTCATCGTCACTGTGAAGGTCCAAGGGATACAGTAAAACTGTACAGGTGCATCGGAATGTAAAACTGGTGACACAGGAAACGCTCAAATTATAGACAGTAGGAAGACTCAGTCTTCCTGTACTTAAGTCGGCATTGTGTCTCTTATATTTAAATTCGATGCAATTTGTGTGTTTCATCGCCAATGGGAAGGTCCAAGGGATACAGTAAACCTGCAGCGGTGCATCGGAATGTAAAACTGGTGACACAGGAAACGCTCAAAACATTGACTGTAAGAAGACTGTTTTCTTGTACTTAAGTCGGCATTGTGTCTCTTATATTTAATTCCGATGCACATTCTGTGTTTCATTGTCTCTGTGAAGGTCCAAGGGATACAGAAAACCTGTAGAGGTGCATCGGAATGTAAAACTGGTGATACAGGAAACGCTCAAATTATAGACAGTAGGAAGACTCAGCCTTCCTGTACTTAAGTCGGCATTGTGTCTCTTATTTTTAATTCCGATGCAATTTCTGTGTTTCATCGTCAATGGGAAGGTCCAAGGGATACAGTAAACCTGCAGAGCTGCATCGGAGTGTAAAACTGGTGACACAGGAAACGCTCAAAACATAGCCAGTAGGAAGACTAGTCTTCCTGTACTTAAGTCGGCATTGTGTCACTTAAATTTAATTCCGATGCAATTTCTGTTTTTCATCGTCAATGGGAAGGTCCAAGGTATACAGTAAACCTGCAGAGGTGCATCGGAATGTAAAACTGATGACACAGGAGACGCTCAAAACATAGACAGTAGGAAGACTCAGTCTTTCTGTACTTAAGTCGGCATTGTGTCTCTTTTATTTAATTCCGATGCAATTTCTGTGTTTCATCGTGAATGGGAAGGTCCAAGGGATACAGTAAACCTGCAGAGCAGCATCGGAGAGTAAAACTGGTGACACAGGAAACGCTCAAAACATAGCCAGTAGGAAGACTAGTCTTCCTGTACTTAAGTCGGCATTGTGTCACTTAAATTTAATTCCGATGCAATTTCTGTTATTCATCGTCAATGGGAAGGTCCAAGGTATACAGTAAACCTGCAGAGGTGCATCGGAATGTAAAACTGATGACACAGGAGACGCTCAAAACATAGACAGTAGGAAGACTCAGTCTTTCTGTACTTAAGTCGGCATTGAGTCTCTTTTATTTAATTTCGATGCAATTTCTGTGTTTCATCGTCAAAGCGAAGGTCCAATTGATACAGGAAACCTGCAGAGGTGCATCGGAATGTAAAACTGGTGACACAGGAAACGCTCAAACATAGAGGGTAGGAAGACTCAGTCTTCCTGTACTTAAGTCGGCATTGTGTCTCTTATATTTAATTCCGATGCAATTTCTGTGTTTCATCGTCAATGGGAAGGTCCAAGGGATACAGTAAACCTGCAGAGGTGCATCGGAATGTAAAACTGCTGACACAGGAAACGCTCAAAACATAGACAGTAGGAAGACTCAGTCTTCCTATACTTAAGTCGGCATTGTGTCTCTTATATTTATTTCCGATGAAATTTTTGTGTTTCATAAAGAATGGGAAGGTCCAAGGGATATAGTAAACCTGCCGACGTGCATCGGAAAGTAAAACTGATGACACAGGAAACGCTCAAAACATAGACAGTAGGAAGACTCAGTCTTTCTGTACATAAGTCGGCATTGTGTCTCTTATATTTAATTCCGATGAAATTTCAGTGTTTCATCGTGAATGGGAAGGTCCAAGGGATATAGTAAACCTTCAGAGGTGCATCGGAAAGTAAAACTGATGACAAAGGAAACGCTCAAAACATAGACAGTAGGTAGACTCAGTCTTTCTGTACTTAAGTCGGCATTGTGTCTCTTATATTTAATTCCAATGCAATTTCTGTGTTTCATCGTCAATGGGAAGGTCCAAGGGATACAGTAAACCTGCAGAGGTGCATCAGAATGGAAAACTGGTGACACAGGAAACGCTCAAATTATAGACAGTAGGGAGACTCAGTCTTCATGTACTTAAGTCGGCATTGTGTCTCTTATATTTAATTCCGATGCAATTTCTGTGTTTCATCGTCACTGTGAAGGTCCAAGGGATACAGTAAAACTGTACAGGTGCATCGGAATGTAAAACTGGTGACACAGGAAACGCTCAAATTATAGACAGTAGGAAGACTCAGTCTTCCTGTACTTAAGTCGGAATTGTGTCTCTTATATTAAATTCCGATGCAATTTCTGTGTTTCATCGTCAATGGGAAGGTCCAAGGGATACAGTAAACCTGCAGAGGTGCATCGGAATGTAAAACTAGTGACACAGGAAACGCTCAAACATAGACAGTAGGAAGACTCAGTCTTCCTGTACTTAAGTCGGCATTGTGTCTCTTATATTTAATTCCGATGCAATTTCTGTGTTTCATCGTCAATGGGAATGTCCAATGGATACAGCAAACCTGCAGAGGTGCATCAGAATGTAAAACTGGTGACACAGGAAACGCTCAAAACATAGACAGTAGGAAGACTCAGTCTTTCTGTACATAAGTCGGCATTGTGTCTCTTATATTTAATTCCGATGAAACTTCAGTGTTTCATCGTGAATGGGAAGGTCCAAGGGATATAGTAAACCTTCAGAGGTGCATCGGAAAGTAAAACTGATGACAAAGGAAACGCTCAAAACATAGACAGTAGGTAGACTCAGTCTTTCTGTACTTAAGTCGGCATTGTGGCTCTTATATTTAATTCCAACGCAATTTCTGTGTTTCATCGTCAATGGGAAGGTCCAAGGGATACAGTAAACCTACAGAGGTGCATCAGAATGTAAAACTGGTGACACAGGAAACGCTCAAATTATAGACAGTAGGAAGACTCAGTCTTCATGTACTTAAGTCGGCATTGTGTCTCTTATATTTAATTCCGATGCAATTTCTGTGTTTCATCGTCACTGTGAAGGTCCAAGGGATACAGTAAACCTGCAGATGTGCATCGGAATGTAAAACTGATGACACAGGAAACGCTCAAAACATAGACAATAGGAAGACTTAGTCTTCCTGTACTTAAGTCGGCATTGTGTCTCTTATATTTAATTCCAATGCAATTTCTGTGTTTCATCGTCAATGGAAAGGTCCAAGGGATACAGTAAACCTGCAGAGGTGCATCAGAATGTAAAACTGGTGACACAGGAAACGCTCAAATTATAGACAGTAGGAAGACTCGGTCTTCATGTACTTAAGTCGGCATTGTGTCTCTTATATTTAATTCCGATGCAATTTCTGTGTTTCATCGTCACTGTGAAGGTCCAAGGGATACAGTAAAACTGTACAGGTGCATCGGAATGTAAAACTGGTGACACAGGAAACGCTCAAATTATAGACAGTAGGAAGACTCAGTCTTCCTGTACATAAGTCGGAATTGTGTCTCTTATATTAAATTCCGATGCAATAACTGTGTTTCATCGTCAATGGGAAGGTCCAAGGGATACAGTAAACCTGCAGAAGTGCATCGGAATGTAAAACTAGTGACACAGGAAACGTTAAGAACATAGACAGTAGGAAGACTCAGTCTTCTTGTACTTAAGTCGGCATTGTGTCTCTTATATTTAATTCCGAATCAATTTCTGTGTTTCATCGTGAATGGGAAGGTCCAAGGGATACAGTAAACCAGCACAGGTCCATCGGAGTGTAAAACTGGTGACACAGGAAACGCTCAAAACATAGCCAGTAGGAAGACTCAGTCTTCCTGTACTTAAGTCGTCATTGTGTCTCTTATATTTAATTCCGATGAAATTTCTGTGTTTCATCGTCAATGGGAAGGTCCAAGGGATACAGTAAACCTGCAGAGGTGCATCGGAATGTAAAACTGGTGACACAGGATACGCTCAAATCATAGGCAGTAGGAAAACTCAGTCTTGCTGTACTTAAGTCGGCATTCTGTCTCTTATATTTATTTCCGATGAGATTTCTGTGTTTCATCGTGAATGGGAAGGTCCAAGGGATATAATAAACCTGCAGAGGTGCATCGGAAAGTAAAACTGATGATACAGGAAACGCTCAAACATAGAGGGTAGGAAGACTCAGTCTTCCTGTACTTAAGTCGGCATTGTGTCTCTTATATTTAATTCCGATGCAATTTCTGTGTTTCATCGTCAATGGGAAGGTCCAAGGGATACAGGAAGCCAGCAGAGGTGCATCGGAATGTAAAACTGGTGACACAGGAAACGCTCAAAACATTGACTGTAAGAAGACTGTTTTCTTGTACTTAAGTCGGCATTGTGTCTCTTATATTTAATTCCGATGCAATTTTTGTGTTTCATCGTCACTGTGAAGGTCCAAGTGATACAGTAAACCTGCAGAGGTGCATCAAAATGTAAAACTAGTGGCACAGGAAACGTTAAAAACATAGACAGTAGGAAGACTCATCCTTCTTGTAATTAAGTCGGCATTGTGTCTCTTATATTTAATTCCGATCCAATTTCTGTGTTTCATCGTCAATGGGAAGGTCCAAGGGATACAGTAAACCTGCAGAGGTGCATCGGAATTGGAAACTGGTGACACAGGAAACGCTCAAAACATAGACAGTAGGAAGACTCAGTCTTCCTGTACTTAAGACGGCATTTTTTCTCTTATATTTAATTCCGATGCAATTTCTGTGTTTCATCGTCACTGTGAAGGTCCAAGGGATACAGTAAAACTGTACAGGTGCATCGGAATGTAAAACTGGTGACACAGGAAACGCTCAAATTATAGACAGTAGGAAGACTCGGTCTTCCTGTACTTAAGTCGGCATTGTGTCTCTTATATTTAAATTCGATGCAATTTCTATGTTTCATCGCCAATGGGAAGGTCCAAGGGATACAGTAAACCTGCAGCGGTGCATCGGAATGTAAAACTGGTGACACAGGAAACGTTCAAAACATTGACTGTAAGAAGACTGTTTTCTTGTACTTAAGTCGGCATTGTGTCTCTTATATTTAATTCCGATGCACATTCTGTGTTTCATTGTCACTGTGAAGGTCCAAGGGATACAGAAAACCTGTAGAGTTGCATCGGAAAGTAAAACTGGTGATACAGGAAACGCTCAAATTATAGACAGTAGGAAGACTCAGCCTTCCTGTACTTAAGTCGGCATTGTGTCTCTTATATTTAATTCCGATGCAATTTCTGTGTTTCATCGTCAATGGGAAGGTCCAAGGGATACAGTAAACCTGCAGAGCTGCATCGGAGTGTAAAACTGGTGACACAGGAAACGCTCAAAACATAGCCAGTAGGAAGACTAGTCTTCCTGTACTTAAGTCGGCATCGTGTCTCTTATATTTAATTCCGATGCAATTTCTGTTTTTCATCGTCAATGGGAAGGTCAAAGGTATACAGTAAACCTGCAGATGTGCATCGGAATGTAAAACTGATGACACAGGAGACGCTCAAAACATAGACGGTAGGAAGACTCAGTCTTTCTGTACTTAAGTCGGCATTGTGTCTCTTTTATTTAATTCCGATACAATTTCTGTGTTTCATCGTCAATGGGAAGGTCCAATGGATACAGGAAACCTGCAGAGGTGCATCAGAATGTAAAACTGGTGACACAGGAAACGCTCAAAACATAGACAGTAAGAAGTCTCAGTCTTCCTGTACTTAAGTCGGCATTGTGTCTCTTATATTTAATTCCGATGCGATTTCTGTGTTTCATCGACAATGGGAAGGTCCAAGGGATACAGTAAACCTGCAGAGGTGCATCGGAATGTAAAACTGGTGACACAGGAAACGCTCAAAACATAGACAGTAGGAAGACTCAGTCTTCCTGTACTTAAGTCGGCATTGTGCCTCTTATATTAAATTCCGACGCAATTTGTGTGTTTCATCGTCAATGGGAAGGTCCAAGGGATACAGTAAACCTGCAGAGGTGCATCGGAATTTGAAACTGGTGACACAGGAAACGCTCAAAACATAGACAGTAGGAAGACTCAGTCTTCCTGTACTTAAGTCGGCATTGTGCCTCTTATATTTATTTCCGATGAATTTTCTGTGTTTCATCGTGTATGGGAAGGTCCAAGGGATATAGTAAACCTGCAGAGGTGCATCGAAAAGTAAAACTGATGACACAGGAAAAGCTCTAAACATAGACAGTAGGAAGACTTAGTCTTCCTGTACTTAAGTCGGCATTGTGTCTCTTATATTTAAATCCAATGCAATTTCTGTTTTTCATCGTCAATGGGATGGTCCAAGGGATACAGTAAACCTGCAGAGGTGCATCGGAATGTAAAACTGATGACACAGGTAACGCTCAAAACATAGACAGTAGGAAGACTCTGTCTTCCTGTACTTAAGTCGGCATTGTGTCTCTTATATTTAATTCCGATACGATTTCTGTGTTTCATCGACAATGGGAAGGGGCAAGGGATACAGTAAACCGGCATAGGTGCATCGGAATGTAAAACTGGCGACACAGGAATCGCTCAAAACATAGACCGTAAGAAGACTCACTTTTCTTGTACTTAAGTCGGCATTGTGTCTCTTATATTTAAATCCGATGCAATTTCTGTGTTTCATCGTGAATGGGAAGGTCCAAGAGATACAATAAACCTGCAGAGGTGCATCGGAATGTAAAACTGGTGACACAGCAAACGCTCAAATCATAGACAGTAGGAAGACTTAGTCTTCCTGTACTTAAGTCGGCATTGTGTCTCTTATATTTAATTCCGATGCAATTTCTGTGTTTCAGCGTCACTGTGAAGGTCCAAGGGATACAGCAAACCTGTACAGGTGCATCGGAATGTAAAACTAGTGACACAGGAAACGCTCAAATTATAGACAGTAGGAAGACTCAGTCTTCCTGTACTTAAGTCGGCATTGTGTCTCTTATATTTAATTCCGATGCAATTTCTGTGTTTCATCGTCAATGGGAAGGTCCATGGGATACAGTAAACCTGCAAAGGTGCATCAGAATGTAAAACTTGTGACACAGGAAACGCTCAAAGCATTGACAGTAGGAAGACACAGTCTTCCTGTACTTAAGTCGGAATTGTGTCTCTTATATTTAATTCCGATGCAATTTCTGTGTTTCATCGTCAATAGGAAGGTCCAAGGGATACAGTAAACCTGCAGAGGTGCATCGGAATGAAAAACAAGTGACACAGGAAACGCTCAAACATACACAGTAGGAAGACTCAGTCTTGCTGTACTTAAGTCGGCATTGTGTCTCTTATATTTAATTCCGATGCAATTTCTGTGTTTCATCGTCAATGGGAAGGTCCAAGGGATACAGTAAACCTGCAGAGGTGCATCGGAATGTATAACTGGTGACACAGGAAACGCTCAAAGCATAGACAGTAGGAAGTCTTAGTCTTCCTGTACTTAAGTTTGCATTGTGTCTCTTATATTTATTTCCGATGAAATTTCTGTGTTTCATCGTGAATGGGAAGTCCAAGGGATATAGTAAACCTGCAGAGGTGCATCGGAAAGTAAAACTGATGACACAGGAAACGCTCAAAACATAGACAGTAGGAAGACTTAGTCTTCCTGTACTTAGGTCGGAATTGCGTCTCTTATATTTAATTCCGATGCCATTTCTGTTTTTCATCGTCAATGGGAAGGTCCAATGGATACAGTAAACCCTGCAGAGGTGAATCGGAATGTAAAACTGGTGACACAGGAAACGCTCAAAACATTGACAGTAGGAAGACTCAGTCTTCCTGTACTTAAGTCGGCATTGTGTCTCTTATATTTAAATTCGATGCAATTTGTGTGTTTCATCGCCAATGGCAAGGTCCAAGGGATACAGTAAACCTGTAGAGGTGCATCGGAATGTAAAACTCGAGATACAGGAAACGCTCAAAACATAGACAGTAGGAAGACATAGTCTTCCTGTACTTAAGTCGGCATTGTGTCTCTTATATTTAATTCCGATGCAATTTCTGTGTTTCATCGTCACTGTGAAGGTCCAAGGGATACAGTAAAACTGTACAGGTGCATCGGAATGTAAAAATGCTGACACAGGAAACGCTCAAATTATAGACAGCAGGAAGACTCAGTCTTCCTGTACTTAAGTCGGCATTGTGTCTCTTATATTTAATTCCAATGCAATTTCTGTGTTTCATCGTCAATGGGAAGGTCCAAGGGATACAGTAAACCTGCAGAGGTGCATCAGAATGTAAAACTAGTGACACAGGAAACGCTCAAAACATTGACAGTAGGAAGACTCAGTCTTCCTGTACTTAAGTCGGAATTGTGTCTCTTATATTTAATTCCGATGCAATTTCTGTGTTTCATCGTCAATGGGAAGTTCGAAGGGATACAGAAAACCTGCAGAGGTGAATCGGAATGTAAAACTGGTGACACAGGAAACGCCCAAAACAACGACAGTAGGAAGACTCAGTCTTCCTGTACTTAAGTCGACATTGTGTCTCTTATATTTAAATTCGATGCAATTTGTGTGTTTCATCGCCAATGGCAAGGTCCAAGGGATACAGTAAACCTGCAGAGGTGCATCGGAATGTAAAATTGGTGACACAGGAAACGCTCAAAACATTGACTGTAAGAAGACTGTTTTCTTGTACTTAAGTCGGCATTGTGTCTCTTATATTTAATTCCGATGCAATTTCTGTGTTTCATCGTCAATGGGAAGGTCCAAGGGATACAGTAAACCTGCAGAGGTGCATCGGAATCTAAAACTGGTGACACAGGAAACGCTCAAATCATAGACAGTAGGAAGACTCTGTCTTGCTGTACTTAAGTCGGCATTGGGTCTCTTATATTTATTTCCGATGAAATTTCTGTGTTTCATCGTCAATGGGAAGGTCTAAGGGATATAGTAAACCTGCAGAGGTTCATCGGAAAGTAAAACTGATGACACAGGAAACCCTCAAAATATAGACAGTAGGAAGACTTAGTCTTCCTGTACTTAAGTCGGCATTGTGTCTCTTATATTTAATTCCGATGCAATTTCTGAGTTTCATCGTCACTGTGAAGGTCCAAGGGATACAGTAAAACTGTACAGGTGCATCGGAATGTAAAACTGGTGACACAGGAAACGCTCAAATTATAGACAGTAGGAAGACTCAGTCTTCCTGTACTTAAGTCGGAATTGTGTCTCTTATATTTAATTCCGATGCAATTTCTGTGTTTCATCGTCAATGGGAAGGTCCAAGGGATACAGTAAACCTGCAGAGGTGCATCGGAATGTGAATCTGGTGACACAGGAAACGCTCAAAACATAGACAGTAGGAAGTCTCAGTCTTCCTGTACTTAAGTCGGCATTGTGCCTCTTATATTTATTTCCGATGAAATTTCTGTGTTTCATCGTGTATGGGAAGGTCCAAGGGATATAGTAAACCTGCAGAGGTGCATCGGAAAGTAAAACTGATGACACAGGAAAAGCTCTAAACATAGACAGTAGGAAGACTTAGACTTCCTGTACTTATGTCGGCATTGTGGCTCTTATATTTATATCCGATGCAATTTCTGTTTTTCATCGTCAATGGGATGGTCCAAGGGATACAGTAAACCTGCAGAGGTGCATCGGAATGTAAAACTGATGACACAGGAAACGCTCAAAACATAGACAGTAGGAAGACTCAGTCTTCCCGTACTTAAGTCGGCATTGTGTCTCTTATATTTAATTCCGATACTATTTCTGTGTTTCATCGACAATGGGAAGGGGCAAGGGATACAGTAAACCGGTATAGGTGCATCGGAATGTAAAACTGGCGACACAGGAAACGCTCAAAACATAGACCGTAAGAAGACTCACTTTTCTTGTACTTAAGTCGGCGTAGTGTCTCTTATATTTCAATTCCGATGCAATTTCTGTGTTTCATCGTGAATGGGAAGGTCCAAGGGATACAGTAAATGTGCAAAGGTGCATCGGAATGTAAAACTAGTGACACAGGAAACGCTCAAAACATAGACAGTAGGAAGACTCAGTCTTCCTGTACTTAAGTCGGCATTGTGTCTCTTTTATTTAATTCCGATGCGATTTCTGTGTTTCATTATCTATTCGAGGGTCCAAGGGATACAGTAAACCTGCAGAGGTGCATCAGAATGTAAAACTGCTGACACAGGAAACGCTCAACACATAGACAGTAGGAAGCCTCAGTCTTCCTGTACTTAAGTCGGCATTGTGTCTCTTATATTTAATTCCGATGCAATTTCGGTGATTCATCGTCAATGGGAAGCTCCAATGGATACAGAAAACCTGCACAGGTGCATCAGATCGTAAAACTGGTGACACAGGGAACGCTCAAATCATAGACAGTAGGAAGACTCAGTCTTCCTGTACTTAAGTCGGCATTGTGTCTCTTATATTTAATTCCGATGCGATTTCTGTGTTTCATCGACAATTGGAAGGTCCAAATGATACAGTAAACCGGCAGAGGTGCATCGGAATTTAAAACTGGTGACACAGGAAGCGCTCAAAACATTGACCGTACGAAGACTGTTTTCTTGTACTTAAGTCGGCATTGTGTCTCTTATATTTAATTTCGATGCAATTTCTGTGTTTCATCGTCAATGGGAAGGTCCAAGGGATACAGGAAGCCAGCAGAGCTGCATCGGAATGTAAAACTGGTAACACAGGAAACGCTCAAATCATAGACAGTAGGAAGACTCAGTCTTCCTGTACTTAAGTCGGCATTGTGTCTCTTACATTTAATTCCGATGCAATTTCTGTGTTTCATCGTCAATGGGAAGGTCCAAGGGATACAGTAAACCTGCAGAGCTGCATCGGAGTGTAAAACTGGTGACACAGGAATCGCTCAAAACATAGCCAGTAGGAAGAATTAGTCTTCTTGTACTTAAGTCGGCATTGTGTCACTTAAATTTAATTCCGGTGCAGTTTCTGTTTTTCATCGTCAATGGGAAGGTCCAAGGGATACAGTAAACCTGCATAGGTGCATCGGAATGTAAAACTGATGACACAGGAAACGCTCAAAACATAGACAGTAGGAAGTCTCAGTCTTCCTGTACTTAAGTCGGCATTGTGTCTCTTATATTTAATTCCGATGCGATTTCTGTGTTTCATCGACAATGGGAAGGTCCAAGGGATACAGTAAACCGGCAGAGGTGCATCGGAATGTAAAACTGGTGACACAGGAAACGCTCAAATCATAGACAGTAGGAAGACTCAGTCTTGCTGTACTTAAATCGGTATTGTGTCTCTTATATTTATTTCCGATGAAATTTCTGTGTTTCATCGTCAATGGGAAGGACCAAGGGATACAGTAAACCTGCAGAGGTGCATCGGAATATGAAACTGGTGACACAGGAAACGCTCAAAACATAGACAGTAGGAAGACTCAGTCTTCTTGTACTTAAGTCGGCATTGTGCCTCTTATATTTATTTCCGATGAAATTTCTGTGTTTCATCGTGTATGGGAAGGTCCAAGGGATATAGTAAACCTGCAGAGGTGCATCGGAAAGTAAAACTGATGACACAGGAAAAGCTCTAAACATAGACAGTAGGAAGACTTAGTCTTCCTGTACTTAAGTCGGCATTGTGTCTCTTATATTTAATTCCGATGCAATTTCTGTGTTTCATCGTCACTGTGAAGGTCCAAGGGATACAGTAAAACTGTACAGGTGCATCGGAATGTAAAACTGGTGACACAGGAAACGCTCAAATTATAGACAGTAGGAAGACTCAGTCTTCCTGTACTTAAGTCGGAATTGTGTCTCTTATATTTAATTCCGATGCAATTTCTGTGTTTCATCGTCAATGGGAAGGTCCAAGGGATACAGTAAACCTGCAGAGGTGCATCGGAATGTGAAACTGGTGACACAGGAAACGCTCAAAGCATAGACAGTAGGAAGACTAAGTCTTCCTGTACTTAAGTCGGCATTGTGCCTCTTATATTTATTTCCGATGAAATTTCTGTGTTTCGTCGTGTATGGGAAGGTTCAAGAGATATAGTAAACCTGCAGAGGTGCATCGGAAAGTAAAACTGATGACACAGGAAAAGCTCTAAACATAGACAGTAGGAAGACTTAGTCTTCCTGTACTTAAGTCGGCATTGTGGCTCTTATATTTAAATCCGATGCAATTTCTGTTTCTCATCGTCAATGGGATGGTCCAAGGGATACAGTAAACCTGCAGAGGTGCATCGGAATGTAAAACTGATGACACAGGAAACGCTCAAAACATAGACAGTAGGAAGACTCAGTCTTCCCGTACTTAAGTCGGCATTGTGTCTCTTATATTTAATTCCGATACTATTTCTGTGTTTCATCGACAATGGGAAGGGGCAAGGGATACAGTAAACCGGCATAGGTGCATCGGAATGTAAAACTGGCGACACAGGAAACGCTCAAAACATAGACCGTAAGAAGACTCACCTTTCTTGTACTTAAGTCGGCGTAGTGTCTCTTATATTTCAATTCCGATGCAATTTCTGTGTTTCATCGTGAATGGGAAGGTCCAAGGGATACAGTAAACCTGTAGAGGTGCATCGGAATGTAACACTGATGACACAGGAAATGCTCAAATTACAGACATTAGGAAGACTCAGTCTTCCTGTACTTATGTCGGCATTGTGTCTCTTATATTTAATTCCGATGCCATTTCTGTGTGTTCATCGTCAATGGGAAGGTCCAAGGGATACAGTAAAACTGCAGAGGTGCATCAGAATGTAAAACTTGTGACACAGGAAACTCTCAAAACGTTGAGAGTAGGAAGACTCATTCTTCCGTTTTTTAAGTCGGCATTGTGTCTCTTATATTTAATTCCGATGCAATTTCTGTGTTTCATCGTCAATGGGAAGGTCCAAGGGATACAGTAAACCTGCAAAGGTGCATCGGAATGTAAAACTAGTGACACAGGAAACGCTCAAAACACAGACAGTAGGAAGACTCAGTCTTCCTGTACTTAAGTCGGCATTGTGTCTCTTATATTTAATTCCGATGCGATTTCTGTGTTTCATTGTCTATTCGAGGGTCCAAGGGATACAGTAAACCTGCAGAGGTGCATCAGAATGTAAAACTGCTGACACAGGAAACGCTCAACACATAGACAGTAGGAAGCCTCAGTCTTCCTGTACCTAAGTCGGCATTGTGTCTCTTATATTTAATTCCGATGCAATTTCGGTGATTCATCGTCAATGGGAAGGTCCAAGGGATACAGAAAACCTGTAGAGGTGCATCGGAATGTAAAACTCGTGATACAGGAAACGCTCAAATTATAGACAGTAGGAAGATTCAGTCTTCCTGTACTTATGTCGGCATTGTGTCTCTTATATTTAATTCCGATGCAATTTCTGTGTTTCATCGTCAATGGGATTTTCCAAGGGATACAGTAAACCTGCAGAGGTGCATCGAATTGTAAAACTAGTGACACAGGAAACGTTAAAAACATAGACAGTAGGAAGACTCAGTCTTCTTGTACTTAAGTCGGCATTGTGTCTCTTATATTTAATTCCGATTCAATTTCTGTGTTTCATCGTGAATGGGAAGGTCCAAGGGATACAGTAAACCTGCAGTGGTGCATCGGAGTGTAAAACTGGTGACACAGGAAACGCTCAAATCATAGACAGTAGGAAGACTCAGTCTTGTTGTACTTAAGTCGGCATTGTGTCTCTTATATTTATTTCCGATTAAATTTCTGTGTTTCTTCGTCAATGGGAAGGTCCAAAGGTTATAGTAAACCTGCAGAGGTTCATCGGAAAGTAAAACTGAAGACACAGGAAACGCTCAAAATATAGACAGTAGGAAGACTTAGTCTTCCTGTACTTAAGTCGGCATTGTGTCTCTTATATTTAATTCCGATGCAATTTCTGTGTTTCAGCGTCACTGTGAAGGTCCAAGGGATACAGTAAAACTGTACAGGTGCATCGGAATGTAAAGCTGGTGACACAGGAAACGCCCAAATTATAGACAGTAGGAAGACTCAGTCTTCCTGTACTTAAGTCGGCATTGTGTCTCTTATATTTAATTCCGATGCGATTTCTGTGTTTCATCGACAATGGGAAGGTCCAAGGGATACAGTAAACCGGCAGAGGTGCATCGGAATTTAAAACTGGTGACACAGGAAACGCTCGAAACATTGACCGTACGAAGACTGTTTTCTTGTACTTAAGTCGGCATTGTGTCTCTTATATTTAATTCCGATGCAATTTCTGTGTTTCATCGTCAATGGGAAGGTCCAAGGGATACAGGAAGCCAGCAGAGGTGCATCGGAGTGTAAAACTGGTAACACAGGAAACGCTCAAATCAAAGACAGTAGGAAGACTCAGTCTTCCTGTACTTAAGTCGGCATTGTGTCTCTTATATTTAATTCCGATGCAATTTCTGTGTTTCATCGTCAATGGGAAGGTCCAAGGGATACAGTAAACCTGCAGAGCTGCATCGGAGTGTAAAACTGGTGACACAGGAATCGCTCAAAACATAGTTAGTAGGAAGAATTAGTCTTCTTGTACTTAAGTCGGCATTGTGTCTCTTACGTTTAATTCCGGTGCAATTTCTGTTTTTCATCGTCAATGGGAAGGTCCAAGGGATACAGTAAACCTGCAGAGGTGCATCGGAATGTAAAACTCATGACACAGGAAACGCTCAAAACATAGACAGTAGGAAGTCTCAGTCTTCCTGTACTTAAGTCGGCATTGTGTCTCTTATATTTAATTCCGATGCGATTTCTGTGTTTCATCGACAATGGGAAGGTCCAAGGGATACAGTAAACCGGCAGAGGTGCATCGGAATGTAAAACTGGTGACACAGGAAACGCTCAAATCATAGACAGTAGGAAGACTCAGTCTTGCTGTACTTAAGTCGGTATTGTGTCTCTTATATTTATTTCCGATGAAATTTCTGTGTTTCATAGTCAATGGGAAGGTCCAAGGGATACAGTAAACCTGCAGAGGTGCATCGGAATATGAAGCTGGTGACACAGGAAACGCTCAAAACATAGACAGTAGGAAGACTCAGTCTTCCTGTACTTAAGTCGGCATTGTGCCTCTTATATTTATTTCCGATGCAATCTCTGTTTTTCATCGTCAATGGGAAGGTCCAATGGATACAGTAAACCCTGCAGAGGTGAATCGGAATGTAAAACTGGTGACACAGGAAACGCTCAAAACATTGACAGTAGGAAGACTCAGTCTTCCTGTACTTAAGTCGGCATTGTGTCTCTTATATTTAAATTCGATGCAATTTGTGTGTTTCATCGCCAATGGCAAGGTCCAAGGGATACAGTAAACCTGCAGAGGTGCAACGGAATGTAAAATTGGTGAAACAGGAAACGCTCAAAACATTGACTGTAAGAAGACTGTTTTCTTGTACTTAAGTCGGCATTGTGTCTCTTATATTTAATTCCGATGCAATTTTTGTGTTTCATCGTCACTGTGAAGGTCCAAGGGATACAGAAAACCTGTAGAGGTGCATCGGAATGTAAAACTCGTGATACAGGAAACGCTCAAATTATAGACAGTAGGAAGACTCAGTCTTCCTGTACTTATGTCGGCATTGTGTCTCTTATATTTAATTCCGATGCAATTTCTGTGTTTCATCGTCAATGGGAATTTCCAAGGGATACAGTACACCTGCAGAGGTGCATCGAAATGTAAAACTAGTGACACAGGAAACGTTAAAAACATAGACAGTAGGAAGACTCAGTCTTCTTGTACTTAAGTCGGCATTGTGTCTCTTATATTTAATTCCGATTCAATTTCTGTGTTTCATCGTGAATGGGAAGGTCCAAGGGATACAGTAAACCTGCAGTGGTGCATCGGAGTGTAAAACTGGTGACACAGGAAACGCTCAAATCATAGACAGTAGGAAGACTCAGTCTTGCTGTACTTAAGTCGGCATTGTGTCTCTTATATTTATTTCCGATGAAATTTCTGTGTTTCTTCGTCAATGGGAAGGTCCAAGGGATATGGTAAACCTGCAGAGGTTCATCGGAAAGTAAAACTGAAGACACAGGAAACGCTCAAAATATAGACAGTAGGAAGACTTAGTCTTCCTGTACTTAAGTCGGCATTGTGTCTCTTATATTTAATTCCGATGCAATTTCTGTGTCTCAGCGTCACTGTGAAGGTCCAAGGGATACAGTAAAACTGTACAGGTGCATCGGAATGTAAAGATGGTGACACAGGAAACGCCCAAACTATAGACAGTAGGAAGACTCAGTCTTCCTGTACTTAAGTCGAAATTGTGTCTCTTATATTTAATTCCGATGTAATTTCTGTGTTTCATCGTCAATGGGAAGGTCCAAGGGATACACTAAACCTGCAGAGGTGCATCGGAATGTAAAACTAGTGACACAGGAAACGCTCAAACATAGACAATAGGAAGACTCAGTCTTCCTGTACTTAAGTCGGCATTGTGTCTCCTATATTTAATTCCGATGCAATTTCTGTGTTTCGTCTCAATGGGAAGGTCCAATGGATACAGAAAACCTGCATAGGTGCATCGGAATGTATAACTGGAGACACAGGAAACGCTCAAAACATAGAAAGTAGGAAGACTTAGTCTTCCTGTACTTAAGTTTGCATTGTGTCTCTTATATTTATTTCCGATGAAATTTCTGTGTTTCATCGTGAATGGGAAGGTCCAAGGGATACAGTAAACCTGCAGAGGTGCATCGGAAAGTAAAACTGATGACACAGGAAACGCTCAAAACATAGACAGTGGGAAGACTTAGTCTTCCTGTACTTAAGTCGGCATTGCGTCTCTTAAATTTAATTCCGATGCAATTTCTGTTTTTCATCGTCAATGGGAAGTTCCAAGGGATACAGTAAACCTGCAGAGGTGCATCAGAATGTAAAACTGGTGACACAGGAAACGCTCAAAACATAGACAGTAGGAAGACTCAGTCTTCCTGTACTTAAGTCGGCATTGTGTCTCATATAGTTAATTCCGATGCAATTTCTGTGTTTCATCGTCAATGGGAAGGTACAAGGGATACAGTAAACCTGCAGAGGTGCATCGGAATGAAAAACTAGTGACACAGGAAACGCTCAAACATAGACAGTAGGAAGACTCAGTCTTCCTGTACTTAAGTCGGCATTCTGTCTTTTATATTTAATTCCGATGCAATTTCTGTGTTTCATCGTCAATGGGAATGTCCAAGGGATACAGTAAACCTGCAGAGGTGCATCGGAATGTAAAACTGGTGACACAGGAAACGCTCAAATCATAGACAGTAGGAAGACTCAGTCTTGCTGTACTTAAGTCGGCATTGTGTCTCTTATATTTATTTCCGAATAAATTTCTGTGTTTCATCGTCAATGGGAAGGTCCAAGGGATATAGTAAACCTGAAGAGGTGCATCGGAAAGTAAAACTGATGACACAGGAAACGCTCAAAACATAGACAGTAGGAAGACTTAGTCTTCCTGTACTTAAGTCGGCATTGTGTCTCTTACAATTAATTCCGATGCAATTTCTGTGTTTCATCGTCACTGTGAAGGACCAAGGGATACAGTAAACCTGTACAGGTGCATCGGAATGTAAAACTAGTGACACAGGAAACGCTCAAACATAGACAATAGGAAGACTCAGTCTTCCTGTACTTAAGTCGGCATTGTGTCTCCTATATTTAATTCCGATGCAATTTCTGTGTTTCGTCGTCAATGGGAAGGTCCAATGGATACAGAAAACCTGCATAGGTGCATCGGAATGTATAACTGGAGACACAGGAAACGCTCAAAACATAGAAAGTAGGAAGACTTAGTCTTCCTGTACTTAAGTTTGCATTGTGTCTCTTATATTTATTTCCGATGAAATTTCTGTGTTTCATCGTGAATGGGAAGGTCCAAGGGATACAGTAAACCTGCAGAGGTGCATCGGAAAGTAAAACTGATGACACAGGAAACGCTCAAACATAGACAGTAGGAAGACTCAGTCTTCCTGTACTTAAGTCGGCATTGTGTCTGTTATATTTAATTCCGATGCAATTTCTGTGTTTCATCGTCAATGAGAGGGTCCAAGGGATACAGTAAACCTGCAGAGGTGCATCGGAATGTATAACTGGTGACACAGGAAACGCTCAAAACATAGACAGTAGGAAGACTTAGTCTTCCTGTACTTAAGTTTGCATTGTGTCTCTTATATTTATTTCCGATGCAATCTCTGTTTTTCATCGTCAATGGGAAGGTCCAATGGATACAGTAAACCCTGCAGAGGTGAATCGGAATGTAAAACTGGTGACACAGGAAACGCTCAAAACATTGACAGTAGGAAGACTCAGTCTTCCTGTACTTAAGTCGGCATTGTGTCTCTTATATTTAAATTCGATGCAATTTGTGTGTTTCATCGCCAATGGCAAGGTCCAAGGAATACAGTAAACCTGCAGAGGTGCAACGGAATGTAAAATTGGTGACACAGGAAACGCTCAAAACATTGACTGTAAGAAGACTGTTTTCTTGTACTTAAGTCGGCATTGTGTCTCTTATATTTAATTCCGATGCAATTTTTGTGTTTCATCGTCACTGTGACGGTCCAAGGGATACAGTAAACCTGCAGAGGTGCATCAGAATGTAAAACTAGTGACACAGGAAACGCTCAAAACATAGAAAGTAGGAAGACTTAGTCTTCCTGTACTTAAGTTTGCATTGTGTCTCTTATATTTATTTCCGATGAAATCTCTGTGTTTCATCGTGAATGGGAAGGTCCAAGGGATACAGTAAACCTGCAGAGGTGCATCGGAAAGTAAAACTGATGACACAGGAAACGCTCAAAACATAGACAGTAGGAAGACTTAGTCTTCCTGTACTTCAGTCGGCATTGCGTCTCTTATATTTAATTCCGATGCAATTTCTGTTTTTCATCGTCAATGGGAAGGTCCAAGGGATACAGTAAACCTGCAGAAGTGCATCGGAATGTAAAACTGGTGACACAGGAAACGCTCAAAACATCGACAGTAGGAAGACTCAGTCTTCCTGTACTTAAGTCGGCATTGTGTCTCTTATATTTAAATTCGATGCAATTTGTGTGTTTCATCGCCAATGGCAAGGTCCAAGGGATACAGTAAACCTGCAGGGGTGCATCGGAATGTAAAATTGGTGACACAGGAAACGCTCATAACATTGACTGTAAGAAGACTGTTTTTTTGTACTTAAGTCTGCATTGTGTCTCTTATATTTAATTCCAATGCAATTTCTGTGTTTCTTCGTCACTGTGAAGGTCCAAGGGATACAGAAAACCTGTAGAGGTGCATCGGAATGTAAAACACGTGATACAGGAAACGCTCAAATTATAGACAGTAGGAAGACTCAGTCTTCTTGTACTTAAGTCGGCATTGTGTCTCTTATATTTAATTCCGATACAATTTCTGTGTTTCATCGTCAATGGGAAGGTCCAAGGCATACAGTAAACCTGCAGAGGTGCATCGAAATGTAAAACTAGTGACACAGGAAACGTTAAAAACATAGACAGTAGGAAGACTCAGTCCTCTTGTACTTAAGACGGCATTGTGTCTCTTATATTTAATTCCGATTCAATTTCTGTGTTTCATCGTGAATGGGAAGGTCCAAGGGATACAGTAAAGCTGAAGAGGTGCATCGGAGTGTAAAACAGGTGACACAGGAAACGCTCAAAACATAGCCAGTAGGAAGACTCAGTCTTCCTGTACTTAAGTCGGCATTGTGTCTCTTATATTTAATTCCGATGCAATTTCTGTGTTTCATCGTGAATGGGAATGTCCAAGGGATACAGTAAACTTGCAGAGGTGCATCGGAATGTAAAACTGGTGACACAGGAAACGCTCAAACATAGACAGTAGGAAGACTCAGTCTTCCTGTACTTAAGTAGGCATTGTGTCTCTTAAATTTAACTCCGATGCAATTTCTGTGTTTCATCGTCAATGGGAAGGTCCAAGGGATACAGTAAATCTGCAGAGGTGCATCGGAATGTAAAACCGGTGACACAGGAAACGCTCAAAACATCGACAGTAGGAAGACTCAGTCTTCCTGTACTTAAGTCGGCATTGCGTCTCTTATATTTAAATTCAATGCAATTTGTGTGTTTCATCGCCAATGGCAAGGTCCAAGGGATACAGTAAACCTGCAGAGGTGCATCGAAATGTAAAATTGGTGACACAGTAAACGCTCAAAACATTGACTGTAAGAAGACTGTTTTCTTGTACTTAAGTCGGCATTGTGCCTCTTATATTTATTTCCGATGAAATTTCTGTGTTTCATCGTCAATGGGAAGGTCCAAGGGATATAGTAAACCTGCAGAGGTTCATCGGAAAGTAAAACTGATGACACAGGAAACGCTCAAAACATAGACAGTAGGAAGACTTAGTCTTTCTGTACTTAAGTCGGCATTGTGTCTCTTATATTTAATTAAGATGCAATTTCTGTGTTTCATCGTCACTGTGAAGGTCCAAGGGATACAGTAAAACTGTACAGGTGCATCGGAATGTAAAACTGGTGACACAGGAAACGCTCAAATTATAGATAGTAGGAAGACTCAGTCTTCCTGTACTTAAGTCGGAATTGTGTCTCTTATATTTAATTCCGATGCAATTTCTGTGTTTCATCGTCAATGGGAAGGTCCAAGGGATACAGTAAACCTGCAGAGGTGCATCGGAATGTGAAACTGGTGACACAGGAAACGCTCAAAACATAGACAATAGGAAGACTCAGTCTTCCAGTACTTAAGTCGGCATTGTGCCTCTTATTTTTATTTCCGATGAAATTTCTGTGTTTCATCGTGTATGGGAAGGTCCAAGGGATATAGTAAACCTGCAGAGGTGCATCGGAAAGTAAAACTGATGACACAAGAAAAGCTCTAAACATAGACAGTAGGAAGACTTAGTCTTCCTGTACTTAAGTCGTCATTGTGTCTCTTATATTTAAATCCGATGCAATTTCTGTTTTTCATCGTTTATGGGATGGTCCAAGGGATACAGTAAACCTGCAGAGGTGCATCGGAATGTAAAACTGATGACACAGGAGACGCTCAAAACATAGACAGTAGGAAGACTCAGTCTTCCCGTACTTAAGTCGGCATTGTGTCTCTTATATTTAATTCCGATACGATTTCTGTGTTTCATCGACAATGGGAAGGGGCAAGGGATACAGTAAACCGGCATAGGTGCATCGGAATGTAAAACTGGCGACACAGGAAACGCTCAAATCATAGACCGTAAGAAGACTCACTTTTCCTGTACTTAAGTCGGCGTAGTGTCTCTTATATTTAAATTCCGATGCAATTTATGTGTTTCATCCTGAATGGGAAGGTCCAAGAGATACAGTAAACCTGTAGAGGTGCATCAGAATGTAAAACTGGTGACACAGGAAACGCTCAAACATAGACAGTAGGAAGACTCAGTCTTCCTGTACTTAAATAGGCATTGTGTCTCTTAAATTTTACTCCGATGCAATTTCTGTGTTTCATCGTCAATGGGAAGGTCCAAGGGATACAGTAAACCTGCAGAGGTGTATCAGAATGTAAAACCGGTGACACAGGAAACGCTCAAAACATAGACAGTGGGAAGACTCAGTCTTTCTGTACTTAAGTCGGCATTGTGTCTCTTATATTTAATTCCGATGCAATTTCTGTGTTTCATCGTGAATGGGAAGGTCCAAGGGATACAGTAAACCTGCAGAGGTGCATCGGAATGTAAAACTAGTGACACAGGAAACGCTCAAAACATAGACAGTAGGAAGACTCAGTCTTCCTGTACTTAAGTCGGCATTCTGTCTCTTATAATTAATTCCGATGCAATTTCTGTGTTTCATCGTCAATGGGAAGGTCCAAGGGATACAGTAAACCTGCAGAGGTGCATCGGAATGTAAAACTGGTTACACAGGAAACGCTCAAATCATAGACAGTAGGGAGACTCAGTCTTGCTGTACTTAAGTCGGAATTGTGTCTCTTATATTTATTTCCGATGAAATTTCTGTGTTTCATCGTCAATGGGAAGGTCCAAGGCATATAGTAAACCTGCAGAGATGCATCGGAAAGTAAAACTGATGACACAGGAAACGCTCAAAACATAGACAGTAGGAAGACTTAGTCTTTCTGTACTTAAGTCGGCATTGTGTCTCTTATATTTAATTCCGATACAATTTCTGTGTTTCATCGTCACTGTGAAGGTCCAATGGATACAGTAAACCTGTACAGGTGCACCGGAATGTAAAACTGGTGACACAGGAAACGCTCAAATTATAGACAGTAGGAAGACTCAGTCTTCCTGTACTTAAGTCGGCATTGTGTCTCTTATATTTAATTCCGATGCAATTTCTGAGTTTCATCGTCAATGGGAAGGTCCATGGGATACAGTAAACCTGCAAAGGTGCATCAGAATGTAAAACTAGTGACACAGGAAACGCTCAAAACATTGACAGTAGGAAGACTCAGTCTTCCTGTACTTAAGTCGGAATTGTGTCTCTTATATTTAATTCCGATGCAATTTCTGTGTTTCATCGTCAATGGGAAGTTCCAAGGGATACAGTAAACCTGCAGATGTGCATCGGAAAGTAAAACTAGTGACACAGGAAACGCTCAAAACATAGACAGTAGGAAGACTCAGTCTTCCTGTACTTAAGTCGGCATTGTGTCTTATATTTAATTCCCATGCAATTTCTGTGTTTCATCGTCAATGGGAAGGTCCAAGTGATAAAGTAAACCTGCAGAGGTGCATCGGAATGTAAAACTGGTGACACAGGAAACGCTCAAATCATAGACAGTAGGAAGACTCAGTCTTGCTGTACTTAAGTCGGCATTGTGTCTCTTATATTTATTTCCGATGAAATTTCTGTGTTTCATCGTCAATGGGAAGGTCCAAGGGATATAGTAAACCTGCAGAGGGGCATCGGAAAGTAAAACTGATGACACAGAAAACGCTCAAATTATAGACAGTGGGAAGACTTAGTCTTCCTGTACTTAAGTCGGCATTGTGTCTCTTATATTCAATTCCGATGCAATTTCTGTGTTTCATCGTCACTGTGAAGGTCCAAGGGATACAGTAAACCTGTACGGGTGCATCGGAATGTAAAACTGGTGACACAGGAAACGCTCAAATTATATACAGTAGGAAGGCTCAGTCTTCCTGTACATAAGTCGGCATTGTGTCTATTATATTTAATTCCGATGCAATTTCTGTGTTTCTTCGTCAATGGGAAGGTCCATGGGATACAGTAAACCTGCAAAGGTGCATCAGAATGCAAAACTAGTGACACAGGAAACGTTCAAAACATTGACAGTAGGAAGACTCAGTCTTCCTGTACTTAAGTCGGAATTGTGTCTCTTATATTTACTTCCGATGCAATTTCTGTGTTTCATCGTCAATGGGAAGGTCCAAGGGATACAGTAAACCTGCAGAGGTGCATCGGAATGTATAACTGGTGACACAGGAAACGTTAAAAACATAGACAGTAGGAAGACTCAGTCTTCTTGTACTTAAGTCGGCATTGTGTCTCTTATATTTAATTCCGATTCAATTTCTGTGTTTCATCGTGAATGGGAAGGTCCAAGGGATACAGTAAACCTGCAGAGGTGCATCGGAATGTAAAACTGATGACACAGGAAACGCTCAAAACATAGACAGTAGGAAGACTCAGTCTTCCCGTACTTAAGTCGGCATTGTGTCTCTTATATTTATTTCCGATGAAATTTCTGTGTTTCATCGTCGATGGGAAGGTCCAAGGGATATAGTAAACCTGCAGAGGTGCATCGGAAAGTAAAACTGATGACACAGGAAACGCTCAAAACATAGACAGTAGGAAGACTTAGTCTTCCTGTACTTAAGTCGGCATTGCGTCTCTTATATTTATTTCCGATGCAATTTCTGTTTTTCATCGTCAATGGGAAGGTCCAATGGATACAGTAAACCCTGCAGAGGTGAATCGGAAAGTAAAACTGGTGACACAGGAAACGCTCAAAACATTGACAGTAGGAAGACTCAGTCTTCCTGTACTTAAGTCGGCATTGTGTCTCTTATATTTAAATTCGATGCAATTTGTGTGTTTCATCGCCAATGGCACGGTCCAAGGGATACATCAAAACCTGCAGAGGTGCATCAGAATGTAAAACTGGTGACACAGGAAACGCTCAAAACATAGACAGTAGGAAGACTCAGTCTTTCTCTACTTAAGTCGGCATTGTGTCTCTTATATTTAATTCCGATGCAATTTCTGTATTTCATCGTGAATGGGAAGGTCCAAGGAATACAGTAAACCTGCAGAGGTGCATCGGAATGTAAAACTAGTGACACAGGAAACGATCAAAACATAGACAGTAGGAATACTTAGTCTTCCTGTAATTAAGTCGGCATTGTGTCTCTTATATTTAATTCCGATGTAATTTCTGTGTTTCATCGTCACTGTGAAGGTCCAAGGGATACAGTAAACCTCTACAGGTGCATCGGAATGTAAAACTGGTGACACACGAAACGCTCAAATTATAGAGAGTAGGAAGACTCAGTCTTCCTGTACTAAAGTCGGCATTGTGTCTCTTATATTTAATTCCGATGCAATTTCTGTGTTTCATCGTCAATGGGAAGGTCCATGGGATACAGTAAACCTTCAAAGGTGCATCAGAATGTAAAACTAGTGACACAGGAAACGCTCAAAACATTGACAGTAGGAAGACTCAGTCTTCCTGTACTTAAGTCGGCATTGTGTCTCTTACATTTAATTCCGATGCAATTTCTGTGTTTCATCATCAATGGGAAAGTCCAAGGGATAAAGTAAACCTGCAGAGGTGCATCGGAATGTAAAACTGGTGACACAGGAAACGCTCAAATCATAGACAGTAGGAAGACTCAGTCCTGCTGTACTTAAGTCGGCATTGTGTCTCTTATATTAATTTCCGATGAAATTTCTGTGTTTCATCGTCAATGGGAAGGTCCAAGGGATATAGTAAACCTGCAGAGGTGCATCGAAATGTAAAACTGGTGACACAGGAAACAATCAAATTATATACAGTAGGAAGACTCAGTCATCCTGTACATAAGTCGGCATTGTGTCTATTATATTTAATTCCGATGCAATTTCTGTGTTTCATCGTCAATGGGAAGGTCCATGGGATACAGTAAACCTGCAAAGGTGCATCAGAATGCAAAACTAGTGACACAGGAAACGTTCAAAACATTGACAGTAGGAAGACTCAGTCCTCCTGTACTTAAGTCGGAATTGTGTCTCTTATATTTTATTCCGATGCAATTTCTGTGTTTCATCGCCAATGGGAAGTTCCAAGGGATACAGTAAACCTGCAGAGGTGCATCGGAATGTAAAACTAGTGACAAAGGAAACGCTCAAACATAGACAGTAGGAAGACTCAGTCTTCCTGTACTTAAGTCGGCATTGTGTCTCTTAGATTTAATTCCGATGCAATTTCTGTGTTTCATCGTCAATGGGAAGGTCCAAGGGATACAGTAAACCTGCAGAGGTGCATCGGAATGTATAACTGGTGACACAGGAAACGTTAAAAACATAGACAGTAGGAAGACTCAGTCTTCTTGTACTTAAGTCGGCATTGTGGCTCTTATATTTAATTCCGATTCAATTTCTGTGTTTCATCGTGAATGGGAAGGTCCAAGGGATACAGTAAACCTGCAGAGGTGCATCGGAATGTAAAACTGGTGACACAGGAAACGCTCAAATCATAGACAGTAGGAAGACTCAGTCTTGCTGTACTTAAGTTGGCATTGTGTCTCTTATATTTATTTCCGATGAAATTTCTGTGTTTCATCGTCGATTGGAAGGTCCAGAGGATATAGTAAACCTGCAGAGGTGCATCGGAAAGTAAAACTGATGACACAGGAAACGCTCAAAACATAGACAGTAGGAAGACTTAGTCTTCCTGTACTTAAGTCGGCATTGCGTCTCTTATATTTATATCCGATGCAATTTCTGTTTTTCATCGTCAATGGGAAGGTCCAATGGATACAGTAAACCCTGCAGAGGTGAATCGGAATGTAAAACTGGTGACACAGGAAACGCTCAAAACATTGACAGTAGGAAGACTCAGTCTTCCTGTACTTAAGTCGGCATTGTGTCTCTTATATTTAAATTCGATGCAATTTGTGTGTTTCATCGCCAATGGCACGGTCCAAGGGATACATCAAAACCTGCAGAGGTGCATCAGAATGTAAAACTGGTGACACAGGAAACGCTCAAAACATAGACAGTAGGAAGACTCAGTCTTTCTCTACTTAAGTCGGCATTGTGTCTCTTATATTTAATTCCGATGCAATTTCTGTATTTCATCGTGAATGGGAAGGTCCAAGGGATACAGTAAACCTGCAGAGGTGCATCGGAATGTAAAACTAGTGACACAGGAAACGCTCAAAACATAGACAGTAGGAAGACTTAGTCTTCCTGTACTTAAGTCGGCATTGTGTCTCTTATATTTAATTCCGATGCAATTTCTGTGTTTCATCGTCACTGTGATGGTCCAAGGGATACAGTAAACCTGTACAGGTGCATCGGAATGTAAAACTGGTGACACACGAAACGCTCAAATTATAGACAGTAGGGAGACTCAGTCTTCCTGTACTAAAGTCGGCATTGTGTCTCTTATATTTAATTCCTATGCAATTTCTGTGTTTCATCGTCAATGGGAAGGTCCATGTGATACAGTAAACCTGCAAAGGTGCATCAGAATGTAAAACTAGTGACACAGGAAACGCTCAAAACATTGACAGTAGGAAGACTCAGTCTTCCTGTACTTAAGTCGGCATTGTGTCTCTTATATTTAATTCCGATGCAATTTCTGTGTTTCATCGTCAATGGGAAGGTCCAAGGGATACAGGAAGCCAGCAGAGCTGCATCGGAATGTAAAACTGGTAACACAGGAAACGCTCAAATCATAGACAGTAGGAAGACTCAGTCCTGCTGTACTTAAGTCGGCATTGTGTCTCTTATATTTATTTCCGATGAAATTTCTGTGTTTCATCGTCAATGGGAAGGTCCAAGGGATATAGTAAACCTGCAGAGGTGCATTGATATGTAAAACTGGTGACACAGGAAACAATCAAATTATATACAGTAGGAAGACTCAGTCATCCTGTACTTAAGTTGGCATTGTGTCTCTTATATTTAATTCCGATGCAATTTCTGTGTTTCATCGTCAATGGGAAGGTCCAAGGTATACAGTAAACCTGCAGAGGTGCATCGGAATGTATGACTGGTGACACAGGAAACGCTCAAAACATAGACAGTAGGAAGACTCAGTCTTCCTGTACTTAAGTCGGCATTGTGTCTCTTATATTTATTTCCGATGAAATTTCTGTGTTTCATCGTCAATGGGAAGGTCCAAGGGATATAGTAAACCTGCAGAGGTGCATCGGAAAGTAAAACTGATGACACAGGAAACGCTCAAAACATAGACAGTAGGAAGACTTAGTCTTCCTGTACTTAAGTCGGCATTGCGTCTCTTATATTTATTTCCGATGCAATTTCTGTTTTTCATCGTCAATGGGAAGGTCCAATGGATACAGTAAACCCTGCAGAGGTGAATCGGAAAGTAAAACTGGTGACACAGGAAACGCTCAAAACATTGACAGTAGGAAGACTCAGTCTTCCTGTACTTAAGTCGGCATTGTGTCTCTTATATTTAAATTCGATGCAATTTGTGTGTTTCATCGCCAATGGCACGGTCCAAGGGATACATCAAAACCTGCAGAGGTGCATCAGAATGTAAAACTGGTGACACAGGAAACGCTCAAAACATAGACAGTAGGAAGACTCAGTCTTTCTCTACTTAAGTCGGCATTGTGTCTCTTATATTTAATTCCGATGCAATTTCTGTATTTCATCGTGAATGGGAAGGTCCAAGGAATACAGTAAACCTGCAGAGGTGCATCGGAATGTAAAACTAGTGACACAGGAAACGATCAAAACATAGACAGTAGGAATACTTAGTCTTCCTGTAATTAAGTCGGCATTGTGTCTCTTATATTTAATTCCGATGTAATTTCTGTGTTTCATCGTCACTGTGAAGGTCCAAGGGATACAGTAAACCTCTACAGGTGCATCGGAATGTAAAACTGGTGACACACGAAACGCTCAAATTATAGAGAGTAGGAAGACTCAGTCTTCCTGTACTAAAGTCGGCATTGTGTCTCTTATATTTAATTCCGATGCAATTTCTGTGTTTCATCGTCAATGGGAAGGTCCATGGGATACAGTAAACCTTCAAAGGTGCATCAGAATGTAAAACTAGTGACACAGGAAACGCTCAAAACATTGACAGTAGGAAGACTCAGTCTTCCTGTACTTAAGTCGGCATTGTGTCTCTTACATTTAATTCCGATGCAATTTCTGTGTTTCATCATCAATGGGAAAGTCCAAGGGATAAAGTAAACCTGCAGAGGTGCATCGGAATGTAAAACTGGTGACACAGGAAACGCTCAAATCATAGACAGTAGGAAGACTCAGTCCTGCTGTACTTAAGTCGGCATTGTGTCTCTTATATTAATTTCCGATGAAATTTCTGTGTTTCATCGTCAATGGGAAGGTCCAAGGGATATAGTAAACCTGCAGAGGTGCATCGAAATGTAAAACTGGTGACACAGGAAACAATCAAATTATATACAGTAGGAAGACTCAGTCATCCTGTACATAAGTCGGCATTGTGTCTATTATATTTAATTCCGATGCAATTTCTGTGTTTCATCGTCAATGGGAAGGTCCATGGGATACAGTAAACCTGCAAAGGTGCATCAGAATGCAAAACTAGTGACACAGGAAACGTTCAAAACATTGACAGTAGGAAGACTCAGTCCTCCTGTACTTAAGTCGGAATTGTGTCTCTTATATTTTATTCCGATGCAATTTCTGTGTTTCATCGCCAATGGGAAGTTCCAAGGGATACAGTAAACCTGCAGAGGTGCATCGGAATGTAAAACTAGTGACAAAGGAAACGCTCAAACATAGACAGTAGGAAGACTCAGTCTTCCTGTACTTAAGTCGGCATTGTGTCTCTTAGATTTAATTCCGATGCAATTTCTGTGTTTCATCGTCAATGGGAAGGTCCAAGGGATACAGTAAACCTGCAGAGGTGCATCGGAATGTATAACTGGTGACACAGGAAACGTTAAAAACATAGACAGTAGGAAGACTCAGTCTTCTTGTACTTAAGTCGGCATTGTGGCTCTTATATTTAATTCCGATTCAATTTCTGTGTTTCATCGTGAATGGGAAGGTCCAAGGGATACAGTAAACCTGCAGAGGTGCATCGGAATGTAAAACTGGTGACACAGGAAACGCTCAAATCATAGACAGTAGGAAGACTCAGTCTTGCTGTACTTAAGTTGGCATTGTGTCTCTTATATTTATTTCCGATGAAATTTCTGTGTTTCATCGTCGATTGGAAGGTCCAGAGGATATAGTAAACCTGCAGAGGTGCATCGGAAAGTAAAACTGATGACACAGGAAACGCTCAAAACATAGACAGTAGGAAGACTTAGTCTTCCTGTACTTAAGTCGGCATTGCGTCTCTTATATTTATATCCGATGCAATTTCTGTTTTTCATCGTCAATGGGAAGGTCCAATGGATACAGTAAACCCTGCAGAGGTGAATCGGAATGTAAAACTGGTGACACAGGAAACGCTCAAAACATTGACAGTAGGAAGACTCAGTCTTCCTGTACTTAAGTCGGCATTGTGTCTCTTATATTTAAATTCGATGCAATTTGTGTGTTTCATCGCCAATGGCACGGTCCAAGGGATACATCAAAACCTGCAGAGGTGCATCAGAATGTAAAACTGGTGACACAGGAAACGCTCAAAACATAGACAGTAGGAAGACTCAGTCTTTCTCTACTTAAGTCGGCATTGTGTCTCTTATATTTAATTCCGATGCAATTTCTGTATTTCATCGTGAATGGGAAGGTCCAAGGGATACAGTAAACCTGCAGAGGTGCATCGGAATGTAAAACTAGTGACACAGGAAACGCTCAAAACATAGACAGTAGGAAGACTTAGTCTTCCTGTACTTAAGTCGGCATTGTGTCTCTTATATTTAATTCCGATGCAATTTCTGTGTTTCATCGTCACTGTGATGGTCCAAGGGATACAGTAAACCTGTACAGGTGCATCGGAATGTAAAACTGGTGACACACGAAACGCTCAAATTATAGACAGTAGGGAGACTCAGTCTTCCTGTACTAAAGTCGGCATTGTGTCTCTTATATTTAATTCCTATGCAATTTCTGTGTTTCATCGTCAATGGGAAGGTCCATGTGATACAGTAAACCTGCAAAGGTGCATCAGAATGTAAAACTAGTGACACAGGAAACGCTCAAAACATTGACAGTAGGAAGACTCAGTCTTCCTGTACTTAAGTCGGCATTGTGTCTCTTATATTTAATTCCGATGCAATTTCTGTGTTTCATCGTCAATGGGAAGGTCCAAGGGATACAGGAAGCCAGCAGAGCTGCATCGGAATGTAAAACTGGTAACACAGGAAACGCTCAAATCATAGACAGTAGGAAGACTCAGTCCTGCTGTACTTAAGTCGGCATTGTGTCTCTTATATTTATTTCCGATGAAATTTCTGTGTTTCATCGTCAATGGGAAGGTCCAAGGGATATAGTAAACCTGCAGAGGTGCATTGATATGTAAAACTGGTGACACAGGAAACAATCAAATTATATACAGTAGGAAGACTCAGTCATCCTGTACTTAAGTTGGCATTGTGTCTCTTATATTTAATTCCGATGCAATTTCTGTGTTTCATCGTCAATGGGAAGGTCCAAGGTATACAGTAAACCTGCAGAGGTGCATCGGAATGTATGACTGGTGACACAGGAAACGCTCAAAACATAGACAGTAGGAAGACTCAGTCTTCCTGTACTTAAGTCGGCATTGTGTCTCTTATATTTATTTCCGATGAAATTTCTGTGTTTCATCGTCAATGGGAAGGTCCAAGGGATATAGTAAACCTGCAGAGGTGCATCGGAAAGTAAAACTGATGACACAGGAAACGCTCAAAACATAGACAGTAGGAAGACTTAGTCTTCCTGTACTTAAGTCGGCATTGCGTCTCTTATATTTATTTCCGATGCAATTTCTGTTTTTCATCGTCAATGGGAAGGTCCAATGGATACAGTAAACCCTGCGGAGGTGAATCGGAAAGTAAAACTGGTGACACAGGAAACGCTCAAAACATTGACAGTAGGAAGACTCAGTCTTCCTGTACTTAAGTCGGCATTGTGTCTCTTATATTTAAATTCGATGCAATTTGTGTGTTTCATCGCCAATGGCACGGTCCAAGGGATACATCAAAACCTGCAGAGGTGCATCAGAATGTAAAACTGGTGACACAGGAAACGCTCAAAACATAGACAGTAGGAAGACTCAGTCTTTCTCTACTTAAGTCGGCATTGTGTCTCTTATATTTAATTCCGATGCAATTTCTGTATTTCATCGTGAATGGGAAGGTCCAAGGAATACAGTAAACCTGCAGAGGTGCATCGGAATGTAAAACTAGTGACACAGGAAACGATCAAAACATAGACAGTAGGAATACTTAGTCTTCCTGTAATTAAGTCGGCATTGTGTCTCTTATATTTAATTCCGATGTAATTTCTGTGTTTCATCGTCACTGTGAAGGTCCAAGGGATACAGTAAACCTCTACAGGTGCATCGGAATGTAAAACTGGTGACACACGAAACGCTCAAATTATAGAGAGTAGGAAGACTCAGTCTTCCTGTACTAAAGTCGGCATTGTGTCTCTTATATTTAATTCCGATGCAATTTCTGTGTTTCATCGTCAATGGGAAGGTCCATGGGATACAGTAAACCTTCAAAGGTGCATCAGAATGTAAAACTAGTGACACAGGAAACGCTCAAAACATTGACAGTAGGAAGACTCAGTCTTCCTGTACTTAAGTCGGCATTGTGTCTCTTACATTTAATTCCGATGCAATTTCTGTGTTTCATCATCAATGGGAAAGTCCAAGGGATAAAGTAAACCTGCAGAGGTGCATCGGAATGTAAAACTGGTGACACAGGAAACGCTCAAATCATAGACAGTAGGAAGACTCAGTCCTGCTGTACTTAAGTCGGCATTGTGTCTCTTATATTAATTTCCGATGAAATTTCTGTGTTTCATCGTCAATGGGAAGGTCCAAGGGATATAGTAAACCTGCAGAGGTGCATCGAAATGTAAAACTGGTGACACAGGAAACAATCAAATTATATACAGTAGGAAGACTCAGTCATCCTCTACATAAGTCGGCATTGTGTCTATTATATTTAATTCCGATGCAATTTCTGTGTTTCATCGTCAATGGGAAGGTCCATGGGATACAGTAAACCTGCAAAGGTGCATCAGAATGCAAAACTAGTGACACAGGAAACGTTCAAAACATTGACAGTAGGAAGACTCAGTCCTCCTGTACTTAAGTCGGAATTGTGTCTCTTATATTTTATTCCGATGCAATTTCTGTGTTTCATCGCCAATGGGAAGTTCCAAGGGATACAGTAAACCTGCAGAGGTGCATCGGAATGTAAAACTAGTGACAAAGGAAACGCTCAAACATAGACAGTAGGAAGACTCAGTCTTCCTGTACTTAAGTCGGCATTGTGTCTCTTAGATTTAATTCCGATGCAATTTCTGTGTTTCATCGTCAATGGGAAGGTCCAAGGGATACAGTAAACCTGCAGAGGTGCATCGGAATGTATAACTGGTGACACAGGAAACGTTAAAAACATAGACAGTAGGAAGACTCAGTCTTCTTGTACTTAAGTCGGCATTGTGGCTCTTATATTTAATTCCGATTCAATTTCTGTGTTTCATCGTGAATGGGAAGGTCCAAGGGATACAGTAAACCTGCAGAGGTGCATCGGAATGTAAAACTGGTGACACAGGAAACGCTCAAATCATAGACAGTAGGAAGACTCAGTCTTGCTGTACTTAAGTTGGCATTGTGTCTCTTATATTTATTTCCGATGAAATTTCTGTGTTTCATCGTCGATTGGAAGGTCCAGAGGATATAGTAAACCTGCAGAGGTGCATCGGAAAGTAAAACTGATGACACAGGAAACGCTCAAAACATAGACAGTAGGAAGACTTAGTCTTCCTGTACTTAAGTCGGCATTGCGTCTCTTATATTTATATCCGATGCAATTTCTGTTTTTCATCGTCAATGGGAAGGTCCAATGGATACAGTAAACCCTGCAGAGGTGAATCGGAATGTAAAACTGGTGACACAGGAAACGCTCAAAACATTGACAGTAGGAAGACTCAGTCTTCCTGTACTTAAGTCGGCATTGTGTCTCTTATATTTAAATTCGATGCAATTTGTGTGTTTCATCGCCAATGGCACGGTCCAAGGGATACATCAAAACCTGCAGAGGTGCATCAGAATGTAAAACTGGTGACACAGGAAACGCTCAAAACATAGACAGTAGGAAGACTCAGTCTTTCTCTACTTAAGTCGGCATTGTGTCTCTTATATTTAATTCCGATGCAATTTCTGTATTTCATCGTGAATGGGAAGGTCCAAGGGATACAGTAAACCTGCAGAGGTGCATCGGAATGTAAAACTAGTGACACAGGAAACGCTCAAAACATAGACAGTAGGAAGACTTAGTCTTCCTGTACTTAAGTCGGCATTGTGTCTCTTATATTTAATTCCGATGCAATTTCTGTGTTTCATCGTCACTGTGATGGTCCAAGGGATACAGTAAACCTGTACAGGTGCATCGGAATGTAAAACTGGTGACACACGAAACGCTCAAATTATAGACAGTAGGGAGACTCAGTCTTCCTGTACTAAAGTCGGCATTGTGTCTCTTATATTTAATTCCTATGCAATTTCTGTGTTTCATCGTCAATGGGAAGGTCCATGTGATACAGTAAACCTGCAAAGGTGCATCAGAATGTAAAACTAGTGACACAGGAAACGCTCAAAACATTGACAGTAGGAAGACTCAGTCTTCCTGTACTTAAGTCGGCATTGTGTCTCTTATATTTAATTCCGATGCAATTTCTGTGTTTCATCGTCAATGGGAAGGTCCAAGGGATACAGGAAGCCAGCAGAGCTGCATCGGAATGTAAAACTGGTAACACAGGAAACGCTCAAATCATAGACAGTAGGAAGACTCAGTCCTGCTGTACTTAAGTCGGCATTGTGTCTCTTATATTTATTTCCGATGAAATTTCTGTGTTTCATCGTCAATGGGAAGGTCCAAGGGATATAGTAAACCTGCAGAGGTGCATTGATATGTAAAACTGGTGACACAGGAAACAATCAAATTATATACAGTAGGAAGACTCAGTCATCCTGTACTTAAGTTGGCATTGTGTCTCTTATATTTAATTCCGATGCAATTTCTGTGTTTCATCGTCAATGGGAAGGTCCAAGGTATACAGTAAACCTGCAGAGGTGCATCGGAATGTATGACTGGTGACACAGGAAACGCTCAAAACATAGACAGTAGGAAGACTCAGTCTTCCTGTACTTAAGTCGGCATTGTGTCTCTTATATTTATTTCCGATGAAATTTCTGTGTTTCATCGTCAATGGGAAGGTCCAAGGGATATAGTAAACCTGCAGAGGTGCATCGGAAAGTAAAACTGATGACACAGGAAACGCTCAAAACATAGACAGTAGGAAGACTTAGTCTTCCTGTACTTAAGTCGGCATTGCGTCTCTTATATTTAATTCCGATGCAATTTCTGTGTTTCATCGTCAATGGGAAGGTCCAAGGGATACAGTAAACCCGCAGAGGTGCATCGAAATGTAAAACTAGTGACACAGGAAACGTTAAAAACATAGACAGTAGGAAGACTCAGTCATCTTGTACTTAAGTCGGCATTGTGTCTCTTATATTTAATTCCGATTCAATTTCTGTGTTTCATCGTCAATGGGAAGGTCCAAGGGATACAGTAAACCTGCAGAGGTGCATCGGAGTGTTAAACTGGTGACACAGGAAACGCTCAAAACATAGCCAGTAGGGAGACTCAGTCTTCCTGTACTTAAGTCGGCATTGTGTCTCTTATATTTAATTCCGATGCAATTTCTGTGTTTCATCGTCAATGGGAAGTTCCAAGGGATACAGTAAACCTGCAGAGGTGCATCGGGATGTAAAACTAGTGACACAGGAAACGCTCAAAACATAGACAGTAGGAAGACTGAGTCTTCCTGTACTTAAGTCGGCATTGTGTCTCTTATATTTAATTCCCATGCAATTTCTGTGTTTCATCGTCAATGGGAAGGTCCAAGGGATAAAGTAAACCTGCAGAGGTGCATCGGAATGTAAAACTGGTGACACAGGAAACGCTCAAATCATAGACAGTAGGAAGACTCAGTCTTGCTGTACTTAAGTCGGCATTGTGTCTCTTATATTTATTCCCGATGAAATTTCTGTGTTTCATCGTCAATGGGAAGGTCCAAGGGATATAGTAAACCTGCAGAGGGGCATCGGAAAGTAAAACTGATGACACAGAAAACGCTCAAAACATAGACAGTAGGAAGACTTAGTCTTCCTGTACTTAAGTCGGCATTGTGTCTCTTATATTTAATTCCGATGCAATTTCTGTGTTTCATCGTCACTGTGAAGGTCCAAGGGATACAGTAAACCCGTACGGGTGCATCGGAATGTAAAACTGGTGACACAGGAAACGCTCAAATTATATACAGTAGGAAGGCTCAGTCTTCCTGTACTTAAGTCGGCATTGTGTCTCTTATATTTAATTCCGATGCAATTTCTGTGTTTCATCGTCAATGGGAAGTTCCAAGGGATACAGTAAACCTGCAGAGGTGCATCGGAATGTAAAACTAGTGACAAAGGAAACGCTCAAACATAGACAGTAGGAAGACTCAGTCTTCCTGTACTTAAGTCGGCATTGTGTCTCTTATATTTAATTCCGATGCCATTTCTGTGTTTCATCGTCAATGGGAAGGTCCAAGAGATACAGTAAACCTGCAGAGGTGCATCGGAATGTATAACTGGTGACACAGGAAACGTTAAAAACATAGACAGTAGGAAGACTCAGTCTTCTTCTACTTAAGTCGGCATTGTGTCTCTTATATTTAATTCCGATTCAATTTCTGTGTTTCATCGTGAATGGGAAGGTCCAAGGGATACAGTAAACCTGCAGAGGTGCATCGGAATGTAAAACTGGTGACACAGGAAACGCTCAAATCATAGACAGTAGGAAGACTCAGTCTTGCTGTACTTAAGTCGGCATTGTGTCTCTTATATTTATTTCCGATGAAATTTCTGTGTTTCATCGTCAATGGGAAGGTCCAAGGGATATAGTAAACCTGCAGAGGTCCATCGGAAAGTAAAACTGATGACACAGGAAACGTTAAAAACATAGACAGTAGGAAGACTTAGTCTTCCTGTACTTAAGTCGGCATTGTGTCTCTTATATTTAATTCCGATGCAATTTCTGTGTTTCATCGTCACTGTGAAGGTCCAACGGATACAGTAAAACTGTACAGGTGCATCGGAATGTAAAACTGGTGACACACGAAACGCTCAAATTATAGACAGTAGGAAGACTCAGTCTTCCTGTACTTACGTCGGAATTGTGTCCCTTATATTTAATTCCGATGCAATTTCTGTGTTTCATCGTCAATGGGAAGGACCATGGGATGCAGTAAACCTGCAAAGGTGCATCAGAATGTAAAACTAGTGACACAGGAAACGCTCAAACATACACAGTAGGAAGACTCAGTCTTCCTGTACTTAAGTCGGCATTGTGTCTCTTATATTTAATTCCGATGCAATTTCTGTGTTTCATCGTCAATGGGAAGGTCCTAGGGATACAGTAAACCTGCAGAGGTGCATCGGAATATATAACTGGTGACACAGGAAACGCTCAAAACATAGACAGTAGGAAGACTTAGTCTTCCTGTACTTAAGTTTGCATTGTGTCTCTTATATTTATTTCCGATGAAAGTTCTGTGTTTCATCGTGAATGGGAAGGTCCAAGGGATATAGTAAACCTGCAGAGGTGCATCGGAAAGTAAAACTGATGACACAGGAAACGCTCAAAACATAGACAGTAGGAAGACTTAGTCTTCCTGTACTTAAGTCGGCATTGCGTCTCTTATATTTATTTCCGATGCAATTTCTGTTTTTCATCGTCAATGGGAAGGTCCAATGGATACAGTAAACCCTGCAGAGGTGAATCGGAATGTAAAACTGGTGACACAGGAAACGCTCAAAACATTGAAAGTAGGAAGACTCAGTCTTCCTGTACTTAAGTCGGCATTGTGTCTCTTATATTTAAATTCGATGCAATTTGTGTGTTTCATCGCCAATGGCAAGGTCCAAGGGATACATCAAAACCTGCAGAGGTGCTTCAGAATGTAAAACTGGTGACACAGGAAACGCTCAAACCAAGACAGTAGGAAGACTCAGTCTTTCTGTACTTAAGTCGGCATTGTGTCTCTTATATTTAATTCCGATGCAATTTCTGTGTTTCATCGTGAATGGGAAGGTCCAAGGGATACAGTAAACCTGCAGAGGTGCATCGGAATGTAAAACTAGTGACACAGGAAACGCTCAAAACATAGACAGTAGGAAGACTTAGTCTTCCTGTACTTAAGTCGGCATTGTGTCTCTTATATTTAATTCCGATGCAATTTCTGTGTTTCATCGTCACTGTGAAGGTCCAAGGGATACAGTAAACCTGTACAGGTGCATCGGAATGTAAAACTAGTGACACAGGAAACGCTCAAATTATAGACAGTAGGAAGACTCAGTCTTCCTGTACTTGAGTCGGCATTGTGTCTCTTATATTTAATTCCGATGCAATTTCTGTGTTTCATCGTCAATGGGAAGGTCCATGGGATACAGAAAACCTGCAAATGTGCATCAGAATGTAAAACTAGTGACACAGGAAACGCTCAAAACATTGACAGTAGGAAGACTCAGTCTTCCTGTACTTAAGTCGGAATTGTGTCTCTTATATTTAATTCCGATGCAATTTCTGTGTTTCATCGTCAATGGGAAGTTCCAAGGGATACAGTAAACCTGCAGAGGTGCATCGGAATGTAAAACTAGTGACACAGGAAACGCTCAAAACATCGACAGTAGGAATACTCAGTCTTCCTGTACTTAAGTCGGCATTGTGTCTCTTATATTTAATTCCGATGCAATTTCTGTGTTTCATCGTCAATGGGAAGGTCCAAGGGATAAAGTAAACCTGCAGAGGTGCATCGGAATGTAAAACTGGTGACACAGGAAACGCTCAAATCATAGACAGTAGGAAGACTCAGTCTTACTGTACTTAAGTCGGCATTGTGTCTCTTATATTTATTTCCGGTGAAATTTCTGTGTTTCATCGTCAATGGGAAGGTCCAAGGGATATAGTAAACCTGCAGAGGGGCATCGGAAAGTAAAACTGATGACACAGAAAACGCTCAAAACATAGACAGTAGGAAGACTTAGTCTTCCTGTACTTAAGTCGGCATTGTGTCTCTTATATTTAATTCCGATGCAATTTCTGTGTTTCATCGTCAATGGGAAAGTCCATGGGATACAGTAAACCTGCAAAGGTGCATCAGATTGTAAAACTAGTGACACAGGAAACGCTCATAACATTGACAGTGGGAAGACTCAGTCTTCCTGTACTTAAGTCGGAATTGTGTCTCTTATATTTAATTCCGATGCAATTTCTGTGTTTCATCGTCATTGGGAAGTTCCAAGGGATACAGTAAACCTGCAGAGGTGCATCGGAATGTAAAACTAGTGACAAAGGAAACGCTCAAACATAAACAGTAGGAAGACTCAGTCTTCCTGTACTTAAGTCGGCATTGTGTCTCTTATATTTTAATTCCGATGCAATTTCTGTGTTTCATCGTCAATGGGAAGGTCCAAGGGATACAGTAAACCTGCAGAGGTGCATCGGAATGTATGACTGGTGACACAGGAAACGCTCAAAACATAGACAGTAGGAAGACTCAGTCTTCCTGTACTTAAGTCGGCATTGTGTCTCTTATATTTATTTCCGATGAAATTTCTGTGTTTCATCGTGAATGGTAAGGTCCAAGGCATATAGTAAACCTGCAGAGGTGCATCGGAAAGTAAAACTGATGACACAGGCAACGCTCAAAACATAGACAGTAGGAAGACTTAGTCTTCCTGTACTTAAGCCGGCATTGCGTCTCTTATATTTAATTCTGAAGCAATTTCTGTGTTTCATCGTTAATGGGAAGGTCCAAGGGATACAGTATACCTGGAGAGGTGCATCGAAATGTAAAACTAGTGACACAGGAAACGTTAAAAACATAGACAGTAGGAAGACTCAGTCTTCTTGTACTTAAGTCGGCATTGTGTCTCTTATATCTAATTCCGATTCAATTTCTGTGTTTCATCGTGAATGGGAAGGTCCAAGGGATACAGTAAACCTGCAGAGGTGCATCGGAATGTAAAACTGGTGACACAGGAAACGCTCAAAACATAGACAGTAGGAAGACTTAGTCTTCCTGTACTTAAGTCGGCATTGCGTCTCTTATATTTATTTCCGATGCAATTTCTGTTTTTCATCGTCAATGGGAAGGTCCAATGGATACAGTAAACCCTGCAGAGGTGAATCGGAATGTAAAACTGGTGACACAGGAAACGCTCAAAACATTGACAGTAGGAAGACTCAGTCTTCCTGTACTTAAGTCGGCATTGTGTCTCTTATATTTAAATTCGATGCAATTTGTGTGTTTCATCGCCAATGGCAAGGTCCAAGGGATACATCAAAACCTGCAGAGGTGCTTCAGAATGTAAAACTGGTGACACAGGAAACGCTCAAACATAGACAGTAGGAAGACTCAGTCTTTCTGTACTTAAGTCGGCATTGTTTCTCTTATATTTAATTCCGATGCAATTTCTGTGTTTCATCGTGAATGGGAAGGTCCAAGGGATACAGTAAACCTGCAGAGGTGCATCGGAATGTAAAACTAGTGACACAGGAAACGCTCAAAACATAGACAGTAGGAAGACTTAGTCTTCCTGTACTTAAGTCGGCATTGTGTCTCTTATATTTAATTCCGATGCAATTTCTGTGTTTCATCGTCACTGTGAAGGTCCAAGGGATACAGTAAACCTGTACAGGTGCATCGGAATGTAAAACTAGTGACACAGGAAACGCTCAAAGTATAGACAGTAGGAAGACTCAGTCTTCCTGTACTTGAGTCGGCATTGTGTCTCTTATATTTAATTCCGATGCAATTTCTGTGTTTCATCGTCAATGGGAAGGTCCATGGGATACAGAAAACCTGCAAATGTGCATCAGAATGTAAAACTAGTGACACAGGAAACGCTCAAAACATTGACAGTAGGAAGACTCAGTCTTCCTGTACTTAAGTCGGAATTGTGTCTCTTATATTTAATTCCGATGCTATTTCTGTGTTTCATCGTCAATGGGAAGTTCCAAGGGATACAGTAAACCTGCAGAGGTGCATCGGAATGTAAAACTGGTGACACAGGAAACGCTCAAATCATAGACAGTAGGAAGACTCAGTCTTGCTGTACTTAAGTCGGCATTGTGTCTCTTATATTTATTTCCGGTGAAATTTCTGTGTTTCATCGTCAATGGGAAGGTCCAAGGGATATAGTAAACCTGCAGAGGTGCATCGGAAAGTAAAACTGATGACACAGGAAACGCTCAAAACATAGACAGTAGGAAGACTTAGTCTTCCTGTACTTAAGTCGGCATTGCGTCTCTTATATTTATTTCCGATGCAATTTCTGTTTTTCATCGTCAATGGGAAGGTCCAATGGATACAGTAAACCCTGCAGAGGTGAATCGGAATGTAAAACTGGTGACACAGGAAACGCTCAAAACATTGACAGTAGGAAGACTCAGTCTTCCTGTACTTAAGTCGGCATTGTGTCTCTTATATTTAAATTCGATGCAATTTGTGTGTTTCATCGCCAATGGCAAGGTCCAAGGGATACATCAAAACCTGCAGAGGTGCTTCAGAATGTAAAACTGGTGACACAGGAAACGCTCAAACATAGACAGTAGGAAGACTCAGTCTTTCTGTACTTAAGTCGGCATTGCGTCTCTTATATTTAATTCCGATGCAATTTCCGTGTTTCATCGTGAATGGGAAGGTCCAAGGGATACAGTAAACCTGCAGAGGTGCATCGGAATGTAAAACTAGTGACACAGGAAACGCTCAAAACATAGACAGTAGGAAGACTTAGTCTTCCTGTACTTAGGTCGGCATTGTGTCTCTTATATTTAATTCCGATGCAATTTCTGTGTTTCATCGTCACTGTGAAGGTCCAAGGGATACAGTAAACCTGTACAGGTGCATCGGAATGTAAAACTGGTGACACAGGAAACGCTCAAATTATAGACAGTAGGAAGACTCAGTCTTCCTGTACTTGAGTCGGCATTCTGTCTCTTATACTTAATTCCGATGCAATTTCTGTGTTTCATCGTCAATGGGAAGGTCCATGGGATACAGAAAACCTGCAAATTTGCATCAGAATGTAAAACTATTGACACAGGAAACGCTCAAAACAATGACAGTAGGAGGACTCAGTCTTCCTGTACTTAAGTCGGAATTGTGTCTCTTATATTTAATTCCGATGCAATTTCTGTGTTTCATCGTCAATGGGAAGTTTCAAGGGATACAGTAAACCTGCAGAGGTGCATCGGAATGTAAAACTGGTACACAGGAAACGCTCAAAACATAGACAGTAGGAATACTCAGTCTTCCTGTACTTAAGTCGGCATTGTGTCTCTTATATTTAATTCCGATGCAATTTCTGTGTTTCATCGTCAATGGGAAGGTCCAAGGGATAAAGTAAACCTGCAGAGGTGCATCGGAATGTAAAACTGGTGACACAGGAAACGCTCAAATCATAGACAGTAGGAAGACTCAGTCTTGCTGTACTTAAGTCGGCATTGTGTCTCTTATATTTATTTCCAATGAAATTTCTGTGTTTCATCGTCAATGGGAAGGTCCAAGGGATATAGTAAACCTGCAGAGGGGCATCGGAAAGTAAAACTGATGACACAGAAAACGCTCAAACATAGACAGTAGGAAGACTTAGTCTTCCTGTACTTAAGTCGGCATTGTGTCTCTTATATTTAATTCCGATGCAATTTCTGTGTTTCATCGTCACTGCGAAGGTCCAAGGGATACAGTAAACCTGTACAGGTGCATCGGAATGTAAAAATGGTGACACAGGAAACGCTCAAATTATAGACAGTAGGAAGACTCAGTCTTCCTGTACTTAAGTCGGAATTGTGTCTCTTATATTTAATTCCGATGCAATTTCTGTGTTTCATCGTCAATGGGAAGGTCCATGAGATGCAGTAAACCTGCAAAGGTGCATCAGAATGAAAAACTAGTGACACAGGAAACGCTCAAAACATTGACAGTAGGAAGACTCAGTCTTCCTATACTTAAGTCGGAATTGTGTCTCTTATATTTAATTCCGATGCAATTTCTGTGTTTCATCGTCAATGGGAATGTCCAAGGGATACAGTTAACCTGCAGAGGTGCATCGGAATGTAAAACTAGTGACACAGGAAACGCTCAAACATAGACAGTAGGAAGACTCAGTCTTTCTGTACTTAAGTCGGCATTGTGTCTCTTATATTTAATTCCGATGCAATTTTTGTGTTTCATCGTCAATGGGAAGTTCCAAGGGATACAGTAAACCTGCAGAGGTGCATCGGAATGTAAAACTAGTGACAAAGGAAACGCTCAAACATAGACAGTAGGAAGACTCAGTCTTCCTGTACTTGAGTCGGCATTGTGTCTCTTATATTTTAATTCCGATGCAATTTCTGTGTTTCATCGTCAATGGGAAGGTCCAAGGGATACAGTAAACCTGCAGAGGTGCATCGGAATGTATAACTGGTGACACAGGAAACGCTCAAAGTATAGACAGTAGGAAGACTCAGTCTTCCTGTACTTAAGTCGGCATTGTGACTCTTATATTTATTTCCGATGAAATTTCTGTGTTTCATCGTGAATGGTAAGGTCCAAGGGATATAGTAAACCTGCAGAGGTGCATCGGAAAGTAAAACTGATGACACAGGAAACGCTCAAAACATAGACAGTAGGAAGACTTAGTCTTCCTGTACTTAAGTCGGCATTGCGTCTCTTATATTTAATTCCGATGCAATTTCTGTGTTTCATCGTCAATGGGAAGGTCCAAGGGATACAGTAAACCTGCAGAGGTGCATCGAAATGTAAAACTAGTGACACAGGAAACGCTCAATACATAGACAGTAGGAATACTCAGTCTTCCTGTACTTAAGTCGGCATTGTGTCTCTTATATTTAATTCCGATGCAATTTCTGTGTTTCATCGTCAATGGGAAGGTCCAAGGGATAAAGTAAACCTGCAGAGGTGCATCGGAATGTAAAACTGGTGACACAGGAAACGCTCAAATCATAGACAGTAGGAAGACTCAGTCTTGCTGTACTTAAGTCGGCATTTTGTCTCTTATATTTATTTCCGATGAAATTTCTGTGTTTCATCGTCAATGGGAAGGTCCAAGGGATATAGTAAACCTGCAGAGGGGCATCGGAAAGTAAAACTGATGACACAGAAAACGCTCAAAACATAGACAGTAGGAAGACTTAGTCTTCCTGTACTTAAGTCGGCATTGTGTCTCTTATATTTAATTCCGATGCAATTTCTGTGTTTCATCGTCACTGTGAAGGTCCAAGGGATACAGTAAACCTGTACAGGTGCATCGGAATGTAAAAATGATGACACAGGAAACGCTCAAATTATAGACAGTAGGAAGACTCAGTCTTCCTGTACTTAAGTCGGCATTGTGTCTCTAATATTTAATTCCGATGCAATTTCTGTGTTTCATCGTCAATGGGAAGGTCCATGAGATGCAGTAAACCTGCAAAGGTGCATCAGAATGTAAAACTAGTGACACAGGAAACCCTCAAAACATTGACAGTAGGAAGACTCAGTCTTCCTATACTTAAGTCAGAATTTTGTCTCTTATATTTAATTCCGATGAAATTTCTGTGTTTCATCGTGAATGGTAAGGTCCAAGGGATATAGTAAACCTGCAGAGGTGCATCGGAAAGTAAAACTGATGACACAGGAAACGCTCAAAACATAGACAGTAGGAAGACTTAGTCTTCCTGTACTTAAGTCGGCATTGCGTCTCTTATATTTAATTCCGATGCAATTTCTGTGTTTCATCGTCAATGGGAAGGTCCAAGGGATACAGTAAACCTGCAGAGGTGCATCGAAATGTAAAACTAGTGACACAGGAAACGTTAAAAACATAGACAGTAGGAAGACTCAGTCTTCTTGTACTTAAGTCGGCATTGTGTCTCTTATAATTAATTCCGATTCAATTTCTGTGTTTCATCGTGAATGGGATGGTCCAAGGGATACAGTAAACCTGCAGAGGTGCATCGGAATATAAAACTGGTGACACAGGAAACGCTCAAATCATAGACAGTAGGAAGACTCAGTCTTGCTGTACTTAAGTTTGCATTGTGTCTCTTATATTTATTTCCGATGAAATTTCTGTGTTTCATCGTGAATGGGAAGGTCCAAGGGATATAGTAAACCTGCAGAGGTGCATCGGAAAGTAAAACTGATGAAACAGGAAACGCTCAAAACATAGACAGTAGGAAGACTTAGTCTTCCTGTACTTAAGTCGGCATTGCGTCTCTTATATTTATTTCCGATGCAATTTCTGTTTTTCATCGTCAATGGGAAGGTCCAATGGATACAGTAAACCCTGCAGAGGTGAATCGGAATGTAAAACTGGTGACACAGGAAACGCTCAAAACATTGACAGTAGGAAGACTCAGTCTTCCTGTACTTAAGTCGGCATTGTGTCTCTTATATTTAAATTCGATGCAATTTGTGTGTTTCATCGCCAATGGCAAGGTCCAAGGGATACATCAAAACCTGCAGAGGTGCATCAGAATGTAAAACTGGTGACACAGGAAACGCTCAAACATAGACAGTAGGAAGACTCAGTCTTTCTGTACTTAAGTCGGCATTGTTTCTCTTATATTTAATTCCGATGCAATTTCTGTGTTTCATCGTGAATGGGAAGGTCCAAGGGATACAGTAAACCTGCAGAGGTGCATCGGAATGTAAAACTAGTGACACAGGAAACGCTCAAAACATAGACAGTAGGAAGACTTAGTCTTCCTGTACTTAAGTCGGCATTGTGTCTCTTATATTTAATTCCGATGCAATTTCTGTGTTTCATCGTCACTGTGAAGGTCCAAGGGATACAGTAAACCTGTACAGGTGCATCGGAATGTAAAACTGGTGACACAGGAAACGCTCAAATTATAGACAGTAGGAAGACTCAGTCTTCCTGTACTTAAGTCGGCATTGTGTCTCTTATGTTTAATTCCGATGAAATTTCTGTGTTTCATCGTCAATGGGAAAGTCCATGGGATACAGTAAACCTGCAAAGGTGCATCAGAATGTAAAACTAGTGACACAGGAAACGCTCATAACATTGACAGTAGGAAGACTCAGTCTTCCTGTACTTAAGTCGGAACTGTGTCTCTTATATTTAATTCCGATGCAATTTCTGTGTTTCATCGTCAATGGGAAGGTCCAAGGGATACAGTAAACCTGCAGAGGTGCATCGAAATATAAAACTAGTGACACAGGAAACGTTAAAAACTTAGACAGTAGGAAGACTCAGTCTTCTTGTACTTAAGTCGGCATTGTGTCTCTTATAATTAATTCCGATTCAATTTCTGTGTTTCATCGTGAATGGGATGGTCCAAGGGATACAGTAAACCTGCAGAGGTGCATCGGAATATAAAACTGGTGACACAGGAAACGCTCAAATCATAGACAGTAGGAAGACTCAGTCTTGCTGTACTTAAGTCGGCATTGTGTCTCTTATATTTATTTCCGATGAAATTTCTGTGTTTCATCGTCAATGGGAAGGTCCAAGGGATATAGTAAATCTGCAGAGGTTCATCGGAAAGTAAAACTGATGACACAGGAAACGCTCAAAACATAGACAGTAGGAAGACTTAGTCTTCCTGTACTTAAGTCGGCATTGTGTCTCTTATATTTAATTCCGATGCAATTTCTGTGTTTCATCGTCACTGTGAAGGTCCAAGGGATACAGTAAAACTGTACAGGTGCATCGGAATGTAAAACTGGTGACACAGGAAACGCTCAAATTATAGACAGTAGGAAGACTCAGTCTTCCTGTACTAAAGTCGGAATTGTGTCTCTTATATTTAATTCCGATGCAATTTCTGTGTTTCATCGTCAATGGGAAAGTCCATGGGATACAGTAAACCTGCAAAGGTGCATCAGAATGTAAAACTAGTGACACAGGAAACGCTCATAACATTGACAGTAGGAAGACTCAGTCTTCCTGTACTTAAGTCGGAATTGTGTCTCTTATATTTAATTCCGATGCAATTTCTGTGTTTCATCGTCAATGGGAAGTTCCAAGGGATACAGTAAACCTGCAGAGGTGCATCGGAATGTAAAACTAGTGACAAAGGAAACGCTCAAACATAGACAGTAGGAAGACTCAGTCTTCCTGTACTTAAGTCGGCATTGTGTCTCTTATATTTAATTCCGATGCAATTTCTGTGTTTCATCGTCAATGGGAAGGTCCAAGGGAGACAGTAAACCTGCAGAGGTGCATCGGAATGTAAAACTAGTGACAAAGGAAACGCTCAAACATAGACAGTAGGAAGACTCAGTCTTCCTGTACTTGAGTCGGCATTGTGTCTCTTATATTTTAATTCCGATGCAATTTCTGTGTTTCATCGTCAATGGGAAGGTCCAAGGGATATAGTAAACCTGCAGAGGTGCATCGGAAAGTAAAACTGATGACACAGGAAACGCTCAAAACATAGACAGTAGGAAGACTTAGTCTTCCTGTACTTAAGTCGGCATTGCGTCTCTTATATTTAATTCCGATGCAATTTCTGTGTTTCATCGTCAATGGGAAGTTCCAAGGGATACAGTAAACCTGCAGAGGTGCATCGAAATGTAAAACTAGTGACACAGGAAACGTTAAAAACATAGACAGTAGGAAGACTCAGTCTTCTTGTACTTAAGTCGGCATTGTGTCTCTTATATCTAATTCCGATTCAATTTCTGTGTTTCATCGTGAATGGGAAGGTCCAAGGGATACAGTAAACCTGCAGAGGTTCATCGGAATGTAAAACTGGTGACACAGGAAACGCTCAAATCATAGACAGTAGGAAGACTCAGTCTTGCTGTACTTAAGTCGGCATTGTGTCTCTTATATTTATTTCCGATGAAATTTCTGTGTTTCATCGTCAATGGGAAGGTCCAAGGGATATAGTAAACCTGCAGAGGTTCATCGGAAAGTAAAACTGATGACACAGGAAACGCTCAAAACATAGACAGTAGGAAGACTTAGTCTTCCTGTACTTAAGTCGGCATTGTGTCTCTTATATTTAATTCCGATGCAATTTCTGTGTTTCATCGTCACTGTGAAGGTCCAAGGGATACAGTAAAACTGTACAGGTGCATCGGAATGTAAAACTGGTGACACAGGAAACGCTCAAATTATAGACAGTAGGAAGACTCAGTCTTCCTGTACTTAAGTCGGAATTGTGTCTCTTATATTTAATTCCGATGCAATTTCTGTGTTTCATCGTCAATGGGAAGGTCCATGAGATGCAGTAAACCTGCAAAGGTGCATCAGAATGTAAAACTAGTGACACAGGAAACGCTCAAAACATTGACAGTAGGAAGACTCAGTCTTCCTATACTTAAGTCAGAATTGTTTCTCTTATATTTAATTCCGATGAAATTTCTGTGTTTCATCGTGAATGGTAAGGTCCAAGGGATATAGTAAACCTGCAGAGGTGCATCGGAAAGTAAAACTGATGACACAGGAAACGCTCAAAACATAGACAGTAGGAAGACTTAGTCTTCCTGTACTTAAGTCGGCATTGCGTCTCTTATATTTAATTCCGATGCAATTTCTGTGTTTCATCGTCAATGGGAAGGTCCAAGGGATACAGTAAACCTGCAGAGGTGCATCGAAATGTAAAACTAGTGACACAGGAAACGTTAAAAACATAGACAGTAGGAAGACTCAGTCTTCTTGTACTTAAGTCGGCATTGTGTCTCTTATAATTAATTCCGATTCAATTTCTGTGTTTCATCGTGAATGGGATGGTCCAAGGGATACAGTAAACCTGCAGAGGTGCATCGGAATATAAAACTGGTGACACAGGAAACGCTCAAATCATAGACAGTAGGAAGACTCAGTCTTGCTGTACTTAAGTCGGCATTGTGTCTCTTATATTTATTTCCGATGAAATTTCTGTGTTTCATCGTCAATGGGAAGGTCCAAGGGATATAGTAAACCTGCAGAGGTTCATCGGTAAGTAAAACTGATGACACAGGAAACGTTAAAAACATAGACAGTAGGAAGACTTAGTCTTCCTGTACTTAAGTCGGCATTGTGACTCTCATATTTAATTCCGATGCAATTTCTGTGTTTCATCGTCACTGTGAAGGTCCAACGGATACAGTAAAACTGTACAGGTGCATCGGAAAGTAAAACTGGTGACACACGAAACGCTCAAATTATAGACAGTAGGAAGACTCAGTCTTCCTGTACTTAAGTCGGAATTGTGTCTCTTATATTTAATTCCGATGCAATTCCTGTGTTTCATCGTCAATGGGAAGGTCCATGGGATGCAGTAAACCTGCAAAGGTGCATCAGAATGTAAAACTAGTGACACAGGAAACGCTCAAAACATTGACAGTAGGAAGACTCAGTCTTCCTGTACTTAAGTCGGAATTGTGACTCTTATATTTAATTCCGATGCAATTTCTGTGTTTCATCGTCAATGGGAAGGTCCAAGGGATACAGTAAACCTGCAGAGGTGCATCGGAATGTAAAACTAGTGACACAGGAAACGCTCAAACATAGACAGTAGGAAGACTCAGTCTTCCTGTACTTAAGTCGGCATTGTGTCTCTTATATTTAATTCCGATGCAATTTCTGTGTTTCATCGTCAATGGGAAGGTCCAAGGGATTCAGTAAACCTGCAGAGGTGCATCGGAATATATAACTGGTGACACAGGAAACGCTCAAAACATAGACAGTAGGAAGACTTAGTCTTCATGTACTTAAGTTTGCATTGTGTCTCTTATATTTATTTCCGATGAAATTTCTGTGTTTCATCGTGAATGGGAAGGTCCAAGGGATATAGTAAACCTGCAGAGGTGCATCGGAAAGTAAAACTGATGAAACAGGAAACGCTCAAAACATAGACAGTAGGAAGACTTAGTCTTCCTGTACTTAAGTCGGCATTGCGTCTCTTATATTTATTTCCGATGCAATTTCTGTTTTTCATCGTCAATGGGAAGGTCCAATGGATACAGTAAACCCTGCAGAGGTGAATCGGAATGTAAAACTGGTGACACAGGAAACGCTCAAAACATTGACAGTAGGAAGACTCAGTCTTCCTGTACTTAAGTCGGCATTGTGTCTCTTATATTTAAATTCGATGCAATTTGTGTGTTTCATCGCCAATGGCAAGGTCCAAGGGATACATCAAAACCTGCAGAGGTGCATCAGAATGTAAAACTGCTGACACAGGAAACGCTCAAACATAGACAGTAGGAAGACTCAGTCTTTCTGTACTTAAGTCGGCATTGTTTCTCTTATATTTAATTCCGATGCAATTTCTGTGTTTCATCGTGAATGGGAAGGTCCAAGGGATACAGTAAACCTGCAGAGGTGCATCGGAATGTAAAACTAGTGACACAGGAAACGCTCAAAACATAGACAGTAGGAAGACTTAGTCTTCCTGTACTTAAGTCGGCATTGTGTCTCTTATATTTAATTCCGATGCAATTTCTGTGTTTAATCGTCACTGTGAAGGTCCAAGGGATACAGTAAACCTGTACAGGTGCATCGGAATGTAAAACTGGTGACACAGGAAACGCTCAAATTATAGACAGTAGGAAGACTCAGTCTTCCTGTACTTAAGTCGGCATTGTGTCTCTTATGTTTAATTCCGATGCAATTTCTGTGTTTCATCGTCAATGGGAAAGTCCATGGGATACAGTAAACCTGCAAAGGTGCATCAGAATGTAAAACTAGTGACACAGGAAACGCTCATAACATTGACAGTAGGAAGACTCAGTCTTCCTGTACTTAAGTCGGAATTGTGTCTCTTATATTTAATTCCGATGCAATTTCTGTGTTTCATCGCCAATGGGAAGTTCCAAGGGATTCAGTAAACCTGCAGAGGTGCATCGGAATATATAACTGGTGACACAGGAAACGCTCAAAACATAGACAGTAGGAAGACTCAGTCTTCCTGTACTTAAGTCGGAATTGTGTCTCTTATATTTTAATTCCGATGCAATTTCTGTGTTTCATCGTCAATGGGAAGGTCCATGAGATGCAGTAAACCTGCAAAGGTGCATCAGAATGTAAAACTAGTGACACAGGAAACGCTCAAAACATTGACAGTAGGAAGACTCAGTCTTCCTATACTTAAGTCAGAATTGTGTCTCTTATATTTAATTCCGATGAAATTTCTGTGTTTCATCGTGAATGGTAAGGTCCAAGGGATATAGTAAACCTGCAGAGGTGCATCGGAAAGTAAAACTGATGACACAGGAAACGCTCAAAACATAGACAGTAGGAAGACTTAGTCTTCCTGTACTTAAGTCGGCATTGCGTCTCTTATATTTAATTCCGATGCAATTTCTGTGTTTCATCGTCAATGGGAAGGTCCAAGGGATACAGTAAACCTGCAGAGGTGCATCGGAATGTATGACTGGTGACACAGGAAACGCTCAAAACATAGACAGTAGGAAGACTCAGTCTTCCTGTACTTAAGTCGGAATTGTGTCTCTTATATTTAATTCCGATGCAATTTCTGTGTTTCATCGTCAATGGGAAGGTCCATGAGATGCAGTAAACCTGCAAAGGTGCATCAGAATGTAAAACTAGTGACACAGGAAACGCTCAAAACATTGACAGTAGGAAGACTCAGTCTTCCTATACTTAAGTCAGAATTGTGTCTCTTATATTTAATTCCGATGAAATTTCTGTGTTTCATCGTGAATGGTAAGGTCCAAGGGATATAGTAAACCTGCAGAGGTGCATCGGAAAGTAAAACTGATGACACAGGAAACGCTCAAAACATAGACAGTAGGAAGACTTAGTCTTCCTGTACTTAAGTCGGCATTGCGTCTCTTATATTTAATTCCGATGCAATTTCTGTGTTTCATCGTCAATGGGAAGGTCCAAGGGATACAGTAAACCTGCAGAGGTGCATCGAAATGTAAAACTAGTGACACAGGAAACGTTAAAAACATAGACAGTAGGAAGACTCAGTCTTCTTGTACTTAAGTCGGCATTGTGTCTCTTATAATTCATTCCGATTCAATTTCTGTGTTTCATCGTGAATGGGATGGTCCAAGGGATACAGTAAACCTGCAGAGGTGCATCGGAATATAAAACTGGTGACACAGGAAACGCTCAAATCATAGACAGTAGGAAGACTCAGTCTTGCTGTACTTAAGTCGGCATTGTGTCTCTTATATTTATTTCCGATGAAATTTCTGTGTTTCATCGTCAATGGGAAGGTCCAAGGGATATAGTAAATCTGCAGAGGTTCATCGGAAAGTAAAACTGATGACACAGGAAACGCTCAAAACAAAGACAGTAGGAAGACTTAGTCTTCCTGTACTTAAGTCGGCATTGTGTCTCTTATATTTAATTCCGATGCAATTTCTGTGTTTCATCGTCACTGTGAAGGTCCAAGGGATACAGTAAAACTGTACAGGTGCATCGGAATGTAAAACTGGTGACACAGGAAACGCTCAAATTATAGACAGTAGGAAGACTCAGTCTTCCTGTACTTAAGTCGGAATTGTGTCTCTTATATTTAATTCCGATGCAATTTCTGTGTTTCATCGTCAATGGGAAGGTCCATGAGATGCAGTAAACCTGCAAAGGTGCATCAGAATGTAAAACTAGTGACACAGGAAACGCTCAAAACATTGACAGTAGGAAGACTCAGTCTTCCTATACTTAAGTCAGAATTGTGTCTCTTATATTTAATTCCGATGAAATTTCTGTGTTTCATCGTGAATGGTAAGGTCCAAGGGATATAGTAAACCTGCAGAGGTGCATCGGAAAGTAAAACTGATGACACAGGAAACGCTCAAAACATAGACAGTAGGAAGACTTAGTCTTCCTGTACTTAAGTCGGCATTGCGTCTCTTATATTTAATTCCGATGCAATTTCTGTGTTTCATCGTCAATGGGAAGGTCCAAGGGATACAGTAAACCTGCAGAGGTGCATCGAAATGTAAAACTAGTGACACAGGAAACGTTAAAAACATAGACAGTAGGAAGACTCAGTCTTCTTGTACTTAAGTCGGCATTGTGTCTCTTATAATTAATTCCGATTCAATTTCTGTGTTTCATCGTGAATGGGATGGTCCAAGGGATACAGTAAACCTGCAGAGGTGCATCGGAATATAAAACTGGTGACACAGGAAACGCTCAAATCATAGACAGTAGGAAGACTCAGTCTTGCTGTACTTAAGTCGGCATTGTGTCTCTTATATTTATTTCCGATGAAATTTCTGTGTTTCATCGTCAATGGGAAGGTCCAAGGGATATAGTAAACCTGCAGAGGTTCATCGGTAAGTAAAACTGATGACACAGGAAACGTTAAAAACATAGACAGTAGGAAGACTTAGTCTTCCTGTACTTAAGTCGGCATTGTGTCTCTCATATTTAATTCCGATGCAATTTCTGTGTTTCATCGTCACTGTGAAGGTCCAACGGATACAGTAAAACTGTACAGGTGCATCGGAATGTAAAACTGGTGACACACGAAACGCTCAAATTATAGACAGTAGGAAGACTCAGTCTTTCTGTACTTAAGTCGGAATTGTGTCTCTTATATTTAATTCCGATGCAATTTCTGTGTTTCATCGTCAATGGGAAGGTCCATGGGATGCAGTAAACCTGCAAAGGTGCATCAGAATGTAAAACTAGTGACACAGGAAACGCTCAAACATAGACAGTAGGAAGACTCAGTCTTCCTGTACTTGAGTCGGCATTGTGTCTCTTATATTTTAATTCCGATGCAATTTCTGTGTTTCATCGTCAATGGGAAGGTCCAAGGGATATAGTAAACCTGCAGAGGTGCATCGGAAAGTAAAACTGATGACACAGGAAACGCTCAAAACATAGACAGTAGGAAGACTTAGTCTTCCTGTACTTAAGTCGGCATTGCGTCTCTTATATTTAATTCCGATGCAATTTCTGTGTTTCATCGTCAATGGGAAGTTCCAAGGGATACAGTAAACCTGCAGAGGTGCATCGAAATGTAAAACTAGTGACACAGGAAACGTTAAAAACATAGACAGTAGGAAGACTCAGTCTTCTTGTACTTAAGTCGGCATTGTGTCTCTTATATCTAATTCCGATTCAATTTCTGTGTTTCATCGTGAATGGGAAGGTCCAAGGGATACAGTAAACCTGCAGAGGTTCATCGGAATGTAAAACAGGTGACACAGGAAACGCTCAAATCATAGACAGTAGGAAGACTCAGTCTTGCTGTACTTAAGTCGGCATTGTGTCTCTTATATTTATTTCCGATGAAATTTCTGTGTTTCATCGTCAATGGGAAGGTCCAAGGGATATAGTAAATCTGCAGAGGTTCATCGGAAAGTAAAACTGATGACACAGGAAACGCTCAAAACATAGACAGTAGGAAGACTTAGTCTTCCTGTACTTAAGTCGACATTGTGTCTCTTATATTTAATTCCGATGCAATTTCTGTGTTTCATCGTCACTGTGAAGGTCCAAGGGATACAGTAAAACTGTACTGGTGCATCGGAATGTAAAACTGGTGACACAGGAAACGCTCAAATTATAGACAGTAGGAAGACTCAGTCTTCCTGTACTTAAGTCGGAATTGTGTCTCTTATATTTAATTCCGATGCAATTTCTATGTTTCATCGTCAATGGGAAGGTCCATGAGATGCAGTAAACCTGCAAAGGTGCATCAGAATGTAAAACTAGTGACACAGGAAACGCTCAAAACATTGACAGTAGGAAGACTCAGTCTTCCTATACTTAAGTCAGAATTGTGTCTCTTATATTTAATTCCGATGAAATTTCTGTGTTTCATCGTGAATGGTAAGGTCCAAGGGATATAGTAAACCTGCAGAGGTGCATCGGAAAGTAAAACTGATGACACAGGAAACGCTCAAAACATAGACAGTAGGAAGACTTAGTCTTCCTGTACTTAAGTCGGCATTGCGTCTCTTATATTTAATTCCGATGCAATTTCTGTGTTTCATCGTCAATGGGAAGGTCCAAGGGATACAGTAAACCTGCAGAGGTGCATCGAAATGTAAAACTAGTGACACAGGAAACGTTAAAAACATACACAGTAGGAAGACTCAGTCTTCTTGTACTTAAGTCGGCATTGTGTCTCTTATAATTAATTCCGATTCAATTTCTGTGTTTCATCGTGAATGGGATGGTCCAAGGGATACAGTAAACCTGCAGAGGTGCATCGGAATATAAAACTGGTGACACAGGAAACGCTCAAATCATAGACAGTAGGAAGACTCAGTCTTGCTGTACTTAAGTCGGCATTGTGTCTCTTATATTTATTTCCGATGAAATTTCTGTGTTTCATCGTCAATGGGAAGGTCCAAGGGATATAGTAAATCTGCAGAGGTTCATCGGAAAGTAAAACTGATGACACAGGAAACGCTCAAAACATAGACAGTAGGAAGACTTAGTCTTCCTGTACTTAAGTCGGCATTGTGTCTCTTATATTTAATTCCGATGCAATTTCTGTGTTTCATCGTCACTGTGAAGGTCCAAGGGATACAGTAAAACTGTACAGGTGCATCGGAATGTAAAACTGGTGACACAGGAAACGCTCAAATTATAGACAGTAGGAAGACTCAGTCTTCCTGTACTTAAGTCGGAATTGTGTCTCTTATATTTAATTCCGATGCAATTTCTGTGTTTCATCGTCAATGGGAAGGTCCATGAGATGCAGTAAACCTGCAAAGGTGCATCAGAATGTAAAACTAGTGACACAGGAAACGCTCAAAACATTGACAGTAGGAAGACTCAGTCTTCCTATACTTAAGTCAGAATTGTGTCTCTTATATTTAATTCCGATGAAATTTCTGTGTTTCATCGTGAATGGTAAGGTCCAAGGGATATAGTAAACCTGCAGAGGTGCATCGGAAAGTAAAACTGATGACACAGGAAACGCTCAAAACATAGACAGTAGGAAGACTTAGTCTTCCTGTACTTAAGTCGGCATTGCGTCTCTTATATTTAATTCCGATGCAATTTCTGTGTTTCATCGTCAATGGGAAGGTCCAAGGGATACAGTAAACCTGCAGAGGTGCATCGAAATGTAAAACTAGTGACACAGGAAACGTTAAAATCATAGACAGTAGGAAGACTCAGTCTTCTTGTACTTAAGTCGGCATTGTGTCTCTTATAATTAATTCCGATTCAATTTCTGTGTTTCATCGTGAATGGGATGGTCCAAGGGATACAGTAAACCTGCAGAGGTGCATCGGAATATAAAACTGGTGACACAGGAAACGCTCAAATCATAGACAGTAGGAAGACTCAGTCTTGCTGTACTTAAGTCGGCATTGTGTCTCTTATATTTATTTCCGATGAAATTTCTGTGTTTCATCGTCAATGGGAAGGTCCAAGGGATATAGTAAACCTGCAGAGGTTCATCGGTAAGTAAAACTGATGACACAGGAAACGTTAAAAACATAGACAGTAGGAAGACTTAGTCTTCCTGTACTTAAGTCGGCATTGTGTCTCTCATATTTAATTCCGATGCAATTTCTGTGTTTCATCGTCACTGTGAAGGTCCAACGGATACAGTAAAACTGTACAGGTGCATCGGAATGTAAAACTGGTGACACACGAAACGCTCAAATTATAGACAGTAGGAAGACTCAGTCTTCCTGTACTTAAGTCGGAATTGTGTCTCTTATATTTAATTCCGATGCAATTTCTGTGTTTCATCGTCAATGGGAAGGTCCATGGGATGCAGTAAACCTGCAAAGGTGCATCAGAATGTAAAACTAGTGACACAGGAAACGCTCAAAACATTGACAGTAGGAAGACTCAGTCTTCCTGTACTTAAGTCGGAATTGTGACTCTTATATTTAATTCCGATGCAATTTCTGTGTTTCATCGTCAATGGGAAGGTCCAAGGGATACAGTAAACCTGCAGAGGTGCATCGGAATGTAAAACTAGTGACACAGGAAACGCTCAAACATAGACAGTAGGAAGACTCAGTCTTCCTGTACTTAAGTCGGCATTGTGTCTCTTATATTTAATTCCGATGCAATTTCTGTGTTTCATCGTCAATGGGAAGGTCCAAGGGATTCAGTAAACCTGCAGAGGTGCATCGGAATATATAACTGGTGACACAGGAAACGCTCAAAACATAGACAGTAGGAAGACTTAGTCTTCCTGTACTTAAGTTTGCATTGTGTCTCTTATATTTATTTCCGATGAAATTTCTGTGTTTCATCGTGAATGGGAAGGTCCAAGGGATATAGTAAACCTGCAGAGGTGCATCGGAAAGTAAAACTGATGAAACAGGAAACGCTCAAAACATAGACAGTAGGAAGACTTAGTCTTCCTGTACTTAAGTCGGCATTGCGTCTCTTATATTTATTTCCGATGCAATTTCTGTTTTTCATCGTCAATGGGAAGATCCAATGGATACAGTGAACCCTGCAGAGGTGAATCGGAATGTAAAACTGGTGACACAGGAAACGCTCAAAACATAGACAGTAGGAAGACTTAGTCTTCCTGTACTTAAGTTTGCATTGTGTCTCTTATATTTATTTCCGATGAAATTTCTGTGTTTCATCGTGAATGGGAAGGTCCAAGGGATATAGTAAACCTGCAGAGGTCCATCGGAAAGTAAAACTGTTGACACAGGAAACGCTCAAATTATAGACAGTAGGGAGACTCAGTCTTCCTGTACTTAAGTCGGCATTGTGTCTCTTATATTTAATTCCGATGCTATTTCTGTGTTTCATCGTCAATGGGAAGGTCCAAGGGATACAGTAGACCTGCAGAGGTGCATCGAAATGTAAAACTAGTGACACAGGAAACGTTAAAAACATAGACAGTAGGAAGACTCAGTCTTCTTGTACTTAAGTCGGCATTGTGTCTCTTATAATTAATTCCGATTCAATTTCTGTGTTTCATCGTGAATGGGATGGTCCAAGGGATACAGTAAACCTGCAGAGGTGCATCGGAATATAAAACTGGTGACACAGGAAACGCTCAAATCATAGACAGTAGGAAGACTCAGTCTTGCTGTACTTAAGTCGGCATTGTGTCTCTTATATTTATTTCCGATGAAATTTCTGTGTTTCATCGTCAATGGGAAGGTCCAAGGGATATAGTAAACCTGCAGAGGTTCATCGGTAAGTAAAACTGATGACACAGGAAACGTTAAAAACATACACAGTAGGAAGACTTAGTCTTCCTGTACTTAAGTCGGCATTGTGTCTCTCATATTTAATTCCGATGCAATTTCTGTGTTTCATCGTCACTGTGAAGGTCCAACGGATACAGTAAAACTGTACAGGTGCATCGGAATGTAAAACTGGTGACACACGAAACGCTCAAATTATAGACAGTAGGAAGACTCAGTCTTCCTGTACTTAAGTCGGAATTGTGTCTCTTATATTTAATTCCGATGCAATTTCTGTGTTTCATCGTCAATGGGAAGGTCCATGGGATGCAGTAAACCTGCAAAGGTGCATCAGAATGTAAAACTAGTGACACAGGAAACGCTCAAAACATTGACAGTAGGAAGACTCAGTCTTCCTGTACTTAAGTCGGAATTGTGACTCTTATATTTAATTCCGATGCAATTTCTGTGTTTCATCGTCAATGGGAAGGTCCAAGGGATACAGTAAACCTGCAGAGGTGCATCGGAATGTAAAACTAGTGACACAGGAAACGCTCAAACATAGACAGTAGGAAGACTCAGTCTTCCTGTACTTAAGTCGGCATTGTGTCTCTTATATTTAATTCCGATGCAATTTCTGTGTTTCATCGTCAATGGGAAGCTCCAAGGGATTCAGTAAACCTGCAGAGGTGCATCGGAATATATAACTGGTGACACAGGAAACGCTCAAAACATAGACAGTAGGAAGACTTAGTCTTCATGTACTTAAGTTTGCATTGTGTCTCTTATATTTATTTCCGATGAAATTTCTGTGTTTCATCGTGAATGGGAAGGTCCAAGGGATATAGTAAACCTGCAGAGGTGCATCGGAAAGTAAAACTGATGAAACAGGAAACGCTCAAAACATAGACAGTAGGAAGACTTAGTCTTCCTGTACTTAAGTCGGCATTGCGTCTCTTATATTTATTTCCGATGCAATTTCTGTTTTTCATCGTCAATGGGAAGGTCCAATGGATACAGTAAACCCTGCAGAGGTGAATCGGAATGTAAAACTGGTGACACAGGAAACGCTCAAAACATTGACAGTAGGAAGACTCAGTCTTCCTGTACTTAAGTCGGCATTGTGTCTCTTATATTTAAATTCGATGCAATTTGTGTGTTTCATCGCCAATGGCAAGGTCCAAGGGATACATCAAAACCTGCAGAGGTGCATCAGAATGTAAAACTGCTGACACAGGAAACGCTCAAACATAGACAGTAGGAAGACTCAGTCTTTCTGTACTTAAGTCGGCATTGTTTCTCTTATATTTAATTCCGATGCAATTTCTGTGTTTCATCGTGAATGGGAAGGTCCAAGGGATACAGTAAACCTGCAGAGGTGCATCGGAATGTAAAACTAGTGACACAGGAAACGCTCAAAACATAGACAGTAGGAAGACTTAGTCTTCCTGTACTTAAGTCGGCATTGTGTCTCTTATATTTAATTCCGATGCAATTTCTGTGTTTAATCGTCACTGTGAAGGTCCAAGGGATACAGTAAACCTGTACAGGTGCATCGGAATGTAAAACTGGTGACACAGGAAACGCTCAAATTATAGACAGTAGGAAGACTCAGTCTTCCTGTACTTAAGTCGGCATTGTGTCTCTTATGTTTAATTCCGATGCAATTTCTGTGTTTCATCGTCAATGGGAAAGTCCATGGGATACAGTAAACCTGCAAAGGTGCATCAGAATGTAAAACTAGTGACACAGGAAACGCTCATAACATTGACAGTAGGAAGACTCAGTCTTCCTGTACTTAAGTCGGAATTGTGTCTCTTATATTTAATTCCGATGCAATTTCTGTGTTTCATCGCCAATGGGAAGTTCCAAGGGATTCAGTAAACCTGCAGAGGTGCATCGGAATATATAACTGGTGACACAGGAAACGCTCAAAACATAGACAGTAGGAAGACTCAGTCTTCCTGTACTTAAGTCGGAATTGTGTCTCTTATATTTTAATTCCGATGCAATTTCTGTGTTTCATCGTCAATGGGAAGGTCCATGAGATGCAGTAAACCTGCAAAGGTGCATCAGAATGTAAAACTAGTGACACAGGAAACGCTCAAAACATTGACAGTAGGAAGACTCAGTCTTCCTATACTTAAGTCAGAATTGTGTCTCTTATATTTAATTCCGATGAAATTTCTGTGTTTCATCGTGAATGGTAAGGTCCAAGGGATATAGTAAACCTGCAGAGGTGCATCGGAAAGTAAAACTGATGACACAGGAAACGCTCAAAACATAGACAGTAGGAAGACTTAGTCTTCCTGTACTTAAGTCGGCATTGCGTCTCTTATATTTAATTCCGATGCAATTTCTGTGTTTCATCGTCAATGGGAAGGTCCAAGGGATACAGTAAACCTGCAGAGGTGCATCGGAATTTATGACTGGTGACACGGGAAACGCTCAAAACATAGACAGTAGGAAGACTCAGTCTTCCTGTACTTAAGTCGGAATTGTGTCTCTTATATTTAATTCCGATGCAATTTCTGTGTTTCATCGTCAATGGGAAGGTCCATGAGATGCAGTAAACCTGCAAAGGTGCATCAGAATGTAAAACTAGTGACACAGGAAACGCTCAAAACATTGACAGTAGGAAGACTCAGTCTTCCTATACTTAAGTCAGAATTGTGTCTCTTATATTTAATTCCGATGAAATTTCTGTGTTTCATCGTGAATGGTAAGGTCCAAGGGATATAGTAAACCTGCAGAGGTGCATCGGAAAGTAAAACTGATGACACAGGAAACGCTCAAAACATAGACAGTAGGAAGACTTAGTCTTCCTGTACTTAAGTCGGCATTGCGTCTCTTATATTTAATTCCGATGCAATTTCTGTGTTTCATCGTCAATGGGAAGGTCCAAGGGATACAGTAAACCTGCAGAGGTGCATCGAAATGTAAAACTAGTGACACAGGAAACGTTAAAAACATAGACAGTAGGAAGACTCAGTCTTCTTGTACTTAAGTCGGCATTGTGTCTCTTATAATTAATTCCGATTCAATTTCTGTGTTTCATCGTGAATGGGATGGTCCAAGGGATACAGTAAACCTGCAGAGGTGCATCGGAATATAAAACTGGTGACACAGGAAACGCTCAAATCATAGACAGTAGGAAGACTCAGTCTTGCTGTACTTAAGTCGGCATTGTGTCTCTTATATTTATTTCCGATGAAATTTCTGTGTTTCATCGTCAATGGGAAGGTCCAAGGGATATAGTAAATCTGCAGAGGTTCATCGGAAAGTAAAACTGATGACACAGGAAACGCTCAAAACATAGACAGTAGGAAGACTTAGTCTTCCTGTACTTAAGTCGGCATTGTGTCTCTTATATTTAATTCCGATGCAATTTCTGTGTTTCATCGTCACTGTGAAGGTCCAAGGGATACAGTATAACTTTACAGGTGCATCGGAATGTAAAACTGGTGACACAGGAAACGCTCAAATTATAGACAGTAGGAAGACTCAGTCTTCCTGTACTTAAGTCGGAATTGTGTCTCTTATATTTAATTCCGATACAATTTCTGTGTTTCATCGTCAATGGGAAGGTCCATGAGATGCAGTAAACCTGCAAAGGTGCATCAGAATGTAAAACTAGTGACACAGGAAACGCTCAAAACATTGACAGTAGGAAGACTCAGTCTTCCTATACTTAAGTCAGAATTGTGTCTCTTATATTTAATTCCGATGAAATTTCTGTGTTTCATCGTGAATGGTAAGGTCCAAGGGATATAGTAAACCTGCAGAGGTGCATCGGAAAGTAAAACTGATGACACAGGAAACGCTCAAAACATAGACAGTAGGAAGACTTAGTCTTCCTGTACTTAAGTCGGCATTGCGTCTCTTATATTTAATTCCGATGCAATTTCTGTGTTTCATCGTCAATGGGAAGGTCCAAGGGATACAGTAAACCTGCAGAGGTGCATCGAAATGTAAAACTAGTGACACAGGAAACGTTAAAACATAGACAGTAGGAAGACTCAGTCTTCTTGTACTTAAGTCGGCATTGTGTCTCTTATAATTAATTCCGATTCAATTTCTGTGTTTCATCGTGAATGGGATGGTCCAAGGGATACAGTAAACCTGCAGAGGTGCATCGGAATATAAAACTGGTGACACAGGAAACGCTCAAATCATAGACAGTAGGAAGACTCAGTCTTGCTGTACTTAAGTCGGCATTGTGTCTCTTATATTTATTTCCGATGAAATTTCTGTGTTTCATCGTCAATGGGAAGGTCCAAGGGATATAGTAAACCTGCAGAGGTTCATCGGTAAGTAAAACTGATGACACAGGAAACGTTAAAAACATAGACAGTAGGAAGACTTAGTCTTCCTGTACTTAAGTCGGCATTGTGTCTCTCATATTTAATTCCGATGCAATTTCTGTGTTTCATCGTCACTGTGAAGGTCCAACGGATACAGTAAAACTGTACAGGTGCATCGGAATGTAAAACTGGTGACACACGAAACGCTCAAATTATAGACAGTAGGAAGACTCAGTCTTCCTGTACTTAAGTCGGAATTGTGTCTCTTATATTTAATTCCGATGCAATTTCTGTGTTTCATCGTCAATGGGAAGGTCCATGGGATGCAGTAAACCTGCAAAGGTGCATCAGAATGTAAAACTAGTGACACAGGAAACGCTCAAACATAGACAGTAGGAAGACTCAGTCTTCCTGTACTTGAGTCGGCATTGTGTCTCTTATATTTTAATTCCGATGCAATTTCTGTGTTTCATCGTCAATGGGAAGGTCGAAGGGATATAGTAAACCTGCAGAGGTGCATCGGAAAGTAAAACTGATGACACAGGAAACGCTCAAAACATAGACAGTAGGAAGACTTAGTCTTCCTGTACTTAAGTCGGCATTGCGTCTCTTATATTTAATTCCGATGCAATTTCTGTGTTTCATCGTCAATGGGAAGTTCCAAGGGATACAGTAAACCTGCAGAGGTGCATCGAAATGTAAAACTAGTGACACAGGAAACGTTAAAAACATAGACAGTAGGAAGACTCAGTCTTCTTGTACTTAAGTCGGCATTGTGTCTCTTATATCTAATTCCGATTCAATTTCTGTGTTTCATCGTGAATGGGAAGGTCCAAGGGATACAGTAAACCTGCAGAGGTTCATCGGAATGTAAAACTGGTGACACAGGAAACGCTCAAATCATAGACAGTAGGAAGACTCAGTCTTGCTGTACTTAAGTCGGCATTGTGTCTCTTATATTTATTTCCGATGAAATTTCTGTGTTTCATCGTCAATGGGAAGGTCCAAGGGATATAGTAAATCTGCAGAGGTTCATCGGAAAGTAAAACTGATGACACAGGAAACGCTCAAAACATAGACAGTAGGAAGACTTAGTCTTCCTGTACTTAAGTCGGCATTGTGTCTCTTATATTTAATTCCGATGCAATTTCTGTGTTTCATCGTCACTGTGAAGGTCCAAGGGATACAGTAAAACTGTACAGGTGCATCGGAATGTAAAACTGGTGACACAGGAAACGCTCAAATTATAGACAGTATGAAGACTCAGTCTTCCTGTACTTAAGTCGGAATTGTGTCTCTTATATTTAATTCCGATGCAATTTCTGTGTTTCATCGTCAATGGGAAGGTCCATGAGATGCAGTAAACCTGCAAAGGTGCATCAGAATGTAAAACTAGTGACACAGGAAACGCTCAAAACATTGACAGTAGGAAGACTCAGTCTTCCTATACTTAAGTCAGAATTGTGTCTCTTATATTTAATTCCGATGAAATTTCTGTGTTTCATCGTGAATGGTAAGGTCCAAGGGATATAGTAAATCTGCAGAGGTTCATCGGAAAGTAAAACTGATGACACAGGAAACGCTCAAAACATAGACAGTAGGAAGACTTAGTCTTCCTGTACTTAAGTCGGCATTGTGTCTCTTATATTTAATTCCGATGCAATTTCTGTGTTTCATCGTCAATGGGAAGGTCCAAGGGATACAGTAAACCTGCAGAGGTGCATCGAAATGTAAAACTAGTGACACAGGAAACGTTAAAAACATAGACAGTAGGAAGACTCAGTCTTCTTGTACTTAAGTCGGCATTGTGTCTCTTATAATTAATTCCGATTCAATTTCTGTGTTTCATCGTGAATGGGATGGTCCAAGGGATACAGTAAACCTGCAGAGGTGCATCGGAATATAAAACTGGTGACACAGGAAACGCTCAAATCATAGACAGTAGGAAGACTCAGTCTTGCTGTACTTAAGTCGGCATTGTGTCTCTTATATTTATTTCCGATGAAATTTCTGTGTTTCATCGTCAATGGGAAGGTCCAAGGGATATAGTAAATCTGCAGAGGTTCATCGGAAAGTAAAACTGATGACACAGGAAACGCTCAAAACATAGACAGTAGGAAGACTTAGTCTTCCTGTACTTAAGTCGGCATTGTGTCTCTTATATTTAATTCCGATGCAATTTCTGTGTTTCATCGTCACTGTGAAGGTCCAAGGGATACAGTAAAACTGTACAGGTGCATCGGAATGTAAAACTGGTGACACAGGAAACGCTCAAATTATAGACAGTAGGAAGACTCAGTCTTCCTGTACTTAAGTCGGAATTGTGTCTCTTATATTTAATTCCGATGCAATTTCTGTGTTTCATCGTCAATGGGAAGGTCCATGAGATGCAGTAAACCTGCAAAGGTGCATCAGAATGTAAAACTAGTGACACAGGAAACGCTCAAAACATTGACAGTAGGAAGACTCAGTCTTCCTATACTTAAGTCAGAATTGTGTCTCTTATATTTAATTCCGATGAAATTTCTGTGTTTCATCGTCAATGGGAAGGTCCAAGGGATACAGTAAACCTGCAGAGGTGCATCGAAATGTAAAACTAGTGACACAGGAAACGTTAAAAACATAGACAGTAGGAAGACTCAGTCTTCTTGTACTTAAGTCGGCATTGTGTCTCTTATAATTAATTCCGATTCAATTTCTGTGTTTCATCGTGAATGGGATGGTCCAAGGGATACAGTAAACCTGCAGAGGTGCATCGGAATATAAAACTGGTGACACAGGAAACGCTCAAATCATAGACAGTAGGAAGACTCAGTCTTGCTGTACTTAAGTCGGCATTGTGTCTCTTATATTTATTTCCGATGAAATTTCTGTGTTTCATCGTCAATGGGAAGGTCCAAGGGATATAGTAAACCTGCAGAGGTTCATCGGTAAGTAAAACTGATGACACAGGAAACGTTAAAAACATAGACAGTAGGAAGACTTAGTCTTCCTGTACTTAAGTCGGCATTGTGTCTCTCATATTTAATTCCGATGCAATTTCTGTGTTTCATCGTCACTGTGAAGGTCCAAGGGATACAGTAAAACTGTACAGGTGCATCGGAATGTAAAACTGGTGACACACGAAACGCTCAAATTATAGACAGTAGGAAGACTCAGTCTTCCTGTACTTAAGTCGGAATTGTGTATCTTATATTTAATTCCGATGCAATTTCTGTGTTTCATCGTCAATGGGAAGGTCCATGGGATGCAGTAAACCAGCAAAGGTGCATCAGAATGTAAAACTAGTGACACAGGAAACGCTCAAAACATTGACAGTAGGAAGACTCAGTCTTCCTGTACTTAAGTCGGAATTGTGACTCTTATATTTAATTCCGATGCAATTTCTGTGTTTCATCGTCAATGGGAAGGTCCAAGGGATACAGTAAACCTGCAGAGGTGCATCGGAATGTAAAACTAGTGACACAGGAAACGCTCAAACATAGACAGTAGGAAGACTCAGTCTTCCTGTACTTAAGTCGGCATTGTGTCTCTTATATTTAATTCCGATGCAATTTCTGTGTTTCATCGTCAATGGGAAGGTCCAAGGGATTCAGTAAACCTGCAGAGGTGCATCGGAATATATAACTGGTGACACAGGAAACGCTCAAAACATAGACAGTAGGAAGACTTAGTCTTCCTGTACTTAAGTTTGCATTGTGTCTCTTATATTTATTTCCGATGAAATTTCTGTGTTTCATCGTGAATGGGAAGGTCCAAGGGATATAGTAAACCTGCAGAGGTGCATCGGAAAGTAAAACTGATGAAACAGGAAACGCTCAAAACATAGACAGTAGGAAGACTTAGTCTTCCTGTACTTAAGTCGGCATTGCGTCTCTTATATTTATTTCCGATGCAATTTCTGTTTTTCATCGTCAATGGGAAGGTCCAATGGATACAGTGAACCCTGCAGAGGTGAATCGGAATGTAAAACTGGTGACACAGGAAACGCTCAAAACATAGACAGTAGGAAGACTTAGTCTTCCTGTACTTAAGTTTGCATTGTGTCTCTTATATTTATTTCCGATGAAATTTCTGTGTTTCATCGTGAATGGGAAGGTCCAAGGGATATAGTAAACCTGCAGAGGTGCATCGGAAAGTAAAACTGATGAAACAGGAAACGCTCAAAACATAGACAGTAGGAAGACTTAGTCTTCCTGTACTTAAGTCGGCATTGCGTCTCTTATATTTATTTCCGATGCAATTTCTGTTTTTCATCGTCAATGGGAAGGTCCAATGGATACAGTGAACCCTGCAGAGGTGAATCGGAATGTAAAACTGGTGACACAGGAAACGCTCAAAACATTGACAGTAGGAAGACTCAGTCTTCCTGTACTTAAATCGGCATTGTTTCTCTTATATTTAATTCCGATGCAATTTCTGTGTTTCATCGTGAATGGGAAGGTCCAAGGGATACAGTAAACCTGCAGAGGTGCATCGGAATGTAAAACTAGTGACACAGGAAACGCTCAAACATAGACAGTAGGAAGACTCAGTCTTCCTGTACTTAAGTCGGCATTGTGTCTCTTATATTTAAATTCGATGCAATTTGTATGTTTCATCGCCAATGGCAAGGTCCAAGGGATACATCAAAACCTGCAGAGGTGCATCAGAATGTAAAACTGGTGACACAGGAAACGCTCAAACATAGACAGTAGGAAGACTCAGTCTTTCTGTACTTAAATCGGCATTGTTTCTCTTATATTTAATTCCGATGCAATTTCTGTGTTTCATCGTGAATGGGAAGGTCCAAGGGATACAGTAAACCTGCAGAGGTGCATCGGAATGTAAAACTAGTGACACAGGAAACGCTCAAAACATAGACAGTAGGAAGACTTAGTCTTCCTGTACTTAAGTCGGCATTGTGTCTCTTATATTTAATTCCGATGCAATTTCTGTGTTTAATCGTCACTGTGAAGGTCCAAGGGATACAGTAAACCTGTACAGGTGCATCGGAATGTAAAACTGGTGACACAGGAAACGCTCAAATTATAGACAGTAGGAAGACTCAGTCTTCCTGTACTTAAGTCGGCATTGTGTCTCTTATGTTTAATTCCGATGCAATTTCTGTGTTTCATCGTCAATGGGAAAGTCCATGGGATACAGTAAACCTGCAAAGGTGCATCAGAATGTAAAACTAGTGACACAGGAAACGCTCATAACATTGACAGTAGGAAGACTCAGTCTTCCTGTACTTAAGTCGGAATTGTGTCTCTTATATTTAATTCCGATGCAATTTCTGTGTTTCATCGCCAATGGGAAGTTCCAAGGGATAAAGTAAACCTGCAGAGGTGCATCGGAATGTAAAACTAGTGACAAAGGAAACGCTCAAACATAGACAGTAGGAAGACTCAGTCTTCCTGTACTTAAGTCGGCATTGTGTCTCTTATATTTTAATTCCGATGCAATTTCTGTGTTTCATCGTCAATGGGAAGGTCCAAGGGATACAGTAAACCTGCAGAGGTGCATCGGAATGTATGACTGGTGACACAGGAAACGCTCAAAACATAGACAGTAGGAAGACTCAGTCTTCCTGTACTTAAGTCGGCATTGTGTCTCTTATATTTATTTCCGATGAAATTTCTGTGTTTCATCGTGAATGGTAAGGTCCAAGGCATATAGTAAACCTGCAGAGGTGCATCGGAAAGTAAAACTGATGACACAGGAAACGCTCAAAACATAGACAGTAGGAAGACTTAGTCTTCCTGTACTTAAGTCGGCATTGCGTCTCTTATATTAAATTCCGATGCTATTTCTGTGTTTCATCGTCAATGGGAAGGTCCAAGGGATACAGTAAACCTGCAGAGGTGCATCGAAATATAAAACTAGTGACACAGGAAACGTTAAAAACATAGACAGTAGGAAGACTCAGTCTTCTTGTACTTAAGTCGGCATTGTGTCTCTTATATCTAATTCCGATTCAATTTCTGTGTTTCATCGTGAATGGGAAGGTCCAAGGGATACAGTAAACCTGCAGAGGTGCATCGGAATGTAAAACTGGTGACACAGGAAACGCTCAAATCATAGACAGTAGGAAGACTCAGTCTTGCTGTACTTAAGTCGGCATTGTGTCTCTTATATTTATTTCCGATGAAATTTCTGTGTTTCATCGTCAATGGGAAGGTCCAAGGGATATAGTAAATCTGCAGAGGTTCATCGGAAAGTAAAACTGATGACACACGAAACGCTCAAAACATAGACAGTAGGAAGACTTAGTCTTCCTGTACTTAAGTCGGCATTGTGTCTCTTATATTTAATTCCGATGCAATTTCTGTGTTTCATCGTCACTGTGAAGGTCCAAGGGATACAGTAAAACTGTACAGGTGCATCGGAATGTAAAACTGGTGACACAGGAAACGCTCAAATTATAGACAGTAGGAAGACTCAGTCTTCCTGTACTTAAGTCGGAATTGTGTATCTTATATTTAATTCCGATGCAATTTCTGTGTTTCATCGTCAATGGGAAAGTCCATGGGATACAGTAAACCTGCAAAGGTGCATCAGAATGTAAAACTAGTGACACAGGAAACGCTCATAACATTGACAGTAGGAAGACTCAGTCTTCCTGTACTTAAGTCGAAATTGTGTCTCTTATATTTAATTCCGATGCAATTTCTGTGTTTCATCGTCAATGGGAAGTTCCAAGGGATACAGTAAACCTGCAGAGGTGCATCGGAATGTAAAACTAGTGACAAAGGAAACGCTCAAACATAGACAGTAGGAAGACTCAGTCTTCCTGTACTTAAGTCGGCATTGTGTCTCTTATATTTAATTCCGATGCAATTTCTGTGTTTCATCGTCAATGGGGAGGTCCAAGGGAGACAGTAAACCTGCAGAGGTGCATCGGAATGTAAAACTAGTGACAAAGGAAACGCTCAAACATAGACAGTAGGAAGACTCAGTCTTCCTGTACTTGAGTCGGCTTTGTGTCTCTTATATTTTAATTCCGATGCAATTTCTGTGTTTCATCGTCAATGGGAAGGTCCAAGGGATACAGTAAACCTGCAGAGGTGCATCGGAATGTATAACTGGTGACACAGGAAACGCTCAAAGCATAGACAGTAGGAAGACTCAGTCTTCCTGTACTTAAGTCGGCATTGTGTCTCTTATATTTATTTCCGATGAAATTTCTGTGTTTCATCGTGAATGGTAAGGTCCAAGGGATATAGTAAACCTGCAGAGGTGCATCGGAAAGTAAAACTCATGACACAGGAAACGCTCAAAACATAGACAGTAGGAAGACTTAGTCTTCCTGTACTTAAGTCGGCATTGCGTCTCTTATATTTAATTCCGATGCAATTTCTGTGATTCATCGTCAATGGGAAGTTCCAAGGGATACAGTAAACCTGCAGATGTGCATCGAAATGTAAAACTAGTGACACAGGAAACGTTAAAAACATAGACAGTAGGAAGACTCAGTCTTCTTGTACTTAAGTCGGCATTGTGTCTCTTATATCTAATTCCGATTCAATTTCTGTGTTTCATCGTGAATGGGAAGGTCCAAGGGATACAGTAAACCTGCAGAGGTTCATCGGAATGTAAAACTGGTGACACAGGAAACGCTCAAATCATAGACAGTAGGAAGACTCAGTCTTGCTGTACTTAAGTCGGCATTGTGTCTCTTATATTTATTTCCGATGAAATTTCTGTGTTTCATCGTCAATGGGAAGGTCCAAGGGATATAGTAAATCTGCAGAGGTTCATCGGAAAGTAAAACTGATGACACAGGAAACGCTCAAAACATAGACAGTAGGAAGACTTAGTCTTCCTGTACTTAAGTCGGCATTGTGTCTCTTATATTTAATTCCGATGCAATTTCTGTGTTTCATCGTCACTGTGAAGGTCCAAGAGATACAGTAAAACTGTACAGGTGCATCGGAATGTAAAACTGGTGACACAGGAAACGCTCAAATTATAGACAGTAGGAAGACTCAGTCTTCCTGTACTTAAGTCGGAATTGTGTATCTTATATTTAATTCCGATGCAATTTCTGTGTTTCATCGTCAATGGGAAGGTCCATGAGATGCAGTAAACCTGCAAAGGTGCATCAGAATGTAAAACTAGTGACACAGGAAACGCTCAAAACATTGACAGTAGGAAGACTCAGTCTTCCTATACTTAAGTCAGAATTGTGTCTCTTATATTTAATTCCGATGAAATTTCTGTGTTTCATCGTGAATGGTAAGGTCCAAGGGATATAGTAAACCTGCAGAGGTGCATCGGAAAGTAAAACTGATGACACAGGAAACGCTCAAAACATAGACAGTAGGAAGACTTAGTCTTCCTGTACTTAAGTCGGCATTGCGTCTCTTATATTTAATTCCGATGCAATTTCTGTGTTTCATCGTCAATGGGAAGGTCCAAGGGATACAGTAAACCTGCAGAGGTGCATCGAAATGTAAAACTAGTGACACAGGAAACGTTAAAAACATAGACAGTAGGAAGACTCAGTCTTCTTGTACTTAAGTCGGCATTGTGTCTCTTATAATTAATTCCGATTCAATTTCTGTGTTTCATCGTGAATGGGATGGTCCAAGGGATACAGTAAACCTGCAGAGGTGCATCGGAATATAAAACTGGTGACACAGGAAACGCTCAAATCATAGACAGTAGGAAGACTCAGTCTTGCTGTACTTAAGTCGGCATTGTGTCTCTTATATTTATTTCCGATGAAATTTCTGTGTTTCATCGTCAATGGGAAGGTCCAAGGGATATAGTAAACCTGCAGAGGTTCATCGGTAAGTAAAACTGATGACACAGGAAACGTTAAAAACATAGACAGTAGGAAGACTTAGTCTTCCTGTACTTAAGTCGGCATTGTGTCTCTCATATTTAATTCCGATGCAATTTCTGTGTTTCATCGTCACTGTGAAGGTCCAACGGATACAGTAAAACTGTACAGGTGCATCGGAATGTAAAACTGGTGACACACGAAACGCTCAAATTATAGACAGTAGGAAGACTCAGTCTTCCTGTACTTAAGTCGGAATTGTGTCTCTTATATTTAATTCCGATGCAATTTCTGTGTTTCATCGTCAATGGGAAGGTCCATGGGATGCAGTAAACCTGCAAAGGTGCATCAGAATGTAAAACTAGTGACACAGGAAACGCTCAAAACATTGACAGTAGGAAGACTCAGTCTTCCTGTACTTAAGTCGGAATTGTGTCTCTTATATTTAATTCCGATGCAATTTCTGTGTTTCATCGTCAATGGGAAGGTCCAAGGGTTTCAGTAAACCTGCAGAGGTGCATCGGAATATATAACTGGTGACACAGGAAACGCTCAAAACATAGACAGTAGGAAGACTTAGTCTTCCTGTACTTAAGTTTGCATTGTGTCTCTTATATTTATTTCCGATGACATTTCTGTGTTTCATCGTGAATGGGAAGGTCCAAGGGATATAGTAAACCTGCAGAGGTGCATCGGAAAGTAAAACTGATGAAACAGGAAACGCTCAAAACATAGACAGTAGGAAGACTTAGTCTTCCTGTACTTAAGTCGGCATTGCGTCTCTTATATTTATTTCCGATGCAATTTCTGTTTTTCATCGTCAATGGGAAGGTCCAATGGATACAGTGAACCCTGCAGAGGTGAATCGGAATGTAAAACTGGTGACACAGGAAACGCTCAAAACATAGACAGTAGGAAGACTTAGTCTTCCTGTACTTAAGTTTGCATTGTGTCTCTTATATTTATTTCCGATGAAATTTCTGTGTTTCATCGTGAATGGGAAGGTCCAAGGGATATAGTAAACCTGCAGAGGTGCATCGGAAAGTAAAACTGATGAAACAGGAAACGCTCAAAACATAGACAGTAGGAAGACTTAGTCTTCCTGTACTTAAGTCGGCATTGCGTCTCTTATATTTATTTCCGATGCAATTTCTGTTTTTCATCGTCAATGGGAAGGTCCAATGGATACAGTGAACCCTGCAGAGGTGAATCGGAATGTAAAACTGGTGACACAGGAAACGCTCAAAACATTGACAGTAGGAAGACTCAGTCTTCCTGTACTTAAATCGGCATTGTTTCTCTTATATTTAATTCCGATGCAATTTCTGTGTTTCATCGTGAATGGGAAGGTCCAAGGGATACAGTAAACCTGCAGAGGTGCATCGGAATGTAAAACTAGTGACACAGGAAACGCTCAAACATAGACAGTAGGAAGACTCAGTCTTCCTGTACTTAAGTCGGCATTGTGTCTCTTATATTTAAATTCGATGCAATTTGTATGTTTCATCGCCAATGGCAAGGTCCAAGGGATACATCAAAACCTGCAGAGGTGCATCAGAATGTAAAACTGGTGACACAGGAAACGCTCAAACATAGACAGTAGGAAGACTCAGTCTTGCTGTACTTAAGTCGGCATTGTTTCTCTTATATTTAATTCCGATGCAATTTCTGTGTTTCATCGTGAATGGGAAGGTCCAAGGGATACAGTAAACCTGCAGAGGTGCATCGGAATGTAAAACTAGTGACACAGGAAACGCTCAAAACATAGACAGTAGGAAGACTTAGTCTTCCTGTACTTAAGTCGGCATTGTGTCTCTTATATTTAATTCCGATGCAATTTCTGTGTTTAATCGTCACTGTGAAGGTCCAAGGGATACAGTAAACCTGTACAGGTGCATCGGAATGTAAAACTGGTGACACAGGAAACGCTCAAATTATAGACAGTAGGAAGACTCAGTCTTCCTGTACTTAAGTCGGCATTGTGTCTCTTATGTTTAATTCCGATGCAATTTCTGTGTTTCATCGTCAATGGGAAAGTCCATGGGATACAGTAAACCTGCAAAGGTGCATCAGAATGTAAAACTAGTGACACAGGAAACGCTCATAACATTGACAGTAGGAAGACTCAGTCTTCCTGTACTTAAGTCGGAATTGTGTCTCTTATATTTAATTCCGATGCAATTTCTGTGTTTCATCGCCAATGGGAAGTTCCAAGGGATACAGTAAACCTGCAGAAGTGCATCGGAATGTAAAACTAGTGATAAAGGAAACGCTCAAACATAGACAGTAGGAAGACTCAGTCTTCCTGTACTTAAGTCGGCATTGTGTCTCTTATATTTTAATTCCGATGCAATTTCTGTGTTTCATCGTCAATGGGAAGGTCCAAGGGATACAGTAAACCTGCAGAGGTGCATCGGAATGTATGACTGGTGACACAGGAAACGCTCAAAACATAGACAGTAGGAAGACTCAGTCTTCCTGTACTTAAGTCGGCATTGTGTCTCTTATATTTATTTCCGATGAAATTTCTGTGTTTCATCGTGAATGGTAAGGTCCAAGGCATATAGTAAACCTGCAGAGGTGCATCGGAAAGTAAAACTGATGACACAGGAAACGCTCAAAACATAGACAGTAGGAAGACTTAGTCTTCCTGTACTTAAGTCGGCATTGCGTCTCTTATATTAAATTCCGATGCTATTTCTGTGTTTCATCGTCAATGGGAAGGTCCAAGGGATACAGTAAACCTGCAGAGGTGCATCGAAATATAAAACTAGTGACACAGGAAACGTTAAAAACATAGACAGTAGGAAGACTCAGTCTTCTTGTACTTAAGTCGGCATTGTGTCTCTTATATTTAATTCCGATTCAATTTCTGTGTTTCATCGTGAATGGGAAGGTCCAAGGGATACAGTAAACCTGCAGAGGTGCATCGGAATGTAAAACTGGTGACACAGGAAACGCTCAAATCATAGACAGTAGGAAGACTCAGTCTTGCTGTACTTAAGTCGGCATTGTGTCTCTTATATTTATTTCCGATGAAATTTCTGTTTCATCGTCAATGGGAAGGTCCAAGGGATATAGTAAATCTGCAGAGGTTCATCGGAAAGTAAAACTGATGACACACGAAACGCTCAAAACATAGACAGTAGGAAGACTTAGTCTTCCTGTACTTAAGTCGGCATTGTGTATCTTATATTTAATTCCGATGCAATTTCTGTGTTTCATCGTCACTGTGAAGGTCCAAGGGATACAGTAAAACTGTACAGGTGCATCGGAATGTAAAACTGGTGACACAGGAAACGCTCAAATTATAGACAGAAGGAAGACTCAGTCTTCCTGTACTTAAGTCGGAATTGTGTCTCTTATATTTAATTCCGATGCAATTTCTGTGTTTCATCGTCAATGGGAAGGTCCATGAGATGCAGTAAACCTGCAAAGGTGCATCAGAATGTAAAACTAGTGACACAGGAAACGCTCAAAACATTGACAGTAGGAAGACTCAGTCTTCCTATACTTAAGTCAGAATTGTGTCTCTTATATTTAATTCCGATGCAATTTCTGTGTTTCATCGTCAATGGGAATGTCCAAGGGATACAGTTAACCTGCAGAGGTGCATCGGAATGTAAAACTAGTGACACAGGAAACGCTCAAACATAGACAGTAGGAAGACTCAGTCTTTCTGTACTTAAGTCGGCATTGTGTCTCTTATATTTAATTCCGATGCAATTTCTGTGTTTCATCGTCAATGGGAAGGTCCAAGGGATACAGTAAACCTGCAGAGGTGCATCGGAATGTAAAACTAGTGACAAAGGAAACGCTCAAACATAGACAGTAGGAAGACTCAGTCTTCCTGTAATTGAGTCGGCATTGTGTCTCTTATATTTTAATTCCGATGCAATTTCTGTGTTTCATCGTCAATGGGAAGGTCCAAGGGATACAGTAAACCTGCAGAGGTGCATCGGAATGTATAACTGGTGACACAGGAAACGCTCAAAGCATAGACAGTAGGAAGACTCAGTCTTCCTGTACTTAAGTCGGCATTGTGTCTCTTATATTTATTTCCCATGAAATTTCTGTGTTTCATCGTGAATGGTAAGGTCCAAGGGATATAGTAAACCTGCAGAGGTGCATCGGAAAGTAAAACTGATGACACAGGAAACGCTCAAAACATAGACAGTAGGAAGACTTAGTCTTCCTGTACTTAAGTCGGCATTGCGTCTCTTATATTTAATTCCGATGCAATTTCTGTGTTTCATCGTCAATGGGAAGGTCCAAGGGATACAGTAAACCTGCAGAGGTGCATCGAAATGTAAAACTAGTGACACAGGAAACGTTAAAAACATAGACAGTAGGAAGACTCAGTCTTCTTGTACTTAAGTCGGCATTGTGTCTCTTATAATTAATTCCGATTCAATTTCTGTGTTTCATCGTGAATGGGATGGTCCAAGGGATACAGTAAACCTGCAGAGGTGCATCGGAATATAAAACTGGTGACACAGGAAACGCTCAAATCATAGACAGTAGGAAGACTCAGTCTTGCTGTACTTAAGTCGGCATTGTGTCTCTTATATTTATTTCCGATGAAATTTCTGTGTTTCATCGTCAAAGGGAAGGTCCAAGGGATATAGTAAACCTGCAGAGGTTCATCGGTAAGTAAAACTGATGACACAGGAAACGTTAAAAACATAGACAGTAGGAAGACTTAGTCTTCCTGTACTTAAGTCGGCATTGTGTCTCTCATATTTAATTCCGATGCAATTTCTGTGTTTCATCGTCACTGTGAAGGTCCAACGGATACAGTAAAACTGTACAGGTGCATCGGAATGTAAAACTGGTGACACAGGAAACGCTCAAATTATAGACAGTAGGAAGACTCAGTCTTCCTGTACTTGAGTCGGAATTGTGTCTCTTATATTTAATTCCGATGCAATTTCTGTGTTTCATCGTCAATGGGAAGGTCCATGGGATGCAGTAAACCTGCAAAGGTGCATCAGAATGTAAAACTAGTGACACAGGAAACGCTCAAAACATTGACAGTAGGAAGACTCAGTCTTCCTGTACTTAAGTCGGAATTGTGACTCTTATATTTAATTCCGATGCAATTTCTGTGTTTCATCGTCAATGGGAAGGTCCAAGGGATACAGTAAACCTGCAGAGGTGCATCGGAATGTAAAACTAGTGACACAGGAAACGCTCAAACATAGACAGTAGGAAGACTCAGTCTTCCTGTACTTAAGTCGGCATTGTGTCTCTTATATTTAATTCCGATGCAATTTCTGTGTTTCATCGTCAATGGGAAGGTCCAAGGGATTCAGTAAACCTGCAGAGGTGCATCGGAATATATAACTGGTGACACAGGAAACGCTCAAAACATAGACAGTAGGAAGACTTAGTCTTCCTGTACTTAAGTTTGCATTGTGTCTCTTATATTTATTTCCGATGAAATTTCTGTGTTTCATCGTCAATGGGAAGGTCCAAGGGATATAGTAAACCTGCAGAGGTGCATCGGAAAGTAAAACTGATGAAACAGGAAACGCTCAAAACATAGACAGTAGGAAGACTTAGTCTTCCTGTACTTAAGTCGGCATTGCGTCTCTTATATTTATTTCCGATGCAATTTCTGTTTTTCATCGTCAATGGGAAGGTCCAATGGATACAGTAAACCCTGCAGAGGTGAATCGGAATGTAAAACTGGTGACACAGGAAACGCTCAAAACATTGACAGTAGGAAGACTCAGTCTTCCTGTACTTAAGTCGGCATTGTGTCTCTTATATTTAAATTCGATGCAATTTGTGTGTTTCATCGCCAATGGCAAGGTCCAAGGGATACATCAAAACCTGCAGAGGTGCATCAGAATGTAAAACTGGTGACACAGGAAACGCTCAAACATAGACAGTAGGAAGACTCAGTCTTTCTGTACTTAAGTCGGCATTGTGTCTCTTATATTTTAATTCCGATGCAATTTCTGTGTTTCATCGTCAATGGGAAGGTCCAAGGGATACAGTAAACCTGCAGAGGTGCATCGGAATGTATGACTGGTGACACAGGAAACGCTCAAAACATAGACAGTAGGAAGACTTAGTCTTCCTGTACTTAAGTCGGCATTGTGTCTCTTATATTTAATTCCGATGCAATTTCTGTGTTTCATCGTCACTGTGAAGGTCCAAGGGATACAGTAAACCTGTACAGGTGCATCGGAAAGTAAAACTGGTGACACAGGAAACGCTCAAATTATAGACAGTAGGAAGACTCAGTCTTCCTGTACTTAAGTCGGCATTGTGTCTCTTATGTTTAATTCCGATGCAATTTCTGTGTTTCATCGTCAATGGGAAAGTCCATGGGATACAGTAAACCTGCAAAGGTGCATCAGAATGTAAAACTAGTGACACAGGAAACGCTCAAAACATTGACAGTAGGAAGACTCAGTCTTCCTGTACTTAAGTCGGAATTGTGTCTCTTATATTTAATTCCGATGCAATTTCTGTGTTTCATCGCCAATGGGAAGTTCCAAGGGATACAGTAAACCTGCAGAGGTGCATCGGAATGTAAAACTAGTGACAAAGGAAACGCTCAAACATAGACAGTAGGAAGACTCAGTCTTCCTGTACTTAAGTCGGCATTGTGTCTCTTATATTTTAATTCCGATGCAATTTCTGTGTTTCATCGTCAATGGGAAGGTCCAAGGGATACAGTAAACCTGCAGAGGTGCATCGGAATGTATGACTGGTGACACAGGAAACGCTCAAAACATAGACAGTAGGAAGACTCAGTCTTCCTGTACTTAAGTCGGCATTGTGTCTCTTATATTTATTTCCGATGAAATTTCTGTGTTTCATCGTGAATGGTAAGGTCCAAGGCATATAGTAAACCTGCAGAGGTGCATCGGAAAGTAAAACTGATGACACAGGAAACGCTCAAAACATAGACAGTAGGAAGACTTAGTCTTCCTGTACTTAAGTCGGCATTGCGTCTCTTATATTTAATTCCGATGCAATTTCTGTGTTTCATCGTCAATGGGAAGGTCCAAGGGATACAGTAAACCTGCAGAGGTGCATCGAAATATAAAACTAGTGACACAGGAAACGTTAAAAACATAGACAGTAGGAAGACTCAGTCTTCTTGTACTTAAGTCGGCATTGTGTCTCTTATATCTAATTCCGATTCAATTTCTGTGTTTCATCGTGAATGGGAAGGTCCAAGGGATACAGTAAACCTGCAGAGGTGCATCGGAATGTAAAACTGGTGACACAGGAAACGCTCAAATCATAGACAGTAGGAAGACTCAGTCTTGCTGTACTTAAGTCGGCATTGTGTCTCTTATATTTATTTCCGATGAAATTTCTGTGTTTCATCGTCAATGGGAAGGTCCAAGGGATATAGTAAATCTGCAGAGGTTCATCGGAAAGTAAAACTGATGACACAGGAAACGCTCAAAACATAGACAGTAGGAAGACTTAGTCTTCCTGTACTTAAGTCGGCATTGTGTCTCTTATATTTAATTCCGATGCAATTTCTGTGTTTCATCGTCACTGTGAAGGTCCAAGGGATACAGTAAAACTGTACAGGTGCATCGGAATGTAAAACTGGTGACACAGGAAACGCTCAAATTATAGACAGTAGGAAGACTCAGTCTTCCTGTACTTAAGTCGGAATTGTGTCTCTTATATTTAATTCCGATGCAATTTCTGTGTTTCATCGTCAATGGGAAGGTCCATGAGATGCAGTAAACCTGCAAAGGTGCATCAGAATGTAAAACTAGTGACACAGGAAACGCTCAAAACATTGACAGTGGGAAGACTCAGTCTTCCTATACTTAAGTCGGAATTGTGTCTCTTATATTTAATTCCGATGCAATTTCTGTGTTTCATCGTCAATGGGAATGTCCAAGGGATACAGTTAACCTGCAGAGGTGCATCGGAATGTAAAACTAGTGACACAGGAAACGCTCAAACATAGACAGTAGGAAGACTCAGTCTTCCAGTACTTAAGTCGGCATTGTGTCTCTTATATTTAATTCCGATGCAATTTCTGTGTTTCATCGTCAATGGGAAGGTCCAAGGGATACAGTAAACCTGCAGAGGTGCATCGGAATGTAAAACTAGTGACAAAGGAAACGCTCAAACATAGACAGTAGGAAGACTCAGTCTTCCTGTACTTGAGTCGGTATTGTGTCTCTTATATTTTAATTCCGATGCAATTTCTGTGTTTCATCGTCAATGGGAAGGTCCAAGGCATACAGTAAACCTGCAGAGGTGCATCGGAATGTATAACTGGTGACACAGGAAACGCTCAAAGCATAGACAGTAGGAAGACTCAGTCTTCCTGTACTTAAGTCGGCATTGTGTCTCTTATATTTATTTCCGATGAAATTTCTGTGTTTCATCGTGAATGGTAAGGTCCAAGGGATATAGTAAACCTGCAGAGGTGCATCGGAAAGTAAAACTGATGACACAGGAAACGCTCAAAACATAGACAGTGGGAAGACTTAGTCTTCCTGTACTTAAGTCGGCATTGCGTCTCTTATATTTAATTCCGATGCAATTTCTGTGTTTCATCGTCAATGGGAAGGTCCAAGGGATACAGTAAACCCGCAGAGGTGCATCGAAATGTAAAACTAGTGACACAGGAAACGTTAAAATCATAGACAGTAGGAAGACTCAGTCTTCTTGTACTTAAGTCGGCATTGTGTCTCTGATATTTAATTCCGATGCAATTTCTGTGTTTCATCGTCAATGGGAAGGTCCAAGGGATACAGTAAACCTGCAGAGGTGCATCGGAATGTAAAACTAGTGACACAGGAAACGCTCAAACATAGACAGTAGGAAGACTCAGTCTTCCTGTACTTAAGTCTGCATTGTGTCTCTTATATTTAATTCCGATGCAATTTCTGTGTTTCATCGTCAATGGGAAGGTCTAAGGGATTCAGTAAACCTGCAGAGGTGCATCGGAATATATAACTGGTGACACATGAAACGCTCAAAACATAGACAGTAGGAAGACTTAGTCTTCCTGTACTTAAGTTTGCATTGTGTCACTTATATTTATTTCCGATGAAATTTCTGTGTTTCATCGTGAATGGGAAGGTCCAAGGGATATAGTAAACCTGCATAGGTGCATCGGAAAGTAAAACTGATGACACAGGAAACGCTCAAAACACAGACAGTAGGAAGACTTAGTCTTCCTGTACTTAAGTCGGCATTGCGTCTCTTATATTTATTTCCGATGCAATTTCTGTTTTTCATCGTCAATGGGAAGGTCCAATGGATACAGTAAACCCTGCAGAGGTGAATCGGAATGTACAACTGGTGACACAGGAAACGCTCAAAACATTGACAGTAGGAAGACTCAGTCTTCCTGTACTTAAGTCGGCATTGTGTCTCTTATATTTAAATTCGATGCAAATTGGGTGTTTCATCGCCAATGGCAAGGTCCAAGGGATACATCAAAACCTGCAGAGGTGCATCAGAATGTAAAACTGGTGACACAGGAAACGCTCAAACATAGACAGTAGGAAGACTCAGGCTTTCTGTACTTAAGTCGGCATTGTGTCTCTTATATTTAATTCCCATGCAATTTCTGTGTTTCATCGTGAATGGGAAGGTCCAAGGGATACAGTAAACCTGCAGAGGTGCATCGGAATGTAAAACTAGTGACACAGGAAACGCTCAAAACATAGACAGTAGGAAGACTTAGTCTTCCTGTACTTAAGTCGTCATTGTGTCTCTTATATTTAATTCCGATGCAATTTCTGTGTTTCATCGTCACTGTGAAGGTCCAAGGGATACAGTAAACCTGTACAGGTGCATCGGAAAGTAAAACTGGTGACACAGGAAACGCTCAAATTATAGACAGTAGGAAGACTCAGTCTTCCTGTACTTAAGTCGGCATTGTGTCTCTTATATTTAATTCCGATGCAATTTCTGTGTTTCATCGTCAATGGGAAGGTCCATGGGATACAGTAAACCTGCAAAGGTGCATCAGAATGTAAAACTAGTGACACAGGAATCGCTCAAAACATTGACAGTAGGAAGACTCAGTCTTCCTGTACTTAAGTCGGAATTGTGTCTCTTATATTTAATTCCGATGCAATTTCTGTGTTTCATCGTCAATGGGAAGTTCCAAGGGATACAGTAAACCTGCAGAGGTGCATCGGAATGTAAAACAAGTGACACAGGAAACGCTCAAAACATAGGCAGTAGGAAGACTCAGTCTTCCTGTACTTAAGTCGGCATTGCGTCTCTTATATTTAATTCCGATGCAATTTCTGTGTTTCATCGTCAATGGGAAGGTCCAAGGGATACAGTAAACCTGCAGAGGTGCATCGAAATATAAAACTAGTGACACAGGAAACGTTAAAAACATAGACAGTAGGAAGACTCAGTCTTCTTGTACTTAAGTCGGCATTGTGTCTCTTATATCTAATTCCGATTCAATTTCTGTGTTTCATCGTGAATGGGAAGGTCCAAGGGATACAGTAAACCTGCAGAGGTGCATCGGAATGTAAAACTGGTGACACAGGAAACGCTCAAATCATAGACAGTAGGAAGACTCAGTCTTGCTGTACTTAAGTCGGCATTGTGTCTCTTATATTTATTTCCGATGAAATATCTGTGTTTCATCGTCAATGGGAAGGTCCAAGGGATATAGTAAATCTGCAGAGGTTCATCGGAAAGTAAAACTGATGACACAGGAAACGCTCAAAACATAGACAGTAGGAAGACTTAGTCTTCCTGTACTTAAGTCGGCATTGTGTCTCTTATATTTAATTCCGATGCAATTTCTGTGTTTCATCGTCACTGTGAAGGTCCAAGGGATACAGTAAAACTGTACAGGTGCATCGGAATGTAAAACTGGTGACACAGGAAACGCTCAAATTATAGACAGTAGGAAGACTCAGTCTTCCTGTACTTAAGTCCGAATTGTGTCTCTTATATTTAATTCCGATGCAATTTCTGTGTTTCATCGTCAATGGGAAGGTCCATGAGATGCAGTAAACCTGCAAAGGTGCATCAGAATGTAAAACTAGTGACACAGGAAACGCTCAAAACATTGACAGTGGGAAGACTCAGTCTTCCTATACTTAAGTCGGAATTGTGTCTCTTATATTTTAATTCCGATGCAATTTCTGTGTTTCATCGTCAATGGGAAGGTCCAAGGGATACAGTAAACCTGCAGAGGTGCATCGGAATGTATAACTGGTGACACAGGAAACGCTCAAAGCATAGACAGTAGGAAGACTCAGTCTTCCTGTACTTAAGTCGGCATTGTGTCTCTTATATTTATTTCCGATGAAATTTCTGTGTTTCATCGTGAATGGTAAGGTCCAAGGGATATAGTAAACCTGCAGAGGTGCATCGGAAAGTAAAACTGATGACACAGGAAACGCTCAAAACATAGACAGTGGGAAGACTTAGTCTTCCTGTACTTAAGTCGGCATTGCGTCTCTTATATTTAATTCCGATGCAATTTCTGTGTTTCATCGTCAATGGGAAGGTCCAAGGGATACAGTAAACCCGCAGAGGTGCATCGAAATGTAAAACTAGTGACACAGGAAACGTTAAAATCATAGACAGTAGGAAGACTCAGTCTTCTTGTACTTAAGTCGGCATTGTGTCTCTGATATTTAATTCCGATGCAATTTCTGTGTTTCATCGTCAATGGGAAGGTCCAAGGGATACAGTAAACCTGCAGAGGTGCATCGGAATGTAAAACTAGTGACACAGGAAACGCTCAAACATAGACAGTAGGAAGACTCAGTCTTCCTGTACTTAAGTCTGCATTGTGTCTCTTATATTTAATTCCGATGCAATTTCTGTGTTTCATCGTCAATGGGAAGGTCCAAGGGATTCAGTAAACCTGCAGAGGTGCATCGGAATATATAACTGGTGACACATGAAACGCTCAAAACATAGACAGTAGGAAGACTTAGTCTTCCTGTACTTAAGTTTGCATTGTGTCACTTATATTTATTTCCGATGAAATTTCTGTGTTTCATCGTGAATGGGAAGGTCCAAGGGATATAGTAAACCTGCATAGGTGCATCGGAAAGTAAAACTGATGACACAGGAAACGCTCAAAACACAGACAGTAGGAAGACTTAGTCTTCCTGTACTTAAGTCGGCATTGCGTCTCTTATATTTATTTCCGATGCAATTTCTGTTTTTCATCGTCAATGGGAAGGTCCAATGGATACAGTAAACCCTGCAGAGGTGAATCGGAATGTACAACTGGTGACACAGGAAACGCTCAAAACATTGACAGTAGGAAGACTCAGTCTTCCTGTACTTAAGTCGGCATTGTGTCTCTTATATTTAAATTCGATGCAAATTGGGTGTTTCATCGCCAATGGCAAGGTCCAAGGGATACATCAAAACCTGCAGAGGTGCATCAGAATGTAAAACTGGTGACACAGGAAACGCTCAAACATAGACAGTAGGAAGACTCAGGCTTTCTGTACTTAAGTCGGCATTGTGTCTCTTATATTTAATTCCCATGCAATTTCTGTGTTTCATCGTGAATGGGAAGGTCCAAGGGATACAGTAAACCTGCAGAGGTGCATCGGAATGTAAAACTAGTGACACAGGAAACGCTCAAAACATAGACAGTAGGAAGACTTAGTCTTCCTGTACTTAAGTCGTCATTGTGTCTCTTATATTTAATTCCGATGCAATTTCTGTGTTTCATCGTCACTGTGAAGGTCCAAGGGATACAGTAAACCTGTACAGGTGCATCGGAAAGTAAAACTGGTGACACAGGAAACGCTCAAATTATAGACAGTAGGAAGACTCAGTCTTCCTGTACTTAAGTCGGCATTGTGTCTCTTATATTTAATTCCGATGCAATTTCTGTGTTTCATCGTCAATGGGAAGGTCCATGGGATACAGTAAACCTGCAAAGGTGCATCAGAATGTAAAACTAGTGACACAGGAATCGCTCAAAACATTGACAGTAGGAAGACTCAGTCTTCCTGTACTTAAGTCGGAATTGTGTCTCTTATATTTAATTCCGATGCATTTTCTGTGTTTCATCGTCAATGGGAAGTTCCAAGGGATACAGTAAACCTGCAGAGGTGCATCGGAATGTAAAACAAGTGACACAGGAAACGCTCAAAACATAGGCAGTAGGAAGACTCAGTCTTCCTGTACTTAAGTCAGCATTGTGTCTCTTATATTTAATTCCGATGCAATTTCTGTGTTTCATCGTCAATGGGAAGGTCCAAGGGATAAAGCAAACCTGCAGAGGTGCATCTGAATGAAAAACTGGTGACACAGGAAACGCTCAAATCATAGACAGTAGGAAGACTCAGTCTTGCTGTACTTAAGTCGGCATTGTGTCTCTTATATTTATTTCCGATGAAATTTCTGTGTTTCATCGTCAATGGGAAGATCCAAGGGATACAGTAAACCTGCAGAGGGGCATCGGAAAGTAAAACTGATGACACAGAAAACGCTCAAAATATAGACAGTAGGAAGACTTATTCTTCCTGTACTTATGTCGGCATTGTGTCTCTTATATTTAATTCCGATGCAATTTCTGTGTTTCATCGTCACTGTGAAGGTCCAAGGGATACAGTAAACCTGTACAGGTGCATCGGAATGTAAAACTGGTGACACAGGAAACGCTCAAATTATATCCAGTAGGAAGACTCAGTCTTCCTGTACTTAAGTCGGCATTGTGTCTCTTGTATTTAATTCCGATGCAATTTCTGTGTTTCATCGTCAATGGGAAGGTCCATGGGATACAGTAAACTTGCAAAGGTGCATCAGAATGTAAAACTAGTGACACAGGAAACGCTCATAACATTGACAGTAGGAAGACTCAGTCTTCCTGTACTTAAGTCGGAATTGTGTGTCTTATATTTAATTCCGATGCAATTTCTGTGTTTCATCGTCAATGGGAAGTTCCAAGGGATACAGTAAACCTGCAGAGGTGCATCGGAATGTAAAACTAGTGTCAAAGGAAACGCTCAAACATAGACAGTAGGAAGACTCAGTCTTCCTGTACTTAAGTCGGCATTGTGTCTCTTATATTTTAATTCCGATGCAATTTCTGTGTTTCATCGTCAATGGGAAGGTCCAAGGGATACAGTAAACCTGCAGAGGTGCATCGGAATGTATGACTGGTGACACAGGAAACGCTCAAAACATAGACAGTATGAAGACTCAGTCTTCCTGTACTTAAGTCGGCATTGTGTCTCTTATATTTATTTCCGATGAAATTTCTGTGTTTCATCGTGAATGGTAAGGTCCAAGAGATATAGTAAACCTGCAGAGGTGCATCGGAAAGTAAAACTGATGACACAGGAAACGCTCAAAACATAGACAGTAGGAAGACTTAGTCTTCCTGTACTTAAGTCGGCATTGCGTCTCTTATATTTCATTCCGATTCAATTTCTGTGTTTCATCGTGAATGGGAAGGTCCAAGGGATACAGTAATCCTGCAGAGGTGCATCGGAATGCAAAACTGATGACACAGGAAACGCTCAAACATAGACAGTAGGAAGACTTAGTCTTCCTGTACTTAAGTCGGCATTGCGTCTCTTATATTTAATTCCGATTCAATTTCTGTGTTTCATCGTGAATGGGAAGGTCCAAGGGATACAGTAAACCTGCAGAGGTGCATCGGAATGCAAAACTGGTGACACAGGAAACGCTCGAATCATAGACAGTAGGAAGACTCAGTCTTGCTGTACTTAAGTCGGCATTGTGTCTCTTATATTTAATTCCGATGCAATTTCTGTGTTTCATCGTCACTGTGAAGGTCCAAGGGATACAGTAAACCTGTACAGGTGCATCGGAAAGTAAAACTGGTGACACAGGAAACGCTCAAATTATATCCAGTAGGAAGACTCAGTCTTCCTGTACTTAAGTCGGCATTGTGTCTCTTGTATTTAATTCCGATGCAATTTCTGTGTTTCATCGTCAATGGGAAGGTCCATGGGATACAGTAAACTTGCAAAGGTGCATCAGAATGTAAAACTAGTGACACAGGAAACGCTCATAACATTGACAGTAGGAAGACTCAGTCTTCCTGTACTTAAGTCGGAATTGTGTGTCTTATATTTAATTCCGATGCAATTTCTGTGTTTCATCGTCAATGGGAAGTTCCAAGGGATACAGTAAACCTGCAGAGGTGCATCGGAATGTAAAACTAGTGTCAAAGGAAACGCTCAAACATAGACAGTAGGAAGACTCAGTCTTCCTGTACTTAAGTCGGCATTGTGTCTCTTATATTTTAATTCCGATGCAATTTCTGTGTTTCATCGTCAATGGGAAGGTCCAAGGGATACAGTAAACCTGCAGAGGTGCATCGGAATGTATGACTGGTGACACAGGAAACGCTCAAAACATAGACAGTATGAAGACTCAGTCTTCCTGTACTTAAGTCGGCATTGTGTCTCTTATATTTATTTCCGATGAAATTTCTGTGTTTCATCGTGAATGGTAAGGTCCAAGGGATATAGTAAACCTGCAGAGGTGCATCGGAAAGTAAAACTGATGACACAGGAAACGCTCAAAACATAGACAGTAGGAAGACTTAGTCTTCCTGTACTTAAGTCGTCATTGCGTCTCTTATATTTCATTCCGATTCAATTTCTGTGTTTCATCGTGAATGGGAAGGTCCAAGGGATACAGTAATCCTGCAGAGGTGCATCGGAATGCAAAACTGATGACACAGGAAACGCTCAAAACATAGACAGTAGGAAGACTTAGTCTTCCTGTACTTAAGTCGGCATTGCGTCTCTTATATTTAATTCCGATTCAATTTCTGTGTTTCATCGTGAATGGGAAGGTCCAAGGGATACAGTAAACCTGCAGAGGTGCATCGGAATGCAAAACTGGTGACACAGGAAACGCTCAAATCATAGACAGTAGGAAGACTCAGTCTTGCTGTACTTAAGTCGGCATTGTGTCTCTTATATTTATTTCCGATGAAATTTCTGTGTTTCATCGTCAATGGGAAGGTCCAAGGGATATAGTAAACCTGCAGAGGTTCATCGGAAAGTAAAACTGATGACACAGGAAACGCTCAAAACATAGACAGTAGGAAGACTTAGTCTTCCAGTACTTAAGTCGGCATTGTGTCTCTTATATTTTATTCCAATGCAATTTCTGTGTTTCATCGTCACTGTGAAGGTCCAAGGGATACAGTAAAACTGTACAGGTGCATCGGAATGTAAAACTGGTGACACAGGAAACGCTCAAATTATAGACAGTAGGAAGACTCAGTCTTCCTGTACTTAAGTCGGAATTGTGTCTCTTATATTTAATTCCGATGCAATTTCTGTGTTTCATCGTCAATGGGAAGGTCCATGGGATGCAGTAAACCTGCAAAGGTGCATCAGAATGTAAAACTAGTGACACAGGAAAAGCTCAAAACATTGACAGTAGGAAGACTCAGTCTTCCTGTAATTAAGTCGGCATTGTGTCTCTTATATTTAAATTCGATGCAAATTGGGTGTTTCATCGCCAATGGCAAGGTCCAAGGGATACATCAAAACCTGCAGAGGTGCATCAGAATGTAAAACTGGAGACACAGGAAACGCTCAAACATAGACAGTAGGAAGACTCAGTCTTTCTGTACTTAAGTCGGCATTGTGTCTCTTATATTTAATTCCCATGCAATTTCTGTGTTTCATCGTGAATGGGAAGGTCCAAGGGATACAGTAAACCTGCAGAGGTGCATCGGAATGTAAAACTAGTGACACAGGAAACGCTCAAAACATACACAGAAGGAAGACTTAGTCTTCCTGTACTTAAGTCGGCATTGTGTCTCTTATATTTAATTCCGATGCAATTTCTGTGTTTCATCGTCACTGTGAAGGTCCAAGGGATACAGTAAACCTGTACAGGTGCATCGGAATGTAAAACTGGTGACACAGGAAACGCTCAAATTATAGACAGTAGGAAGACTCAGTCTTCCTGTACTTAAGTCGGCATTGTGTCTCTTATATTTAATTCCGATGCAATATCTGTGTTTCATCGTCAATGGGAAGGTCCATGGGATACAGTAAACCTGCAAAGGTGCATCAGAATGTAAAACTAGTGACACAGGAGTCGCTCAAAACATTGACAGTAGGAAGACTCAGTCTTCCTGTACTTAAGTCGGAATTGTGTCTCTTATATTTAATTCCGATGCAATTTCTGTGTTTCATCGTCAATGGGAAGTTCCAAGGGATACAGTAAACCTGCAGAGGTGCATCGGAATGTAAAACAAGTGACACAGGAAACGCTCAAAACATAGGCAGTAGGAAGACTCAGTCTTCCTGTACTTAAGTCGGCATTGTGTCTCTTATATTTAATTCCGATGCAATTTCTGTGTTTCATCGTCAATGGGAAGGTCCAAGGGATAAAGCAAACCTGCAGAGGTGCATCTGAATGTAAAACTGGTGACACAGGAAACGCTCAAATCATAGACAGTAGGAAGACTCAGTCTTGCTGTACTTAAGTCGGCATTGTGTCTCTTATATTTATTTCCGATGAAATTTCTGTGTTTCATCGTCAATGGGAAGGTCCAAGGGATACAGTAAACCTGCAGAGGGGCATCGGAAAGTAAAACTGATGACACAGAAAACGCTCAAAATATAGACAGTAGGAAGACTTATTCTTCCTGTACTTATGTCGGCATTGTGTCTCTTATATTTAATTCCGATGCAATTTCTGTGTTTCATCGTCACTGTGAAGGTCCAAGGGATACAGTAAACCTGTACAGGTGCATCGGAATGTAAAACTGGTGACACAGGAAACGCTCAAATTATATCCAGTAGGAAGACTCAGTCTTCCTGTACTTAAGTCGGCATTGTGTCTCTTGTATTTAATTCCGATGCAATTTCTGTGTTTCATCGTCAATGGGAAGGTCCATGGGATACAGTAAACTTGCAAAGGTGCATCAGAATGTAAAACTAGTGACACAGGAAACGCTCATAACATTGACAGTAGGAAGACTCAGTCTTCCTGTACTTAAGTCGGAATTGTGTGTCTTATATTTAATTCCGATGCAATTTCTGTGTTTCATCGTCAATGGGAAGTTCCAAGGGATACAGTAAACCTGCAGAGGTGCATCGGAATGTAAAACTAGTGTCAAAGGAAACGCTCAAACATAGACAGTAGGAAGACTCAGTCTTCCTGTACTTAAGTCGGCATTGTGTCTCTTATATTTTAATTCCGATGCAATTTCTGTGTTTCATCGTCAATGGGAAGGTCCAAGGGATACAGTAAACCTGCAGAGGTGCATCGGAATGTATGACTGGTGACACAGGAAACGCTCAAAACATAGACAGTATGAAGACTCAGTCTTCCTGTACTTAAGTCGGCATTGTGTCTCTTATATTTATTTTCGGTGAAATTTCTGTGTTTCATCGTGAATGGTAAGGTCCAAGGGATATAGTAAACCTGCAGAGGTACATCGGAAAGTAAAACTGATGACACAGGAAACGCTCAAAACATAGACAGTAGGAAGACTTAGTCTTCCTGTACTTAAGTCGGCATTGCGTCTCTTATATTTAATTCCGATTCAATTTCTGTGTTTCATCGTGAATGGGAAGGTCCAAGGGATACAGTAATCCTGCAGAGGTGCATCGGAATGCAAAACTGATGACACAGGAAACGCTCAAAACATAGACAGTAGGAAGACTTAGTCTTCCTGTACTTAAGTCGGCATTGCGTCTCTTATATTTAATTCCGATTCAATTTCTGTGTTTCATCGTGAATGGGAAGGTCCAAGGGATACAGTAAACCTGCAGAGGTGCATCGGAATGCAAAACTGGTGACACAGGAAACGCTCAAATCATAGACAGTAGGAAGACTCAGTCTTGCTGTACTTAAGCCGGCATTGTGTCTCTTATATTTATTTCCGATGAAATTTCTGTGTTTCATCGTCAATGGGAAGGTCCAAGGGATATAGTAAACCTGCAGAGGTTCATCGGAAAGTAAAACTGATGACACAGGAAACGCTCAAAACATAGACAGTAGGAAGACTTAGTCTTCCAGTACTTAAGTCGGCATTGTGTCTCTTATATTTTATTCCAATGCAATTTCTGTGTTTCATCGTCACTGTGACGGTCCAAGGGATACAGTAAAACTGTACAGGTGCATCGGAATGTAAAACTGGTGACACAGGAAACGCTCAAATTATAGACAGTAGGAAGACTCAGTCTTCCTGTACTTAAGTCGGAATTGTGTCTCTTATATTTAATTCCGATGCAATTTCTGTGTTTCATCGTCAATGGGAAGGTCCATGGGATGCAGTAAACCTGCAAAGGTGCATCAGAATGTAAAACTAGTGACACAGGAAACGCTCAAAACATTGACAGTAGGAAGACTCTGTCTTCCTGTAATTAAGTCGGCATTGTGTCTCTTATATTTAAATTCGATGCAAATTGGGTGATTCATCGCCAATGGCAAGGTCCAAGGGATACATCAAAACCTGCAGAGGTGCATCAGAATGTAAAACTGGAGACACAGGAAACGCTCAAACATAGACAGTAGGAAGACTCAGTCTTCCTGTACTTAAGTCGGCATTGTGTCTCTTATATTTAATTCCGATGCAATTTCTGTGTTTCATCGTCACTGTGAAGGTCCAAGGGATACAGTAAACCTGTACAGGTGCATCGGAATGTAAAACTGGTGACACAGGAAACGCTCAAATTATATCCAGTAGGAAGACTCAGTCTTCCTGTACTTAAGTCGGCATTGTGTCTCTTGTATTTAATTCCGATGCAATTTCTGTGTTTCATCGTCAATGGGAAGGTCCAAGGGATACAGTAAACCTGCAGAGGTGCATCGGAATGTAAAACTAGTGTCAAAGGAAACGCTCAAACATAGACAGTAGGAAGACTCAGTCTTCCTGTACTTAAGTCGGCATTGTGTCTCTTATATTTTAATTCCGATGCAATTTCTGTGTTTCATCTTCAATGGGAAGGTCCAAGGGATACAGTAAACCTGCAGAGGTGCATCGGAATGTATGACTGGTGACACAGGAAACGCTCAAAACATAGACAGTATGAAGACTCAGTCTTCCTGTACTTAAGTCGGCATTGTGTCTCTTATATTTATTTCCGATGAAATTTCTGTGTTTCATCGTGAATGGTAAGGTCCAAGGGATATAGTAAACCTGCAGAGGTACATCGGAAAGTAAAACTGATGACACAGGAAACGCTCAAAACATAGACAGTAGGAAGACTTAGTCTTCCTGTACTTAAGTCGGCATTGCGTCTCTTATATTTAATTCCGATTCAATTTCTGTGTTTCATCGTGAATGGGAAGGTCCAAGGGATACAGTAATCCTGCAGAGGTGCATCGGAATGCAAAACTGATGACACAGGAAACGCTCAAAACATAGACAGTAGGAAGACTTAGTCTTCCTGTACTTAAGTCGGCATTGCGTCTCTTATATTTAATTCCGATTCAATTTCTGTGTTTCATCGTGAATGGGAAGGTCCAAGGGATACAGTAAACCTGCAGAGGTGCATCGGAATGCAAAACTGGTGACACAGGAAACGCTCAAATCATAGACAGTAGGAAGACTCAGTCTTGCTGTACTTAAGTCGGCATTGTGTCTCTTATATTTATTTCCGATGAAATTTCTGTGTTTCATCGTCAATGGGAAGGTCCAAGGGATATAGTAAACCTGCAGAGGTTCATCGGAAAGTAAAACTGATGACACAGGAAACGCTCAAAACATAGACAGTAGGAAGACTTAGTCTTCCAGTACTTAAGTCGGCATTGTGTCTCTTATATTTTATTCCAATGCAATTTCTGTGTTTCATCGCCACTGTGAAGGTCCAAGGGATACAGTAAAACTGTACAGGTGCATCGGAATGTAAAACTGTTGACACAGGAAACGCTCAAATTATAGACAGTAGGAAGACTCAGTCTTCCTGTACTTAAGTCGGAATTGTGTCTCTTATATTTAATTCCGATGCAATTTCTGTGTTTCATCGTCAATGGGCAGGTCCATGGGATGCAGTAAACCTGCAAAGGTGCATCAGAATGTAAAACTAGTGACACAGGAAACGCTCAAAACATTGACAGTAGGAAGACTCTGTCTTCCTGTAATTAAGTCGGCATTGTGTCTCTTATATTTAAATTCGATGCAAATTGGGTGTTTCATCGCCAATGGCAAGGTCCAAGGGATACATCAAAACCTGCAGAGGTGCATCAGAATGTAAAACTGGAGACACAGGAAACGCTCAAACATAGACAGTAGGAAGACTCAGTCTTTCTGTACTTAAGTCGGCATTGTGTCTCTTATATTTAATTCCCATGCAATTTCTGTGTTTCATCGTGAATGGGAAGGTCCAAGGGATACAGTAAACCTGCAGAGGTGCATCGGAATGTAAAACTAGTGACACAGGAAACGCTCAAAACATAGACAGAAGGAAGACTTAGTCTTCCTGTACTTAAGTCGGCATTGTGTCTCTTATATTTAATTCCGATGCAATTTCTGTGTTTCATCGTCACTGTGAAGGTCCAAGGGATACAGTAAACCTGTACAGGAGCATCGGAATGTAAAACTGGTGACACAGGAAACGCTCAAATTATAGACAGTAGGAAGACTCAGTCTTCCTGTACTTAAGTCGGCATTGTGTCTCTTATATTTAATTCCGATGCAATTTCTGTGTTTCATCGTCAATGGGAAGGTCCATGGGATACAGTAAACCTGCAAAGGTGCATCAGAATGTAAAACTAGTGACACAGGAGTCGCTCAAAACATTGACAGTAGGAAGACTCAGTCTTCCTGTACTTAAGTCGGAATTGTGTCTCTTATATTTAATTCCGATGCAATTTCTGTGTTTCATCGTCAATGGGAAGTTCCAAGGGATACAGTAAACCTGCAGAGGTGCATCGGAATGTAAAACTAGTGACACAGGAAACGCTCAAAACATAGGCAGTAGGAAGACTCAGTCTTCCTGTACTTAAGTCGGCATTGTGTCTCTTATATTTAATTCCGATGCAATTTCTGTGTTTCATCGTCAATGGGAAGGTCCAAGGGATAAAGCAAACCTGCAGAGGTGAATCTGAATGTAAAACTGGTGACACAGGAAACGCTCAAATCATAGACAGTAGGAAGACTCAGTCTTGCTGTACTTAAGTCGGCATTGTGTCTCTTATATTTATTTCCGATGAAATTTCTGTGTTTCATCGTCAATGGGAAGGTCCAAGGGATACAGTAAACCTGCAGAGGGGCATCGCAAAGTAAAACTGATGACACAGAAAACGCTCAAAATATAGACAGTAGGAAGACTTATTCTTCCTGTACTTATGTCGGCATTGTGTCTCTTATATTTAATTCCGATGCAATTTCTGTGTTTCATCGTCACTGTGAAGGTCCAAGGGATACAGTAAACCTGTACAGGTGCATCGGAATGTAAAACTGGTCACACAGGAAACGCTCAAATTATATACAGTAGGAAGACTCAGTCTTCCTGTACTTAAGTCGGCATTGTGTCTCTTATATTTAATTCCGATGCAATTTCTGTGTTTAATCGTCAATGGGAAGGTCCATGGGATACAGTAAACTTGCAAAGGTGCATCAGAATGTAAAACTAGTGACACAGGAAACGCTCATAACATTGACAGTAGGAAGACTCAGTCTTCCTGTACTTAAGTCGGAATTGTGTGTCTTATATTTAATTCCGATGCAATTTCAGTGTTTCATCGTCAATGGGAAGTTCCAAGGGATACAGTAAACCTGCAGAGGTGCATCGGAATGTAAAACTAGTGTCAAAGGAAACGCTCAAACATAGACAGTAGGAAGACTCAGTCTTCCTGTACTTAAGTCGGCATTGTGTCTCTTATATTTTAATTCCGATGCAATTTCTGTGTTTCATCGTCAATGGGAAGGTCCAAGGGATACAGTAAACCTGCAGAGGTGCATCGGAATGTATGACTGGTGACACAGGAAACGCTCGAAACATAGACAGTAGGAAGACTCAGTCTTCCTGTACTTAAGTCGGCATTGTGTCTCTTATATTTATTTCCGATGAAATTTCTGTGTTTCATCGTGAATGGTAAGGTCCAAGGGATATAGTAAACCTGCAGAGGTGCATCGGAAAGTAAAACTGATGACACAGGAAACGCTCAAAACATAGACAGTAGGAAGACTTAGTCTTCCTGTACTTAAGTCGGCATTGCGTCTCTTATATTTAATTCCGATTCAATTTCTGTGTTTCATCGTGAATGGGAAGGTCCAAGGGATACAGTAATCCTGCAGAGGTGCATCGGAATGCAAAACTGATGACACAGGAAACGCTCAAAACATAGACAGTAGGAAGACTTAGTCTTCCTGTACTTAAGTCGGCATTGCGTCTCTTATATTTAATTCCGATTCAATTTCTGTGTTTCATCGTGAATGGGAAGGTCCAAGGGATACAGTAAACCTGCAGAGGTGCATCGGAATGCAAAACTGGTGACACAGGAAACGCTCAAATCATAGACAGTAGGAAGACTCAGTCTTGCTGTACTTAAGTCGGCATTGTGTCTCTTATATTTATTTCCGATGAAATTTCTGTGTTTCATCGTCAATGGGAAGGTCCAAGGGATATAGTAAACCTGCAGAGGTTCATCGGAAAGTAAAACTGATGACACAGGAAACGCTCAAAACATAGACAGTAGGAAGACTTAGTCTTCCTGTACTTAAGTCGGCATTGTGTCTCTTATATTTAATTCCGATGCAATTTCTGTGTTTCATCGTCACTGTGAAGGTCCAAGGGATACAGTAAAACTGTACAGGTGCATCGGAATGTAAAACTGGTGACACAGGAAACGCTCAAATTATAGACAGTAGGAAGACTCAGTCTTCCTGTACTTAAGTCGGAATTGTGTCTCTTATATTTAATTCCGATGCAATTTCTGTGTTTCATCGTCAATGGGAAGGTCCATGGGATGCAGTAAACCTGCAAAGGTGCATCAGAATGTAAAACTAGTGACACAGGAAACGCTCAAAACATTGACAGTAGGAAGACTCAGTCTTCCTGTACTTAAGTCGGAATTGTGTCTCTTATATTTAATTCCGATGCAATTTCTGTGTTTCATCGTCAATGGGAAGGTCCAAGGGATACAGTAAACCTGCAGAGGTGCATCGGAATGTAAAACTAGTGACAAAGGAAACGCTCAAACATAGACAGTAGGAAGACTCAGTCTTCCTGTACTTGCGTCGGCATTGTGTCTCTTATATTTTAATTCCGATGCAATTCCTGTGTTTCATCGTCAATGGGAAGGTCCAAGGGATACAGTAAACCTGCAGAGGTGCATCGGAATGTATGACTGGTGACACAGGAAACGCTCAAAACATAGACAGTAGGAAGACTCAGTCTTCCTGTACTTAAGTCGGCATTGTGTCTCTTATATTTATTTCCGATGAAATTTCTGTGTTTCATCGTGAATGGTAAGGTCCAATGGATATAGTAAACCTGCAGAGGTGCATCGGAAAGTAAAACTGATGACACAGGAAACGCTCAAAACATAGACAGTAGGAAGACTTAGTCTTCCTGTACTTAAGTCGGCATTGCGTCTCTTATATTTAATTCCGATGCAATTTCTGTGTTTCATCGTCAATGGGAAGGTCCAAGGGATACAGTAAACCTGCAGAGGTGCATCGAAATGTAAAACTGGTGACACAGGAAACGTTAAAAACATAGACAGTAGGAAAACTCAGTCTTCCTGTACTTAAGTCGGCATTGTGTCTCTTATATTTAATTCCCATGCAATTTCTGTGTTTCATCGTCAATGGGAAGGTCCAAGGGATACAGTAAACCTGCAGAGGAGCATCGGAATGTATAACTGGTGACACAGGAAACGCTCAAAACATAGACAGTAGGAAGACTTAGTCTTCCAGTACTTAAGTTTGCATTGTGTCTCTTATATTTATTTCCGATGAAATTTCTGTGTTTCATCGTGAATGGGAAGGTCCAAGGGATATAGTAAACCTGCAGAGGTGCATCGGAAAGTAAAACTGATGACACAGGAAACGTTAAAAACATAGACAGTAGGAAAACTCAGTCTTCCTGTACTTAAGTCGGCATTGTGTCTCTTATATTTATTTCCGATGAAATTTCTGTGTTTCATCGTCAATGGGAAGGTCCAAGGGATATAGTAAACCTGCAGAGGTTCATCGGAAAGTAAAACTGATGACACAGGAAACGCTCAAAACATAGACAGTAGGAAGACTTAGTCTTCCAGTACTTAAGTCGGCATTGTGTCTCTTATATTTTATTCCAATGCAATTTCTGTGTTTCATCGTCACTGTGAAGGTCCAAGGGATACAGTAAAACTGTACAGGTGCATCGGAATGTAAAACTGGTGACACAGGAAACGCTCAAATTATAGACAGTAGGAAGACTCAGTCTTCCTGTACTTAAGTCGGAATTGTGTCTCTTATATTTAATTCCGATGCAATTTCTGTGTTTCATCGTCAATGGGCAGGTCCATGGGATGCAGTAAACCTGCAAAGGTGCATCAGAATGTAAAACTAGTGACACAGGAAACGCTCAAAACATTGACAGAAGGAAGACTTAGTCTTCCTGTACTTAAGTCGGCATTGTGTCTCTTATATTTAATTCCGATGCAATTTCTGTGTTTCATCGTCACTGTGAAGGTCCAAGGGATACAGTAAACCTGTACAGGAGCATCGGAATGTAAAACTGGTGACACAGGAAACGCTCAAATTATAGACAGTAGGAAGACTCAGTCTTCCTGTACTTAAGTCGGCATTGTGTCTCTTATATTTAATTCCGATGCAATTTCTGTGTTTCATCGTCAATGGGAAGGTCCATGGGATACAGTAAACCTGCAAAGGTGCATCAGAATGTAAAACTAGTGACACAGGAGTCGCTCAAAACATTGACAGTAGGAAGACTCAGTCTTCCTGTACTTAAGTCGGAATTGTGTCTCTTATATTTAATTCCGATGCAATTTCTGTGTTTCATCGTCAATGGGAAGTTCCAAGGGATACAGTAAACCTGCAGAGGTGCATCGGAATGTAAAACTAGTGACACAGGAAACGCTCAAAACATAGGCAGTAGGAAGACTCAGTCTTCCTGTACTTAAGTCGGCATTGTGTCTCTTATATTTAATTCCGATGCAATTTCTGTGTTTCATCGTCAATGGGAAGGTCCAAGGGATAAAGCAAACCTGCAGAGGTGAATCTGAATGTAAAACTGGTGACACAGGAAACGCTCAAATCATAGACAGTAGGAAGACTCAGTCTTGCTGTACTTAAGTCGGCATTGTGTCTCTTATATTTATTTCCGATGAAATTTCTGTGTTTCATCGTCAATGGGAATGTCCAAGGGATACAGTAAACCTGCAGAGGGGCATCGCAAAGTAAAACTGATGACACAGAAAACGCTCAAAATATAGACAGTAGGAAGACTTATTCTTCCTGTACTTATGTCGGCATTGTGTCTCTTATATTTAATTCCGATGCAATTTCTGTGTTTCATCGTCACTGTGAAGGTCCAAGGGATACAGTAAACCTGTACAGGTGCATCGGAATGTAAAACTGGTCACACAGGAAACGCTCAAATTATATACAGTAGGAAGACTCAGTCTTCCTGTACTTAAGTCGGCATTGTGTCTCTTATATTTAATTCCGATGCAATTTCTGTGTTTAATCGTCAATGGGAAGGTCCATGGGATACAGTAAACTTGCAAAGGTGCATCAGAATGTAAAACTAGTGACACAGGAAACGCTCATAACATTGACAGTAGGAAGACTCAGTCTTCCTGTACTTAAGTCGGAATTGTGTGTCTTATATTTAATTCCGATGCAATTTCAGTGTTTCATCGTCAATGGGAAGTTCCAAGGGATACAGTAAACCTGCAGAGGTGCATCGGAATGTAAAACTAGTGTCAAAGGAAACGCTCAAACATAGACAGTAGGAAGACTCAGTCTTCCTGTACTTAAGTCGGCATTGTGTCTCTTATATTTTAATTCCGATGCAATTTCTGTGTTTCATCGTCAATGGGAAGGTCCAAGGGATACAGTAAACCTGCAGAGGTGCATCGGAATGTATGACTGGTGACACAGGAAACGCTCGAAACATAGACAGTAGGAAGACTCAGTCTTCCTGTACTTAAGTCGGCATTGTGTCTCTTATATTTATTTCCGATGAAATTTCTGTGTTTCATCGTGAATGGTAAGGTCCAAGGGATATAGTAAACCTGCAGAGGTGCATCGGAAAGTAAAACTGATGACACAGGAAACGCTCAAAACATAGACAGTAGGAAGACTTAGTCTTCCTGTACTTAAGTCGGCATTGCGTCTCTTATATTTAATTCCGATTCAATTTCTGTGTTTCATCGTGAATGGGAAGGTCCAAGGGATACAGTAATCCTGCAGAGGTGCATCGGAATGCAAAACTGATGACACAGGAAACGCTCAAAACATAGACAGTAGGAAGACTTAGTCTTCCTGTACTTAAGTCGGCATTGCGTCTCTTATATTTAATTCCGATTCAATTTCTGTGTTTCATCGTGAATGGGAAGGTCCAAGGGATACAGTAAACCTGCAGAGGTGCATCGGAATGCAAAACTGGTGACACAGGAAACGCTCAAATCATAGACAGTAGGAAGACTCAGTCTTGCTGTACTTAAGTCGGCATTGTGTCTCTTATATTTATTTCCGATGAAATTTCTGTGTTTCATCGTCAATGGGAAGGTCCAAGGGATATAGTAAACCTGCAGAGGTTCATCGGAAAGTAAAACTGATGACACAGGAAACGCTCAAAACATAGACAGTAGGAAGACTTAGTCTTCCTGTACTTAAGTCGGCATTGTGTCTCTTATATTTAATTCCGATGCAATTTCTGTGTTTCATCGTCACTGTGAAGGTCCAAGGGATACAGTAAAACTGTACAGGTGCATCGGAATGTAAAACTGGTGACACAGGAAACGCTCAAATTATAGACAGTAGGAAGACTCAGTCTTCCTGTACTTAAGTCGGAATTGTGTCTCTTATATTTAATTCCGATGCAATTTCTGTGTTTCATCGTCAATGGGAAGGTCCATGGGATGCAGTAAACCTGCAAAGGTGCATCAGAATGTAAAACTAGTGACACAGGAAACGCTCAAAACATTGACAGTAGGAAGACTCAGTCTTCCTGTACTTAAGTCGGAATTGTGTCTCTTATATTTAATTCCGATGCAATTTCTGTGTTTCATCGTCAATGGGAAGGTCCAAGGGATACAGTAAACCTGCAGAGGTGCATCGGAATGTAAAACTAGTGACAAAGGAAACGCTCAAACATAGACAGTAGGAAGACTCAGTCTTCCTGTACTTGCGTCGGCATTGTGTCTCTTATATTTTAATTCCGATGCAATTCCTGTGTTTCATCGTCAATGGGAAGGTCCAAGGGATACAGTAAACCTGCAGAGGTGCATCGGAATGTATGACTGGTGACACAGGAAACGCTCAAAACATAGACAGTAGGAAGACTCAGTCTTCCTGTACTTAAGTCGGCATTGTGTCTCTTATATTTATTTCCGATGAAATTTCTGTGTTTCATCGTGAATGGTAAGGTCCAAGGGATATAGTAAACCTGCAGAGGTGCATCGGAAAGTAAAACTGATGACACAGGAAACGCTCAAAACATAGACAGTAGGAAGACTTAGTCTTCCTGTACTTAAGTCGGCATTGCGTCTCTTATATTTAATTCCGATGCAATTTCTGTGTTTCATCGTCAATGGGAAGGTCCAAGGGATACAGTAAACCTGCAGAGGTGCATCGAAATGTAAAACTGGTGACACAGGAAACGTTAAAAACATAGACAGTAGGAAAACTCAGTCTTCCTGTACTTAAGTCGGCATTGTGTCTCTTATATTTAATTCCCATGCAATTTCTGTGTTTCATCGTCAATGGGAAGGTCCAAGGGATACAGTAAACCTGCAGAGGAGCATCGGAATGTATAACTGGTGACACAGGAAACGCTCAAAACATAGACAGTAGGAAGACTTAGTCTTCCAGTACTTAAGTTTGCATTGTGTCTCTTATATTTATTTCCGATGAAATTTCTGTGTTTCATCGTGAATGGGAAGGTCCAAGGGATATAGTAAACCTGCAGAGGTGCATCGGAAAGTAAAACTGATGACACAGGAAACGCTCAAAACATTGACTGTAAGAAGACTGTTTTCTTGTACTTAAGTCGGCATTGTGTCTCTTATATTTAATTCCGATGCAATTTCTGTGTTTCATCGTCACTGTGAAGGTCCAAGGGATACAGAAAACCTGTAGAGGTGCATCGGAATGTAAAACTCGTGATACAGGAAACGCTCAAATTATAGACAGTAGGAAGACTCAGTCTTCCTGTACTTAAGTCGGCATTGTGTCTCTTATATTTAATTCCGATGCAATTTCTGTGTTTCATCGTCAATGGGAAGGTCCAAGGGATACAGTAAACCTGCAGAGGTGCATCGAAATGTAAAACTAGTGACACAGGAAACGTTAAAAACATAGACAGTAGGAAGACTCAGTCTTCTTGTACTTAAGTCGGCATTGTGTCTCTTATATTTAATTCCGATTCAATTTCTGTGTTTCATCGTGAATGGGAACGTCCAAGGGATACAGTAAACCCTGCAGAGGTGAATCGGAATGTAAAACTGGTGACACAGGAAACGCTCAAAACATTGACAGTAGGAAGACTCAGTCTTCCTGTACTTAAGTCGGCATTGTGTCTCTTATATTTAAATTCGATGCAATTTGTGTGTCTCATCGCCAATGGCAAGGTCCAAGGGATACATCAAAACCTGCAGAGGTGCATCGGAATGTAAAATTGGTGACACAGGAAACGCTCAAAACATTGACTGTAAGAAGACTGTTTTCTTGTACTTAAGTCGGCATTGTGTCTCTTATATTTAATTCCGATGCAATTTCTGTGTTTCATCGTCACTGTGAAGGTCCAAGGGATACAGAAAACCTGTAGAGGTGCATCGGAATGTAAAACTCGTGATACAGGAAACGCTCAAATTATAGACAGTAGGAAGACTCAGTCTTCCTGTACTTAAGTCGGCATTGTGTCTCTTATATTTAATTCCGATGCAATTTCTGTGTTTCATCGTCAATGGGAAGGTCCAAGGGATACAGTACACCTGAAGAGGTGCATCGGAATGTAAAACTGGTGACACAGGAAACGCTCAAATTATATACAGTAGGAAGACTCAGTCTTCCTGTACTTAAGTCGGCATTGTGTCTCTTATATTTAATTCCGATGCAATTTCTGTGTTTAATCGTCAATGGGAAGGTCCATGGGATACAGTAAACTTGCAAAGGTGCATCAGAATGTAAAACTAGTGACACAGGAAACGCTCATAACATTGACAGTAGGAAGACTCAGTCTTCCTGTACTTAAGTCGGAATTGTGTGTCTTATATTTAATTCCGATGCAATTTCTGTGTTTCATCGTCAATGGGAAGTTCCAAGGGATACAGTAAACCTGCAGAGGTGCATCGGAATGTAAAACTAGTGTCAAAGGAAACGCTCAAACATAGACAGTAGGAAGACTCAGTCTTCCTGTACTTAAGTCGGCATTGTGTCTCTTATATTTTAATTCCGATGCAATTTCTGTGTTTCATCGTCAATGGGAAGGTCCAAGGGATACAGTAAACCTGCAGAGGTGCATCGGAATGTATGACTGGTGACACAGGAAACGCTCAAAACATAGACAGTAGGAACACTCAGTCTTCCTGTACTTAAGTCGGCATTGTGTCTCTTATATTTATTTCCGATGAAATTTCTGTGTTTCATCGTGAATGGTAAGGTCCAAGGGATATAGTAAACCTGCAGAGGTGCATCGGAAAGTAAAACTGATGACACAGGAAACGCTCAAAACATAGACAGTAGGAAGACTTAGTCTTCCTGTACTTAAGTCGGCATTGCGTCTCTTATATTTAATTCCGATTCAATTTCTGTGTTTCATCGTGAATGGGAAGGTCCAAGGGATACAGTAATCCTGCAGAGGTGCATCGGAATGCAAAACTGATGACACAGGAAACGCTCAAAACATAGACAGTAGGAAGACTTAGTCTTCCTGTACTTAAGTCGGCATTGCGTCTCTTATATTTAATTCCGATTCAATTTCTGTGTTTCATCGTGAATGGGAAGGTCCAAGGGATACAGTAAACCTGCAGAGGTGCATCGGAATGCAAAACTGGTGACACAGGAAACGCTCAAATCATAGACAGTAGGAAGACTCAGTCTTGCTGTACTTAAGTCGGCATTGTGTCTCTTATATTTATTTCCGATGAAATTTCTGTGTTTCATCGTCAATGGGAAGGTCCAAGGGATATAGTAAACCTGCAGAGGTTCATCGGAAAGTAAAACTGATGACACAGGAAACGCTCAAAACATAGACAGTAGGAAGACTTAGTCTTCCTGTACTTAAGTCGGCATTGTGTCTCTTATATTTAATTCCGATGCAATTTCTGTGTTTCATCGTCACTGTGAAGGTCCAAGGGATACAGTAAAACTGTACAGGTGCATCGGAATGTAAAACTGGTGACACAGGAAACGCTCAAATTATAGACAGTAGGAAGACTCAGTCTTCCTGTACTTAAGTCGGAATTGTGTCTCTTATATTTAATTCCGATGCAATTTCTGTGTTTCATCGTCAATGGGAAGGTCCATGGGATGCAGTAAACCTGCAAAGGTGCATCAGAATGTAAAACTAGTGACACAGGAAACGCTCAAAACATTGACAGTAGGAAGACTCAGTCTTCCTGTACTTAAGTCGGAATTGTGTCTCTTATATTTAATTCCGATGCAATTTCTGTGTTTCATCGTCAATGGGAAGGTCCAAGGGATACAGTAAACCTGCAGAGGTGCATCGGAATGTAAAACTAGTGACAAAGGAAACGCTCAAACATAGACAGTAGGAAGACTCAGTCTTCCTGTACTTGATTCGGCATTGTGTCTCTTATATTTTAATTCCGATGCAATTCCTGTGTTTCATCGTCAATGGGAAGGTCCAAGGGATACAGTAAACCTGCAGAGGTGCATCGGAATGTATGACTGGTGACACAGGAAACGCTCAAAACATAGACAGTAGGAAGACTCAGTCTTCCTGTACTTAAGTCGGCATTGTGTCTCTTATATTTATTTCCGATGAAATTTCTGTGTTTCATCGTGAATGGTAAGGTCCAAGGGATATAGTAAACCTGCAGAGGTGCATCGGAAAGTAGAACTGATGACACAGGAAACGCTCAAAACATAGACAGTAGGAAGACTTAGTCTTCCTGTACTTAAGTCGGCATTGCGTCTCTTATATTTAATTCCGATGCAATTTCTGTGTTTCATCGTCAATGGGAAGGTCCAAGGGATACAGTAAACCTGCAGAGGTGCATCGAAATGTAAAACTAGTGACACAGGAAACGTTAAAAACATAGACAGTAGGAAAACTCAGTCTTCCTGTACTTAAGTCGGCATTGTGTCTCTTATATTTAATTCCCATGCAATTTCTGTGTTTCATCGTCAATGGGAAGGTCCAAGGGATACAGTAAACCTGCAGAGGAGCATCGGAATGTATAACTGGTGACACAGGAAACGCTCAAAACATAGACAGTAGGAAGACTTAGTCTTCCAGTACTTAAGTTTGCATTGTGTCTCTTATATTTATTTCCGATGAAATTTCTGTGTTTCATCGTGAATGGGAAGGTCCAAGGGATATAGTAAACCTGCAGAGGTGCATCGGAAAGTAAAACTGATGACACAGGAAACGCTCAAAACATTGACTGTAAGAAGACTGTTTTCTTGTACTTAAGTCGGCATTGTGTCTCTTATATTACTTCCGATGCAATTTCTGTGTTTCATCGTCACTGTGAAGGTCCAAGGGATACAGTAAAACTGTACAGGTGCATCGGAATGTAAAACTAGTGACACAGGAAACGCTCAAATTATAGACAGTAGGAAGACTCAGTCTTCCTGTACTTAAGTCGGAATTGTGTCTCTTATATTTAATTCCGATGCAATTTCTGTGTTTCATCGTCACTGTGAAGGTCCAAGGGATACACAAAACCTGTAGAGGTGCATCGGAATGTAAAACTCGTGATACAGGAAACGCTCAAATTATAGACAGTAGGAAGACTCAGTCTTCCTGTACTTAAGTCGGCATTGTGTCTCTTATATTTAATTCCGATGCAATTTCTGTGTTTCATCGTCAATGGGAAGGTCCAAGGGATACAGTAAACCCTGCAGAGGTGAATCGGAATGTAAAACTGGTGACACAGGAAACGCTCAAAACATTGACAGTAGGAAGACTCAGTCTTCCTGTACTTAAGTCGGCATTGTGTCTCTTATATTTAAATTCGATGCAATTTGTGTGTTTCATCGCCAATGGCAAGGTCAAAGGGATACATCAAAACCTGCAGAGGTGCATCGGAATGTAAAATTGGTGACACAGGAAACGCTCAAAACATTGACTGTAAGAAGACTGTTTTCTTGTACTTAAGTCGGCATTGTGTCTCTTATATTTAATTCCGATGCAATTTCTGTGTTTCATCGTCACTGTGAAGGTCCAAGGGATACAGAAAACCTGTAGAGGTGCATCGGAATGTAAAAGTCGTGATACAGGAAACGCTCAAATTATAGACAGTAGGAAGACTCAGTCTTCCTGTACTTAAGTCGGCATTGTGTCTCTTATATTTAATTCCGATGCAATTTCTGTGTTTCATCGTCAATGGGAAGGTCCAAGGGATACAGTACACCTGAAGAGGTGCATCGAAATGTAAAACTAGTGACACAGGAAACGTTAAAAACATAGACAGTAGGAAGACTCAGTCTTCTTGTACTTAAGTCGGCATTGTGTATCTTATATTTAATTCCGATTCAATTTCTGTGTTTCATCGTGAATGGGAACGTCCAAGGGATACAGTAAACCTGCAGAGGTGCATCGGAGTGTAAAACTGCTGACACAGGAAACGCTCAAAACATAGCCAGTAGGAAGACTCAGTCTTCCTGTACTTAAGTCGGCATTGTGTCTCTTATATTTAATTCCGATTCAATTTCTGTGTTTCATCGTCAATGAGAAGGTCCAAGGGATACAGTAAACCTGCAGAGGTGCATCGGAATGTAAAACTGGTGACACAGGAAACGCTCAAATCATAGACAGTAGGAAGACTCAGTCTTGCTGTACTTAAGTCGGCATTGTGTCTCTTATATTTATTTCCGATGAAATTTCTGTGTTTCATCGTCAATGGGAAGGTCCAAGGGATATAGTAAACCTGCAGAGGTTCATCGGAAAGTAAAACTGATGACACAGGAAACGCTCAAACATAGACAGTAGGAAGACTTAGTCTTCCTGTACTTAAGTCGGCATTGTGTCTCTTATATTACTTCCGATGCAATTTCTGTGTTTCATCGTCACTGTGAAGGTCCAAGGGATACAGTAAAACTGTACAGGTGCATCGGAATGTAAAACTAGTGACACAGGAAACGCTCAAATTATAGACAGTAGGAAGACTCAGTCTTCCTGTACTTAAGTCGGAATTGTGTCTCTTATATTTAATTCCGATGCAATTTCTGTGTTTCATCGTCAATGGGAAGGTCCAAGGGATACAGTAAACCTGCAGAGGTGCATCGGAATGTGAAACTGGTGACACAGGAAAAGCTCAAAACATAGACAGTAGGAAGACTCAGTCTTCCTGTACTTAAGTCAGCATTGTGCCTCTTATATTTATTTCCGATGAAATTTCTGTGTTTCATCGTGTATGGGAAGGTCCAAGGGATATAGTAAACCTGCAGAGATGCATCGTAAAGTAAAACTGATGACACAGGAAAAGCTCTAAACATAGACAGTAGGAAGACTTAGTCTTCCTGTACTTAAGTCGGCATTGTGTCTCTTATATTTAAATCCGATGCAATTTCTGTTTTTCATCGTCAATGGGATGGTCCAAGGGATACAGTAAACCGGCAGAGGTGCATCGGAATGTAAAACTGATGACACAGGAAACGCTCAAAACATAGACAGTAGGAAGACTCAGTCTTCCCGTACTTAAGTCGGCATTGTGTCTCCTGTATTTAATTCCGATACGATTTCTGTGTTTCATCGACAATGGGAAGGGGCAAGGGATACAGTAAACCGGCATAGGTGCATCGGAATGTAAAACTGGCGACACAGGAAACGCTCAAATCATAGACCGTAAGAAGACTCACTTTTCTTGTACTTAAGTCGGCGTAGTGTCTCTTATATTTAAATTCCGATGCAATTTCTGTGTTTCATCGTGAATGGGAAGGTCCAAGGGATACAGTAAACCTGCAGAGGTGCATCGGAATGTAAAACTGGTGACACAGGAAACGCTCAAACATAGACAGTAGGAAGACTCAGTCTTCCTGTACTTAAGTAGGCATTGTGTCTCTTAAATTTAACTCTGATGCAATTTCTGTGTTTCATCGTCAATGGGAAGGTCCAAGAGATACAGTAAACCTTCAGAGGTGCATCAGAATGTAAAACAGGTGACACAGGAAACGCTCAAAACATAGACAGTAGGAAGACTCAGTCTTCCTGTACTTAAGTCGGCATTGTGTCTCTTATATTTAATTCCGATGCAATTTCTGTGTTTCATCGTGAATGGGAAGGTCCAAGGGATACAGTAAACCTGCAGAGGTGCATCGGAATGTAAAACTAGTGACACAGGAAACGCTCAAAACATAGACAGTAGGAAGACTCAGTCTTCCTGTACATATGTCGGCATTCTGTCTCTTATATTTAATTCCGATGCAATTTCTGTGTTTCATCGTCAATGGGAAGGTCCAAGAGATACAGTAAACCTGTAGAGGTGCATCGGAATGTAAAACTAGTGACACAGGAAACGCTCAAAACATAGACAGTAGGAAGACTCAGTCTTCCTGTACTTAAGTCGGCATTGTGTCTCTTATATTTAATTCCGATGCAATTTCTGTGTTTCATCGTCAATGGGAAAGTCCAAGGGATACAGTAAACCTGCAGAGGTGCATCGGAATGTATAACTGGTGACACAGGAAACGCTCAAAGCATAGACAGTAGGAAGACTCAGTCTTCCTGTACTTAAGTCGGCATTGTGTCTCGTATATTTATTTGCGATGAAATTTCTGTGTTTCATCGTGAATGGGAAGGTCAAAGGGATATAGTAAACCTGCAGAGGTGCATCGGAAAGTAACACTGATGACACAGGAAACGCTCAAACATAGACAGTAGGAAGACTTAGTCTTCCTGTACTTAAGTCGGCATTGCGTCTCTTATATTTAATTCCGATGCAATTTCTGTTTTTCATCGTCACTGTGAAGGTCCAAGGGATACAGAAAACCTGTAGAGGTGCATCGGAATATAAAACTGGTGACACAGGAAACGCTCAAATTATAGACAGTAGGAAGACTCAGTCTTCCTGTACTTAAGTCGGCATTGTGTCTCTTATATTTAATTCCGATGCAATTTCTGTGTTTCATCGTCAATGGGAAGGTCCAAGGGATAAAGTAAACCTGCAGAGGTGCATCGGAATGTAAAACTGGTGACACAGGAAACGCTCAAATCATAGACAGTAGGAAGACTCAGTCTTGCTGTACTTAAGTCGGCATTGTGTCTCTAATATTTATTTCCGATGAAGTTTCTGTGTTTCATCGTCAATGGGAAGGTCCAAAGGATATAGTAAACCTGCAGAGTCGCATCGGAAAGTAAAACTGATGACACAGGAAACGCTCAAAACATAGACAGTAGGAAGACTTAGTCTTCCTGTACTTAAGTCGGCATTGTGTCTCTTATATTTATTTCCGATGAAATTTCTGTGTTTCATCGTCAATGGGAAGGTCCAAGGGATATGGTAAACCTGCAGAGGTGCATCCGAAAGTAAAACTGATGACACCGGAAACGCTCAAAACATAGACAGTAGGAAGACTTAGTCTTCCTGTACTTAAGTCGGCATTGTGTCTCTTATATTTAATTCCGATGCAATTTCTGTGTTTCATCGTCACTGTGAAGGTCCAAGGGATACAGTAAACCTGTACAGGTGCATCGGAATGTAAAACTGGTGACACAGGAAACGCTCAAATTATAGACAGTAGGAAGACTCAGTCCTCCTGTACTTAAGTCGGCATTGCGTCTCTTATGTTTAATTCCGATGCAATTTTTGTGTTTCATCGTCAATGGGAAGGTCCATGGGATACAGTAAACCTGCAAAAGAGCATCAGAATGTAAAACTAGTGACACAGGAAACGCTCAAAACATTGACAGTAGGAAGACTCAGTCTTCCTGTACTTAAGTCGCAATTGTGTCTCTTATATTTAATTCCGATGCAATTTCTGTGTTTCATCGTCAATGGGAAGTTCCAAGGGATACAGTAAACCTGCAGAGGTGCATCGGAATGTAAAACTAGTGACACAGGAAACGCTCAAAACATAGACAGTAGGAAGACTCAGTATTCCTGTACTTAAGGCGGCATTGTGTCTCTTATATTTAATTCCGATGCAATTTCTGTGTTTCATCGTCAATGGGAAGGTCCAAGGGATAAAGTAAACCTGCAGAGGTGCATCAGAATGTAAAACTAGTGACACAGGAAACGCTCAAAACATTGACAGTAGGAAGACTCAGTCTTCCTGTACTTAAGTCGGAATTGTGTCTCTTATATTTATTTCCGATGAAATTTCTGTGTTTCATCGTGAATGGTAAGGTCCAAGGGATATAGTAAACCTGCAGAGGTGCATCGGAAAGTAAAACTGATGACACAGGAAACGCTCAAATTATAGACAGTAGGAAGACTTAGTCTTCCTGTACTTAAGTCGGCATTGCGTCTCTTATATTTAATTCCGATGCAATTTCTGTTTTTCATCGTCAATGGGAAGGTCCAATGGATACAGTAAACCTGCAGAGGTGCATCGGAATGTAAAACTGGTGACACAGGAAACGCTCATAACATTGACAGTAGGAAGACTCAGTCTTCCTGTACTTAAGTCGGCATTGTGTCTCTTATATTTAATTCCGATGCAATTTCTGTGTTTCATCGTCAATGGGAAGTTCCAAGGGATACAGTAAACCTGCAGAGGTGCATCGGAATATAAAACTAGTGACACAGGAAACGCTCAAACATAGACAGTAGGAAGACTCAGTCTTCCTGTACTTAAGTCGGCATTGTGTCTCTTATATTTATTTCCGATGAAATTTCTGTGTTTCATCGTGAATGGGAAGGTCCAAGGGATATAGTAAACCTGCAGAGGTGCATCGGAAAGTAAAACTGATGACACAGGAAACGCTCAAACATAGACAGTAGGAAGACTTAGTCTTCCTGTACTTAAGTCGGCATTGCGTCTCTTATATTTAATTCCGATGGAATTTCTGTTTTTCATCGTCACTGTGAAGCCCAAGGGATACAGTAAACCTGTACAGGTGCATCGGAATGTAAAACTGGTGACACAGGAATCGCTCAAATTATATACAGTAGGAAGACTCAGTCTTCCTGTACTTAAGTCGGCATTGTATCTCTTATATTTAATTCCGATGCAATTTCTGTGTTTCATCGTCAATGGGACGGTCCATGGGATACAGTAAACCTGTAAAGGTGCATCAGAATGTAAAACTAGTGACACAGGAAACGCTCAAACATAGACAGTAGGAAGACTCAGTCTTCCTGTACTTGAGTCGGCATTGTGTCTCTTATATTTAATTCCGATGCAATTTCTGTGTTTCATCGTCAATGGGAAGGTCCAAGGGATACAGTAAACCAGCAGAGGTGCATCGGAATGTATAACTGGTGACACAGGAAACGCTCAAAACATAGACAGTAGGAAGACTCAGTCTTCCTGTACTTAAGTCGGCATTGTGCCTCTTATATTTATTTCCGATGAAATTTCTGTGTTTCATCGTGAATGGTAAGGTCCAAGGGATATAGTAAACCTCCAGAGGTGCATCGGAAAGTAAAACTGATGACACAGGAAACGCTCAAAACATAGACAGTAGGAAGACTTAGTCTTCCTGTACTTAAGTCGGCATTGCGTCTCTTATATTTAATTCCGATGCAATTTCTGTGTTTCATCGTCAATGGGAAGGTCCAAGGGATACAGTAAACCTGCAGAGGTGCATCGAAATGTAAAACTAGTGACACAGGAAACGTTAAAACCATAGACAGTAGGAAGACTCAGTCTTCTTGTACCTTAGTCGGCATTGTGTCTCTTATATTTAATTCCGAGTCAATTTCTGTGTTTCATCGTGAATGGGAAGGTCCAAGGGATACAGTAAACCTGCAGAGGTGCATCGGAATGTATAACTGGTGACACAGGAAACGCTCAAATTATATACAGTAGGAAGACTCAGTCTTCCTGTACTTAAGTCGGCATTGTGTCTCTTTTATTTAATTCCGATGCAATTTCTGTGTTTCATCGTCACTGTGAATTTCCAAGGGATACAGTAAAACTGTACAGGTGGATCGGAATGTAAAACTGGTGACACAGGAAACACTCAAATTATAGACAGTAGGAAGTCTCAGTCTTCCTGTACTTAAGTCGGAATTGTGTCTCTTATATTTATTTCCGATGCAATTTCTGTGTTTCATCGTCAATGGGAAGGTCCATGGGATACAGTAAAACTGCAAAGGTGCATCAGAATGTAAAACTAGTGACACAGGAAACGCTCAAAACATTGACAGTAGGAAGTCTCAGTCTTCCTGTACTTAAGTCGGAATTGTGTCTCTTATATTTAATTCCGATGCATTTTCTGTGTTTCATCGTCAATGGGAAGGTCCAAGGGATACAGTAAACCTGCAGAGGTGCATCGGAATGTATAACTGGTGACACAGGAAACGCTCAAAACATAGACAGTAGGAAGACTTAGTCTTCCTGTACTTAAGTCGGCATTGCGTCTCATATATTTAATTCCGATGCAATTTCTGTTTTTGATCGTCAATGGAAAGGTCCAATGGATACAGTAAACCCTGCAGAGGTGAATCGGAATGTAAAACTGGTGACACAGGAAACGCTCAAAACATTGACAGTAGGAAGACTCAGTCTTCCTGTACTTAAGTCGGCATTGTGTCTCTTATATTTAATTCGATGCAATTTGTGTGTTTCATCGCCAATGGCAAGGTCCAAGGGATACAGTAAACCTGCAGAGGTGCATCGGAATGTAAAATTGGGGACACAGGAAACGCTCAAAACATTGACTGTAAGAAGACTGTTTTCTTGTACTTAAGTCGGCATTGTGTCTCTTATATTTAATTCCGATGCAATTTCTGTGTTTCATCGTCACTGTGAAGGTCCAAGGGATACAGAAAACCTGTAGAGGTGCATCGGAATGTAAAACTCGTGATACAGGAAGCGCTCAAATTATAGACAGTAGGAAGACTCAGTCTTCCTGTAATTAAGTCGGCATTGTGTCTCTTATATTTAATTCCGATGCAATTTCTGTGTTTCATCGTCAATGGGAAGGTCCAAGGGATACAGTAAACCTGCAGAGGTGCATCGAAATGTAAAACTAGTGACACAGGAAACGTTAAAAACATAGACAGTAGGAAGACTCAGTCTTCTTGTACTTAAGTCGGCATTGTGTCTCTTATATTTAATTCCGATTCAATTTCTGTGTTTCATCGTGAATGGGAAGGTCCAAGGGATACAGTAAACCTGCAGAGGTGCATCGGAGTGTAAAACTGGTGACACAGGAAACGCTCAAAACATAGCCAGTAGGAAGACTCAGTCTTCCTGTACTTAAGTCGGCATTGTGTCTCTTATATTTAATTCCGATGCAATTTCTGTGTTTCATCGTCAATCGGAAGGTCCAAGGGATACAGTAAACCTGCAGAGGTGCATCGGAATGTAAAACTGGTGACACAGGAAACGCTCAAATCATAGACAGTAGGAAGACTCAGTCTTGCTGTACTTAAGTCGGCATTGTGTCTCTTATATTTATTTCCGATGAAATTTCTGTGTTTCATCGTCAATGGGAAGGTCCAAGGGATATAGTACACCTGCAGAGGTTCATCGGAAAGTAAAACTGATGACACAGGAAACGCTCAAAGCATAGACAGTAGGAAGACTTAATCTTCCTGTACTTAAGTCGGCATTGTGTCTCTTATATTTAAATCCGATGCAATTTCTGTTTTTCATCGTCAATGGGATGGTCCAAGGGATACAGTAAACCTGCAGAGGTGCATCGGAATGTAAAACTGATGACACAGGAAATGCTCAAAACATAGACAGTAGGAAGACTCAGTCTTCCCGTACTTAAGTCGGCATTGTGTCTCTTATATTTAATTCCGATACGATTTCTGTGTTTCATCGACAATGGGAAGCGGCAAGGGATACAGTAAACCGGCATAGGTGCGTCGGAATGTAAAACTGGCGACACAGGAAACGCTCAAAACATAGACCGTAAGAAGACTCACTTTTCTTGTACTTAAGTCGGCGTAGTGTCTCTTATATTTAAATTCCGATGCAATTTCTGTGTTTCATCGTGAATGGGAAGGTCCAAGGGATACAGTAAACCTGCAGAGGTGCATCGGAATGTAAAACTGGTGACACAGGAAACGCTCAAACATAGACAGTAGGAAGACTCAGTCTTCCTGTACTTAAGTAGGCATTGTGTCACTTAAATTTAACTCCGATGCAATTTCTGTGTTTCATCGTCAATGGGAAGGTCCAAGGGATACAGTAAACCTGCAGAGGTGCATCAGAATGTAAAACTGGTGACACAGGAAACGCTCAAAACATAGACAGTAGGAAGACTCAGTCTTCCTGTACTTAAGTCGGCATTGTGTCTCTTATATTTAATTCCGATGCTATTTGTGTTTTTCATCGTGAATGGGAAGGTCCGAGGGATACAGTAAACCTGCAGAGGTGCATCGGAATGTAAAACTAGTGACACAGGAAACGCTCAAAACATAGACAGTAGGAAGACTCAGTCTTCCTGTACTTAAGTCGGCATTCTGTCTCTTATATTTAATTCCGATGCAATTTCTGTGTTTCATCGTCACTGGGAAGGTCCAAGGGATACAGTAAACCTGCAGAGGTGCATCGGAATGTAAAACTGGTGACACAGGAAACGCTCAAATCATAGACAGTAGGAAGACTCAGTCTTGCTGTACTTAAGTCGGCATTGTGTCTCTTATATTTATTTACGATGAAATTTCTGTGTTTCATCGTCAATGGGAAGGTCGAAGGGATATAGTAAACCTGCAGAGTTGCATCGGAAAGTAAAACTGATGACACAGGAAACGCTCAAAACATAGACAGTAGGAAGACTTAGTCTTCCTGTACTTAAGTCGGCATTGTGTCTCTTATATTTAATTCCGATGCAATTTCTGTGTTTCATCGTCAATGGGTAGTTCCAAGGGATACAGTAAACCTGCAGAGGTGCATCGGAATGTAAAACTAGTGACACAGGAAACGCTCAAAACATAGACAGTAGGAAGACTCAGTCTTCCTGTACTTAAGTCGGAATTGTGTCTCTTATATTTAATTCCGATACAATTTCTGTGTTTCATCGTCAATGGGAAGTTCCAAGGGAAACAGTAAACCTGCAGAGGTGCATCGGAATGTAAAACTAGTGACACAGGAAACGCTCAAATCATAGACAGTAGGAAGACTCAGTCTTCCTGTACTTAAGTCGGCATTGTGTCTCTTATATTTAATTCCGATGCAATTTCTGTGTTTCATTGTCAATGGGAAGGTCCAAGGGATAAAGTAAACCTGCAGAGGTGCATCGGAATGTAAAACTGGTGACACAGGAAACGCTCAAATCATAGACAGTAGGAAGACTTAGTCTTGCTGTACTTAAGTCGGCATTGTGTCTCTTATATTTATTTCCGATGAAATTTCTGTGTTTCATCGTCAATGGGAAGGTCCAAGGGATATAGTAAACCTGCAGAGGTGCATCGGAAAGTAAAACTGATGACACAGGAAACGCTCAAAACATAGACAGTAGGAAGACTTAGTCTTCCTGTACTTAAGTCTGCATTGTGTCTCTTATATTTAATTCCGATGCAATTTCTGTGTTTCATCGTCACTGTGAAGGTCCAAGGGATACAGTAAACCTGTACAGGTGCATCTGAATGTAAAACTGGTGACACAGGAAACGCTCAAATTATAGACAGTAGGAAGACTCAGTCTTCCTGTACTTAAGTCGGCATTGTGTCTCTTATATTTAATTCCGATGCAATTTCTGTGTATCATCGTCAATGGGAAGGTCCATGGGATACAGTAAACCTGCAAATGTGCATCAGAATGTAAAACTAGTGACACAGGAAACGCTCAAAACATTGACAGTAGGAGGACTCAGTCTTCCTGTACTTAAGTCGGAATTGTGTCTCTTATATTTAATTCCGATGCAATTTCTGTGTTTCATCGTCAATGGGAAGTTCCAAGGGATACAGTAAACCTGCAGAGGTGCATCGGAATGTAAAACTGGTGACACAGGAAACGCTCAAAACATTGACTGTAAGAAGACTGTTTTCTTGTACTTAAGTCGGCGTTGTGTCTCTTGTATTTAATTCCGATGCAATTTCTGTGTTTCATCGTCAATGGGAAGGTCCAAGGGATACAGTAAACCTGCAGAGGTGCATCGGAATGTAAAACTGGTGACACAGGAAACGCTCAAATCATAGACAGTAGGAAGACTCAGTCTTGCTGTACTTAAGTCGGCATTGTGTCTCTTATATTTATTTCCGATGAAATTTCTGTGTTTCATCGTCAATGGGAAGGTCCAAGGGATACAGTAAACCTGCAGAGGTGCATCGGAATGTAAAACTGGTGACACAGGAAACGCTCAAATCATAGACAGTAGGAAGACTCAGTCTTGCTGTACTTAAGTCGGCATTGTGTCTCTTATATTTATTTCCGATGAAATTTCTGTGTTTCATCGTCAATGGGAAGGTCCAAGGGATATAGTAAACCTGCAGAGGTTCATCGGAAAGTTAAACTGATGACACAGGAAACGCTCAAAGCATAGACAGTAGGAAGACTTAGTCTTCCTGTACTTAAGTCGGCATCGTGTCTCTTATATGTAATTCCGATGCAATTTCTGTGTTTCATCGTCACTGTGAAGGTCCAAGGGATACAGTAAAACTTTACAGGTGCATCGGAATGTAAAACTGGTGACACAGGAAACGCTCAAATTATAGACAGTAGGAAGACTCAGTCTTCCTGTACATAAGTCGGAATTGGGTCTCTTATATTTAATTCCGATGCAATTTCTGTGTTTCATCGTCAATGGGAAGGTCCAAGGGATACAGTAAACCTGCAGAGGTGCATCGGAATGTGAGACTGGTGACACAGGAAACGCTCAAAACATAGACAGTAGGAAGACTCAGTCTTCCTGTACTTAAGTCGGAATTGTGTCTCTTATATTTAATTCCGATGAAATTTCTGTGTTTCATCGTGTATGGGAAGGTCCAAGGGATATAGTAAACCTGCAGAGGTGCATCGGAAAGTAAAACTGATGACACAGGGAAAACTCTAAACATAGACAGTAGGAAGACTTAGTCTTCCTGTACTTAAGTCGGCATTGTGTCTCTTATATTTAAATCCGATGCAATTTCTGTTTTTCATCGTCAATGGGATGGTCCAAGGGATACAGTAAACCTGCAGAGGTGCATCGGAATGTAAAACTGATGACACAGGAAACGCTCAAAACATAGACTGTAGGAAGACTCAGTCTTCCCGTACTTAAGTCGGCATTGTGTCTCTTATATTTAATTCCGATACGATTTCTGTGTTTCATCGACAATGGGAATTGGCAAGGCATACAGTAAACCGGCATAGGTGCATCGGAATGTAAAACTGGCGACACAGGAAACGCTCAAAACATAGACCGTAAGAAGACTCACTTTTCTTGTACCTAAGTCGGCGTAGTGTCTCTTATATTTAAATTCCGATGCAATTTCTGTGTTTCATCGTGAATGGGAAGGTCCAAGGGATACAGTAAACCTGCAGAGGTGCATCGGAATGTAAAACTGGTGACACAGGAAACGCTCTAAACATAGACAGTAGGAAGACTCAGTCTTCCTGTACTTAAGTAGGCATTGTGTCTCTTAAATTTAACTCCGATGCAATTTCTGTGTTTCGTCGTCAATGGGAAGGTCCAAGGGATACAGTAAACCTGCAGAGGTGCATCAGAATGTAAAACTGGTGACACAGGAAACGCTCAAAACATAGACAGTAGGAAGACTCAGTCTTTCTGTACTTAAGTCGGCATTGTGTCTCTTATATTTAATTCCGATGCAATTTCTGTGTTTCATCGTCATTGGGAAGGTCCAAGGGATACAGTGAACCTGCAGAGGTGCATCGGAATGTAAAACTGGTGACACAGGAAACGCTCAAATCATAGACAGTAGGAAGACTCAGTCTTGCTTTACTTAAGTCGGCATTGTGTCTCTTATATTTATTTCCGATGAAATTTCTGTGTTTCATCGTCAATGGGAAGGTCCATGGCATAAAGTAAACCTGCAGAAGTGCATCGGAATGTAAAACTGGTGACACAGGAAACGCTCAAATCATAGACTGTAGGAAGACTCAGTCTTGCTGTACTTAAGTCGGCATTGTGTCTCTTATATTAATTTCCGATGAAATTTCTGTGTTTCATCGTCAATGGGAAGGTCCAAGGGATATAGTAAACCTGCAGAGGTGCATCGTAAAGTAAAACTGATGACACAGGAAACGCTCAAAACATTGACTGCAAGAAGACTGTTTTCTTGTACTTAAGTCGGCGTTGTGTCTCTTATATTTAATTCCGATGCAATTTCTGTGTTTCATCGTCAATGGGAAGGTCCAAGGGATACAGTAAACCTGCAGAGGTGCATCGGAATGTAAAACTGGTGACACAGGAAACGCTCAAATCATAGACAGTAGGAAGACTCAGTCTTGCTGTACTTAAGTCGGCATTGTGTCTCTTATATTTATTTCCGATGAAATTTCTGTGTTTCATCGTCAATGGGAAGGTCCAAGGGATATAGTAAACCTGCAGAGGTTCATCGGAAAGTAAAACTGATGACACAGGAAACGCTCAAAACATAGACCGTAAGAAGACTCACTTTTCTAGTACTTAAGTCGGCGTAGTGTCTCTTATATTTATATTCCGATGCAATTTCTGTGTTTCATCGTGAATGGGAAGGTCCAAGGGATACAGTAATCCTGCAGAGGTGCATCGAAATGTAAAACTAGTGACACAGGAAACGTTAAAAACATAGACAGTAGGAAGACTCAGTCTTCTTGTACTTAAGTCGGCATTGTGTCTCTTAAATTTAACTCCGATGCAATTTCTGTGTTTCATCGTCAATGGGAAGGTCCAAGGGATACAGTAAACCTGCAGAGGTGCATCAGAATGTTAAATTGGTGACACAGGAAACGCTCAAAACATAGACAGTATGAAGACTCAGTCATCTTGTACTTAATTCGGTAGTGTGTGTCTTATATTTGATGCCGATGCAGTTGTTTCATCGTCAATGTGAAGGTCGAAGGGACACAGTAAACCTCCAGAGGTGCATCGGAATGTAAAACTAGTGACACAGGAAACGCTCAAAACATAGATAGTAGGAAGACTCAGTCTTCCTGTACTTAAGTCGGCATTCTGTCTCTTATATTTAATTCCGATGCAATTTCTGTGTTTCATCGTCAATGGGAAGGTCCAAGGGATACAGTAAACCTGCAGAGGTGCATCGGAATGTAAAACTGGTGACACAGGAAACGCTCAAATCATAGACAGTAGGAAGACACAGTCTTGCTGTACTTAAGTCGGCATTGTGTCTCTTATATTTATTTACGATGAAATTTCTGTGTTTCATCGTCAATGGGAAGGTCCAAGGGATATAGTAAACCTGCAGAGGTGCATCGGAAAGTAAAACTGATGACACAGGAACGCTCAAAACATAGACAGTAGGAAGACTTAGTCTTCCTGTACTTAAGTCGGTATTGTGTCTCTTATATTTAATTCCGATGCAATTTCTGTGTTTCATCGTCACTGTGAAGGTCCAAGGGATACAGTAAACCTGTACAGGTGCATCGGAATGTAAAACTGGTGAAACAGGAAACGCTCAAATTATAGACAGTAGGAAGACTCAGTCTTCCTGTACTTAAGTCGGCATTGTGTCTCTTATATTTAATTCCGATGCAATTTCTGTGTTTCATCGTCAATGGGAAGGTCCATGGGATACAGTAAACCTGCAAAGGTGCATCAGAATGTAAAACTAGTGACACAGGAAACGCTCAAAACATTGACAGTAGGAAGACTCAGTCTTCCTGTACTTAAGTCGGAATTGTGTCTCTTATATTTAATTCCGATGCAATTTCTGTGTTTCATCGTCAATGGGAAGTACCAAGGGATACAGTAAACCTGCAAAGGTGCATCGGAATGTAAAACTAGTGACACAGGAAACGCTCAAAACATAGACAGTAGGAAGACTCAGTCTTCCTGTACTTAAGTCGGCATTGTGTCTCTTATATTTAATTCCGATGCAATTTCTGTGTTTCTTCGTCAATGGGAAGGTCCAAGGGATAAAATAACCTGCAGAGGTGCATCGGAATGTAAAACTGGTGACACAGGAAACGCTCAAATCATAGACAGTAGGAAGACTCAGTCTTGCTGAACTTAAGTCGTCATTGTGTCTCTTATATTTATTTCCGATGAAATTTCTGTGTTTCATCGTCAATGGGAAGGTCCAAGGGTTATAGTAAACCTGCAGAGGTGCATCGGAAAGTAAAACCGATGACACAGGAAACGCTCAAAACATTGACAGTAGGAAGCCGTAGTCTTCCTGTACTTAAGTCGGCATTGTGTCTCTTATATTTAATTCCGATGCAATTTCTGTGTTTCATCGTCACTGTGAGGGTCCAAGCGATACAGTAAACCTGTACAGGTGCATCGGAATGTAAAACTGGTGACACAGGAAACGCTCAAATTATAGACAGTAGGAAGACTCAGTCTTCCTGTACTTAAGTCAGCATTGTGTCTCTTATATTTAATTCCGATGCAATTTCTGTGTTTCATCGTCAATGGGAAGGTCCATGGGATACAGTAAACCTGCAAAGGTGCATCAGAATGTAAAACTAGTGACACAGGAAACGCTCAAAACATAGACAGTAGGAAGACTTAGTCTTCCTGTACTTAAGTCGGCATTGCGTCTCTTATATTTAATTCCGATGCAATTTCTGTTTTTCATCGTCAATGGGAAGGTCCAATGGATACAGTAAACCTGCAGAGGTGCATCGGAATGTAAAACTGGTGACAGAGGAAACGCTCATAACATTGACAGTAGGAAGACTCAGTCTTCCTGTACTTAAGTCGGCATTGTGTCTCTTAATTTAAATTCGATGCAATTTGTGTGTTTCATCGCCAATGGGAAGGTCCAAGGGATACAGTAAAACTGCAGAGGTGCATCGGAATGTAAAACTGGTGACACAGGAAACGCTCAAAACATTGACTGTAAGAAGACTGTTTTCTTGTACTTAAGTCGGCATTGTGTCTCTTATATTTAATTCCGATTCAATTTCTGTGTTTCATCGTCAATGGGAAGGTCCAAGGGATACAGTAAACCTGCAGAGGTGCATCGGAATGTAAAACTGATGACACAGGGAACGCTCAAAACATAGACCGTAGGAAGACTCAGTCTTCCTGTACTTAAGTCGGAATTGTGTCTCTTCTATTTATTTCCGATGAAATCTCTGTGTTTCATCGTCAATGGGAAGGTCCAAGGGATATAGTAAACCTGCAGAGGTGCATCGGAATGTAAAACTGATGACACAGGGAACGCTCAAAACATAGACCGTAGGAAGACTCAGTCTTCCTGTACTTAAGTCGGAATTGTGTCTCTTATATTTAATTCCGATGCAATTTCTGTGTTTCATCGTCAATGGGAAGGTCCAAGGGATACAGTAAACCTGCAGAAGTGCATCGAAATGTTAAACTGGTGACACAGGAAACGCTCAAAACATAGACAGTAGGAAGACTCAGTCTTCCTGTACTTAAGTAGGCATTGTGTCTCTTAAATTTAACTCCGATGCAATTTCTGTGTTTCATCGTCAATGGGAAGGTCCAAGGGATACAGTAAACCTGCAGAGGTGCATCAGAATGTAAAACTGGTGACACAGGAAACGCTCAAAACATAGACAGCAGGAAGACTCAGTCTTCCTGTACTTAAGTCGGAATTGTGTCTCTTATATTTAATTCCGATGCAATTTCTGTGTTTCATCGTCACTGTGAGGGTCCAAGCGATACAGTAAACCTGTACAGGTGCATCGGAATGTAAAACTGGTGACACAGGAAACGCTCAAATTATAGACAGTAGGAAGACTCAGTCTTCCTGTACTTAAGTCAGCATTGTGTCTCTTATATTTAATTCCGATGCAATTTCTGTGTTTCATCGTCAATGGGAAGGTCCAAGGGATACAGTGAACCTGCAGAGGTGCATCGGAATGTAAAACTGGTGACACAGGAAACGCTCAAATCATAGACAGTAGGAAGACTCAGTCTTGCTGTACTTAAGTCGGCATTGTATCTCTTATATTTATTTCCGATGAAATTTTTGTGTTTCATCGTCAATGGGAAGGTCCATGGGATAAAGTAAACCTGCAGAAGTGCATCGGAATGTAAAACTGGTGACACAGGAAACGCTCAAATCATAGACCGTAGGAAGACTCAGTCTTGCTGTACTTAAGTCGGCATTGTGTCTCTTATATTTATTTCCGATGAAATTTCTGTGTTTCATCGTCAATGGGAAGGTCCAAGGGATATAGTAAAATTGCAGAGGTGCATCGGAAAGTAAAACTGATGACACAGGAAACGCTCAAAACATTGACTGCAAGAAGACTGTTTTCTTGTACTTAAGTCGGCGTTGTGTCTCTTATATTTAATTCCGATGCAATTTCTGTGTTTCATCGTCAATGGGAAGGTCCAAGGGATACAGTAAACCTGCAGAGGTGCATCGGAATGTAAAACTGGTGACACAGGAAACGCTCAAATCATAGACAGTAGGAAGACTCAGTCTTGCTGTACTTAAGTCGGCATTGTGTCTCTTATATTTATTTCCGATGAAATTTCTGTGTTTCATCGTCAATGGGAAGGTCCAAGGGATATAGTAAACCTGCAGAGGTTCATCGGAAAGTAAAACTGATGACACAGGAAACGCTCAAAACATAGACAGTAGTAAGACTTAGTCTTCCTGTTCTTAAGTCGGCATTGTGTCTCTTATATTTAATTCCGATGCAATTTCTGTGTTTCATCGTCACTGTGAAGGTCCAAGGGATACAGTAAAACTGTACAGGTGCATCGGAATGTAAAACTCGTGACACAGGAAACGCTCAAATTATAGACAGTAGGAAGATTCAGTCTTCCTGTACTTAAGTCGGAATTGTGTCTCTTATATTTAATTCCGATGCAATTTCTGTGTTTCATCGTCAATGGGAAGGTCCAAGGGATACAGTAAACCTGCAGAAGTGCATCGGAATGTGAAACTGGTAACACAGGAAACGCTCAAAACATAGACAGTAGGAAGACTCAGTCTTCCTGTACTTAAGTCGGCATTGTGCCTCTTATATTTATTTCCGATGAAATTTCTGTGTTTCATCGTGTATGGGAAATTCCAAGGGATATAGTAAACCTGCAGAGGTGCATCGGAAAGTAAAACTGATGACACAGGAAAAGCTCTAAACATAGACTGTAGGAAGACTTAGTCTTCTTGTACTTAAGTCGGCATTGTGTCTCTAATATTTAAATCCGATGCAATTTCTGTATTTCATCGTCAATGGGATGGTCCAAGGGATACAGTAAACCTGCAGAGGTGCATCGGAATGTAAAACTGATGACACAGGAAACGCTCAAAACATAGACAGTAGGAAGACTTAGTCTTCCTGTACTTAAGTAGGCATTGTGTCTCTTATATTTAATTCCGATGCTATTTCTGTGTTTCATCGTGAATGGGAAGGTCCAAGGGATACAGTAAACCTGCAGAGGTGCATCGGAATGTAAAACTAGTGACACAGGAAACGCGCAAAACATAGATAGTAGGAAGACTCAGTCTTCCTGTACTTAGGTCGGCAATCTGTCTCTTATATTTAATTCCGATGCAATTTCTGTGTTTCATCGTCAATGGGAAGGTCCAAGGGATACAGTAAACCGGCAGAGGTGCATCGGAATGTAAAACTGGTGACACAGGAAACGCTCAAATCATAGACAGTAGGAAGACTCAGTCTTGCTGTACTTAAGTCGGCATTGTGTCTCTTATATTTATTTACGATGAAATTTCTGTGTTTCATCGTCAATGGGAAGGTCCAAGGGATATAGTAAACCTGCAGAGGTGCATCGGAAAGTAAAACTGATGACACAGGAACGCTCAAAACATAGACAGTAGGAAGACTTAGTCTTCCTGTACTTAAGTCGGTATTGTGTCTCTTATATTTAATTCCGATGCAATTTCTGTGTTTCATCGTCACTGTGAAGGTCCAAGGGATACAGTAAACCTGTACAGGTGCATCGGAATGTAAAACTGGTGACACAGGAAACGCTCAAATTATAGACAGTAGGAAGACTCAGTCTTCCTGTACTTAAGTCGGCATTGTGTCTCTTATATTTAAGTCCGATGCAATTTCTGTGTTTCATCGTCAATGGGAAGGTCCATGGGATACAGTAAACCTGCAAAGGTGCATCAGAATGTAAAACTAGTGACACAGGAAACGCTCAAAACATTGACAGTAGGAAGACTCAGTCTTCCTGTACTTAAGTCGGAATTGTGTCTCTTATATTTAATTCCGATGCAATTTCTGTGTTTCATCGTCAATGGGAAGTTCCAAGGGATACAGTAAACCTGCAGAGGTGCATCGGAATGTAAAACTAGTGACACAGGAAACGCTCAAAACATAGACAGTAGGAAGACTCAGTCTTCCTGTACTTAAGTCGGCATTGTGTCTCTTATATTTAATTCCGATGCAATTTCTGTGTTTCTTCGTCAATGGGAAGGTCCAAGGGATAAAGTAAACCTGCAGAGGTGCATCGGAATGTAAAACTGGTGACACAGGAAACGCTCAAATCATAGACAGTAGGAAGACTCAGTCTTGCTGAACTTAAGTCGTCATTGTGTCTCTTATATTTATTTCCGATGAAATTTCTGTGTTTCATCGTCAATGGGAAGGTCCAAGGGATATAGTAAATCTGCAGAGGTGCATCGGAAAGTAAAACTGATGACACAGGAAACGCTCAAAACATTGACAGTAGGAAGCCGTAGTCTTCCTGTACTTAAGTCGGCATTGTGTCTCTTATATTTAATTCCGATGCAATTTCTGTGTTTCTTCGTCAATGGGAAGGTCCAAGGGATAAAGTAAACCTGCAGAGGTGCATCGGAATGTAAAACTGGTGACACAGGAAACGCTCAAATCATAGACTGTAGGAAGACTCAGTCTTGCTGTACTTAAGTCGGCATTGTGTCTCTTATATTTATTTCCGATGAAATTTCTGTGTTTCATCGTCAATGGGAAGGTCCAAGGGATATAGTAAACCTGCAGAGGTGCATCGGAAAGTAAAACTGATGACACAGGAAACGCTCAAAACATTGACTGCAAGAAGACTGTTTTCTTGTACTTAAGTCGGCGTTGTGTCTCTTATATTTAATTCCGATGCAATTTCTGTGTTTCATCGTCAATGGGAAGGTCCAAGGGATACCGTAAACCTGCAGAGGTGCATCGGAATGTAAAACTGGTGACACAGGAAACGCTCAAATCATAGACAGTAGGAAGACTCAGTCTTGCTGTACTTAAGTCGGCATTGTGTCTCTTATATTTATTTCCGATGAAATTTCTGTGTTTCATCGTCAATGGGAAGGTCCAAGGGATATAGTAAACCTGCAGAGGTTCATCGGAAAGTAAAACTGATGACACAGGAAACGCTCAAAACATAGACAGTAGGAAGACTTAGTCTTCCTGTTCTTAAGTCGGCATTGTGTCTCTTATATTTAATTCCGATGCAATTTCTGTGTTTCATCGTCACTGTGAAGGTCCAAGGGATACAGTAAAACTGTACAGGTGCATCGGAATGTAAAACTCGTGACACAGGAAACGCTCAAATTATAGACAGTAGGAAGATTCAGTCTTCCTGTACTTAAGTCGGAATTGTGTCTCTTATATTTAATTCCGTTGCAATTTCTGTGTTTCATCGTCAATGGGAAGGTCCAAGGGATACAGTAAACCTGCAGAAGTGCATCGGAATGTGAAACTGGTAACACAGGAAACGCTCAAAACATAGACAGTAGGAAGACTCAGTCTTCCTGTACTTAAGTCGGCATTGTGCCTCTTATATTTATTTCCGATGAAATTTCTGTGTTTCATCGTGTATGGGAAGGTCCAAGGGATATAGTAAACCTGCAGAGGTGCATCGGAAAGTAAAACTGATGACACAGGAAAAGCTCTAAACATAGACAGTAGGAAGACTTAGTCTTCTTGTACTTAAGTCGGCATTGTGTCTCTTATATTTAAATCCGATGCAATTTCTGTATTTCATCGTCAATGGGATGGTCCAAGGGATACAGTAAACCTGCAGAGGTGCATCGGAATGTAAAACTGATGACACAGGAAACGCTCAAAACATAGATAGTAGGAAGACTCAGTCTTCCTGTACTTAAGTCGGCATTGTGTCTCTTATATTTAATTGCGATACGATTTTTGTGTTTCATCGACAATGGGAAGGGGCAAGGGATACAGTGAACCGGCATAGGTGCATCGGAATGTAAAACTGGCGACACAGGAAACGCTCAAAACATAGACCGTAAGAAGACTCACTTTTCTAGTACTTAAGTCGGCGTAGTGTCTCTTATATTTAAATTCCGATGCAATTTCTGTGTTTCATCGTGAATGGGAAGGTCCAAGGGATACAGTAAACCTGCAGAGGTGCATCGGAAAGTAAAGCAGAAGACTCAGGAAACGCTCAAAACATAGACAGTAGGAAGACTTAGTCTTCCTGTACTTAAGTAGGCATTGTGTCTCTTAAATTTAACTCCGATGCAATTTCTGTGTTTCATCGTCAATGGGAAGGTCCAAGGGATACAGTAAACCTGCAGAGGTGCATCGGAATGTAAAACTGGTGACACAGGAAACGCTCAAAACATAGGCAGTAGGAAGACTCAGTCTTCCTGTACTTAAGTCATCATTGTATCTCTTATATTTAATTCCGATGCTATTTCTGTGTTTCATCGTGAATGGGAAGGTCCAAGGGATACAGTAAACCTGCAGAGGTGCATCGGAATGTAAAACTAGTGACACAGGAAACGCTCAAATCATAGACAGTAGGAAGACTCAGTCTTGCTGTACTTTAGTCGGCATTGTGTCTGTTATATTTATTTACGATGAAATTTCTGTGTTTCATCGTCAATGGGAAGGTCCAAGGGATATAGTAAACCTGCAGAGGTGCATCGGAAAGTAAAACTGATGACACAGGAACGCTCAAAACATAGACAGTAGGAAGACTTAGTCTTCCTGTACTTAAGTCGGTATTGTGTCTCTTATATTTAATTCCGATGCAATTTCTGTGTTTCATCGTCACTGTGAAGGTCCAAGGGATACAGTAAACCTGTACAGGTGCATCGGAATGTAAAACTGGTGACACAGGAAACGCTCAAATTATAGACAGTAGGAAGACTCAGTCTTCCTGTACTTAAGTCGGAATTGTGTCTCTTATATTTAATTCCGATGCAATTTCTGTGTTTCATCGTCAATGGGAAGTTCCAAGGCATACAGTAAACCTGCAGAGGTGCATCGGAATGTAAAACTAGTGACACAGGAAACGCTCAAAACATAGACAGTAGGAAGACTCAGTCTTCCTGTACTTAAGTCGGCATTGTGTCTCTTATATTTAATTCCGATGCAATTTCTGTGTTTCTTCGTCAATGGGAAGGTCCAAGGGATAAAGTAAACCAGCAGAGGTGCATCGGAATGTAAAACTGGTGACACAGGAAACGCTCAAGTCATAGACAGTAGGAAGACTCAGTCTTGCTGAACTTAAGTCGTCATTGTGTCTCTTATATTTATTTCCGATGAAATTTCTGTGTTTCATCGTCAATGGGAAGGTCCAAGGGATATAGTGAACCTGCAGAGGTGCATCGGAAAGTAAAACTGATGACACAGGAAACGCTCAAAACATTGACAGTAGGAAGCCGTAGTCTTCCTGTACTTAAGTCGGCATTGTGTCTCTTATATTTAATTCCGATGCTATTTCTGTGTTTCATCGTCACTGTGAGGGTCCAAGCGATACAGTAAACCTGTACAGGTGCATCGGAATGTAAAACTGGTGACACAGGAAACGCTCAAATTATAGACAGTAGGAAGACTCAGTCTTCCTGTACTTATGTCGGCATTGTGTCTCTTATATTTAATTCCGATTCAATTTCTGTGTTTCATCGTCAATGGGAAGGTCCATGGGATACAGTAAACCTGCAAAGGTGCATCAGAATGTAAAACTAGTGACACAGGAAACGCTCAAAACATTGGCAGTAGGAAGACTCAGTCTTCCTGTACTTAAGTCGGAATTGTGTCTCTTATATTTAATTCCGATGCAATTTCTGTGTTTCATCGTCAATGGGAAGTTCCAAGGGATACAGTAAACCTGCAGAGGTGCATCGGAATGTAAAACTAGTGACACAGGAAACGCTCAAACATAGACAGTAGGAAGACTCAGTCTTCCTGTACTTAAGTCGGCATTGTGTCTCTTATATTTAATTCCGATGCAATTTCTGTGTTTCATCGTCAATGGGAAGGTCCAAGGGATATAGTAAACCTGCAGAGGTGCATCGGAAAGTAAAACTGATGACACAGGAAAAGCGTGAAACATAGACAGTCCGAAGACTTAGTCTTCCTGTAGTTAAGTCGGCATTGTGTCTCTTATATTTAAATCCGATGCAATTTCTGTTTTTCTTCGTGAATGGGAAGTTCCAAGGGATACAGTAAACCTGCAGAGGTGCATCGGAATGTAAAACTGGTGACACAGGAAACGCTCAAAACATAGACAGTATGAAGACTTAGTCTTCCTGTACATAAGTCGGCATTGCGTCTCTTATATTTAATTCCGATGCAATTTCTGATTTTCATCGTCAATGGGAAGGTCCAATGGATACAGTAAACCTGCAGAGGTGCATCGGAATGTAAAACTGGTGACACAGGAAACGCTCATAACATTGACAGTAGGAAGACTCAGTCTTCCTGTACTTAAGTCGGCATTGTGTTTCTTAATTTAAATTCGATGCAATTTGTGTGTTTCATCGCCAATGGGAAGGTCCAAGGGATACAGTAAACCTGCAGAGGTGCATCGGAATGTAAAACTGGTGACACAGGAAACGCTCAAAACATTGACTGTAAGAAGACTGTTTTCTTGTACTTAAGTCGGCATTGTGTCTCTTATATTTAATTCCGATTCAATTTCTGTGTTTCATCGTCAATGGGAAGGTCCAAGGGATACAGTAAACCTGCAGAGGTGCATCGGAATGTAAAACTGGTGACACAGGAAACGCCCAAATCATAGACAGTAGGAAGACTCAGTCTTGCTGTACTTAAGTCGGCATTGTGTCTCTTATATTTATTTCCGATGAAATTTCTGTGTTTCATCGTCAATGGGAAGGTCCAAGGGATATAGTAAACCTGCAGAGGTTCTTCGGAAAGTAAAACTGATGACACAGGAAACGCTCAAAACATAGACAGTAGGAAGACTTAGTCTTCCTGTACTTAAGTCGGCATTGTGTCTCTTATATTTAATTCCGATGCAATTTCTGTGTTTCATCGTCACTGTGAAGGTCCAAGGGATACAGTAAAACTGTACAGGTGCATCGGAATGTAAAACTGGCGACACAGGAAACGCTCAAAACATAGACCGTAAGAAGACTCACTTTTCTTGTACTTAAGTCGGCGTAGTGTCCCTTATATTTAAATTCCGATGCAATTTCTGTGTTTCATCGTGAATGGGAAGTTCCAAGGGATACAGTAAACCTGCAGAGGTGCATCGGAATGTAAAACTGGTGACACAGGAAACGCTCAAACATAGACAGTAGGAAGACTCAGTCTTCCTGTACTTAAGTAGGCATTGTGTCTCTTAAATTTAACTCCGATGCAATTTCAGTGTTTCATCGTCAATGGGAAGGTCCAAGGGATACGGTAAACCTGCAGAGGTGCATCAGAATGTAAAACTGGTGACACAGGAAACGCTCAAAACATAGACAGTAGGAAGACTCAGTCTTCCTGTACTTACGTCGGCATTGTGTCTTTTATATTTAATTCCGATGCAATTTCTGTGTTTCATCGTGAATGGGAAGGTCCAAGGGATACAGTAAAGCCTGCAGAGGTGAATCGGAATGTAAAACTAGTGACACAGGAAACGCTCAAAATATAGACAGTAGGAAGACTCAGTCTTCCTGTACTTAAGTCGGCATTGTGTCTCTTATATTTAATTCCGATTAAATTCTTGTGTTTCATCGTCAATGGGAAGGCCCAAGGGATACAGTAAACCTGCAGAGGTGCATCGGAATGTATAACTGGTGACACAGGAAACGCTCAAAACATAGACAGTAGGAAGACTCAGTCTTCCTGTACTTAAGTCGGCATTGTGTCTCTTATATTTATTTCCGATGAAATCTCTGTGTTTCATCGTGAATGGTAAGGTCCAAGGGATATAGTAAACCTGCAGAGGTGCATCGGAAAGTAAAACTGATGACACAGGAAACGCTCATAACATTGACAGTAGGAAGACTCAGTCTTCCTGTACTTAAGTCGGCATTGTGTCTCTTATATTTAATTCCGATGCAATTTCTGTGTTTCATCGCCAATGGGAAGTTCCAAGCGATACAGTAAACCTGCAGAGGTGCATCGGAATGTAAATCTGGTGACACAGGAAACGCTCAAAACATTGACTGTAAGAAGACTGTTTTCTTGTACTTAAGTCGGCATTGTGTCTCTTATATTTAATTACGATGCAATTTCTGTGTTTCATCGTCAATGAGAAGGTCCAAGGGATACAGTAAACCTGCAGAGGTGCATCGAAATGTAAAACTAGTGACACAGGAAACATTAAAACATAGACAGTAGGAAGACTCAGTCTTCCTGTACTTAAGTCGGCATTGTGTCTCTTATATTTAATTCCGATGCAATTTCTGTGTTTCATCGTCACTTTGAAGGTCCAAGGGATACAGTAAAACTGTACAGGTGCATCGGAATGTAAAACTGGTGACACAGGAAACGCTCAAATTATAGACAGTAGGAAGACTCAGTCTTCCTGTACTTAAGTCGGAATTGTGTCTCTTATAATTAATTCCGATGCAATTTCTGTTTTTCATCGTCAATGGGAAGGTCCAACGGATACAGTAAACCCTGCAGAGGTGAATCGGAAAGTAAAACTGGTGACACAGGAAACGCTCAAAACATTGACAGTAGGAAGACTCAGTCTTCCTGTACTTAAGCCGGCATTGCGTCTCTTATATTTAATTGCGATGCAATTTCTGTTTTTCATCGTCAATGGGAAGGTCCAATGGATAAAGTAAACCTGCAGAGGTGCATCGGAATGTATAACTGGTGACACAGGAAACGCTCATAACATTGACAGTAGGAAGACTCAGTCTTCCTGTACTTAAGTCGGCATTGTGTCTCTTATATTTAATTCCGATGCAATTTCTGTGTTTCATCGTCAATGGGAAGGTCCAAGGGATACAGTAAACCTGCAGAGGTGCATCGGAATGTAAAACTAGTGACACAGGAAACGCTCAAACATAGACAGTAGGAAGACTCAGTCTTCCTGTACTTAAGTCGGCATTGTGTCTCTTATATTTAATTCCGATGCAATTTCTGTGTTTCATCGTCAATGGGAAGGTCCAATGGATAAAGTAAACCTGCAGAGGTGCATCGGAATGTGAAACTAGTGACACAGGAAACGCTCAAAACATTGACAGTAGGAAGTCTCAGTCTTCCTGCACTTAAGTCGGCATTGTGTCTCTTATATTTAAATTCGATGCAATTTGTGTGTTTCATCGCCAATGGGCAGGTCCAAGGGATACAGTAAACCTGCAGATGTGCATCGGAATGTAAAACTGGTGACACAGGAAACGCTCAAATCATTGACTGTAAGAAGACTGTTTTCTTGTACTTAAGTCGGCATTGTGTCTCTTATATTTAATTCCGATGCAATTTCTGTGTTTCATCGTCACTGTGAAGGTCCAAGGGATGCAGAAAACCTGTAGAGGTGCATCGGAATGTAAAACTGGTGATACAGGAAACGCTCAAATTATAGACAGTTGGAAGACTCAGTCTTCCTGTACTTAAGTCGGCATTGTGTCTCTTATATTTAATTCCGAGGCAATTTCTGTGTTTCATCGTCAATGGGAAGGTGCAAGGGATACAGTAAACCTGCAGAGGTGCATCGAAATGTAAAACTAGTGCCACAGGAAACGTTAAAAACATAGACAGTAGGAAGACTCAGTCTTCTTGTACTTAAGTCGGCATTGTGTCTCTTATATTTAATTCCGAATCAATTTCTATGTTTCATCGTGAATGGGAAGGTGCAAGGGATACAGTAAACCTGCACAGGTGCATCGGAGTGTAAAACTGGTGACACTGGAAACGCTCAAAACATAGCCAGTAGGAAGACTTAGTCTTTCTGTACTTAAGTCGGCATTGTGTCTCTTATATTTAATTCCAATGCAATTTCTGTGTTTCATCGTCAATGGGAAGGTCCAAGGGATACAGTAAACCTGCAGAGGTGCATCGGAATGTGAAACTGGTGACACAGGAAACGCTCAAATCATAGACAGTAGGAAGACTCAGTCTTGCTGTACTTAAGTCGGCATTGTGTCTCTTATATTTATTTCCCATGAAATTTCTGTGTTTCATCGTGAATGGGAAGGTGCAAGGGATATAGTAAACCTGCAGAGGTGCATCGGAAAGTAAAACTGATGACACAGGAAACGCTCAAAACATAGACATGTGGAAGACTTAGTCTTCCTGTACTTAAGTCGGCTTTGTGTCTCTTATATTTAATTCCGATGCAATTTCTGTGTTTCATCGTCACTGTGAAGGTCCAAGGGATACAGTAAACCTGCAGAGGTGCATCGGAATGTAAAACTGGTGACACAGGAAACGTTCAAATCATTGACTGTAAGAAGACTATTTTCTTGTACTTAAGTCGGCATTGTGTCTCTTATATTTAATTCCGATGCACATTCTGTGTTTCATTGTCACTCTGAAGGTCCAAGGGATACAGAAAACCTGTAGAGGTGCATCGGAATTTAAAACTGGTGATACAGGAAACGCTCAAATTATAGACAGTAGGAAGAGTCAGTCTTCCTGTACTTAAGTCGGCATTGTATCTCTTATATTTAATTCCGATGCAATTTCTGTGTTTCATCGTCAATGGGAAGGTCCAAGGGATACAGTATACCTGCAGAGGTGCATCGGAGTGTAAAACTGGTGACACAGGAAACGCTCTAAACATAGCCGGTAGGAAGACTTAGTCTTCCTGTACTTAAGTCGGCATTGTGTCTCTTATATTTAATTACGATGCAATTTCTGTGTTTCATCGTCAATGAGAAGGTCCAAGGGATACAGTAAACCTGCAGAGGTGCATCGAAATGTAAAACTAGTGACACAGGAAACATTAAAACATAGACAGTAGGAAGACTCAGTCTTCCTGTACTTAAGTCGGCATTGTGTCTCTTATATTTAATTCCGATGCAATTTCTGTGTTTCATCGTCACTTTGAAGGTCCAAGGGATACAGTAAAACTGTACAGGTGCATCGGAATGTAAAACTGGTGACACAGGAAACGCTCAAATAATAGACAGTAGGAAGACTCAGTCTTCCTGTACTTAAGTCAGAATTGTGTCTCTTATAATTAATTCCGATGCAATTTCTGTTTTTCATCGTCAATGGGAAGTTCCAACGGATACAGTAAACCCTGCAGAGGTGAATCGGAAAGTAAAACTGGTGACACAGGAAACGCTCAAAACATTGACAGTAGGAAGACTCAGTCTTCCTGTACTTAAGCCGGCATTGCGTCTCTTATATTTAATTGCGATGCAATTTCTGTTTTTCATCGTCAATGGGAAGGTCCAATGGATAAAGTAAACCTGCAGAGGTGCATTGGAATGTATAACTGGTGACACAGGAAACGCTCATAACATTGACAGTAGGAAGACTCAGTCTTCCTGTACTTAAGTCGGCATTGTGTCTCTTATATTTAATTCCGATGCAATTTCTGTGTTTCATCGTCAATGGGAAGGTCCAAGGGATACAGTAAACCTGCAGAGGTGCATCGGAATGTGAAACTAGTGACACAGGAAACGCTCAAACATAGACAGTAGGAAGACTCAGTCTTCCTGTACTTAAGTCGGCATTGTGTCTCTTATATTTAATTCCGATGCAATTTCTGTGTTTCATCGTGAATGGCAAGGTCCAAGGGATATAGTAAACCTGCAGAGGTGCATCGGAAAGTAAAACTGATGACACAGGAAACGCTCAAACATAGACAGTAGGAAGACTTAGTCTTCCTGTACTTAAGTCGGCATTGCGTCTCTTATATTTAATTCCGATGCAATTTCTGTTTTTCATCGTCAATGGCAAGGTCCAATGGATACAGTAAACCCTGCAGAGGTGAATCAGAATGTAAAACTGGTGACACAGGAAACGCTCAAAACATTGACAGTAGGAAGTCTCAGTCTTCCTGCACTTAAGTCGGCATTGTGTCTCTTATATTTAAATTCGATGCAATTTGTGTGTTTCATCGCCAATGGGCAGGTCCAAGGGATACAGTAAACCTGCAGATGTGCATCGGAATGTAAAACTGGTGACACAGGAAACGCTCAAATCATTGACTGTAAGAAGACTGTTTTCTTGTACTTAAGTCGGCATTGTGTCTCTTATATTTAATTCCGATGCAATTTCTGTGTTTCATCGTCACTGTGAAGGTCCAAGGGATGCAGAAAACCTGTAGAGGTGCATCGGAATGTAAAACTGGTGATACAGGAAACGCTCAAATTATAGATAGTTGGAAGACTCAGTCTTCCTGTACTTAAGTCGGCATTGTGTCTCTTATATTTAATTCCGAGGCAATTTCTGTGTTTCATCGTCAATGGGAAGGTGCAAGGGATACAGTAAACCTGCAGAGGTGCATCGAAGTGTAAAACTAGTGCCACAGGAAACGTTAAAAACATAGACAGTAGGAAGACTCAGTCTTCTTGTACTTAAGTCGGCATTGTGTCTCTTATATTTAATTCCGAATCAATTTCTATGTTTCATCGTCACTGTGAAGGTCCAAGGGATACAGAAAACCTGTAGAGGTGCATCGGAATTTAAAACTGGTGATACAGGAAACGCTCAAATTATAGACAGTAGGAAGACTCAGTCTTCCTGTACTTAAGTCGGCATTGTATCTCTTATATTTAATTCCGATGCAATTTCTGTGTTTCATCGTCAATGGGAAGGTCCAAGGGATACAGTATACCTGCAGAGGTGCATCGGAGTGTAAAACTGGTGACACAGGAAACGCTCAAAACATAGCCAGTAGGAAGACTTAGTCTTCCTGTACTTTAGTCGGCATTGTGTCTCTTAAATTTAATTCCGATGCAATTTCTGTTTTTCATCGTCAATGGGAAGGTCCAAGGGATACAGTAAACCTGCAGAGGTGCATCGGAATGTAAAACTGATGACACAGGAAACGCTCAAAACATAGACAGTAGGAAGACTCAGTCTTTCTGTACTTAAGTCGGCATTGTGTCTCTTATATTTAATTCCAATGCAATTTCTGTGTTTCATCGACAATGGGAAGGTCCAAGGGATACAGTAAACTTGCAGAGGTGCATCACAATGTAAAACTGGTGACACAGGAAACGCTCAAATTATAGACAGTAGGAAGACTCAGACTTCCTGTACTTAAATCGGCATTGTGTCTCTTATATTTAATTCCGATTCAATTTCAGTGTTTCATCGTCACTGTGAAGGTCCAAGGGATACAGTAAATCTGTAGAGGAGCATCGGGATGTAAAACTGGTGACACAGGAAACGCTCAAATTACAGACAGTAATAAGACTTAGTCTTCCTGTACTTAAGTCGGCATTGTGTCTCTTATATTTAATTCCGATGCAATTTCTGTGTTTCATCGCCAATGGGAAGGACCAAGGGATACAGTAAACCTGCAGAGGTGCATCGGAATGTAAAACTGGTGACACAGGAAACGCTCAAAACATAGACAGTAGGAAGACTCAGTCTTGCTGTACTTAAGTCGGCATTGTGTCTCTTATATTTAATTCCGATGAAATTTCAGTTTTTCATCGTGAATGGGAAGGTCCAAGGGATATAGTAAACCTGCAGAGGTGTATCGGAAAGTAAAACTGATGACACTGGAAACGCTCAAAACATAGACAGTAGGAAGACTTAGTCCTCCTGTACTTAAGTCGGCATTGTGTCTCTTATATTTAATTCCGAAGCAATTTCTGTGTTTCATCGTCACTGTGAAGGTCCAAGGGATACAGTAAAACAGTACAGGTGCATCGGAATGTAAAACTGGTGACACAGGAAACGCTCAAATTATAGACAGTAGGAAGACTCAGTCTTCCTGTACTTAAGTCGGCATTGTGTCTCTTATATTTAAATTCGATGCAATTTGTGTGTTTCATCGCCAATGGGAAGGTCCAAGGGATACAGTAAACCTGCAGATGTGCATCGGAATGTAAAACTGGTGACACAGGAAACGCTCAAATCATTGACTGTAAGAAGACTGTTTTCTTGTACTTAAGTCGGCATTGTGTCTCTTATATTTAATTCCGATGCAATTTCTGTGTTTCATCGTCACTGTGAAGGTCCAAGGGATACAGAAAACCTGTAGAGGTGCATCGGAATGTAAAACTGGTGATACAGGAAACGCTCAAATTATAGATAGTTGGAAGACTCAGTCTTCCTGTACTTAAGTCGGCATTGTGTCTCTTATATTTAATTCCGAGGCAATTTCTGTGTTTCATCGTCAATGGGAAGGTGCAAGGGATACAGTAAACCTGCAGAGGTGCATCGAAATGTAAAACTAGTGCCACAGGAAACGTTAAAAACATAGACAGTAGGAAGACTCAGTCTTCTTGTACTTAAGTCGGCATTGTGTCTCTTATATTTAATTCCGAATCAATTTCTATGTTTCATCGTCACTGTGAAGGTCCAAGGGATACAGTAAACCTGCAGAGGTGCATCGGAATGTAAAACTGGTGACACAGGAAACGTTCAAATCATTGACTGTAAGAAGACTGTTTTCTTGTACTTAAGTCGGCATTGTGTCTCTTATATTTAATTCCGATGCACATTCTGTGTTTCATTGTCACTCTGAAGGTCCAAGGGATACAGAAAACCTGTAGAGGTGCATCGGAGTGTAAAACTGGTGACACAGGAAACGCTCAAAACATAGACAGTAGGAAGACTTAGTCTTCCTGTAATTAAGTCGGCATTGTGTCACTTAAATTTAATTCCTATGCAATTTCCGTTTTTCATGGTCAATGGGAAGGTCCAAGGGATACAGTAAACCTGCAGAGGTGCATCATAATGTAAAACTGATGACATAGGAAACGCTCAAAACATAGACAGTAGGAAGACTCAGTCTTTCTGTACGTAAGTCGGCATTGTGTCTCTTATATTTAATTCCAATGCAATTTCTGTGTTTCATCGTCAATGGGAAGGTCCAAGGGATACAGTAAACCTGCAGGGGTGCATCAGAATGTAAAACTGGTAACACAGGAAACGCTCAAATTATAGACAGTAGGCAGACTCAGTCTTCCTGTACTTAAGTCGGCATTGTGTCTCTTATATTTAATTCCGATGCAATTTCTGTCTTTCATCGTCAATGGGATGGTCCAATGGATACAGGAAACCTGCAGAGGTGCATCGGAATGTAAAACTGGTGACACAGGAAACGCTCAAATCATAGACAGTAGGAAGACTCAGTCTTCCTGTACTTAAGTCGGCATTGTGTCTCTTATATTTAATTCCGATGCAATTTCTGTGTTTCATCGTCAATGGGAAGGTCCACGGGATACAGTAATCCTGCAGAGGTGTATCGGAATGTAAATCTGGTGACACTGGAAACGCTCAAATCATAGACAGTAGGAAGACTCAGTCTTCCTATACTTAAGTCGGCATTGTGTCTCTTATATTTAATTCCGAACGCGATTTCTGTGTTTCATCCTGAATGGGAAGGTCCAAGGGATATTGTAAACCTGCAGAGGTGCATCGGAAAGTAAAACTGATGACACAGGAAACGCTCAAAACATAGACAGTAGGATGACTTAGTCTTCCTGTACTTAAGTCGGCATTGTGTCTCTTATATTTAATTCCGATGCAATTTCTGTGTTTCATCGTCACTGTGAAGGTCCAAGGGATACAGTAAACCTGTAGAGGTGCATCGGGATGTAAAACTGCTGACACAGGAAACGCTCAAATTACAGACAGTAGTAAGACTCACGCTTCCTGTACTTGAGTCGGCATTGTGTCTCTTATATTTAATTCCGATGCTATTTCTGTGTTTCATCGTCAATGGGAAGGTCCAAGGGATACAGTAAACCTGCAGAGGTGCATCGGAATGTAAAACTGGTGACACAGGAAACGCTCAAAACATAGACAGTAGGAAGACTCAGTCTTCCTGTACTTAAGTCGGCATTGTGTCTCTAATATTTAATTCCGATGAAATTTCAGTGTTTCATCGTGAATGGGAAGGTCCAAGGGATATAGTAAACCTGCAGAGATGCATCGGAATGTAAAACTGATGACACAGGGAACGCTCAAAACATAGACAGTAGGAAGACTCAGTCTTTCTGTACTTAAGTCAGCATTGTCTCTCTTATATTTAATTCCAATGCAATTTCTGTGCTTCATCGTCAATGGGAAGGTCCAAGGGATACAGTAAACCTGCGGATGTGCAACAGAATGTAAAACTGGTGACACAGGAAACGCTCAAAACATAGACAGTAGGAAGACTCAGTTTCCTGTACTTAAGTCCGCATTGTGTCTCTTATATTTAATTCCGATGCAATTTCTGTGTTTCATCGTCAATGGGAAGGTCCAATGGATACAGCAAACCTGCAGAGGTGCATCAGAATGTAAAACTGGTGACACAGGAAACGCTCAAAATATAGACAGTAGGAAGACTCAGGCTTTCTGTACATAAGTCGGCATTGTGTCTCTTATATTTAATTCCGATGAAATTTCAGTGTTTCATCGTGAATGGGAAGGTCCAGGGATATAGTAAACCTGCAGAGGTGCATCGGAAAGTAAAACTGATGACAAAGGAAACGCTCAAAACATAGACAGTAGGAAGACTTAGTCTTCCTGTGTTTAAGTCGGCATTGTGTCACTTAAATTTAATTCCGATGCAATTTCTGTTTTTCAACGTCAATGGGAAGGTCCAAGGGATACAGTAAACCTGCAGAGGTGCATCGGAATGTAAAACTAGTGACACAGGAAACGCTCAAACATAGACAGTAGGAAGACTCAGTCTTCCTGTACTTAAGTCGGCATTGTGTCTCTTATATTTAATTCCGATGCAATTTCTGTGTTTCATCGTCAATGGGAAGGTCCAAGGGATACAGTAAACCTGCAGAGGTGCATCGGAATGTATAACTGGTGACACAGGAAACGCTGAAAACATAGACAGTAGGAAGACTCAGTCTTCCTGTACTTAAGTCGGCATTGTGTCTCTTATATTTATTTGCGATGAAATTTCTGTGTTTCATCGTGAATGGGAAGGTCCAAGGGATATAGTAAACCTGCAGAGGTGCATCGGAAAGTAAAACTGATGACACAGGAAACGCTCAAACATAGACAGTAGGAAGACTTAGTCTTCCTGTACTTAAGTCGGCATTGCGTCTCTTATATTTAATTCCAATGCAATTTCTGTTTTTCATCGTCAATGGGCAGGTCCAATGGATACGGTAAACCCTGCAGAGGTGAATCGGAATGTAAAACTGGTGACACAGGAAACGCTCAAAACATTGACAGTAGGAAGACTCAGTATTCCTGTACTTAAGTCGGCATTGTGTCTCTTATATTTAAATTCGATGCAATTTGTGTGTTTCATCGCCAATGGGAAGGTCCAAGGGATACAGCAAACCTGCAGATGTGCATCGGAATGTAAAACTGGTGACACAGGAAACGCTCAAACATTGACTGTAAGAAGACTGTTTTCTTGTACTTAAGTCGGCATTGTGTCTCTTATATTTAATTCCGATGCAATTTCTGTTTTTCATCGTCACTGTGAAGGACCAAGGGATACAGAAAACCTGTAGAGGTACATCGGAATGTAAAACTGGTGACACAGGAAACGCTCAAATTACAGACAGTAGTAAGACTCAGGCTTCCTGTACTTAAGTCGGCATTGTGTCTCTTATATTTAATTCCGATGCTATTTCTGTGTTTCATCGTCAATGGGAAGGTCCAAGGGATACAGTAAACCCGCAGTGTTGCATCGGAATGTAAAACTGGTGACACAGGAAACGCTCAAAACATAGACAGTAGGAAGACTCAGTCTTCCTGTACTTAAGTCGGCATTGTGTCTCTAATATTTAATTCCGATGAAATTTCAGTGTTTCATCGTGAATGGGAAGGTCCAAGGGATATAGTAAACCTGCAGAGGTGCATCGGAAAGTAAAACTGATGACACAGGAAACGCTCAAATCATAGACATGTGGAAGACTTAGTCTTCCTGTACTTAAATCGGCATTGTGTCTCTTAAATTTAATTCCGATGCAATTTCTGTTTTTCATCGTCAATGGGAAGGTCCAAGGGATACAGTAAACCTGCAGAGGTGCATCATAATGTAAAACTGATGACATAGGAAACGCTCAAAACATAGACAGTAGGAAGACTCAGTCTTTCTGTACTTAAGTCGGCATTGTGTCTCTTATATTTAATTCCAATGCAATTTCTGTGTTTCATCGTCAATGGGAAGGTCCAAGGGATACAGTAAACCTGTAGAGGTGCATCGGGATGTAAAACTGCTGACACAGGAAACGCTCAAATTACAGACAGTAGTAAGACTCAGGCTTCCTGTACTTAAGTCGGCATTGTGTCTCTTATATTTAATTCCGATGCTATTTCTGTGTTTCATCGTCAATGGGAAGGTCCAAGGGATACAGTAAACCTGCAGAGGTGCATCGGAATGTAAAACTGGTGACACAGGAAACGCTCAAAACATAGACAGTAGGAAGACTCAGTCTTCCTGTACTTAAGTCGGCATTGTGTCTCTAATATTTAATTCCGATGAAATTTCAGTGTTTCATCGTGAATGGGAAGGTCCAAGGGATATAGTAAACCTGCAGAGGTGCATCGGAATGTAAAACTGATGACACAGGGAACGCTCAAAACATAGACAGTAGGAAGCCTCAGTCTTTCTGTACTTAAGTCAGCATTGTGTCTCTTATATTTAATTCCAATGCAATTTCTGTGCTTCATCGTCAATGGGATGGTCCAAGGGATACAGTAAACCTGCGGATGTGCAACAGAATGTAAAACTGGTGACACAGGAAACGCTCAAAACATAGACAGTAGGAAGACTCAGTTTCCTGTACTTAAGTCCGCATTGTGTCTCTTATATTTAATTCCGATGCAATTTCTGTGTTTCATCGTCAATGGGAAGGTCCAATGGATACAGCAAACATGCAGAGGTGCATCAGAATGTAAAACTGGTGACACAGAAAACGCTCAAAATATAGACAGTTCGAAGACTCAGTCTTTCTGTACTTAAGTCAGCATTGTGTCTCTTATATTTAATTCCAATGCAATTTCAGTGCTTCATCGTCAATGGGAAGGTCCAAGGGATACAGTAAACCTGCGGATGTGCAACAGAATGTAAAACTGGTGACACAGGAAACGCTCAAATCATAGACAGTAGGAAGACTCAGTCTTGCTGTACTTAAGTCCGCATTGTGTCTCTTATATTTAATTCCGATGCAATTTCTGTGTTTCATCGTCAATGGGAAGGTCCAATGGATACAGCAAACCTGCAGAGGTGCATCAGAATGTAAAACTGGTGACACAAGAAACGCTCAAAATATAGACAGTAGGAAGACTCAGGCTTTCTGTACATAAGTCGGCATTGTGTCTCTTATATTTAATTCCGATGAAATTTCAGTGTTTCATCGTGAATGGGAAGGTCCAGGGATATAGTAAACCTGCAGAGGTGCATCGGAAAGTAAAACTGATGACAAACGAAATGCTCAAAACATAGACTGTAGGAAGACTTAGTCTTCCTGTGTTTAAGTCGGCATTGTGTCACTTAAATTTAATTCCGATGCAATTTCTGTTTTTCAACGTCAATGGGAAGGTCCAAGGGATACAGTAAACCTGCAGAGGTGCATCGGAATGTAAAACTAGTGACACAGGAAACGCTCAAACATAGACAGTAGGAAGACTCAGTCTTCCTGTACTTAAGTCGGCATTGTGTCTCTTATATTTAATTCCGATGCAATTTCTGTGTTTCATCGTCAATGGGAAGGTCCAATGGATACAGTAAACCTGCAGAGGTGCATCGGAATGTATAACTGGTGACACAGGAAACGCTGAAAACATAGACAGTAGGAAGACTCAGTCTTCCTGTACTTAAGTCGGCATTGTGTCTCTTATATTTATTTGCGATGAAATTTCTGTGTTTCATCGTGAATGGGAAGGTCCAAGGGATATAGTAAACCTGCAGAGGTGCATCGGAAAGTAAAACTGATGACACAGGAAACGCTCAAATCATAGACATGTGGAAGACTTAGTCTTCCTGTACTTAAGTTGGCATTGTGTCTCTTAAATTTAATTCCGATGCAATTTCTGTTTTTCATCGTCAATGGGAAGGTCCAAGGGATACAGTAAACCTGCAGAGGTGCATCATAATGTAAAACTGATGACATAGGAAACGCTCAAAACATAGACAGTAGGAAGACTCAGTCTTTCTGTACTTAAGTCGGCATTGTGTCTCTTATATTTAATTCCAATGCAATTTCTGTGTTTCATCGTCAATGGGAAGGTCCAAGGGATACAGTAAACCTGCAGAGGTGCATCGGAATGTAAAACTAGTGACACAGGAATGCTCAAACATAGACAGTAGGAAGACTTAGTCTTCCTGTACTTAAGTCGGCATTGCGTCTCTTATATTTAATTCCAATGCAATTTCTGTTTTTCATCGTCAATGGGCAGGTCCAATGGATACGGTAAACCCTGCAGAGGTGAATCGGAATGTAAAACTGGTGACACAGGAAACGCTCAAAACATTGACAGTAGGAAGACTCAGTCTTCCTGCACTTAAGTCGGCATTAAGTCTCTTATATTTAAATTCGATGCAATTTGGGTTTTTCATCGCCAATGGGAAGGTCCAAGGGATACAGTAAACCTGCAGATGTGCATCGGAATGTAAAACTGGTGACACAGGAAACGCTCAAAACATTGACTGTAAGAAGACTGTTTTCTTGTACTTAAGTCGACATTGTGTCTCTTATATTTAATTCCGATGTAATTTCTGTGTTTCATCGTCACTGTGAAGGTCCAAGGGATACAGTAAACCTGTAGAGGTGCATCGGGATGTAAAACTGGTGACACAGGAAACGCTCAAATTACAGACAGTAGTAAGACTCAGGCTTCCTGTACTTAAGTCGGCATTGTGTCTCTTATATTTAATTCCGATGCTATTTCTGTGTTTCATCGTCAATGGGAAGGTCCAAGGGATACAGTAAACCTGCAGAGGTGCATCGGAATGTAAACCTGGTGACACAGGAAACGCTCAAAACATAGACAGTAGGAAGACTCAGTCTTCCTGTACTTCAGCCGGCATTGTGTCTCTAATATTTAATTCCGATGACATTTCAGTGTTTCATCGTGAATGGGAAGGTCCAAGGGATATAGTAAACCTGCAGAGGTGCATCGGAAAGTAAACCTGATGACACCGGAAACGCTCATAACATAGACAGTAGAAAGACTTAGTCTTCCTGTACTTAAGTCGGCATTGTGTCTCTTAAATTACATCCGATGCAATTTCTGTTTTTCATCGTCAATGGGAAGGTCCAAGGGATACAGTAAACCTACAGAGGTGCATCGGAATGTAAAACTGATGACACAGGGAACGCTCAAAACACAGACCGTAGGAAGACTCAGTCTTCCTGTACTTAAGTCGGCATTGTGTCTCTTATATTTAATTCCGATGCAATTTCTGTGTTTCATCGTCAATGGGAAGGTCCAAGGGATACAGTAAACCTGCAGAGGTGCATCGGAATGTATAACTGGTGACACAGGAAACGCTCAAAACATAGAAAGTAGGAAGACTCAGTCTTCCTGTACTTAAGTCGGCATTGTGTCTCTTATATTTATTTGCGATGAAATTTCTGTGTTTCATCGTGAATGGGAAGGTCCAAGGGATATAGTAAACCTGCAGAGGTGCATCGGAAAGTAAAACTGATGACACAGGAAACGCTCAAACATAGACAGTAGGAAGACTTAGTCTTCCTGTACTTATGTCGGCATTGCGTCTCTTATATTTAATTCCAATGCAATTTCTGTTTTTCATCGTCAATGGGCAGGTCCAATGGATACAGTAAACCCTGCAGAGGTGAATCGGAATGTAAAACTGGTGACACAGGAAACGCTGAAAACATAGACAGTAGGAAGACTCAGTTTCCTGTACTTAAGTCGGCATTGTGTCTCTTATATTTATTTGCGATGAAATTTCTGTGTTTCATCGTGAATGGGAAGGTCCAAGGGATATAGTAAACCTGCAGAGGTGCATCGGAAAGTAAAACTGATGACACAGGAAACGCTCAAACATAGACAGTAGGAAGACTTAGTCTTCCTGTACTTAAGTCGGCATTGCGTCTCTTATATTTAATTCCAATGCAATTTCTGTTTTTCATCGTCAATGGGCAGGTCCAATGGATACGGTAAACCCTGCAGAGGTGAATCGGAATGTAAAACTGGTGACACAGGAAACGCTCAAAACATTGACAGTAGGAAGACTCAGTATTCCTGTACTTAAGTCGGCATTGTGTCTCTTATATTTAAATTCGATGCAATTTGTGTGTTTCATCGCCAATGGGAAGGTCCAAGGGATACAGAAAGCCTGCAGAGGTGCATCGGAATGTAAAACTAGTGACACAGGAATGCTCAAACATTGACTGTAAGAAGACTGTTTTCTTGTACTTAAGTCGGCATTGTGTCTCTTATATTTAATTCCGATGCAATTTCTGTTTTTCATCGTCACTGTGAAGGACCAAGGGATACAGAAAACCTGTAGAGGTGCATCGGAATGTAAAACTGGTGACACAGGAAACGCTCAAATTACAGACAGTAGTAAGACTCAGTCTTCCTGTACTTAAGTCGGCATTGTGTCTCTTATATTTAATTCCGATGCTATTTCTGTGTTTCATCGTCAATGGGAAGGTCCAAGGGATACAGTAAACCTGCAGTGTTGCATCGGAATGTAAAACTGGTGACACAGGAAACGCTCAAAACATAGACAGTAGGAAGACTCAGTCTTCCTGTACTTAAGTCGGCATTGTGTCTCTAATATTTAATTCCGATGAAATTTCAGTGTTTCATCGTGAATGGGAAGGTCCAAGGGATATAGTAAACCTGCAGAGGTGCATCGGAAAGTAAAACTGATGACACAGGAAACGCTCAAATCATAGACATGTGGAAGACTTAGTCTTCCTGTACTTAAGTCGGCATTGTGTCTCTTAAATTTAATTCCGATGCAATTTCTGTTTTTCATCGTCAATGGGAAGGTCCAAGGGATACAGTAAACCTGCAGAGGTGCATCATACTGTAAAACTGATGACATAGGAAACGCTCAAAACATAGACAGTAGGAAGACTCAGTCTTTCTGTACTTAAGTCGGCATTGTGTCTCTTATATTTAATTCCAATGCAATTTCTGTGTTTCATCGTCAATGGGAAGGTCCAAGGGATACAGTAAACCTGCAGAGGTGCATCGGAATGTAAAACTAGTGACACAGGAATGCTCAAACATAGACAGTAGGAAGACTTAGTCTTCCTGTACTTAAGTCGGCATTGCGTCTCTTATATTTAATTCCAATGCAATTTCTGTTTTTCATCGTCAATGGGCAGGTCCAATGGATACGGTAAACCCTGCAGAGGTGAATCGGAATGTAAAACTGGTGACACAGGAAACGCTCAAAACATTGACAGTAGGAAGACTCAGTCTTCCTGTACTTAAGTCGGCATTAAGTCTCTTATATTTAAATTCGATGCAATTTGGGTTTTTCATCGCCAATGGGAAGGTCCAAGGGATACAGTAAACCTGCAGATGTGCATCGGAATGTAAAACTGGTGACACAGGAAACGCTCAAAACATTGACTGTAAGAAGACTGTTTTCTTGTACTTAAGTCGACATTGTGTCTCTTATATTTAATTCCGATGCAATTTCTGTGTTTCATCGTCACTGTGAAGGTCCAAGGGATACAGTAAACCTGCAGAGGTGCATCGGAATGTAAAACGGATGACACAGGGAACGCTCAAAACACAGACCGTAGGAAGACTCAGTCTTCCTGTACTTAAGTCGGCATTGTGTCTCTTATATTTAATTCCGATGAAATTTCTGTGTTTCATCGTCAATGGGAAGGTCCAAGGGATACAGTAAACCTGCAGAGGTGCATCGGAATGTATAACTGGTGACACAGGAAACGCTCAAAACATAGAAAGTAGGAAGACTCAGTCTTCCTGTACTTAAGTCGGCATTGTGTCTCTTATATTTATTTGCGATGAAATTTCTGTGTTTCATCGTGAATGGGAAGGTCCAAGGGATATAGTAAGCCTGCAGAGGTGCATCGGAAAGTAAAACTGATGACACAGGAAACGCTCAAACATAGACAGTAGGAAGACTTAGTCTTCCTGTACTTATGTCGGCATTGCGTCTCTTATATTTAATTCCAATGCAATTTCTGTTTTTCATCGTCAATGGGCAGGTCCAATGGATACAGTAAACCCTGCAGAGGTGAATCGGAATGTAAAACTGGTGACACAGGAAACGCTCAAAACATTGACAGTAGGAAGACTCAGTCTTCCTGTACTTAAGTCGGCATTGTGTCTCTTATATTTTAATTCGATGCAATTTGTGTGTTTCATCGCCAATGGGAAGGTCCAAGGGATACAGTAAACCTGCAGATGTGCATCGGAATGTAAAACTGGTGACACAGGAAACGCTCAAAACATTGACTGTAAGAAGACTGTTTTCTTGTACTTAAGTCGGCATTGTGTCTCTTATATTTAATTCCGATGCAATTTCTGTGTTTCATCGTCACTGTGAAGGACCAAGGGATACAGAAAACCTGTAGAGGTGCATCGGAATGTAAAACTGGTGACACATTAAACGCTCAAATCATAGACAGTAGGAAGACTCAGTCTTGCTGTACTTAAGTCGGCATTGTGTCTCTTATATTTAATACCGATGCAATTTCTGTGTTTCATCGTCACTGTGAAGGTCCAAGGGATACAGTAAAACTGTACAGGTGCATCGGGATGTAAAACTGGTGACACAGGAAACGCTCAAATTACAGACAGCAGTAAGACTCAGGCTTCGTGTACTTAAGTCGGCATTGTGTCTCTTATATTTAATTCCGATGCTATTTCTGTGTTTCATCGTCAATGGGAAGGTCCAAGGGATACAGTAAACCTGCTGAGTTGCATCGGAATGTAAAACTGGTGACACAGGAAACGCTCAAAACATAGACAGTTGGAAGACTCAGTCTTCCTGTACTTAAGTCGACATTGTGTCTCTAATATTTAATTCCGATGAAATTTCAGTGTTTCATCGTCAATGGGAAGGTCCAAGGGATACAGTAAACCTGCAGAGGTGCATCGGAAAGTAAAACTGATGACACAGGAAACGCTCAAAACATAGACAGTAGGAAGACTTAGTCTTCCTGTACTTAAGTCGGCATTGTGTCTCTTAAATTTAATTCCGATGCTATTTCTGTTTTTCATCGTCAATGGGAAGGTCCAAGGGATACAGTAAACCTGCAGAGGTGCATCGGAATGTAAAACTGATGACACAGGGAACGCTCAAAACATAGACCGTAGGAAGACTCAGTCTTTCTGTACTTAAGTCAGCATTGTGTCTCTTATATTTAATTCCAATGCAATTTCTGTGCTTCATCGTCAATGGGAAGGTCCAAGGGATACAGTAAACCTGCGGATGTGCATCAGAATGTAAAACTGGTGACACAGGAAATGCTCAAAACATAGACAGTAGGAAGACTCAGTCTTCCTGTACTTAAGTCGGCATTGTGTCTTTGTGTCTCTTATATTTAATTCCGATGCAATTTCTGTGTTTCATCGTCAATGGGAAGGTCCAATGGATACAGCAAACCTGCAGAGGTGCATCTGAATGTAAAACTGGTGACACAGGAAACGCTCAAAATATACACAGTAGGAAGACTCAGGCTTTCTGTACATAAGTCGGCATTGTGTCTCTTATATTTAATTCCGATGAAATTTCAGTGTTTCATCGTGAATGGGAAGGTCCAAGGGATATAGTAAACCTGCAGAGGTGCATCGGAAAGTAAAACTGATGACACAGGAAACGCTCAAACATAGACAGTAGGAAGACTTAGTCTTCCTGTACTTAAGTCGGCATTGTGTCACTTAAATTTAATTCCGATGCAATTTCTGTTTTTCATCGTCAATGGGAAGGTCCAAGGGATACAGTAAACCTGCAGAGGTGCATCGGAATGTAAAAATGATGACACAGGAAACGCTCAAAACATAGACAGTAGGAAGACTCAGTCTTTCTGTACTTAAGTCGGCATTGTGTCTCTTATATTTAATTCCAATGCAATTTCTGTGTTTCATCGTCACTGTGAAGGTCCAAGGGATACAGTAAACCTGTAGAGGTGCATCGGGATGTAAAACCGGTGACACAGGAAACGCTCAAATTACAGACAGTAGTAAGACTCAGGCTTCCTGTACTTAAGTCGGCATTGTGTCTCTTATATTTAATTCCGATGCTATTTCTGTGTTTCATCGTCAATGGGAAGGTCCAAGGGATACAGTAAACCTGCAGAGGTGCATCGGAATGTAAACCTGGTGACACAGGAAACGCTCAAAACATAGACAGTAGGAAGACTCAGTCTTCCTGTACTTCAGCCGGCATTGTGTCTCTAATATTTAATTCCGATGACATTTCAGTGTTTCATCGTGAATGGGAAGGTCCAAGGGATATAGTAAACCTGCAGAGGTGCATCGGAAAGTAAAACTGATGACACCGGAAACGCTCATAACATAGACAGTAGAAAGACTTAGTCTTCCTGTACTTAAGTCGGCATTGTGTCTCTTAAATTACATCCGATGCAATTTCTGTTTTTCATCGTCAATGGGAAGGTCCAAGGGATACAGTAAACCTGCAGAGGTGCATCGGAATGTAAAACTGATGACACAGGGAACGCTCAAAACACAGACCGTAGGAAGACTCAGTCTTCCTGTACTTAAGTCGGCATTGTGTCTCTTATATTTAATTCCGATGCAATTTCTGTGTTTCATCGTCAATGGGAAGGTCCAAGGGATACAGTAAACCTGCAGAGGTGCATCGGAATGTATAACTGGTGACACAGGAAACGCTCAAAACATAGAAAGTAGGAAGACTCAGTCTTCCTGTACTTAAGTCGGCATTGTGTCTCTTATATTTATTTGCGATGAAATTTCTGTGTTTCATCGTGAATGGGAAGGTCCAAGGGATATAGTAAACCTGCAGAGGTGCATCGGAAAGTAAAACTGATGACACAGGAAACGCTCAAACATAGACAGTAGGAAGACTTAGTCTTCCTGTACTTATGTCGGCATTGCGTCTCTTATATTTAATTCCAATGCAATTTCTGTTTTTCATCGTCAATGGGCAGGTCCAATGGATACAATAAACCCTGCAGAGGTGAATCGGAATGTAAAACTGGTGACACAGGAAACGCTCAAAACATTGACAGTAGGAAGACTCAGTCTTCCTGTACTTAAGTCGGCATTGTGTCTCTTATATTTTAATTCGATGCAATTTGTGTGTTTCATCGCCAATGGGAAGGTCCAAGGGATACAGTAAACCTGCAGATGTGCATCGGAATGTAAAACTGGTGACACAGGAAACGCTCAAAACATTGACTGTAAGAAGACTGTTTTCTTGTACTTAAGTCGGCATTGTGTCTCTTATATTTAATTCCGATGCAATTTCTGTGTTTCATCGTCACTGTGAAGGACCAAGGGATACAGAAAACCTGTAGAGGTGCATCGGAATGTAAAACTGGTGACACAGGAAACGCTCAAATCATAGACAGTAGGAAGACTCAGTCTTGCTGTACTTAAGTCGGCATTGTGTCTCATATATTTAATTCCGAATCAATTTCTATGTTTCATCGTGAATGGGAAGGTCCAAGGGATACAGTAAACCTGCACAGGTGCATCGGAGTGTAAAACTGGTGACACAGGAAGCGCTCAAAACATAGACAGGTGGAAGACTTAGTCTTCCTGTACTTAAGTCGGCATTGTGTCTCTTATATTTAATACCGATGCAATTTCTGTGTTTCATCGTCACTGTGAAGGTCCAAGGGATACAGTAAAACTGTACAGGTGCATCGGGATGTAAAACTGGTGACACAGGAAACGCTCAAATTACAGACAGCAGTAAGACTCAGGCTTCGTGTACTTAAGTCGGCATTGTGTCTCTTATATTTAATTCCGATGCTATTTCTGTGTTTCATCGTCAATGGGAAGGTCCAAAGGATACAGTAAACCTGCTGAGTTGCATCGGAATGTAAAACTGGTGACACAGGAAACGCTCAAAACATAGACAGTTGGAAGACTCAGTCTTCCTGTACTTAAGTCGACATTGTGTCTCTAATATTTAATTCCGATGAAATTTCAGTGTTTCATCGTCAATGGGAAGGTCCAAGGGATACAGTAAACCTGCAGAGGTGCATCGGAAAGTAAAACTGATGACACAGGAAACGCTCAAAACATAGACAGTAGGAAGACTTAGTCTTCCTGTACTTAAGTCGGCATTGTGTCTCTTAAATTTAATTCCGATGCAATTTCTGTTTTTCATCGTCAATGGGAAGGTCCAAGGGATACAGTAAACCTGCAGAGGTGCATCGGAATGTAAAACTGATGACACAGGGAACGCTCAAAACATAGACCGTAGGAAGACTCAGTCTTTCTGTACTTAAGTCAGCATTGTGTCTCTTATATTTAATTCCAATGCAATTTCTGTGCTTCATCGTCAATGGGAAGGTCCAAGGGATACAGTAAACCTGCGGATGTGCATCAGAATGTAAAACTGGTGACACAGGAAACGCTCAAAACATAGACAGTAGGAAGACTCAGTCTTCCTGTACTTAAGTCGGCATTGTGTCTTTGTGTCTCTTATATTTAATTCCGATGCAATTTCTGTGTTTCATCGTCAATGGGAAGGTCCAATGGATACAGCAAACCTGCAGAGGTGCATCTGAATGTAAAACTGGTGACACAGGAAACGCTCAAAATATACACAGTAGGAAGACTCAGGCTTTCTGTACATAAGTCGGCATTGTGTCTCTTATATTTAATTCCGATGAAATTTCAGTGTTTCATCGTGAATGGGAAGGTCCAAGGGATATAGTAAACCTGCAGAGGTGCATCGGAAAGTAAAACTGATGACACAGGAAACGCTCAAACATAGACAGTAGGAAGACTTAGTCTTCCTGTACTTAAGTCGGCATTGTGTCACTTAAATTTAATTCCGATGCAATTTCTGTTTTTCATCGTCAATGGGAAGGTCCAAGGGATACAGTAAACCTGCAGAGGTGCATCGGAATGCAAAACTGATGACACAGGAAACGCTCAAAACATAGACAGTAGGAAGACTCAGTCTTTCTGTACTTAAGTCGGCATTGTGTCTCTTATATTTAATTCCAATGCAATTTCTGTGTTTCATCGTCAATGGGAAGGTCCAAGGGATACAGTAAACTTGCAGAGGTGCATCAGAATGTAAAACTGGTGACACAGGAAACGCTCAAATTATAGACAGTAGGAAGACTCAGTCTTCCTGTACTTAAATCGGCATTGTGTCTCTTATATCTAATTCCGATTCAATTTCAGTGTTTCATCGTCACTGTGAAGGTCCAAGGGATACAGTAAATCTGTAGAGGAGCATCGGGATGTAAAACTGGTGACACAGGAAACGCTCAAATTACAGACAGTAATAAGTCTTCCTGTACTTAAGTCGGCATTGTGTCCCTTATATTTAATTCCGATGGAATTTCAGTTTTTTATCGTGAATGGGAAGGTCCAAGGGATATAGTAAACCTGCAGAGGTGTATCGGAAAGTAATACTGATGACACAGGAAACGCTCAAAACATAGACAGTAGGAAGACTTAGTCCTCCTGTACTTAAGTCGGCATTGTGTCACTTATATATAATTCCGATGCAATTTCTGTGTTTCATCGTCACTGTGAAGGTCCAAGGGATACAGTAAAACTGTACAGGTGCATCGGAATGTAAAACCGGTGACACAGGAAACGCTCAAATTACAGACAGTAGGAAGACTCAGTCTTCCTGTACTTAAGTCGGCATTGTGTCTCTTATATTTAAATTCGATGCAATTTGTGTGTTTCATCGCCAATGGGAAGGTCCAAGGGATACAGAAAACCTGCAGAGGTGCATCGGAATGTAAAACTGGTGACACAGGAAACGCTCAAAACATTGACTGTAAGAAGGCTGTTTTCTTGTACTTAGGTCGGCATTGGGTCTCTAATATTTAATTCCGACGCACTTTCTGTGTTTCATTGTCACTGTGAAGGTCCAAGGGATACAGAAAATCTGTAGAGGTGCATCGGAATGTAAAACTGGTGATACAGGAAACGCTCAAATTATAGACAGTAGGAAGACTCAGTCTTCCTGTACTTAAGTCGGCATTGTGTCTCTTATATTTAATTCCGATGCAATTTCTGTGTTTCAACGTCAATGGGAAGGTCCAAGGGATACAGTAAACCTGCAGAGGTGCATCGGAGTGTAAAACTGGTGACACAGGAAACGCTCAAAACATAGACAGTAGGAAGACTTAGTCTTCCTGTACTTAAGTCGGCATTGTGTCACTTAAATTTAATTCCGATGCAATTTCCGTTTTTCATGGTCAATGGGAAGGTCCAAGGGATACAGTAAACCTGCAGAGGTGCATCATAATGTAAAACTGATGACATAGGAAACGCTCAAAACATAGACAGTAGGAAGACTCAGTCTTTCTGTACTTGAGTCGGCATTGTGTCTCTTATATTTAATTCCAATGCAATTTCTGTGTTTCATCGTCAATGGGAAGGTCCAAGAGATACAGTAAACCTGCAGAGGTGCATCAGAATGTTAAACTGGTAACACAGGAAACGCTCAAATTATAGACAGTAGGAAGACTCAGTCTTCCTGTACTTAAGTCGGCATTGTGTCTCTTATATTTAATTCCGATGCAATTTCTGCGTTTCATCGTCAATGGGATGGTCCAAGGGATACAGGAAACCTGCAGAGGTGCATCGGAATGTAAAACTGGTGACACAGGAAACGCTCAAATCATAGACAGTAGGAAGACTCAGTCTTCCTGTACTTAAGTCGGCATTGTGTCTCTTATATTTAATTCCGATTCAATTTCTGTGTTTCATCGTCAATGGGAAGGTCCACGGGATACAGTAAACCTGCATAGGTGCATCGGAATGTAAATCTGGTGACACAGGAAACGCTCAAATCATAGACAGTAGGAAGACTCAGTCTTCCTATACTTAAGTCGGCATTGTGTCTCTTATATTTAATTCCGAACGCGATTTCTGTGTTTCATCCTGAATGGGAAGGTCCAAGGGATATTGTAAACCTGCAGAGGTGCATCGGAAAGTAAAACTGATGACACAGGAAACGCTCAAAACATAGACAGTAGGAAGACTTAGTCTTCCTGTACTTAAGTCGGCATTGTGTCTCTTATATTTAATTCCGATGCAATTTCTGTGTTTCATCGTCACTGTGAAGGTCCAAGGGATACAGTAAACCTGTAGAGGTGCATCGGGATGTAAAACTGGTGACACAGGAAACGCTCAAATTACAGACAGTAGTAAGACTCAGGCTTCCTGTACTTAAGTCGGCATTGTGTCTCTTATATTTAATTCCGATGAAATTTCAGTGTTTCATCGTGAATGGGAAGGTCCAAGGGATATAGTAAACCTGCAGAGGTGCATCGGAAAGTAAAACTGATGACACCGGAAACGCTCAAAACATAGACAGTAGGAAGACTCAGTCTTCCTGTACTTAAGTCGGCATTGTGTCTCTTATATTTAATTCCGATGCTATTTCTGTGTTTCATCGTCAATGGGAAGGTCCAATGGATACAGTAAACCTGCAGAGGTGCATCGGAATGTAAAACTGATGACACAGGGAACGCTCAAAACATAGACAGTAGGAAGACTCAGTCTTTCTGTACTTAAGTCAGTATTGTGTCTCTTATATTTAATTCCAATGCAATTTCTGCGCTTCATCGTCAATGGGAAGGTCCAAGGGATACAGTAAACCTGCGGATATGCATCAGAATGTAAAACTGGTGACACAGGAAACGCTCAAAACATAGACAGTAGGAAGACTCAGTCTTCCTGTACTTAACTCGGCATTGTGTCCCTTAAATTTAATTCCGATGCAATTTCTGTTTTTCATCGTCAATGGGCAGGTCCAATGGATACAGTAAACCCTGCAGAGGTGAATCGGAATGTAAAACTGATGACACAGGAAACGCTCAAACATAGACAGTAGGAAGACTTAAACTTCCTGTACTTAAGTCGGCATTGCGTCTCTTATATTTAATTCCAATGCAATTTCTGTTTTTCATCATCAATGGGCAGGTCCAATGGATACAGTAAACCCTGCAGAGGTGAATCGGAATGTAAAACTGGTGACACAGGAAACGCTCAAAACATTGACAGTAGGAAGACTCAGTCTTCCTGTACTTAAGTCGGCATTGTGTCTCTTATATTTAAATTCGATGCAAATTGTGTGTTTCATCGCCAATGAGAAGGTCCAAGGGATAAAGTAAACCTGCAGATGTGCATCGGAATGTAAAACTGGTGACACAGGAAACGCTCAAAACATTGACTGTAAGAAGACTGATTTCTTGTACTTAAGTCGGCATTGTGTCTCTTATATTTAATTCCGATGCAATTTCTGTGTTTCATCGTCACTGTGAAGGACCAAGGGATACAGAAAACCTGTAGAGGTGCATCGGAATGTAAAACTGGTGACACAGGAAACGCTCAAATTACAGACAGTAGTAAGACTCAGGCTTCCTGTACTTAAGTCGGCATTGTGTCTCTTATATTTAATTCTGATGCTATTTCTGTGTTTCATCGCCAATGGGAAGGTCCAAGGGATACAGTAAACCTGCAGAGTTGCATCGGAATGTAAAACTGGTGACACAGGAAACGCTCAAAACATAGACAGTAGGAAGACTCAGTCTTCCTGTACTTAAGTCGGCATTGTGTCTCTAATATTTAATTCCGCTGAAATTTCAGTGTTTCATCGTCAATGGGAAGGTCCAAGGGATATAGTAAACCTGCAGAGGTGCATCGGAAAGTAAAACTGATGACACAGGAAACGCTCAAAACATAGACAGTAGGAAGACTTAGTCTTCCTTTACTTAAGTCGGCATTGTGTCTCTAAAATTTAATTCCGATGACATTTCTGTTTTTCATCGTCAATGGGAAGGTCCAAGGGATACAGTAAACCTGCAGAGGTGCATCATAATGTAAAACTGATGACATAGGAAACGCTCAAAACATAGACAGTAGGAAGACTCAGTCTTTCTGTACTTAAGTCGGCATTGTGTCTCCTATATTTAATTCCAATGCAATTTCTGTGTTTCATCGTCAATGGGAAGGTCCAAGGGATACAGTAAACCTGCAGAGGTGCATCAGAATGTAAAACTGGTAACACAGGAAACGCTCAAATTATAGACAGTAGGAAGACTCAGTCTTCCTGTACTTAAGTCGGCATTGTGTCTCTTATATTTAATTCCGATGCAATTTCTGCGTTTCATCGTCAATGGGATGGTCCAAGGGATACAGGAAACCTGCAGAGGTGCATCGGAATGTAAAACTGGTGACACAGGAAACGCTCAAATCATAGACAGTAGGAAGACTCAGTCTTCCTGTAGTAAAGTCGGCATTGTGTCTCTTATATTTAATTCCGATGCAATTTCTGTGTTTCATCGTCAATGGGAAGGTCCACGGGATACAGAAAACCTGCAGAGGTGCATCGGAATGTAAATCTGGTGACACAGGAAACGCTCAAATCATAGACAGTAGGAAGACTCAGTCTTCCTATACTTAAGTCGGCATTGTGTCTCTTATATTTAATTCCGAACGCGATTTCTGTGTTTCATCCTGAATGGGAAGGTCCAAGGGATATTGTAAACCTGCAGAGGTGCATCGGAAAGTAAAACTGATGACACAGGAAACGCTCAAAACATAGACAGTAGGATGACTTAGTCTTCCTGTACTTAAGTCGGCATTGTGTCACTTAAATTTAATTCCGATGCAATTTCCGTTTTTCATGGTCAATGGGAAGGTCCAAGGGATACAGTAAACCTGCAGAGGTGCATCATAATGTAAAACTGATGACATAGGAAACGCTCAAAACATAGACAGTAGGAAGACTCAGTCTTTCTGTACTTAAGTCGGCATTGTGTCTCTTATATTTAATTCCAATGCAATTTCTGTGTTTCATCGTCAATGGGAAGGTCCAAGGGATACAGTAAACCTGCAGAGGTGCATCAGAATGTTAAACTGGTAACACAGGAAACGCTCAAATTATAGACAGTAGGATGACTCAGTCTTCCTGTACTTAAGTCGGCATTGTGTCTCTTATATTTAATTCCGATGCAATTTCTGCGTTTCATCGTCAATGGGATGGTCCAAGGGATACAGGAAACCTGCAGAGGTGCATCGGAATGTAAAACTGGTGACACAGGAAACGCTCAAATCATAGACAGTAGGAAGACTCAGTCTTCCTGTACTTAAGTCGGCATTGTGTCTCTTATATTTATTTCCGATTCAATTTCTGTGTTTCATCGTCAATGGGAAGGTCCACGGGATACAGTAAACTTGCATAGGTGCATCGGAATGTAAATCTGGTGACACAGGAAACGCTCAAATCATAGACAGTAGGAAGACTCAGTCTTCCTATACTTAAGTCGGCATTGTGTCTCTTATATTTAATTCCGAACGCGATTTCTGTGTTTCATCCTGAATGGGAAGGTCCAAGGGATATTGTAAACCTGCAGAGGTGCATCGGAAAGTAAAACTGATGACACAGGAAACGCTCAAAACATAGGCAGTAGGAAGACTTAGTCTTCCTGTACTTAAGTCGGCATTGTGTCTCTTATATTTAATTCCGATGAAATTTCAGTGTTTCATCGTGAATGGGAAGGTCCAGGGATATAGTAAACCTGCAGAGGTGCATCGGAAAGTAAAACTGATGACAAAGGAAACGCTCAAAACATAGACAGTAGGAAGACTTAGTCTTCCTGTACTTAAGTCGGCATTGTGTCTCTAATATTTAATTCCGACGAAATTTCAGTGTTTCATCGTGAATGGGAAGGTCCAAGGGATATAGTAAACCTTTAGAGGTGCATCGGAAAGTAAAACTGATGACACCGGAAACGCTCAAAACATAGACAGTAGGAAGACTCAGTCTTCCTGTACTTAAGTCGGCATTGTGTCTCTTATATTTAATTCCGATGCAATTTCTGTGTTTCATCGTCAATGGGAAGGTCCAATGGATACAGTAAACCTGCAGAGGTGCATCGGAATGTAAAACTGATGACACAGGGAACGCTCAAAACATAGACAGTAGGAAGACTCAGTCTTTCTGTACTTAAGTCAGCATTGTGTCTCTTATATTTAATTCCAATGCAATTTCTGTGCTTCATCGTCAATGGGAAGGTCCAAGGGATACAGTAAACCTGCGGATATGCATCAGAATGTAAAACTGGTGACACAGGAAACGCTCAAAACATAGACAGTAGGAAGACTCAGTCTTCCTGTACTTAAGTCGGCATTGTGTCTCTTATATTTAATTCCGATGCAATTTCTGTGTTTCATCGTCAATGGGAAGGTCCAATGGATACAGCAAACCTGCAGAGGTGCATCAGAATGTAAAACTGGTGACACAGGAAACGCTCAAAATATAGACAGTAGGAAGACTCAGGCTTTCTGTACATAAGTCGGCATTGTGTCTCTTATATTTAATTCCGAAGAAATTTCAGTGTTTCATCGTGAATGGGAAGGTCCAAGGGATATAGTAAACCTGCAGTGGTGCATCGGAAAGTAAAACTGATGACAAAGGAAACGCTCAAAACATAGACAGTAGGAAGACTTAGTCTTCCTGTACTTAAGTCGGCATTGTGTCACTTAAATTTAATTCCGATGCAATTTCTGTTTTTCATCGTCAATGGGAAGGTCCAAGGGATACAGTAAACCTGCAGAGGTGCATCGGAATGTAAAACTAGTGACACAGGAAACGCTCAAACATAGACAGTAGGAAGACTCAGTCTTCCTGTACTTAAGTCGGCATTGTGTCTCTTATATTTAATTCCGATGCAATTTCTATGTTTCATCGTCAATGGGAAGGTCCAAGGGATACAGTAAACCTGCAGTGGTGCATCGGAATGTATAACTGGTGACACAGGAAACGCTCAAAACATAGACAGTAGGAAGACTCAGTCTTCCTGTACTTAAGTCGGCATTGTGTCTCTTATATTTATTTGCGATGAAATTTCTGTGTTTCATCGTGAATGGGAAGGTCCAAGGGATATAGTAAACCTGCAGAGGTGCATCGGAAAGTAAAACTGATGACACAGGAAACGCTCAAACATAGACAGTAGGAAGACTTAGTCTTCCTGTACTTAAGTCGGCATTGCGTCTCTTATATTTAATTCCAATGCAATTTCTGTTTTTCATCGTCAATAAACAGGTCCAATGGATACAGTAAACCCTGCAGAGGTGAATCGGAATGTAAAACTGGTGACACAGGAAACGCTCAAAACATTGACAGTAGGAAGACTCAGTCTTCCTGTACTTAAGTCGGCATTGTGTCTCTTATATTTAAATTCGATGCAATTTGTGTGTTTCATCGCCAATGAGAAGGTCCAAGGGATACAGTAAACCTGCAGATGTGCATCGGAATGTAAAACTGGTGACACAGGAAACGCTCAAAACATTGACTGTAAGAAGACTGATTTCTTGTACTTAAGTCGGCATTGTGTCTCTTATATTTAATTCCGATGCAATTTCTGTGTTTCATCGTCACTGTGAAGGACCAAGGGATACAGAAAACCTGTAGAGGTGCATCGGAATGTAAAACTGGTGACACAGGAAACGCTCAAATTACAGACAGTAGTAAGACTCAGGCTTCCTGTACTTAAGTCGGCATTGTGTCTCTTATATTTAATTCCGATGCTATTTCTGTGTTTCATCGTCAATGGGAAGGTCCAAGGGATACAGTAAACCTGCAGAGTTGCATCGGAATGTAAAACTGGTGACACAGGAAACGCTCAAAACATAGACAGTAGGAAGACTCAGTCTTCCTGTACTTAAGTCGGCATTGTGTCTCTAATATTTAATTCCGATGAAATTTCAGTGTTTCATCGTCAATGGGAAGGTCCAAGGGATATAGTAAACCTGCAGAGGTGCATCGGAAAGTAAAACTGATGACACAGGAAACGCTCAAAGCATAGACAGTAGGAAGACTTAGTCTTCCTTTACTTAAGTCGGCATTGTGTCTCTTAAATTTAATTCCGATGAAATTTCTGTTTTTCTTCGTCAATGGGAAGGTCCAAGGGATACAGTAAACCTGCAGAGGTGCATCATAATGTAAAGTTGATGACATAGGAAATGCTCAAAACATAGACAGTAGGAAGACTCAGTCTTTCTGTACTTAAGTCGGCATTGTGTCTCTTATATTTAATTCCAATGCAATTTCTGTGTTTCATCGTCAATGGGAAGGTCCAAGGGATACAGTAAACCTGCAGAGGTGCATCAGAATGTAAAACTGGTAACACAGGAAACGCTCAAATTATAGACAGTAGGAAGACTCAGTCTTCCTGTACTTAAGTCGGCATTGTGTCTCTTATATTTAATTCCGATGCAATTTTGCGTTTCATCGTCAATGGGATGGTCCAAGGGATACAGGAAACCTGCAGAGGTGCATCGGAATGTAAAACTGGTGACACAGGAAACGCTCAAATCATAGACAGTAGGAAGACTCAGTCTTCCTGTACTTAAGTCGGCATTGTGTCTCTTATATTTAATTCCGATGCAATTTCTGTGTTTCATCGTCAATGGGAAGTCCACGGGATACAGAAAACCTGCAGAGGTGCATCGGAATGTAAATCTGGTGACACAGGAAACGCTCAAATCATAGACAGTAGGAAGACTCAGTCTTCCTATACTTAAGTCGGCATTGTGTCTCTTATATTTAATTCCGAACGCGATTTCTGTGTTTCATCCTGAATGGGAAGGTCCAAGGGATATTGTAAACCTGCAGAGGTGCATCGGAAAGTAAAACTGATGACACAGGAAACGCTCAAAACATAGACAGTAGGAAGACTTAGTCTTCCTGTACTTAAGTCGGCATTGTGTCTCTTATAATTAATTCCAATGCAATTTCTGTGCTTCATCGTCAATGGGAAGGTCCAAGGGATACAGTAAACCTGCGGATGTGCATCAGAATGTAAAACTGGTGACACAGGAAACGCTGAAAACATAGACAGTAGGAAGACTCAGTCTTCCTGTACTTAAGTCGGCATTGTGTCTCTTATATTTAATTCCGATGCAATTTCTGTGTTTCATCGTCAATGGGAAGGTCCAATGGATACAGCAAACCTGCAGAGGTGCATCAGAATGTAAAACTGGTGACACAGGAAACGCTCAAAATATAGACAGTAGGAAGACTCAGGCTTTCTGTACATAAGTCGGCATTGTGTCTCTTATATTTAATTCCGATGCTATTTCTGTGTTTCATCGTCAATGGGAAGGTCCAAGGGATACAGTAAACCTGCAGAGTTGCATCGGAATGTAAAACTGGTGACACAGGAAACGCTCAAAACATAGACAGTAGGAAGACTCAGTCTTCCTGTACTTAAGTCGGCATTGTGTCTCTAATATTTAATTCCGATGAAATTTCAGTGTTTCATCGTCAATGGGAAGGTCCAAGGGATATAGTAAACCTGCAGAGGTGCATCGGAAAGTAAAACTGATGACACAGGAAACGCTCAAATCATAGACAGTAGGAAGACTTAGTCTTCCTTTACTTAAGTCGGCATTGTGTCTCTTAAATTTAATTCCGATGAAATTTCTGTTTTCATCGTCAATGGGAAGGTCCAAGGGATACAGTAAACCTGCAGATGTGCACCATAATGTAAAACTGATGACATAGGAAACGCTCAAAACATAGACAGTAGGAAGACTCAGTCTTTCTGTACTTAAGTCGGCATTGCATCTCTTATATTTAATTCCAATGCAATTTCTGTGTTTCATCGTCAATGGGAAGGTCCAAGGGATACAGTAAACCTGCAGAGGTGCATCAGAATGTAAAACTGGTAACACAGGAAACGCTCAAATTATAGACAGTAGGAAGACTCAGTCTTCCTGTACTTAAGTCGGCATTGTGTCTCTTATATTTAATTCCGATGCAATTTCTGCGTTTCATCGTCAATGGGATGGTCCAAGGGATACAGGAAACCTGCAGAGGTGCATCGGAATGTAAAACTGGTGACACAGGAAACGCTCAAATCATAGACAGTAGGAAGACTCAGTCTTCCTGTACTTAAGTCGGCATTGTGTCTCTTATATTTAATTCCGATGCAATTTCTGTGTTTCATCGTCAATGGGAAGGTCCACGGGATACAGAAAACCTGCAGAGGTGCATCGGAATGTAAATCTGGTGACACAGGAAACGCTCAAATCATAGACAGTAGGAAGACTCAGTCTTCCTATACTTAAGTCGGCATTGTGTCTCTCATATTAATTCCGAACGCGATTTCTGTGTTTCATCCTGAATGGGAAGGTCCAAGGGAAATTGTAAACCTGCAGAGGTGCATCGGAAAGTAAAACTGATGACACAGGAAACGCTCAAAACATAGACAGTAGGAAGACTTAGTCTTCCTGTACTTAAGTCGGCATTGTGTCTCTTATATTTAATTCCAATGCAATTTCTGTGCTTCATCGTCAATGGGAAGGTCCAAGGGATACAGTAAACCTGCGGATGTGCATCAGAATGTAAAACTGGTGACACAGGAAACGCTCAAAACATAGACAGTAGGAAGACTCAGTCTTCCTGTACTTAGGTCGGCATTGTGTCTCTTATATTTAATTCCGATGCAATTTCTGTGTTTCATCGTCAATGGGAAGGTCCAATGGATACAGCAAACCTGCAGAGGTGCATCAGAATGTAAAACTGGTGACACAGGAAACGCTCAAAATATAGACAGTAGGAAGACTCAGGCTTTCTGTACATAAGTCGGCATTGTGTCTCTTATATTTAATTCCGAAGAAATTTCAGTGTTTCATCGTGAATGGGAAGGTCCAAGGGATATAGTAAACCTGCAGTGGTGCATCGGAAAGTAAAACTGATGACAAAGGAAACGCTCAAAACATAGACAGTAGGAAGACTTAGTCTTCCTGTACTTAAGTCGGCATTGTGTCACTTAAATTTAATTCCGATGCAATTTCTGTTTTTCATCGTCAATGGGAAGGTCCAAGGGATACAGTAAACCTGCAGAGGTGCATCGGAATGTAAAACTAGTGACACAGGAAACGCTCAAACATAGACAGTAGGAAGACTCAGTCTTCCTGTACTTAAGTCGGCATTGTGTCTCTTATATTTAATTCCGATGCAATTTCTATGTTTCATCGTCAATGGGAAGGTCCAATGGATACAGTAAACCCTGCAGAGGTGAATCGGAATGTAAAACTGGTGACACAGGAAACGCTCAAATCATAGACAGTAGGAAGACTCAGTCTTCCTGTACTTAAGTCGGCATTGTGTCTCTTATATTTAAATTCGATGCAATTTGTGTGTTTCATCGCCAATGAGAAGGTCCAAGGGATACAGTAAACCTGCAGATGTGCATCGGAATGTAAAACTGGTGACACAGGAAACGCTCAAAACATTGACTGTAAGAAGACTGATTTCTTGTACTTAAGTCGGCATTGTGTCTCTTATATTTAATTCCGATGCAATTTCTGTGTTTCATCGTCACTGTGAAGGACCAAGGGATACAGAAAACCTGTAGAGGTGCATCGGAATGTAAAACTGGTGACACAGGAAACGCTCAAATTACAGACAGTAGTAAGACTCAGGCTTCCTGTACTTAAGTCGGCATTGTGTCTCTTATATTTAATTCCGATGCTATTTCTGTGTTTCATCGTCAATGGGAAGGTCCAAGGGATACAGTAAACCTGCAGAGTTGCATCGGAATGTAAAACTGGTGACACAGGAAACGCTCAAAACATAGACAGTAGGAAGACTCAGTCTTCCTGTACTTAAGTCGGCATTGTGTCTCTAATATTTAATTCCGATGAAATTTCAGTGTTTCATCGTCAATGGGAAGGTCCAAGGGATATAGTAAACCTGCAGAGGTGCATCGGAAAGTAAAACTGATGACACAGGAAACGCTCAAAGCATAGACAGTAGGAAGACTTAGTCTTCCTTTACTTAAGTCGGCATTGTGTCTCTTAAATTTAATTCCGATGAAATTTCTGTTTTTCTTCGTCAATGGGAAGGTCCAAGGGATACAGTAAACCTGCAGAGGTGCATCATAATGTAAAACTGATGACATAGGAAACGCTCAAAACATAGACAGTAGGAAGACTCAGTCTTTCTGTACTTAAGTCGGCATTGTGTCTCTTATATTTAATTCCAATGCAATTTCTGTGTTTCATCGTCAATGGGAAGGTCCAAGGGATACAGTAAACCTGCAGAGGTGCATCAGAATGTAAAACTGGTAACACAGGAAACGCTCCAATTATAGACAGTAGGAAGACTCAGTCTTCCTGTACTTAAGTCGGCATTGTGTCTCTTATATTTAATTCCGATGCAATTTTGCGGTTCATCGTCAATGGGATGGTCCAAGGGATACAGGAAACCTGCAGAGGTGCATCGGAATGTAAAACTCGTGACACAGGAAACGCTCAAATCATAGACAGTAGGAAGACTCAGTCTTCCTGTACTTAAGTCGGCATTGTGTCTCTTATATTTAATTCCGATGCAATTTCTGTGTTTCATCGTCAATGGGAAGGTCCACGGGATACAGAAAACCTGCAGAGGTGCATCGGAATGTAAATCTGGTGACACAGGAAACGCTCAAATCATAGACAGTAGGAAGACTCAGTCTTCCTATACTTAAGTCGGCATTGTGTCTCTTATATTTAATTCCGACCGCGATTTCTGTGTTTCATCCTGAATGGGAAGGTCCAAGGGATATTGTAAACCTGCAGAGGTGCATCGGAAAGTAAAACTGATGACACAGGAAACGCTCAAAACATAGACAGTAGGAAGACTTAGTCTTCCTGTACTTAAGTCGGCATTGTGTCTCTTATAATTAATTCCAATGCAATTTCTGTGCTTCATCGTCAATGGGAAGGTCCAAGGGATACAGTAAACCTGCGGATGTGCATCAGAATGTAAAACTGGTGACACAGGAAACGCTCAAAACATAGACAGTAGGAAGACTCAGTCTTCCTGTACTTAAGTCGGCATTGTGTCTCTTATATTTAATTCCGATGCAATTTCTGTGTTTCATCGTCAATGGGAAGGTCCAATGGATACAGCAAACCTGCAGAGGTGCATCAGAATGTAAAACTGGTGACACAGGAAACGCTCAAAATATAGACAGTAGGAAGACTCAGGCTTTCTGTACATAAGTCGGCATTGTGTCTCTTATATTTAATTCCGATGCTATTTCTGTGTTTCATCGTCAATGGGAAGGTCCAAGGGATACAGTAAACCTGCAGAGTTGCATCGGAATGTAAAACTGGTGACACAGGAAACGCTCAAAACATAGACAGTAGGAAGACTCAGTCTTCCTGTACTTAAGTCGGCATTGTGTCTCTAATATTTAATTCCGATGAAATTTCAGTGTTTCATCGTCAATGGGAAGGTCCAAGGGATATAGTAAACCTGCAGAAGTGCATCGGAAAGTAAAACTGATGACACAGGAAACGCTCAAATCATAGACAGTAGGAAGACTTAGTCTTCCTTTACTTAAGTCGGCATTGTGTCTCTTAAATTTAATTCCGATGAAATTTCTGTTTTTCATCGTCAATGGGAAGGTCCAAGGGATACAGTAAACCTGCAGAGGTGCACCATAATGTAAAACTGATGACATAGGAAACGCTCAAAACATAGACAGTAGGAAGACTCAGTCTTTCTGTACTTAAGTCGGCATTGCATCTCTTATATTTAATTCCAATGCAATTTCTGTGTTTCATCGTCAATGGGAAGGTCCAAGGGATACAGTAAACCTGCAGAGGTGCATCAGAATGTAAAACTGGTAACACAGGAAACGCTCAAAACATAGACAGTAGGAAGACTCAGTCTTCCTGTACTTAAGTCGGCATTGTGTCTCTAATATTTAATTCCGATGAAATTTCAGTGTTTCATCGTCAATGGGAAGGTCCAAGGGATATAGTAAACCTGCAGAAGTGCATCGGAAAGTAAAACTGATGACACAGGAAACGCTCAAATCATAGACAGTAGGAAGACTTAGTCTTCCTTTACTTAAGTCGGCATTGTGTCTCTTATATTTAATTCCGATGCAATTTCTGTGTTTCATCGTCAATGGGAAGGTCCACGGGATACAGAAAACCTGCAGAGGTGCATCGGAATGTAAATCTGGTGACACAGGAAACGCTCAAATCATAGACAGTAGGAAGACTCAGTCTTCCTATACTTAAGTCGGCATTGTGTCTCTTATATTTAATTCCGACCGCGATTTCTGTGTTTCATCCTGAATGGGAAGGTCCAAGGGATATTGTAAACCTGCAGAGGTGCATCGGAAAGTAAAACTGATGACACAGGAAACGCTCAAAACATAGACAGTAGGAAGACTTAGTCTTCCTGTACTTAAGTCGGCATTGTGTCTCTTATAATTAATTCCAATGCAATTTCTGTGCTTCATCGTCAATGGGAAGGTCCAAGGGATACAGTAAACCTGCGGATGTGCATCAGAATGTAAAACTGGTGACACAGGAAACGCTCAAAACATAGACAGTAGGAAGACTCAGTCTTCCTGTACTTAAGTCGGCATTGTGTCTCTTATATTTAATTCCGATGCAATTTCTGTGTTTCATCGTCAATGGGAAGGTCCAATGGATACAGCAAACCTGCAGAGGTGCATCAGAATGTAAAACTGGTGACACAGGAAACGCTCAAAATATAGACAGTAGGAAGACTCAGGCTTTCTGTACATAAGTCGGCATTGTGTCTCTTATATTTAATTCCGATGCTATTTCTGTGTTTCATCGTCAATGGGAAGGTCCAAGGGATACAGTAAACCTGCAGAGTTGCATCGGAATGTAAAACTGGTGACACAGGAAACGCTCAAAACATAGACAGTAGGAAGACTCAGTCTTCCTGTACTTAAGTCGGCATTGTGTCTCTAATATTTAATTCCGATGAAATTTCAGTGTTTCATCGTCAATGGGAAGGTCCAAGGGATATAGTAAACCTGCAGAAGTGCATCGGAAAGTAAAACTGATGACACAGGAAACGCTCAAATCATAGACAGTAGGAAGACTTAGTCTTCCTTTACTTAAGTCGGCATTGTGTCTCTTAAATTTAATTCCGATGAAATTTCTGTTTTTCATCGTCAATGGGAAGGTCCAAGGGATACAGTAAACCTGCAGAGGTGCACCATAATGTAAAACTGATGACATAGGAAACGCTCAAAACATAGACAGTAGGAAGACTCAGTCTTTCTGTACTTAAGTCGGCATTGCATCTCTTATATTTAATTCCAATGCAATTTCTGTGTTTCATCGTCAATGGGAAGGTCCAAGGGATACAGTAAACCTGCAGAGGTGCATCAGAATGTAAAACTGGTAACACAGGAAACGCTCAAATTATAGACAGTAGGAAGACTCAGTCTTCCTGTACTTAAGTCGGCATTGTGTCTCTTATATTTAATTCCGATGCAATTTCTGCGTTTCATCGTCAATGGGATGGTCCAAGGGATACAGGAAACCTGCAGAGGTGCATCGGAATGTAAAACTGGTGACACAGGAAACGCTCAAATCATAGACAGTAGGAAGACTCAGTCTTCCTGTACTTAAGTCGGCATTGTGTCTCTTATATTTAATTCCGATGCAATTTCTGTGTTTCATCGTCAATGGGAAGGTCCACGGGATACAGAAAACCTGCAGAGGTGCATCGGAATGTAAATCTGGTGACACAGGAAACGCTCAAATCATAGACAGTAGGAAGACTCAGTCTTCCTATACTTAGGTCGGCATTGTGTCTCTCATATTAATTCCGAACGCGATTTCTGTGTTTCATCCTGAATGGGAAGGTCCAAGGGAAATTGTAAACCTGCAGAGGTGCATCGGGAAGTAAAACTGATGACACAGGAAACGCTCAAAACATAGACAGTAGGAAGACTTAGTCTTCCTGTACTTAAGTCGGCATTGTGTCTCTTATATTTAATTCCAATGCAATTTCTGTGCTTCATCGTCAATGGGAAGGTCCAAGGGATACAGTAAACCTGCGGATGTGCATCAGAATGTAAAACTGGTGACACAGGAAACGCTCAAAACATAGACAGTAGGAAGACTCAGTCTTCCTGAACTTAGGTCGGCATTGTGTCTCTTATATTTAATTCCGATGCAATTTCTGTGTTTCATCGTCAATGGGAAGGTCCAATGGATACAGCAAACCTGCAGAGGTGCATCAGAATGTAAAACTGGTGACACAGGAAACGCTCAAAATATAGACAGTAGGAAGACTCAGGCTTTCTGTACATAAGTCGGCATTGTGTCTCTTATATTTAATTCCGAAGAAATTTCAGTGTTTCATCGTGAATGGGAAGGTCCAAGGGATATAGTAAACCTGCAGTGGTGCATCGGAAAGTAAAACTGATGACAAAGGAAACGCTCAAAACATAGACAGTAGGAAGACTTAGTCTTCCTGTACTTAAGTCGGCATTGTGTCACTTAAACTTAATTCCGATGCAATTTCTGTTTTTCATCGTCAATGGGAAGGTCCAAGGGATACAGTAAACCTGCAGAGGTGCATCGGAATGTAAAACTAGTGACACAGGAGACGCTCAAACATAGACAGTAGGAAGACTCAGTCTTCCTGTACTTAAGTCGGCATTGTGTCTCTTATATTTAATTCCGATGCAATTTCTATGTTTCATCGTCAATGGGAAGGTCCAAGGGATACAGTAAACCTGCAGTGGTGCATCGGAATGTATAACTGGTGACACAGGAAACGCTCAAAACATAGACAGTAGGAAGACTCAGTCTTCCTGTACTTAAGTCGGCATTGTGTCTCTTATATTTATTTGCGATGAAATTTCTGTGTTTCATCGTGAATGGGAAGGTCCAAGGGATATAGTAAACCTGCAGAGGTGCATCGGAAAGTAAAACTGATGACACAGGAAACGCTCAAACATAGACAGTAGGAAGACTTAGTCTTCCTGTACTTAAGTCGGCATTGCGTCTCTTATATTTAATTCCAATGCAATTTCTGTTTTTCATCGTCAATAAACAGGTCCAATGGATACAGTAAACCCTGCAGAGGTGAATCGGAATGTAAAACTGGTGACACAGGAAACGCTCAAAACATTGACAGTAGGAAGACTCAGTCTTCCTGTACTTAAGTCGGCATTGTGTCTCTTATATTTAAATTCGATGCAATTTGTGTGTTTCATCGCCAATGAGAAGGTCCAAGGGATACAGTAAACCTGCAGATGTGCATCGGAATGTAAAACTGGTGACACAGGAAACGCTCAAAACATTGACTGTAAGAAGACTGATTTCTTGTACTTAAGTCGGCATTGTGTCTCTTATATTTAATTCCGATGCAATTTCTGTGTTTCATCGTCACTGTGATGGACCAAGGGATACAGAAAACCAGTAGAGGTGCATCGGAATGTAAAACTGGTGACACAGGAAACGCTCAAATTACAGACAGTAGTAAGACTCAGGCTTCCTGTACTTAAGTCGGCATTGTGTCTCTTATATTTAATTCCGATGCTATTTCTGTGTTTCATCGTCAATGGGAAGGTCCAAGGGATACAGTAAACCTGCAGAGTTGCATCGGAATGTAAAACTGGTGACACAGGAAACGCTCAAAACATAGACAGTAGGAAGACTCAGTCTTCCTGTACTTAAGTCGGCATTGTGTCTCTTATATTTAATTCCGATGCAATTTCTGTGTTTCATCGTCAATGGGAAAGTCCAAGGGATACAGTAAACCTGCAGAGGTGCATCGGAATGTATAACTGGTGACACAGGAAACGCTCAAAGCATAGACAGTAGGAAGACTCAGTCTTCCTGTACTTAAGTCGGCATTGTGTCTCGTATATTTATTTGCGATGAAATTTCTGTGTTTCATCGTGAATGGGAAGGTCAAAGGGATATAGTAAACCTGCAGAGGTGCATCGGAAAGTAACACTGATGACACAGGAAACGCTCAAACATAGACAGTAGGAAGACTCAGTCTTTCTGTACTTAAGTCGGCATTGTGTCTCTTATATTTAATTCCAATGCAATTTCTGTGTTTCATCGTCAATGGGAAGGTCCAAGGGATACAGTAAACCTGCAGAGGTGCATCAGAATGTAAAACTGGTAACACAGGAAACGCTCAAATTATAGACAGTAGGAAGACTCAGTCTTCCTGTACTTAAGTCGGCATTGTGTCTCTTATATTTAATTCCGATGCAATTTTGCGTTTCATCGTCAATGGGATGGTCCAAGGGATACAGGAAACCTGCAGAGGTGCATCGGAATGTAAAACTGGTGACACAGGAAACGCTCAAATCATAGACAGTAGGAAGACTCAGTCTTCCTGTACTTAAGTCGGCATTGTGTCTCTTATATTTAATTCCGATGCAATTTCTGTGTTTCATCGTCAATAGGAAGGTCCACGGGATACAGAAAACCTGCAGAGGTGCATCGGAATGTAAATCTGGTGACACAGGAAACGCTCAAATCATAGACAGTAGGAAGACTCAGTCTTCCTATACTTAAGTCGGCATTGTGTCTCTTATATTTAATTCCGAACGCGATATCTGTGTTTCATCCTGAATGGGAAGGTCCAAGGGATATTGTAAACCTGCAGAGGTGCATCGGAAAGTAAAACTGATGACACAGGAAACGCTCAAAACATAGACAGTAGGAAGACTTAGTCTTCCTGTACTTAAGTCGGCATTGTGTCTCTTATAATTAATTCCAATGCAATTTCTGTGCTTCATCGTCAATGGGAAGGTCCAAGGGATACAGTAAACCTGCGGATGTGCATCAGAATGTAAAACTGGTGACACAGGAAACGCTCAAAACATAGACAGTAGGAAGACTCAGTCTTCCTGTACTTAAGTCGGCATTGTGTCTCTTATATTTAATTCCGATGCAATTTCTGTGTTTCATCGTCAATGGGAAGGTCCAATGGATACAGCAAACCTGCAGAGGTGCATCAGAATGTAAAACTGGTGACACAGGAAACGCTCAAAATATAGACAGTAGGAAGACTCAGGCTTTCTGTACATAAGTCGGCATTGTGTCTCTTATATTTAATTCCGATGCTATTTCTGTGTTTCATCGTCAATGGGAAGGTCCAAGGGATACAGTAAACCTGCAGAGTTGCATCGGAATGTAAAACTGGTGACACAGGAAACGCTCAAAACATAGACAGTAGGAAGACTCAGTCTTCCTGTACTTAAGTCGGCATTGTGTCTCTAATATTTAATTCCGATGAAATTTCAGTGTTTCATCGTCAATGGGAAGGTCCAAGGGATATAGTAAACCTGCAGAGGTGCATCGGAAAGTAAAACTGATGACACAGGAAACGCTCAAATCATAGACAGTAGGAAGACTTAGTCTTCCTTTACTTAAGTCGGCATTGTGTCTCTTAAATTTAATTCCGATGAAATTTCTGTTTTTCATCGTCAATGGGAAGGTCCAAGGGATACAGTAAACCTGCAGAGGTGCACCATAATGTAAAACTGATGACATAGGAAACGCTCAAATTATAGACAGTAGGAAGACTCAGTCTTCCTGTACTTAAGTCGGCATTGTGTCTCTAATATTTAATTCCGATGAAATTTCAGTGTTTCATCGTCAATGGGAAGGTCCAAGGGATATAGTAAACCTGCAGAGGTACTTAAGTCGGCATTGTGTCTCTTATATTTAATTCCGATGCAATTTCTGTGTTTCATCGTCAATGGGAAGGTCCACGGGATACAGAAAACCTGCAGAGGTGCATCGGAATGTAAATCTGGTGACACAGGAAACGCTCCAATCATAGACAGTAGGAAGACTCAGTCTTCCTATACTTAAGTCGGCATTGTGTCTCTCATATTAATTCCGAACGCGATTTCTGTGTTTCATCCTGAATGGGAAGGTCCAAGGAAAATTGTAAACCTGCAGAGGTGCATCGGAAAGTAAAACTGATGACACAGGAAACGCTCAAAACATAGACAGTAGGAAGACTTAGTCTTCCTGTACTTAAGTCGGCATTGTGTCTCTTATATTTAATTCCGATGCAATTTCTGTGTTTCATCGTCAATGGGAAGGTCCAATGGATACAGCAAACCTGCAGAGGTGCATCAGAATGTAAAACTGGTGACACAGGAAACGCTCAAAATATAGACAGTAGGAAGACTCAGGCTTTCTGTACATAAGTCGGCATTGTGTCTCTTATATTTAATTCCGATGAAATTTCAGTGTTTCATCGTGAATGGGAAGGTCCAAGGGATATAGTAAACCTGCAGTGGTGCATCGGAAAGTAAAACTGATGACAAAGGAAACGCTCAAAACATAGACAGTAGGAAGACTTAGTCTTCCTGTACTTATGTCGGCATTGTGTCACTTAAATTTAATTCCATTGCAATTTCTGTTTTTCATCGTCAATGGGAAGGTCCAAGGGATACAGTAAACCTGCAGAGGTGCATCGGTATGTAAAACTAGTGACACAGGAAACGCTCAAACATAGACAGTAGGAAGACTCAGTCTTCCTGTACTTAAGTCGGCATTGTGTCTCTTATATTTAATTCCGATGCTATTTCTGTGTTTCATCGTCAATGGGAAGGTCCAAGGGATACAGTAAACCTGCAGAGGTGCATCGGAATGTATAACTGGTGACACAGGAAACGCTCAAAACATAGCCAGTAGGAAGACTCAGTCTTCCTGTACTTAAGTCGGCATTGTGTCTCTTATATTTATTTCCGATGAAATTTCTGTGTTTCATCGTGAATGGGAAGGTTCAAGGGATATAGTAAACCTGCAGAGGTGCATCGGAAAGTAAAACTGATGACACAGGAAACGCTCAAACATAGACAGTAGGAAGACTTAGTCTTCCTGTACTTAAGTCGGCATTGCGTCTCTTATATTTAATTCCAATGCAATTTCTCTATTTCATCGTCAATGGGCAGGTCCAATGGATACAGTAAACCCTGCAGAGGTGAATCGGAATGTAAAACTGGTGACACAGGAAACACTCAAAACAATGACAGTAGGAAGACTCAGTCTTCCTGTACTTAAGTCGGCATTGTGTCTCTTATATTTAAATTCGATGCAATTTGTGTGTTTCATCGCCAATGGAAAGGTCCAAGGGATACAGTAAACCTGCAGATGTGCATCGGAATGTAAAACTGGTGACACAGGAAACGCTCAAATCATTGACTGTAAGAAGACTGTTTTCTTGTACTTAAGTCGGCATTGTGTCTCTTATATTTAATTCCGATGCAATTTCTGTGTTTCATCGTCACTGTGAAGGACCAAGGGATACAGAAAACCTGTAGAGGTGCATCGGAATGTAAAACTGATGACATAGGAAACGCTCAAAACATAGACAGTAGGAAGACTCAGTCTTTCTGTACTTAAGTCGGCATTGTGTCTCTTATATTTAAATTCGATGCCATTTCTGTGTTTCATCGCCAATGAGAAGGTCCAAGGGATACAGTAAACCTGCAGATGTGCATCGGAATGTAAAACTGGTGACACAGGAAACGCTCAAAACATTGACTGTAAGAAGACTGTTTTCTTGTACTTAAGTCGGCATTGAGTCTCTTATATTTAATTCCGATGCAATTTCTGTGTTTCATCGTCACTGTGAAGGACCAAGGGATAGAGAAAACCTGTAGAGGTGCATCGGAATGTAAAACTGGTGACACAGGAAACGCTCAAATTACAGACAGTAGTAAGACTCAGGCTTCCTGTACTTAAGTCGGCATTGTGTCTCTTATATTTAATTCCGATGCTATTTCTGTGTTTCATCGTCAATGGGAAGGTCCAAGGGATACAGTAAACCTGCAGAGTTGCATCGGAATGTAAAACTGGTGACACAGGAAACGCTCAAAACATAGACAGTAGGAAGACTCAGTCTTCCTGTACTTAAGTCGGCATTGTGTCTCTAATATTTAATTCCGATGAAATTTCAGTGTTTCATCGTCAATGGGAAGGTCCAAGGGATATAGTAAACCTGCAGAGGTGCATCGGAAAGTAAAACTGATGACACAGGAAACGCTCAAAACATAGACAGTAGGAAGACTTAGTCTTCCTTTACTTAAGTCGGCATTGTGTCTCTTAAATTTAATTCCGATGAAATTTCTGTTTTTCATCGTCAATGGGAAGGTCCAAGGGATACAGTAAACCTGCAGAGGTGCATCATAATGTAAAACCGATGACATAGGAAACGCTCAAAACATAGACAGTAGGAAGACTCAGTCTTTCTGTACTTAAGTTGGCATTGTGTCTCTTATATTTAATTCCGATGCAATTTCTGCGTTTCATCGTCAATGGGATGGTCCAAGGGATACAGGAAACCTGCAGAGGTGCATCGGAATGTAAAACTGGTGACACAGGAAACGCTCAAATCATAGACAGTAGGAAGACTCAGTCTTCCTGTACTTAAGTCGGCATTGTGTCTCTTATATTTAATTCCGATGCAATTTCTGTGTTTCATCGTCAATGGGAAGGTCCACGGGATACAGAAAACCTGCAGAGGTGCATCGGAATGTAAATCTGGTGACACAGGAAACGCTCAAATCATAGACAGTAGGAAGACTCAGTCTTCCTATACTTAAGTCGGCATTGTGTCTCTTATATTTAATTCCGAACGCGATTTCTGTGTTTCATCCTGAATGGGAAGGTCCAAGGGATATTGTAAACCTGCAGAGGTGCATCGGAAAGTAAAACTGATGACACAGGAAACGCTCAAAACATAGACAGTAGGAAGACTTAGTCTTCCTGTACTTAAGTCGGCATTGTGTCTCTTATATTTAATTCCAATGCAATTTCTGTGCTTCATCGTCAATGGGAAGGTCCAAGGGATACAGTAAACCTGCGGATGTGCATCAGAATGTAAAACTGGTGACACAGGAAACGCTCAAAACATAGACAGTAGGAAGACTCAGTCTTCCTGTACTTAAGTCGGCATTGTGTCTCTTATATTTAATTCCGATGCAATTTCTGTGTTTCATCGTCAATGGGAAGGTCCAATGGATACAGCAAACCTGCAGAGGTGCATCAGAATGTAAAACTGGTGACACAGGAAACGCTCAAAATATAGACAGTTGGAAGACTCAGGCTTTCTGTACATAAGTCGGCATTGTGTCTCTTATATTTAATTCCGATGCTATTTCTGTGTTTTATCGTCAATGGGAAGGTCCAAGGGATACAGTAAACCTGCAGAGTTGCATCGGAATGTAAAACTGGTGACACAGGAAACGCTCAAAACATAGACAGTAGGAAGACTCAGTCTTCCTGTACTTAAGTCGGCATTGTGTCTCTAATATTTAATTCCGATGAAATTTCAGTGTTTCATCGTCAATGGGAAGGTCCAAGGGATATAGTAAACCTGCAGAGGTGCATCGGAAAGTAAAACTGATGACACAGGAAACGCTCAAATCATAGACAGTAGGAAGACTTAGTCTTCCTTTACTTAAGTCGGCATTGTGTCTCTTAAATTTAATTCCGATGAAATTTCTGTTTTTCATCGTCAATGGGAAGGTCCAAGGGATACAGTAAACCTGCAGAGGTGCATCATAATGTAAAACTGATGACATAGGAAACGCTCAAAACATAGACAGTAGGAAGACTCAGTCTTTCTGTACTTAAGTCGGCATTGTATCTCTTATATTTAATTCCAATGCAATTTCTGTGTTTCATCGTCAATGGGAAGGTCCAAGGGATACAGTAAACCTGCAGAGGTGCATCAGAATGTAAAACTGGTAACACAGGAAACGCTCAAATTATAGACAGTAGGAAGACTCAGTCTTCCTGTACTTAAGTCGGCATTGTGTCTCTTATATTTAATTCCGATGCAATTTCTGCGTTTCATCGTCAATGGGATGGTCCAAGGGATACAGGAAACCTGCAGAGGTGCATCGGAATGTAAAACTGGTGACACAGGAAACGCTCAAATCATAGACAGTAGGAAGACTCAGTCTTCCTGTACTTAAGTCGGCATTGTGTCTCTTATATTTAATTCCGATGCAATTTCTGTGTTTCATCGTCAATGGGAAGGTCCACGGGATACAGAAAACCTGCAGAGGTGCATCGGAATGTAAATCTGGTGACACAGGAAACGCTCAAATCATAGACAGTAGGAAGACTCAGTCTTCCTATACTTAAGTCGGCATTGTGTCTCTTATATTTAATTCCGAACGCGATTTCTGTGTTTCATCCTGAATGGGAAGGTCCAAGGGAAATTGTAAACCTGCAGAGGTGCATCGGAAAGTAAAACTGATGACACAGGAAACGCTCAAAACATAGACAGTAGGAAGACTTAGTCTTCCTGTACTTAAGTCGGCATTGTGTCTCTTATATTTAATTCCAATGAAATTTCTGTGCTTCATCGTCAATGGGAAGGTCCAAGGGATACAGTAAACCTGCGGATGTGCATCAGAATGTAAAACTGGTGACACAGGAAACGCTCAAAACATAGACAGTAGGAAGACTCAGTCTTCCTGTCCTTAAGTCGGCATTGTGTCTCTTATATTTAATTCCGATGCAATTTCTGTGTTTCATCGTCAATGGGAAGGTCCAATGGATACAGCAAACCTGCAGAGGTGCATCAGAATGTAAAACTGGTGACACAGGAAACGCTCAAAATATAGACATTAGGAAGACTCAGGCTTTCTGTACATAAGTCGGCATTGTGTCTCTTATATTTAATTCCGATGAAATTTCAGTGTTTCATCGTGAATGGGAAGGTCCAAGGGATATAGTAAACCTGCAGTGGTGCATCGGAAAGTAAAACTGATGACAAAGGGAACGCTCAAAACATAGACAGTAGGAAGACTTAGTCTTCCTGTACTTATGTCGGCATTGTGTCACTTAAATTTAATTCCGATGCAATTTCTGTTTTTCATCGTCAATGGGAAGGTCCAAGGGATACAGTAAACCTGCAGAGGTGCATCGGAATGTAAAACTAGTGACACAGGAAACGCTCAAACATAGACAGTAGGAAGACTCAGTCTTCCTGTACTTAAGTCGGCATTGTGTCTCTTATATTTAATTCCGATGCAATTTCTGTGTTTCATCGTCAATGGGAAGGTCCAAGGGATACAGTAAACCTGCAGAGGTGCATCGGAATGTATAACTGGTGACACAGGAAACGCTCAAAACATAGACAGTAGGAAGACTCAGTCTTCCTGTACTTAAGTCGGCATTGTGTCTCTTATATTTATTTGCGATGAAATTTCTGTGTTTCATCGTGAATGGGAAGGTCCAAGGGATATAGTAAACCTGCAGAGGTGCATCGGAAAGTAAAACGGATGACACAGGAAACGCTCAAACATAGACTGTAGGAAGACTTAGTCTTCCTGTACTTAAGTCGGCATTGCGTCTCTTATATATAATTCCAATGCAATTTCTCTTTTTCATCGTCAATGGGCAGGTCAAATGGATACAGTAAACCCTGCAGAGGTGAATCGGAATGTAAAACTGGTGACACAGGAAACGCTCAAAACATTGACAGTAGGAAGACTCAGTCTTCCCGTACTTAAGTCGGTATTGTGTCTCTTATATTTAAATTCGATGCAATTTGTGTGTTTCATCGCCAATGGAAAGGTCCAAGGGATACAGTAAACCTGCAGATGTGCATCGGAATGTAAAACTGGTGACACAGGAAACGCTCAAATCATTGACTGTAAGAAGACTGTTTTCTTGTACTTAAGTCGGCATTGTGTCTCTTATATTTAATTCCGATGCAATTTCTGTGTTTCATCGTCACTGTGAAGGACCAAGGGATACAGAAAACCTGTAGAGGTGCATCGGAATGTAAGACTGGTGACACAGGAAACGCTCAAATTACAGACAGTAGTAAGACTCAGGCTTCCTGTACTTAAGTCGGCATTGTGTCTCTTATATTTAATTCCGATGCTATTTCTGTGTTTCATCGTCAATGGGAAGGTCCAAGGGATACAGTAAACCTGCAGAGTTGCATCGGAATGTAAAACTGGTGACACAGGAAACGCTCAAAACATAGACAGTAGGAAGACTCAGTCTTCCTGTACTTATGTTGGCATTGTGTCTCTAATATTTAATTCCGATGAAATTTCAGTGTTTCATCGTCAATGGGAAGGTCCAAGGGATATAGTAAACCTGCAGAGGTGCATCGGAAAGTAAAACTGATGACACAGGAAACGCTCAAAACATAGACAGTAGGAAGACTTAGTCTTCCTTTACTTAAGTCGGCATTGTGTCTCTTAAATTTAATTCCGATGAAATTTCTGTTTTTCATCGTCAATGGGAAGGTCCAAGGGATACAGTAAACCTGCAGAGGTGCATCATAATGTAAAACTGATGACATAGGAAACGCTCAAAACATAGACAGTAGGAAGACTCAGTCTTTCTGTACTTAAGTCGTCATTGTGTCTCTTATATTTAATTCCAATGCAATTTCTGTGTTTCATCGTCAATGGGAAGGTCCAAGGGATACAGTAAACCTGCAGAGGTGCATCAGAATGTAAAACTGGTAACACAGGAAACGCTCAAATTATAGACAGTAGGAAGACTCAGTCTTCCTGTACTTAAGTCGGCATTGTGTCTCTTATATTTAATTCAGATGCAATTTCTGCGTTTCATCGTCAATGGGATGGTCCAAGGGATACAGGAAACCTGCAGAGGTGCATCGGAATGTAAAACTGGTGACACAGGAAACGCTCAAATCATAGACAGTAGGAAGACTCAGTCTTCCTGTACTTAAGTAGGCATTGTGTCTCTTATATTTAAATTCGATGCAATTTGTGTGTTTCATCGCCAATGGGAAGGTCCAAGGGACACAGTAAACCTGCAGATGTGCATCGGAATGTAAAACTGGTGACACAGGAAACGCTCAAAACATTGACTGTAAGAAGACTGTTTTCTTGTACCTAAGTCGGCATTGTGTCTCTTATATTTAATTCCGATGCAATTTCTGTGTTTCATCGTCACTGTGAAGGACCAAGGGATACAGAAAACCTGTAGAAGTGCATCGGAATGTAAAACTGGTGACACAGGAAACGCTCAAATCATAGACAGTAGGAAGACTCAGTCTTGCTGTACTTAAGTCGGCATTGTGTCTCATATATTTCATTCCGAATCAATTTCTATGTTTCATCGTGAATGGGAAGGTCCAAGGGATACAGTAAACCTGCACAGGTGCATCGGAGTGTAAAACTGGTGACACAGGAAACGCTCAAAACATAGACAGGTGGAAGACTTAGTCTTCCTGTACTTAAGTCGGCATTGTGTCTCTTATATTTAATTCCGATGCAATTTCTGTGTTTCATCGTCACTGTGAAGGTCCAAGGGATACAGAAAAACTGTACAGGTGCATCGGAATGTAATACTGGTGACACAGGAAACACTCAAAACATTGACTGTAAGAAGACTGTTTTCTTGTTCTTAAGTCGGCATTGTGTCTCTTATATTTTATTCCGATGCACATTCTGTGTTTCATTGTCACTCTGAAGGTCCAAGGGATACAGAAAACCTGCAGAGGTGCATCGGAATGTAAATCTGGTGACACAGGAAACGCTCAAATCATAGACAGTACGAAGACTCAGTCTTCCTATACTTAAGTCGGCATTGTGTCTCTTATATTTAATTCCGAACGCGATTTCTGTGTTTCATCCTGAATGGGAAGGTCCAAGGGATATTGTAAACCTGCAGAGGTGCATCGGAAAGTAAAACTGATGACACAGGAAACGCTCAAAACATAGACAGTAGGAAGACTTAGTCTTCCTGTACTTAAGTCGGCATTGTGTCTCTTGTATTTAATTCCAATGCAATTTCTGTGCTTCATCGTCAATGGGAAGGTCCAAGGGATACAGTAAACCTGCGGATGTGCATCAGAATGTAAAACTGGTGACACAGGAAACGCTCAAAACATAGACAGTAGGAAGACTCAGTCTTCCTGTACTTAAGTCGGCATTGTGTCTCTTATATTTAATTCCGATGCAATTTCTGTGTTTCATCGTCAATGGGAAGGTCCAATGGATACAGCAAACCTGCAGAGGTGCATCAGAATGTAAAACTGGTGACACAGGAAACGCTCAAAATATAGACAGTAGGAAGACTCAGGCTTTCTGTACATAAGTCGGCATTGTGTCTCTTATATTTAATTCCGATGAAATTTCAGTGTTTCATCGTGAATGGGAAGGTCCAAGGGATATAGTAAACCTGCAGAGGTGCATCGGAAAGTAAAACTGATGACAAAGGAAACGCTCAAAACATAGACAGTAGGAAGACTTAGTCTTCCTGTACTTAAGTCGGTATTGTGTCACTTAAATTTAATTCCGATGCAATTTCTGTTATTCATCGTCAATGGGAAGGTCCAAGGGATATAGTAAACCTGCAGAGGTGCATCGGAATGTAAAACTAGTGACACAGGAAACGCTCAAACATAGACAGTAGGAAGACTCAGTCCTCCTGTACTTAAGTCGGCATTGTGTCTCTTATATTTAATTCCGATGCAATGTCTGTGTTTCATCGTCAATGGGAAGGTCCAATGGATACAGTAAACCTGCAGAGGTGCATCGGAATGTATAACTGGTGACACACGAAACGCTCAAAACATAGACAGTAGGAAGACTCAGTCTTCCTGTACTTAAGTCGGCATTGTGTCTCTTATATATATTTGCGATGAAATTTCTGTGTTTCATCGTGAATGGGAAGGTCCAAGAGATATAGTAAACCTGCAGAGGTGCATCGGAAAGTAAAACTGATGACACAGGAAACGCTCAAACATAGACAGTAGGAAGACTTAGTCTTCCTGTACTTAAGTCCGCATTGCGTCTCTTATATTTAATTCCAATGCAATTTCTGTTTCTCATCGTCAATGGGCAGGTCCAATGGATACAGTAAACCCTGCAGTGGTGAATCGGAATGTAAAACTGGTGACACAGGAAACGCTCAAAACATTGACAGTAGGAAGACTCAGTCTTCCTGTACTTAAGTCGGCATTGTGTCTCTTATATTTAAATTCGATGCAATTTGTGTGTTTCATCGCCAATGGGAAGGTCCAAGGGATACAGTAAACCTGCAGATGTGCATCGGAATGTAAAACTGGTGACACAGGAAACTCTCAAAACATTGACTGTAAGAAGACTGTTTTCTTGTACCTAAGTCGGCATTGTGTCTCTTATATTTAATTCCGATGCAATTTCTGTGTTTCATCGTCACTGTGAAGGACCAAGGGATACAGAAAACCTGTAGAGGTGCATCGGAATGTAAAACTGGTGACACAGGAAACGCTCAAATCATAGTCAGTAGGAAGACTCAGTCTTGCTGTACTTAAGTCGGCATTGTGTCTCATATATTTAATTCCGAATCAATTTCTATGTTTCATCGTAAATGGGAAGGTCCAAGGGATACAGTAAACCTGCACAGGTGCATCGGAGTGTAAAACTGGTGACACAGGAAACGGTCAAAACATAGACAGGTGGAAGACTTAGTCTTCCTGTACTTATGTCGGCAATATGTCTCTTATATTTAATTCCGATGCAATTTCTGTGTTTCATCGTCACTGTGAAGGTCCAAGGGATACAGTAAAACTGTACAGGTGCATCGGAATGTAAGACTGGAGACACAGGAAACGCTCAAATTATAGACAGTAGGAAGACTCAGTCTTCCTGTACTTATGTCGGCATTGTGTCTCTTTTATTTAAATTCGATGCAATTTATGTGTTTCATCGCCAATGGGAAGGTCCAAGGGATACAGTAAACCTGCAGAGGTGAATCGGAGTGTAAAACTGGTGACACAGGAAACGCTCAAAACATAGCCAGTAGGAAGACTTAGTCTTCCTGTACTTAAGCCGGCATTGTGTCACTTAAATTTAATTCCGATGCAATTTCTGTTTTTCATCGTCAATGGGAAGGTCCAAGGGATACAGTAAACCTGCAGAGGTGCATCGGAATGTAAAACTGATGACACAGGAAACGCTCAAAACATAGACAGTAGGAAGACTCAGTCTTTCTGTACTTAAGTCGGCATTGTGTCTCTTACATTTAATTCCAATGCAATTTCTGTGTTTCATCGTCAATGGGATGGTCCAAGGGATACAGAAAACCTGCAGAGGTGCCTCGGAATGTAAAACTGGTGACACAGGAAACGCTCAAAATATAGACAGTAGGAAGACTCAGGCTTTCTGTACATAAGTCGGCATTGTGTCTCTTATATTTAATTCCGATGAAATTTCAGTGTTTCATCGTGAATGGGAAGGTCCAAGGGATATAGTAAACCTGCAGAGGTGCATCGGAAAGTAAAACTGATGACAAAGGAAACGCTCAAAACATAGACAGTAGGAAGACTTAGTCTTCCTGTACATAACTCGGCATTGTGTCTCTTATATTTAATTCCGATGCAATTTCTGTGTTTCATCGTCAATGGGAAGGTCCACGGGATACAGTAAACCTGCAGAGGTGCATCGGAACGTAAATCTGGTGACACAGGAAACGCTCAAATCATAGACAGTAGGAAGAATCAGTCTTCCTATACTTAAGTCGGCATTGTGTCTCTTATATTTTTTTCCGATGAAATTTCTGCGTTTCATCGTGAATGGGAAGGTCCAAGGGATATAGTAAACCAGCAGAGGTGCATCGGAAAGTAAAACTGATGACACAGGAAACGCTCAAAACATAGACAGTAGGAAGACTTAGTCTTCCTGTACTTAAGTCGGCATTGTGTCTCTTAAATTTAATTCCGATGCAATTTCTGTTTTTCATCGTCAATGGGAAGGTCCAAGGGATACAGTAAACCTGCAGAGGTGCATCGGAATGTAAAACTAGTGACACAGGAAACGCTCAAAACATAGACAGTAGGAAGACTCAGTCTTTCTGTACTTAAGTCAGCATTGTGTCTCTTATATTTAATTCCAATGCAATTTCTGTGCTTCATCGTCAATGGGAAGGTCCAAGGGATACAGTAAACCTGCGGATGGGCATCAGAATGTAAAACTGGTGACACAGGAAACGCTCAAAACATAGACAGTAGGAAGACTCAGTCTTCCTGTACTTAAGTCGGCATTGTGTCTCTTATATTTAATTCCGATGCAATTTCTGTGTTTCATCGTCAATGGGAAGGTCCAATGGATACAGCAAACCTGCAGAGGTGCAACAGAATGTAAAACTGGTGACACAGGAAACGCTCAAAATATAGACAGTAGGAAGACTCAGGCTTTCTGTACATAAGTCGGCATTGTGTCTCTTATATTTAATTCCGATGAAATTTCAGTGTTTCATCGTGAATGGGAAGGTCCAAGGGATATAGTAAACCTGCAGAGGTGCATCGGAAAGTAAAACTGATGACAAAGGAAACGCTCAAAACATAGACAGTAGGAAGACTTAGTCTTCCTGTACTTAAGTCGGCATTGTGTCACTTAAATTTAAATTCGATGCAATTTGTGTGTTTCATCGCCAATGGGAAGGTCCAAGGGATACAGTAAACCTGCAGATGTGCATCGGAATGTAAAACTGGTGACACAGGAAACGCTCAAAACATTGACTGTAAGAAGACTGTTTTCTTGTACTTAAGTCGGCATTGTGTCTCTTATATTTTATTCCGATGCACATTCTGTGTTTCATTGTCACTCTGAAGGTCCAAGGGATACAGAGAACCTGTAGAGGTGCATCGGAATGTAAAACTGGTGATACAGGAAACGCTCAAATTGTAGACAGTAGGAAGACTCAGTCTTCCTGTACTTAAATCGGCATTGTATCTCTTATATTTAAATTCGATGCAATTTGTGTGTTTCATCGCCAATGGGAAGGTCCAAGGGATACAGTAAACCTGCAGAGGTGCATCGGAGTGTAAAACTGGTGACACAGGAAACGCTCAAAACATAGCCAGTAGGAAGTCTTAGTCTTCCTGTACTTAAGCCGGCATTGTGTCACTTAAATTTTATTCCGATGCAATTTCTGTTTTTCATCGGCAATGGGAAGGTCCAAGGGATACAGTAAACCTGCAGAGGTGCATCGGAATGTAAAACTGATGACACAGGAAACGCTCAAAACATAGACAGTAGGAAGACTCAGTCTTGCTGTACTTAAGTCGGCATTGTGTCTCTTATATTTAATTCCGATGAAATTTGAGTTTTTCATCGTGAATGGTAAGGTCCAAGGGATATAGTAAACCTGCAGAGGTGCATCGGAAAGTAAAACTGATGACACAGGAAACGCTCAAAACATAGACTTAAGTCGGCATTGTGTCTCTTATATTTAATTCCGATGCAATTTCTGTGTTTCATCGTCACTGTGAAGGTCCAAGGGATACAGTAAAACTGTACAGGTGCATCGGAATGTAAAACTGGTGACACAGGAAACGCTCAAAACATAGACAGTAGGAAGACTCAGTCTTCCTGTACTTAAGTCGGCATTGTGTCTCTTATATTTAAATTCGATGCAATTTGTGTGTGTCATCGCCAATGGGAAGGTCCAAGGGATACAGTAAACCTGCAGAGGTGCATCGGAATGTAAAACTGTTGACACAGGAAACGCTCAAAACATTGACTGTAAGAAGGCTGTTTTCTTGTACTTAAGTCGGCATTGTGTCTCTTATATTTAATTCCGATGCAATTTCTGTGTTTCATCGTCAATCGGAAGGTCCACGGGAAACAGTAAAACTGCAGAGGTGCATCGGAAAGTAAAACTGATGACACAGGAAACGCTCAATACATAGACAGTAGGAAGACTTAGTCTTCCTGTACTTAAGTCGGCATTGTGTCTCTTATATTTAATTCCGATTCAATTTCTGTGTTTCATTGTCACTGTGAAGGTCCAAGGGATACAGTAAACCTGTAGAGGTGCATCGGGATGTAAAACTGGTGACACAGGAAACGCTCAAATTACAGACAGTAGTAAGACTCGGGCTTCCTGTGCTTAAGTCGGCATTGTGTCTCTTATATTAAATTCCGATGCTATTTCTGTGTTTCATCGTCAATGGGAAGGTCCAAGGGATACAGTAAACCTGCAGAGGTGCATCGGAATGTAAAACTGGTGACACAGGAAACGCTCAAAACATAGACAGTAGGAAGACTCAGTCTTACTGTACTTAAGTCGGCATTGTGTCTCTAATATTTAATTCCGATGAAATTTCAGTGTTTCATCGTGAATGGGAAGGTCCAAGGGATATAGTAAACCTGCAGAGGTGCATCGGAAAGTAAAACTGATGACACAGGAAACGCTCAAAACATAGACAGTCGGAAGACTTAGTCTTCCTGTACTTAAGTCGGCATTGTGTCTCTTAAATTTAATTCCGATGCAATTTCTGTTTTTCATCGTCAATGGGAAGGTCCAAGGGATACAGTAAACCTGCAGAGGTGCATCGGAATGTAAAACTGATGACACAGGGAACGCTCAAAACATAGACAGTAGGAAAACTCAGTCTTTCTGTACTTAAGTCAGCATTGTGTCTTTTATATTTAATTCAAATGCAATTTCTGTGCTTCATCGTCAATGGGAAGGTCCAAGGGATACAGTAAACCTCCGGATGTGCATCAGAATGTAAAACTGGTGACACAGGAAACGCTCAAAACATAGACAGTAGGAAGACTCAGTCTTCCTGTACTTAAGTCGGCATTGTGTCTCTTATATTTAATTGCGATGCAATTTCTGTGTTTCATCGTCAATGGAAAGGTCCAAGGGATACAGTAAACCTGCAGAGGTGCATCGGAATGTATAACTGGTGACACAGGAAACGCTCAAAACATAGACAGTAGGAAGACTCAGTCTTCCTGTACTTAAGTCGGCATTGTGTCTCCTATATTTATTTGCGATGAAATTGCTGTGTTTCATCGTGAATGGGAAGGTCCAAGGGATATAGTAAAACTGCAGAGGTGCATCGGAAAGTAAAACTGATGACACAGGAAACGTTCAAACATAGACAGTAGGAAGACTTAGTCTTCCTGTACTTAAGTCGGCATTGCGTCTCTTATATTTAATTCTGATGCAATTTCTGTTTTTCATCGTCAGTGGGAAGGTCCAATGGATACAGTAAACCCTGCAGAGGTGAATCGGAATGTAAAACTGGTGACACAGGAAACGCTCAAAACATTGACTGTAAGAAGACTGTTTTCTTGTACTTAAGTCGGCATTGTGTCTCTTATATTTAATTCCGATGCAATTTCTGTGTTTCATCGTCACTGTGTATGACCAAGGGATACAGTAAACTTGTAGAGGGGCATCACAATGTAAAACTGGTGACACAGGAAACGCCCAAATTATAGACAGTAGGAAGACTCAGTCTTCCTGTACTTAAGTCGGCATTGTGTCTCTTATATTTAATTCCGATGCAATTTCTGTGTTTCATCGTCAATGGGATGGTCCAAGGGATACAGGAAACCTGCAGAGGTGCATCGGAATATAAAACAGGTGACACAGGAAACGCTCAAATAATAGACAGTAGGAAGACTCAGTCTTCGTGTACTTAAGTCGAAATTGTGTCTCTTATATTGAATTCCGATGCAATTTCTGTGTTTCATCGTCAGTGGGAAGGTCCACGGGATACAGTAAACCTGCAGAGGAGCATCGGAATGTAAATCTGGTGAAACAGGAAACGCTCAAATCATAGACAATAGGAAGAATCAGTCTTCCTATACTTAAGTCGGCATTGTGTCTCTTATATTTATTTCCGATGAAAGTTCTGCGTTTCATCGTGAATGGGAAGGTCCAAGGGATATAGTAAACCTGCAGAGGTGCATCGGAAAGTAAAACTGATGACACAGGAAACACTCAAAACATAGACAGTAGGAAGACTTAGTCTTCCTGTATTTAAGTCGGCATTGTGTCTCTTATATTTAATTCCGATTCAATTTCAGTGTTTCATCGTCACTGTGAAGGTCCAAGGGATACAGTAAACCTGTAGAGGTGCATCGGGATGTAAAACTGGTGACACAGGACACGCTCAAATTACAGACAGCAGTAAGACTCAGTCTTCCTGTACTTAAGTCTGCATTGTGTTTCTTATATTTAATTCCTATGCAATTTCTGTGTTTCATCGTCAATGGGAAGGTCCAAGGGATACAGTAAACCTGCAGATGTGCATCGGAATGTAAAACTGGTGACACAGGAAACGCTCAAAACATTGACTGTAAGAAGACTGTTTTCTTGTACTTAAGTCAGCATTGTGTCTCTTATATTTAATTCCGACGCACATTCTGTGTTTCATTGTCACTGTGAAGGTCCAAGGGATACAGAAAACCTGTAGATGTGCATCGGAATGTAAATCTGGTGACACAGGAAAAGCTCAAATCATAGACAGTAGGAAGAATCAGTCTTCCTATACTTAAGTCGGCATTGTGTCTCTTATATTTATTTCCGATGAAATTTCTGCGTTTCATCGTGAATGGGAAGGTCCAAGGGATATAGTAAACCTGCAGAGGTGCATCGGAAAGTAAAACTGATGACACAGGAAACACTCAAAATATAGACAGTTGGAAGACTTAGTCTTCCTGTACTTAAGTCGGCATTGTGTCTCTTATATTTATTTCCGATTCAATTTCAGTGCTTCATCGTCACTGTGAAGGTCCAATGGATACAGTAAACCTGTAGAGGTGCATCGGGATGTAAAACTTGTGACACAGGAAACGCTCAAATCATAGACAGTAGGAAGACTCAGTCTTTATGTACATAAGTCGGCATTGTGTCTCTTATATTTAATTCCGATGCGATTTCTGTCTTTCATCGTCAATGGGAAGGTCCAAGGGATACAATAAACAGGCAGAGGTGCATCGGAATGTAAAACTGGTGACACAGGAAACGCTCAAAACATTGACCGTACGAAGACTGTTTTCTTGTACTTAAGTGGGCATTGTGTCTCTTATATTTAATTTCGATGCAATTTCTGTGTTTCATCGTCAATGGGATGGTCCAAGGGATACAGGAAACCTGCAGAGGTGCATCGGAATGTAAAACTGGTGACACAGGAAACGCTCAAATCATAGACAGTAGGAAGACTCAGTCTTCCTGTACTTAGGTCGGCAATGTGTGTCTTATATTTAATTCCGATGCAATTTCTGTGTTTCATCGTCAATGGGAAGGTCCACGGGATACAGTAAACCTGCAGAGGTGCATCGGAATGTAAATCTGGTGACACAGGAAACTCTCAAATCATAGACAGTGGGAAGACTCTGTCTTCCTATACGTAAGTCGGCATTGTGTCTCTTATATTTAATTCCGAACGCGATTTCTCTGTTTCATCGTCAGTGTGAAGGTCCAAGGGATACAGTAAACCTGTAGAGGTGCATCGGGATGTATAACTGGTGACACAGGAAACGCTCAAATTATAGACAGTAGGAAGACTCAGTCTTCCTGTACTTAAGTCGGCATTGTCTCTCTTATATTCAATTCCGATTCAATTTCAGTGTTTCATCGTCACTGTGAAGGTCCAAGGGATACAGTAAACCAGTAGAGGTGCATCGGGATGTAAAACTGGTGACACAGGAAACGCTCAAATTACAGACAGTAGTAAGACTCAGTCTTCCTGTACTTAAGTCGGCATTGTGTCTCTTATATTTAATTTCGATGCAATTTCTGTGTTTCATCGTCAATGGGATGGTCCAAGGGATACAGGAAACCTGCAGAGGTGCATCGTAATGTAAAACTGGTGACACAGGAAACACTCAAATCATAGACAGTAGGAAGACTCAGTCTTCCTGTACTTAGGTCGGCATTGTGTATCTTATATTTAATTCCGATGCAATTTCTGTGTTTCATCGTCACTGTGAAGGTCCAAGGGATACAGTAAAACTGTACAGGTGCATCGGAATGTAAAACTGGTGACACAGGAAACGCTCAAATTATAGACAGTAGGAAGACTCAGTCTTCCTGTACTTAAGTCGGCATTGTGTCTCTTATATTTAAATTCGATGCAATTTGTGTGTTTCATCGCCAATGGGAAGGTCCAAGGGATACAGTAAACCTGCAGAGGTGCATCGGAATGTAAAACTGGTGACACAGGAAACGCTCAAAACATTGACTGTAAGAAGACTGTTTTCTTGTACTGAAGTCGGCATTATGTCTCTTATATTTAATTCCGACGCACATTCTGTGTTTCATTGTCACTGTGAAGGTCCAAGGGGTACAGAAAACCTGTAGAGGTGCATCGGAATGAAAAACTGGTGATATAGGAAACGCTCAAATTATAGACAGTAAGAAGACCCAGTCTTCCTGTACTTAAGTCGGCATTGTGTCTCTTATATTTAATTCCGATGGAATTTCTGTGTTTCATCGTCAATGGGAAGGTCCAAGGGATACAGTAAACCTGCAGAGGTGCATCGGAGTGTAAAACTGGTGACACAGGAAACGCTCGAAACATAGACAGTAGGAAGAGTTAGTCTTCCTGTACTTAAGTCGGCATTGTGTCACTTAAATTTAATTCCGATGCAATTTCTGTTTTTCATCGTCAATGGGAAGGTCCAAGGGATACAGTAAACCTGCAGAGGTGCATCGGAATGTACAACTGATGACATAGGAAACGCTCAAAACATAGACAGTAGGAAGACTCAGTCTTTCTGTACTTAAGTCGGCATTGTGTCTCTTATATTTAATTCCAATGCAATTTCTGTGTTTCATCTTCAATGGGAAGGTCCAAGGGATACAGTAAACCTGCAGAGGTGCATCAGAATGTAAAACTGGTGACACAGGAAACGCTCAAATTATAGACAGTAGGAAGACTCAGTCTTCCTGTACTTAAGTCGGCATTGTGTCTTATATTTAATTCCGATGCAATTTCTGTGTTTCATCGTCAATGGGATGGTCCAAGGGATACAGGAAACCTGCAGAGGTGCATCGGAATGTAAAACTGGTGACACAGGAAACGCTCAAATCATAGACAGTAGGAAGACTCAGTCTTCATGTACTTAAGTCGGCATTGTGTCTCTTATATTTAATTCCGATTCAATTTCAGTGTTTCATCGTCACTGTGAAGGTCCAAAGGATACAGTAAACCTGTAGAGGTGCATCGGGATGTAAAACTGGTGACACAGGAAACGCTCAATACATAGACAGTAGGAAGACTCAGTCTTCCTGTACTTAAGTCGGCATTGTGTCTCTTATATTTAATTCCGATGCAATTTCTGTGTTTCATCGTCAATGGGAAGGTCCAATGGATACAGTAAACCTACAGAGGTGCATCAGAATGTAAAACTGGTGACACAGGAAACGCTCAAATCATAGACAGTAGGAAGACTCAGTCTTTCTGTACATAAGTCGGCATTGTGTCTCTTATATTTAATTCCGATGCGATTTCTGTCTTTCATCGTCAATGGGAAGGCCTAAGGGATACAATAAACAGGCAGAGGTGCATCGGAATTGTAAAACTGGTGACACAGGAAACGCTCAAAACATTGACCGTACGAAGACTGTTTTCTTGTACTTAAGTGGGCATTGTGTCTCTTATATTTAATTTCGATGCAATTTCTGTGTTACTTAAGTGGGCATTGTGTCTCTTATATTTAATTTCGATGCAATTTCTGTGTTTCATCGTCAATGGTATGGTCCAAGGGATACAGGAAACCTGCAGAGGTGCATCAGAGTGTAAAACTGGTGACACAGGAAACGCTCAAAACATAGCCAGTAGGAAGACTTAGTCTTCCTGTACTTAAGTCTGGATTGTGTCACTTAAATTTAATTCCGATGCAATTTCTGTTTTTCATCGTCAATGGGAAGGTCCACGCGATACAGTAAACTTGTGGAGGGGCATCACAATGTAAAACTGGTGACACAGGAAACGCCCAAATTATAGACAGTAGGAAGACTCAGTCTTCCTGTGCAGAGGTGCATCGGAATGTAAATCTGGTGACACAGGACACGCTCAAATCATAGACAGTAGGAAGACTCAGTCTTCCTATACTTATGTCGGCATTGTGTCTCTTATATTTAATTCCGAACGCGATTTCTGTGTTTCATCGTGAATGGGAAGGTCCAAGGGATATAGTAAACCTGCACAGGTGCATCGGAAAGTAAAACTGATGACACAGGAAACGCTCAAAACATAGACAGTAGGAAGACTTAGTCTTCCTGTACTTAAGTCGGCATTGTGTCTCTTATACTGAATTCCCTTGCAATTTCTGTGTTTCATCGTCAATGGGAAGGTCCACGGGATACAGTAAACCTGCAGAGGTGCATCGGAATGTAAATCTGGTGACACAGGAAACGCTCAAATCATAGACAGTAGGAAGAATCAGTCTTCCTATACTTAAGTCGGCATTGTGTCTCTTATATTTATTTCGGATGAAATTTCTGCGTTTCATCGTGAATGGTAAGGTCCAAGGGATATAGTAAACCTGCAGAGGTGCATCGGAAAGTAAAACTGATGACACAGGAAACACTCAAAACATAGACAGTAGGAAGACTTATTCTTCCTGTACTTAAGTCGGCATTGTGTCTTATATATTTATTTCCGATTCAATTTCAGTGTTTCATCGTCACTGTGAAGGTCCAAGGGATACAGTAAACCTGCAGAGGTGCATCGGAGTGTAAAACTGGTGACACAGGAAATGCTCAAAACATATACAGTAGGAAGACTCAGTCTTCCTGTACTTAAGTCGGCATTGTGTCTCTTATATTTAATTCCGATGCGATTTCTGTCTTTCATCGTCAATGGGAAGGTCCAAGGGATAAAATAAACAGGCCGAGGTGCATCGGAATGTAAAACTGGTGATACAGGAAACGCTCAAATTATAGACAGTAGGAAGACTCAGTCTTCCTGTACTTAAGTCGGCATTGTATCTCTTATATTTAATTCCGATGCAATTTCTGTGTTTCATCGTCAATGGGATGGTCCAAGGGATACAGTAAACTTGTAGAGGGGCATCACAATGTAAAACTGGTGACACAGGAAACGCCCAAATTATAGACATTGGGAAGACTCAGTCTTCCTGTACTTAAGTCGGCGTTGTGTCTCTTATATTTAATTCCGATGCAATTTCTGTGTTTCATCGTCAATGGGATGGTCCAAGGGATACAGGAAACCTGCAGAGGTGCATCGGAATGTAAAACAGGTGACACAGGAAACGCTCAAATCATAGACAGTAGGAAGACTCAGTCTTCGTGTACTTAAGTCGAAATTGTGTCTCTTATATTGAATTCCGATGCAATTTCTGTGTTTCATCGTCAATGGGAAGGTCCACGGGATACAATAAACCTGCAGAGGAGCATCGGAATGTAAATCTGGTGACACACGAAACGCTCAAATCATAGACAGTAGGAAGAATCAGTCTTCCTATACTTAAGTCGGCATTGTGTCTCTTATATTTATTTCGGATGAAATTTCTGCGTTTCATCGTGAATGGTAAGGTCCAAGGGATATAGTAAACCTGCAGAGGTGCATCGGAAAGTAAAACTGATGACACAGGAAACACTCAAAACATAGACAGTAGGAAGACTTATTCTTCCTGTACTTAAGTCGGCATTGTGTCTTATATATTTATTTCCGATTCAATTTCAGTGTTTCATCGTCACTGTGAAGGTCCAAGGGATACAGTAAACCTGTAGAGGTGCATCGGAATGAAAAACTGGTGACACAGGAAACGCTCAAAACATATACAGTAGGAAGACTCAGTCTTCCTGTACTTAAGTCTGCATTGTGTTTCTTATATTTAATTCCGATGCAATTTCTGTGTTTCATCGTCACTGTGAAGGTCCAAAGGATACAGTAAACCTGTAGAGGTGCATCGGGATGTAAAACTGGTGACACAGGAAACGCTCAAAACATAGACAGTAGGAAGACTCAGTCTTCCTGTACTTAAGTCGGCATTGTGTCTCTTATATTTAATTCCGATGCAATTTCTGTGTTTCATCGTCAATGGGAAGGTCCAAGGGATACAGTAAACCTGCAGAGGTGCATCGGAATGTAAAACTGATGACACAGGAAACGCTCAAAACATAGACAGTAGGAAGACTCAGTCTTTCTGTACTTAAGTCGGCATTGTGTCTCTTATATTTAATTCCAATGCAATTTCTGTGTTTCATCGTCAATGGGAAGGTCCACGCGTTACAATAAACTTGTAGAGGGGCATCACAATGTAAAACTGGTGACACAGGAAACGCCCAAATTATAGACAGTAGGAAGACTCAGTCTTCCTGTACTTAAGTCGGCATTGTGTCTCTTATATTTAATTCCGATGCAATTTCTATGTTTCATCGTCAATGGGATGGTCCACGGGATACAGTAAACCTGCAGAGGTGCATCGGAATGTAAATCTGGTGACACAGGAAACGCTCAAATCATAGACAGTAGGAAGACTCAGTCTTCCTATACTTATGTCGGCATTGTGTCTCTTATATTTAATTCCGAACGCGATTTCTGAGTTTCATCGTGAATGGGAAGGTCCAAGGGATATAGTAAACCTGCACAGGTGCATCGGAAAGTAAAACTGATGACACAGGAAACGCTCAAAACATAGACAGTAGGAAGACTTAGTCTTCCTGTACTTAAGTCGGCATTGTGTCTCTTATATTGAATTCCCTTGCAATTTCTGTGTTTCATCGTCAATGGGAAGGTCCACGGGATACAGTAAACCTGCAGAGGTGCATCGGAATGTAAATCTGGTGACACAGGAAACGCTCAAATCATAGACAGTAGGAAGAATCAGTCTTCCTATACTTAAGTCGGCATTGTGTCTCTTATATTTATTTCGGATGAAATTTCTGCGTTTCATCGTGAATGGTAAGGTCCAAGGGATATAGTAAACCTGCAGAGGTGCATCGGAAAGTAAAACTGATGACACAGGAAACACTCAAAACATAGACAGTAGGAAGACTTATTCTTCCTGTACTTAAGTCGGCATTGTGTCTTATATATTTATTTCCGATTCAATTTCAGTGTTTCATCGTCACTGTGAAGGTCCAAGGGATACAGTAAACCTGCAGAGGTGCATCGGAGTGTAAAACTGGTGACACAGGAAACGCTCAAAACATATACAGTAGGAAGACTCAGTCTTCCTGTACTTAAGTCGGCATTGTGTCTCTTATATTTAATTCCGATGCGATTTCTGTCTTTCATCGTCAATGGGAAGGTCCAAGGGATAAAATAAACAGGCAGAGGTGCATCGGAATGTAAAACTGGTGATACAGGAAACGCTCAAATTATAGACAGTAGGAAGACTCAGTCTTCCTGTACTTAAGTCGGCATTGTATCTCTTATATTTAATTCCGATGCAATTTCTGTGTTTCATCGTCAATGGGATGGTCCAAGGGATACAGTAAACTTGTAGAGGGGCATCACAATGTAAAACTGGTGACACAGGAAACGCCCAAATTATAGACAGTAGGAAGACTCAGTCTTCCTGTACTTAAGTCGGCATTGTGTCTCTTATATTTAATTCCGATGCAATTTCTGTTTTTCATCGTCAATGGGATGGTCCAAGGGATACAGGAAACCTGCAGAGGTGCATCGGGATGTAAAACTGGTGACACAGGAAACGCTCAAATTACAGACAGTAGTAAGACTCAGTCTTCCTGTACTTAAGTCTGCATTGTGTTTCTTATATTTAATTCCGACGCACATTCTGTGTTTCATTGTCACTGTGAAGGTCCAAGGGATACAGAAAACCTGTAGATGTGCATCGGAATGTAAATCTGGTGACACAGGAAACGCTCAAATCATAGACTGTAGGAAGAATCAGTCTTCCTATACTTAAGTCGGCATTGTGGCTCTTATATTTATTTCCGATGAAATTTCTGCGTTTCATCGTGAATGGGAAGGTCCAAGGGATATAGTAAACCTGCAGAGGTGCATCGGAAAGTAAAACTGATGACACAGGAAACACTCAAAATATAGACAGTAGGAAGACTTAGTCTTCCTGTACTTAAGTCGGCATTGTGTCTCTTATATTTATTTCCGATTCAATTTCAGTGCTTCATCGTCACTGTGAAGGTCCAATGGATACAGTAAACCTGTAGAGGTGCATCGGGATGTAAAACTGGTGACACAGGAAACGCTCAAAACATAGACAGTAGGAAGACTCAGTCTTCCTGTACTTAAGTCGGCATTGTGTCTTTTATCTTTAATTCCGATGCAATTTCTGTGTTTCATCGTCAATGGGAAGGTCCAATGGATACAGTAAACCTGCAGAGGTGCATCAGAATGTAAAACTGGTGACACAGGAAACGCTCAAATCATAGACAGTAGGAAGACTCAGTCTTTCTGTACATAAGTCGGCATTGTGTCTCTTATATTTAATTCCGATGCGATTTCTGTCTTTCATCGTCAATGGGAAGGTCCAAGGGATACAATAAACAGGAAGAGGTGCATAGGAATGTAAAACTGGTGACACAGGAAACGCTCAAAACATTGACCGTACGAAGACTGTTTTCTTGTACTTAAGTGGGCATTGTGTCTCTTATATTTAATTTCGATGCAATTTCTGTGTTTCATCGTCAATGGGATGGTCCAAGGGATACAGGAAACCTGCAGAGGTGCATCGGAATGTAAAACTGGTGACACAGGAAACGCTCAAATCATAGACAGTAGGAAGACTCAGTCTTCCTGTACTTAGGTCGGCATTGTGTGTCTTATATTTAATTCCGATGCAATTTCTGTGTTTCATCGTCAATGGGAAGGTCCACGGGATACAGTAAACCTGCAGAGGTGCATCGGAATGTAAATCTGGTGACACAGGAAACGCTCAAATCATAGACAGTGGGAAGACTCAGTCTTCCTATACTTAAGTCGGCATTGTGTCTCTTATATTTAATTCCGAACGCGATTTCTGTGTTTCATCGTGAATGGGAAGGTCCACGGGATACAGTAAACCTGCAGAGGTGCATCGGGATGTAAAACTGGTGACACAGGAAACGCTCAAATTACAGACAGTAGTAAGACTCAGTCTTCCTGTACTTAAGTCTGCATTGTGTTTCTTATATTTAATTCCGACGCACATTCTGTGTTTCATTGTCACTGTGAAGGTCCAAGGGATACAGAAAACCTGTAGATGTGCATCGGAATGTAAATCTGGTGACACAGGAAACGCTCAAATCATAGACTGTAGGAAGAATCAGTCTTCCTATACTTAAGTCGGCATTGTGTCTCTTATATTTATTTCGGATGAAATTTCTGCGTTTCATCGTGAATGGTAAGGTCCAAGGGATATAGTAAACCTGCAGAGGTGCATCGGAAAGTAAAACTGATGACACAGGAAACACTCAAAACATAGACAGTAGGAAGACTTATTCTTCCTGTACTTAAGTCGGCATTGTGTCTTATATATTTATTTCCGATTCAATTTCAGTGTTTCATCGTCACTGTGAAGGTCCAAAGGATACAGTAAACCTGTAGAGGTGCATCGGGATGTAAAACTGGTGACACAGGAAACGCTCAATACATAGACAGTAGGAAGACTCAGTCTTCCTGTACTTAAGTCGGCATTGTGTCTCTTATATTTAATTCCGATGCAATTTCTGTGTTTCATCGTCAATGGGAAGGTCCAATGGATACAGTAAACCTACAGAGGTGCATCAGAATGTAAAACTGGTGACACAGGAAACGCTCAAATCATAGACAGTAGGAAGACTCAGTCTTTCTGTACATAAGTCGGCATTGTGTCTCTTATATTTAATTCCGATGCGATTTCTGTCTTTCATCGTCAATGGGAAGGCCTAAGGGATACAATAAACAGGCAGAGGTGCATCGGAATTGTAAAACTGGTGACACAGGAAACGCTCAAAACATTGACCGTACGAAGACTGTTTTCTTGTACTTAAGTGGGCATTGTGTCTCTTATATTTAATTTCGATGCAATTTCTGTGTTACTTAAGTGGGCATTGTGTCTCTTATATTTAATTTCGATGCAATTTCTGTGTTTCATCGTCAATGGTATGGTCCAAGGGATACAGGAAACCTGCAGAGGTGCATCAGAGTGTAAAACTGGTGACACAGGAAACGCTCAAAACATAGCCAGTAGGAAGACTTAGTCTTCCTGTACTTAAGTCTGGATTGTGTCACTTAAATTTAATTCCGATGCAATTTCTGTTTTTCATCGTCAATGGGAAGGTCCACGCGATACAGTAAACTTGTGGAGGGGCATCACAATGTAAAACTGGTGACACAGGAAACGCCCAAATTATAGACAGTAGGAAGACTCAGTCTTCCTGTGCAGAGGTGCATCGGAATGTAAATCTGGTGACACAGGACACGCTCAAATCATAGACAGTAGGAAGACTCAGTCTTCCTATACTTATGTCGGCATTGTGTCTCTTATATTTAATTCCGAACGCGATTTCTGTGTTTCATCGTGAATGGGAAGGTCCAAGGGATATAGTAAACCTGCACAGGTGCATCGGAAAGTAAAACTGATGACACAGGAAACGCTCAAAACATAGACAGTAGGAAGACTTAGTCTTCCTGTACTTAAGTCGGCATTGTGTCTCTTATACTGAATTCCCTTGCAATTTCTGTGTTTCATCGTCAATGGGAAGGTCCACGGGATACAGTAAACCTGCAGAGGTGCATCGGAATGTAAATCTGGTGACACAGGAAACGCTCAAATCATAGACAGTAGGAAGAATCAGTCTTCCTATACTTAAGTCGGCATTGTGTCTCTTATATTTATTTCGGATGAAATTTCTGCGTTTCATCGTGAATGGTAAGGTCCAAGGGATATAGTAAACCTGCAGAGGTGCATCGGAAAGTAAAACTGATGACACAGGAAACACTCAAAACATAGACAGTAGGAAGACTTATTCTTCCTGTACTTAAGTCGGCATTGTGTCTTATATATTTATTTCCGATTCAATTTCAGTGTTTCATCGTCACTGTGAAGGTCCAAGGGATACAGTAAACCTGCAGAGGTGCATCGGAGTGTAAAACTGGTGACACAGGAAATGCTCAAAACATATACAGTAGGAAGACTCAGTCTTCCTGTACTTAAGTCGGCATTGTGTCTCTTATATTTAATTCCGATGCGATTTCTGTCTTTCATCGTCAATGGGAAGGTCCAAGGGATAAAATAAACAGGCCGAGGTGCATCGGAATGTAAAACTGGTGATACAGGAAACGCTCAAATTATAGACAGTAGGAAGACTCAGTCTTCCTGTACTTAAGTCGGCATTGTATCTCTTATATTTAATTCCGATGCAATTTCTGTGTTTCATCGTCAATGGGATGGTCCAAGGGATACAGTAAACTTGTAGAGGGGCATCACAATGTAAAACTGGTGACACAGGAAACGCCCAAATTATAGACATTGGGAAGACTCAGTCTTCCTGTACTTAAGTCGGCGTTGTGTCTCTTATATTTAATTCCGATGCAATTTCTGTGTTTCATCGTCAATGGGATGGTCCAAGGGATACAGGAAACCTGCAGAGGTGCATCGGAATGTAAAACAGGTGACACAGGAAACGCTCAAATCATAGACAGTAGGAAGACTCAGTCTTCGTGTACTTAAGTCGAAATTGTGTCTCTTATATTGAATTCCGATGCAATTTCTGTGTTTCATCGTCAATGGGAAGGTCCACGGGATACAATAAACCTGCAGAGGAGCATGGGAATGTAAATCTGGTGACACACGAAACGCTCAAATCATAGACAGTAGGAAGAATCAGTCTTCCTATACTTAAGTCGGCATTGTGTCTCTTATATTTATTTCGGATGAAATTTCTGCGTTTCATCGTGAATGGTAAGGTCCAAGGGATATAGTAAACCTGCAGAGGTGCATCGGAAAGTAAAACTGATGACACAGGAAACACTCAAAACATAGACAGTAGGAAGACTTATTCTTCCTGTACTTAAGTCGGCATTGTGTCTTATATATTTATTTCCGATTCAATTTCAGTGTTTCATCGTCACTGTGAAGGTCCAAGGGATACAGTAAACCTGTAGAGGTGCATCGGAATGAAAAACTGGTGACACAGGAAACGCTCAAAACATATACAGTAGGAAGACTCAGTCTTCCTGTACTTAAGTCTGCATTGTGTTTCTTATATTTAATTCCGATGCAATTTCTGTGTTTCATCGTCACTGTGAAGGTCCAAAGGATACAGTAAACCTGTAGAGGTGCATCGGGATGTAAAACTGGTGACACAGGAAACGCTCAAAACATAGACAGTAGGAAGACTCAGTCTTCCTGTACTTAAGTCGGCATTGTGTCTCTTATATTTAATTCCGATGCAATTTCTGTGTTTCATCGTCAATGGGAAGGTCCAAGGGATACAGTAAACCTGCAGAGGTGCATCGGAATGTAAAACTGATGACACAGGAAACGCTCAAAACATAGACAGTAGGAAGACTCAGTCTTTCTGTACTTAAGTCGGCATTGTGTCTCTTATATTTAATTCCAATGCAATTTCTGTGTTTCATCGTCAATGGGAAGGTCCACGCGTTACAATAAACTTGTAGAGGGGCATCACAATGTAAAACTGGTGACACAGGAAACGCCCAAATTATAGACAGTAGGAAGACTCAGTCTTCCTGTACTTAAGTCGGCATTGTGTCTCTTATATTTAATTCCGATGCAATTTCTATGTTTCATCGTCAATGGGATGGTCCACGGGATACAGTAAACCTGCAGAGGTGCATCGGAATGTAAATCTGGTGACACAGGAAACGCTCAAATCATAGACAGTAGGAAGACTCAGTCTTCCTATACTTATGTCGGCATTGTGTCTCTTATATTTAATTCCGAACGCGATTTCTGAGTTTCATCGTGAATGGGAAGGTCCAAGGGATATAGTAAACCTGCACAGGTGCATCGGAAAGTAAAACTGATGACACAGGAAACGCTCAAAACATAGACAGTAGGAAGACTTAGTCTTCCTGTACTTAAGTCGGCATTGTGTCTCTTATATTGAATTCCCTTGCAATTTCTGTGTTTCATCGTCAATGGGAAGGTCCACGGGATACAGTAAACCTGCAGAGGTGCATCGGAATGTAAATCTGGTGACACAGGAAACGCTCAAATCATAGACAGTAGGAAGAATCAGTCTTCCTATACTTAAGTCGGCATTGTGTCTCTTATATTTATTTCGGATGAAATTTCTGCGTTTCATCGTGAATGGTAAGGTCCAAGGGATATAGTAAACCTGCAGAGGTGCATCGGAAAGTAAAACTGATGACACAGGAAACACTCAAAACATAGACAGTAGGAAGACTTATTCTTCCTGTACTTAAGTCGGCATTGTGTCTTATATATTTATTTCCGATTCAATTTCAGTGTTTCATCGTCACTGTGAAGGTCCAAGGGATACAGTAAACCTGCAGAGGTGCATCGGAGTGTAAAACTGGTGACACAGGAAACGCTCAAAACATATACAGTAGGAAGACTCAGTCTTCCTGTACTTAAGTCGGCATTGTGTCTCTTATATTTAATTCCGATGCGATTTCTGTCTTTCATCGTCAATGGGAAGGTCCAAGGGATAAAATAAACAGGCAGAGGTGCATCGGAATGTAAAACTGGTGATACAGGAAACGCTCAAATTATAGACAGTAGGAAGACTCAGTCTTCCTGTACTTAAGTCGGCATTGTATCTCTTATATTTAATTCCGATGCAATTTCTGTGTTTCATCGTCAATGGGATGGTCCAAGGGATACAGTAAACTTGTAGAGGGGCATCACAATGTAAAACTGGTGACACAGGAAACGCCCAAATTATAGACAGTAGGAAGACTCAGTCTTCCTGTACTTAAGTCGGCATTGTGTCTCTTATATTTAATTCCGATGCAATTTCTGTTTTTCATCGTCAATGGGATGGTCCAAGGGATACAGGAAACCTGCAGAGGTGCATCGGGATGTAAAACTGGTGACACAGGAAACGCTCAAATTACAGACAGTAGTAAGACTCAGTCTTCCTGTACTTAAGTCTGCATTGTGTTTCTTATATTTAATTCCGACGCACATTCTGTGTTTCATTGTCACTGTGAAGGTCCAAGGGATACAGAAAACCTGTAGATGTGCATCGGAATGTAAATCTGGTGACACAGGAAACGCTCAAATCATAGACTGTAGGAAGAATCAGTCTTCCTATACTTAAGTCGGCATTGTGGCTCTTATATTTATTTCCGATGAAATTTCTGCGTTTCATCGTGAATGGGAAGGTCCAAGGGATATAGTAAACCTGCAGAGGTGCATCGGAAAGTAAAACTGATGACACAGGAAACACTCAAAATATAGACAGTAGGAAGACTTAGTCTTCCTGTACTTAAGTCGGCATTGTGTCTCTTATATTTATTTCCGATTCAATTTCAGTGCTTCATCGTCACTGTGAAGGTCCAATGGATACAGTAAACCTGTAGAGGTGCATCGGGATGTAAAACTGGTGACACAGGAAACGCTCAAAACATAGACAGTAGGAAGACTCAGTCTTCCTGTACTTAAGTCGGCATTGTGTCTTTTATCTTTAATTCCGATGCAATTTCTGTGTTTCATCGTCAATGGGAAGGTCCAATGGATACAGTAAACCTGCAGAGGTGCATCAGAATGTAAAACTGGTGACACAGGAAACGCTCAAATCATAGACAGTAGGAAGACTCAGTCTTTCTGTACATAAGTCGGCATTGTGTCTCTTATATTTAATTCCGATGCGATTTCTGTCTTTCATCGTCAATGGGAAGGTCCAAGGGATACAATAAACAGGAAGAGGTGCATAGGAATGTAAAACTGGTGACACAGGAAACGCTCAAAACATTGACCGTACGAAGACTGTTTTCTTGTACTTAAGTGGGCATTGTGTCTCTTATATTTAATTTCGATGCAATTTCTGTGTTTCATCGTCAATGGGATGGTCCAAGGGATACAGGAAACCTGCAGAGGTGCATCGGAATGTAAAACTGGTGACACAGGAAACGCTCAAATCATAGACAGTAGGAAGACTCAGTCTTCCTGTACTTAGGTCGGCATTGTGTGTCTTATATTTAATTCCGATGCAATTTCTGTGTTTCATCGTCAATGGGAAGGTCCACGGGATACAGTAAACCTGCAGAGGTGCATCGGAATGTAAATCTGGTGACACAGGAAACGCTCAAATCATAGACAGTGGGAAGACTCAGTCTTCCTATACTTAAGTCGGCATTGTGTCTCTTATATTTAATTCCGAACGCGATTTCTGTGTTTCATCGTGAATGGGAAGGTCCACGGGATACAGTAAACCTGCAGAGGTGCATCGGGATGTAAAACTAGTGACACAGGAAACGCTCAAATTACAGACAGTAGTAAGACTCAGTCTTCCTGTACTTAAGTCTGCATTGTGTTTCTTATATTTAATTCCGACGCACATTCTGTGTTTCATTGTCACTGTGAAGGTCCAAGGGATACAGAAAACCTGTAGATGTGCATCGGAATGTAAATCTGGTGACACAGGAAACGCTCAAATCATAGACTGTAGGAAGAATCAGTCTTCCTATACTTAAGTCGGCATTGTGTCTCTTATATTTATTTCGGATGAAATTTCTGCGTTTCATCGTGAATGGTAAGGTCCAAGGGATATAGTAAACCTGCAGAGGTGCATCGGAAAGTAAAACTGATGACACAGGAAACACTCAAAACATAGACAGTAGGAAGACTTATTCTTCCTGTACTTAAGTCGGCATTGTGTCTTATATATTTATTTCCGATTCAATTTCAGTGTTTCATCGTCACTGTGAAGGTCCAAGGGATACAGTAAACCTGCAGAGGTGCATCGGAGTGTAAAACTGGTGACACAGGAAATGCGCAAAACATATACAGTAGGAAGACTCAGTCTTCCTGTACTTAAGTCGGCATTGTGTCTCTTATATTTAATTCCGATGCGATTTCTGTCTTTCATCGTCAATGGGAAGGTCCAAGGGATAAAATAAACAGGCCGAGGTGCATCGGAATGTAAAACTGGTGATACAGGAAACGCTCAAATTATAGACAGTAGGAAGACTCAGTCTTCCTGTACTTAAGTCGGCATTGTATCTCTTATATTTAATTCCGATGCAATTTCTGTGTTTCATCGTCAATGGGATGGTCCAAGGGATACAGTAAACTTGTAGAGGGGCATCACAATGTAAAACTGGTGACACAGGAAACGCCCAAATTATAGACAGTGGGAAGACTCAGTCTTCCTGTACTTAAGTCGGCGTTGTGTCTCTTATATTTAATTCCGATGCAATTTCTGTGTTTCATCGTCAATGGAATGGTCCAAGGGATACAGGAAACCTGCAGAGGTGCATCGAAATGTAAAACAGGTGACACAGGAAACGCTCAAATCATAGACAGTAGGAAGACTCAGTCTTCGTGTACTTAAGACGAAATTGTGTCTCTTATATTGAATTCCGATGCAATTTCTGTGTTTCATCGTCAATGGGAAGGTCCACGGGATACAATAAACCTGCAGAGGAGCATCGGAATGTAAATCTGGTGACACACGAAACGCTCAAATCATAGACAGTAGGAAGAATCAGTCTTCCTATACTTAAGTCGGCATTGTGTCTCTTATATTTATTTCGGATGAAATTTCTGCGTTTCATCGTGAATGGTAAGGTCCAAGGGATATAGTAAACCTGCAGAGGTGCATCGGAAAGTAAAACTGATGACACAGGAAACACTCAAAACATAGACAGTAGGAAGACTTATTCTTCCTGTACTTAAGTCGGCATTGTGTCTTATATATTTATTTCCGATTCAATTTCAGTGTTTCATCGTCACTGTGAAGGTCCAAGGGATACAGTAAACCTGTAGAGGTGCATCGGAATTAAAAACTGGTGACGCAGGAAACGCTCAAAACATATACAGTAGGAAGACTCAGTCTTCCTGTACTTAAGTCTGCATTGTGTTTCTTATATTTAATTCCGATGCAATTTCTGTGTTTCATCGTCACTGTGAAGGTCCAAAGGATACAGTAAACCTGTAGAGGTGCATCGGGATGTAAAACTGGTGACACAGGAAACGCTCAAAACATAGACAGTAGGAAGACTCAGTCTTCCTGTACTTAAGTCGGCATTGTGTCTCTTATATTTAATTCCGATGCAATTTCTGTGTTTCATCGTCAATGGGAAGGTCCAAGGGATACAGTAAACCTGCAGAGGTGCATCGGAATGTAAAACTGATGACACAGGAAACGCTCAAAACATAGACAGTAGGAAGACTCAGTCTTTCTGTACTTAAGTCGGCATTGTGTCTCTTATATTTAATTCCAATGCAATTTCTGTGTTTCATCGTCAATGGGAAGGTCCACGCGTTACAATAAACTTGTAGAGGGGCATCACAATGTAAAACTGGTGACACAGGAAACGCCCAAATTATAGACAGTAGGAAGACTCAGTCTTCCTGTACTTAAGTCGGCATTGTGTCTCTTATATTTAATTCCGATGCAATTTCTATGTTTCATCGTCAATGGGAAGGTCCACGGGATACAGTAAACCTGCAGAGGTGCATCGGAATGTAAATCTGGTGACACAGTAAACGCTCAAATCATAGACAGTAGGAAGACTCAGTCTTCCTATACTTATGTCGGCATTGTGTCTCTTATATTTAATTCCGAACGCGATTTCTGAGTTTCATCGTGAATGGGAAGGTCCAAGGGATATAGTAAACCTGCACAGGTGCATCGGAAAGTAAAACTGATGACACAGGAAACGCTCAAAACATAGACAGTAGGAAGACTTAGTCTTCCTGTACTTAAGTCGGCATTGTGTCTCTTATATTGAATTCCCTTGCAATTTCTGTGTTTCATCGTCAATGGGAAGGTCCACGGGATACAGTAAACCTGCAGAGGTGCATCGGAATGTAAATCTGGTGACACAGGAAACGCTCAAATCATAGACAGTAGGAGGAATCAGTCTTCCTATACTTAAGTCGGCATTGTGTCTCTTATATTTATTTCGGATGAAATTTCTGCGTTTCATCGTGAATGGTAAGGTCCAAGGGATATAGTAAACCTGCAGAGGTGCATCGGAAAGTAAAACTGATGACACAGGAAACACTCAAAACATAGACAGTAGGAAGACTTATTCTTCCTGTACTTAAGTCGGCATTGTGTCTTATATATTTATTTCCGATTCAATTTCAGTGTTTCATCGTCACTGTGAAGGTCCAAGGGATACAGTAAACCTGCAGAGGTGCATCGGAGTGTAAAACTGGTGACACAGGAAACGCTCAAAACATATACAGTAGGAAGAGTCAGTCTTCCTGTACTTAAGTCGGCATTGTGTCTCTTATATTTAATTCCGATGCGATTTCTGTCTTTCATCGTCAATGGGAAGGTCCAAGGGATAAAATAAACAGGCAGAGGTGCATCGGAATGTAAAACTGGTGATACAGGAAACGCTCAAATTATAGACAGTAGGAAGACTCAGTCTTCCTGTACTTAAGTCGGCATTGTATCTCTTATATTTAATTCCGATGCAATTTCTGTGTTTCATCGTCAATGGGATGGTCCAAGGGATACAGTAAACTTGTAGAGGGGCATCACAATGTAAAACTGGTGACACAGGAAACGCCCAAATTATAGACAGTAGGAAGACTCAGTCTTCCTGTACTTAAGTCGGCATTGTGTCTCTTATATTTAATTCCGATGCAATTTCTGTTTTTCATCGTCAATGGGATGGTCCAATGGATACAGGAAACCTGCAGAGGTGCATCGGAATGTAAAACAGGTGACACAGGAAACGCTCAAATCATAGACAGTAGGAAGACTCAGTCTTCGTGTACTTAAGTCGAAATTGTGTCTCTTATATTGAATTCCGATGCAATTTCTGTGTTTCATCGTCAATGGGAAGGTCCACGGGATACAATAAACCTGCAGAGGAGCATCGGAATGTAAATCTGGTGACACACGAAACGCTCAAATCATAGACAGTAGGAAGAATCAGTCTTCCTATACTTAAGTCGGCATTGTGTCTCTTATATTTATTTCCGATGAAATTTCTGCGTTTCATCGTGAATGGGAAGGTCCAAGGGATATAGTAAACCTGCAGAGGTGCATCGGAAAGTAAAACTGATGACACAGGATACACTCAAAATATAGACAGTAGGAAGACTTAGTCTTCCTGTATTTAAGTCGGCATTGTGTCTCTTATATTTAATTCCGATTCAATTTCAGTGTTTCATCGTCACTGTGAAGGTCCAAGGGATACAGTAAACCTGTAGAGGTGCATCGGGATGTAAAACTGGTGACACAGAAAACGCTCAAATTACAGACAGTAGTAAGACTCAGTCTTCCTGTACTTAAGTCTGCATTGTGTTTCTTATATTTAATTCCGACGCACATTCTGTGTTTCATTGTCACTGTGAAGGTCCAAGGGATACAGAAAACCTGTAGATGTGCATCGGAATGTAAATCTGGTGACACAGGAAACGCTCAAATCATAGACAGTAGGAAGAATCAGTCTTCCTATACTTAAGTCGGCATTGTGGCTCTTATATTTATTTCCGATGAAATTTCTGCGTTTCATCGTGAATGGGAAGGTCCAAGGGATATAGTAAACCTGCAGAGGTGCATCGGAAAGTAAAACTGATGACACAGGAAACACTCAAAATATAGACAGTAGGAAGACTTAGTCTTCCTGTACTTAAGTCGGCATTGTGTCTCTTATATTTATTTCCGATTCAATTTCAGTGCTTCATCGTCACTGTGAAGGTCCAATGGATACAGTAAACCTGTAGAGGTGCATCGGGATGTAAAACTGGTGACACAGGAAACGCTCAAAACATAGACAGTAGGAAGACTCAGTCTTCCTGTACTTAAGTCGGCATTGTGTCTTTTATATTTAATTCCGATGCAATTTCTGTGTTTCATCGTCAATGGGAAGGTCCAATGGATACAGTAAACCTGCAGAGGTGCATCAGAATGTAAAACTGGTGACACAGGAAACGCTCAAATCATAGACAGTAGGAAGACTCAGTCTTTCTGTACATAAGTCGGCATTGTGTCTCTTATATTTAATTCCGATGCGATTTCTGTCTTTCATCGTCAATGGGAAGGTCCAAGGGATACAATAAACAGGAAGAGGTGCATAGGAATGTAAAACTGGTGACACAGGAAACGCTCAAAACATTGACCGTACGAAGACTGTTTTCTTGTACTTAAGTGGGCATTGTGTCTCTTATATTTAATTTCGATGCAATTTCTGTGTTTCATCGTCAATGGGATGGTCCAAGGGATACAGGAAACCTGCAGAGGTGCATCGGAATGTAAAACTGGTGACACAGGAAACGCTCAAATCATAGACAGTAGGAAGACTCAGTCTTCCTGTACTTAGGTCGGCATTGTGTGTCTTATATTTAATTCCGATGCAATTTCTGTGTTTCATCGTCAATGGGAAGGTCCACGGGATACAGTAAACCTGCAGAGGTGCATCGGAATGTAAATCTGGTGACACAGGAAACGCTCAAATCATAGACAGTGGGAAGACTCAGTCTTCCTATACTTAAGTCGGCATTGTGTCTCTTATATTTAATTCCGAACGCGATTTCTGTGTTTCATCGTGAATGGGAAGGTCCAAGGGATATAGTAAACCTGCAGAGGTGCATCGGAAAGTAAAACTGATGACACAGGAGACGCTCAAAACATAGACAGTAGGAAGACTTAGTCTTCCTGTACTTAAGTCGGCATTGTGTCTCTTATATTTAATTCCGATTAAATTTCTGTGTTTCATCGTCACTGTGAAGGTCCAAGGGATACAGTAAACCTGTAGAGGTGCATCGGGATGTAAAACTGGTGACAAAGGAAACGCTCAAATTACAGACAGTAGTAAGACTCAGGCTTCCTGTACTTAAGTCGGCATTGTGTCTCATATATTAAATTCCGATGCAATTTCTGTGTTTCTTCGTCAATGGGAAGGTCCAAGGGATACAGGAAACCTGCAGATGTGCATCGGAATGTAAAACTGGTGACACAGGAAACGCTCAAAACATTGACTGTAAGAAGACTGTTTTCTTGTACTTAAGTCAGCATTGTGTCTCTTATATTTAATTCCGACGCACATTCTGTGTTTCATTGCCACTGTGAAGGTCCAAGGGATACAGAAAACCTGTAGATGTGCATCGGAATGTAAAACTGGTGACACAGGAAACGCTCAAAACATAGACAGTAGGAAGACTCAGTCTTCCTGTACTTAAGTCGGCATTGTGTCTCTTATATTTAATTCCGATGCAATTTCTGCGTTTCATCGTGAATTGGAAGGTCCAAGGGATATAGTAAACCTGCAGAGGTGCATCGGAAAGTAAAACTGATGACACAGGAAACACTCAAAATATAGACTGTAGGAAGACTTAGTCTTCCTGCACTTAAGTCTGCATTGTGTCTCTTATATTTATTTCCGATTCAATTTCAGTGCTTCACCGTCACTGTGAAAGTCCAATGGATACAGTAAACCTGTAGAGGTGCATCGGGATGTAAAACTGGTGACACAGGAAACGCTCAAAACATAGACAGTAGGAAGACTCAGTCTTCCTGTACTTAAGTCGGCATTGTGTCTCTTATATTTAATTCCGATGCCATTTCTGTGTTTCATCGTCAATGGGAAGGTCCAATGGATACAGTAAACCTGCAGAGGTGCATCAGAATGTAAAACTGGTGACACAGGAAACGCTCAAATCATAGACAGTAGGAAGACTCAGTCTTTCTGTACATAAGTCGGCATTGTGTCTCTTATATTTAATTCCGATGCGATTTCTGTCTTTCATCGTCAATGGGAAGGTCCAAGGGATACAATAAACAGGCCGAGGTGCATAGGAATGTAAAACTGGTGACACAGGAAAGGCTCAAAACATTGACCGTACGAAGACTGTTTTCTTGTACTTAAGTGGGCATTGTGTCTCTTATATTTAATATCGATGCAATTTCTGTGGTACTTAAGTGGGCATTGTGTCTCTTATATTTAATTCCGATGCAATTTCTGTGTTTCATCGTCAATGGGATGGTCCACGGGATACAGTAAACCTGCAGAGGTGCATCGGAATGTAAATCTGGTGACACAGGAAACGCTCAAATCATAGACAGTAGGAAGACTCAGTCTTCCTATACTTAAGTCGGCATTGTGTCTCTTATATTTAATTCCGAACGCGATTTCTGTGTTTCATCGTGAATGGGAAGGTCCAAGGGATATAGTAAACCTGCAGAGGTGCATCGGAAAGTAAAACTGATGACACAGGAAACACTCAAAACATAGACAGTAGGAAGACTTATTCTTCCTGTACTTAAGTCGGCATTGTGTCCAATATATTTATTTCCGATTAAATTTCAGTGTTTCATCGTCACTGTGAAGGTCCAAGGGATACAGTAAACCTGTAGAGGTGCATCGGGATGTAAAACTGGTGACACAGGAAACGCTCAAAACATAGACAGTAGGAAGACTCAGTCTTCCTGTACTTAAGTCGGCATTGTGTCTCTTATATTTAATTCCGATGCGATTTCTGTCTTTCATCGGCAATGGGAAGGTCCAAGGGATACAATAAACAGGCAGAGGTGCATCGGAATGTAAAACTGGTGATACAGGAAACGCTCAAATTATAGACAGTAGGAAGACTCAGTCTTCCTGTACTTAAGTCGGCATTGTATCTCTTATATTTAATTCCGATGCAATTTCTGTGTTTCATCGTCAATGGGAAGGTCCAAGGGATACAGTAAACCTGCAGAGGTGCATCGGAGTGTAAAACTGGTGACACAGGAAACGCTCAAAACATAGCCAGTAGGAAGACTTAGTCTTCCTGTACTTACGTCTGGATTGTGTCACTTAAATTTAATTCCGATGCAATTTCTGTTTTTCATCGTCAATGGGAAGGTCCGTGGGATACAGTAAACCTGCAGAGGTGCATCGGAATGTAAAACTGATGACACAGGAAACGCTCAAAACATAGACAGTAGGAAGACTCAGTCTTTCTGTACTTAAGTCGGCATTGTATCTCTTATATTTAATTCCAATGCAATTTCTGTGTTTCATCGTCAATGGGATGGTCCAAGGGATACAGTAAACTTGTAGAGAAGCATCACAATGTAAAACTGGTGACACAGGAAACGCCCAAATTATAGACAGTAGGAAGACTCAGTCTTCCTGTACTTAAGTCGGCATTGTGTCTCTTATATTTAATTCCGATGCAATTTCTGTGTTTCATCGTCAATGGGATGGTCCAAGGGATACAGGAAACCTGCAGAGGTGCATCGGAATGTAAAACTGGTGACACAGGAAACGCTCAAATCATAGACAGTAGGAAGACTCAGTCTTCGTGTACTTAAGTCGAAATTGTGTCTCTTATATCGAATTCCGATGCAATTTCTGTGTTTCATCGTCAATGGGAAGGTCCACGGGATACAGTAAACCTGCAGAGGAGCATCGGAATGTAAATCTGGCGACACAGGAAACGCTCAAATCATAGACAGTAGGAGGAATCAGTCTTCCTATACTTAAGTCGGCATTGTGTTTCTTATATTTATTTCCGATGAAATTTCTGCGTTTCATCGTGAATGGGAAGGTCCAAGGGATATAGTAAACCTGCAGAGGTGCATCGGAAAGTAAAACTGATGACACAGGAAACACTCAAGAAATAGACAGTAGGAAGACTTAGTCGGCATTGTGTCTCTTATATTTAATTCCGATGAAATTTCAGTGTTTCATCGTGAATGGGAAGGTCCAAGGCATATAGTAAACCTGCAGAGGTGCATCGGAAAGTAAAACTAATGACACAGGAAACGCTCAAAACATAGACAGTAGGACGACTTAGTCTTCCTGTACTTAAGACGGCATTGTGTCTCTTAAATTTAATTCCGATGCAATTTCTGTTTTTCATCGTCAATGGGAAGGTCCAAGGGATACAGTAAACCTGCAGATATGCATCGGAATGTAAAACTGGTGACACAGGAAACGCTCAAAACATTGACTGTAAGAAGACTGTTTTCTTGTACTTAAGTCAGCATTGTGTCTCTTATATTTAATTCCGACGCACATTCTGTGTTTCATTGTCACTGTGAAGATCCAAGGGATACAGAAAACCTGTAGATGTGCATCGGAATGTAAATCTGGTGACACAGGAAACGCTCAAATCATAGACAGTAGGAAGAATCAGTCTTCCTATACTTAAGTCGGCATTGTGTCTCTTATATTTATTTCCGATGAAATTTCTGCATTTCATCGTGAATGGGAAGGTCCAAGGGATATAGTAAACCTGCAGAGGTGCATCGGAAAGTAAAACTGATGACACAGGAAACACTCAAAATATAGACAGTAGGAAGACTTAGTCTTCCCGTACTTAAGTCGGCATTGTGTCTCTTATATTTATTTCCGATTCAATTTCAGTGCTTCATCGTCACTGTGAAGGTCCAATGGATACAGTAAACCTGTAGAGGTGCATCGGGATGTAAAACTGGTGACACAGGAAACGCTCAAAACATAGACAGGAGGAAGACTCAGTCTTCCTGTACTTAAGTCGGCATTGTGTCTCTTATATTTAATTCCGATGCAATTTCTGTGTTTCATCGTCAATGGGAAGGTCCAATGGATACAGTAAACCTGCAGAGGTGCATTAGAATGTAAAACTGTGACACAGGAAACGCTCAAATCATAGACAGTAGGAAGACTCAGTCTTTCTGTACATAAGTCGGCATTGTGTCTCTTATATTTAATTCCGATGCGATTTCTGTCTTTCATCGTCAATGGGAACGTCCAAGGGATACAATAAACAGGCAGAGGTGCATCGGAATGTAAAACTGGTGACACAGGAAACGCTCAAAACATTGACCGTACGAAGACTGTTTTCTTGTACTTAAGTGGGCATTGTGTCTCTTATATATAATTTCGATGCAATTTCTGTGTTTCATCGGCAATGGGATGGTCCAAGGGATACAGGAAACCTGCAGAGGTGCATCGGAATGTAAAACTGGTGACACAGGAAACGCTCAAATCATAGACAGTAGGAAGACTCAGTCTTCCTGTACTTAGGTCGGCATTGTGTCTTATATTTAATTCCGATGCAATTTCTGTGTTTCATCGTCAATGGGAAGGTCCACGGGATACAGTAAACCTGCAGAGGTGCATCGGAATGTAAATCTGGTGACACAGGAAACGCTCAAATCATAGACAGTGGGAAGACTCAGTCTTCCTATACTTAAGTCGGCATTGTGTCTCTTATATTTAATTCCGAACGCGATTTCTGTGTTTCATCGTCACTGTGAAGGTCCAAGGGATACAGTAAAACTGTACAGGTGCATCGGAATGTAAAACTGGTGACACAGGAAACGCTCAAATTATAGACAGTAGGAAGACTCAGTCTGCCTGTACTTAAGTCGGCATTGTGTGTCTTATATTTAAATTCGATGCAATTTGTGTGTTTCATCGCCAATGGGAAGGTCCAAGGCATACAGTAAACCTGCAGATGTGCATCGGAATGTAAAACTGGTGACACAGGAAACGCTCAAAGCATTGACTGTAAGAAGACTGTTTTCTTGTACTTATGTCGGCATTGTGTCTCTTATATTTAATTCCGACGCACATTCTGTGTTTCATTGTCACTGTGAAGGTCCAAGGGATACAGAAAACCTGTAGAGGTGCATCGGAATGTAAAACTGGTGATACAGGAAACGCTCAAATTATAGACAGTAGGAAGACTCAGTCTTCCTGTACTTAAGTCGGCATTGTGTCTCTTATATTTAATTCCGATGCAATTTCTGTGTTTCATCGTCAATGGGAAGGTCCAAGGGATACAGTAAACCTGCAGAGGTGCATCGGAGTGTAAAACTGGTGACACAGGAAACGCTCAAAACATAGACAGTAGGAAGACTTAGTCTTCCTGTACTTAAGTCGGCATTGTGTCACTTAAATTTAATTCCGATGCAATTTCTGTTTTTCATCGTCAATGGGAAGGTCCAAGGGATAGAGTAAACCTGCAGAGGTGCATCGGAATGTAAAACTGATGACATAGGAAACGCTCAAAACATAGACAGTAGGAAGACTCAGTCTTTCTGTACTTAAGTCGGCATTGTGTCTCTTATATTTAATTCCAATGCAATTTCTGTGTTTCATCGTCAATGGGAAGGTCCAAGGGATACAGTAAACCTGCAGAGGTGCATCGGAATGTAAAACTGATGACACAGGAAACGCTCAAAACATAGACAGTAGGAAGACTCAGTCTTTCTGTACTTAAGTCGGCATTGTATCTCTTATATTTAATTCCAATGCAATTTCTGTGTTTCATCGTCAATGGGATGGTCCAAGGGATACAGTAAACTTGTAGAGAAGCATCACAATGTAAAACTGGTGACACAGGAAACGCCCAAATTATAGACAGTAGGAAGACTCAGTCTTCCTGTACTTAAGTCGGCATTGTGTCTCTTATATTTAATTCCGATGCAATTTCTGTGTTTCATCGTCAATGGGATGGTCCAAGGGATACAGGAAACCTGCAGAGGTGCATCGGAATGTAAAACTGGTGACACAGGAAACGCTCAAATCATAGACAGTAGGAAGACTCAGTCTTCGTGTACTTAAGTCGAAATTGTGTCTCTTATATCGAATTCCGATGCAATTTCTGTGTTTCATCGTCAATGGGAAGGTCCACGGGATACAGTAAACCTGCAGAGGAGCATCGGAATGTAAATCTGGTGACACAGGAAACGCTCAAATCATAGACAGTAGGAGGAATCAGTCTTCCTATACTTAAGTCGGCATTGTGTCTCTTATATTTATTTCCGATGAAATTTCTGCGTTTCATCGTGAATGGGAAGGTCCAAGGGATATAGTAAACCTGCAGAGGTGCATCGGAAAGTAAAACTGATGACACAGGAAACACTCAAGAAATAGACAGTAGGAAGACTTAGTCGGCATTGTGTCTCTTATATTTAATTCCGATGAAATTTCAGTGTTTCATCGTGAATGGGAAGGTCCAAGGCATATAGTAAACCTGCAGAGGTGCATCGGAAAGTAAAACTAATGACACAGGAAACGCTCAAAACATAGACAGTAGGACGACTTAGTCTTCCTGTACTTAAGACGGCATTGTGTCTCTTAAATTTAATTCCGATGCAATTTCTGTTTTTCATCGTCAATGGGAAGGTCCAAGGGATACAGTAAACCTGCAGAGGTGCATCGGAATCTAAAACTGGTGACACAGGAAACGCTCAAAACATAGACAGTAGGAAGACTCAGTCTTCCTGTACTTAAGTCGGCATTGTGTCTCTTATATTTAATTCCGATGCAATTTCTGTGTTTCATCGTCACTGTGAAGGTCCAAGGGATACAGTAAAACTGTACAGGTGCATCGGAATGTAAAACTGGTGACACAGGAAACGCTCAAATTATAGACAGTAGGAAGACTCAGTCTGCCTGTACTTAAGTCGGCATTGTGTCTCTTATATTTAAATTCGATGTAATTTGTGTGTTTCATCGCCAATGGGAAGGTCCAAGGCATACAGTAAACCTGCAGAGGTGCATCGGAGTGTAAAACTGGTGACACAGGAGACGATCAAAACATAGACAGTAGGAAGACTTAGTCTTCCTGTACTTAAGTCGGCATTGTGTCACTTAAATTTAATTCCGATGCAATTTCTGTGTTTCATCGTCAATGGGATGGTCCAAGGGATACAGGAAACCTGCAGAGGTGCATCGGAATGTAAAACTGGTGACACAGGAAACGCTCAAATCATAGACAGTAGGAAGACTCAGTCTTCCTGTACTTAAGTGGGCATTGTGTCTCTTATATTTAATTCCGATGCAATTTCTGTGGTACTTAAGTCGGCATTGTGTCTCTTATATTTATTTCCGATTCAATTTCAGTGCTTCATCGTCACTGTGAAGGTCCAATGGATACAGTAAACCTGTAGAGGTGCATCGGGATGTAAAACTGGTGACACAGGAAACGCTCAAAACATAGACAGGAGGAAGACTCAGTCTTCCTGTACTTAAGTCGGCATTGTGTCTCTTATATTTAATTCCGATGCAATTTCTGTGTTTCATCGTCAATGGGAAGGTCCAATGGATACAGTAAACCTGCAGAGGTGCATTAGAATGTAAAACTGTGACACAGGAAACGCTCAAATCATAGACAGTAGGAAGACTCAGTCTTTCTGTACATAAGTCGACATTGTGTCTCTTATATTTAATTCCGATGCGATTTCTGTCTTTCATCGTCAATGGGAACGTCCAAGGGATACAATAAACAGGCAGAGGTGCATCGGAATGTAAAACTGGTGACACAGGAAACGCTCAAATCATAGACAGTAGGAAGACTCAGTCTTCCTGTACTTAGGTCGGCATTGTGTCTTATATTTAATTCCGATGCAATATCTGTGTTTCATCGTCAATGGGAAGGTCCACGGGATACAGTAAACCTGCAGAGGTGCATCGGAATGTAAATCTGGTGACACAGGAAACGCTCAAATCATAGACAGTGGGAAGACTCAGTCTTCCTATACTTAAGTCGGCATTGTGTCTCTTATATTTAATTCCGAACGCGATTTCTGTGTTTCATCGTGAATGGGAAGGTCCAAGGGATATAGTAAACCTGCAGAGGTGCATCGGAAAGTAAAACTGATGACACAGGAAACGCTCAAAACATAGACAGTAGGAAGACTTAGTCTTCCTGTACTTAAGTCGGCATTGTGTCTCTTATATTTAATTCCGATTCAATTTCTGTGTTTCATCGTCACTGTGAAGGTCCAAGGGATACAGTAAAACTGTACAGGTGCATCGGAATGTAAAACTGGTGACACAGGAAACGCTCAAATTATAGACAGTAGGAAGACTCAGTCTGCCTGTACTTAAGTCGGCATTGTGTGTCTTATATTTAAATTCGATGCAATTTGTGTGTTTCATCGCCAATGGGAAGGTCCAAGGCATACAGTAAACCTGCAGATGTGCATCGGAATGTAAAACTGGTGACACAGGAAACGCTCAAAGCATTGACTGTAAGAAGACTGTTTTCTTGTACTTATGTCGGCATTGTGTCTCTTATATTTAATTCCGACGCACATTCTGTGTTTCATTGTCACTGTGAAGGTCCAAGGGATACAGAAAACCTGTAGAGGTGCATCGGAATGTAAAACTGGTGATACAGGAAACGCTCAAATTATAGACAGTAGGAAGACTCAGTCTTCCTGTACTTAAGTCGGCATTGTGTCTCTTATATTTAATTCCGATGCAATTTCTGTGTTTCATCGTCAATGGGAAGGTCCAAGGGATACAGTAAACCTGCAGAGGTGCATCGGAGTGTAAAACTGGTGACACAGGATACGCTCAAAACATAGACAGTAGGAAGACTTAGTCTTCCTGTACTTAAGTCGGCATTGTGTCACTTAAATTTAATTCCGATGCAATTTCTGTTTTTCATCGTCAATGGGAAGGTCCAAGGGATAGAGTAAACCTGCAGAGGTGCATCGGAATGTAAAACTGATGACATAGGAAACGCTCAAAACATAGACAGTAGGAAGACTCAGTCTTTCTGTACTTAAGTCGGCATTGTGTCTCTTATATTTAATTCCAATGCAATTTCTGTGTTTCATCGTCAATGGGAAGGTCCAAGGGATACAGTAAACCTGCAGAGGTGCATCAGAATGTAAAACTGGTGACACAGGATACGCTCAAATTATAGACAGTAGGAAGACTCAGTCTTCCTGTACTTAAGTCGGCATTGTGTCTCTTATATTTAATTCCGATGCAATTTCTGTGTTTCATCGTCAATGGGATGGTCCAAGGGATACAGGAAACCTGCAGAGGTGCATCGGAATGTAAAACTGGTGACACAGGATACGCTCAAATCATAGACAGTAGGAAGACTCAGTCTTCCTGTACTTAAGTCGGCATTGTGTCTCTTATATTTAATTCCGATGCAATTTCTGTGTTTCATCGTCAATGGGAAGGTCCACGGGATACAGTAAACCTGCAGAGGTGCATCGGAATGTAAATCTGGTGACACAGGAAACGCTCAAATCATAGACAGTAGGAAGAATCAGTCTTCCTATACTTAAGTCGGCATTGTGTCTCTTATATTTATTTCGGATGAAATTTCTGCGTTTCATCGTGAACGGGAAGGTCCAAGGGATATAGTAAACCTCCAGAGGTGCATCGGAAAGTAAAACTGATGTCACAGGAAACGCTCAAATCATAGACAGTAGGAAGACTCAGTCTTCCTATACTTAAGTCGGCATTGTGTCTCTTATATTTATTTACGATGAAATTTCTGCGTTTCATCGTGAATGGGAAGGTCCACGGGATATAGTAAACCTGCAGAGGTCTATCGGAAAGTAAAACTGATGACACAGGAAACGCTCAAAACATAGACAGTAGGAAGACTTAGTCTTCCTGTACTTATGTCGGCATTGTGTCTCTTATATTTAATTCCGATTCAATTTCTGTGTTTCATCGTCACTGTGAAGGTCCAAGGGATACAGTAAACCTGTAGAGGTGCATCGGGATGTAAAACTGGTGACACAGAAAACGCTCAAATTACAGACAGTAGTAAGACTCAGTCTTCCTGTACTTAAGTCGGCATTGTGTCTCTTATATTTAATTCCGATGCAGTTTCTGTGTTTCATCGTAAATGGGAAGGGCCAAGGGATACAGTAAACCTGCAGAGAAGCATCGGAATGTAAAACTGGTGACACAGGAAACGCTCAAAACATAGACAGTAGGAAGGCTCAGTGTTACTGTACTTAAGTCGGCATTGTGTCTCTTGTATTTAATTCCGATGAAATTTCAGTATTTCATCGTGAATGGGAAGGTCCACGGGATATAGTAAACCTGCAGAGGTCCATCGGAAAGTAAAACTGATGACACAGGAAACGCTCAAAACATAGACAGTAGGAAGACTCAGGCTTTCTGTACTCAAGTCGGCATTGTGTCTCTTATATTTAATTCCAATGCAATTTCTGTGCTTCATCGTCAATGGGAAGGTCCAAGGGATACAGTAAACCTGCGGAGGTGCATCGGAATGTAAAACTGGTGACACAGGAAACGCTCAAAACATTGACTGTAAGAAGACTGTTTTCTTGTAGTTAAGTCAGCATTGTGTCTCTTATATTTAATTCCGACGCACATTCTGTGTTTCATTGTCACTGTGAAGGTCCAAGGGATACAGAAAACCTGTAGATGTGCATCGGAATGTAAATCTGGTGACACAGGAAACGCTCAAATCATAGACAGTAGGAAGAATCAGTCTTCCTATACTTAAGTCGGCATTGTGTATCTTATATTTATTTCCGATGAAATTTCTGCATTTCATCGTGAATGGGAAGGTCCAAGTGATATAGTAAACCTGGAGAGGTGCATCGGAAAGAAAAACTGATGACACAGGAAACACTCAAAATATAGACAGTAGGAAGACTTAGTCTTCCTGTACTTAAGTCGGCATTGTGTCTCTTATATTTATTTCCGATTCAATTTCAGTGCTTCATCGTCACTGTGAAGAGCTGTACCTTTTTTAGATTGAAGTCAGCTGATAGGTATTCCTGCTTAAGGGAAGTCTCTCTAACAAGGAAACCACTTTCTACGAAGCTTGGGTATCCGATTAATGAGGGAATTAGTATATTTCATCAAAATATACAAGGTATTAGAGATAAAGTTAGTGAACTGCTTATAGATGTTGACTCTGAAATTATTGGTATATCTGAACACTTCTTAAATAAGGAGATAATTCAGAGGCTTCCTTTACCAGGATACAGGTTGGCTGGCAGCTTTTCTAGGAGCTCTTTGCGGTGTGGGGGAGTAGCCATGTATGTGAAAAACGGTATCCCATTTGAGTCAATTGATGTCTCAAAGTACTGCACTGAAAAGGTGTTTGAATGTTGTGCAGGTGTGGTTAAATTTAGTGGAGCTAAACTTCTTACTGTTGTTATTTATAGATCCCCAGACTCCGATTTCACAACATTTTTGCTAAAGCTAGAGGAGGTTCTTGGTTCACTTTATAGGAAATACAAAAAGTTAGTTATATGTGGTGACTTCAATATTAATTGTATAAGTGATTGTGCAAGGAAAAGGATGCTGGTAGACCTCCTTAATTCATATAATCTTATGCAAACCGTATTCTTTCCAACGAGAGTGCAAGGGAACAGTAGAACAACCATAGACAATATTTTTGTTCATTCGTCATTACTAGAAGGGCATTCTGTTAGCAAAAAGGTGAATGGCCTTTCAGATCATGATGCACAAATTTTAAGTCTAAAAGATTTTTGTGCTGCAACACATGTTAAATATAGTTACCAACTTTTTAGGAAAGCTGATCCAGTTGCTGTACAGACTTTTGTAAGCCTTATCAAGGAACAAGAGTGGCAAGATGTTTATAGTGCTGATACAGTAGACGATAAATATAATGCTTTCCTCAAGACTTTTCTCGTGCTCTTTGAAAGTTGCTTTCCGTTAGAACGTTCAAAACAGGGTACTAGCACAAACAGGCAGCCTGGGTGGCTGACTAAAGGGATAAGAATATCTTGTAGAACAAAGTGGCAATTATATCAAAACGTTAGAAACAGTCAAAATCTAAATGCAGCAGCCCATTACAAACAGTATTGTAAGGTGCTTAAAAAAGTTATTAGGAAAGCAAAAAGTATGTGGTATGCAGACAGAATAGCTAAGTCTCAGGATAAAATTAAAACCATATGGTCAGTCGTAAAGGAAGTGGCTGGTCTGCAGAGACAGGTCGAGAATATAGAATCAGTGCGTAGTGGGGATGTCCATGTTACTGATAAGTCGCATATATGTACAGTATTTAATAATCACTTTCTGAATATAGCAGGTGAACTAAATAGAAACCTAGTCCCAACAGGGAATCATATAGCGCTCTTAGAAAAAAGTGTTCCGAGACTGTTACCTGAAGTGCTCCTCCATGATACTGACAAGAGGGAGATTGAGTTAATAATTAAATCACTAAAGACCAAGAACTCTTATGGATATGACGGGGTATCTAGCAGAATACTGAAGTATTGTTCCATGTATGTTAGCCCAGTACTTAGCCATATCTGTAACTTTTCCCTTAGGAGTGGTCGGTTTCCTGACCGATTAAAGTATTCGGTAGTGAAGCCACTTTATAAAAAGGGAGACAGGGATAATGTTGACAATTATAGACCCATTTCTATGCCATCGGTGTTTGCTAAAGTTATCGAGAGGGTTGTATATACAAGGTTACTGCAGCATTTAAATTCACATAATTTGCTGTCAAATGTACAGTTTGGTTTTAGAAATGGCTTAACAACGGAAAATGCTATAGTCTCTTTTCTCTGTGAGGTTTTGGACGGATTAAATAAAAAGTTGCGAACGTTAGGTGTTTTCTTTGATTTAACGAAGGCTTTTGACTGTGTTGACCACAAAATATTACTGCAGAAGTTGGAACATTATGGAGTAAGGGGAGTAGCTTACAATTGGTTCGCCTCCTACTTTAAGAACAGAAAGCAGAAGGTAATCCTCCGCAATATTGAGAGTGGTAATGATGTTCAGTCCCAATGGGGCACTGTTAAATGGGGCGTTCCCCAAGGGTCGGTGCTGGGGCCACTGCTGTTTCTTATTTATATAAATGATATGCCTTCTAGTATTACCGGTGATTCAAAAATATTCCTGTTTGCTGATGACACCAGCTTGGTAGTGAAGGATCTTGTGTGTAATATTGAAACATTATCAAATAATGTAGTTCATGAAATAAGTTCGTGGCTTGTGGAAAATAATTTGATGCTAAATCACAGTAAGACTCAGTTTTTACAGTTTCTAACTCACAATTCAACAAGAACTAATATTTTAATCAGACAGAATGGGCATGTTATAAGCGAGACGGAACAGTTCAAGTTCCTAGGCGTACGGATAGATAGTAAGCTGTTGTGGAAAGCCCATGTTCAGGATCTTGTTCAAAAACTAAATGCCGCTTTATTTACCATTAGAACAGTATCTGAAATAAGTGACATTTCAACACGAAAAGTAGTCTACTTCGCATATTTTCATACGCTTATGTCATATGGTATTATTTTTTGGGGTAATTCTACTGATTCAAAAAGGGTATTTCTGGTTCAAAAACGGGCTGTTCGAGCTATGTGTGGTGTAAGTTCGAAAACCTCTTGTCGCCCCCTATTCAATAGTCTGGGAATTTTGACATTGCCCTCACAGTATGTATTTTCTTTAATGTCGTTTGTTGTTAGCAATATTAGCCTATTCCCAAGAGTTAGCAGCTTTCACTCAGTTAATACTAGGCAGAAATCAAATCTGCATGTGGAATGCACATCCTTGAGTCTTGTGCAGAAAGGAGTGCAGTATTCTGCTGCATCCATTTTCAATAAGCTACCACAAGAACTCAAAAATCTTAGCAGTAGCCCAAACACTTTTAAGTCTAAACTGAAGAGTTTCCTCGTGGCTCACTCCTTCTATTCTGTCGAGGAGCTCCTGGAAGAGCTAAAAAATTAAGCAAATTCCAGTGTTACATTATTGATTTTCTTTATTTAAACTAACGACTTGTCGCCCGAATATGTTTCTTATATTTCATTTTATCTGTTTCTACAATCGTGTTATAATTTCATGTATTGACTCGTTCGATGACCATGGAGACTTCTCCTTAATGTGGTCCCACGGAACAATAAATAAATAAATAAAATAAATAAAAGGTCCAATGGATACAGTAAACCTGTAGAGGTGCATCGGGATGTTAAACTGGTGACACAGGAAACGCTCAAAACATAGACAGGAGGAAGACTCAGTCTTCCTGTACTTAAGTCGGCATTGTGTCTCTTATATTTAATTCCGATGCAATTTATGTGTTTCATCGTCAATGGGAAGGTCCAATGGATACAGTAAACCTGCAGAGGTGCATCAGAATGTAAAACTGGTGACACAGGAAACGCTCAAATCATAGACAGTAGGAAGACACAGTCTTTCTGTACATAAGTCGGCATTGTGTCTCTTATATTTAATTCCGATGCGATTTCTGTCTTTCATCGTCAATGGGAAGGTCCAAGGGATACAATAAACAGGCAGAGGTGCATCGGAATGTAAAACTGGTGACACAGGAAACGCTCAAAACATTGACCGTACGAAGACTGTTTTCTTGTACTTAAGTGGGCATTGTGTCTCTTATATTTAATTTCGATGCAATTTCTGTGTTTCATCGTCAATGGGATGGTCCAAGGGATACAGGAAACCTGCAGAGGTGCATCGGAATGTAAAACTGGTGACACAGGAAACGCTCAAATCATAGACAGTAGGAAGACTCAGTCTTCCTGTACTTAGGTCGGCATTGTGTGTCTTATATTTAATTCCGATGCAATTTCTGTGTTTCATCGTCAATGGGAAGGTCCACGGGATACAGTAAACCTGCAGAGGTGCATCGGAATGTAAATCTGGTGACACAGGAAACGCTCAAATCATAGACAGTGGGAAGACTCAGTCTTCCTATACTTAAGTCGGCATTGTGTCTCTTATATTTAATTCCGAACGCGATTTCTGTGTTTCATCGTGAATGGGAAGGTCCAAGGGATATAGTAAACCTGCAGAGGTCCATCGGAAAGTAAAACTGTTGACACAGGAAACGCTCAAATTATAGACAGTAGGGAGACTCAGTCTTCCTGTACTTAAGTCGGCATTGTGTCTCTTATATTTAATTCCGATGCTATTTCTGTGTTTCATCGTCAATGGGAAGGTCCAAGGGATACAGTAAACCTGCAGAGGTGCATCGGAGTGTAAAACTGGTGACACAGGAAACGCTCAAAACATAGACAGTAGGAAGACTTAGTCTTCCTGTACTTAAGTCGGCATTGTGTCACTTAAATTTAATTCCGATGCAATTTCTGTTTTTCATCGTGAATGGGAAGGTCCAAGGGATACAGTAAACCTGCAGAGGTGCATCGGAATATAAAACTGATGACATAGGAAACGCTCAAAACATAGACAGTAGGAAGACTCAGTCTTTCTGTACTTAAGTCGGCATTGTGTCTCTTATATTTAATTCCAATGCAATTTCTGTGTTTCATCGTCAATGGGAAGGTCCAAGGGATACAGTAAACCTGCAGAGGTGCATCAGAATGTAAAACTGGTGACACAGGAAACGCTCAAATTATAGACAGTAGGAAGACTCAGTCTTCCTGTACTTAAGTCGGCATTGTGTCTCTTATATTTAATTCCGATGCAATTTCTGTGTTTCATCGTCAATGGGATGGTCCAAGGGATACAGGAAACCTGCTGAGGTGCATCGGAATGTAAAACTGGTGACACAGGATACGCTCAAATCATAGACAGTAGGAAGACTTAGTCTTCCTGTACTTAAGTAGGCACTGTGTCTCTTATATTTATTTCCGATTCAATTTCAGTGTTTCATCGTCACTGTGAAGGTCCAATGGATACAGTGAACCTGTAGAGGTGCATCGGGATGTAAAACTGGTGACACAGGAAACGCTCAAAACATAGACAGTAGGAAGACTTAGTCTTCCTGTACTTAGGTCGGCATTGTGTCTCTTATATTTAATTCCGATGCAATTTCTGTGTTTCATCGTCAATGGGAAGGTCCAATGGGTACAGTAAACCTGCAGAGGTGCATCAGAATGTAAAACTGGTGACACAGGAAACGCTCAAATCATAGACAGTAGGAAGACTCAGTCTTTCTGTACATAAGTCGGCATTGTGTCTCTTATATTTAATTCCGATGCGATTTCTGTCTTTCATCGTCAATGGGAAGGTCCAAGGGATACAGTAAACCTGCAGAGGTGCATCGGAATGTAAAACTGGTGACACAGGAAACGCTCAAAACATAGACAGTAGGAAGACTCAGTCTTCCTGTACTTAAGTCGGCATTGTGTCTCTAATATTTAATTCCGATGAAATTTCAGTGTTTCATCGTGAATGGGAAGGTCCAAGGGAAATAGTAAACCTGCAGAGGTGCATCGGAAAGTAAAACTGATGACACAGGAAACGCTCAAAACATAGACAGTTGGAAGATTTAGTCTTCCTGTACTTAAGTTGGCATTGTGTCTCTTAAATTTAATTCCGATGCAATTTCTGTTTTTCATCGTCAATGGGAAGGTCCAAGGGATACAGTAAACCTGCAGAGGTGCATCGGAATCTAAAACTGGTGACACAGGAAACGCTCAAAACATAGACAGTAGGAAGACTCAGTCTTCCGGTACTTAAGTCGGCATTGTGTCTCTTATATTTAATTCCGATGCAATTTCTGTGTTTCATCGTCACTGTGAAGGTCCAAGGGATACAGTAAAACTGTACAGGTGCATCGGAATGTAAAACTGGTGACACAGGAAACGCTCAAATTATAGACAGTAGGAAGACTCAGTCTGCCTGTACTTAAGTCGGCATTGTGTCTCTTATATTTAAATTCGATGCAATTTGTGTGTTTCATCGCCAATGGGAAGGTCCAAGGCATACAGTAAACCTGCAGAGGTGCATCGGAATGTAAAACTGGTGACACAGGAAACGCTCAAAGCATTGACTGTAAGAAGACTGTTTTCTTGTACTTATGTCGGCATTGTGTCTCTTAAATTTAATTCGGACGCACATTCTGTGTTTCATTGTCACTGTGAAGGTCCAAGGGATACAGAAAACCTGTAGAGGTGCATCGGAATGTAAAACTGGTGATACAGGAAACGCTCAAATTATAGACAGTAGGAAGACTCAGTCTTCCTGTACTTAAGTCGGCATTGTGTCTCTTATATTTAATTCTGATGCAATTCCTGTGTTTCATCGTCAATGGGAAGGTCCAAGGGATACAGTAAACCTGCAGAGGTGCATCGGAGTGTAAAACTGGTGACACAGGAAACGCTCAAAACATAGACAGTAGGAAGACTTAGTCTTCCTGTACTTAAGTCGGCATTGTGTCACTTAAATTTAATTCCGATGCAATTTCTGTTTTTCATCGTCAATGGGAAGGTCCAAGGGATACAGTAAACCTGCAGAGGTGCATCGGAATGTAAAACTGATGACATAGGAAACGCTCAAAACATAGACAGTACGAAGACTCAGTCTCTCTGTACTTAAGTCGGCATTGTGTCTCTTATATTTCATTCCAATGCAATTTTTGTGTTTCATCGTCAATGGGAAGGTCCAAGGGATACAGTAAACCTGCAGAGGTGCATCAGAATGTAAAACTGGTGACACAGGAAACGCTCAAATTATAGACAGTAGGAAGACTCAGTCTTCCTGTACTTAAGTCGGCATTGTGTCTCTTATATTTAATTCCGATGCAATTTCTGTGTTTCATCGTCAATGGGATGGTCCAAGGGATACAGGAAACCTGCAGAGGTGCATCGGAATGTAAAACTGGTGACACAGGATACGCTCAAATCATAGACAGTAGGAAGACTCAGTCTTCCTGTACTTAAGTCGGCATTGTGTCTCTTATATTTAATTCCGATGCAATTTCTGTGTTTCATCGTCAATGGGAAGGTTTAATGGATACAGTAAACCTGCAGAGGTGCATCAGAATGTAAAACTGGTGACACAGGAAACGCTCAAATCATAGACAGTAGGAAGACTCAGTCTTTCAGTACATAAGTCGGCATTGTGTCTCTTATATTTAATTCCGATGCGATTTCTGTCTTTCATCGTCAATGGGAAGGTCCAAGGGATACAGTAAACCTGTAGAGGTGCATCGGAATGTAAAACTGGTGACACAGGAAACGGTCAAAACATAGACAGTAGGAAGACTCAGTCTTCCTGTACTTAAGTCGGCATTGTGTCTCTAATATTTAGTTCCGATGAAATTTCAGTGTTTCATCGTGAATGGGAAGGTCCAAGCGATATAGTAAACCTGCAGAGGTGCATCGGAAAGTAAAACTGATGACACAGGAAACGCTCAAAACATAGACAGTAGGAAGACTTAGTCTTCCTGTACTTAAGTCGGCATTGTGTCTCTTATATTTATTTCCGATTCTATTTCAGTGTTTCATCGTCACAGAGAAGGTCCAATGGATACAGTAAACCTGTAGAGGTGCATCGGGATGTAAAACTGGTGACACAGGAAACGCTCAAAACATAGACAGTAGGAAGACTCAGTCTTCCTGTACTTAAGTCGGCATTGTGTCTCTTATATTTAATTCCGATGCAATTTCTGTGTGTCATCGTCAATGGGAAGGTCCAATGGATACAGTAAACCTGCAGAGGTGCATTGGAATGTAAATCTGGTGACACAGGAAACGCTCAAATCATAGACAGTAGGAAGACTCAGTCTTCCTATACTTAAGTCGGCATTGTGTCTCTTATATTTATATCCGATGAAATTTCTGCGTTTCATCGTGAATGGGAAGGTCCACGGGATATAGTAAACCTGCAGAGGTCCATCGGAAAGTAAAACTGATGACACAGGAAACGCTCAAAACATAGACAGTAGGAAGACTTAGTCTTCCTGTACTTATGTCGGCATTGTGTCTCTTATATTTAATTCCGAATAAATTTCTGTGTTTCATCGTCACTGTGAAGGTCCAAGGGATACAGTAAACCTGTAGAGGTGCATCGGGATGTAAAACTGGTGACACAGAAAACGCTCAAATTACAGACAGTAGTAAGACTCAGTCTTCCTGTACTTAAGTCGGCATTGTGTCTCTTATATTTAATTCCGATGCAGTTTCTGTGTTTCATCGTCAATGGGAAGGGCCAAGGGATACAGTAAACATGCAGAGGTGCATCGGAATGTAAAACTGGTGACACAGGAAACGCTCAAAACATAGACAGTAGGAACACTCAGTGTTACTGTACTTAAGTCGGCATTGTGTCTCTTATATTTAATTCCGATGAAATTTCAGTATTTCATCGTGAATGGGAAGGTCCAAGGGATATAGTAAACGTGCAGAGGTGAATCGGAAAGTAAAACTGATGACACAGGAAACGCTCAAAACATAGACAGTAGGAAGACTTAGTCTTCCTGTACTTAAGTCGGCATTGTGTCTCTTAAATTTAATTCCGATGCAATTTCTGTTTTTCATCGTCAATGGGAAGGTCCAAGGGATACAGTAAACCTGCAGAGGTGCATCGGAATGTAAAACTGATGACACAGGGAACGCTCAAAACGTAGACAGTAGGAAGACTCAGTCTTTCTGTACTCAAGTCGGCATTGTGTCTCTTATATTTAATTCCAATGCAATTTCTGTGCTTCATCGTCAATGGGAAGGTCCAATGGATACAGTAAACCTGCAGAATTGCATCATAATGTAAAACTGGTGACACAGGAAACGCACAAAACATAGACAGTAGGAAGACTCAGTCTTTCTGTACTTAAGTCGGCATTGTGCCTCTTATATTTAATTCCGATTCAATTTCTGTGTTTCATCGTCAATGGGAAGGTCCAATGGATACAGTATACCTGCAGAATTGCATCATAATGTAAAACTGGTGACACAGGAAACGCTCAAAACATTGACCGTACGAAGACTGTTTTCTTGTACTTAAGTGGGCATTGTGTCTCTTATATTTAATTTCGATGCAATTTCTGTGTTTCATCGTCAATGGGATGGTCCAAGGGATACAGGAAATCTGCAGAGGTGCATCGGAATGTAAAACTGGTGACACAGGAAACGCTCAAATCATAGACAGTAGGGAGACTCAGTCTTCCTATACTTAAGTCGGCATTGTGACTCTTATATTTATTTCCGATGAAATTTCTGTGTTTCATCGTGAATGGGAAGGTCCAAGGGATATAGTAAACCTGCAGAGGTGCATCGGAAAGTAAAACTGATGACACAGGAAACGCTCACAACATAGACAGTAGGAAGACTCAGTCTTTCTGTACTTAAGTCGGCATTGTGTCTCTTATATTTAATTCCAATGCAATTTCTGTGCTTCATCGTCAATGGGAAGGTCCAAGGGATTCATTAAACCTGCAGAGGTGCATCAGAATGTAAAACTGGTGACACAGGAAACGCTCAAAACATAGACAGTAGGAAGACTCAATCTTTCTGTACATAAGTCGGCATTGTGTCTCTTATATTTAATTCCGATGAAATTTCAGTGTTTCATCGTGAATGGGAAGGTCCAAGGGATATAGTAAACCTGCAGAGGTGTATCGGAAAGTGAAACTGATGACAAAGGAAACGCTCAAATCATAGACAGTAGGAAGACTTAGTCTTCCTGTACTTAAGTCGGCATTGTGTCTCTTAAATTTAATTCCGATGCAATTTCATCGTCAGTGGGAAGGTCCAAGGGATACAGTAAACCTGCAGAGGTGCATCGGAATGTAAAACTGATGACACAGGGAACGCTCAAAACATAGACAGTAGGAAGACTCAGTCTTTCTGTACTCAAGTCGGCATTGTGTCTCTTATATTTAATTCCAATGCAATTTCTGTGCTTCATCGTCAATGGGAAGGTCCAAGGGATACAGTAAACCTGCGGAGGTGCATCATAATTTAAAACTGGTGACACAGGAAACGCTCGAAACATAGACAGTAGGAAGACTCAGTCTTTCTGTACTTAAGTCGGCATTGTGCCTCTTATATTTAATTCCGATTCAATTTCTGTGTTTCATCGTCAATGGGAAGGTCCAATGGATACAGTAAACCTGCGGAATTGCATCATAATGTAAAACTGGTGACACAGGAAACGCTCAAAGCATAGACAGTAGGAAGACTCAGTCTTTCTGTACATAAGTCGGCATTGTGACTCTTATATTTAATTCCGATGCGATTTCTGTCTTTCATCGTCAATGGGAAGGTCCAAAGGATACAATAAACAGGCAGAGGTGCATCGGAATGTAAAACTGGTGACACAGGTAACGCTCAAAACATTGACCGTACGAAGACTGTTTTCTTGTACTTAAGTGGGCATTGTGTCTCTTATATTTAATTTCGATGCAATTTCTGTGTTTCATCGTCAATGGGATGGTCCAAGGGATACAGGAAATCTGCAGAGGTGCATCGGAATGTAAAACTGGTGACACAGGAAACGCTCAAATCATAGACAGTAGGAAGACTCAGTCTTCCTGTACTTAAGTCGAGATTGTGTGTCTTACATTTAATTCCGATGCAATTTCTGTGTTTCATCGTCTATGGGAAGGTCCACGGGATACAGTAAACCTGCAGAGGTGCATCGGAATGTAAATCTGGTGACACAGGAAACGCTGAAATCATAGACAGTAGGGAGACTCAGTCTTCCTATACTTAAGTCGGCATTGTGACTCTTATATTTATTTCCGATGAAATTTCTGTGTCATCGTGAATGGGAAGGTCCAAGGGATATAGTAAACCTGCAGAGGTGCATCGGAAAGTAAAACTGATGACACAGGAAACGCTCAAAACATAGACAGTAGGAAGACTCAGTCTTTCTGTACTTAAGTCGGCATTGTGTCTCTTATATTTAATTCCAATGCAATTTCTGTGCTTCATCGTCAATGGGAAGGTCCAAGGGATTCATTAAACCTGCGGATGTGGATCAGAATGTAATACTGGTGACACAGGAAACGCTCAAAACATAGACAGTAGGAAGACTCAGTCTTCCTGTACTTAAGTCGGCATTGCGTCTCTTATATTTAATTCCGATGCAATTTCTGTGTTTCATCGTCAATGGGAAGGTCCAATGGATACTGCAAACCTGCAGAGGTGCATCAGAATGTAAAACTGGTGACACAGGAAACGCACAAAATATAGACAGTAGGAAGACTCAATCTTTCTGTACATAAGTCGGCATTGTGTCTCTTATATTTAATACCGATGAAATTTCAGTGTTTCGTCGTGAATGGGAAGGTCCAAGGGATATAGTAAACCTGCAGAGGTGCATCGGAAAGTGAAACTGATGACAAAGGAAACGCTCAAAACATAGACAGTAGGAAGACTTAGTCTTCCTGTACTAAAGTCGGCATTGTGTCACTTAAATATAATTCCGATGCAATTTCTGTGTTTCATCGTCAATGGGAAGGTCCAAGGGATACAGTAAACCTGCAGAGGTGCATCGGAATGTAAAACTGATGACACAGGAAACGCTCAAAACATAGACAGTAGGTAGACTCAGTCTTTCTGTACTTAAGTCGGCATTGTGTCTCTTATATTTAATTCCAATGCAATTTCTGTGTTTCATCGCCAATGAGAAGGTCCAAGGGATACAGGAAACTTGCAGAGGTGCATCCGAATGTAAAACTGGCGACACAGGAAACGCTCAAATCATAGAGAGTAGGAAGACTCAGTCTTCCTGTACTTAAGTCGGCATTGTGTCTCTTATATTTAATTCCGATGCAATTTCTGTGTTTCATCGTCAATGGGAAGGTCCGCGGGATACAGTAAACCTGCAGAGGTGCATCGGAATGTAAATCTGGTGACACAGGAAACGCTCAAATCATAGACAGTAGGAAGACTCAGTCTTCCTATACTTAAGTCGGCATTGTGTCTCTTATATTTATTTCCGATGAAATTTCTGCGTTTCATCGTGAATGGGAAGGTCCACGGGATATAGTAAACCTGCAGAGGTCCATCGGAAAGTAAAACTGATGACACAGGAAACGCTCAAAACATAGACAGTAGGAAGACTTAGTCTTCCTGTACTTATGTCGGCATTGTGTCTCTTATATTTAATTCCGATGCAATTTCTGTGTTTCATCGTCACTGTGAAGGTCCAAGGGATACAGTAAACCTGTAGAGGTGCATCGGGATGTAAAACTGGTGACACAGAAAACGCTCAATTTACAGACAGTAGTAAGACACAGTCTTCCTGTACTTAAGTCGGCACTGTGTCTCTTCTATTTAATTCCGATGCAATTTCTGTGTTTCATCGTCAATGGGAAGGTCCAAGGGATACAGTAAACCTGCAGAGGTGCATCGGAATGTAAAACTGGTGACACAGGAAACGCTCAAAACATAGACACTAGGAAGACTCAGTCTTCCTGTACTTAAGTCGGCATTGTGTCTCTAATATTTAATTCCGATGAAATTTCAGTGTTTCATCGTGAATGGGAAGGTCCAAGGGATATAGTAAACCTGCAGCGGTGCATCTGAAAGTAAAACTGATGACACAGGAAACGCTCAAAACATAGACAGTAGGAAGACTTAGTCTTCCTGTACTTAAGTCGGCATTGTGTCTCTTAAATTTAATTCCGATGCAATATCTGTTTTTCATCGTCAGTGGGAAGGTCCAAGGGATACAGTAAACCTGCGGAGGTGCATCAGAATGTAAAACTGGTGGCACAGGAAACGCTCAAAACATAGACAGTAGGAAGACACAGCCTTCCTGTACTTAAGTCGGCATTGTGTCTCTTATATTTAATTCCGATGCAATTTCTGTGTTTCATCGTCAATGGGAAGGTCCAATGTATACAGTAAACCTGCAGAATTGCATCATAATGTAAAACTGGTGACACAGGAAACGCTCAAAACATAGACAGTAGGAAGACTCAGTCTTTCTGTACGTATGTCGGCATTGTGTCTCTTATATTTAATTCCGATGCGATTTCTGTGTTTCATCGTCAATGGGAAGGTCCAAAGGATACAATAAACGGGCAGAGGTGCATCGGAATGTAAAAGTGGTGACACAGGAAACGCTCAAAGCATTGACCGTACGAAGACTGTTTTCTTGTACTTAAGTGGGCATTGTGTCTCTTATATTTAATTTCGATGCAATTTCTGTGTTTCATCGTCAATGGGATGGTCCAAGGGATACAGGAAACCTGCTGAGGTGCATCTGAATGTAAAACTGGTGACACAGGAATCGCTCAAATCATAGACAGTAGGATGACTCAGTCTTCCTGTACTTAAGTCGGGATTGTGTCTCTTATATTTAATTCCGATGCAATTTCTGTGTTTCATCGTCAATGGGAAGGTCCACGGGATACAGTAAACCTGCAGAGGTGCATCGGAATGTAAATCTGGTGACACAGGAAACGCTCAAATCATAGACAGTAGGGAGACTCAGTCTTCCTATACATAAGTCGGCATTGTGTCTCTAATATTTAATTCCGATGAAATTTCAGTGTTTCATCGTGAATGGGAAGGTCCAAGGGATATAGTAAACCTGCAGAGGTGCATCTGAAAGTAAAACTGATGACACAGGAAACGCTCAAAACATAGACAGTAGGAAGACTTAGTCTTCCTGTACTTAAGTCGGCATTGTGTCTCTTAAATTTAATTCCGATGCAATATCTGTTTTTCATCGTCAGTGGGAAGGTCCAAGGGATACAGTAAACCTGCAGAGGTGCATCGGAATGTAAAACTGATGACACAGGGAACGCTCAAAACATAGACAGTAGGAAGACTCAGTCTTTCTGTACTTAAGTCGGCATTGTGTCTCTTATATTTAATTCCAATGCAATTTCTGTGCTTCATCGTCAATGGGAAGGTCCAAAGGATTCAGTAAACCTGCGGATGTGCATCAGAATGTAAAACTGGTGACACAGGAAACGCTCAAAACATAGACAGTAGGAAGACTGAGTCTTCCTGTACTTAAGTCGGCATTGTGTCTCTTATATTTAATTCCGATGCGATTTCTGTGTTTCATCGTCAATGGGAAGGTCCAATGGATACAGCAAACCTGCAGATGTGCATCAGAATGTAAAACTGGTGACACAGGAAACGCTCAAAACATAGACAGTAGGAAGACTTAGTCTTCCTGTTCTTATGTCGGCATTGTGTCTCTTATATTTAATTCCGATGCAATTTCTGTGTTTCATCGTCACTGTGAAGGTCCAAGGGATACAGTAAACCTGTAGAGGTGCATCGGGATGTAAAACTGGTGACACAGAAAACGCTCAAATTACAGACAGTAGTAAGACACAGTCTTCCTGTACTTAAGTCGGCATTGTGTCTCTTCTATTTAATTCCGATGCAATTTCTGTGTTTCATCGTCACTGTGAAGGTCCAAGGGATACAGTAAACCTGTAGAGGTGCATCGGGATGTAAAACCGGTGACACAGAAAACGCTCAAAATACAGACAGTAGTAAGACACAGTCTTCCTGTACTTAAGTCGGCATTGTGTCTCTTCTATTCAATTCCGATGCAATTTCTGTGTTTCATCGTCAATGGGAAGGTCCACGGGATACAGTAAACCTGCAGAGGTGCATCGGAATGTAAATCTGGTGACACAGGAAACGCTCAATTCATAGACAGTAGGAAGACTTAGTCTTCCTATACTTAAGTCGGCATTGTGTCTCTTATATTGAATTCCCGTCCAATTTCTGTGTTTCATCGTCACTGTGAAGGTCCAATGGATACAGTAAACCTGTAGAGGTGCATCGGGATGTAAAACTTGTGACACAGGAAACGCTGAAATTACAGACGGTAGTAAGACTCAGGCTACCTGTACTTAAGTCGGCATTGTGTCTCTTAAATTTAATTCCGATGCAATTTCTATTTTTCATCGTCAATGGGAAGGTCCAAGGGATACAGTAAACCTGCGGAGGTGCTTCAGAATGTAAAACTGGTGACACAGGAAACGCTCAAAACATAGACAGTAGGAAGACTCAGCCTTCCCGTACTTATGTCGGCATTGTGTCTCTTATATATAATTCCGATGCAATTTCTGTGTTTCATCGTCAATGGGAAGGTCCAATGGATACAGTAAACCTGCAGAGGTGCATCAGAATGTAAAACTGGTGACACAGGAAACGCTCAAAACATAGACAGTAGGAAGACTCAGTCTCTCTGTACATAAGTCGGCATTGTGTCTCTTATATTTAATTCCGATGCGATTTCTGTGTTTCATCGTCAATGGGAAGGTCCAAGGGATACAATTAACAAGCAGAGGTGCATCGGAATGTAAAACTGGTGACACAGGAAACGCTCAAACATTGACCGTACGAAGACTGTTTTCTTGTACTTAAGTGGGCATTGTGTCTCTTATATTTAAATTCGATGCAATTTCTGTGTTTCATCGTCAATGGGATGGTCCAAGGGAAACAGGAAACCTGCAGAGGTGCATCGGAATGTAAAACTGGTAACACAGGAAACGCTCAAATCATAGACAGTAGGAAGACTCAGTCTTCCTGTACTTAAGTCGGCATTGTGTGTCTTATATTTAATACCGATGCAATTTCTGTGTTTCATCGTCAATGGGAAGGTCCAAGGGATAGAGTAAACCTGCAGAGGTGCATCGGAATGTAAATCTGGTGACACAGGAAACGCTCAAATCATAGACAGTAGGAAGACTCAGTCTTCCTATACTTAAGTCGGCATTGTGTCTCTTATATTTATTTCCGATGAATTTTCTGTGTTTCATCGTGAATGGGAAGGTCCAAGGGATATAGTAACCTGCAGAGGTGCATCGGAAAGTAAAACTGATGACACAGGAAACGCTCAAAACATAGACAGTAGGAAGACTTAGTCTTCCTGTACTTAAGTCGGCATTGTGTCTCTTATATTTAATTCCGATTCAATTTCTGTGTTTCATCGTCACTGTGAAGGTCCAAGGGATACAGTAAACCTGTAGAGGTGCATCGGGATGTAAAACTGGTGACACAGGAAACGCTCAAATTACAGACAGTAGTAAGACTCACTCTTCCTGTACTTAAGTCGGCATTGTGCTTCTTATATTTAATTCCGATGAAATTTCTGTATTTCATCGTCACTGTGATGGTCCAAGGGATACAGTAAACCTGTAGAGGTGCATCGGGATGTAAAACTGGTGACACAGAAAACGCTCAAATTACAGACAGTAGTAAGACTCAGTCTTCCTGTACTTAAGTCGGCATTGTGTCTCTTATATGTAATTCCGATGCAATTTCTGTGTTTCATCGTCAATGGGAAGGTCCAAGGGATACAGTAAACCTGCAGAGGTGCATCGGAATGTAAAACTGGTGACACAGGAAACGCTCAAAACATAGACAGTAGGAAGACTTAGTGTTACTGTACTTAAGTCGGCATTGTCTCTCTTATATTTAATTCCGATGAAATTTCAGTGTTTCATCGTGAATGGGAAGGTCCAAGGGATATAGTAAACCTGCAGAGGTGCATCGGAAAGTAAAACTGATGACACAGGAAACGCTCAAAACATAGACAGTAGGAAGACTTAGTCTTCCTGTACTTAAGTCGGCATTGTGTCTCTTATATTTAATTCCAATGCGATTTCTGTGCTTCATCGTCAATGGGAAGGTCCAAGGGATACAGTAAACCTGCGGAGGTGCATCAGAATGTAAAACTGGTGGCACAGGAAACGCTCAAAACATAGACAGTAGGAAGACACAGCCTTCCTGTACTTAAGTCGGCATTGTGTCTCTTATATTTAATTCCGATGCAATTTCTGTGTTTCACCGTCAATGGGAAGGTCCAATGTATACAGTAAACCTGCAGAATTGCATCATAATGTAAAACTGGTGACACAGGAAACGCTCAAAACATAGACAGTAGGAAGACTCAGTCTTTCTGTACGTAAGTCGGCATTGTGTCTCTTACATTTAATTCCGATGCGATTTCTGTGTTTCATCGTCAATGGGAAGGTCCAAAGGATACAATAAACGGGCAGAGGTGCATCGGAATGTAAAAGTGGTGACACAGGAAACGCTCAAAGCATTGACCGTACGAAGACTGTTTTCTTGTACTTAAGTGGGCATTGTGTCTCTTATATTTAATTTCGATGCAATTTCTGTGTTTCATCGTCAATGGGATGGTCCAAGGGATACAGGAAACCTGCAGAGGTGCATCTGAATGTAAAACTGGTGACACAGGAATCGCTCAAATCATAGACAGTAGGATGACTCAGTCTTCCTGTACTTAAGTCGGGATTGTGTCTCTTATATTTAATTCCGATGCAATTTCTGTGTTTCATCGTCAATGGGAAGGTCCACGGGATACAGTAAACCTGCAGAGGTGCATCGGAATGTAAATCTGGTGACACAGGAAACGCTCAAATCATAGACAGTAGGGAGACTCAGTCTTCCTATACATAAGTCGGCATTGTGACTCTTATATTTATTTCCGATGAAATTTCTGTGTTTCATCGTGAATGGGAAGGTCCAAGGGATATAGTAAACCTGCAGAGGTGCAACGGAAAGTAAAACTGATGACACAGGAAACGCTCAAAACTTAGACAGTAGGAAGACCTAGTCTTCCTGAATTAAGTCGGCATTGTGTCTCTTATATTGAATTCCCGTTCAATTTCTGTGTTTCATCGTCACTGTGAAGGTCCAATGGATACAGTAAACCTGTAGAGGTGCATCGGGATGTAAAACTTGTGACACAGGAAACGCTCAAATTACAGACAGTAGTAAGACTCAGGCTACCTGTACTTAAGTCGGCATTGTGTCTCTTAAATTTAATTCCGATGCAATTTCTATTTTTCATCGTCAATGGGAAGGTCCAAGGGATACAGTAAACCTGCGGAGGTGCTTCAGAATGTAAAACTGGTGACACAGGAAACGCTCAAAACATAGACAGTAGGAAGACTCAGCCTTCCCGTACTTATGTCGGCATTGTGTCTCTTATATATAATTCCGATGCAATTTCTGTGTTTCATCGTCAATGGGAAGGTCCAATGGATACAGTAAACCCGCAGAGGTGCATCAGAATGTAAAACTGGTGACACAGGAAACGCTCAAAACATAGACAGTAGGAAGACTCAGTCTCTCTGTACATAAGTCGGCATTGTGTCTCTTATATTTAATTCCAATGCGATTTCTGTGTTTCATCGTCAATGGGAAGGTCCAAGGGATACAATTAACCAGCAGAGGTGCATCGGAATGTAAAACTGGTGACACAGGAAACGCTCAAACATTGACCGTACGAAGACTGTTTTCTTGTACTTAAGTGGGCATTGTGTCTCTTATATTTAAATTCGATGCAATTTCTGTGTTTCATCGTCAATGGGATGGTCCAAGGGAAACAGGAAACCTGCAGAGGTGCATCGGAATGTAAAACTGGTAACACAGGAAACGCTCAAATCATAGACAGTAGGAAGACTCAGTCTTCCTGTACTGAAGTCGGCATTGTGTGTCTTCTATTTAATACCGATGCAATTTCTGTGTTTCATCGTCAATGGGAAGGTCCACGGGATACAGTAAACCTGCAGAGGTGCATCGGAATGTAAACCTGGTGACAAAGGAAACGCTCAAATCATAGACAGTAGGATGACTCAGTCTTCCTGTACTTAAGTCGGCATTGTGTCTCTTATACTTAACTCCGATGCAATTTCTGTGTTTCATCGTCAATGGGAAGGTCCAAGGGATAGAGTAAACCTGCAGAGGTGCATCGGAATGTAAATCTGGTGACACAGGAAACGCTCAAATCATAGACAGTAGGAAGACTCAGTCTTCCTATACTTAAGTCGGCATTGTGTCTCTTATATTTATTTCCGATGAAATTTCTGTGTTTCATCGTGAATGAGAAGGTCCAAGGGATATAGTAACCTGCAGAGGTGCATCGGAAAGTAAATCTGATGACACAGGAAACGCTCAAAACATAGACAGTAGGAAGACTTAGTCTTCCTGTACTTAAGTCGGCATTGTGTCTCTTATATTTAATTCCGATTCAATTTCTGTGTTTCATCGTCACTGTGAAGGTCCAAGGGATACAGTAAACCTGTAGAGGTGCATCGGGATGTAAAACTGGTGACACAGGAAACGCTCAAATTACAGACAGTAGTAAGACTCACTCTTCCTGTACTTAAGTCGGCATTGTGTCTCTTATATTTAATTCCGATGAAATTTCTGTATTTCATCGTCACTGTGATGGTCCAAGGGATACAGTAAACCTGTAGAGGTGCATCGGGATGTAAAACTGGTGACACAGAAAACGCTCAAATTACAGACAGTAGTAAGACTAAGTCTTCCTGTACTTAAGTCGGCATTGTGTCTCTTATATGTAATTCCGATGCAATTTCTGTGTTTCATCGTCAATGGGAAGGTCCAAGGGATACAGTAAACCTGCAGAGGTGCATCGGAATGTAAAACTGGTGACACAGGAAACGCTCAAAACATAGACAGTAGGAAGACTTAGTGTTACTGTACTTAAGTCGGCATTGTGTCTCTTATATTTAATTCCGATGCAATTTCTGTGTTTAATCGTCAATGGGAAGGTCCAATGGATACAGTAAACCTGCAGAGGTGGATCAGAATGTAAAACTGGTGACACAGGAAACGCTCAAAACATAGACAGTAGGAAGACTCAGTCTTTCTGTACATAAGTCGGCATTGTGTCTCTTATATTTAATTCCGATGCGATTTCTGTGTTTCATCGTCAATGGTAAGGTCCAAAGGATACAATAAACAGGCAGAGGTGCATCGGAATATAAACTGGGGACACAGGAAACGCTCAAAACATTGACCGTTCGAAGACTGTTTTCTTGTACTTAAGTGGGCATTGTGTCTCTTATATTTAATTTCGATGCAATTTCTGTGTTTCATCGTCAATGGGATGGTCCAAGGGATACAGGAAACCTGCAGAGGTACATCGGAATGTAAAACTGGTGACACAGGAAACGCTCAAATCATAGGCAGTAGGAAGACTCAGTCTTCCTGCACTTAAGTCGGGATTGTGTGTCTTATATTTAATTCCGATGCAATTTGTGTGTTTCATCTTCAATGGGAAGGTCCACGGGATACAGTAAACCTGCAGAGGTGCATCGGAATGTAAATCTGGTGACACAGGAAACGCTCAAATCATAGACAGTAGGGAGACTCAGTCTTCCCATACTTAAGTCGGCATTGTGTCTCTTATATTTATTTCCGATGAAATTTCTGTGTTTCATCGTGAATGGGAAGGTCCAAGGGATATAGTAAACCTGCAGAGGTGCATCAGAATGTAAAACTGGTGACACAGGAAACGCTCAAATCATAGACAGTAGGAAGACTCAGTCTTCCTGTACTTAAGTCGGCATTGTGTCTCTCATATATTTAATTCCGATGCAATTTCTGTGTTTCATCGTCAATGGGAAGGTCCAAGGGATAAAATAAACAGGCCGAGGTGCATCGGAATGTAAATCTGGTGACACAGGAAACGCTCAAATCATAGACAGTAGGAAGACTCAGTCTTTCTATACTTAAGTCGGCATTGTGACTCTTATATTTATTTCCGATGAAATTTCTGTGTTTCATCGTCAATGGGAAGGTCCAAGGGATATAGTAAACCTGCAGAGGTGCATCGGAAAGTAAAACTGATGACACAGGAAACGCTCAAAACATAGACAGTAGGAAGACTTAGTCTTTCTGTACTTAAGTCGGCATTGTGTCTCTTATATTGAATTCCCGTTCAATTTCTGTGTTTCATCGTCACTGTGAAGGTCCAAGGGATACAGTAAACCGGTAGAGGTGCATCGGGATGTAAAACTGGTGACACAGGAAACGCTCAAATTACAGACAGTAGTAAGACTCAGGCTACCTGTACTTAAGTCGGCATTGTGTCTCTTATATTTAATTCCGATGCAATCTCTGTGTTTCATCGTCAATGGGAAGGTCCAAGGGATACAGTAAACCTGCAGAGGTGCATCGGAATGTAAAACTGGTGACATAGGAAACGCTCAAAACATAGACAGTAGGAAGACTTAGTCATCCCGTACTTAAGTCGGCATTGTGTCTCTTAAATTTAATTCCGATGCAATTTCTATTTTTCATCGTCAATGGGAAGGTCCAAGGGATACAGTAAACCTGCAGAGATGCATCAGAATGTAAAACTGATGACACAGGGAACGCTCAAAACATAGACAGTAGGAAGACTCAGTCTATCTGTACATAAGTCGGCATTGTGTCTCTTATATTTAATTCTGATGCGATTTCTGTGTTTCATCGTGAATGGGAAGGTCCAAGGGATATAGTAAACCTGCAGAGGTGCATCAGAATGTAAAACTGGTGACACAGGAAACGCCCAAATTATAGACAGTAGGAAGACTCAGTCTTACTGTACTTAAGTCGGCATTGTGTCTCTTATATTTAATTCCGATGTGATTTCTGTGTTTCATCGTCAATGGGATGGTCCAAGGGATACAGGAATCCTGCAGAGGTGCATCGGAATGTAAAACTGGTGACACAGGAAAGGCTCAAATCATAGACAGTAGGAAACCTCAGTCTTCCTGTACTTAAGTTGGCATTGTGTCTCTTATATTTAATTCCGATGCAATTTCTGTGTTTCATCGTCAATGGGAAGGTCCACGGGATACAGTAAACCTGCAGAGGTGCATCGGAATGTAAATCTGGTGACACAGGAAACGCTCAAATCATAGACAGTAGGAAGACTCAGTCTTTCTATACTTAAGTCGGCATTGTGACTCTTATATTTATTTCCGATGAAATTTCTGTGTTTCATCGTGAATGGGAAGGTCCAAGGGATATAGTAAACCTGCAGAGGTGCATCGGAATGTAAAACTGATGACACAGGAAACGCTCAAAACATAGACAGTAGGAAGACTTAGTCTTTCTGTACTTAAGTCGGCATTGTGTCTCTTATATTGAATTCCCGTTCAATTTCTGTGTTTCATCGTCACTGTGAAGTTCCAAGGGATACAGTAAACCTGTAGAGGTGCATCGGGATGTAAAACTGGTGACACAGGAAACGCTCAAATTACAGACAGTAGTAAGACTCAGGCTACCTGTACTTAAGTCGGCATTGTGTCTCTTATATTTAATTCCGATGCAATTTCTGTTTTTCATCGTCAATGGGAAGGTCCAAGGGATACAGTAAACCTGCAGCGGTGCATCGGAATGTAAAACTGGTGACATAGGAAACGCTCAAAACATAGACAGTAGGAAGACTTAGTCATCCTGTACTTAAGTCGGCATTGTGTCTCTTAAATTTAATTCCGATGCAATTTCCATTTTTCATCGTCAATGGGAAGGTCCAAGGGATACAGTAAACCTGCAGAGGTGCATCGGAATGTAAAACTGATGACACAGGGAACGCTCAAAACATAGACAGTAGGAAGACTCAGTCTTTCTGTACTTAAGTCGGCATTGTGTCTCTTATATTTAATTCCAATGCAATTTCTGTGCTTCATCGTCAATGGGAAGGTCCAAGGGATACAGTAAACCTGCGGAGGTGCTTCAGAATGTAAAACTGGTGACACAGGAAACGCTCACAACATAGACAGTAGGAAGACTCAGCCTTCCCGTACTTAAGTCGGCATTGTGTCTCTTATATTTAATTCCAATGCAATTTCTGTGCTTCATCGTCAATGGGAAGGTCCAAGGGATACAGTAAACCTGCGGAGGTGCTTCAGAATGTAAAACTGGTGACACAGGAAACGCTCAAAACATTGACAGTAGGAAGGCTCAGTCTTTCTGTACATAAGTCGGCATTGTTTCTCTTATATTTAATTCTGATGCGATTTCTGTGTTTCATCGTCAATGGGAAGGTCCAAGGGATCCAATAAACAGGCAGAGGTGCATCGGAATGTAAAACTGGTGACACAGGAAACGCTCAAAACATTGACCGTACGAAGACTGTTTTCTTGTACTTAAGTGGGCATTGTGTCTCTTATATTTAATTTCGATGCAATTTCTGTGTTTCATCGTCAATGGGAAGATCCAAGGGATACAGTAAACCTGCAGAGGTGCATCGGAATGTAAAACTGGTGAGACAGGAAACGCTCAAAACATAGACAGTAGGAAGACTCAGTGTTACTGTAATTAAGTCGGCATTGTGTCTCTTATATTTAATTCCGATGAAATTTCAGTATTTCATCGTGAATGGGAAGGTCCAAGGCATATAGTAAAACTGCAGAGGTGCATCGGAAAGTAAAACTGATGACACAGGAAACGCTCAAAACATAGACAGTAGGAAGACTTAGTCTTCCTGTACTTAAGTCGGCATTGTGTCTCTTAAATTTAATTCCGATGCAATTTCTGTTTTTCATCGTCAATGGGAAGGTCCAAGGGATACAGTAAACCTGCAGAGGTGCATCGGAATGTAAAACCGATGACACGGGGAACGCTCAAAACATAGACAGTAGGAAGACTCAGTCTTTCTGTACTTAAGTCGGCATTGTGTCTCTTGAATTTAATTCAAATGCAATTTCTGTGCTTCATCGTCAATGGGAAGGTCCAAGGGATACAGTAAACCTGCGGAGGTGCATCAGAATGTAAAACTGGTGGCACAGGAAACGCTAAAAACATAGACAGTAGGAAGACACAGTCTTCCTGTACTTAAGTCGGCATTGTGTCTCTTATATTTAATTCCGATGCAATTTCTGTGTTTCATCGTCAATGGGAAGGTCCAATGGATACAGTAAACCTGCAGAATTGCATCATAATGTAAAACTGGTGACACAGGAAACGCTCAAAACATAGACAGTAGGAAGACTCAGTCTTTCTGTACATAAGTCGGCATTGTGTCTCTTATATTTAATTCCGATGCAATTTCTGTGTTTCATCGTCAATGGGAAGGTCCAAAGGATACAATAAACAGGCAGAGGTGCATCGGAATGTAAAACTGGTGACACAGGAAACGCTCAAAACATTGACCGTACGAAGACTGTTTTCTTGTACTTAAGTGGGCATTGTGTCTCTTATATTTAATTTCGATGCAATTTCTGTGTTTCATCGTCAATGGGATGGTCCAAGGGATACAGGAAACCTGCAGAGGTGCATCGGAATGTAAAACTGGTGACACAGGAAACGCTCAAATCATAGACAGTAGGATGACTCAGTCTTCCTGTACTTCTGTACTTAAGTCGGGATTGTGTGTCTTATATTTAATTCCGATGCAATTTCTGTGTTTCATCGTCAATGGGAAGGTCCACGTTATACAGTAAACCTGCAGAGGTGCATCGGAATGTAAATCTGGTGACACAGGAAACGCTCAAATCATAGACAGTAGGAAGACTTAGTCTTCCTGTACTTAAGTCGGCATTGTGTCTCTAATATTGAATTCCCGTTCAATTTCTGTGTTTCATCGTCACTGTGAAGGTCCAAGGGATACAGTAAACCTGTAGAGGTGCATCGGGATGTAAAACTGGTGACACAGGAAACGCTCAAATTACAGACAGTAGTAAGACTCAGGCTACCTGTACTTAAGTCGGCATTGTGTCTCTTATATTTAATTCCGATGCAATTTCTGTGTTTCATCGTCAATGGGAAGGTCCAAGGGATACAGTAAACCTGCAGAGGTGCATCGGAATGTAAAACTGGTGACATAGGAAACGCTCAAATCATAGACAGTAGGAAGACTTAGTCATCCTGTACTTAAGTCGGCATTGTGTCTCTTAAATTTAATTCCGATGCAATTTCTATATTTCATCGTCAATGGGAAGGTCCAAGGGATACAGTAAACCTGCAGAGCTGCATAGGAATGTAAAACTGATGACACAGGGAACGCTCAAAACATAGACAGAAGGAAGACTCAGTCTTTCTGTACTTAAGTCGGCATTGTGTCTCTTATATTTAATTCCAATGCAATTTCTGTGCTTCATCGTCAATGGGAAGGTCCAAGTGATACAGTTAACCTGCGGAGGTGCTTCAGAATGTAAAACTGGTGACACAGGAAACGCTCAAAACATAGACAGTAGGAAGACTCAGCCTTCCCGTACTTAAGTCGGCATTGTGTCTCTTATATTTAATTCCGATGCAATTTCTGTGTTTCATCGTCAATGGGAAGGTCCACGGGATACAGTAAACCTGCAGAGGTGCATCGGAATGTAAATCTGGTGACACAGGAAACGCTCAAATCGTAGACAGTAGGGAGACTCAGTCTTCCTATACTTAAGTCGGCATTGTGTCTCTTATATTTATTTCCGATGAAATTTCTGTGTTTCATCGTGAATGGGAAGGTCCAAGGGATATAGTAAACCTGCAGAGGTGCATCAGAATGTAAAACTGGTGACACAGGAAACACCCAAATTATAGACAGTAGGAAGACTCAGTCTTCCTGTACTTAAGTCGGCATTGTGTCTCTTATATTTAATTCCGATGTGATTTCTGTGTTTCATCGTCAAGGGGATGGTCCAAGCGATACAGGAAAACTGCAGATGTGCATCGGAATGTAAAACCGGTGACACAGGAAACGCTCAAATCATAGACAGTAGGAAGACTCAGTCTTCCTGTACTTAAGTCGGCATTGTGTCTCTTATATTTAATTCCGATGCAATTTCTGTGTTTCATCGTCAATGGGAAGGTCCACGGGATACAGTAAACCTGCAGAGGTGCATCGGAATGTAAATCTGGTGACACAGGAAACGCTCAAATCATAGATAGTATGAAGACTCAGTCTTCCTATACTTAAGTCGGCATTGTGTCTCTTATATTTAATTCCGATTCAATTTCTGTGTTTCATCGTCACTGTGAAGGTCCAAGGGATACAGTAAACCTGTAGAGGTGCATCGGGATGTAAAACTGGTGACACAGAAAACGCTCAAATTACAGACAGTAGTAAGACTCAGTCTTCCTGTACTTAAGTCGGCATTGTGTCTCTTATATTTAATTCCGATGCAATTTCTGTGTTTCATCGGCAATGGGAAGGTCCAAGGGATACAGTAAACCTGCAGGGGTGCATCGGAATGTAAAACTGGTGAGACAGGAAACGCTCAAAACATAGACAGTAGGAAGACTCAGTGTTACTGTACTTAAGTCGGCATTGTGTCTCTTATATTTAATTCCGATGAAATTTCAGTATTTCATCGTGAATGGGAAGGTCCAAGGGATATAGTAAAACTGCAGAGGTGCATCGGAAAGTAAAACTGATGACACAGGAAACGCTCAAAACATAGACAGTAGGAAGACACAGCCTTCCTGTACTTAAGTCGGCATTGTGTCTCTTAAATTTAATTCCGATGCAATTTCTGTTTTTCATCGTCAATGGGAAGGTCCAAGGGATACAGTAAACCTGCAGAGGTGCATCGGAATGTAAAACTGATGACACAGGGAACGCTCAAACATAGACAGTAGGAAGACTCAGTCTTTCTGTACGTAAGTCGGCATTGTGTCTCTTGTATTTAATTCCAATGCAATTTCTGTGCTTCATCGTCAATGGGAAGGTCCAAGGGATACAGTAAACCTGCGGAGGTGCATCAGAATGTAAAACTGGTGACACAGGAAACGCTCAAAACATTGACCGTACGAAGACTGTTTTCTTGTACTTAAGTGGGCATTGTGTCTCTTATATTAAATTTCGATGCAATTTCTGTGTTTCATCGTCAATGGGATGGTCCAAGGGATACAGGAAACCTGCAGAGGTGCATCGGAATGTAAAACTGGTGACACAGGAAACGCTCAAATCATAGACAGTAGGATGACTCAGTCTTCCTGTACTTCTGTACTTAAGTCGGGATTGTGTGTCTTATATTTAATTCCGATGCAATTTCTGTGTTTCATCGTCAATGGGAAGGTCCACGGGATACAGTAAACCTGCAGAGGTGCATCGGAATGTAAATCTGGTGACAGAGGAAACGCTCAAATCGTAGACAGTAGGGAGACTCAGTCTTTCTATACTTAAGTCGGCATTGTGACTCTTATATTTATTTCCGATGAAATTTCTGTGTTTCATCGTGAATGGGAAGGTCCAAGGGATATAGTAAACCTGCAGAGGTGCATCGGAAAGTAAAACTGATGACACAGGAAACGCTCAAAACATAGACAGTAGGAAGACTTAGTCTTCCTGTACTTAAGTCGTTATTGTGTCTCTTATATTGAATTCCCGTTCAATTTCTGTGTTTCATCGTCACTGTGAAGGTCCAAGGGATACAGTAAACCGGTAGAGGTGCATCGGGATGTAAAACTGGTGACACAGGAAACGCTCAAATTACAGACAGTAGTAAGACTCAGGCTACCTGTACTTAAGTCGGCATTGTGTCTCTTATATTTAATTCCGATGCAATCTCTGTGTTTCATCGTCAATGGGAAGGTCCAAGGGATACAGTAAACCTGCAGAGGTGCATCGGAATGTAAAACTGGTGACATAGGAAACGCTCAAAACATAGACAGTAGGAAGACTTAGTCATCCCGTACTTAAGTCGGCATTGTGTCTCTTAAATTTAATTCCGATGCAATTTCTATTTTTCATCGTCAATGGGAAGGTCCAAGGGATACAGTAAACCTGCAGAGATGCATCAGAATGTAAAACTGATGACACAGGGAACGCTCAAAACATAGACAGTAGGAAGACTCAGTCTATCTGTACATAAGTCGGCATTGTGTCTCTTATATTTAATTCTGATGCGATTTCTGTGTTTCATCGTCAATGGGAAGGTCCAAGGGATATAGTAAACCTGCAGAGGTGCATCAGAATGTAAAACTGGTGACACAGGAAACGCCCAAATTATAGACAGTAGGAAGACTCAGTCTTACTGTACTTAAGTCGGCATTGTGTCTCTTATATTTAATTCCGATGTGATTTCTGTGTTTCATCGTCAATGGGATGGTCCAAGGGATACAGGAATCCTGCAGAGGTGCATCGGAATGTAAAACTGGTGACACAGGAAAGGCTCAAATCATAGACAGTAGGAAACCTCAGTCTTCCTGTACTTAAGTTGGCATTGTGTCTCTTATATTTAATTCCGATGCAATTTCTGTGTTTCATCGTCAATGGGAAGGTCCACGGGATACAGTAAACCTGCAGAGGTGCATCGGAATGTAAATCTGGTGACACAGGAAACGCTCAAATCATAGACAGTAGGAAGACTCAGTCTTTCTATACTTAAGTCGGCATTGTGACTCTTATATTTATTTCCGATGAAATTTCTGTGTTTCATCGTGAATGGGAAGGTCCAAGGGATATAGTAAACCTGCAGAGGTGCATCGGAAAGTAAAACTGATGACACAGGAAACGCTCAAAACATAGACAGTAGGAAGACTTAGTCTTTCTGTACTTAAGTCGGCATTGTGTCTCTTATATTGAATTCCCGTTCAATTTCTGTGTTTCATCGTCACTGTGAAGTTCCAAGGGATACAGTAAACCTGTAGAGGTGCATCGGGATGTAAAACTGGTGACACAGGAAACGCTCAAATTACAGACAGTAGTAAGACTCAGGCTACCTGTACTTAAGTCGGCATTGTGTCTCTTATATTTAATTCCAATGCAATTTCTGTTTTTCATCGTCAATGGGAAGGTCCAAGGGATACAGTAAACCTGCAGCGGTGCATCGGAATGTAAAACTGGTGACATAGGAAACGCTCAAAACAAAGACAGTAGGAAGACTTAGTCATCCTGTACTTAAGTCGGCATTGTGTCTCTTAAATTTAATTCCGATGCAATTTCTATTTTTCATCGTCAATGGGAAGGTCCAAGGGATACAGTAAACCTGCAGAGGTGCATCGGAATGTAAAACTGATGACACAGGGAACGCTCAAAACATAGACAGTAGGAAGACTCAGTCTTTCTGTACTTAAGTCGGCATTGTGTCTCTTATATTTAATTCCAATGCAATTTCTGTGCTTCATCGTCAATGGGAAGGTCCAAGGGATACAGTAAACCTGCGGAGGTGCTTCAGAATGTAAAACTGGTGACACAGGAAACGCTCACAACATAGACAGTAGGAAGACTCAGCCTTCCCGTACTTAAGTCGGCATTGTGTCTCTTATATTTAATTCCAATGCAATTTCTGTGCTTCATCGTCAATGGGAAGGTCCAAGGGATACAGTAAACCTGCGGAGGTGCTTCAGAATGTAAAACTGGTGACACAGGAAACGCTCAAAACATTGACAGTAGGAAGGCTCAGTCTTTCTGTACATAAGTCGGCATTGTTTCTCTTATATTTAATTCTGATGCGATTTCTGTGTTTCATCGTCAATGGGAAGGTCCAAGGGATCCAATAAACAGGCAGAGGTGCATCGGAATGTAAAACTGGTGACACAGGAAACGCTCAAAACATTGACCGTACGAAGACTGTTTTCTTGTACTTACGTGGGCATTGTGTCTCTTATATTTAATTTCGATGCAATTTCTGTGTTTCATCGTCAATGGGAAGATCCAAGGGATACAGTAAACCTGCAGAGGTGCATCGGAATGTAAAACTGGTGAGACAGGAAACGCTCAAAACATAGACAGTAGGAAGACTCAGTGTTACTGTACTTAAGTCGGCATTGTGTCTCTTATATTTAATTCCGATGAAATTTCAGTATTTCATCGTGAATGGGAAGGTCCAAGGGATATAGTAAAACTGCAGAGGTGCATCGGAAAGTAAAACTGATGACACAGGAAACGCTCAAAACATAGACAGTAGGAAGACTCAGTCTTTCTGTACTTAAGTCGGCATTGTGTCTCTTGAATTTAATTCCAATGCAATTTCTGTGCTTCATCGTCAATGGGAAGGTCCAAGGGATACAGTAAACCTGCGGAGGTGCATCAGAATGTAAAACTGGTGGCACAGGAAACGCTAAAAACATAGACAGTAGGAAGACACAGTCTTCCTGTACTTAAGTCGGCATTGTGTCTCTTATATTTAATTCCGATGCAATTTCTGTGTTTCATCGTCAATGGGAAGGTCCAATGGATACAGTAAACCTGCAGAATTGCATCATAATGTAAAACTGGTGACACAGGAAACGCTCAAAACATAGACAGTAGGAAGACTCAGTCTTTCTGTACATAAGTCGGCATTGTGTCTCTTATATTTAATTCCGATGCAATTTCTGTGTTTCATCGTCAATGGGAAGGTCCAAAGGATACAATAAACAGGCAGAGGTGCATCGGAATGTAAAACTGGTGACACAGGAAACGCTCAAAACATTGACCGTACGAAGACTGTTTTCTTGTACTTAAGTGGGCATTGTGTCTCTTATATTTAATTTCGATGCAATTTCTGTGTTTCATCGTCAATGGGATGGTCCAAGGGATACAGGAAACCTGCAGAGGTGCATCGGAATGTAAAACTGGTGACACAGGAAACGCTCAAATCATAGACAGTAGGATGACTCAGTCTTCCTGTACTTCTGTACTTAAGTCGGGATTGTGTGTCTTATATTTAATTCCGATGCAATTTCTGTGTTTCATCGTCAATGGGAAGGTCCACGTTATACAGTAAACCTGCAGAGGTGCATCGGAATGTAAATCTGGTGACACAGGAAACGCTCAAATCATAGACAGTAGGAAGACTTAGTCTTCCTGTACTTAAGTCGGCATTGTGTCTCTAATATTGAATTCCCGTTCAATTTCTGTGTTTCATCGTCACTGTGAAGGTCCAAGGGATACAGTAAACCTGTAGAGGTGCATCGGGATGTAAAACTGGTGACACAGGAAACGCTCAAATTACAGACAGTAGTAAGACTCAGGCTACCTGTACTTAAGTCGGCATTGTGTCTCTTATATTTAATTCCGATGCAATTTCTGTGTTTCATCGTCAATGGGAAGGTCCAAGGGATACAGTAAACCTGCAGAGGTGCATCGGAATGTAAAACTGGTGACATAGGAAACGCTCAATCATAGACAGTAGGAAGACTTAGTCATCCTGTACTTAAGTCGGCATTGTGTCTCTTAAATTTAATTCCGATGCAATTTCTATTTTTCATCGTCAATGGGAAGGTCCAAGGGATACAGTAAACCTGCAGAGCTGCATAGGAATGTAAAACTGATGACACAGGGAACGCTCAAAACATAGACAGTAGGAAGACTCAGTCTTTCTGTACTTATGTCGGCATTGTGTCTCTTATATTTAATTCCAATGCAATTTCTGTGCTTCATCGTCAATGGGAAGGTCCAAGTGATACAGTTAACCTGCGGAGGTGCTTCAGAATGTAAAACTGGTGACACAGGAAACGCTCAAAACATAGACAGTAGGAAGACTCAGCCTTCCCGTACTTAAGTCGGCATTGTGTCTCTTATATTTAATTCCGATGCAATTTCTGTGTTTCATCGTCAATGGGAAGGTCCAATGGATACAGTAAACCTGCAGAGGTGCATCAGAATGTAAAACTGGTGACACAGGAAACGCTCAAAACATAGACAGTAGGAAGACTCAGTCTTTCTGCACATAAGTCGGCATTGTGTCTCTTATATTTAATTCCGATGCGATTTCTGTGTTTCATCGTCAATGGGAAGGTCCAAGGTATACAATAAACAGGCAGAGGTGCATCGGAATGTAAAACTGGTGTCACAGGAAACGCTCAAAACATTGACCGTACGAAGACTGTTTTCTTGTACTTAAGTGGGCATTGTGTCTCTTATATTTAATTTCGATGCAATTTCTGTGTTTCATCGTCAATGGGAAGGTCCACGGGATACAGTAAACCTGCAGAGGTGCATCGGAATGTAAATCTGGTGACACAGGAAACGCTCAAATCGTAGACAGTAGGGAGACTCAGTCTTCCTATACTTAAGTCGGCATTGTGTCTCTTATATTTATTTCCGATGAAATTTCTGTGTTTCATCGTGAATGGGAAGGTCCAAGGGATATAGTAAACCTGCAGAGGTGCATCAGAATGTAAAACTGGTGACACAGGAAACGCCCAAATTATAGACAGTAGGAAGACTCAGTCTTCATGTACTTAAGTCGGCATTGTGTCTCTTATATTTAATTCCGATGTGATTTCTGTGTTTCATCGTCAAGGGGATGGTCCAAGCGATACAGGAAACCTGCAGATGTGCATCGGAATGTAAAACCGGTGACACAGGAGACGCTCAAATCATAGACAGTAGGAAGACTCAGTCTTCCTGTACTTAAGTCGGCATTGTGTCTCTTATATTTAATTCCGATGCAATTTCTGTGTTTCATCGTCAATGGGAAGGTCCACGGGATACAGTAAACCTGCAGAGGTGCATCGGAATGTAAATCTGGTGACACAGGAAACGCTCAAATCATAGATAGTATGAAGACTCAGTCTTCCTATACTTAAGTCGGCATTGTGTCTCTTATATTTAATTCCGATTCAATTTCTGTGTTTCATCGTCACTGTGAAGGTCCAAGGGATACAGTAAACCTGTAGAGGTGCATCGGGATGTAAAACTGGTGACACAGAAAACGCTCAAATTACAGACAGTAGTAAGACTCAGTCTTCCTGTACTTAAGTCGGCATTGTGTCTCTTATATTTAATTCCGATGCAATTTCTGTGTTTCATCGGCAATGGGAAGGTCCAAGGGATACAGTAAACCTGCAGGGGTGCATCGGAATGTAAAACTGGTGAGACAGGAAACGCTCAAAACATAGACAGTAGGAAGACTCAGTGTTACTGTACTTAAGTCGGCATTGTGTCTCTTATATTTAATTCCGATGAAATTTCAGTATTTCATCGTGAATGGGAAGGTCCAAGGGATATAGTAAAACTGCAGAGGTGCATCGGAAAGTAAAACTGATGACACAGGATACGCTCAAAACATAGACAGTAGGAAGACTTAGTCTTCCTGTACTTAAGTCGGCATTGTGTCTCTTAAATTTAATTCCGATGCAATTTCTGTTTTTCATCGTCAATGGGAAGGTCCAAGGGATACAGTAAACCTGCAGAGGTGCATCGGAATGTAAAACTGATGACACAAGGAACGCTCAAACATAGACAGTAGGAAGACTCAGTCTTTCTGTACGTAAGTCGGCATTGTGTCTCTTGTATTTAATTCCAATGCAATTTCTGTGCTTCATCGTCAATGGGAAGGTCCAAGGGATACAGTAAACCTGCGGAGGTGCATCAGAATGTAAAACTGGTGACACAGGAAACGCTCAAAACATTGACCGTACGAAGACTGTTTTCTTGTACTTAAGTGGGCATTGTGTCTCTTATATTAAATTTCGATGCAATTTCTGTGTTTCATCGTCAATGGGATGGTCCAAGGGATACAGGAAACCTGCAGAGGTGCATCGGAATGTAAAACTGGTGACACAGGAAACGCTCAAATCATAGACAGTAGGATGACTCAGTCTTCCTGTACTTCTGTACTTAAGTCGGGATTGTGTGTCTTATATTTAATTCCGATGCAATTTCTGTGTTTCATCGTCAATGGGAAGGTCCACGGGATACAGTAAACCTGCAGAGGTGCATCGGAATGTAAATCTGGTGACAGAGGAAACGCTCAAATCGTAGACAGTAGGGAGACTCAGTCTTTCTATACTTAAGTCGGCATTGTGTCTCTTATATTTATTTCCGATGAAATTTCTGTGTTTCATCGTGAATGGGAAGGTCCAAGGGATATAGTAAACCTGCAGAGGTGCATCGGAAAGTAAAACTGATGACACAGGAAACGCTCAAAACATAGACAGTAGGAAGACTTAGTCTTCCTGTACTTAAGTCGTTATTGTGTCTCTTATATTGAATTCCCGTTCAATTTCTGTGTTTCATCGTCACTGTGAAGGTCCAAGAGATACAGTAAACCTGTAGAGGTGCATCGGGATGTAAAACTGGTGACACAGGAAACGCTCAAATTACAGACAGTAGTAAGACTCAGGCTACCTGTACTTAAGTCGGCATTGTGTCTCTTATATTTAATTCCGATGCAATTTCTGTGTTTCATCGCCAATGGGAAGGTCCAAGGGATTCAGTAAACCTGCAGAGGTGCATCGGAATGTAAAACTGGTGACATAGGAAATTCTCAAAGCATAGACAGTAGGAAGACTAAGTCATCCTGTACTTAAGTCGGCATTGTGTCTCTTAAATTTAATTCCGATGCAATTTCTATTTTTCATCGTCAATGGGAAGGTCCAAGGGATACAGTAATCCTGCAGAGGTGCATCGGAATGTAAAACTGATGACACAGGGAACGCTCAAAACATAGACAGTAGGCAGACTCAGACTTTCTGTACTTAAGTCGGTATTGTGTCTCTTATATTTAATTCCAATGCAATTTCTGTGCTTCATCGTCAATGGGAAGGTCCAAGGGATACAGTAAACCTGCGGAGGTGCTTCAGAATGTAAAACTGGTGACACAGGAAACGCTCAAAACATAGACAGTAGGAAGACTCAGCCTTCCCGTACTTAAGTCGGCATTGTGTCTCTTATATTTAATTCCGATGCAATTTCTGTGTTTCATCGTCAATGGGAAGGTCCAATGGATACAGTAAACCTGCAGAGGTGCATCAGAATGTAAAACTGGTGACACAGGAAACGCTCAAAACATAGACAGTAGGAAGACTCAGTCTTTCTGTACATAAGTCATAATTGTGTCACTTATATTTAATTCCGATGCGATTTCTGTGTTTCATCGTCAATGGGAAGGTCCAAGGGATATAGTAAACCTGCAGAGGTGCATCGGAAAGTAAAACTGATGACACAGGAAACGCTCAAAACATAGACAGTAGGAAGACTTAGTCTTTCTGTACTTAAGTCGGCATTGTGTCTCTTATATTGAATTCCCGTTCAATTTCTGTGTTTCATCGTCACTGTGAAGTTCCAAGGGATACAGTAAACCTGTAGAGGTGCATCGGGATGTAAGACTGGTGACACAGGAAACGCTCAAATTACAGACAGTAGTAAGACTCATGCTACCTGTACTTAAGTCGGCATTGTGTCTCTTATATTTAATTCCGATGCAATTTCTGTTTTTCATCGTCAATGGGAAGGTCCAAGGGATACAGTAAACCTGCAGCGGTGCATCGGAATGTAAAACTGGTGACATAGGAAACGCTCAAAACATAGACAGTAGGAAGACTTAGTCATCCTGTACTTAAGTCGGCATTGTGTCTCTTAAATTTAATTCCGATGCAATTTCTATTTTTCATCGTCAATGGGAAGGTCCAAGGGATACAGTAAACCTGCAGAGGTGCATCGGAATGTAAAACTGATGACACAGGGAACGCTCAAAACATAGACAGTAGGAAGACTCAGTCTTTCTGTACTTAAGTCGGCATTGTGTCTCTTATATTTAATTCCAATGCAATTTCTGTGCTTCATCGTCAATGGGAAGGTCCAAGGGATACAGTAAACCTGCGGAGGTGCTTCAGAATGTAAAACTGGTGACACAGGAAACGCTCAAAACATAGACAGTAGGAAGACTCAGCCTTCCCGTACTTAAGTCGGCATTGTGTCTCTTATATTTAATTCCAATGCAATTTCTGTGCTTCATCGTCAATGGGAAGGTCCAAGGGATACAGTAAACCTGCGGAGGTGCTTCAGAATGTAAAACTGGTGACACAGGAAACGCTCAAAACATTGACAGTAGGAAGACTCAGTCTTTCTGTACATAAGTCGGCATTGTTTCTCTTATATTTAATTCTGATGCGATTTCTGTGTTTCATCGTCAATGGGAAGGTCCAAGGGATCCAATAAACAGGCAGAGGTGCATCGGAATGTAAAACTGGTGACACAGGAAACGCTCAAAACATTGACCGTACGAAGACTGTTTTCTTGTACTTAAGTGGGCATTGTGTCTCTTATATTTAATTTCGATGCAATTTCTGTGTTTCATCGTCAATGGGAAGATCCAAGGGATACAGTAAACCTGCAGAGGTGCATCGGAATGTAAAACTGGTGAGACAGGAAACGCTCAAAACATAGACAGTAGGAAGACTCAGTGTTACTGTACTTAAGTCGGCATTGTGTCTCTTATATTTAATTCCGATGAAATTTCAGTATTTCATCGTGAATGGGAAGGTCCAAGGGATATAGTAAAACTGCAGAGGTGCATCGGAAAGTAAAACTGATGACACAGGAAACGCTCAAAACATAGACAGTAGGAAGACTTAGTCTTCCTGTACTTAAGTCGGCATTGTGTCTCTTAAATTTAATTCCGATGCAATTTCTGTTTTTCATCGTCAATGGGAAGGTCCAAGGGATACAGTAAACCTGCAGAGGTGCATCGGAATGTAAAACCGATGACACGGGGAACGCTCAAAACATAGACAGTAGGAAGACTCAGTCTTTCTGTACTTAAGTCGGCATTGTGTCTCTTGAATTTAATTCCAATGCAATTTCTGTGCTTCATCGTCAATGGGAAGGTCCAAGGGATACAGTAAACCTGCGGAGGTGCATCAGAATGTAAAACTGGTGGCACAGGAAACGCTAAAAACATAGACAGTAGGAAGACACAGTCTTCCTGTACTTAAGTCGGCATTGTGTCTCTTATATTTAATTCCGATGCAATTTCTGTGTTTCATCGTCAATGGGAAGGTCCAATGGATACAGTAAACCTGCAGAATTGCATCATAATGTAAAACTGGTGACACAGGAAACGCTCAAAACATAGACAGTAGGAAGACTCAGTCTTTCTGTACATAAGTCGGCATTGTGTCTCTTATATTTAATTCCGATGCAATTTCTGTGTTTCATCGTCAATGGGAAGGTCCAAAGGATACAATAAACAGGCAGAGGTGCATCGGAATGTAAAACTGGTGACACAGGAAACGCTCAAAACATTGACCGTACGAAGACTGTTTTCTTGTACTTAAGTGGGCATTGTGTCTCTTATATTTAATTTCGATGCAATTTCTGTGTTTCATCGTCAATGGGATGCTCCAAGGGATACAGGAAACCTGCAGAGGTGCATCGGAATGTAAAACTGGTGACACAGGAAACGCTCAAATCATAGACAGTAGGATGACTCAGTCTTCCTGTACTTCTGTACTTAAGTCGGGATTGTGTGTCTTATATTTAATTCCGATTCAATTTCTGTGTTTCATCGTCAATGGGAAGGTCCACGTTATACAGTAAACCTGCAGAGGTGCATCGGAATGTAAATCTGGTGACACAGGAAACGCTCAAATCATAGACAGTAGGAAGACTTAGTCTTCCTGTACTTAAGTCGGCATTGTGTCTCTTATATTGAATTCCCGTTCAATTTCTGTGTTTCATCGTCACTGTGAAGGTCCAAGGGATACAGTAAACCTGTAGAGGTGCATCGGGATGTAAAACTGGTGACACAGGAAACGCTCAAATTACAGACAGTAGTAAGACTCAGGCTACCTGTACTTAAGTCGGCATTGTGTCTCTTATATTTAATTCCGATGCAATTTCTGTGTTTCATCGTCAATGGGAAGGTCCAAGGGATACAGTAAACCTGCAGAGGTGCATCGGAATGTAAAACTGGTGACATAGGAAACGCTCAAATCATAGACAGTAGGAAGACTTAGTCATCCTGTACTTAAGTCGGCATTGTGTCTCTTAAATTTAATTCCGATGCAATTTCTATTTTTCATCGTCAATGGGAAGGTCCAAGGGATACAGTAAACCTGCAGAGCTGCATAGGAATGTAAAACTGATGACACAGGGAACGCTCAAAACATAGACAGTAGGAAGACTCAGTCTTTCTGTACTTAAGTCGGCATTGTGTCTCTTATATTTAATTCCAATACAATTTCTGTGCTTCATCGTCAATGGGAAGGTCCAAGGGATACAGTAAACCTGCGGAGGTGCTTCAGAATGTAAAACTGGTGACACAGGAAACGCTCAAAACATAGACAGTAGGAAGACTCAGCCTTCCCGTACTTAAGTCGGCATTGTGTCTCTTATATTTAATTCCGATGCAATTTCTGTGTTTCATCGTCAATGGGAAGGTCCAATGGATACAGTAAACCTGCAGAGGTGCATCAGAATGTAAAACTGGTGACACAGGAAACGCTCAAAACATAGACAGTAGGAAGACTCAGTCTTTCTGCACATAAGTCGGCATTGTGTCTCTTATATTTAATTCCGATGCGATTTCTGTGTTTCATCGTCAATGGGAAGGTCCAAGGGATACAATAAACAGGCAGAGGTGCATCGGAATGTAAAACTGGTGTCACAGGAAACGCTCAAAACATTGACCTTACGAAGACTGTTTTCTTGTACTTAAGTGGGCATTGTGTCTCTTATATTTAATTTCGATGCAATTTCTGTGTTTCATCGTCAATGGGAAGGTCCACGGGATACAGTAAACCTGCAGAGGTGCATCGGAATGTAAATCTGGTGACACAGGAAACGCTCAAATCGTAGACAGTAGGGAGACTCAGTCTTCCTATACTTAAGTCGGCATTGTGTCTCTTATATTTATTTCCGATGAAATTTCTGCGTTTCATCGTGAATGGGAAGGTCCAAGGGATATAGTAAACCTGCAGAGGTGCATCAGAATGTAAAACTGGTGACACAGGAAACGCCCAAATTATAGACAGTAGGAAGACTCAGTCTTCCTGTACTTAAGTCGGCATTGTGTCTCTTATATTTAATTCCGATGTGATTTCTGTGTTTCATCGTCAAGGGGATGGTCCAAGCGATACAGGAAACCTGCAGATGTGCATCGGAATGTAAAACCGGTGACACAGGAAACGCTCAAATCATAGACAGTAGGAAGACTCAGTCTTCCTGTACTTAAGTCGGCATTGTGTCTCTTATATTTAATTCCGATGCAATTTCTGTGTTTCATCGTCAATGGGAAGGTCCACGGGATACAGTAAACCTGCAGAGGTGCATCGGAATGTAAATCTGGTGACACAGGAAACGCTCAAATCATAGATAGTAGGAAGACTCAGTCTTCCTATACTTAAGTCGGCATTGTGTCTCTTATATTTATTTCCGTTGAAATTTCTGCGTTTCATCGTGAATGGGAAGGTCCACGGGATATAGTAAACCTGCAGGGGTGCATCGGAATGTAAAACTGGTGAGACAGGAAACGCTCAAAACATAGACAGTAGGAAGACTCAGTGTTACTGTACTTAAGTCGGCATTGTGTCTCTTATATTTAATTCCGATGAAATTTCAGTATTTCATCGTGAATGGGAAGGTCCAAGGGATATAGTAAAACTGCAGAGGTGCATCGGAAAGTAAAACTGATGACACAGGAAACGCTCAAAACATAGACAGTAGGAAGACTTAGTGTTCCTGTACTTAAGTCGGCATTGTGTCTCTTAAATTTAATTCCGATGCAATTTCTGTTTTTCATCGTCAATGGGAAGGTCCAAGGGATACAGTAAACCTGCAGAGGTGCATCGGAATGTAAAACTGATGACACAGGGAACGCTCAAACATAGACAGTAGGAAGACTCAGTCTTTCTGTACGTAAGTCGGCATTGTGTCTCTTGTATTTAATTCCAATGCAATTTCTGTGCTTCATCGTCAATGGGAAGGTCCAAGGGATACAGTAAACCTGCGGAGGTGCATCAGAATGTAAAACTGGTGACACAGGAAACGCTCAAAACATTGACCGTACGAAGACTGTTTTCTTGTACTTAAGTGGGCATTGTGTCTCTTATATTAAATTTCGATGCAATTTCTGTGTTTCATCGTCAATGGGATGGTCCAAGGGATACAGGAAACCTGCAGAGGTGCATCGGAATGTAAAACTGGTGACACAGGAAACGCTCAAATCATAGACAGTAGGATGACTCAGTCTTCCTGTACTTCTGTACTTAAGTCGGGATTGTGTGTCTTATATTTAATTCCGATGCAATTTCTGTGTTTCATCGTCAATGGGAAGGTCCACGGGATACAGTAAACCTGCAGAGGTGCATCGGAATGTAAATCTGGTGACAGAGGAAACGCTCAAATCGTAGACAGTAGGGAGACTCAGTCTTTCTATACTTAAGTCGGCATTGTGACTCTTATATTTATTTCCGATGAAATTTCTGTGTTTCATCGTGAATGGGAAGGTCCAAGGGATATAGTAAACCTGCAGAGGTGCATCGGAAAGTAAAACTGATGACACAGGAAACGCTCAAAACATAGACAGTAGGAAGACTTAGTCTTCCTGTACTTAAGTCGGCATTGTGTCTCTTATATTGAATTCCCGTTCAATTTCTGTGTTTCATCGTCACTGTGAAGGTCCAAAAGATACAGTAAACCTGTAGAGGTGCATCGGGATGTAAAACTGGTGACACAGGAAACGCTCAAATTACAGACAGTAGTAAGACTCAGGCTACCTGTACTTAAGTCGGCATTGTGTCTCTTATATTTAATTCCGATGCAATTTCTGTGTTTCATCGCCAATGGGAAGGTCCAAGGGATACAGTAATCCTGCAGAGGTGCATCGAAATGTAAAACTGATGACACAGGAAACGCTCAAAACATAGACAGTAGGAAGACTCAGTCTTTCTGTACATAAGTCGGCATTGTGTCTCTTATATTTAATTCCGATGCGATTTCTGTGTTTCATCGTCAATGGGAAGGTCCACGGGATACAGTAAACCAGCAGAGGTGCATCGGAATGTAAATCTGGTGACACAGGAAACGCTCAAATCATAGACAGTAGGAAGACTCAGTCTTCCTATACTTAAGTCGGCATTGTGTCTCTTATATTTATTTCCGATGAAATTTCTGTGTTTCATCGTGAATGGGAAGGTCCAAGGGATATAGTAAACCTGCAGAGGTGCATCGGAAAGTAAAACTGATGACACAGGAAACGCTCAAAACATAGACAGTAGGAAGACTTAGTCTTCCTGTACTTAAGTCGGCATTGTGTCTCTTATATTGAATTCCCGTTCAATTTCTGTGTTTCATCGTCACTGTGAAGGTCCTAGGGATACAGTAAACCTGTAGAGGTGCATCGGGATGTAAAACTGGTGACACAGGAAACGCTCAAATTACAGACAGTAGTAAGACTCAGGGTACCTGTACTCAAGTCTTATATTTAATTCCGATGCAATTTCTGTTTTTCATCGTCAATGGGATGGTCCAAGGGATACAGTAAACCTGCAGACGTGCATCGGAATGTAAAACTGGTGACATAGGAAACGCTCAGAATGTAAAACTGGTGACACAGGAAACGCTCAAAACATAGACAGTAGGAAGACTCAGCCTTCCCGTACTTAAGTCGGCATTGTGTCTCTTATATTTAATTCCGATGCAATTTCTGTGTTTCATCGTCAATGGGAAGGTCCAATGGATACAGTAAACCTGCAGAGATGCATCAGAATGTAAAACTGGTGACACAGGAAACGCTCAAAACATAGACAGTAGGAAGACTCAGTCTTTCTGTACATAAGTCGGCATTGTGTCTCTTATATTTAATTCCGATGCGATTTCTGTGTTTCATCGTCAATGGGAAGGTCCAAGGGATACAATAAACAGGCAGAGGTGCATCGGAATGTAAAACTGGTGACACAGGAAACGCTCAAAACATTGACCGTACGTAGACTGTTTTCTTGTACTTAAGTGGGCATTGTGTCTCTTATATTTAATTTCGATGCAATTTCTTTGTTTCATCGTCAATGGGATGGTCCAAGGGATACAGGAAACCTGCAAAGGTGCATCGGAATGTAAAACTGGAGACACAGGAAACGCTCAAATCATAGACAGTAGGAAGACTCAGTCTTCCTCTACTTAAGTCCGGATTGTGTGTCTTATATTTAATTCCGATGCAATTTCTGTGTTTCATCTTCAATGGGAAGGTCCACGGGATACAGTAAACCTGCAGAGGTGCATCGGCATGTAAATCTGGTGACACAGGAAACGCTCAAATCATAGACAGTAGGGAGACTCAGTCTTCCTATACTTAAGTCGGCATTGTGTCTCTTATATTTATTTCCGATGAAATTTCTGTGTTTCATCGTGAATGGGAAGGTCCAAGGGATATAGTAAACCTGCAGAGGTGCATCAGAATGTAAAACTGGTGACACAGGAAACGCCCAAATTATAGACAGTAGGAAGACTCAGTCTTCCTGTACTTAAGTCGGCATTGTGTCTCTTATATTTAATTCCGATGTGATTTCTGTGCTTCATCGTCAAGGGGATGGTCCAAGGGATACAGGAAACCTGCAGAGGTGCATCGGAATGTAAAACTGGTGACACAGGAAACGCTCAAATCATAGACAGTAGGAAGACTCAGTCTTCCTGTACTTAAGTCGGCATTGTGTCTCTTATATTTAATTCCGATGCAATTTCTGTGTTTCATCGTCAATGGGAAGGTCCACGGGATACAGTAAACCTGCAGAGGTGCATCGGAATGTAAATCTGGTGACACAGGAAACGCTCAAATCATAGACAGTAGAAAGACTCAGTCTTCCTATACTTAAGTCGGCATTGTGTCTCTTATATTAATTTCCGATGAAATTTCTGCGTTTCATCGTGAATGGGAAGGTCCACGGGATATAGTAAACCTGCAGAGGTCCATCGGAAAGTAAAACTGATGACACAGGAAACGCTCAAAACATAGACAGCAGGAAGACTTAGTCTTCCTGTACTTATGTCGGCATTGTGTCTCTTATATTTAATTCCGATTCAATTTCTGTGTTTCATCGTCACTGTGAAGGTCCAAGGGATACAGTAAACCTGTAGAGGTGCATCGGGATGTAAAACTGGTGACACAGAAAACGCTCAAATTACAGACAGTAGTAAGACTCAGTCTTCCTGTACTTAAGTCGGCATTGTGTCTCTTATATTTAATTCCGATGCAATTTCTGTGTTTCATCGTCAATGGGAAGGTCCAAGGGATACAGTAAACCTGCAGGGGTGCATCGGAATGTAAAACTGGTGAGACAGGAAACGCTCAAAACATAGACAGTAGGAAGACTCAGTGTTACTGTACTTAAGTCGGCATTGTGTCTCTTATATTTAATTCCAATGCAATTTCTGTGCTTCATCGTCAATGGGAAGGTCCAATGGATACAGTAAACCTGCAGAGATGCATCAGAATGTAAAACTGGTGACACAGGAAACGCTCAAAACATAGACAGTAGGAAGACTCAGTCTTTCTGTACATAAGTCGGCATTGTGTCTCTTATATTTAATTCCGATGCGATTTCTGTGTTTCATCGTCAATGGGAAGGTCCAAGGGATTCAATAAACAGGCAGAGGTGCATCGGAATGTAAAACTGGTGACACAGGAAACGCTCAAAACATTGACCGTACGTAGACTGTTTTCTTGTACTTAAGTGGGCATTGTGCCTCTTATATTTAATTTCGATGCAATTTCTTTGTTTCATCGTCAATGGGATGGTCCAAGGGATACAGGAAACCTGCAAAGGTGCATCGGAATGTAAAACTGGTGACACAGGAAACGCTCAAATCATAGACAGTAGGAAGACTCAGTCTTCCTGTACTTAAGTCGGGATTGTGTGTCTTATATTTAATTCCGATGCAATTTCTGTGTTTCATCGTCAATGGGAAGGTCCAATGGATACAGTAAACCTGCAGAGGTGCATCAGAATGTAAAACTGGTGACACAGGAAACGCTCAAAACATAGACAGTAGGAAGACTCAGTCTTTCTGTACATAAGTCATAATTGTGTCTCTTATATTTAATTCCGATGCGATTTCTGTGTTTCATCGTCAATGGGAAGGTCCAAGGGATACAATAAACAGGCAGAGGTGCATCGGAATGTAAAACTGGTGACACAGGAAACGCTCAAATCATTGACCGTACGTAGACTGTTTTCTTGTACTTAAGTGGGCATTGTGTCTCTTATATTTAATTTCGATGCAATATCTTTGTTTCATCGTCAATGGGATGGTCCAAGGGATACAGGAAACCTGCAAAGGTGCATCGGAATGTAAAACTGGTGACACAGGAAACGCTCAAATCATAGACAGTAGGAAGACTCAGTCTTCCTGTACTTAAGTCGGGATTGTGTGTCTTATATTTAATTCCGATGCAATTTCTGTGTTTCATCTTCAATGGGAAGGTCCACGGGATACAGTAAACCTGCAGAGGTGCATCGGCATGTAAATCTGGTGACACAGGAAACGCTCAAATCATAGACAATAGGGAGACTCAGTCTTCCTATACTTAAGTCGGCATTGTGTCTCTTATATTTATTTCCGATGAAATTTCTGTGTTTCATCGTGAATGGGAAGGTCCAAGGGATATAGTAAACCTGCAGAGGTGCATCAGAATGTAAAACTGGTGACACAGGAAACGCCCAAATTATAGACAGTAGGAAGACTCAGTCTTCCTGTACTTAAGTCGGCATTGTGTCTCTTATATTTAATTCCGATGTGATTTCTGTGCTTCATCGTCAAGGGGATGGTCCAAGGGATACAGGAAACCTGCATAGGTGCATCGGAATGTAAAACTGGTGACACAGGAAACGCTCAAATCATAGACAGTAGGAAGACTCAGTCTTCCTGTACTTAAGTCGGCATTGTGTCTCTTATATTTAATTCCGATGCAATTTCTGTGTTTCATCGTCAATGGGAAGGTCCACGGGATACAGTAAACCTGCAGAGGTGCATCGGAATGTAAATCTGGTGACACAGGAAACGCTCAAATCATAGACAGTAGGAAGACTCAGTCTTCCTATACTTAAGTCGGCATTGTGTCTCTTATATTAATCTCCGATGAAATTTCTGCGTTTCATCGTGAATGGGAAGGTCCACGGGATATAGTAAACCTGCAGAGGTCCATCGGAAAGTAAAACTGATGACACAGGAAACGCTCAAAACATAGACAGCAGGAAGACTTAGTCTTCCTGTACTTATGTCGGCATTGTGTCTCTTATATTTAATTCCGATTCAATTTCTGTGTTTCATCGTCACTGTGAAGGTCCAAGGGATACAGTAAACCTGTAGAGGTGCAACGGGATGTAAAACTGGTGACACAGAAAACGCTCAAATTACAGACAGTAGTAAGACTCAGTCTTCCTGTACTTAAGTCGGCATTGTGTCTCTTATATTTAATTCCGATGCAATTTCTGTGTTTCATCGTCAATGGGAAGGTCCAAGGGATACAGTAAACCTGCAGGGGTGCATCGGAATGTAAAACTGGTGAGACAGGAAACGCTCAAAACATAGACAGTAGGAAGACTCAGTGTTACTGTACTTAAGTCGGCATTGTGTCTCTTATATTTAATTCCAATGCAATTTCTGTGCTTCATCGTCAATGGGAAGGTCCAATGGATACAGTAAACCTGCAGAGATGCATCAGAATGTAAAACTGGTGACACAGGAAACGCTCAAAACATAGACAGTAGGAAGACTCAGTCTTTCTGTACATAAGTCGGCATTGTGTCTCTTATATTTAATTCCGATGCGATTTCTGTGTTTCATCGTCAATGGGAAGGTCCAAGGGATACAATAAACAGGCAGAGGTGCATCGGAATGTAAAACTGGTGACACAGGAAACGCTCAAAACATTGACCGTACGTAGACTGTTTTCTTGTACTTAAGTGGGCATTGTGTCTCTTATATTTAATTTCGATGCAATTTCTTTGTTTCATCGTCAATGGGATGGTCCAAGGGATACAGGAAACCTGCAAAGGTGCATCGGAATGTAAAACTGGTGACACAGGAAACGCTCAAATCATAGACAGTAGGAAGACTCAGTCTTCCTGTACTTAAGTCGGGATTGTGTGTCTTATATTTAATTCCGATGCAATTTCTGTGTTTCATCGTCAATGGGAAGGTCCAATGGATACAGTAAACCTGCAGAGGTGCATCAGAATGTAAAACTGGTGACACAGGAAACGCTCAAAACATAGACAGTAGGAAGACTCAGTCTTTCTGTACATAAGTCATAATTGTGTCTCTTATATTTAATTCCGATGCGATTTCTGTGTTTCATCGTCAATGGGAAGGTCCAAAGGATGCAATAAACAGGCAGAGGTGCATCGGAATGTAAAACTGGGGACACAGGAAACGCTCAAAACATTGACCGTTCGAAGACTGTTTTCTTGTACTTAAGTGGGCATTGTGTCGCTTATATTTAATTTCGATGCAATTTCTGTGTTTCATCGTCAATGGGATGGTCCAAGGGATACAGGAAACCTCCAGAGGTGCATCGGAATGTAAAACTGGTGACACAGGAAACGCTCAAATCATAGACAGTAGGAAGACTCAGTCTTCCTGCACTTAAGTCGGGATTGTGTGTCTTATATTTAATTCCGATGCAATTTCTGTGTTTCATCTTCAATGGGAAGGTCCACAGGATACAGTAAACCTGCAGAGGTGCATCGGAATGTAAATCTGGTGACACAGGAAACGCTCAAATCATAGACAGTAGGGAGACTCAGTCTTCCCATACTTAAGTCGGCATTGTGTCTTTTATATTTATTTCCGATGAAGTTTCTGTGTTTCATCGTGAATGGGAAGGTCCAAGGGATATAGTAAACCTGCAGAGGTGCATCAGAATGTAAAACTGGTGACACAGGAAACGCTCAAATCATAGACAGTAGGAAGACTCAGTCTTCCTGTACTTAAGTCGGCATTGTGTCTCTTATATTTAATTCCGATGCAGTTTCTGTGTTTCATAGTCAATGGGAAGGTCCACGGGATACAGTAAACCTGCAGAGGTGCATCGGAATGTAAAACTGGTGACACAGGAAACGCTCAAAACATTGACCGTACGTAGACTGTTTTCTTGTACTTAAGTGGGCATTTTGTCTCTTATATTTAATTTCGATGCAATTTCTTTGTTTCATCGTCAATGGGATGGTCCAAGGGATACAGGAAACCTGCAAAGGTGCATCGGAATGTAAAACTGGTGACACAGGAAACGCTCAAATCATAGACAGTAGGAAGACTCAGTCTTTCTGTACATAAGTCGGCATTGTGTCTCTTATATTTAATTCCGATGCGATTTCTGTGTTTCATCGTCAATGGGAAGGTCCAAGGGATACAATAAACAGGCAGAGGTGCATCGGAATGTAAAACTGGTGACACAGGAAACGCTCAAAACATTGACCGTACGTAGACTGTTTTCTTGTACTTAAGTGGGCATTGTGTCTCTTATATTTAATTCCGATTCAATATCTGTGTTTCATCGTCACTGTGAAGGTCCAAGGGATACAGTAAACCTGTAGAGGTGCATCGGGATGTAAAACTGGTGACACAGAAAACGCTCAAATTACAGACAGTAGTAAGACTCAGTCTTCCTGTACTTAAGTCGGCATTGTGTCTCTTATATTTAATTCCGATGCAATTTCTGTGTTTCATCGTCAATGGGAAGGTCCAAGGGATACAGTAAACCTGCAGGGGTGCATCGGAATGTAAAACTGGTGAGACAGGAAACGCTCAAAACATAGACAGTAGGAAGACTCAGTGTTACTGTACTTAAGTCGGCATTGTGTCTCTTATATTTAATTCCGATGAAATTTCAGTATTTCATCGTGAATGGGAAGGTCCAAGGGATATAGTAAAACTGCAGAGGTGCATCGGAAAGTAAAACTGATGACACAGGAAACGCTCAAATCATAGACAGTAGGAAGACTTAGTCTTCCTGTACTTAAGTCGGCATTGTGTCTCTTACATTTAATTCCGATGCAATTTCTGTTTTTCATCGTCAATGGGAAGGTCCAAGGGATACAGTAAACCTGCAGCGGTGCATCGGCATGTAAAACTGATGACACAGGGAACGCTCAAAACATAGACAGTAGGAAGACTCAGTCTTTCTGTAGTTAAGTCGGCATTGTGTCTCTTGTATTTAATTCCAATGCAATTTCTGTGCTTCATCGTCGATGGGAAGGTCCAAGGGATACAGTAAACCTGCGGAGGTGCATCAGAATGTAAAACTGGTGGCACAGGAAACGCTCAAAACATAGACAGTAGGAAGACACAGTCTTCCTGTACTTAAGTCGGCATTGTGTCTCTTATATTTAATTCCGATGCAATTTCTGTGTTTCATCGTCAATGGGAAGGTCTAATGGATACAGTAAACCTGCAGAATTGCATCATAATGTAAAACTGGTGACACAGGAAACGCTCAAAACATAGACAGTAGGAAGACTCAGTCTTTCTGTACATAAGTCGGCATTGTGTCTCTTATATTTAATTCCGAAGCGATTTCTGTGTTTCATCGTCAATGGGAAGGTCCAAAGGATACAATAAACAGGCAGAGGTGCATCGGAATGTTAAACTGGTGACACAGGAAACGCTCAAAACATTGACCTTACGAACACTGTTTTCTTGTACTTAAGTGGGCATTGTGTCTCTTATATTTAATTTCGATGCAATTTCTGTGTTTCATCGTCAATGGGATGGTCCAAGGGATACAGGAAACCTGCAGAGGTGCATCGGAATGTAAAACTGGTGACACAGGAAACGCTCAAATCATAGACAGTAGGATGACTCGGTCTTCCTGTACTTCTGTACGTAAGTCGGGATTGTGTGTCTTATATTTAATTCCGATGCAATTTCTGTGTTTCATCGTCAATGGGAAGGTCCACGGGATACAGTAAACCTGCAGAGGTGCATCGGAATGTAAATCTGGTGACACAGGAAACGCTCAAATCATAGACAGTAGGGAGACTCAGTCTTCCTATACTTAAGTCGGCATTGTGTCTCTTATATTTATTTCCGATGAAATTTCTATGTTTCATCATGAATGGGAAGGTCCAAGGGATATAGTAAACCTGCAGAGGTGCATCAGAATGTAAAACTGGTGACACAGGAAACGCCCAATTTATAGACAGTAGGAAGACTCAGTCTTCCTGTACTTAAGTCGGCATTGTGTCTCTTATATTTAATTCCGATGTGATTTCTGTGTTTCATCGTCAAGGGGATGGTCCAAGGGATACAGGAAACCTGCAGAGGTGCATCGGAATGTAAAACTGGTGACACAGGAAACGCTCAAATCATAGACAGTAGGAAGACTCAGTCTTCCTGTACTTAAGTCGGCATTGTGTCTCTTATATTTAATTCCGATGCAATTTCTGTGTTTCATCGTCAATGGGAAGGTCCACGGGATACAGTAAACCTGCAGAGGTGCATCGGAATGTAAATCTGGTGACACAGGAAACGCTCAAATCATAGACAGTAGGAAGACTCAGTCTTCCTATTCTTAAGTCGGCATTGTGGCTCTTATATTAATTTCCGATGAAATTTCTGCGTTTCATCGTGAATGGGAAGGTCCACGGGATATAGTAAACCTGCAGAGGTCCATCGGAAAGTAAAACTGATGACACAGGAAACACTCAAAACATAGACAGCAGGAAGACTTAGTCTTCCTTTACTTATGTCGGCATTGTGTCTCTTATATTTAATTCCGATTCAATTTCTGTGTTTCATCGTCACTGTAAAGGTCCAAGGGATACAGTAAACCTGTAGAGGTGCATCGGGATGTAACACTGGTGACACAGAAAACGCTCAAATTACAGACAGTAGTAAGACTCAGTCTTCCTGTACTTAAGTCGGCAGTGTGTCTCTTATATTTAATTCCGATGCAATTTCTGTGTTTCATCGTCAATGGGAAGGTCCAAGGGATACAGTAAACCTGCAGGGGTGCATCGGAATGTAAAACTGGTGAGACAGGAAACGCTCAAAACATAGACAGTAGGAAGACTCAGTGTTACTGTATTTAAGTCGGCATTGTGTCTCTTATATTTAATTCCGATGAAATTTCAGTATTTCATCGTGAATGGGAAGGTTCAAGGGATATAGTAAAACTGCAGAGGTGCATCGGAAAGTAAAACTGATGACACAGGAAACGCTCAAATCATAGACAGAAGGAAGACTTAGTCTTCCTGTACTTAAGTCGGCATTGTGTCTCTTAAATTTAATTCCGATGCAATTTCTGTTTTTCATCGTCAATGGGAAGGTCCAAGGGATACAGTAAACCTGCAGAGGTGCATCGGCATGTAAAACTGATGACACAGGGAACGCTCAAAACATAGACAGTAGGAAGACTCAGTCTTTCTGTAGTTAAGTCGGCATTGTGTCTCTTGTATTTAATTCCAATGCAATTTCTGTGCTTCATCGTCAATGGGAAGGTCGAAGGGATACAGTAAACCTGCGGAGGTGCATCAGAATGTAAAACTGGTGGCACAGGAAACGCTCAAAACATAGACAGTAGGAAGACACAGTCTTCCTGTACTTAAGTCGGCATTGTGTCTCTTATATTTAATTCCGATGCAATTTCTGTGTTTCATCGTCAATGGGAAGGTCCAATGGATACAGTAAACCTGCAGAATTGCATCATAATGTAAAACTAGTGACACAGGAAACGCTCAAAACATAGACAGTAGGAAGACTCAGTCTTTCTGTACATAAGTCGGCATTGTGTCTCTTATATTTAATTCCGAAGCGATTTCTGTGTTTCATCGTCAATGGGAAGGTCCAAAGGATACAATAAACAGGCAGAGGTGCATCGGAATGTTAAACTGGTGACACAGGAAACGCTCAAAACATTGACTGTACAAAGACTGTTTTCTTGTACTTAAGTGGGCATTGTGTCTCTTATATTTAATTTCGATGCAATTTCTGTGTTTCGTCGTCAATGGGATGGTCCAAGGGATACAGGAAACCAGCAGAGGTGCATCGGAATCTAAAACTGGTGACACAGGAAACGCTCAAATCATAGACAGTAGGATGACTCAGTCTTCCTGTACTTCTGTACGTAAGTCGGGATTGTGTGTCTTATATTTAATTCCGATGCAATTTCTGTGTTTCATCGTCAATGGGAAGGTCCACGGGATACAGTAAACCTGCAGAGGTGCATCGGAATGTAAATCTGGTGACACAGGAAACGCTCAAATCATAGACAGTAGGGAGACACAGTCTTTCTATACTTAAGTCGGCATTGTGACTCTTATATTTATTTCCGATGAAATTTCTGTGTTTCATCGTGAATGGGAAGGTCCAAGGGATATAGTAAACCTGCAGAGGTGCATCGGAAAGTAAAACTGATGACACAGGAAACGCTCAAAACATAGACAGTAGGAAGACTTAGTCTTCCTGTACTTAAGTCGGCATTGTGTCTCTTATATTGAATTCCCGTTCAATTTCTGTGTTTCATCGTCACTGTGAAGGTCCAAGGGATACAGTAAACCTGTAGAGGTGCATCGGGATGTAAAACTGGTGACACAGGAAACGCTCAAATTACAGACAGTAGTAAGACTCAGGCTACCTGTACTTAAGTCGGCATTGTGTCTCTTATATTTAATTCCGATGCAATTTCTGTGTTTCATCGTCAATGGGAAGGTCCAAGGGATACAGTAAACCTGCAGAAGTGCATCGGAATGTAAAACTGGTGACATAGGAAATTCTCAAAACATAGACAGTACGAAGACTTAGTCATCCTGTACTTAAGTCGGCATTGTGTCTCTTAAATTTAATTCCGATGCAATTTCTATTTTTCATCGTCAATGGGAAGGTCCAAGGGATACAGTAATCCTGCAGAGGTGCATCGGAATGTAAAACTGATGACACAGGGAACGCTCAAAACATAGACAGTAGGCAGACTCACACTTTCTGTACTTAAGTCGGCATTGTGTCTCTTATATTTAATTCCAATGCAATTTCTGTGCTTCATCGTCAATGGGAAGGTCCAAGGGATACAGTAAACCTGCGGAGGTGCTTCAGAATGTAAAACTGGTGACACAGGAAACGCTCAAAACATAGACAGTTGGAAGACTCAGTGTTCCTGTACTAAAGTCGGAATTGTGTCTCTTATATTTAATTCCGATGCGATTCCTGTGTTTCATCGTCAATGGGAAGGTCCAAGGGATACAATAAACAGGCAGAGGTGCATCGGAATGTAAAACTGGTGACACAGGAAACGCTCTAAACATTGACCGTACGAAGACTGTTTTCTTGTACTTAAGTGGGCATTGTGTCTCTTATATTTAATTTCGATGCAATTTCTGTGTTTCATCGTCAATGGGATGGTCCAAGGGATACAATAAACAGGCAGAGGTGCATCGGAATGTAAAACTGGTGACACAGGAAACGCTCAAATCATAGACATTAGGAAGACTCAGTCTTCCTGCACTTAAGTCGGCATTGTGTGTCTTATATTTAATACCGATGCAATTTCTGTGTTTCACCATCAATGGGAAGGTCCACGGGATACAGTAAACCTGCAGAGGTGCATCGGAATGTAAATCTGGTGACACAGGAAACGCTCAAATCATAGACATTAGGAAGACTCAGTCTTCCTATACTTAAGTCGGCATTGTGTCTCTTATATGTAATTCCGATGCAATTTCTGTGTTTCATCGTCAATGGGAAGGTCCAAGGGATACAGTAAACCTGCAGAGGTGCATCGGAATGTAAAACTGGTGACACAGGAAACGCTCAAAACATAGACAGTAGGAAGACTTAGTGTTACTGTACTTAAGTCGGCATTGTGTCTCTTATATTTAATTCCGATTCAATTTCTGTGTTTCATCGTCTCTGTGAAGGTCCAAGGGATACAGTAAACCTGTAGAGGTGCATCGGGATGTAAAACTGGTGACACAGGAAACGCTCAAATTACAGAGAGTAGTAAGACTCAGGCTTCCTGTACTTAAGTCGGCATTGTGTCTCTTATATTTAATTCCGATGTAATTTCTGTGTTTCATCGTCAATGGGAAGGTCCAAGGGATACAGTAAACCTGCAGAGGTGCATCGGAATGTAAAACTGGTGACACAGGAAACGCTCAAAACATAGACAGTAGGAAGACTTAGTCTTCCTGTACTTAAGTCGGCATTGCGTCTCTTAAATTTAATTCCGATGCAATTTCTGTTTTCATCGTCAATGGGAAGGTCCAATGGATACAGTAAACCTGCAGAGGTGCATCGGAATGTAAAACTGATGACACAGGGAACGCTCAAAACATAGACAGTAGGAAGTCTCAGCCTTCCTGTACTTAAGTCGGCATTGTGTCTCTTATATTTAATTCCGATGCAATTTCTGTGTTTCATCGTCAATGGGAAGGTCCAATGGATACAGTAAACCTGCAGAGGTGCATCAGAATGCAAAACTGGTGACACAGGAAACGCTCAAAACATAGACAGTAGGAAGACTCAGTCTTTCTGTACATAAGTCGGCATTGTGTCTCCTATATTTAATTCCGATGCGATTTCTGTGTTTCATCGTCAATGGGATGTTCCAAAGGATACAATAAACAGGCAGAGGTGCATCGGAATGTAAAACTGGTGACACAGGAAAGGCTCTAAACATTGACCGTACGAAGACTGTTTTCTTGTACTTAAGTGGGCATTGTGTCTCTTATATTTAATTTCGATGCAATTTCTGTGTTTCATCGTCAATGGGATGGTCCAAGGGATACAATAAACAGGCAGAGGTGCATCGGAATGTAAAACTGGTGACACAGGAAACGCTCAAATCATAGACATTAGGAAGACTCAGTCTTCCTGCACTTAAGTCGGCATTGTGTGTCTTATATTTAATACCGATGCAATTTCTGTGTTTCACCATCAATGGGAAGGTCCACGGGATACAGTAAACCTGCAGAGGTGCATCGGAATGTAAATCTGGTGACACAGGAAACGCTCAAATCATAGACATTAGGAAGACTCAGTCTTCCTATACTTAAGTCGGCATTGTGTCTCTTATATGTAATTCCGATGCAATTTCTGTGTTTCATCGTCAATGGGAAGGTCCAAGGGATACAGTAAACCTGCAGAAATGCATCGGAATGTAAAACTGGTGACACAGGAAACGCTCAAAACATAGACAGTAGGAAGACTTAGTGTTACTGTACTTAAGTCGGCATTGTGTCTCTTATATTTAATTCCGATTCAATTTCTGTGTTTCATCGTCTCTGTGAAGGTCCAAGGGATACAGTAAACTTGTAGAGGTGCATCGGGATGTAAAACTGGTGACACAGGAAACGCTCAAATTACAGAGAGTAGTAAGACTCAGGCTTCCTGTACTTAAGTCGGCATTGTGTCTCTTATATTTAATTCCGATGTAATTTCTGTGTTTCATCGTCAATGGGAAGGTCCAAGGGATACAGTAAACCTGCAGAGGTGCATCGGAATGTAAAACTGGTGACACAGGAAACGCTCAAAACATAGACAGTAGGAAGACTTAGTCTTCCTGTACTTAAGTCGGCATTGCGTCTCTTAAATTTAATTCCGATGCAATTTCTGTTTTCATCGTCAATGGGAAGGTCCAATGGATACAGTAAACCTGCAGAGGTGCATCGGAATGTAAAACTGATGACACAGGGAACGCTCAAAACATAGACAGTAGGAAGTCTCAGCCTTCCTGTACTTAAGTCGGCATTGTGTCTCTTATATTTAATTCCGATGCAATTTCTGTGTTTCATCGTCAATGGGAAGGTCCAATGGATACAGTAAACCTGCAGAGGTGCATCAGAATGCAAAACTGGTGACACAGGAAACGCTCAAAACATAGACAGTAGGAAGACTCAGTCTTTCTGTACATAAGTCGGCATTGTGTCTCCTATATTTAATTCCGATGCGATTTCTGTGTTTCATCGTCAATGGGATGTTCCAAAGGATACAATAAACAGGCAGAGGTGCATCGGAATGTAAAACTGGTGACACAGGAAAGGCTCTAAACATTGACCGTACGAAGACTGTTTTCTTGTACTTAAGTGGGCATTGTGTCTCTTATATTTAATTTCGATGCAATTTCTGTGTTTCATCGTCAATGGGATGGTCCAAGGGATACAATAAACAGGCAGAGGTGCATCGGAATGTAAAACTGGTGACACAGGAAACGCTCAAATCATAGACATTAGGAAGACTCAGTCTTCCTGCACTTAAGTCGGCATTGTGTGTCTTATATTTAATACCGATGCAATTTCTGTGTTTCACCATCAATGGGAAGGTCCACGGGATACAGTAAACCTGCAGAGGTGCATCGGAATGTAAATCTGGTGACACAGGAAACGCTCAAATCATAGACAGTAGGAAGACTCAGTCTTTCTGTACTTAAGTCGGCATTGTGTCTCTTATATTTAATTCCAATGCAATTTCTGTGCTTCATCGTCAATGGGATGGTCCAAGGGATACAGTAAACCTGCGGAGGTGCTTCAGCATGTAAAACTGGTGACACAGGAAACGCTCAAAACATAGACAGTAGGAAGACTCAGCCTTCCCGTACTTAAGTCGGCATTGTGTCTCTTATATTTAATTCCGATGCAATTTCTGTGTTCATCGTCAATGGGAAGGTCCAATGGATACAGTAAACCTGCAGAGGTGCATCAGAATGTAAAACTGGTGACACAGGAAACGCTCAAAACATAGACAGTAGGAAGACTCAGTCTTTCTGTACGTAAGTCGGAATTGTGTCTCTTATATTTAATTCCGATGCGATTTCTGTGTTTCATCGTCAATGGGAAGGTCCAAGGGAGACAATAAACAGGCAGAGGTGTATCGGAATGTAAAACTGGTGACACAGGAAACGCTCAAATCATAGAGAGTAGGAAGACTCAGTCTTCCTGTACTTAAGTCGGCATTGTGTCTCTTATATTTAATTCCGATGCAATTTCTGTGATTCATCGTCAATGGGAAGGTCCACGGGATACAGTAAACCTGCAGAGGTGCATCGGAATGTATATCTGGTGACACAGGAAACGCTCAAATCATAGACAGTAGGAAGACTCAGTCTTCCTGTACTTAAGTCGGCATTGTGTGTCTTATATTTATTTCCGATGAAATTTCTGTGTTTCAACGTGAGTGGAAGGTCCAAGGGATAGAGTAAATCTGCAGAGGTGCATCGGAATGTAAATCTGGTGACACAGGAAACGCTCAAATCATAGACATTAGGAAGACTCAGTCTTCCTATACTTAAGTCGGCATTGTGTCTCTTATATGTAATTCCGATGCAATTTCTGTTTTTCATCGTCCATGGGAAGGTCCAAGGGATACAGTAAACCTGCAGAGCTGCATCGGAATGTAAAACTGATGACACAGGGAACGCTCAAAACATAGACAGTAGGAAGACTCAGTCTTTCTGTACTTAAGTCGGCATTGTGTCTCTTATATTTAATTCCAATGCAATTTCTGTGCTTCATCGTCAATGGGAAGGTCCAAGGGATACAGTAAACCTGCGGAGGTGCATCAGAATGTAAAACTGGTGACACAGGAAACGCTCAAAACATAGACAGTAGGAAGACTCAGTCTTCCTGTACTTAAGTCGGCATTGTGTCTCTTATATTTAATTCCGTTGCAATTTCTGTGTTTCATCGTCAATGGGAAGGTCCAATGGATACAGTAAACCTGCAGAGGTGCATCAGAATGTAAAACTGGTGACACAGGAAACGCTCAAAACATAGACAATAGGAAGACTCTGTCTTTCTGTACATAAGTCGGCATTGTGTCTCTTATATGTAATTCCGATGCGATTTCTGTGTTTCATCGTCAATGGGAAGGTCCAAAGGATACAATAAACAGGCATAGGTGCATCGGAAATTAAAACTGGTGACACAGGAAACGCTCAAAACATTGACAGTTCGAAGACTGTTTTCTTGTACTTAAGTGGGCATTGTGTCTCTTATATTTAATTTCGATGCAATTTCTGTGTTTCATCGTCAATGGGATGGTCCAAGGGATACAGGAAACCTGCAGAGGTGCATCGGAATGTAAAACTGGTGACACAGGAAACGCTCAAATCATAGACAGTAGGAAGACTCAGTCTTCCTGTACTTTAGTCGGGATTGTGTGTCTTATATTTAACTCCGATGCAGTTTCTGTGTTTCATCTTCAATGGGAAGGTCCACGGGATACAGTAAACCTGCAGAGGTGCATCGGAATGTAAATCTGGTGACACAGGAAACGCTCAAATCATAGACAGTAGGGAGACTCAGTCTTCCTATACTTAAGTCGGCATTGTGTCTCTTATATTTATTTCCGATGAAATTTCTGTGTTTCATCGTGAATGGGAAGGTCCAAGGGATATAGTAAATCTGCAGAGGTGCATCGGAAAGTAAAACTGATGACACAGGAAACGCTCAAATCATAGACAGTAGGAAGACTTAGTTTTCCTGTACTTAAGTCGGCATTGTGTCTCTTATATTTAATTCCGATTCAATTTCTGTGTTTCATCGTCACTGTGAAGGTCCAAGGGATACAGTAAACCTGTAGAGGTGCATCGGGATGTAAAACTGGTGACACAGGAATCGCTCAAATTACAGACAGTAGTAGACTCAGGCTTCCTGTACTTAAGTCGGCATTGTGTCTCTTATATTTAATTCCGATGTAATTTCTGTGTTTCATTGTCAATGGGAAGGTCCAAGGGATACAGTAAACCTGCAGAGGTGCATCGGAATGTAAAACTGGTGACACAGGAAACGCTCAAAACATAGACAGTAGGAAGACTTAGACTTCCTGTACTTAAGTCGGCATTGTGTCTCTTAAATTTAATTCCGATGCAATTTCTGTTTTCATCGTCAATGGGAAGGTCCAAGGGATACAGTAAACCTGCAGAGGTGCATCGGAATGTAAAACTGATGACACAGGGAACGCTCAAAACATAGACAGTAGGAAGACTCAGCCTTCCTGTACTTAAGTCGGCATTGTGTCTCTTATATTTAATTCCGATGCAATTTCTGTGTTTCATCGTCAATGGGAAGGTCCAATGGATACAGTAAACCTGCAGAGGTGCATCAGAATGCAAAACTGGTGACACAGGAAACGCTCAAAACATAGACAGTAGGAAGACTCAGTCTTTCTGTACATAAGTCGGCATTGTGTCTCTTATATTTAATTCCGATGCGATTTCTGTGTTTCATCGTCAATGGGAAGGTCCAAAGGATACAATAAACACGCAGAGGTGCATCGGAAATTAAAACTGGTGACACAGGCAACGCTCAAAACATTGACAGTTCGAAGACTGTTTTCTTGTACTTAAGTGGGCATTGTGTCTCTTATATTTAATTTCGATGCAATTTCTGTGTTTCATCGTCAATGGGATGGTCCAAGGGATACAGGAAACCTGCAGAGGTGCATCGGAATGTAAAAGTGGTGACACAGGAAACGCTCAAATCATAGACAGTAGGAAGACTCAGTCTTCGTGTACTTTAGTCGGGATTGTGTGTCTTATATTTAACTCCGATGCAATTTCTGTGTTTCATCTTGAATGGGAAGGTCCACGGGATACAGTAAACCTGCAGAGGTGCATCGGAATGTAAATCTGGTGACACAGGAAACGCTCAAATCATAGACAGTAGGGAGACTCAGTCTTCCTATACTTAAGTCGGCATTGTGTCTCTTATATTTATTTCCGATGAAATTTCTGTGTTTCATCGTGAATGGGAAGGTCCAAGGGATATAGTAAACCTGCAGAGGTGCATCGGAATGTAAAACTGGTGACACAGGAAACGCTCAAAACATAGACAGTAGGAAGACTTAGTCTTCCTGTACTTAAGTCGGCATTGTGTCTCTTAAATTTAATTCCGATGCAATTTCTGTTTTCATCGTCAATGGGAAGGTCCAAGGGATACAGTAAACCTGCAGAGGTGCATCGGAATGTAAAACTGATGACACAGGGAACGCTCAAAACATAGACAGTAGGAAGACTCAGCCTTCCTGTACTTAAGTCGGCATTGTGTCTCTTATATTTAATTCCGATGCAATTTCTGTGTTTCATCGTCAATGGGAAGGTCCAATGGATACAGTAAACCTGCAGAGGTGCATCAGAATGCAAAACTGGTGACACAGGAAACGCTCAAAACATAGACAGTAGGAAGACTTAGTCTTTCTGTACATAAGTCGGCATTGTGTCTCTTATATTTAATTCCGATGCGTTTTCTGTCTTTCATCGTCAATGGGAAGGTCCAAAGGATACAATAAACACGCAGAGGTGCATCGGAAATTAAAACTGGTGACACAGGAAACGCTCAAAACATTGACAGTTCGAAGACTGTTTTCTTGTACTTAAGTGGCCATTGTGTCTCTTATATTTAATTTCGATGCAATTTCTGTGTTTCATCGTCAATGGGATGGTCCAAGGGATACAGGAAACCTGCAGAGGTGCATCGGAATGTAAAACTGGTGACACAGGAAACGCTCAAATCATAGACAGTAGGAAGACTCAGTCTTCCTGTACTTTAGTCGGGATTGTGTGTCTTATATTTAACTCCGATGCAATTTCTGTGTTTCATCTTGAATGGGAAGGTCCACGGGATACAGTAAACCTGCAGAGGTGCATCGGAATGTAAATCTGGTGACACAGGAAACGCTCAAATCATAGACAGTAGGGAGACTCAGTCTTCCTATACTTAAGTCGGCATTGTGTCTCTTATATTTATTTCCGATGAAATTTCTGTGTTTCATCGTGAATGGGAAGGTCCAAGGGATACAGCAAACCTGCAGAGGTGCATCGGAATGTAAAACTGGTGACACAGGAAACGCTCAAAACATAGACAGTAGGAAGACTTAGTGTTACTGTACTTAAGTCGGCATTGTGTCTCTTATATTTAATTCCGATTCAATTTCTGTGTTTCATCGTCACTGTGAAGGTCCAAGGGATACAGTAAACCTGTAGAGGTGCATCGGGATGTAAAACTGGTGACACAGGAAACGCTCAAATTACAGACAGTAGTAAGACTCAGGCTTCCTGTACTTAAGTCGGCATTGTGTGTCTTATATTTATTTCCGATGAAATTTCTGTGTTTCAACGTGAGTGGAAGGTCCAAGGGATAGAGTAAACCTGCAGAGGTGCATCGGAATGTATATCTGGTGACACAGGAAACGCTCAAATCATAGACATTAGGAAGACTCAGTCTTCCTAAACTTAAGTCGGCATTGTGTCTCTTATATGTAATTCCGATGCAATTTCTGTGTTTCATCGTCAATGGGAAGGTCCAAGGGATACAGTAAACCTGCAGAGGTGCATCGGAATGTAAAACTGGTGACACAGGAAACGCTCAAAACATAGACAGTAGGAAGACTTAGTGTTACTGTACTTAAGTCGGCATTGTGTCTCTTATATTTAATTCCGATGAAATTTCAGTGTTTCATCGTGAATGGGAAGGTCCAAGGGATATAGTAAACCTGCAGAGGTGCATCGGAAAGTAAAACTGATGACACAGGAAACGCTCAAAACATAGACAGTAGGAAGACTTAGTCTTCCTGTACTTAAGTCGGCATTGTGTCTCTTAAATTTAATTCCGATGCAATTTCTGTTTTTCATCGTCCATGGGAAGGTCCAAGGTATACAGTAAACCTGCAGAGCTGCATCGGAATGTAAAACTGATGACACAGGGAACGCTCAAAACATAGACAGTAGGAAGACTCAGTCTTTCTGTACTTAAGTCGGCATTGTGTCTCTTATATTTAATTCCAATGCAATTTCTGTGCTTCATCGTCAATGGGAAGGTCCAAGGGATACAGTAAACCTGCGGAGGTGCATCAGAATGTAAAACTGGTGACACAGGAAACGCTCAAAACATAGACAGTAGGAAGACTCAGTCTTCCTGTACTTAAGTCGGCATTGTGTGTCTTATATTTAATTCCGTTGCAATTTCTGTGTTTCATCGTCAATGGGAAGGTCCAATGGATACAGTAAACCTGCAGAGGTGCATCAGAATGTAAAACTGGTGACACAGGAAACGCTCAAAACATAGACAGTAGGAAGACTCTGTCTTTCTGTACATAAGTCGGCATTGTGTCTCTTATATTTAATTCCGATGCGATTTCTGTGTTTCATCGTCAATGGGAAGGTCCAAAGGATACAATAAACAGGCAGAGGTGCATCGGAAATTAAAACTGGTGACACAGGAAACGCTCAAAACATTGACAGTTCGAAGACTGTTTTCTTGTACTTAAGTGGGCATTGTGTCTCTTATATTTAATTTCGATGCAATTTCTGTGTTTCATCGTCAATGGGATGGTCCAAGGGATACAGGAAACCTGCAGAGGTGCATCGGAATGTAAAACTGGTGACACAGGAAACGCTCAAATCATAGACAGTAGGAAGACTCAGTCTTCCTGTACTTTAGTCGGGATTGTGTGTCTTATATTTAACTCCGATGCAGTTTCTGTGTTTCATCTTCAACGGGAAGGTCCACGGGATACAGTAAACCTGCAGAGGTGCATCGGAATGTAAATCTGGTGACACAGGAAACGCTCAAATCATAGACAGTAGGGAGACTCAGTCTTCCTATACTTAAGTCGGCATTGTGTCTCTTATATTTATTTCCGATGAAATTTCTGTGTTTCATCGTGAATGGGAAGGTCCAAGGGATATAGTAAACCTGCAGAGGTGCATCGGAAAGTAAAACTGATGACACAGGAAACGCTCAAATCATAGACAGTAGGAAGACTTAGTTTTCCTGTACTTAAGTCGGCATTGTGTCTCTTATATTTAATTCCGATTCAATTTCTGTGTTTCATCGTCACTGTGAAGGTCCAAGGGATACAGTAAACCTGTAGAGGTGCATCGGGATGTAAAACTGGTGACACAGGAATCGCTCAAATTACAGACAGTAGTAGACTCAGGCTTCCTGTACTTAAGTCGGCATTGTGTCTCTTATATTTAATTCCGATGTAATTTCTGTGTTTCATCGTCAATGGGAAGGTCCAAGGGATACAGTAAACCTGCAGAGGTGCAACGGAATGTAAAACTGGTGACACAGGAAACGCTCAAAACATAGACAGTAGGAAGACTTAGTCTTCCTGTACTTAAGTCGGCATTGTGTCTCTTAAATTTAATTCCGATGCAATTTCTGTTTTCATCGTCAATGGGAAGGTCCAAGGGATACAGTAAACCTGCAGAGGTGCATCGGAATGTAAAACTGATGACACAGGGAACGCTCAAAACATAGACAGTAGGAAGACTCAGCCTTCCTGTACTTAAGTCGGCATTGTGTCTCTTATATTTAATTCCGATGCAATTTCTGTGTTTCATTGTCAATGGGAAGGTCCAATGGATACAGTAAACCTGCAGAGGTGCATCAGAATGCAAAACTGGTGACACAGGAAACGCTCAAAACATAGACAGTAGGAAGACTCAGTCTTTCTGTACATAAGTCGGCATTGTGTCTCTTATATTTATTTCCGATGCGATTTCTGTGTTTCATCGTCAATGGGAAGGTCCAAAGGATACAATAAACACGCAGAGGTGCATCGGAAATTAAAACTGGTGACACAGGATACGCTCAAAACATTGACAGTTCGAAGACTGTTTTCTTGTACTTAAGTGGGCATTGTGTCTCTTATATTTAATTTCGATGCAATTTCTGTGTTTCATCGTCAATGGGATGGTCCAAGGGATACAGGAAACCTGCAGAGGTGCATCGGAATGTAAAACTGGTGACACAGGAAACGCTCAAATCATAGACAGTAGGAAGACTCAGTCTTCCTGTACTTTAGTCGGGATTGTGTGTCTTATATTTAACTCCGATGCAATTTCAGTGTTTCATCTTGAATGGGAAGGTCCACGGGATACAGTAAACCTGCAGAGGTGCATCGGAATGTAAATCTGGTGACACAGGAAACGCTCAAATCATAGACAGTAGGGAGACTCAGTCTTCCTATACTTAAGTCGGCATTGTGTCTCTTATATTTATTTCCGATGAAATTTCTGTGTTTCATCGTGAATGGGAAGGTCCAAGGGATATAGTAAACCTGCAGAGGTGCATCGGAATGTAAAACTGGTGACACAGGAAACGCTCAAAACATAGACAGTAGGAAGACTTAGTTTTCCTGTACTTAAGTCGGCATTGTGTCTCTTATATTTAATTCCGATTCAATTTCTGTGTTTCATCGTCAATGGGAAGGTCCAATGGATACAGTAAACCTGCAGAGGTGCATCAGAATGCAAAACTGGTGACACAGGAAACGCTCAAAACATAGACAGTAGGAAGACTCAGTCTTTCTGTACATAAGTCGGCATTGTGTCTCTTATATTTAATTCCGATGCGATTTCTGTGTTTCATCGTCAATGGGAAGGTCCAAAGGATACAATAAACACGCAGAGGTGCATCGGAAATTAAAACTGGTGACACAGGAAACGCTCAAAACATTGACAGTTCGAAGACTGTTTTCTTGTACTTAAGTGGCCATTGTGTCTCTTATATTTAATTTCGATGCAATTTCTGTGTTTCATCTTGAATGGGAAGGTCCACGGGATACAGTAAACCTGCAGAGGTGCATCGGAATGTAAATCTGGTGACACAGGAAACGCTCAAATCATAGACAGTAGGGAGACTCAGTCTTCCTATACTTAAGTCGGCATTGTGTCTCTTATATTTATTTCCGATGAAATTTCTGTGTTTCATCGTGAATGGGAAGGTCCAAGGGATATAGTAAACCTGCAGAGGTGCATCGGAAAGTAAAACTGATGACACAGGAAACGCTCAAATCATAGACAGTAGGAAGACTTAGTTTTCCTGTACTTAAGTCGGCATTGTGTCTCTTATATTTAATTCCGATTCAATTTCTGTGTTTCATCGTGAATGGGAAGGTCCAAGGGATACAGTAAACCTGTAGAGGTGCATCTGGATGTAAAACTGGTGACACAGGAAACGCTCAAATTACAGACAGTAGTAAGACTCAGGCTTCCTGTACTTAAGTCGGCATTGGGTCTCTTATATTTAATTCCGATGTAATTTTTGTGTTTCATCGTCAATGGGAAGGTCGAAGGGATACAGTAAACCTGCAGAGGTGCATCGGAATGTAAAACTGGTGACACAGGAAACGCTCAAAACATAGACAGTAGGAAGACTTAGTCTTCCTGTACTTAAGTCGGCATTGTGTCTCTTAAATTTAATTCCGATGCAATTTCTGTTTTCATCGTCAATGGGAAGGTCCAAGGGATACAGTAAACCTGCAGAGGTGCATCGGAATGTAAAACTGATGACACAGGGAGCGCTCAAAACATAGACAGTAGGAAGACTCAGCCTTCCTGTACTTAAGTCGGCATTGTGTCTCTTATATTTAATTCCGATGCAATTTCTGTGTTTCATCGTCAATGGGAAGGTCCAATGGATACAGTAAACCTGCAGAGGTGCATCAGAATGCAAAACTGGTGACACAGGAAACGCTCAAAACATAGACAGTAGGAAGACTCAGTCTTTCTGTACATAAGTCGGCATTGTGTCTCTTATATTTAATTCCGATGCGATTTCTGTGTTTCATCGTCAATGGGAAGGTCCAAAGGATACAATAAACAGGCAGAGGTGCATCGGAATGTAAAACTGGTGACACAGGAAACGCTCTAAACATTGACCGTACGAAGACTGTTTTCTTGTACTTAAGTGGGCATTGTGTCTCTTATATTTAATTTCGATGCAATTTCTGTGTTTCATCGTCAAGGGGATGGTCCAAGGGATACAATAAACAGGCAGAGGTGCATCGGAATGTAAAACTGGTGACACAGGAAACGCTCAAATCATAGACATTAGGAAGACTCAGTCTTCCTGTACTTAAGTCGGCATTATGTCTCTTATATTTAATTCCGATGCAATTTCTGTGTTTCATCGTCAATGGGATGGTCTAAAGGATACAGGAAACCTGCAGAGGTGCATCGGAATGTAAAGCTGGTGACACAGGAAACGCTCAAATCATAGACAGTAGGAAGACTCAGTCTTCCTGTACTTAAGTCGGCATTGTGTCTCTTATATTTAATTCCGATGCAATTTCTGTGTTTCATCGTCAATGGGATGGTCCAAGGGATACAGGAAACCTGCAGAGGTGCATCGGAATGTAAAACTGGTGACACAGGAAACTCTCAAATCATAGACAGTAGGAAGACTCAGTCTTCCTGTACTTTAGTCGGGATTGTGTGTCTTATATTTAACTCCGATGCAATTTCTGTGTTTCATCTTGAATGGGAAGGTCCACGGGATACAGTAAACCTGCAGAGGTGCATCGGAATGTAAATCTGGTGACACAGGAAACGCTCAAATCATAGACAGTAGGGAGACTCAGTCTTCCTATACTTAAGTCGGCATTGTGTCTCTTATATTTATTTCCGATGAAATTTCTGTGTTTCATCGTGAATGGGAAGGTCCAAGGGATATAGTAAACCTGCAGAGGTGCATCGGAATGTAAAACTGGTGACACAGGAAACGCTCAAAACATAGACAGTAGGAAGACTTAGTCTTCCTGTACTTAAGTCGGCATTGTGTCTCTTAAATTTAATTCTGATGCAATTTCTGTTTTCATCGTCAATGGGAAGGTCCAAGGGATACAGTAAACCTGCAGAGGTGCATCGGAATGTAAAACTGATGACACAGGGAACGCTCAAAACATAGACAGTAGGAAGACTCAGCCGTCCTGTACTTAAGTCGGCATTGTGTCTCTTATATTTAATTCCGATGCAATTTCTGTGTTTCATCGTCAATGGGAAGGTCCAATGGATACAGTAAACCTGAAGAGGTGCATCAGAATGCAAAACTGGTGACACAGGAAACGCTCAAAACATAGACAGTAGGAAGACTCATTCTTTCTGTACATAAGTCGGCATTGTGTCTCTTATATTTAATTCCGATGCGATTTCTGTGTTTCATCGTCAATGGGAAGGTCCAAAGGATACAATAAACACGCAGAGGTGCATCGGAAATTAAAACTGGTGACACAGGAAACGCTCAAAACATTGACTGTTCGAAGACTGTTTTCTTGTACTGAAGTGGCCATTGTGTCTCTTATATTTAATTTCGATGCAATTTCTGTGTTTCATCGTCAATGGGATGGTCCAAGGGATACAGGAAACCTGCAGAGGTGCATCGGAATGTAAAACTGGTGACACAGGAAACGTTCAAATCATAGACAGTAGGAAGTCTCAGTCTTCCTGTACTTTAGTCGGGATTGTGTGACTTATATTTAACTCCGATGCAATTACTGTGTTTTATCTTGAATGGGAGGGTCCACGGGATACAGTAAACCTGCAGAGGTGCATCGGAATGTAAATCTGGTGACACAGGAAACGCTCAAATCATAGACAGTAGGGAGACTCAGTCTTCCTATACTTAAGTCGGCATTGTGTCTCTTATATTTATTTCCGATGAAATTTCTGTGTTTCATCGTGAATGGGAAGGTCCAAGGGATATAGTAAACCTGCAGAGGTGCATCGGAAAGTAAAACTGATGACACAGGAAACGCTCAAATCATAGACAGTAGGAAGACTTAGTTTTCCTGTACTTAAGTCGGCATTGTGTCTCTTATATTTAATTCCGATTCAATTTCTGTGTTTCATCGTCACTGTGAAGGTCCAAGGGATACAGTAAACCTGTAGAGGTGCATCGGGATGTAAAACTGGTGACACAGGAAACGCTCAAATTACAGACAGTAGTAAGACTCAGGCTTCCTGTACTTAAGCGGCATTGTGTCTCTTATATTTAATTCCGATGTAATTTCTGTGTTTCATCGTCAATGGGAAGGTCCAAGGGATACAGTAAACCTGCAGAGGTGCATCGGAATGTAAAACTGGTGACACAGGAAACGCTCAAAACATAGACAGTAGGAAGACTTAGTCTTCCTGTACTTAAGTCGGCATTGTGTCTCTTAAATTTAATTCCGATGCAATTTCTGTTTTCATCGTCAATGGGAAGGTCCAAGGGATACAGTAAACCTGCAGAGGTGCATCGGAATGTAAAACTGATGACACAGGGAACGCTCAAAACATAGACAGTAGGAAGACTCAGCCTTCCTGTACTTAAGTCGGCATTGTGTCTCTTATATTTAATTCCGATGCAATTTCTGTGTTTCATCGTCAATGGGAAGGTCCAATGGATACAGTAAACCTGCAGAGGTGCATCAGAATGCAAAACTGGTGACACAGGAAACGCTCAAAACACAGACAGTAGGAAGACTCAGTCTTTCTGTACATAAGTCGGCATTGTGTCTCTTATATTTAATTCCGATGCGATTTCTGAGTTTCATCGTCAATGGGAAGGTCCAAAGGATACAATAAACAGGCAGAGGTGCATCGGAATGTAAAACTGGTGACACAGGAAACGCTCTAAACATTGACCGTACGAAGACTGTTTTCTTGTACTTAAGTGGGCATTGTGTCTCTTATATTCAATTTCGATGCAATTTCTGTGTTTCATCGTCAAGGGGATGGTCCAAGGGATACAATAAACAGGCAGAGGTGCATCGGAATGTAAAACTGGTGACACAGGAAACGCTCAAATCATAGACATTAGGAAGACTCAGTCTTCCTGTACTTAAGTCGGCATTGTGTCTCTTATATTTAATTCCGATGCAATTTCTGTGTTTCATCGTCAATGGGATGGTCTAAGGGATACAGGAAACCTGCAGAGGTGCATCGGAATGTAAAGCTGGTGACACAGGAAACGCTCAAATCATAGACAGTAGGAAGACTCAGTCTTCCTGAACTTAAGTCGGCATTGTGTCTCTTATATTTAATTCCGATGCAATTTCTGTGTTTCATCGTCAATGGGATGGTCCAAGGGATACAGGAAACCTGCAGAGGTGCATCGGAATGTAAATCAGGTGACACAGGAAACGCTCAAATTATAGACAGTAGGGAGACTCAGTCTTCCAATACTTAAGTCGGCATTGTGTTTCTTATATTTATTTCCGATGAAATTTCTGTGTTTCATCGTGAATGGGAAGGTCCAAGGGATATAGTAAACCTGCAGAGGTGCATCGGAAAGTAAAACTGATGACACAGGAAACGCTCAAAACATAGACAGTAGGAAGACTTAGTCTTCCTCTACTTTGGTCGGCATTGTGTCTCTTATATTTAATTCCGATTTAATTTCTGTGTTTCATCGTCACTGTGAAGGTCCAAGGGATACAGTAAACCTGTAGAGGTGCATCAGGATGTAAAACTGGTGACACAGGAAACGCTCAAATTACACACAGTAGTAAGACTCAGGCTTCCTGTACTGAAGTCGGCATTGTGTCTCTTATATTTAATTCCGATGCAATTTCTGTGTTTCATCGTCAATGGGAAGGTTCAAGGGATACAGTAAACCTGCAGAGGTGCATCGGAATGTAAAACTGGTGACACAGGAAACGCTCAAATCATAGACAGTAGGAAGACTCAGTCTTCCTGTACTTAAGTCGGCATTGTGTCTCTTATTTTTAATTCTGATGAAATTTCAGTGTTTCATCGGGAATGGGAAGGTCCAAAGGATATAGTAAACCTGCAGAGGTGCATCGGAAAGTAAAACTGATGACACAGGAAACGCTCGAAACATAGACAGTAGGAAGACTTAGTCTTCCTTTACTTAAGTCGGCATTGTGTCTCTTAAATTTAATTCCGATGCAATTTCTGTTTTTCATCGTCAATGGGAAGGTCCAAGGGATACAGTAAACCTGCAGAGGTCCATCGCAATGTAAAACTAATGACACAGGGAACGCTCAAAACATAGACAGTAGGAAGACTCAGTCTTTCTGTACTTAAGTCGGCATTGTGTCTCTTATATTTAATTCCAATGCAATTTCTGTGCTTCATCGTCAATGGGAAGGTCCAAGGGATACAGTAAACCTGCGGAGGTGCATCAGAATGTAAAACTTGTGACACAGGAAACGCTCATAACATAGACAGTAGGAAGACTCAGCCTTCCTGTACTTAAGTCGGCATTGTGTCTCTTATATTTAATTCCCATGCGATTTCTGTGTTTCATCGTCGATGGGAAGGTCCAATGGATACAGTAAACCTGCAGAGGTGCATCAGAATGTAAAACTGGTGACACAGGAAACGCTCAAAACATTGACTGTACGAAGACTGTTTTCTTGTACATAAGTGGGCATTGTGCCTCTTATATTTAATTTCGATGCAATTTCTGTGTTTCATCGTCAATGGGAAGGTCCACGGGATACAGTAAACCTGCAGAGGTGCATCGGAATGTAAATCTGGTGACACAGGAAACGCTCAAATCATAGACACTAGGAAGACTCAGTCTTCCTATACTTAAGTCGGCATTGTGTCTCTTATATTTATTTCCGATGAAATTTCTGTGTTTCATCGTTAATGGGAAGGTCCAAGGGATAGAGTAAACCTGCAGAGGTGCATCGGAATGTAAATCTGGTGACACAGGAAACGCTCAAATCATGGACAGTAGGAAGACTCAGTCGTCCTATACTTAAGTCGGCATTGTGTCTCTTATATTTGTTTCCGATGAAATTTCTGTGTTTCATCGTGAATGGGAAGGTCCAAGGGATATAGTAAACCTGCAGAGGTGCATCGGATAGGAAAACTGAAGACACAGGAAACGCTCAAAACACAGACAGTAGGAATACTTAGTCTTCCTGTACTTAAGTCGGCATTGTGTCTCTTATATTTAATTCCGATTCAATTTCTGTGATTCATCGTCACTGTGAAGGTCCAAGGGATACAGTAAACCTGTAGAGGTGCATCGGGATGTAAAACTGGTGACACAGGAAACGCTCAAATCATAGACAGTAGGAAGACTCAGTCTTCCTGTACTTAAGTCGGCATTGTGTCTCTTATATTTAATTCCGATGCAATTTCTGTGTTTCATCGTCAATGGGATGGTCCAAGGGATACAGGAAACCTGCAGAGGTGCATCGGAATGTAAATCTGGTGACACAGGAAACGCTCAAATCATAGACAGCAGGATGACTCAGTCTTCCTATACTTAAGTCGGCATTGTGTCTCTTATAATTATTTCCGATGAAATTTCTGTGTTTCATCGTGAATGGGAAGGTCAAAGGGATACAGTAAACCTGCAGAGGTGCATCGGAATGTAAAACTGGTGACACAGGAAACGCTCAAAACATAGACAGTAGGAAGACTTAGTCTTCCTGTACTTAAGTCGGCATTGTGTCTCTTAAATTTAATTCCGATGCAATTTCTGTTTTCATCGTCAATGGGAAGGTCCAAGGGATACAGTAAACCTGCAGAGGTGCATCGGAATGTAAAACTGATGACACAGGGAGCGCTCAAAACATAGACAGTAGGAAGACTCAGCCTTCCTGTACTTAAGTCGGCATTGTGTCTCTTATATTTAATTCCGATGCAATTTCTGTGTTTCATCGTCAATGGGAAGGTCCAATGGATACAGTAAACCTGCAGAGGTGCATCAGAATGCAAAACTGGTGACACAGGAAACGCTCAAAACATAGACAGTAGGAAGACTCAGTCTTTCTGTACATAAGTCGGCATTGTGTCTCTTATATTTAATTCCGATGCGATTTCTGTGTTTCATCGTCAATGGGAAGGTCCAAAGGATACAATAAACAGGCAGAGGTGCATCGGAATGTAAAACTGGTGACACAGGAAACGCTCTAAACATTGACCGTACGAAGACTGTTTTCTTGTACTTAAGTGGGCATTGTGTCTCTTATATTTAATTTCGATGCAATTTCTGTGTTTCATCGTCAAGGGGATGGTCCAAGGGATACAATAAACAGGCAGAGGTGCATCGGAATGTAAAACTGGTGACACAGGAAACGCTCAAATCATAGACATTAGGAAGACTCAGTCTTCCTGTACTTAAGTCGGCATTATGTCTCTTATATTTAATTCCGATGCAATTTCTGTGTTTCATCGTCAATGGGATGGTCTAAAGGATACAGGAAACCTGCAGAGGTGCATCGGAATGTAAAGCTGGTGACACAGGAAACGCTCAAATCATAGACAGTAGGAAGACTCAGTCTTCCTGTACTTAAGTCGGCATTGTGTCTCTTATATTTAATTCCGATGCAATTTCTGTGTTTCATCGTCAATGGGATGGTCCAAGGGATACAGGAAACCTGCAGAGGTGCATCGGAATGTAAAACTGGTGACACAGGAAACGCTCAAATCATAGACAGTAGGAAGACTCAGTCTTCCTGTACTTTAGTCGGGATTGTGTGTCTTATATTTAACTCCGATGCAATTTCTGTGTTTCATCTTGAATGGGAAGGTCCACGGGATACAGTAAACCTGCAGAGGTGCATCGGAATGTAAATCTGGTGACACAGGAAACGCTCAAATCATAGACAGTAGGGAGACTCAGTCTTCCTATACTTAAGTCGGCATTGTGTCTCTTATATTTATTTCCGATGAAATTTCTGTGTTTCATCGTGAATGGGAAGGTCCAAGGGATATAGTAAACCTGCAGAGGTGCATCGGAATGTAAAACTGGTGACACAGGAAACGCTCAAAACATAGACAGTAGGAAGACTTAGTCTTCCTGTACTTAAGTCGGCATTGTGTCTCTTAAATTTAATTCTGATGCAATTTCTGTTTTCATCGTCAATGGGAAGGTCCAAGGGATACAGTAAACCTGCAGAGGTGCATCGGAATGTAAAACTGATGACACAGGGAACGCTCAAAACATAGACAGTAGGAAGACTCAGCCGTCCTGTACTTAAGTCGGCATTGTGTCTCTTATATTTAATTCCGATGCAATTTCTGTGTTTCATCGTCAATGGGAAGGTCCAATGGATACAGTAAACCTGAAGAGGTGCATCAGAATGCAAAACTGGTGACACAGGAAACGCTCAAAACATAGACAGTAGGAAGACTCATTCTTTCTGTACATAAGTCGGCATTGTGTCTCTTATATTTAATTCCGATGCGATTTCTGTGTTTCATCGTCAATGGGAAGGTCCAAAGGATACAATAAACACGCAGAGGTGCATCGGAAATTAAAACTGGTGACACAGGAAACGCTCAAAACATTGACTGTTCGAAGACTGTTTTCTTGTACTGAAGTGGCCATTGTGTCTCTTATATTTAATTTCGATGCAATTTCTGTGTTTCATCGTCAATGGGATGGTCCAAGGGATACAGGAAACCTGCAGAGGTGCATCGGAATGTAAAACTGGTGACACAGGAAACGTTCAAATCATAGACAGTAGGAAGTCTCAGTCTTCCTGTACTTTAGTCGGGATTGTGTGACTTATATTTAACTCCGATGCAATTACTGTGTTTTATCTTGAATGGGAGGGTCCACGGGATACAGTAAACCTGCAGAGGTGCATCGGAATGTAAATCTGGTGACACAGGAAACGCTCAAATCATAGACAGTAGGGAGACTCAGTCTTCCTATACTTAAGTCGGCATTGTGTCTCTTATATTTATTTCCGATGAAATTTCTGTGTTTCATCGTGAATGGGAAGGTCCAAGGGATATAGTAAACCTGCAGAGGTGCATCGGAAAGTAAAACTGATGACACAGGAAACGCTCAAATCATAGACAGTAGGAAGACTTAGTTTTCCTGTACTTAAGTCGGCATTGTGTCTCTTATATTTAATTCCGATTCAATTTCTGTGTTTCATCGTCACTGTGAAGGTCCAAGGGATACAGTAAACCTGTAGAGGTGCATCGGGATGTAAAACTGGTGACACAGGAAACGCTCAAATTACAGACAGTAGTAAGACTCAGGCTTCCTGTACTTAAGCGGCATTGTGTCTCTTATATTTAATTCCGATGTAATTTCTGTGTTTCATCGTCAATGGGAAGGTCCAAGGGATACAGTAAACCTGCAGAGGTGCATCGGAATGTAAAACTGGTGACACAGGAAACGCTCAAAACATAGACAGTAGGAAGACTTAGTCTTCCTGTACTTAAGTCGGCATTGTGTCTCTTAAATTTAATTCCGATGCAATTTCTGTTTTCATCGTCAATGGGAAGGTCCAAGGGATACAGTAAACCTGCAGAGGTGCATCGGAATGTAAAACTGATGACACAGGGAACGCTCAAAACATAGACAGTAGGAAGACTCAGCCTTCCTGTACTTAAGTCGGCATTGTGTCTCTTATATTTAATTCCGATGCAATTTCTGTGTTTCATCGTCAATGGGAAGGTCCAATGGATACAGTAAACCTGCAGAGGTGCATCAGAATGCAAAACTGGTGACACAGGAAACGCTCAAAACACAGACAGTAGGAAGACTCAGTCTTTCTGTACATAAGTCGGCATTGTGTCTCTTATATTTAATTCCGATGCGATTTCTGAGTTTCATCGTCAATGGGAAGGTCCAAAGGATACAATAAACAGGCAGAGGTGCATCGGAATGTAAAACTGGTGACACAGGAAACGCTCTAAACATTGACCGTACGAAGACTGTTTTCTTGTACTTAAGTGGGCATTGTGTCTCTTATATTCAATTTCGATGCAATTTCTGTGTTTCATCGTCAAGGGGATGGTCCAAGGGATACAATAAACAGGCAGAGGTGCATCGGAATGTAAAACTGGTGACACAGGAAACGCTCAAATCATAGACATTAGGAAGACTCAGTCTTCCTGTACTTAAGTCGGCATTGTGTCTCTTATATTTAATTCCGATGCAATTTCTGTGTTTCATCGTCAATGGGATGGTCTAAGGGATACAGGAAACCTGCAGAGGTGCATCGGAATGTAAAGCTGGTGACACAGGAAACGCTCAAATCATAGACAGTAGGAAGACTCAGTCTTCCTGAACTTAAGTCGGCATTGTGTCTCTTATATTTAATTCCGATGCAATTTCTGTGTTTCATCGTCAATGGGATGGTCCAAGGGATACAGGAAACCTGCAGAGGTGCATCGGAATGTAAATCAGGTGACACAGGAAACGCTCAAATTATAGACAGTAGGGAGACTCAGTCTTCCAATACTTAAGTCGGCATTGTGTTTCTTATATTTATTTCCGATGAAATTTCTGTGTTTCATCGTGAATGGGAAGGTCCAAGGGATATAGTAAACCTGCAGAGGTGCATCGGAAAGTAAAACTGATGACACAGGAAACGCTCAAAACATAGACAGTAGGAAGACTTAGTCTTCCTCTACTTTGGTCGGCATTGTGTCTCTTATATTTAATTCCGATTTAATTTCTGTGTTTCATCGTCACTGTGAAGGTCCAAGGGATACAGTAAACCTGTAGAGGTGCATCAGGATGTAAAACTGGTGACACAGGAAACGCTCAAATTACACACAGTAGTAAGACTCAGGCTTCCTGTACTGAAGTCGGCATTGTGTCTCTTATATTTAATTCCGATGCAATTTCTGTGTTTCATCGTCAATGGGAAGGTTCAAGGGATACAGTAAACCTGCAGAGGTGCATCGGAATGTAAAACTGGTGACACAGGAAACGCTCAAATCATAGACAGTAGGAAGACTCAGTCTTCCTGTACTTAAGTCGGCATTGTGTCTCTTATTTTTAATTCTGATGAAATTTCAGTGTTTCATCGGGAATGGGAAGGTCCAAAGGATATAGTAAACCTGCAGAGGTGCATCGGAAAGTAAAACTGATGACACAGGAAACGCTCGAAACATAGACAGTAGGAAGACTTAGTCTTCCTTTACTTAAGTCGGCATTGTGTCTCTTAAATTTAATTCCGATGCAATTTCTGTTTTTCATCGTCAATGGGAAGGTCCAAGGGATACAGTAAACCTGCAGAGGTCCATCGCAATGTAAAACTAATGACACAGGGAACGCTCAAAACATAGACAGTAGGAAGACTCAGTCTTTCTGTACTTAAGTCGGCATTGTGTCTCTTATATTTAATTCCAATGCAATTTCTGTGCTTCATCGTCAATGGGAAGGTCCAAGGGATACAGTAAACCTGCGGAGGTGCATCAGAATGTAAAACTTGTGACACAGGAAACGCTCATAACATAGACAGTAGGAAGACTCAGCCTTCCTGTACTTAAGTCGGCATTGTGTCTCTTATATTTAATTCCGATGCGATTTCTGTGTTTCATCGTCAATGGGAAGGTCCAATGGATACAGTAAACCTGCAGAGGTGCATCAGAATGTAAAACTGGTGACACAGGAAACGCTCAAAACATTGACTGTACGAAGACTGTTTTCTTGTACATAAGTGGGCATTGTGCCTCTTATATTTAATTTCGATGCAATTTCTGTGTTTCATCGTCAATGGGAAGGTCCACGGGATACAGTAAACCTGCAGAGGTGCATCGGAATGTAAATCTGGTGACACAGGAAACGCTCAAATCATAGACACTAGGAAGACTCAGTCTTCCTATACTTAAGTCGGCATTGTGTCTCTTATATTTATTTCCGATGAAATTTCTGTGTTTCATCGTTAATGGGAAGGTCCAAGGGATAGAGTAAACCTGCAGAGGTGCATCGGAATGTAAATCTGGTGACACAGGAAACGCTCAAATCATGGACAGTAGGAAGACTCAGTCGTCCTATACTTAAGTCGGCATTGTGTCTCTTATATTTGTTTCCGATGAAATTTCTGTGTTTCATCGTGAATGGGAAGGTCCAAGGGATATAGTAAACCTGCAGAGGTGCATCGGATAGGAAAACTGAAGACACAGGAAACGCTCAAAACACAGACAGTAGGAATACTTAGTCTTCCTGTACTTAAGTCGGCATTGTGTCTCTTATATTTAATTCCGATTCAATTTCTGTGATTCATCGTCACTGTGAAGGTCCAAGGGATACAGTAAACCTGTAGAGGTGCATCGGGATGTAAAACTGGTGACACAGGAAACGCTCAAATCATAGACAGTAGGAAGACTCAGTCTTCCTGTACTTAAGTCGGCATTGTGTCTCTTATATTTAATTCCGATGCAATTTCTGTGTTTCATCGTCAATGGGATGGTCCAAGGGATACAGGAAACCTGCAGAGGTGCATCGGAATGTAAATCTGGTGACACAGGAAACGCTCAAATCATAGACAGCAGGATGACTCAGTCTTCCTATACTTAAGTCGGCATTGTGTCTCTTATAATTATTTCCGATGAAATTTCTGTGTTTCATCGTGAATGGGAAGGTCCAAGGGATATAGTGAACCTGCAGAGGTGCATCGGAATGTAAATCAGGTGACACAGGAAACGCTCAAATTATAGACAGTAGGGAGACTCAGTGTTCCAATACTTAAGTCGGCATTGTGTTTCTTATATTTATTTCCGATGAAATTTCTGTGTTTCATCGTCAATGGGATGGTCCAAGGGATACAGGAAACCTGCAGAGGTGCATCGGAATGTAAAACTGGTGACACAGGAAACGTTCAAATCATAGACAGTAGGAAGTCTCAGTCTTCCTGTACTTTAGTCGGGATTGTGTGACTTATATTTAACTCCGATGCAATTACTGTGTTTTATCTTGAATGGGAGGGTCCACGGGATACAGTAAACCTGCAGAGGTGCATCGGAATGTAAATCTGGTGACACAGGAAACGCTCAAATCATAGACAGTAGGGAGACTCAGTCTTCCTATACTTAAGTCGGCATTGTGTCTCTTATATTTATTTCCGATGAAATTTCTGTGTTTCATCGTGAATGGGAAGGTCCAAGGGATATAGTAAACCTGCAGAGGTGCATCGGAAAGTAAAACTGATGACACAGGAAACGCTCAAATCATAGACAGTAGGAAGACTTAGTTTTCCTGTACTTAAGTCGGCATTGTGTCTCTTATATTTAATTCCGATTCAATTTCTGTGTTTCATCGTCACTGTGAAGGTCCAAGGGATACAGTAAACCTGTAGAGGTGCATCGGGATGTAAAACTGGTGACACAGGAAACGCTCAAATTACAGACAGTAGTAAGACTCAGGCTTCCTGTACTTAAGCGGCATTGTGTCTCTTATATTTAATTCCGATGTAATTTCTGTGTTTCATCGTCAATGGGAAGGTCCAAGGGATACAGTAAACCTGCAGAGGTGCATCGGAATGTAAAACTGGTGACACAGGAAACGCTCAAAACATAGACAGTAGGAAGACTTAGTCTTCCTGTACTTAAGTCGGCATTGTGTCTCTTAAATTTAATTCCGATGCAATTTCTGTTTTCATCGTCAATGGGAAGGTCCAAGGGATACAGTAAACCTGCAGAGGTGCATCGGAATGTAAAACTGATGACACAGGGAACGCTCAAAACATTGACAGTAGGAAGACTCAGCCTTCCTGTACTTAAGTCGGCATTGTGTCTCTTATATTTAATTCCGATGCAATTTCTGTGTTTCATCGTCAATGGGAAGGTCCAATGGATACAGTAAACCTGCAGAGGTGCATCAGAATGCAAAACTGGTGACACAGGAAACGCTCAAAACACAGACAGTAGGAAGACTCAGTCTTTCTGTACATAAGTCGGCATTGTGTCTCTTATATTTAATTCCGATGCGATTTCTGTGTTTCATCGTCAATGGGAAGGTCCAAAGGATACAATAAACAGGCAGAGGTGCATCGGAATGTAAAACTGGTGACACAGGAAACGCTCTAAACATTGACCGTACGAAGACTGTTTTCTTGTACTTAAGTGGGCATTGTGTCTCTTATATTTAATTTCGATGCAATTTCTGTGTTTCATCGTCAAGGGGATGGTCCAAGGGATACAATAAACAGGCAGATGTGCATCGGAATGTAAAACTGGTGACACAGGAAACGCTCAAATCATAGACATTAGGAAGACTCAGTCTTCCTGTACTTAAGTCGGCATTGTGTCTCTTATATTTAATTCCGATGCAATTTCTGTGTTTCATCGTCAATGGGATGGTCTAAGGGATACAGGAAACCTGCAGAGGTGCATCGGAATGTAAAGCTGGTGACACAGGAAACGCTCAAATCATAGACAGTAGGAAGACTCAGTCTTCCTGTACTTAAGTCGGCATTGTGTCTCTTATATTTAATTCCGATTTAATTTCTGTGTTTCATCGTCACTGTGAAGGTCCAAGGGATACAGTAAACCTGTAGAGGTGCATCAGGATGTAAAACTGGTGACACAGGAAACGCTCAAAACATAGACAGTAGGAAGACTTAGTCTTCCTGTACTTAAGTCGGCATTGTGTCTCTTAAATTTAATTCCGATGCGATTTCTGTGTTTCATCGTCAATGGGAAGGTCCAATGGATACAGTAAACCTGCAGAGGTGCATCAGAATGCAAAACTGGTGACACAGGAAACGCTCAAAACACAGACAGTAGGAAGACTCAGTCTTTCTGTACATAAGTCGGCATTGTGTCTCTTATATTTAATTCCGATGCGATTTCTGTGTTTCATCGTCAATGGGAAGGTCCAAAGGATACAATAAACAGGCAGAGGTGCATCGGAATGTAAAACTGGTGACACAGGAAACGCTCTAAACATTGACCGTACGAAGACTGTTTTCTTGTACTTAAGTGGGCATTGTGTCTCTTATATTTAATTTCGATGCAATTTCTGTGTTTCATCGTCAAGGGGATGGTCCAAGGGATACAATAAACAGGCAGATGTGCATCGGAATGTAAAACTGGTGACACAGGAAACGCTCAAATCATAGACATTAGGAAGACTCAGTCTTCCTGTACTTAAGTCGGCATTGTGTCTCTTATATTTAATTCCGATGCAATTTCTGTGTTTCATCGTCAATGGGATGGTCTAAGGGATACAGGAAACCTGCAGAGGTGCATCGGAATGTAAATCAGGTGACACAGGAAACGCTCAATTTATAGACAGTAGGGAGACTCAGTCTTCCAATACTTAAGTCGGCATTGTGTTTCTTATATTTATTTCCGATGAAATTTCTGTGTTTCATCGTGAATGGGAAGGTCCAAGGGATATAGTAAACCTGCAGAGGTGCATCGGAAAGTAAAACTGATGACACAGGAAACGCTCAAAACATAGACAGTAGGAAGACTTAGTCTTCCTCTACTTTGGTCGGCATTGTGTCTCTTATATTTAATTCCGATTTAATTTCTGTGTTTCATCGTCACTGTGAAGGTCCAAGGGATACAGTAAACCTGTAGAGGTGCATCAGGATGTAAAACTGGTGACACAGGAAACGCTCAAATTACACACAGTAGTAAGACTCAGGCTTCCTGTACTGAAGTCGGCATTGTGTCTCTTATATTTAATTCCGATGCAATTTCTGTGTTTCATCGTCAATGGGAAGGTCCAAGGGATACAGTAAACCTGCAGAGGTCCATCGCAATGTAAAACTAATGACACAGGGAACGCTCAAAACATAGACAGTAGGAAGACTCAGTCTTTCTGTACTTAAGTCGGCATTGTGTCTCTTATATTTAATTCCAATGCAATTTCTGTGCTTCATCGTCAATGGGAAGGTCCAAGGGATACAGTAAACCTGCGGAGGTGCATCAGAATGTAAAACTTGTGACACAGGAAACGCTCATAACATAGACAGTAGGAAGACTCAGCCTTCCTGTACTTAAGTCGGCATTGTGTCTCTTATATTTAATTCCGATGCGATTTCTGTGTTTCATCGTCAATGGGAAGGTCCAATGGATACAGTAAACCTGCAGAGGTGCATCAGAATGTAAAACTGGTGACACAGGAAACGCTCAAAACATTGACCGTACGAAGACTGTTTTCTTGTACATAAGTGGGCATTGTGCCTCTTATATTTAATTTCGATGCAATTTCTGTGTTTCATCGTCAATGGGAAGGTCCACGGGATACAGTAAACCTGCAGAGGTGCATCGGAATGTAAATCTGGTGACACAGGAAACGCTCAAATCATAGACACTAGGAAGACTCAGTCTTCCTATACTTAAGTCGGCATTGTGTCTCTTATATTTATTTCCGATGAAATTTCTGTGTTTCATCGTTAATGGGAAGGTCCAAGGGATAGAGTAAACCTGCAGAGGTGCATCGGAATGTAAATCTGGTGACACAGGAAACGCTCAAATCATGGACAGTAGGAAGACTCAGTCGTCCTATACTTAAGTCGGCATTGTGTCTCTTATATTTGTTTCCGATGAAATTTCTGTGTTTCATCGTGAATGGGAAGGTCCAAGGGATATAGTAAACCTGCAGAGGTGCATCGGATAGGAAAACTGAAGACACAGGAAACGCTCAAAACACAGACAGTAGGAATACTTAGTCTTCCTGTACTTAAGTCGGCATTGTGTCTCTTATATTTAATTCCGATTCAATTTCTGTGATTCATCGTCACTGTGAAGGTCCAAGGGATACAGTAAACCTGTAGAGGTGCATCGGGATGTAAAACTGGTGACACAGGAAACGCTCAAATCATAGACAGTAGGAAGACTCAGTCTTCCTGTACTTAAGTCGGCATTGTGTCTCTTATATTTAATTCCGATGCAATTTCTGTGTTTCATCGTCAATGGGATGGTCCAAGGGATACAGGAAACCTGCAGAGGTGCATCGGAATGTAAATCTGGTGACACAGGAAACGCTCAAATCATAGACAGCAGGATGACTCAGTCTTCCTATACTTAAGTCGGCATTGTGTCTCTTATAATTATTTCCGATGAAATTTCTGTGTTTCATCGTGAATGGGAAGGTCCAAGGGATATAGTGAACCTGCAGAGGTGCATCGGAATGTAAATCAGGTGACACAGGAAACGCTCAAATTATAGACAGTAGGGAGACTCAGTGTTCCAATACTTAAGTCGGCATTGTGTTTCTTATATTTATTTCCGATGAAATTTCTGTGTTTCATCGTGAATGGGAAGGTCCAAGGGATATAGTAAACCTGCGGAGGTGCATCAGAATGTAAAACTTGTGACACAGGAAACGCTCAAAACATAGACAGTAGGAAGACTCAGCCTTCCTGTACTTAAGTTGGCATTGTGTCTCTTATATTTAATTCCGATGCGATTTCTGTGTTTCATCGTCAATGGGAAGGTCCAATGGATACAGTAAACCTGCAGAGGTGCATCAGAATGTAAAACTGGTGACACAGGAAACGCTCAAAACATAGACAGTAGGAAGACTGAGTCTTTCTGTACATAAGTCGGCATTGAGTCTCTTATATTTAATTCCGATGCGATTTCTGTGTTTCATCATCAATGGGAAGGTCCAAGGGATACAATAAACAGGCAGAGGTGCATCGGAATGTAAAACCGGTGACACAGGAAACGCTCAAAACATTGACCGTACGAAGACTGTTTTCTTGTACATAAGTGGGCATTGTGCCTCTTATATTTAATTTCGATGCAATTTCTGTGTTTCATCGTCAATGGGAAGGTCCACGGGATACAGTAAACCTGCAGAGGTGCATCGGAATGTAAATCTGGTGACACAGGAAACGCTCAAATCATAGACACTAGGAAGACTCAGTCTTCCTATACTTAAGTCGGCATTGTGTCTCTTATATTTATTTCCGATGAAATTTCTGTGTTTCATCGTGAATGGGAAGGTCCAAGGGATAGAGTAAACCCGCAGAGGTGCATCGGAATGTAAATCTGGTGACACAGGAAACGCTCAAATCATAGACAGTAGGAAGACTCAGTCTTCCTATACTTAAGTCGGCATTGTGTCTCTTATATTTGTTTCCGATGAAATTTCTGTGTTTCATCGTGAATGGGAAGGACCAAGGGATATAGTAAACCTGCAGAGGTGCATCGGAAAGGAAAACTGAAGACACAGGAAACGCTCAAAACACAGCCAGTAGGAATACTTAGTCTTCCTGTACTTAAGTCGGCATTGTGTCTCTTATATTTAATTCCGATTCAATTTCTGTGATTCATCGTCACTGTGAAGGTCCAAGGGATACAGTAAACCTGTAGAGGTGCATCGGGATGTAAAACTGAAGACACAGGAAACGCTCAAATTACAGACAGTAGTAAGACTCAGTCTTCCTGTACTTAAGTCGGCATTGTGTCTCTTATACTTAATTCCGATGCATTTTCTGTGTTTCATCGTCAATGGGAAGGTCCAAGGGATACAGTAAACCTGTAGAGGTGCATCGGGATGTAAAACTGGTGACACAGGAAACGCTCAAAACATAGACAGTAGGAAGACTCAGTCTTTCTCTACTTAAGTCGGCATTGTGTCTCTTATATTTAATTCCAATGCAATTTCTGTGTTTCATCGTCAATGGGAAGGTCCAAGGGATACAGTAAACCTGCAGAGGTGCATCAGAATGAAAAACTGGTGACACAGGAAACGCTCAAATTATAGACAGTAGGAAGACTCAGTCTTCCTGTACATAAGTCGGCATTGTGTCTCTTATATTTAATTCCGATGCGATTTCTGTGTTTCATCGTCAATGGGAAGGTCCAAGGGATACAATAAACAGGCAGAGGTGCATCGGAATGTAAAACTGGTGACACAGGAAACGCTCAAAACATTGACCGTACGAAGTCTGTTTTCTTGTACTTAAGTGGGCATTGTGTCTCTTATATTTAATTTCGATGCAATTTCTGTGTTTCATCGTCAATGGGATGGTCCAAGGGATACAGGAAACCTGCAGAAGTGCATCGGTATGTAAAACTGGTGACACAGGAAACGCTCAAATCATAGACAGTAGGAAGACTCAGTCTTCCTGTACTTAAGTCGGTATTGTGTCTCTTATATTTAATTCCGATGCAATTTCTGTGTTTCATCGTCAATGGGAAGGTCCAAGGGATACAGTAAACCTGCAGAGGTAAATCGGAATGTAAAACTGATGACACAGGGAACGCTCAAAACATAGACAGTAGGAAGACTCAGTCTTTCTGTACTTAAGTCGGCATTGTGTCTCTTATATTTAATTCCGATGCAATTTCTGTGTTTTATCGTCACTGTGAAGGTCCAAGGAATACAGTAAACCTGTAGAGGTGCATCGGGATGTAAAACTGGTGACACAGGAAACGCTCAAATTACAGACAGTAGTAAGACTCAGTCTTTCTGTACTTAAGTCGGCATTGTGTCTCTTATATTTAATTCCGATGCAATGTCTGTGTTTCATCGTCAATGGGAAGGTCCAAGGGATACAGTAAACCTACAGAGGTGCATCGGAATGTTAAACTGGTGACACAGGAAATGCTCAAAACATAGACAGTAGGAAGACTCAGTCTTCCTGTACTTAAGTCGGCATTGTGTCTCTTATATTTAATTCCGATGAAATTTCAGTGTTTCATCGTGAATGGGAAGGTCCAAGGGATATAGTAAACCTGCAGAGGTGCATCGGAAAGTAAAACTGATGACACAGGAAACGCTCAAAACACAGTCAGTAGGAAGACTTAGTCTTCCTGAACTTAAGTCGGCATTGTGTCTCTTAAATTTAATTCCGATGCAATTTCGGTTTTTCATCGTCAATGGGAAGGTCCAAGGGATACAGTAAACCTGCAGACGTGCATCGGAATGTAAAACTGGTGACACAGGAAACGCTCAAAACATAGACAGTAGGAAGACTCAGTCTTCCTGTACTTAAGTCGGCATTGTGTCTCATATATTTAATTCCGATGAAATTTCAGTGTTTCATCGTGAATGGGAAGGTCCAAGGGATATAGTAAACCTGCAGAGGTGCATCGGAAAGTAAAACTGATGACACAGGAAACGCTCAAAGCATAGACAGTAGGAAGACTTAGTCTTCCAGTACTTAAGTCGGCATTGTGTCTCTTAAATTTAACTCCGATGCAATTTCTGTTTTTCATCGTCAATGGGAAGGTCCAAGGAATACAGTAAACCTGTAGAGGTGCATCGGGATGTAAAACTGGTGACACAGGAAACGCTCAAATTACAGACAGTAGTAAGACTCAGTCTTTCTGTACTTAAGTCGGCATTGTGTCTCTTATATTTAATTCCGATGCAATTTCTGTGTTTCATCGTCAATGGGAAGGTCCAAGGGATACAGTAAACCTACAGAGGTGCATCGGAATGTTAAACTGGTGACACAGGAAACGCTCAAAACATAGACAGTAGGAAGACTCAGTCTTTCTCTACTTAAGTCGGCATTGTGTCTCTTATATTTAATTCCAATGCAATTTCTGTGTTTCATCGTCAATGGGAAGGTCCAAGGGATACAGTAAACCTGCAGAGGTGCATCAGAATGAAAAACTGGTGACACAGGAAACGCTCAAATTATAGACAGTAGGAAGACTCAGTCTTCCTGTACATAAGTCGGCATTGTGTCTCTTATATTTAATTCCGATGCGATTTCTGTGATTCATCTTCAATGGGAAGGTCCAAGGGATACAATAAACAGGCAGAGGTGCATCGGAATGTAAAACTGGTGACACAGGAAACGCTCAAAACATTGACCGTACGAAGTCTGTTTTCTTGTACTTAAGTGGGCATTGTGTCTCTTATATTTAATTTCGATGCAATTTCTGTGTTTCATCGTCAATGGGATGGTCCAAGGGATACAGGAAACCTGCAGAAGTGCATCGGAATGTAAAACTGGTGACACAGGAAACGCTCAAATCATAGACAGTAGGAAGACTCAGTCTTCCAGTACTTAAGTCGGCATTGTGTCTCTTAAATTTAACTCCGATGCAATTTCTGTTTTTCATCGTCAATGGGAAGGTCCAAGGGATACAGTAAACCTGCAGAGGTGCATCGGAATGTAAAACTGATGACACAGGGAACGCTCAAAACATAGACAGTAGGAAGACTCAGTCTTTCTGTACTTAAGTCGGCATTGTGTCATTTATATTTAATTCCGATGCAATTTCTGTGTTTCATCGTCACTGTGAAGGTCCAAGGAATACAGTAAACCTGTAGAGGTGCATCGGGATGTAAAACTGGTGACACAGGAAACGCTCAAATTACAGACAGTAGTAAGACTCAGTCCTTCTGTACTTAAGTCGGCCATGTGTCTCTTATATTTAATTCCGATGCAATTTCTGTGTTTCATCGTCAATGGGAAGGTCCAAGGGATACAGTAAACCTGCAGACGTGCATCGGAATGTAAAACTGGTGACACAGGAAACGCTCAAAACATAGACAGTAGGAAGACTCAGTCTTCCTGTACTTAAGTCGGCATTGTGTCTCATATATTTAATTCCGATGAAATTTCAGTGTTTCATCGTGAATGGGAAGGTCCAAGGGATATAGTAAACCTGCAGAGGTGCATCGGAAAGTAAAACTGATGACACAGGAAACGCTCAAAGCATAGACAGTAGGAAGACTTAGTCTTCCAGTACTTAAGTCGGCATTGTGTCTCTTAAATTTAACTCCGATGCAATTTCTGTTTTTCATCGTCAATGGGAAGGTCCAAGGAAAACAGTAAACCTGTAGAGGTGCATCGGGATGTAAAACTGGTGACACAGGAAACGCTCAAATTACAGACAGTAGTAAGACTCAGTCTTTCTGTACTTAAGTCGGCATTGTGTCTCTTATATTTAATTCCGATGCAATTTCTGTGTTTCATCGTCAATGGGAAGGTCCAAGGGATACAGTAAACCTACAGAGGTGCATCGGAATGTTAAACTGGTGACACAGGAAACGCTCAAAACATAGACAGTAGGAAGACTCAGTCTTTCTCTACTTAAGTCGGCATTGTGTCTCTTATATTTAATTCCAATGCAATTTCTGTGTTTCATCGTGAATGGGAAGGTCCAAGGGATACAGTAAACCTGCAGAGGTGCATCAGAATGAAAAACTGGTGACACAGGAAACGCTCAAATTATAGACAGTAGGAAGACTCAGTCTTCCTGTACATAAGTCGGCATTGTGTCTCTTATATTTAATTCCGATGCGATTTCTGTGATTCATCGTCAATGGGAAGGTCCAAGGGATACAATAAACAGGCAGAGGTGCATCGGAATGTAAAACTGGTGACACAGGAAACGCTCAAAACATTGACCGTACGAAGTCTGTTTTCTTGTACTTAAGTGGGCATTGTGTCTCTTATATTTAATTTCGATGCAATTTCTGTGTTTCATCGTCAATGGGATGGTCCAAGGGATACAGGAAACCTGCAGAAGTGCATCGGAATGTAAAACTGGTGACACAGGAAACGCTCAAATCATAGACAGTAGGAAGACTCAGTCTTCCAGTACTTAAGTCGGCATTGTGTCTCTTAAATTTAACTCCGATGCAATTTCTGTTTTTCATCGTCAATGGGAAGGTCCAAGGGATACAGTAAACCTGCAGAGGTGCATCGGAATGTAAAACTGATGACACAGGGAACGCTCAAAGCATAGACAGTAGGAAGACTCAGTCTTTCTGTACTTAAGTCGGCATTGTGTCATTTATATTTAATTCCGATGCAATTTCTGTGTTTCATCGTCACTGTGAAGGTCCAAGGAATACAGTAAACCTGTAGAGGTGCATCGGGATGTAAAACTGGTGACACAGGAAACGCTCAAATTACAGACAGTAGTAAGACTCAGTCTTTCTGTACTTAAGTCGGCATTGTGTCTCTTATATTTAATTCCGATGCAATTTCTGTGTTTCATCGTCAATAGGAAGGTCCAAGGGATACAGTAAACCTGAAGAGGTGCATCAGAATGTAAAACTGGTGACACAGGAAACGCTCAAAACATAGACAGTAGGTAGACTCAGTCTTCCTGTACTTAAGTCGGCATTGTGTCTCTTATATTTAATTCCGATGAAATCTCAGTGTTTCATCGTGAATGGGAAGGTCCAAGGGATATAGTAAACCTGCAGAGGTGCATCGGAAAGTAAAACTGATGACACAGGAAACGCTCAAAACACAGTCAGTAGGAAGACTTAGTCTACCTGAACTTAAGTCGGCATTGTGTCTCTTAAATTTAATTCCGATGCAATTTCGGTTTTTCATCGTCAATGGGAAGGTCCAAGGGATACAGTAAACCTGTAGAGGTGCAACGGAATGTCAAACTGATGACACAGGGAACGCTCAAAACATAGACAGTAGGAAGACTCAGTCTTTCTGTACTTATGTCGGCATTGTGTCTCTTATATTTAATTCCGATGCAATTTCTGTGTTTCATCGTCAATGGGAAGGTCCAATGGATACAGTAAACCTGCAGAGGCGCATCAGAATGTAAAACTGGTGACACAGGAAACGCTCAAAACATAGACAGTAGGAAGACTCAGTCTTTCTGTACATAAGTCGGCATTGTGTCTGTTATATTTAATTCCGATGCGATTTTTGTGTTTCATCGTCAATGGGAAGGTCCAAGGGATACAATAAACAGGCAGAGGTCAATAGGAATGTAAAACTGGTGACACAGGAAACGCTCAAAACATTGACTGTACGAAGACTGTTTTCTTGTACATAAGTGGGCATTGTGTCTCTTATATTTCATTCCGATGCAATTTCTGTGTTTCATCGTCAATGGGAAGGTCCACGGGATACAGTAAACCGGCAGAGGTGCATCGGAATGTAAATCTGGTGACACAGGAAACGCTCAAATTATAGACAGTAGGAATACTCACTCTTCCTGTACTTAAGTCGGCATTGTGTCTCTTATATTTATTTCCGATGAAATTTCTGTGTTTCATCGTGAATAGGAAGGTCCAAGAGATATAGTAAACCTGCAGAGGTGCATAGGAAAGTAAATCTGAAGACACAGGAAACGCTCAAAACATAGACAGTAGGAAGACTTAGTCTTCCTGTTCTTAAGTCGGCATTGTGTCTCTTAAATATAATTCCGATGCAATTTCTGTTTTTCATCGTCAATGGGAAGGTCCAAGGGATACAGTAAACCTGCAGAGGTGCATCGGAATGTAAAACTGATGACACAGGGAACGCTCAAAACAAAGACAGTAGGAAGACTCAGTCTTTCTGTACTTAAATCGGCATTGTGTCTCTTATATTTAAGTCCGATGCAATTTCTGAGTTTCATCTTCAATGGGAAGGTCCAATGGATACAGTAAACCTGCAGAGGTGCATCAGAATGTAAAACTGGTGACACAGGAAACGCTCAAAACACAGACAGTAGGAAGACTCAGTCTTTCTGTACTTAAGTCGGCATTGTGTCTGTTATATTTAATTCCGATGCGATTTCTGTGTTTCATCGTCAATGGGAAGGTCCAAGGGATACAATAAACAGGCAGAGGTGCATCGGAATGTAAAACTGGTGACACAGTAAACGCTCAAAACATTATCCGTACGAAGACTGTTTTCTTGTACTTAAGTTGGCCTTGTGTCTCTTATATTTAATTTCGATGCAATTTCTGTGTTTCATCGTCAATGGGATGGTCCAAGGGATACAGGAAACCTGCAGAGGTGCATCGGAATGTAAAACTGGTGACACAGGAAACGCTCAAATCATAGACAGTAGGAGGACTCAGTCTTCCTGTACTTAAGTCGGCATTGTGTGTCTTATATTTAATTCCGATGCAATTTCTGTGTTTCATCGTCAATGGGAAGGTCCACGGGATACAGTAAACCGGCAGAGGTGCATCGGAATGTAAAACTGGTGACACAGGAAACGCTCAAATCATAGACAGTAGGAAGACTCAGTCTTCCTGTACTTAAGTCGGCATTGTGTGTCTTATATTTAATTCCGATGTAATTTCTGTGTTTCATCGTCAATGGGAAGCTCCACGGGATACAGTAAACCTGCAGAGGTGCATCGGAATGTAAATCTGGTGACACAGGAAACGCTCAAATCATGGACAGTAGGAAGACTCAGTATTCCTATACTTAAGTCGGCATTGTGTCTCTTTATATTTATTTCCGATGAAATTTCTGTGTTTCATCTTGAATGGGAAGGTCCAAGGGATACAGCAAACCTGCAGATGTGCATCGGAATGTAAAACTGGTGACACAGGAAACGCTCAAAGCATAGACAGTAGGAAGACTCAGTCTTCCTGCACTTAAGTCGGCATTGTGTCTCTTATATTTAATTCCGATGCAATTTCTGTGTTTCATTGTCAATGGGATGGTCAAATGAATACAGAAGACCTGCAGAGGTGCATCAGAATGTAAATCTGGTGACACAGGAAACGCTCAAAACATAGACAGTAGGAAGACTCAGTCTTCCTATACTTAAGTCGGCATTGTGTCTCTTTATATTTATTTCCGATGAAATTTCTGTGTTTCATCGTGAATGGGAAGGTCCAAGGGATACAGCAAACCTGCAGATGTGCATCGGAATGTAAAACTGGTGACACAGGATACGCTCAAAACATAGACAGTAGGAAGACTCAGTCTTCCTGCACTTAAGTCGGCATTGTGTCTCTTATATTTAATTCCGATCGAATTTCTGTGTTTCATTGTCAGTGGGAAGGTCCTAGGGATACAGTAAACCTGCAGAGGTGCATCGGAATGTAAAACTGGTGACACAGGAAACGCTCAAATTACAGACAGTAGTAAGACTCAGTCTTTCTGTACTTAAGTCGGCATTGTGTCTCTTATATTTAATTCCGATGCAATTTCTGTGTTTCATCGTCAACGGGAAGGTCCAAGGGATACTGTAAACCTGCAGAGATGCATCAGAATGTAAAACTGGTGACACAGGAAACGCTCAAGGCATAGACAGTAGGAAGACTCAGTCTTCCTGTACTTAAGTCGGCATTGTGTCTCTGATATTTAATTCCGATGCAATTTCTGTGTTTCATCGTCAATGGGAAGGTCCAAGGGATAAAGTAAACCTGCACAGGTGCGTCGGAATGTAAAACTAGTGACACAGGAAACGCTCAATTTATAGACAGTAGGAAGACTCAGTCTTCCTGTACTTAATTCGGCATTGTGTCTCTTATATTTATCTCCGATGAAATTTCTGTGTTTCATCGTGAATGGGAAGGTCCAAGGGATATAGTGAACCTGCAGAGGTGCATCGGAAAGTAAAACAGATGACACAGGAAACGCTCAAAACATAGACAGTAGGAAGACTCAGTCTTCCTGTACCTAAGTCGGCATTGTGTCTCTTATATTTAATTCCGATGCGATTTCTGTGTTTCATCGTCAATGGGAAGGTCCAAGGGATACAATAAACAGGCAGAGGTGCATCGGAATGTAAAACTGGTGACACAGGAAACGCTCAAAACATTGACCGTACGAAGTCTGTTTTCTTGTACTTAAGTGGGCATTGTGTCTCTTATATTTAATTTCGATGCAATTTCTGTGTTTCATCGTCAATGGGATGGTCCAAGGGATACAGGAAACCTGCAGAAGTGCATCGGAATGTAAAACTGGTGACACAGGAAACGCTCAAATCATAGACAGTAGGAAGACTCAGTCTTCCTGTACTTAAGTCGGCATTGTGTCTCTTATATTTAATTCCGATGCAATTTCTGTGTTTCATCGTCAATGGGAAGGTCCAAGGGATACAGTAAACCTGCAGAGGTAAATCGGAATGTAAAACTGATGACACAGGGAACGCTCAAAACATAGACAGTAGGAAGACTCAGTCTTTCTGTACTTAAGTCGGCATTGTGTCTCTTATATTTAATTCCGATGCAATTTCTGTGTTTCATCGTCACTGTGAAGGTCCAAGGAATACAGTAAACCTGTAGAGGTGCATCGGGATGTAAAACTGGTGACACAGGAAACGCTCAAATTACAGACAGTAGTAAGACTCAGTCTTTCTGTACTTAAGTCGGCATTGTGTCTCTTATATTTAATTCCGATGCAATTTCTGTGTTTCATCGTCAATGGGAAGGTCCAAGGGATACAGTAAACCTACAGAGGTGCATCGGAATGTTAAACTGGTGACACAGGAAACGCTCAAAACATAGACAGTAGGAAGACTCAGTCTTTCTGTACGTATGTCGGCATTGTGTCTCTTATATTTAATTCCGATGCAATTTCTGTGTTTCATCGTCAATGGGAAGGTCCAATGGATACAGTAAACCTGCAGAGGTGCATCAGAATGTAAAACTGGTGACACAGGAAACGCTCAAAACATAGACAGTAGGAAGACTCAGTCTTTCTGTACATAAGTCGGCATTGTGTCTGTTATATTTAATTCCGATGCGATTTCTGTGTTTCATCGTCAATGGGAAGGTCCAAGGGATACAATAAACAGGCAGAGGTGCATAGGAATGTAAAACTGGTGACACAGGAAACGCTCAAAACATTGACTGTACGAAGACTGTTTTCTTGTACATAAGTGGGCATTGTGTCTCTTATATTTAATTCCGATGCAATTTCTGTGTTTCATCGTCAATGGGAAGGTCCACGGGATACAGTAAACCGGCAGAGGTGCATCGGAATGTAAATCTGGTGACACAGGAAACGCTCAAAACATAGACAGTAGGAAGACTCAGTCTTCCTGTACTTAAGTCGGCATTGTGTCTCATATATTTAATTCCGATGAAATTTCAGTGTTTCATCGTGAATGGGAAGGTCCAAGGGATATAGTAAACCTGCAGAGGTGCATCGGAAAGTAAAACTGATGACACAGGAAACGCTCAAAGCATAGACAGTAGGAAGACTTAGTCTTCCAGTACTTAAGTCGGCATTGTGTCTCTTAAATTTAACTCCGATGCAATTTCTGTTTTTCATCGTCAATGGGAAGGTCCAAGGGATACAGTAAACCTGCAGAGGTGCATCGGAATGTAAAACTGATGACACGGGGAACGCTCAAAACATAGACAGTAGGAAGACTCAGTCTTTCTGTACTTAAGTCGGCATTGTGTCTCTATATTTAATTCCGATGCAATTTCTGTGTTTCATCGTCACTGTGAAGGTCCACCGAATACAGTAAACCTGTAGAGGTGCATCGGGATGTAAAACTGGTGACACAGGAAACGCTCAAATTACAGACAGTAGTAAGACTCAGTCTTTCTGTACTTAAGTCGGCATTGTGTCTCTTATATTTAATTCCGATGCAATTTCTGTGTTTCATCGTCAATAGGAAGGTCCAAGGGATACAGTAAACCTGCAGAGGTGCATCAGAATGTAAAACTGGTGACACAGGAAACGCTCAAAACATAGACAGTAGGTAGACTCAGTCTTCCTGTACTTAAGTCGGCATTGTGTCTCTTATATTTAATTCCGATGAAATTTCAGTGTTTCATCGTGAATGGGAAGGTCCAAGGGATATAGTAAACCTGCAGAGGTGCATCGGAAAGTAAAACTGATGACACAGGAAACGCTCAAAACACAGTCAGTAGGAAGACTTAGTCTTCCTGAACTTAAGTCGGCATTGTGTCTCTTAAATTTAATTCCGATGCAATTTCGGTTTTTCATCGTCAATGGGAAGGTCCAAGGGATACAGTAAACCTGTAGAGGTGCAACGGAAAGTAAAACAGATGACACAGGAAACGCTCAAAACATAGACAGTAGGAAGACTCAGTCTTCCTGTACCTAAGTCGGCATTGTGTCTCTTATATTTAATTCCGATGCGATTTCTGTGTTTCATCGTCAATGGGAAGGTCCAAGGGATACAATAAACAGGCAGAGGTGCATCGGAATGTAAAACTGGTGACACAGGAAACGCTCAAAACATTGACCGTACGAAGTCTGTTTTCTTGTACTTAAGTGGGCATTGTGTCTCTTATATTTAATTTCGATGCAATTTCTGTGTTTCATCGTCAATGGGATGGTCCAAGGGATACAGGAAACCAACAGAAGTGCATCGGAATGTAAAACTGGTGACACAGGAAACGCTCAAATCATAGACAGTAGGAAGACTCAGTCTTCCTGTACTTAAGTCGGCATTGTGTCTCTTATATTTAATTCCGATGCAATTTCTGTGTTTCATCGTCAATGGGAAGGTCCAAGGGATACAGTAAACCTGCAGAGGTAAATCGGAATGTAAAACTGATGACACAGGGAACGCTCAAAACATAGACAGTAGGAAGACTCAGTCATTCTGTACTTAAGTCGGCATTGTGTCTCTTATATTTAATTCCGATGCAATTTCTGTGTTTCATCGTCACTGTGAAGGTCCAAGGAATACAGTAAACCTGTAGAGGTGCATCGGGATGTAAAACTGGTGACACAGGAAACGCTCAAATTACAGACAGTAGTAAGACTCAGTCTTTCTGTACTTAAGTCGGCATTGTGTCTCTTATATTTAATTCCGATGCAATTTCTGTGTTTCATCGTCAATGGGAAGGTCCAAGGGATACAGTAAACCTACAGAGGTGCATCGGAATGTTAAACTGGTGACACAGGAAACGCTCAAAACATAGACAGTAGGAAGACTCAGTCTTTCTGTACGTATGTCGGCATTGTGTCTCTTATATTTAATTCCGATGCAATTTCTGTGTTTCATCGTCAATGGGAAGGTCCAATGGATACAGTAAACCTGCAGAGGTGCATCAGAATGTAAAACTGGTGACACAGGAAACGCTCAAAACATAGACAGTAGGAAGACTCAGTCTTTCTGTACATAAGTCGGCATTGTGTCTGTTATATTTAATTCCGATGCGATTTCTGTGTTTCATCGTCAATGGGAAGGTCCAAGGGATACAATAAACAGGCAGAGGTGCATAGGAATGTTAAACTGGTGACACAGGAAACGCTCAAAACATTGACTGTACGAAGACTGTTTTCTTGTACATAAGTGGGCATTGTGTCTCTTATATTTAATTCCGATGCAATTTCTGTGTTTCATCGTCAATGGGAAGGTCCACGGGATACAGTAAACCGGCAGAGGTGCATCGGAATGTAAATCTGGTGACACAGGAAACGCTCAAATTATAGACAGTAGGAAGACTCAATCTTCCTGTACTTAAGTCGAGATTGTGTCTCTTATATTTATTTCCGATGAAATTTCTGTGTTTCATCGTGAATGGGAAGGTCCAAGAGATATAGTAAACCTGCAGAGGGGCATAGGAAAGTAAATCTGATGACACAGGAAACGCTCAAAACATAGACAGTAGGAAGACTTAGTCTTCCTGTTCTTAAGTCGGCATTGTGTCTCTTATATTTCATTCCGATGCAATTTCTGTGTTTCATCGTCACTGTGAAGGTCCAAGGGATACAGTAAACCTGTAGAGGTGCATCGGGATGTAAAACTGGTGACACAGGAAACGCTCAAATTACAGACAGTAGTAAGACTCAGTCCTTCTGTACTTAAGTCGGCCATGTGTCTCTTATATTTAATTCCGATGCAATTTCTGTGTTTCATCGTCAATGGGAAGGTCCAAGGGATACAGTAAACCTGCAGACGTGCATCGGAATGTAAAACTGGTGACACAGGAAACGCTCAAAACATAGACAGTAGGAAGACTCAGTCTTCCTGTACTTAAGTCGGCATTGTGTCTCATATATTTAATTCCGATGAAATTTCAGTGTTTCATCGTGAATGGGAAGGTCCAAGGGATATAGTAAACCTGCAGAGGTGCATCGGAAAGTAAAACTGATGACACAGGAAACGCTCAAAGCATAGACAGTAGGAAGACTTAGTCTTCCAGTACTTAAGTCGGCATTGTGTCTCTTAAATTTAACTCCGATGCAATTTCTGTTTTTCATCGTCAATGGGAAGGTCCAAGGGATACAGTAATCCTGCAGAGGTGCATCGGAATGTAAAACTGATGACACGGGGAACGCTCAAAACATAGACAGTAGGAAGACTCAGTCTTTCTGTACTTAAGTCGGCATTGTGTCTCTATATTTAATTCCGATGCAATTTCTGTGTTTCATCGTCACTGTGAAGGTCCACCAAATACAGTAAACCTGTAGAGGTGCATCGGGATGTAAAACTGGTGACACAGGAAACGCTCAAATTACAGACAGTAGTAAGACTCAGTCTTTCTGTACTTAAGTCGGCATTGTGTCTCTTATATTTAATTCCGATGCAATTTCTGTGTTTCATCGTCAATAGGAAGGTCCAAGGGATACAGTAAACCTGCAGAGGTGCATCAGAATGTAAAACTGGTGACACAGGAAACGCTCAAAACATAGACAGTAGGTAGACTCAGTCTTCCTGTACTTAAGTCGGCATTGTGTCTCTTATATTTAATTCCGATGAAATTTCAGTGTTTCATCGTGAATGGGAAGGTCCAAGGGATATAGTAAACCTGCAGAGGTGCATCGGAAAGTAAAACTGATGACACAGGAAACGCTCAAAACACAGTCAGTAGGAAGACTTAGTCTTCCTGAACTTAAGTCGGCATTGTGTCTCTTAAATTTAATTCCGATGCAATTTCGGTTTTTCATCGTCAATGGGAAGGTCCAAGGGATACAGTAAACCTGTAGAGGTGCAACGGAATGTCAAACTGATGACACAGGGAACGCTCAAAACATAGACAGTAGGAAGACTCAGTCTTTCTGTACTTATGGCGGCATTGTGTCTCTTATATTTAATTCCGATGCAATTTCTGTGTTTCATCGTCAATGGGAAGGTCCAATGGATACAGTAAACCTGCAGAGGCGCATCAGAATGTAAAACTGGTGACACAGGAAACGCTCAAAGCATAGACAGTAGGAAGACTCAGTCTTTCTGTACATAAGTCGGATTTGTGTCTGTTATATTTTATTTCGATGCGATTTTTGTGTTTCATCGTCAATGGGAAGGTCCAAGGGATACAATAAACAGGCAGAGGTGCATAGGAATGTAAAACTGGTGACACAGGAAACGCTCAAAACATTGACTGTACGAAGACTGTTTTCTTGTACATAAGTGGGCATTGTGTCACTTATATTTAATTCCGATGCAATTTCTGTGTTTCATCGTCAATGGGAAGGTCCACGGGATACAGTAAACCGGCAGAGGTGCATGGGAATGTAAATCTGGTGACACAGGAAACGCTCAAATTATAGACAGTAGGAATACTCAATCTTCCTGTACTTAAGTCGGCATTGTGTCTCTTATATTTATTTCCGATGAAATTTCTGTGTTTCATCGTGAATAGGAAGGTCCAAGAGATATAGTAAACCTGCAGAGGTGCATAGGAAAGTAAATCTGAAGACACAGGAAACACTCAAAACATAGACAGTAGGAAGACTTAGTCTTCCTGTTCTTAAGTCGGCATTGTGTCTCTTATATTTAATTCCGACGCAATTTCTGTGTTTCATCGTCTCTGTGAAGGTCCAAGGGATACAGTAAACCTGTAGAGGTGCATCGGGATGTAAAACAGGTGACACAGGAAACGCTCAAATTACAGACAGTAGTAAGACTCAGTCCTTCTGTACTTAAGTCGGCCATGTGTCTCTTATATTTAATTCCGATGCAATTTCTGTGTTTCATCGTCAATGGGAAGGTCCAAGGGATACAGTAAACCTGCAGACGTGCATCGGAATGTAAAACTGGTGACACAGGAAACGCTCAAAACATAGACAGTAGGAAGACTCAGTCTTCCTGTACTTAAGTCGGCATTGTGTCTCATATATTTAATTCCGATGAAATTTCAGTGTTTCATCGTGAATGGGAAGGTCCAAGGGATATAGTAAACCTGCAGAGGTGCATCGCAAAGTAAAACTGATGACACAGGAAACGCTCAAAGCATAGACAGTAGGAAGACTTAGTCTTCCTGTACTTAAGTCGGCATTGTGTCTCTTAAATATAATTCCGATGCAATTTCTGTTTTTCATCGTCAATGGGAAGGTCCAAGGGATACAGTAAACCTGCAGAGGTGCATCGGAATGTAAAACTGATGACACAGGGAACGCTCAAAACAAAGACAGTAGGAAGACTCAGTCTTTCTGTACTTAAATCGGCATTGTGTCTCTTATATTTAAGTCCGATGCAATTTCTGAGTTTCATCGTCAATGGGAAGGTCCAATGGGTACAGTAAACCTGCAGAGGTGCATCAGAATGTAAAACTGGTGACACAGGAAACGCTCAAAACACAGACAGTAGGAAGACTCAGTCTTTCTGTACATAAGTCGGCATTGTGTCTGTTATATTTAATTCCGATGCGATTTCTGTGTTTCATCGTCAATGGGAAGGTCCAAGGGATACAATAAACAGGCAGAGGTGCATCGGAATGTAAAACTGGTGACACAGTAAACGCTCAAAACATTATCCGTACGAAGACTGTTTTCTTGTACTTAAGTGGGCCTTGTGTCTCTTATATTTAATTTCGATGCAATTTCTGTGTTTCATCGTCAATGGGATGGTCCAAGGGATACAGGAAACCTGCAGAGGTGCATCGGAATGTAAAACTGGTGACACAGGAAACGCTCAAATCATAGACAGTAGGAGGACTCAGTCTTCCTGTACTTAAGTCGGCATTGTGTGTCTTATATTTAATTCCGATGCAATTTCTGTGTTTCATCGTCAATGGGAAGGTCCACGGGATACAGTAAACCGGCAGAGGTGCATCGGAATGTAAAACTGGTGACACAGGAAACGCTCAAATCATAGACAGTAGGAAGACTCAGTCTTCCTGTACTTAAGTCGGCATTGTGTGTCTTATATTTAATTCCGATGTAATTTCTGTGTTTCATCGTCAATGGGAAGCTCCACGGGATACAGTAAACCTGCAGAGGTGCATCGGAATGTAAATCTGGTGACACAGGAAACGCTCAAATCATGGACAGTAGGAAGACTCAGTATTCCTATACTTAAGTCGGCATTGTGTCTCTTTATATTTATTTCCGATGAAATTTCTGTGTTTCATCTTGAATGGGAAGGTCCAAGGGATACAGCAAACCTGCAGATGTGCATCGGAATGTAAAACTGGTGACACAGGAAACGCTCAAAGCATAGACAGTAGGAAGACTCAGTCTTCCTGCACTTAAGTCGGCATTGTGTCTCTTATATTTAATTCCGATGCAATTTCTGTGTTTCATTGTCAATGGGATGGTCAAATGGATACAGAAGACCTGCTGAGGTGCATCAGAATGTAAATCTGGTGACACAGGAAACGCTCAAAACATAGACAGTAGGAAGACTCAGTCTTCCTATACTTAAGTCGGCATTGTGTCTCTTTATATTTATTTCCGATGAAATTTCTGTGTTTCATCGTGAATGGGAAGGTCCAAGGGATACAGCAAACCTGCAGATGTGCATCGGAATGTAAAACTGGTGACACAGGATACGCTCAAAACATAGACAGTAGGAAGACTCAGTCTTCCTGCACTTAAGTCGGCATTGTGTCTCTTATATTTAATTCCGATCGAATTTCTGTGTTTCATTGTCAGTGGGAAGGTCCTAGGGATACAGTAAACCTGCAGAGGTGCATCGGAATGTAAAACTGGTGACACAGGAAACGCTCTAATTGTAGACGAGAGGAAGACTCAGTCATCCTGTACTTAAGTCGGCATTGTGTCTCTTATATTTAATTCCGATGCAATTTCTGTGTTTCATCGTCAACTTGAAGGTCCAAGGGATACAGTAAACCTGCAGAGATGCATCAGAATGTAAAACTGGTGACACAGGAAACGCTCAAGGCATAGACAGTAGGAAGACTCAGTCTTCCTGTACTTAAGTCGGCATTGTGTCTCTGATATTTAATACCGATGCAATTTCTGTGTTTCATCGTCAATGGGAAGGTCCAATGGATAAAGTAAACCTGCACAGGTGCGTCGGAATGTAAAACTGGTGACACAGGAAACGCTCAAATTATAGACAGTAGGAAGACTCAGTCTTCCTGTACTTAAGTCGGCATTGTGTCTCTTATATTTAATTCCGATGCAATTTCTGTGTTTCATTGTCAATGGGATGGTCAAATGGATACAGAAGACCTGCTGAGGTGCATCAGAATGTAAAACTGGTGACACAGGAAACGCTCTAATTGTAGACGAGAGGAAGACTCAGTCATCCTATACTTAAGTCGGCATTGTGTCTCTTATATTTAATTCCGATGCAATTTCTGTGTTTCATCGTCAACGGGAAGGTCCAAGGGATACAGTAAACCTGCAGAGATGCATCAGAATGTAAAACTGGTGACACAGGAAACGCTCAAGGCATAGACAGTAGGAAGACTCAGTCTTCCTGTACTTAAGTCGGCATAGTGTCTCTGATATTTAATTCCGATGCAATTTCTGTGTTTCATCGTCAATGGGAAGGTCCAAGGGATAAAGTAAACCTGCACAGGTGCGTCGGAATGTAAAACTAGTGACACAGGAAACGCTCAATTTATAGACAGTAGGAAGACTCAGTCTTCCTGTACTTAATTCGGCATTGTGTCTCTTATATTTATCTCCGATGAAATTTCTGTGTTTCATCGTGGATGGGAAGGTCCAAGGGATATAGTGAACCTGCAGAGGTGCATCGGAAAGTAAAACAGATGACACAGGAAACGCTCAAAACATAGACAGTAGGAAGACTCAGTCTTCCTGTACCTAAGTCGGCATTGTGTCTCTTATGTTTCATTCCCATGCAATTTCTGTGTTTCATCGTCAATGGGAAGGTCCAAGGGATACAGTAAACCGTCAGAGGTGCATCGGAATGTAAAACTAGTGACACAGGAAACGCTCAAAACATAGACAGTAGGAAGACTCAGTCTTCCTGTACTTAAGTCGGCATTGTGTCTCTTATATTTAATTCCGATGGAATTTCTGTATTTCATTGTCAGTGTGAACCTCCATGGGATACAGTAAACCTGCAGAGGTGCATCGGAATGTAAAACTGGTGACACAGGAAACGCTCTTATTATTGACAAGTGGAAGACTCCGTCATCCTGTACTGAAGTCGGCATTGTGTGTCTTATATTTAATTACGATGTAATTTCTGTGTTTCATCGTCAAAGGGAAGCTCCACGGGATACAGTAAACCTGCAGAGGTGCATCGGAATGTAAATCTGGTGACACAGGAAACGCTCAAATCATAGACAGTAGGAAGACTCAGGCTTCCTATACTTAAGTCGGCATTGTGTCTCTTTATATTTATTTCCGATGAAATTTCTGTGTTTCATCGTGAATGGGAAGGTCCAAGGGATGTAGTAAACCTGCAGAGGTGCATCGGAAAGTAAAACTGATGACACAGGAAACGCTCAAAACATAGACAGTAGGAAGACTTAGTCTTCCTGTACTTAAGTCGTCATTGTGTCTCTTATATTTAATTCCGATTCAATTTCTGTGTTTCATCGTCACTGTGAAGGTCCAAGGGATACAGTAAACTTGTAGAGGTGCATCGAAATGTAAAACTGGTGACACAGGAAACGCTCAAATTGTAGACAGTAGTAAGACTCAGTCTTCCTGTACTTAAGTCGGCATTGTGTCTCTTATATTTAATTCCGATGAAATTTCTGTGTTTCATCGTCAATTGGAAGGTCCAAGGGATACAGCAAACTTGCAGATGTGCATCGGAATGTAAAACTGGTGACTCAGGAAACGCTCAAAACATAGACAGTAGGAAGACTCAGTCTTCCTACACTTAAGTCGGCATTGTGTCTCTTATATTTAATTCCGATGGAATTTCTGTGTTTCATTGTCAGTGGGAAGGTCCAAGGGATACAGTAAACCTGCAGAGGTGCATCGGAATGTAAAACTGGTGACACAGGAAACGCTCTAATTGTAGACGAGAGGAAGACTCAGTCATCCTGTACTTAAGTCGGCATTGTGTCTCTTATATTTAATTCCGATGCAATTTCTGTGTTTCATCGTCAACTTGAAGGTCCAAGGGATACAGTAAACCTGCAGAGATGCATCAGAATGTAAAACTGGTGACACAGGAAACGCTCAAGGCATAGACAGTAGGAAGACTCAGTCTTCCTGTACTTAAGTCGGCATTGTGTCTCTTATATTTAATTCCGATTCAATTTCTGTGTTTCATCGTCACTGTGAAGGTCCAAGGGATACAGTAAACCTGTAGAGGTGCATCGAAATCTAAAACTGGTGACACAGGAAACGCTCAAATTATAGACAGTAGTAAGACTCAGTCTTCCTGTACTTAAGTCGGCATTGTGTCTCTTATATTTAATTCCGATGCAATTTCTGTGTTTCATCGTCAATGGGAAGGTCCAAGGGATACAGCAAACCTGCAGATGTGCATCGGAATGTAAAACTGGTGACACAGGAAACGCTCAAACATAGACAGTAGGAAGACTCAGTCTTCCTATACTTAAGTCGGCATTGTGTCTCTTATATTTATTTCCGATGAAATTTCTGCGTCTCATCGTGAATGGGAAGGTCCAAGGGATATAGTAAACCGGCATAGGTGCATCGGAATGTAAAATTGGCGACACAGGAAACGCTCAAAACATAGACCGTAAGAAGACTCACTTTTCTTGTACTTAAGTCGGCGTTGTGTCTCTTATATTTAAATTCCGATGCAATTTCTGTGTTTCATCGTCAATGGGAAGGTCCAAGGGATACATTAAACCTGCAGAGGTGCATCGGAATGTAAATCTGGTGACACAGGAAACGCTCAAATCATAGACAGTAGGAAGACTCAGTCTTCCTGTACTTAAGTCGGCATTGTGTCTCTTATATTTAATTCCGATGCAATTTCTGTGTTTCATCGTCAATGGGAAGGTCCAAGGGATACAGTAAACCTGCAGAGGTGCATCGGAATGTATAACTGATGACACAGGAAACGCTCAAAATATAGACAGTAGAAAGACTTAGTCTTCCTGTACTTAAGTCGGCATTGCGTCTCTTATATTTAATTCCGATGCAATTTCTGTTTTTCATCGTCAATGGGAAGGTCCAATGGATACGGTAAACACTGCAGAGGTGAATCGGAATGTAAAACTGGTGACTCAGGAAACGCTCAAAACATTGACAGTAGGAAGACTCAGTCTTCCTGTACTTAAGTCGGCATTGTGTCTCTTATATTTAAATTCGATGCAATTTGTGTGTTTCATCGCCAATGGGAAGGTCCAATGGATACAGTAAACCTGCAGAGGTGCATCGGAATGTAAAACTGGTGACACAGGAAACGCTCAAAACATTGACTGTAAGAAGACTGTTTTCTTGTACTTAAGTCGGCATTGTGTCTCTTATATTTAATTCCGATGCAATTTCTGTGTTTCATCGTCACTGTGAAGGGCCAAGGGATACAGAAAATCTGTAGAGGTGCATCGGAATGTAAAACTGGTGATACAGGAAACGCTCAAATTATAGACAGTAGGAAGACTCAGTCTTCCTGTACTTAAGTCGGCATTGTGTCTCTTATATGTAATTCCGATGCAATTTCTGTGTTTCATCGTCAATGGGAAGGTCCAAGGGATACAGTAAACCTGCAGAGGTGCATCGAAATGTAAAACTAGTGACACAGGAAACGTTAAAAACATAGACAGTAGGATGACTCAGTCTTCTTGTACTTAAGTCGGCATTGTGTCTCTTATATTTAATTCCGATACGATTTCTGTGTTTCATCGACAATGGGAAGGGTCAAGGGATACAGTAAACCGGCATAGGTGCATCGGAATGTAAAATTGGCGACACAGGAAACGCTCAAAACATAGACCGTAAGAAGACTCACTTTTCTTGTACTTAAGTCGGCGTTGTGTCTCTTATATTTAACTTCCGATGCAATTTCTGTGTTTCATCGTGAATGGGAAGGTCCAAGGGATACATTAAACCTGCAGAGGTGCATCGGAAAGTAAAACTGGTGACACAGGAAACGCTCAAATCATAGACAGTAGGAAGACTCAGTCTTCCTGTACTTAAGTCGGCATTGTGTCTCTTATATTTAATTCCGATGCAATTTCTGTGTTTCATCGTCAATGGGAAGGTCCAATGGATACAGTAAACTCTGCAGAGGTGAATCGGAATGTACAACTGGTGACTCAGGAAACGCTCAAAACATTGACAGTAGGAAGACTCAGTCTTCCTTTACTTAAGTCGGCATTGTGTCTCTTATATTTAAATTCGATGCAATTTGTGTGTTTCATCGCCAATGGGAAGGTCCAATGGATACAGTAAACCTGCAGAGGTGCATCGGAATGTAAAACTGGTGACACAGGAAACGCTCAAAACATTGACTGTAAGAAGACTGTTTTCTTGTACTTAAGTCGGCATTGTGTCTCTTATATTTAATTCCGTTGCAATTTCTGTGTTTCATCGTCACTGTGAAGGGCCAAGGGATACAGAAAATCTGTAGAGGTGCATCGGAATGTAAAACTGGTGATACAGGAAACGCTCAAATTATAGACAGTAGGAAGACTCAGTCTTCCTGTACTTAAGTCGGCATTGTGTCTCTTATATTTAATTCCGATGCAATTTCTGTGTTTCATCGTCAATGGGAAGGTCCAAGGGATACAGTAAACCTGCAGAGGTGCATCGAAATGTAAAACTAGTGACACAGGAAACGTTAAAAACATAGACAGTAGGATGACTCAGTCTTCTTGTACTTAAGACGGCATTGTGTCTCTTATATTTAATACCGATTCAATTTCTGTGTTTCATCGTGAATGGGAAGGTCCAAGGGATACAGTAAACCTGCAGAGGTGCATCGGAGTGTAAAACTGGTGACACAGTAAACGCTCAAAACATAGACCGTAAGAAGACTCACTTTTCTTGTAGTTAAGTCGGCGTTGTGTCTCTTATATTTAAATTCCGATGCAATTTCTGTGTTTCATCGTGAATGGGAAGGTCCAAGGGATACAGTAAACCTGGAGAGGTGCATCGGAATGTAAAACTGGTGACTCAGGGAACGCTAAAATCATAGACAGTAGGAAGACTCAGTCTTCCTGTACTTAAGTAGGCATTGTGTCTCTTAAATTTAACTCCGATGCAATTTCTGTGTTTCATCGTCAATGGGAAGGTCCAAGGGATACAGTAAACCTGCAGAGGTGCATCAGAATGTAAAACTGGTGACACAGGAAACGCTCAAAACATAGACAGTACGAAGACTCAGTCTTCCTGTACTTAAGTCGGCATTGTGTCTCTTATATTTAAATTCGATGCAATTTGTGTGTTTCATCGCCAATGGGAAGGTCCAAGGGATACAGTAAACCTGCAGAGGTGCATCGGAATGTAAAACTGGTGACACAGGAAACGCTCAAAACATTGACTGTAAGAAGACTGTTTTCTTGTACTTAAGTCGGCATTGTGTCTCTTATATTTAATTCCGATGCAATTTCTGTGTTTCATTGTCACTGTGAAGGTCCAAGGGATACAGAAAACCTGTAGAGGTGCATCGGAATGTAAAACTGGTGATACAGGAAGCGCTCAAATTATAGACAGTAGGAAGACTCAGTCTTCCTGTACTTAAGTCGGCATTGTGTCTCTTATATTTAATTCCGATTCAATTTCTGTGTTTCATCGTCAATGGGAAGGTCCAAGTGATACAGTAATCCTGCTGAGGTGCATCGGAATGTAAAACTGGTGACACAGGAAACGCTCAAATCATAGACAGTAGGAAGACTCAGTCTTCCTGTACTTAAGTCGGCATTGTGTCTCTTATATTTATTTCCGATGAATTTCTGTGTTTCATTGTCAATGGGAAGGTCCAAGGGATATAGTAAACCTGCAGAGGTGCATCGGAAAGTAAAACTGATGACACAGGAAACGCTCAAAACATAGACAGTAGGAAGACTTAGTATTCCTGTACTTAAGTCGGCATTGTGTCTCTTATATTTAATTCCGATGCAATTTCTGAGTTTCATCGTCACTGTGAAGGTCCAAGGGATACAGTAAAACTGTACAGGTGCATCGGAATGTAAAACTGGTGACACAGGAAACGCTCAAATTATAGACAGTAGGAAGACTCAGTCTTCCTGTACTTAAGTATGAATTGTGTCTCTTATATTTAATTCCAATGCAATTTCTGTGTTTCATCGTCAATGGGAAGGTCCAAGGGATACAGTAAACCTGCAGAGGTGCATCGTAATGTAAAACTAGTGACACAGGAAACGCTCAAACATAGACAGTAGGAAGACTCAGTCTTCCTGTACTTAAGTTGGCATTGTGTCTCTTATATTTAATTCCGATGCAATTTCTGTGTTTCATCGTGAATGGGAAGGTCCAAGGGATACAGTAAACCTGCAGAGGTGCATCGGAATGTATAACTGGTGACACAGGAAACGCTCAAAGCATAGACAGTAGGAAGACTCAGTCTTCCTGTACTTAAGTCGGCATTGTGTCTCTTATATTTATTTTCGATGAAATTTCTGTGTTTCATAGTGAATGGGGAGGTCCAAGGGATATAGTAAACCTGCAGAGTTGCATCAGAAAGTAAAACTAATGACACAGGAAACGCTCAAAACATAGACAGTAGGAAGACTTAGTCTTCCTGTACTTAAGTCGGCATTTTGTCTCTTATATTTAATTCCGATGCAATTTCTGTGTTTCATCGTCACTGTGAAGGTCCAAGGGGTACAGTAAAACTGTACAGGTGCATCGGAATGTAAAACTGGTGACAGAGGAAACGCTCAAATTATAGACAGTAGGAAGACTCAGTCTTCCTGTACTTAAGTCGGCTTTGTGTCTCTTATATTTAAATTCGATGCAATTTGTGTGTTTCATAGCCAATGGGGAGGTCCAAGGGATACAGTAAACCTGCAGCGACGCATCGGAATGTAAAACTGGTGACACAGGAAACGCTCAAAACATTGACTGTAAGAAGACTGTTTCCTTGTACTTAAGTCGGCATTGTGTCTCTTATATTTAATTCCGATGCACATTCTGTGTTTCATTGCCACTGTGAAGGTCCAAGGGATACAGAAAACCTGTAGAGGTGCATCGGAATGTAAAACTGGTGATACAGGAAACGCTCAAATTATAGACAGTAGAAGACTCAGTCTTCCTGTACTTATGTCGGCATTGTGTCTCTTATATTTAATTCCGATGCAATTTCTGTGTTTCATCGTCAATGGGAAGGTCCAAGGGATACAGTAAACCTGCAGAGCTGCATCGGAGTGTAAAACTGGTGACACAGGAAACGCTCAAAACATAGCCAGTAGGAAGACTTAGTCTTCTTGTACCTAAGTCGGCATTGTGTCACTTAAATTTAATTCCGGTGCAATTTCTGTTTTTCATCGTCAATGGGAAGGTCCAAGGGATACAGTAAACCTGCAGAGGTGCATCGGAATGTAAAACTGATGACACAGGAAACGCTCAAAACATAGACAGTAGGAAGACTCAGTCTTCCTGTACTTAAGTCGGCATTGTGTCTCTTATATTTAATTCCGATGCGATTTCTGTGTTTCATCGACAATGGGAAGGTCCAAGGGATACAGTAAACCGGCAGAGGTGCATCGGAATGTAAAACTGGTGACACAGGAAACGCTCAAATCATAGACAGTAGGAAGACTCAGTCTTCCTGTACTTAAGTCGGCATTGTGTCTCTTATATTTATTTCCGATGAATTTCTGTGTTTCATTGTCAATGGGAAGGTCCAAGGGATATAGTAAACCTGCAGAGGTGCATCGGAAAGTAAAACTGATGACACAGGAAACGCTCAAAACATAGACAGTAGGAAGACTTAGTCTTCCTGTACTTAAGTCGGCATTGTGTCTCTTATATTTAATTCCGATGCAATTTCTGAGTTTCATCGTCACTGTGAAGGTCCAAGGGATACAGTAAAACTGTACAGGTGCATCGGAATGTAAAACTGGTGACACAGGAAACGCTCAAATTATAGACAGTAGGAAGACTCAGTCTTCCTGTACTTAAGTATGAATTGTGTCTCTTATATTTAATTCCAATGCAATTTCTGTGTTTCATCGTCAATGGGAAGGTCCAAGGGATACAGTAAACCTGCAGAGGTGCATCGTAATGTAAAACTAGTGACACAGGAAACGCTGAAACATAGACAGTAGGAAGACTCAGTCTTCCTGTACTTAAGTTGGCATTGTGTCTCTTATATTTAATTCCGATGCAATTTCTGTGTTTCATCGTCAATGGGAAGGTCCAAGGGATACAGTAAACCTGCAGAGGTGCATCGGAATGTATAACTGGTGACACAGGAAACGCTCAAAGCATAGACAGTAGGAAGACTCAGTCTTCCTGTACTTAAGTCGGCATTGTGTCTCTTATATTTATTTTCGATGAAATTTCTGTGTTTCATCGTGAATGGGGAGGTCCAAGGGATATAGTAAACCTGCAGAGTTGCATCAGAATGTAAAACTAATGACACAGGAAACGCTCAAAACATAGACAGTGGGAAGACTTAGTCTTCCTGTACTTAAGTCGGCATTTTGTCTCTTATATTTAATTCCGATGCAATTTCTGTGTTTCATCGTCACTGTGAAGGTCCAAGGGGTACAGTAAAACTGTACAGGTGCATCGGAATGTAAAACTGGTGACAGAGGAAACGCTCAAATTATAGACAGTAGGAAGACTCAGTCTTCCTGTACTTAAGTCGGCTTTGTGTCTCTTATATTTAAATTCGATGCAATTTGTGTGTTTCATAGCCAATGGGGAGGTCCAAGGGATACAGTAAACCTGCAGCGGCGCATCGGAATGTAAAACTGGTGACACAGGAAACGCTCAAAACATTGACTGTAAGAAGACTGTTTCCTTGTACTTAAGTCGGCATTGTGTCTCTTATATTTAATTCCGATGCACATTCTGTGTTTCATTGCCACTGTGAAGGTCCAAGGGATACAGAAAACCTGTAGAGGTGCATCGGAATGTAAAACTGGTGATACAGGAAACGCTCAAATTATAGACAGTAGAAGACTCAGTCTTCCTGTACTTATGTCGGCATTGTGTCTCTTATATTTAATTCCGATGCAATTTCTGTGTTTCATCGTCAATGGGAAGGTCCAAGGGATACAGTAAACCTGCAGAGCTGCATCGGAGTGTAAAACTGGTGACACAGGAAACGCTCAAAACATAGCCAGTAGGAAGATTTAGTCTTCTTGTACTTAAGTCGGCATTGTGTCACTTAAATTTAATTCGGGTGCAATTTCTGTTTTTCATCGTCAATGGGAAGGTCCAAGGGATACAGTAAACCTGCAGAGGTGCATCGGAATGTAAAACTGATGACACAGGAAACGCTCAAATCATAGACAGTAGGAAGACTCAGTCTTCCTGTACTTAAGTCGGCATTGTGTCTCTTATATTTAATTCCGATGCGATTTCTGTGTTTCATCGACAATGGGAAGGTCCAAGGGATACAGTAAACCGGCAGAGGTGCATCGGAATGTAAAACTGGTGACACAGGAAACGCTCAAATCATAGACAGTAGGAAGACTCAGTCTTGCTGTACTTAAGTCGGTATTGTGTCTCTTATATTTATTTCCGATGAAATTTCTATGTTTCATCGTCAATGGGAAGGTCCAAGGGATATAGAAAAGCTGCAGAGGTGCATCGGAAAGTAAAACTGATGACACAGGAAACGCTCAAAACATAGACAGTGGGAAGACTCAGTCTTCCTGTACTTAAGTCGGCATTGTGTCTCTTATATTTAATTCCGATGCAATTTCTGTGTTTCATCATTACTGTGAAGGTCCAAGGGATACAGTAAACCTGTACAGGTGCATCGGAATGTAAAACTGGTGACACAGGAAACGCTCAAATTATAGACAGTAGGAAGACTCCGTCTTCCTGTACTTAAGTCGGCATTGTGTCTCTTATATTTATTTCCGATGATATTTCTGTGTTTCATCGTGAATGGGAAGGTCCAAGGGATATAGTAAACCTGCAGAGGTGCATCGGAAAGCAAAACTGATGACACAGGAAACGCTCAAAACATAGACAGTAGGAAGACTTAGTCTTCCTGTACTTAAGTCGGCATTGCGTCTCTTATATTTAATTCCGATGCAATTTCTGTTTTTCATCGTCAATGGGAAGGTCCAATGGATACAGTAAACCTGCAGAGGTGCATCGAAATGTAAAACTAGTGACACAGGAAACGTTAAAAACATAGACAGTAGGAAGACTCAGTCTTCTTGTACTTAAGTCGGCATTGTGTCTCTTATATTTAATACCGATTCAATTTCTGTGTTTCATCGTGAATGGGAAGGTCCAAGGGATACAGTAAACCTGCAGAGGTGCATCGGAATGTAAAACTGGTGACACAGTAAACGCTCAAAACATAGACCGTAAGAAGACTCACTTTTCTTGTACTTAAGTCGGCGTTGTGTCTCTTATATTTAAATTCCGATGCAATTTCTGTGTTTCATCGTGAATGGGAAGGTCCAAGGGATACAGTAAACCTGGAGAGGTGCATCGGAATGTAAAACTGGTGACACAGGAAACGCTCAAATCATAGACAGTAGGAAGACTCAGTCTTCCTGTACTTAAGTAGGCATTGTGTCTCTTAAATTTAACTCCGATGCAATTTCTGTGTTTCATCGTCAATGGGAAGGTCCAAGGGATACAGTAAACCTGCAGAGGTGCATCGGAATGTAAAACTGGTGACACAGGAAACGCTCAAATCATAGACAGTAGGAAGACTCAGTCTTCCTGTACTTAAGTCGGCATTGTGTCTCTTATATATAATTCCGATGCAATTTCTGTGTTTCATCGTCAATGGGAAGGTCCAAGGGATACAGTAAACCTGCAGAGGTGCATCGGAATGTAAAACTGGTGACACACGAAACGCTCAAAACATTGACAGTAGGAAGACTCAGTCTTGCTGTACTTAAGTCGGCATTGTGTCTCTTATAATTATTTCCGATGCAAGTTCTGTATTTCATCGTAAATGGGAAGGTCCAAGGGATACAGTAAACCTGCAGGGGTGCATCTAAATGTAAAACTAGTGACACAGGATACGTTAAAAACATAGACAGTAGGAAGACTCAGTCTTCTTGTACTTATGTCGGCATTGTGTCTCTTATATTTAATTCCGATTCAATTTCTGTGTTTCATCGTGAATGGGAATGTCCAAGGGATACAGTAAACCTGCAGAGGTGCATCGGAGTGTAAAACTGGTGACAAAGGAAACGCTCAAAACATGGCCAGTAGGAGGACTCAGTCTTCCTGTACTTAAGTCGGCATTGTGTCTCTTATATTTAATTCCGATGAAATTTCTGTGTTTCATCGTCAATGGGAAGGTCCGAGGGATATAGTAAACCTGCAGAGGTGCATCGGAAAGTAAAACTGATGACACAGGAAACGCTCAAAACATAGACAGTAGGAAGACTTAGTCTTGCTGTACTTAAGTCGGCATTGTGTCTCTTATATTTAATTCCGATGCAATTTCTGTGTTTCATCGTCACTGTGAAGGTCCAAGGGATACAGTAAAACTGTACATTTGCATCGGAATGTAAAACTGGTGACACAGGAAACGCTCAAATTATAGACTGTAGGAAGACTCAGTCCTCCTGTACTTAAGTCGGAATTGTGTCTCTTATATTTAATTCCAATGCAATTTCTGTGTTTCATCGTCAATGGGAAGGTCCAAGGGATACAGTAAACCTGCAGAGGTGCATCGGAATGTAAAACTAGTGACACAGGAAACGCTCAAACATAGACAGTAGGAAGACTCAGTCTTCCTGTACTTAAGTCGGCATTGTGTCTCTTATATTTAATTCCGATGCAATATCTGTGTTTCATCGTCAATGGGAAGGTCCAAGGGATACAGTAAACCTGCAGAGGTGCATCGGAATGTATAACTGGTGACACAGGAAACGCTCAAAGCATAGACAGTAGGAAGAATCAGTCTTCCTGTACTTAAGTCGGCATTCTGTCTCTTATATTTATTTCCGATGAAATTTCTGTGTTTCATCGTCAATGGGAAGGTCCAAGGGATATAGTAAACCTGCAGAGGTGCATCGGAAAGTAAAACTGATGACACAGGAAACGCTCAAAACATAGACAGTAGGAAGACTTAGTCTTCCTGTACTTAAGTCGGCATTTTGTCTCTTATATTTAATTCCGATGCAATTTCTGTGTTTCATCGTCACTGTGAAGGTCCAAGGGGTACAGTGAAACTGTACAGGTGCATCGGAATGTAAAACTGGTGACTCAGGAAACGCTCAAATTATAGACAGTAGGAAGACTCAGTCTTCCTGTAGTTAAGTCGGCTTTGTGTCTCTTATATTTAAATTCGATGCAATTTGTGTGTTTCATAGCCAATGGGAAGGTCCAAGGGATACGGTAAACCTGCAGCGGTGCATCGGAATGTAAAACTGGTGACACAGGAAACGCTCAAAACATTGACTGTAAGAAGACTGTTTTCTTGTACTTAAGTCGGCATTGTGTCTCTTATATTTAATTCCGATGCATATTCTGTGTTTCATTGCCACTGTGAAGGTCCATGGGATACAGAAAACCTGTAGAGGTGCATCGGAATGTAAAACTGGTGATACAGGAAACGCTCAAATTATAGACAGTAGGAAGACTCAGTCTTCCTGTACTTAAGTCGGCATTGTGTCTCTTATATTTAATTCCGATGCAATTTCTGTGTTTCATCGTCAATGGGAAGGTCCAAGGGATACAGTAAACCTGCAGAGCTGCATCGGAGTGTAAAACTGGTGACACAGGAAACGCTCAAAACATAGCCAGTAGGAAGACTTAATCTTCTTGTACTTAAGTCGGCATTGTGTCTCTTATATTTAATTCCGATGCGATTTCTGTGTTTCATCAACAATGGGAAGGTCCAAGGGATACAGTAAACCGGCAGAGGTGCATCGGAATGTAAAACTGGTGACACAGGAAACGCCCAAATCATAGACAGTAGGAAGACTGAGTCTTGCTGTACTTAAGTCGGTATTGTGTCTCTTATATTTATTTCCGATGAAATTTCTGTGTTTCATCGTCAATGGGAAGGTCCAAGGGATATAGTAAACCTGCAGAGGTGCATCGGAAAGTAAAACTGATGACACAGGAAACGCTCAAAACATAGACAGTGGGGAGACTTAGTCTTCCTGTACTTAAGTCGGCATTGTGTCTCTTATATTTAATTCCGATGCAATTTCTGTGTTTGAACGTCAATGGGAAGGTCCAATGGATACAGTAAACCTGCAGAGGTGCATCGGAATGTAAAACGGGTGACACAGGAAACGCTCAAAACATTGACAGTAGGAAGACTCAGTCTTCCTGTACTTAAGTCGGCATCGTGTCTCTTATAATTATTTCCGATGCAATTTCTGTGTTTCATCGTGAATGGGAAGGTCCAAGGGATACAGTAAACCTCCAGAGGTGCATCGGAGTGTAAAACTGGTGACACAGGAAACGCTCAAAACATAGCCAGTAGGAAGACTCAGTCTTCCTGTACTTAAGTCGGCATTGTGTCTCTTATATTTAATTCCGATGCAATTTCTGTGTTTCATCGTCAATGGGAAGGTCCAAGGGATACAGTAAACCTGCAAAGGTGCATCGGAATGTAACACTGGTGACACAGGAAACGCTCAAATCATAGACAGTAGGAAGACTCAGTCTTGCTGTACTTAAGTCGGCATTGTGTCTCTTATATTTATTTCCGATGAAATTTCTGTGTTTCATCGTCAATGGGAAGGTCCAAGGGATATAGTAAACCTCCAGAGCTGCATCGGAAAGTAAAACTGATGACACAGGAAACGCTCAAGACATAGACAGTAGGAAGACTTAGTCTTCCTGTACTTAAGTCGGCATTGTGTCTCTTATATTTAATTCCGATGCAATTTCTGTGTTTCATCGTCACTGTGAAGGTCCAAGGGATACAGTAAAACTGTACAGGTGCATCGGAATGTAAAACTGGTGACACAGGAAACGCTCAAATTATTGACAGTAGGAAGACTCAGTCTTCCTGTACTTAAGTCGGAATTGTGTCTCTTATATTAAATTCCGAGGCAATTTCTGTGTTTCATCGTCAATGGGAAGGTCCAAGGGATACAGTAAACCTGCAGAGGTGCATCGGAATGTATAACTGGTGACACAGGAAACGCTTAAAGCATAGACAGTAGGAAGACCCAGTCTTCCTGTACTTCAGTCGGCATTCTGTCTCTTATATTTAATTCCGATGCAATTTCTGTGTTTCATCGTCAATGGGAAGGTCCAAGGGATACAGTAAACCTGCAGAGCTGCATCGGAGTGTAAAACTGGTGACACAGGAAACGCTCAAACATAGAGGGTAGGAAGACTCAGTCTTCCTGTACTTAAGTCGGCATTGTGTCTCTTATATTTCATTCCGATGAAATTTTTGTGTTTCATCAAGAATGGGAAGGTCCAAGGGATATAGTAAACCTGCGGACGTGCATCGGAAAGTAAAACTGATGACACAGGAAACGCTCAAAACATAGACAGTAGGAAGACTTAGTCTTCCTGTACTTAAGTCGGCATTATGTCTCTTTTATTTAATTGCGATACAATTTCTGTGTTTCATCGTCTCTGTGAAGGTCCAAGGGATACAGTAAACCCTGCAGAGGTGAATCGGAATGTAAAACTGGTGACACAGGAAACGCTCAAATTACAGACATTAGGAAGACTCAGTCTTCCTGTACTTAAGTCGGCATTGTATCTTATATTTAAATTCGATGCAATTTGTATGTTTCATCGCCAATGGGAAGGTCCAAGGGATACAGTAAACCTGCAGATGTGCATCGGAATGTAAAACTGGTGACACAGGAAACGCTCAAAACATTGACTGTAAGAAGACTGTTTTCTTGTACTTTAGTCGGCATTGTGTCTCTTATATTTAAATCCGATGCAATTTCTGTGTTTCATCGTCAATGGGAAGGTCCAAGGGATACAGTAAACCTGCAGAGGTGCATCGGAATCTGAAACTGGTGACACAGGAAACGCTCAAAACATAGACAGAAGGAAGACTCAGTCTTCCTGTACTTAAGTCGGCATTGTGCCTCTTATATTTATTTCCGATGACTTTTCTGTGTTTCATCGACAATGGGAAGGGGCAAGGGATACAGTAAACCGGCATAGGTGCATCCGAATGTAAAACTGGCGACACAGGAAACGCTCAAAACATAGACCGTAAGAAGACTTACTTTCCTTGTACTTAAGTCGGCGTTGTGTCTCTTATATTTAAATTCCGATGCAATTTCTATGTTTCATCGTGAATGGGAAGGTCCAAGGGATACAGTAAACCTGCAGAGGTGCATCGGAATGTAAAACTGGTGACACAGGAAACGCTCAAATCATAGACAGTAGGAAGACTCAGTCTTCCTGTGCTTAAGTAGGCATTGTGTCTCTTAAATTTAACTCCGATGCAATTTCTGTGTTTCATCGTCAATGGGAAGGTCCAAGGGATACAGTAAACCTGCAGAGGTGCATCAGAATGTAAAACTGGTGACACAGGAAACGCACAAACATAGACAGTAGGAAGACTCAGTCTTCCTGTACTTAAGTCGGCATTGTCTCTCTTATATTTAATTCCGATGTAATTTCTGTGTTTCATCGTCAATGGGAAGGTCCAAGGGATACAGTAAACCTGCAGAGGTGCATCGGAATGCAAAACTAGTGACACAGGAAACGCTCAAAACATAGACAGTAGGAAGACTCAGTCTTCCTGTACTTAAGTCGGCATTGTGACTCTTATATTTAATTCCGATGCAATTTCTGTGTTTCATCGTCACTGTGAAGGTCCAAGGGATACAGTAAACCTGTAGAGGTGCATCGGAATGTAAAACTGGTGACACACGAAACGCTCAAATTATAGACAGTAGGAAGACACAGTCTTCCTGTACTTAAGTCGGCATTGTGTCACTTATAATTAATTCCGATGCAATTTCTCTATTTCATCGTCAATGGGAAGGTCCAATAGATACAGTAAACCTGCAGAGGTGCATCTGAATTAAAAACTGGTGACACAGGAAACGCTCAACACATAGACAGTAGGAAGACTCATTCTTCCTGTACTTAAGTCGGCATTGTGTCTCTTATATTTAATTCCGATGCAATTTCTGTGTTTCATCGTCAATGGGAAGGTCCAAGGGATACAGTAAACCTGCGGAGGTGTATCGGAATGTAAAACTGATGACACAGGAAACGCTCAAAACATAGACAGTAGGAAGACTCAGTCTTCCTGTACTTAAGTCGGCATTGTGTCTCTTATATTTAATTCCGATGTAATTTCTGTTTTTCATCGTCAATGGGAAGGTCCAAGGGTTACAGTAAACCTGCAGAGGTGCATCGGAATGTAAAACTGATGACACAGAAAACGCTCAAAGCATAGACAGTAGGATGATTCAGTCTTCCTGTACTTAAGTCGGCACTGTGTCTCTTATACTTAATTCCGATGCAATTTCTGTGTTTCATCGTCAATGGGAAGGTCCAAGGGATACAGTAAACCTGCAAAGTTGCATCAGAATGTAAAACTGGTGACACAGGAAACGCTCAAACATTGACCGTACGAAGACTGTTTTCTTGTACTTAAGTTGGCATTGTGTCTCTTATATTAATTTCGATGCAATTTCTGTGTTTCTTCATCAATGGGAAGGTCCAAGGGATACAGGAAACCTGCAGAGGTGCATCGGAATGTAAAACTGGTGACACAGGAAACGCACAAACATAGACAGTAGGAAGACTCAGTCTTCCTGTACTTAAGTCGGCATTGTGTCTCTTATATTTATTTCCGATGAAATTTCTGTGTTTCATCGTCAATGGGAAGGTACAAGGGATACAGTAAACCTGCAGAGGTGCATCGGAATGTAAAACTAGTGACACAGGAAACGCTCAAACATAGACAGTAGGAAGACTCAGTCTTCCTGTACTTAAGTCGGCATTGTGTCACTTATATTTAATTCCGATGCAATATCTGTGTTTCATCGTCAATGTGAAGGTCCAAGGGATACAGTAAACCTGCAGAGGTGCATCGGAATGTATAACTGGTGACACAGGAAACGCTCAAAGCATAGACAGTAGGAAGACTCAGTCTTCCTGTACTTAAGTCGGCATTCTGTCTCTTATATATATTTCCGATGAAATTTCTGTGTTTCATCGTCAATGGGAAGGTCCAAGGGATATAGTAAACCTGCAGAGGTGCATCGGAAAGTAAAACTGATGACACAGGAAACGCTCAAAACATAGACAGTAGGAAGACTTAGTCTTCCTGTACTTAAGTCGGCATTTTGTCTCTTATATTTAATTCCGATGCAATTTCTGTGTTTCATCGTCACTGTGAAGGTCCAAGGGGTACAGTAAAACTGTACAGGTGCATCGGAATGTAAAACTGGTGACACAGGAAACGCTCAAATTATAGACAATTTGAAGACTCAGTCTTCCTGTACTTAAGTCGGCTTTGTGTCTCTTATATTTAAATTCGATGCAATTTGTGTGTTTCATAGCCAATCGGAAGGTCCAAGGGATACAGTAAACCTGCAGCGGTGCATCGGAATGTAAAACTGGTGACACAGGAAACGCTCAAAACATTGACAGTAGGAAGACTCAGTCTTCCTGTACTTAAGTCTGCATTGTGTCTCTTATAATTATTTCCGATGCAATTTCTGTGTTTCATCGTAAATGGGAAGGTCCAAGGGATACAGTAAACCTGCAGGGGTGCATCGAAATGTGAAACTAGTGACACAGGAAACGTTAAAAACATAGACAGTAGGAAGACTCAGTCTTCTTGTACTTAAGTCGTCATTGTGTCTCTTATATTTAATTCCGATTCAATTTCTGTGTTTCATCGTGAATGGGAAGGTCCAAGGGATACAGTAAAGCTGCAGAGGTGCATCGGAGTGTAAAACTGGTGACACAGGAAACGCTCAAAACATAGCCAGTAGGAAGACTCAGTCTTCCTTTACTTAAGTCGGCATTGTGTCTCTTATATTTAATTCCGATGCAATTTCTGTGTTTCATCGTCAATGGGAAGGTCCAAGGGATACAGTAAACCTGCAAAGGTGCATCGGAATGTAACACTGGTGACACAGGAAACGCTCAAATCATAGACAGTAGGAAGACACAGTCTTGCTGTACTTAAGTCGGCATTGTGTCTCTTATATTTATTTCCGATGAAATTTCTGTGTTTCATCGTCAATGGGAAGGTCCAAGGGATATAGTAAACCTGCATAGCTGCATCGGAATGTAAAACTGGTGACACAGGAAACGCTCAAATTATAGACAGTAGGAAGACTCAGTCTTCCTGTACTTAAGTCGGCTTTGTGTCTCTTATATTTAAATTCGATGCAATTTGTGTGTTTCATAGCCAATGGGAAGGTCCAAGGGATACAGTAAACCTGTAGCGGTGCATCGGAATGTAAACCTGGTGACACAGGAAACGCTCAAAACATTGACAGTAGGAAGACTCAGTCTTCCTGTACTTAAGTCTGCATTGTGTCTCTTATAATTATTTCCGATGCAATTTCTGTGTTTCATCGTAAATGGGAAGGTCCAAGGGATACAGTAAACCTGCAGGGGTGCATCGAAATGTAAAACTAGTGACACAGGAAACGTTAAAAACATAGACAGTAGGAAGACTCAGTCTTCTTGTACTTAAGTCGGCATTGTGTCTCTTATATTTAATTCCGATTCAATTTCTGTGTTTCATCGTGAATGGGAAGGTCCAAGGGATACAGTAAAGCTGCAGAGGTGCATCGGAGTGTAAAACTGGTGACACAGGAAACGCTCAAAACATAGCCAGTAGGAAGACTCAGTCTTCCTGTACTTAAGTCGGCATTGTGTCTCTTATATTTAATTCCGATGCAATTTCTGTGTTTCATCGTCAATGGGAAGGTCCAAGGGATACAGTAAACCTGCAAAGGTGCATCGGAATGTAACACTGGTGACACAGGAAACGCTCAAATCATAGACAGTAGGAAGACTCAGTCTTGCTGTACTTAAGTCGGCATTGTGTCTCTTATATTTATTTCCAATGAAATTTCTGTGTTTCATCGTCAATGGGAAGGTCCAAGGGATATAGTAAACCTGCATAGCTGCATCGGAAAGTAAAACTGATGACACAGGAAACGCTCAAGACATAGACAGTAGGAAGACTTAGTCTTCCTGTACTTAAGTCGGCATTGTGTCTTTTATATTTAATTCCGATGCAATTTCTGTGTTTCATCGTCACTGTGAAGGTCCAAGGGATACAATAAAACTGTACAGGTGCATCGGAATGTAAAACTGGTGACACAGGAAACGCTCAAATTATTGACAGTAGGAAGACTCAGTCTTCCTGTACTTAAGTCGGATTTGTGTCTCTTATATTAAATTCCGATGCAATTTCTGTGTTTCATCGTCAATGGGAAGGTCCAAGGGATACAGTAAACCTGCAGAGGTGCATCGGAATGTATAACTGGTGACACAGGAAACGCTCAAAGCATAGACAGTAGGAAGACCCAGTCTTCCTGTACTTAAGTCGGCATTGTGTCTCATTTATTTAATTCCGATACAATATCTGTGTTTCATCGTCAGTGGGAAGGTCCAATGGATACAGGAAACCCTGCAGAGGTGAATCGGAATGTAAAACTGGTGACACAGGAAACGCTCAAAGACATTGACAGTAGGAAGACTCAGTCTTCCAGTACTTAAGTCGGCATTGTGTCTCTTATATTTAAATTCGAAGCAATTTGTGTGTTTCATCGCCAATGGGAAGGTCCAAGGGATACAGTAAACCTGCAGATGTGCATCGGAATGTAAAACTGGCGACACAGGAAACGCTCAAAACATTGACTGTAAGAAGACTGTTTTCTTGTACTTAAGTCGGCATTGTGACTCTTATATTTAATTCCGATGCAATTTCTGTGTTTCATCGTCACTGTGAAGGTCCAAGGGATACAGAAAACCTGTAGAGGTGCATCGGAATGTAAAACTGGTGATACAGGAAACGCTCAAATTATAGACAGTAGGAAGACTCAGTCTTCCTGTACTTAAGTCGGCATTGTGTCACTTAAATTTAATTCCGATGCAGTTTCTGTTTTTCATCGTCAATGGGAAGGTCCAAGGGATACAGGAAACCTGCAGAGGTGCATCGGAATGTAAAACTGGTGACACAGGACACGCTCAAACATAGAGGGTAGGAAGACTCAGTCTTCCTGTACTTAAGTCGGCATTGTGTCTCTTATATTTCATTCCGATGAAATTTTTGTGTTTCATCAAGAATGGGAAGGTCCAAGGGATATAGTAAACCTGCGGACGAGCATCGGAAAGTAAAACTGATGACACAGGAAACACTCAAACATAGACAGTAGGAAGACTTAGTCTTCCTGTACTTAAGTCGGCATTGTGTCTCTTTTATTTAATTCCGATACAATTTCTGTGTTTCATCGTCTCTGTGAAGGTCCAAGGGATACAGTAAACCCTGCAGAGGTGAATCGGAATATAAAACTGGTGACACAGGAAACGCTCAAATTACAGACATTAGGAAGACTCAGTCTTCCTGTACTTAAGTCGGCATTGTATCTTATATTTAAATTCGATGCAATTTGTGTGTTTCATCGCCAATGGGAAGGTCCAAGGGATACAGTAAACCTGCAGATGTGCATCGGAATGGAAAACTGGTGACACAGGAAACGCTCAAAACATTGACTGTAAGAAGACTGTTTTCTTGTACTTGAGTCGGCATTGTGTCTCTTATATTTAAAGCCGATGCAATTTCTGTGTTTCATCGTCAATGGGAAGGTCCAAGGGATACAGTAAACCTGTAGAGGTGCATCGGAATCTGAAACTGGTGACACAGGAAACGCCCAAAACATAGACAGTAGGAAGACTCAGTCTTCCTGTACTTAAGTCGGCATTGTGCCTCTTATATTTATTTCCGATGAAATTTCTGTGTTTCATCGACAATGGGAAGGGGCAAGGGATACAGTAAACCGGCATAGGTGCATCCGAATGCAAAACTGATGACACAGGAAACGCTCAAATCATAGACAGTAGGAAGACTCAGTCTTCCTGTACTTAAGTAGGCATTGTGTCTCTTAAATTTAACTCCGATGCAATTTCTGTGTTTCATCGTCAATGGGAAGGCCCAAGGGATACAGTAAACCTGCAGAGGTGCATCAGAATGTAAAACTGGTGACACAGGAAACGCTCAAAACATAGATAGTAGGAAGACTCAGTCTTCTTGTACTTAAGTCGGCGTTGTGTCTCTTATATTTAACCCCGATGCAATTTCTGTATTTCATCGTCAATGGGAAGGTCCAAGGGATACAGTAAACCTGCAGAGGTGCATCGGAATGTAAAACTAGTGACACAGGAAACGCTCAAAACATAGACAGTAGGAAGACTCAGTCTTCCTGTACTTAAGTCGGCATGCTGTCTCTTATATTTAATTCCGATGCGATTTCTGTGTTACATCGACAATGGGAAGGTCCAACGGATACAGTAAACCGGCAGAGGTGCATCGGAAGGTAAAACTGGTGACACAGGAAACGCTCAAACATTGACCGTACGAAGACTGTTTTCTTGTACTTAAGTTGGCATTGTGTCTCTTATATTTAATTTCGATGCAATTTCTGTGTTTCATCATCAATTGGAAGGTCCAAGGGATACACGAAACCTGCAGAGGTGCATCGGAATGTAAAACTGGTGACACAGGAAACGCACAAACATAGACAGTAGGAAGACTCAGTCTTCCTGTACTTAAGTCGGCATTGTCTCCCTTATATTTAATTCCGATGCAATTTCTGTGTTTCATCGTCAACGGGAAGGTCCAAGGGATACAGTAAACCTGCAGAGGTGCATCGGAATGCAAAACTAGTGACACAGGAAACGCTCAAAACATAGAAAGTAGGAAGACTCAGTCTTCCTGTACTTAAATCGGCATTGTGTCTCTTATATTTAATTCCGATGCAATTTCTGTGTTTCATCGTCACTGTGAAGGTCCATGGGATACAGTAAACCTGTAGAGGTGCATCGGAATGTAAAACTGGTGACACACGAAACGCTCAAATTATAGACAGTAGGAAGACACAGTCTTCCTGTACTTAAGTCGGCATTGTGTCACTTATAATTAATTCCGATGCAATTTCTCTATTTCATCGTCAATGGGAAGGTCCAAGGGATACAGTAAACCTGCAGAGGTGCATCTGAATTTAAAACTGGTGACACAGGAAACGCTCAACACATTGACAGTAGGAAGACTCATTCTTCCTGTACTTAAGTCGGCATTGTGTCTCTTATATTTAATTCCGATGCAATTTCTGTGTTTCATCGTCAATGGGAAGGTCCAAGGGATACAGTAAACCTGCAGAGCTGTATCGGAATGTAAAACTGATGACACAGGAAACGCTCAAAACATAGACAGTAGGATGACTCAGTCTTCCTGTACTTAAGTCGGCATTGTGTCTCTTATACTTAATTCCGATGCAATTTCTGTGTTTCATCGTCAATGGGAAGGTCCAAGGGATATAGTAAACCTGCAGAGGTGCATCGGAAAGTAAAACTGATGACACAGGAAACGCTCAAAACATAGACAGTAGGAAGACTTAGTCTTCCTGTACTTAAGTCGGCATTTTGTCTCTTATATTTAATTCCGATGCAATTTCTGTGTTTCATCGTCACTGTGAAGGTCCAAGGGGTACAGTAAAACTGTACAGGTGCATCGGAATGTAAAACTGGTGACACAGGAAACGCTCAAATTATAGACAATTTGAAGACTCAGTCTTCCTGTACTTAAGTCGGCTTTGTGTCTCTTATATTTAAATTCGATGCAATTTGTGTGTTTCATAGCCAATCGGAAGGTCCAAGGGATACAGTAAACCTGCAGCGGTGCATCGGAATGTAAAACTGGTGACACAGGAAACGCTCAAAACATTGACAGTAGGAAGACTCAGTCTTCCTGTACTTAAGTCTGCATTGTGTCTCTTATAATTATTTCCGATGCAATTTCTGTGTTTCTTCGTAAATGGGAAGGTCCAAGGGATACAGTAAACCTGCAGGGGTGCATCGAAATGTGAAACTAGTGACACAGGAAACGTTAAAAACATAGACAGTAGGAAGACTCAGTCTTCTTGTACTTAAGTCGTCATTGTGTCTCTTATATTTAATTCCGATTCAATTTCTGTGTTTCATCGTGAATGGGAAGGTCCAAGGGATACAGTAAAGCTGCAGAGGTGCATCGGAGTGTAAAACTGGTGACACAGGAAACGCTCAAAACATAGCCAGTAGGAAGACTCAGTCTTCCTTTACTTAAGTCGGCATTGTGTCTCTTATATTTAATTCCGATGCAATTTCTGTGTTTCATCGTCAATGGGAAGGTCCAAGGGATACAGTAAACCTGCAAAGGTGCATCGGAATGTAACACTGGTGACACAGGAAACGCTCAAATCATAGACAGTAGGAAGACACAGTCTTGCTGTACTTAAGTCGGCATTGTGTCTCTTATATTTATTTCCGATGAAATTTCTGTGTTTCATCGTCAATGGGAAGGTCCAAGGGATATAGTAAACCTGCATAGCTGCATCGGAATGTAAAACTGGTGACACAGGAAACGCTCAAATTATAGACAGTAGGAAGACTCAGTCTTCCTGTACTTAAGTCGGCTTTGTGTCTCTTATATTTAAATTCGATGCAATTTGTGTGTTTCATAGCCAATGGGAAGGTCCAAGGGATACAGTAAACCTGCAGCGGTGCATCGGAATGTAAAACTGGTGACACAGGAAACGCTCAAAACATTGACAGTAGGAAGACTCAGTCTTCCTGTACTTAAGTCTGCATTGTGTCTCTTATAATTATTTCCGATGCAATTTCTGTGTTTCATCGTAAATGGGAAGGTTCAAGGGATACAGTAAACCTGCAGGGGTGCATCGAAATGTAAAACTAGTGACACAGGAAACGTTAAAAACATAGACAGTAGGAAGACTCAGTCTTCTTGTACTTAAGTCGGCATTGTGTCTCTTATATTTAATTCCGATTCAATTTCTGTGTTTCATCGTGAATGGGAAGGTCCAAGGGATACAGTAAAGCTGCAGAGGTGCATCGGAGTGTAAAACTGGTGACACAGGAAACGCTCAAAACATAGCCAGTAGGAAGACTTAGTCTTCCTGTACTTAAGTCGGCATTTTGTCTCTTATATTTAATTCCGATGCAATTTCTGTGTTTCATCGTCACTGTGAAGGTCCAAGGGGTACAGTAAAACTGTACAGGTGCATCGGAATGTAAAACTGGTGACACAGGAAACGCTCAAATTATAGACAATTTGAAGACTCAGTCTTCCTGTACTTAAGTCGGCTTTGTGTTTCTTATATTTAAATTCGATGCAATTTGTGTGTTTCATAGCCAATCGGAAGGTCCAAGGGATACAGTAAACCTGCAGCGGTGCATCGGAATGTAAAACTGGTGACACAGGAAACGCTCAAAACATTGACAGTAGGAAGACTCAGTCTTCCTGTACTTAAGTCTGCATTGTGTCTCTTATAATTATTTCCGATGCAATTTCTGTGTTTCATCGTAAATGGGAAGGTCCAAGGGATACAGTAAACCTGCAGGGGTGCATCGAAATGTGAAACTAGTGACACAGGAACCGTTAAAAACATAGACAGTAGGAAGACTCAGTCTTCTTGTACTTAAGTCGTCATTGTGTCTCTTATATTTAATTCCGATTCAATTTCTGTGTTTCATCGTGAATGGGAAGGTCCAAGGGATACAGTAAAGCTGCAGAGGTGCATCGGAGTGTAAAACTGGTGACACAGGAAACGCTCAAAACATAGCCAGTAGGAAGACTCAGTCTTCCTTTACTTAAGTCGGCATTGTGTCTCTTATATTTAATTCCGATGCAATTTCTGTGTTTCATCGTCAATGGGAAGGTCCAAGGGATACAGTAAACCTGCAAAGGTGCATCGGAATGTAACACTGGTGACACAGGAAACGCTCAAATCATAGACAGTAGGAAGACACAGTCTTGCTGTACTTAAGTCGGCATTGTGTCTCTTATATTTATTTCCGATGAAATTTCTGTGTTTCATCGTCAATGGGAAGGTCCAAGGGATATAGTAAACCTGCATAGCTGCATCGGAATGTAAAACTGGTGACACAGGAAACGCTCAAATTATAGACAGTAGGAAGACTCAGTCTTCCTGTACTTAAGTCGGCTTTGTGTCTCTTATATTTAAATTCGATGCAATTTGTGTGTTTCATAGCCAATGGGAAGGTCCAAGGGATACAGTAAACCTGCAGCGGTGCATCGGAATGTAAAACTGGTGACACAGGAAACGCTCAAAACATTGACAGTAGGAAGACTCAGTCTTCCTGTACTTAAGTCTGCATTGTGTCTCTTATAATTATTTCCGATGCAATTTCTGTGTTTCATCGTAAATGGGAAGGTCCAAGGGATACAGTAAACCTGCAGGGGTGCATCGAAATGTAAAACTAGTGACACAGGAAACGTTAAAAACATAGACAGTAGGAAGACTCAGTCTTCTTGTACTTAAGTCGGCATTGTGTCTCTTATATTTAATTCCGATTCAATTTCTGTGTTTCATCGTGAATGGGAAGGTCCAAGGGATACAGTAAAGCTGCAGAGGTGCATCGGAGTGTAAAACTGGTGACACAGGAAACGCTCAAAACATAGCCAGTAGGAAGACTCAGTCTTCCTGTACTTAAGTCGGCATTGTGTCTCTTATATTTAATTCCGATGCAATTTCTGTGTTTCATCGTCAATGGGAAGGTCCAAGGGATACAGTAAACCTGCAAAGGTGCATCGGAATGTAACACTGGTGACACAGGAAACGCTCAAATCATAGACAGTAGGAAGACTCAGTCTTGCTGTACTTAAGTCGGCATTGTGTCTCTTATATTTATTTCCAATGAAATTTCTGTGTTTCATCGTCAATGGGAAGGTCCAAGGGATATAGTAAACCTGCATAGCTGCATCGGAAAGTAAAACTGATGACACAGGAAACGCTCAAGACATAGACAGTAGGAAGACTTAGACTTCCTGTACTTAAGTCGGCATTGTGTCTCTTATATTAAATTCCGATGCAATTTTTGTGTTTCATCGTCAATGGGAAGGTCCAAGGGATACAGTAAACCTGCAGAGGTGCATCGGAATGTATAACTGGTGACACAGGAAACGCTCAAAGCATAGACAGTAGGAAGACCCAGTCTTCCTGTACTTAAGTCGGCATTGTGTCTCATTTATTTAATTCCGATACAATATCTGTGTTTCATCGTCAGTGGGAAGGTCCAATGGATACAGGAAACCCTGCAGAGGTGAATCGGAATGTAAAACTGGTGACACAGGAAACGCTCAAAGACATTGACAGTAGGAAGACTCAGTCTTCCAGTACTTAAGTCGGCATTGTGTCTCTTATATTTAAATTCGAAGCAATTTGTGTGTTTCATCGCCAATGGAAAGGTCCAAGGGATACAGTAAACCTGCAGATGTGCGTCGGAATGTAAAACTGGGGACACAGGAAACGCTCAAAACATTGACTGTAAGAAGACTGTTTTCTTGTACTTAAGTCGGCATTGTGACTCTTATATTTAATTCCGATGCAATTTCTGTGTTTCATCGTCACTGTGAAGGTCCAAGCGATACAGAAAACCTGTAGATGTGCATCGGAATGTAAAACTGGTGATACAGGAAACGCTCAAATTATAGACAGTAGGAAGACTCAGTCTTCCTGTACTTAAGTCGGCATTGTGTCACTTCAATTTAATTCCGATGCAGTTTCTGTTTTTCATCGTCAATGGGAAGGTCCAAGGGATACAGTAAACCTGCAGAGGTGCATCGGAATGCAAAACTAGTCACACAGAAAACGCTCAAAACATAGACAGTAGGAACACTCAGTCTTCCTGTACTTAAGTCGGCATTGTGTCTCTTTTATTTAATTCCGATACAATTTCTGTGTTTCATCGTCTCTGTGAAGGTCCAAGGGATACAGTAAACCCTGCAGAGGTGAATCGGAATGTAAAACTGGTGACACAGGAAACGCTCAATTTACAGACATTAGGAAGACTCAGTCTTCCTGTACTTAAGTCGGCATTGTATCTTATATTTAAATTCGATGCAATTTGTGTGTTTCATCGCCAATGGGAAGGTCCAAGGGATACAGTAAACCTGCAGATGTGCATCGGAATGGAAAACTGGTGACACAGGAAACGCTCAAAACATTGACTGTAAGAAGACTGTTTTCTTGTACTTGAGTCGGCATTGTGTCTCTTATATTTAAAGCCGATGCAATTTCTGTGTTTCATCGTATGGGAAGGTCCAAGGGATACAGTAAACCTGTAGAGGTGCATCGGAATCTGAAACTGGTGACACTGGAAACGCTCAAACCATAGACAGTAGGAAGACTCAGTCTTCCTGTACTTAAGTCGGCATTGTGCCTCTTATATTTATTTCCGATGAAATTTCTGTGTTTCATCGACAATGGGAAGGGGCAAGGGATACAGTAAACCGGCATTGTTGCATCCGAATGTAAAACTGATGACACAGGAAACGCTCAAATCATAGACAGTAGGAAGACTCAGTCTTCCTGTACTTAAGTAGGCATTGTGTCTCTTAAATTTAACTCCGATGCAATTTCTGTGTTTCATCGTCAATGGGAAGGTCCAAGGGATACAGTAAACCTGCAGAGGTGCATCAGAATGTAAAACTGGTGACACAGGAAACGCTCAAAACATAGATAGTAGGAAGACTCAGTCTTCCTGTACTTAAGTCGGCGTTGTGTCTCTTATATTTAACCCCGATGCAATTTCTGTATTTCATCGTCAATGGGAAGGTCCAAGGGATACAGTAAACCTGCAGAGGTGCATCGGAATGTAAAACTAGTGACACAGGAAACGCTCAAAACATAGACAGTAGGAAGACTCAGTCTTCCTGTACTTAAGTCGGCATGCTGTCTCTTATATTTAATTCCGATGCGATTTCTGTGTTACATCGACAATGGGAAGGTCCAACGGATACAGTAAACCGGCAGAGGTGCATCGGAATGTAAAACTGGTGACACAGGAAACGCTCAAATATTGACCGTACGAAGACTGTTTTCTTGTACTTAAGTTGGCATTGTGTCTCTTATATTTAATTTCGATGCAATTTCTGTGTTTCATCATCAATGGGAAGGTCCAAGGGATACACGAAACGTGCAGAGGTGCATCGGAATGTAAAACTGGTGACACAGGAAACGCACAAACATAGACAGTAGGAAGACTCAGTCTTCCTGTACTTAAGTCGGCATTGTCTCCCTTATATTTAATTCCGATGCAATTTCTGTGTTTCATCGTCAACGGGAAGGTCCAAGGGATACAGTAAACCTGCAGAGGTGCATCGGAATGCAAAACTAGTGACACAGGAAACGCTCAAAACATAGAAAGTAGGAAGACTCAGTCTTCCTGTACTTAAATCGGCATTGTGTCTCTTATATTTAATTCCGATGCAATTTCTGTGTTTCATCGTCACTGTGAAGGTCCAAGGGATACAGTAAACCTGTAGAGGTGCATCGGAATGTAAAACTGGTGACACACGAAACGCTCAAATTATAGACAGTAGGAAGACACAGTCTTCCTGTACTTAAGTCGGCATTGTGTCACTTATAATTAATTCCGATGCAATTTCTCTATTTCATCGTCAATGGGAAGGTCCAAGGGATACAGTAAACCTGCAGAGGTGCATCTGAATTTAAAACTGGTGACACAGGAAACGCTCAACACATAGACAGTAGGAAGACTCATTCTTCCTGTACTTAAGTCGGCATTGTGTCTCTTATATTTAATTCCGATGCAATTTCTGTGTTTCATCGTCAATGGGAAGGTCCAAGGGATACAGTAAACCTGCAGAGCTGTATCGGAATGTAAAACTGATGACACAGGAAACGCTCAAAACATAGACAGTAGGATGACTCAGTCTTCCTGTACTTAAGTCGGCATTGTGTCTCTTATACTTAATTCCGATGCAATTTCTGTGTTTCATCGTCAATGGGAAGGTCCAAGGGATACAGTAAACCTGCAGAGTTGCATCAGAATGTAAAACTGGTGACCCAGGAAACGCTCAAACATTGACCGTACGAAGACTGTTTTCTTGTACTTAAGTTGGCATTGTGTGTCTTATATTAATTTCGATGCAATTTCTGTGTTTCATCATCAATGGGAAGGTCCAAGGGATACAGGAAACCTGCAGAGGTGCATCGGAATGTAAAACTGGTGACACAGGAATCGCACAAACATAGACAGTAGGAAGACTCAGTCTTCCTGTACTTAAGTCGGCATTGTGTCTCTTATATTTATTTCGATGAAATTTCTGTGTTTCATCGTCACTGTGAAGGTCCTAGGGGTACAGTAAAACTGTACAGGTGCATCGGAATGTAAAACTGGTGACACAGGAAACGCTCAAATTATAGACATTAGGAAGACTCAGTCTTCCTGTACTTAAGTCGGCTTTGTGTCTCTTATACTTAAATTCGATGCAATTTGTGTGTTTCATAGCCAATGGGAAGGTCCAAGGGATACAGTAAACCTGCAGCGGTGCATCGGAATGTAAAACTGGTGACACAGGAAACGCTCAAAACATTGACTGTAAGAAGACTGTTTTCTTGTACTTAAGTCGGCATTGTGTCTCTTATATTTAATTCCGATGCACATTCTGTGTTTCATTGCCACTGTGAAGGTCCAAGGGATACAGAAAACCTGTAGAGGTGCATCGGAATGTAAAACTGGTGATACAGGAAACGCTCAAATTATAGACAGTAGGAAGACTCAGTCTTCCTGTACTTAAGTCGGCATTGTGTCTCTTATATTTAATTCCGATGCAATTTCTGTGTTTCATCGTCAATGGGAAGGTCCAAGGGATACAGTAAACCTGCAGAGCTGCCTCGGAGTGTAAAACTTGTGACACAGGAAACGCTCAAGACATAGCCAGTAGGAAGACTTAATCTTCTTGTGATTAAGTCGGCATTGTGTCTCTTATATTTAATTCCGATGCGATTTCTGTGTTTCATCGACAATGGGAAGGTCCAAGGGATACAGTAAACCGGCAGAGGTGCATCGGAATGTAAAACTGGTGACACAGGAAACGCTCAAATCATAGACAGTAGGATGACTGAGTCTTCCTGTACTTAAGTCGGTATTGTGTCTCTTATATTTATTTCCTATGAAATTTCTGTGTTTCATCGTCAATGGGAAGGTCCAAGGGATACAGTAAACCTGCAAAGGTGCATCGGAATGTAACACTGGTGACACAGGAAACGCTCAAATCATAGACAGTAGGAAGACTCAGTCTTCCTGTACTTAAGTCGGCATTGTGTCTCTTATAATTATTTCCGATGCAATTTCTGTGTTTCATCGTCAATGGGAAGGTCCAAGGGATACAGTAAACCTGCAGGGGCGCATCGAAGTGTAAAACTAGTGACACAGGAAACGTTAAAAACATAGACAGTAGGAAGACTCAGTCTTCTTGTACTTAAGTCGGCATTGTGTCTCTTATATTTAATTCCGATTCAATTTCAGTGTTTCATCGTGAATGGGAAGGTCCAAAGGATACAGTAAACCTGCAGAGGTGCATCGGAGTGTAAAACTGGTGACACAGGAAACGCTCAAAACATAGCCAGTAGGAAGACTCAGTCTTCCTGTACTTAAGTCGGCATTGTGTCTCTTATATTTAATTCCGATGCTATTTCTGTGTTCATCGTCAATGGGAAGGTCCAAGGGATACAGTAAACCTGCAAAGGTGCATCGGAATGTAACACTGGTGACACAGGAAACGCTCAAATCATAGACAGTAGGAAGACTCAGTCTTCCTGTACTTAAGTCGGAATTGTGTCTCTAATATTAAATTCCGATGCAATTTCTGTGTTTCATCGTCAATGGGAAGGTCCAAGGGATACAGTAAACCTGCAGAGGTGCATCGGAATGTATAACTGGTGACACAGGAAACGCTCAAAGCATAGACAGTAGGAAGACCCAGTCTTCCTGTACTTAAGTCGGCATTGTGTCTCTTTTATTTAATTCCGATACAATCTCTGTGTTTCATCGTCAGTGGGAAGGTCCAATGGATACAGGAAACCCTGCAGAGGTGAATGGGAATGTAAAACTGGTGACACAGGAAACGCTCAAAAACATTGACAGTAGGAAGACTTAGTCTTCCTGTACTTAAGTCGGCATTGTGTCTCTTATATTTAAATTCGATGCAATTTGTGTGTTTCATCGCCAATGGGAAGGTCCAAGGGATACAGTAAACCTGCAGAGCTGCATCGGAGTGTAAAACTGGTGACACAGGAAACGCTCAAAACATAGCCAGTACGAAGACTTAGTCTTCCGGTACTTATGTCGGCATTGTGTCACTTAAATTTAATTCCGATGCTATTTCTGTTTTTCATCGTCAATGAGAAGGTCCAAGGGATACAGGAATCCTGCAGAGGTGCATCGGAATGTAAAACTGGTGACACAGGAAACGCTCAAACATAGAGGGTAGGAAGACTCAGTCTTCCTGTACTTAAGTCGGCATTGTGTCTCTTATATTTCATTCCGATGAAATTTTTGTGTTTCATCAAGAATGGGAAGGTCCAAGGGATATAGTAAACCTGCGGACGTGCATCGGAAAGTAAAACTGATGCCACAGGAAACGCTCAAAACATAGACAGTAGGAAGACTTAGTCTTCCTGTATTGAAGTCGGCATTGTGTCTCTTTTATTTATTTCCGATACAATTTCTGTGTTTCATCGTCCCTGTGAAGGTCCAAGGGATACAGTAAACCCTGCAGATGTGCATCGGAATGTAAAACTGGTGACCCAGGAAACGCTCAAAACTTGACTGTAAGAAGACTGTTTTCTTGTACTTTAGTCGGCATTGTGTCTCTTATATTTAAATCCGATGCAATTTCTGTGTTTCATCTTCAATGGGAAGGTCCAAGGGATACAGTAAACCTGCAGAGGTGCATCGGAATCTGAAACTGGTGACACAGGAAACGCTCAAAACATAGACAGTAGGAAGACTCAGTCTTCCTGTACTTAAGTCGGCATTGTGCCTCTTATATTTATTTCCGATGAAATTTCTGTGTATCATCGACAATGGGAAGGGGTACGGGATACAGTAAACCGGCATAGGTGCATCCGAATGTAAAACTGGCGACACAGGAAACGCTCAAAACATAGACCGTAAGAAGACTCACTTTTCTTGTACTTAAGTCGGCGTTGTGTCTCTTATATTTAAATTCCGATGCAATTTCTATGTTTCATCGTGAATGGGAAGGTCCAAGGGATTCAGTAAACCTGCAGAGGTGCATCAGAATGTAAAACTGGTGACACAGGAAACGCTCAAAACATAGATAGTAGGAAGACTCAGTCTTCCTGTACTTAAGAAGGCATTGTGTCTCTTAAATTTAACTCCGATGCAATTTCTGTGTTTCATCGTCAATGGGAAGGTCCAAGGGATTCAGTAAACCTGCAGAGGTGCATCAGAATGTAAAACTGGTGACACAGGAAACGCTCAAAACATAGATAGTAGGAAGACTCTGTCTTCCTGGACTTAAGTCATCGTTGTGTCTCTTATATTTAATTCCGATGCAATTTCTGTATTTCATCGTCAATGGGAAGGTCCAAGGGATACAGTAAACCTGCAGAGGTGCATCGGAATGTAAAACTAGTGACACAGGAAACGCTCAAAACATAGATAGTAGGAAGACTCAGTCTTCCTGTACTTAAGAAGGCATTGTGTCTCTTAAATTTAACTCCGATGCAATTTCTGTGTTAAATCGTCAATGGGAAGGTCCAAGGGATTCAGTAAACCTGCAGAGGTGCATCGGAATGTAAAACTGGTGACACAGGAAACGCTCAAACATTGACCGTACGAAGACTGTTTTCTTGTACTTAAGTTGGCATTGTGTCTCTTATATTTAATTTCGATGCAATTTTTGTGTTTCATCATCAATGGGAAGGTCCAAGGGATACACGAAACCTGCAGAGGTGCATCGGAATGTAAAACTGCTGACACAGGAAACGCACAAACATAGACAGTAGGAAGACTCAGTCTTCCTGTACTTAAGTCGGCATTGTCTCTCTTATATTTAATTCCGATGCAATTTCTGTGTGTTTCATTGTCAATGGGAAGGTCCAAGGGATACAGTAAACCTGCAGAGGTGCATCGGAATGCAAAACTAGTGACACAGGAAACGCTCAAAACATAGACAGTAGGAAGACTCAGTCTTCCTGTACTTAAGTCGGCATTGTGTCTCTTATATTTAATTCCGATGCAATTTCTGTGTTTCATCGTCAATGGGAAGGTCCAAGGGATACAGTAAGCCGGCAGAGGTGCAGCAGAATGTAAAACTGGTGACACAGGAAACGCACAAACATAGACAGTAGGAAGACTCAGTCTTCCTGTACTTAAGTCGGCATTGTCTCTCTTATATTTAATTCCGATGCAATTTCTGTGTGTTTCATCGTCAATGGGAAGGTCCAAGGGATACAGTAAACCTGCAGAGGTGCATCGGAATGTAAAACTGGTGACACAGGAAACGCTCAAAACATTGACAGTAACAAGACTCAGTCTTCCTGTACTTAAGTAGGCATTGTGTCTCTTAAATTTAACTCCGATGCAATTTCTGTGTTTCATCGTCAATGGGAAGGTCCAAGGGATACAGTAAACCTGCAGAGGTGCATCAGAATGTAAAACTGGTGACACAGGAAACGCTCAAAGCATAGATAGTAGTAAGACTCAGTTTTCCTGTACTTCAGACGGCGTTGTGTCTCTTATATTTAATTCCGATGCAATTTCTGTATTTCATCGTCAATGGGAAGGTCCAAGGGATACAGTAAACCTGCAGAGGTGCATCGGAATGTAAAACTAGTGACACAGGAAACGCTCAAAACATAGACAGTAGGAAGACTCAGTCTTCCTATACTTAAGTCGTCATTGTGTCTCTTATATTTAATTCCGATGCGATTTCTGTGTTACATCGACAATGGGAAGGTCCACGGGATACAGTAAACCGGCAGAGGTGCATCGGAATGTAAAACTGGTGACACAGGAAACGCTCAAACATTGACCGTACGAAGACTGTTTTCTTGTACTTAAGTTGGCATTGTGTCTCTTATATTTAATTTCGATGCAATTTCTGTGTTTCATCATCTATGGGAAGGTCCAAGGGGTACACGAAACCTGCAGAGGTGCATCGGAATGTAAAACTGGTGACACAGGAAACGCACAAACATATACAGTAGGAAGACTCAGTCTTCCTGTACTTAAGTCGGCATTGTCTCTCTTATATTTAATTCCGATGCAATTTCTGTGTTTCATCGTCAATGGGAAGGTCCAAGGGATACAGTAAACCTGCAGAGGTGCATCGGAATGTAAAACTAGTGACACAGGAAACGCTCAAACATAGACAGTAGGAAGACTCAGTCTTCCTGTACTTAAGTCGGCATTGTGTCTCTTAATTTTATTTCCGATGAAATTTCTGTGTTTCTTCGTCAATGGGAAGGTCCAAGGGATACAGAAAACCTGCAGAGGTGCATCAGAATGTAAAACTGGTGACACACGAAACGCTCAAATTATAGACAGAAGGAAGACACAGTCTTCCTGTACTTAAGTCGGCATTGTGTCACTTATAATTAATTCCGATGCAATTTCTCTATTTCATCGTCAATGGGAAGGTCCAAGGGATACAGTAAACCAGCAGAGGTGCATCTGAATTTAAAACTGGTGACACAGGAAACGCTCAACACATAGACAGTAGGAAGACTCATTCTACCTGTACTTAAGTCGGCATTGTGTCTCTTATATTTAATTCCGATGCAATTTCTGTGTTTCATCGTCAATGGGAAGGTCCAAGGGATACAGTAAACCTGCAGAGGTGTATCGGAATGTAAAACTGGTGACACAGGAAACGCACAAACATAGACAGTAGGAAGACTCAGTCTTCCTGTACTTAAGTCGGCATTGTGTCTCTTATATTTATTTCCGATGAAATTTCTGTGTTTCATTGTCAATGGGAAGGTCCAAGGGATACAGTAAACCTGCAGAGGTGCATCGGAATGTAAAACTAGTGACACAGGAAACGCTCAAACATAGACAGTAGGAAGACTCAGTCTTCCTGTACTTAAGTCGGCATTGTGTCTCTTATATTTAATTCCGATACAATATCTGTGTTTCATCGTCAATGGGAAGGTCCAAGGGATACAGTAAACCTGCAGAGGTGTATCGGAATGTAAAACTGATGATACAGGAAACGCTCAAAACATAGACAGTAGGAAGACTCAGTCTTCCTGTACTTAAGTCGGCATTGTGTCTCTTATATTTATTTCCGATGAAATTTCTGTGTTTCGTCGTCAATGGGAAGGTCCAAGGGATACAGAAAACCTGCAGAGGTGCATCAGAATGTAAAACTGGTGACACAGGAAACGCTCAAAACATAGACAGTAGGAAGACTCAGTCTTCCTGTACTTAAGTCGGCATTGTGTCTCTTATATTTATTTCCGATGAAATTTCTGTGTTTCATCGTCAATGGGAAGGTCCAAGGGATACAGTAAGCCTGCAGAGGAGCATCAGAATGTAAATCTGGTGACACAGGAAACGCTCAACACATAGACAGTAGGAAGACACAGTCTTCCTGTACTTAAGTCGGCATTGTGTCTCTTATATTTATTTCCGATGAAATTTCTGTGTTTCGTCGTCAATGGGAGGGTCCAAGGGATACAAAAAACCTGCAGAGGTGCATCAGAATGTAAAACTGGTGACACAGGAAACGCTCAAAACATAGACAGTAGGAAGACTCAGTCTTCCTGTACTTCAGTCGGCATTGTGTCTCTTATATTTATTTCCGATGAAATTTCTATGTTTCATCGTGAATGGGAAGGTCCAAGGGATACAGTAAACCTGCAGAGGTGCATCAGAATGTAAAACTGGTGACACAGGAAACGCTCAAATCATAGACAGTAACAAGACTCAGTCTTCCTGTACTTAAGTAGGCATTGTGTCTCTTAAATTTAACTCCGATGCAATTTCTGTGTTTCATCGTCAATGGGAAGGTCCAAGGGATACAGTAAACCTGCAGAGGTGCATCAGAATGTAAAACTGGTGACACAGGAAACGCTCAAAACATAGATAGTAGGAAGACTCAGTCTTCCTGTACTTAAGACGGCGCTGTGTCTCTTATATTTAATTCCGATGCAATTTCTGTATTTCATCGTCAATGGGAAGGTCCAAGGGATACAGTAAACCTGCAGAGGTGCATCGGAATGTAAAACTAGTGACACAGGAAACGCTCAAAACATAGACAGTAGGAAGACTCAGTCTTCCTGTACTTAAGTCGGCATTCTGTCTCTTATATTTAATTCCGATGCGATTTCTGTGTTACATCGACAATGGGAAGGTCCAAGGGATACAGTAAACCGGCAGAGGTGCATCGGAATGTAAAACTGATGACACAGGAAACGCTCAAACATTGACCGTACGAAGACTGTTTTCTTGTACTTAAGTTGGCATTGTGTCTCTTATATTTAATTTCGATGCAATTTCTGTGTTTCATCATCAATGGGAAGGTCCAAGGGATACACGAAACCTGCAGAGGTGCATCGGAATGTAAAACTGGTGACACAGGAAACGCACAAACATAGACAGTAGGAAGACTCAGTCTTCCTGTACTTAAGTCGGCATTGTCTCTCTTATATTTAATTCCGATGCAATTTCTGTGTTTCATCGTCAATGGGAAGGTCCAAGGGATACAGTAAACCTGCAGAGGTGTATCGGAATGTAAAACTGGTGACACAGGAAACGCACAAACATAGACAGTAGGAAGACTCAGTCTTCCTGTACTTAAGTCGGCATTGTGTCTCTTATATTTATTTCCGATGAAATTTCTGTGTTTCATCGTCAATGGGAAGGTCCAAGGGATACAGTAAACCTGCAGAGGTGCATCGGAATGTAAAACTAGTGACACAGGAAACGCTCAAAACATAGACAGTAGGAAGACTTAGTCTTCCTGTACTTAAGTCGGCATTTTGTCTCTTATATTTAATTCCGATGCAATTTCTGTGTTTCATCGTCACTGTGAAGGTCCAAGGGGTACAGTAAAACTGTACAGGTGCATCGGAATGTAAAACTGGTGACACAGGAAACGCTCAAATTATAGACAGTAGGAAGACTCAGTCTTCCTGTACTTATGTCGGCTTTGTGTCTCTTATATTTAAATTCGATGCAATTTGTGTGTTTCATATCCAATGGGAAGGTCCAAGGGATACAGTAAACCTGCAGCGGTGCATCGGAATGTAAAACTGGTGACACAGGAAACGCTCAAAACATTGACTGTAAGAAGACTGTTTTCTTGTACTTAAGTCGGCATTGTGTCTCTTATATTTAATTCCGATGCACATTCTGTGTTTCATTGCCACTGTGAAGGTCCAAGGGATACAGAAAACCTGTAGAGGTGCATCGGAATGTAAAACTGGTGATACAGGAAACGCTCAAATTATAGACAGTAGGAAGACTCAGTCTTCCTGTACTTAAGTCGGCATTGTGTCTCTTATATTTAATTCCGATGCAATTTCTGTGTTTCATCGTCAATGGGAAGGTCCAAGGGATACAGTAAACCTGCAGAGCTGCATCGGAGTGTAAAACTGGTGACACAGGAAACGCTCAAAACATAGCCAGTAGGAAGACTTAATCTTCTTGTACTTAGGTCGGCATTGTGTCTCTTATATTTAATTCCGATGCGATTTCTGTGTTTCATCGACAATGGGAAGGTCCAAGGGAGACAGTAAACCGGCAGAGGTGCATCGGAATGTAAAACTGGTGACACAGGAAACGCTCAAATCATAGACAGTAGGAAGACTGAGTCTTGCTGTACTTAAGTCGGTATTGTGTCTCTTATATTTATTTCAGATGAAATTTCTGTGTTTCATCGTCAATGGGAAGGTCCATGGGATATAGTAAACCTGCAGAGGTGCATCGGAAAGTAAAACTGATGACACAGGAAACGCTCAAAACATAGACAGTGGGAAGACTTAGTCTTCCTGTACTTAAGTCGGCATTGTGTCTCTAATATTTAATTCCGATGCAATTTCTGTTTTTCATCGTCAATGGGAAGGTCTAATGGATACAGTAAACCTGCAGAGGTCCATCGGAATGTAAAACTGGTGACACATGAAACGCTCAAAACATTGACAGTAGGAAGTCTCAGTCTTCCTGTACTTAAGTCGGCATTGTGTCTCTTATAATTATTTCCGATGCAATTTCTGTGTTTCATCGTCAATGGGAAGGTCCAAGGGATACAGTAAACCTGCAGATGTGCATCGGAATGTAAAACTGGTGACACAGGAAACGCTCAAAACATTGACTGTAAGAAGACTGTTTTCTTGTACTTAAGTCGGCATTGTGTCTCTTATATTTAATTCCGATGCAATTTCTGTGTTTCATCGTCACTGTGAAGGTCCAAGGGATACAGAAAACCTGTAGAGGTGCATCGGAATGTAAAACTGGTGATACAGGAAACGCTCAAATTATAGACAGTAGGAAGACTCAGTCTTCCTGTACTTAAGTCGGCATTCTGTCTCTTATATTTAATTCCGATGCAATTTCTGTGTTTCATCGTCAATGGGAAGGTCCAAGGGATACAGTAAACTTGCAGAGCTGCATCGGAGTGTAAAACTGGTGACACAGGAAACGCTCAAATCATAGCCAGTACGCAGACTTAGTCTTCCTGTACTTAAGTCGGCATTGTGTCACTTAAATTTAATTCCGATGCAATTTCTGTTTTTCATCGTCAATGGGAAGGTCCAAGGGATACAGGAAACCTGCAGAGGTGCATCGGAATGTAAAACTGGTGACACAGGAAACGCTCAAACATAGAGGGTAGGAAGACTCAGTCTTCCTGTACTTAGGTCGGCATTGTGTCTCTTATATTTCATTCCGATGAAATTTTTGTGTTTCATCAAGAATGGGAAGGTCCAAGGGATATAGTAAACCTGCGGACGTGCATCGGAAAGTAAAACTGATGACACAGGAAACGCTCAAAACATAGACAGTAGGAAGACTTAGTCTTCCTGTACTTAAGTCGGCATTGTGTCTCTTTTATTTAATTCCGATACAATTTCTGTGTTTCATCGTCTCTGTGAAGGTCCAAGGGATACAGTAAACCCTGCAGAGGTGAATCGGAATGTAAAACTGGTGACACAGGAAACGCTCAAATTACAGACATTAGGAAGACTCAGTCTTCCTGTACTTAAGTCGGCATTGTGTATCTTATATTTAAATTCGATGCAATTTGTGTGTTTCATCGCCAATGGGAAGGTCCAAGGGATACAGTAAACCTGCAGATGTGCATCGGAATGTAAAACAGGTGACACAGGAAACGCTCAAAACATTGACTGTAAGAAGACTGTTTTCTTGTACTTTAGTCGGCATTGTGTCTCTTATATTTAAATCCGATGCAATTTCTGTATTTCATCGTCAATGGGAAGGTCCAAGGGATACAGTAAACCTGCAGAGGTGCTTCGGAATGTAAAACTAGTGACACAGGAAACGCTCAAAACATAGACAGTAGGAAGACTCAGTCGTCCTGTACTTAAGTCGGCATTGTGTCTCTTATATTTATTTCCGATGAAATTTCTGTGTTTCATCGTCAATGGGAAGGTCCAAGGGATACAGTAAGCCTGCAGAGGTGCATCAGAATTTAAAACTGTGACACAGGAAACGCTCCAACATTGACCGTACGAAGACTGTTTTCTTGTACTTAAGTTGGCATTGTGTCTCTTATATTTAATTTCGATGCAATTTCTGTGTTTCATCATCAATGGGAAGGTCCAAGGGATACACGAAACCTGCAGAGGTGCATCGGAATGTAAAACTGGTGACACAGGAAACGCACAAACATAGACAGTAGGAAGACTCAGTCTTCCTGTACTTAAGTCGGCATTGTCTCTCTTATATTTAATTCCGATGCAATTTCTGTGTTTCATCGTCAATGGGAAGGTCCAAGGGATTCAGTAAACCTGCAGAGGTGCATCGGAATGCAAAACTAGTGACACAGGAAACGCTCAAAACATAGACAGTAGGAAGACTCAGTCTTCCTGTACTTAAGTCGGCATTGTGTCTCATATATTTAATTCCGATGCAATTTCTGTGTTTCATCGTCACTGTGAAGGTTCAAGGGATACAGTAAACCTGTAGAGGTGCATCGGAATGTAAAACTGGTGACACACGAAACGCTCAAATTATAGACAGTAGGAAGACACAGTCTTCCTGTACTTAAGTCGGCATTTTGTCACTTATAATTAATTCCGATGCAATTTCTCTATTTCATCGTCAATGGGAAGGTCCAAGGGATACAGTAAACCTGCAGAGGTGCATCTGAATTTAAAACTGGTGACACAGGAAACGCTCAAAACATAGACAGTAGGAAGACTCATTCTTCCTGTACTTAAGTCGGCATTGTGTCTCTTATATTTAATTCCGATGCAATTTCTGTGTTTCATCGTCAATGGGAAGGTCCAAGGGATACAGAAAACCTGCAGAGGTGCATCAGAATGTAAAACTGGTGACACAGGAAACGCTCAAAACATAGACAGTAGGAAGACTCAGTCGTCCTGTACTTAAGTCGGCATTGTGTCTCTTATATTTATTTCCGATGAAATTTCTGTGTTTCATCGTCAATGGGAAGGTCCAAGGGATACAGTAAGCCTGCAGAGGTGCATCAGAATTTAAAACTGTGACACAGGAAACGCTCAACACATAGACAGTAGGAAGACTCATTCTTCCTGTACTTAAGTCGGCATTGTGTCTCTTATATTTAATTCCGACGCAATTTCTGTGTTTCATCGTCAATGGGAAGGTCCAAGGGATACAGTAAACCTGCAGAGGTGCATCGGAATGTAAAACTAGTGACACAGGAAACGCTGAAATTATAGACAGTAGGAAGACTCAGTCTTCCCGTACTTAAGTCGGCATTGTGTCTCTTATATTTAATTCCGATGCAATTTCTGTGTTTCATCGTCAATGGGAAGGTCCAAGGGATAATGGAAACCTGCAGAGGTGGATCGGAATGTAAAACTAGTGACACAGGAAACGCTTAAAACATAGACAGTAGGAAGACTTTGTCTTCCTGTACTTAAGTCAGCATTATGTCTCTTATATTTAATTCCGATGCAATTTCTGTGTTTCATCGTCAATGGGAAGGTCCAAGGGATACAGTAAACCTGCAGAGGTGCATCGGAATGTAAAACTGGTGACACAGGAAACGCTCAAAACATAGACAGTAGGAAGACTCAGTCTTCCTGTACTTAAGTCGGCATTGTGTCTCTTATATTTAATTCCGATGTAATTTCTGTTTTTCATCGTCAATGGGAAGGTCCAAGGGATACAGTAAACCTGCGGAGGTGCATCGGAATGTAAAACGGATGACACAGAAAACGCTCAAAGCATTGACAGTAGGATGACTCAGTCTTCCTGTACTTAAGTCGGCATTGTGTCTCTTATACTTAATTCCGATGCAATTTCTGTGTTTCATCGTCAATGGGAAGGTCCAAGGGATACAGTAAACCTGCAGAGTTGCATCAGAATGTAAAACTGGTGACACAGGAAACGCTCAAACATTGACCGTACGAAGACTGTTTTCTTGCACTTAAGTTGGCATTGTGTCTCTTATATTAAATTCGATGCAATTTCTGTGTTTCATCATCAATGGGAAGGTCCAAGGGATACAGGAAACCTGCAGAGGTGCATCGGAATGTAAAACTGGTGACACAGGAAACGCACAAACATAGACAGTAGGAAGACTCAGTCTTCCTGTACTTAAATCGGCATTGTCTCTCTTATATTTAATTCCGATGCAATTTCTGTGTTTCATCGTCAATGGGAAGGTCCAAGGGATACAGTAAACCTGCAGAGGTGCATCGGAATGCAAAACTAGTGACACAGGAAACGCTCAAAGCATAGACAGTAGGAAGACTCAGTCTTCCTGTACTTAAGTCGCCATTGTGTCACTTATACTTAATTCCGATGCAATTTCTGTGTTTCATCGTCAATGGGAAGGTCCAAGGGATACAGTAAACCTGCAGAGTTGCATCAGAATGTAAAACTGGTGACACAGGAAACGCTCAAACATTGACCGTACGAAGACTGTTTTCTTGTACTTAAGTTGGCATTGTGCCTCTTATATTAATTTCGATGCAATTTCTGTGTTTCATCATCAATGGGAAGGTCCAAGGGATACAGGAAACCTGCAGAGGTGCATCGGAATGTAAAACTGGTGACACAGGAAACGCACAAACATAGACAGTAGGAAGACTCAGTCTTGCTGTACTTAAGTCGGCATTGTGTCTCTTATATTTATTTCCGATGAAATTTCTGTGTTTCATCGTCAACGGGAAGGTCCAAGGGATACAGTAAGCCTGCAGAGGTGCATCTGAATTTAAAACTGGTGACACAGGAAACGCTCAACACATAGACAGTAGGAAGACTCATTCCTCCTGTACTTAAGTCGGCATTGTGTCTCTTATATTTAATTCCTATGCAATTTCTGTGTTTCATCGTCAATGGGAAGGTACAAGGGATACAGTAAACCTGCAGAGGTGTATCGGAATGTAAAAATGATGACTCAGGAAACGCTCAAAACATAGACAGTAGGAAGACTCAGTCTTCCTGTACTTAAGTCGGCATTGTGTCTCTTATATTTATTTCCGATGAAATTTCTGTGTTTCATCGTCAATGGGAAGGTCCAAGGGATACAGAAAACCTGCAGAGGTGCATCAGAATGTAAAACTGGTGACACAGGAAACGCGCAAAGCATAGACAGTAGGAAGACTCAGTCTTCCTGTACTTAAGTCGGCATTGTGTCTCTTATATTTATTTCCGATGAAATTTCTGTGTTTCATCGACAATGGGAAGGTCCAAGGGATACAGTAAGCCTGCAGAGGTGCATCAGAATGTAAAACTGGTGACACAGGAAACGCTCAACACATAGACAGTAGGAAGACTCATTCTACCTGTACTTAAGTCGGCATTGTGTCTCTTATATTTAATTCCGACGCAATTTCTGTGTTTCATCGTCAATGGGAAGGTCCAAGGGATACAGTAAACCTGCAGAGGTGCATCGGAATGTAAAACTAGTGACACAGGAAACGCTGAAATTATAGACAGTAGGAAGACTCAGTCCCCCTGTACTTAAGTCGGCATTGTGTCTCTTATATTTATTTCCGATGACATTTCTTTGTTTCATCGTGAATGGGAAGGTCCAAGGGATATAGTAAACCTGCAGAGGTGCATCGGAAATTAAAACTGATGACACAGGAAACGCTCAAAACATAGACAGTAGGAAGACTCAATCTTCCTGTACTTAAGTCGGCATTGTCTCTCTTATATTTAATTCCGATGCAATTTCTGTGTTTCATCGTCAATGGGAAGGTCCAAGGGATACAGTAAACCTGCAGAGGTGCATCGGAATGTAAAACTGGTGACACAGGAATCGCTCAAAACATAGACAGTAGGAAGACTCAGTCTTCCTGTACTTAAGTCGGCATTGTGTCTCTTATATTTATTTCCGATGAAATTTCAGTGTTTCATCGTGGGTGGGAAGATCCAAGGGATATAGTAAACCTGCAGAGGTGCATCGGAAAGTAAAACTGATGACACAGGAAACGCTCAAAACATAGACAGTAGGAAGACTTAGTCTTCCTGTACTTAAGTCGGCATTGTGTCTCTTATATTTAATTCCGATGTAATTTCTGTTTTTCATCGTCAATGGGAAGGTCCAAGGGATACAGTAAACCTGCGGAGGTGCATCGGAATGTAAAACGGATGACACAGAAAACGCTCAAAGCATAGACAGTAGGATGACTCAGTCTTCCTGTACTTAAGTCGGCATTGTGTCTCTTATACTTAATTCCGATGCAATTTCTGTGTTTCATCGTCAATGGGAAGGTCCAAGGGATACAGTAAACCTGCAGAGTTGCATCAGAATGTAAAACTGGTGACACAGGAAACGCTCAAACATTGACCGTACGAAGACTGTTTTCTTGCACTTAAGTTGGCATTGTGTCTCTTATATTAATTTCGATGCAATTTATGTGTTTCATCATCAATGGGAAGGTCCAAGGGATACAGGAAACCTGCAGAGGTGCATCGGAATGTAAAACTGGTGACACAGGAAACGCACAAACATAGACAGTAGGAAGACTCAGTCTTCCTGTACTTACGTCGGCATTGTCTCTCTTATATTTAATTCCGATGCAATTTCTGTGTTTCATCGTCAATGGGAAGGTCCAAGGGATACAGTAAACCTGCAGAGGTGCATCGGAAATTAAAACTGATGACACAGGAAACGCTCAAAACATAGACAGTAGGAAGACTCAGTCTTCCTGTACTTAAGTCGGCATTGTCTCTCTTATATTTAATTCCGATGCAATTTCTGTGTTACATCGACAATGGGAAGGTCCAAGGGTTACAGTAAACCGGCAGAGGTGCATCGGAATGTAAAAATGGTGACACAGGAAACGCTCCAACATTGACCGTACGAAGACTGTTTTCTTGTACTTAAGTTGGCATTGTGTCTCTTATATTTAATTTCGATGCAATTTCTGTGTTTCATCATCAATGGGAAGGTCCAAGGGATACACGAAACCTGCAGAGGTGCATCGGAATGTAAAACTGGTGACACAGGAAACGCACAAACATAGACAGTAGGAAGACTCAGTCCTCCTGTACTTAAGTCGGCATTGTCTCTCTTATATTTAATTCCGATGCAATTTCTGTGTTTCATCGTCAATGGGAAGGTCCAAGGGATACAGTAAACCTGCAGAGGTGCATCGGAATGCAAAACTAGTGACACAGGAAACGCTCAAAACATAGACAGTAGGAAGACTCAGTCTTCCTGTACTTAAGTCGGCATTGTGTCTCATATATTTAATTCCGATGCAATTTCTGTGTTTCATCGTCACTGTGAAGGTTCAAGGGATACAGTAAACCTGTAGAGGTGCATCGGAATGTAAAACTGGTGACACACGAAACGCTCAAATTATAGACAGTAGGAGGACACAGTCTTCCTGTACTTAAGTCGGCATTTTGTCACTTATAATTAATTCCGATGCAATTTCTCTATTTCATCGTCAATGGGAAGGTCCAAGGGATACAGTAAACCTGCAGAGGTGCATCTGAATTTAAAACTGGTGACACAGGAAACGCTCAAAACATAGACAGTAGGAAGACTCATTCTTCCTGTACTTAAGTCGGCATTGTGTCTCTTATATTTAATTCCGATGCAATTTCTGGTTTCATCGTCAATGGGAAGGTCCAAGGGATACAGAAAACCTGCAGAGGTGCATCAGAATGTAAAACTGGTGACACAGGAAACGCTCAAAACATAGACAGTAGGAAGACTCAGTCGTCCTGTACTTAAGTCGGCATTGTGTCTCTTATATTTATTTCCGATGAAATTTCTGTGTTTCATCGTCAATGGGAAGGTCCAAGGGATACAGTAAGCCTGCAGAGGTGCATCAGAATTTAAAACTGTGACACAGGAAACGCTCAACACATAGACAGTAGGAAGACTCATTCTTCCTGTACTTAAGTCGGCATTGTGTCTCTTATATTTAATTCCGACGCAATTTCTGTGTTTCATCGTCAATGGGAAGGTCCAAGGGATACAGGAAACCTGCAGAGGTGGATCGGAATGTAAAACTAGTGACACAGGAAACGCTCAAAACATAGACAGTAGGAAGACTTTGTCTTCCTGTACATAAGTCAGCATTATGTCTCTTATATTTAATTCCGATGCAATTTCTGTGTTTCATCGTCAATGGGAAGGTCCAAGGGATACAGTAAACCTGCAGAGGTGCATCGGAATGTAAAACTGGTGACACAGGAAACGCTCAAAACATAGACAGTAGGAAGACTCAGTCTTCCTGTACTTAAGTCGGCATTGTGTCTCTTATATTTATTTCCGATGAAATTTCAGTGTTTCATCGTGAGTGGGAAGATCCAAGGGATATAGTAAACCTGCAGAGGTGCATCGGAAAGTAAAACTGATGACACAGGAAACGCTCAAAACATAGACAGTAGGAAGACTTAGTCTTCCTGTACTTAAGTCGGCATTGTGTCTCTTATATTTAATTCCGATGTAATTTCTGTTTTTCATCGTCAATGGGAAGGTCCAAGGGATACAGTAAACCTGCGGAGGTGCATCGGAATGTAAAACGGATGACACAGAAAACGCTCAAAGCATAGACAGTAGGATGACTCAGTCTTCCTGTACTTAAGTCGGCATTGTGTCTCTTATACTTAATTCCGATGCAATTTCTGTGTTTCATCGTCAATGGGAAGGTCCAAGGGATACAGTAAACCTGCAGAGTTGCATCAGAATGTAAAACTGGTGACACAGGAAACGCTCAAACATTGACCGTACGAAGACTGTTTTCTTGCACTTAAGTTGGCATTGTGTCTCTTATATTAATTTCGATGCAATTTCTGTGTTTCATCATCAATGGGAAGGTCCAAGGGATACAGGAAACCTGCAGAGGTGCATCGGAATGTAAAACTGGTGACACAGGAAACGCACAAACATAGACAGTAGGAAGACTCAGCCTTCCTGTACTTAAGTCGGCATTGTCTCTCTTATATTTAATTCCGATGCAATTTCTGTGTTTCATCGTCAATGGGATGGTCGAAGGGATACAGTAAACCTGCAGAGGTGCATCGGAATGCGAAACTAGTGACACAGGAAACGCTCAAAACATAGACAGTAGGAACACTCAGTCTTCCTGTACTTAAGTCGGCATTGTGTCTCTTATATTTAATTCCGATGCAATTTCTGTGTTTCATCGTCAATGGGAAGGTCCAAGGGATACAGTAAACCTGCAGAGGTGCATCGGAATGTAAAACTGGTGACACAGGAAACGCTCGAAGCATAGACAGTAGGAAGACTCAGTCCACCTGTACTTAAGTCGGCATTGTGTCTCTTATATTTATTTCCGATGACATTTCTTTGTTTCATCGTGAATGGGAAGGTCCAAGGGATATAGTAAACCTGCAGAGGTGCATCGGAAATTAAAACTGATGACACAGGAAACGCTCAAAACATAGACAGTAGGAAGACTCAGTCTTCCTGTACGTAAGTCGGCATTGTCTCTCTTATTTTTAATTCCGATGCAATTTCTGTGTTTCATCGTCAATGGGAAGGTCCAAGGGATACAGTAAACCTGCAGAGGTGCATCGGAATGCAAAACTAGTGACACAGGAAACGCTCAAAGCATAGACAGTAGGAAGACTCAGTCTTCCTGTACTTAAGTCGCCATTGTGTCACTTATACTTAATTCCGATGCAATTTCTGTGTTTCATCGTCAATGGGAAGGTCCAAGGGATACAGTAAACCTGCAGAGTTGCATCAGAATGTTAAACTGGTGACACAGGAAACGCTCAAACATTGACCGTACGAAGACTGTTTTCTTGTACTTAAGTTGGCATTGTGTCTCTTATATTAATTTCGATGCAATTTCTGTGTTTCATCATCAATGGGAAGGTCCAAGGGATACAGGAAACCTGCAGAGGTGCATCGGAATGTAATACTGGTGACACAGGAAACGCACAAACATAGACAGTAGGAAGACTCAGTCTTCCTGTACTTAAGTCGGCATTGTGTCTCTTATATTTATTTCCGATGAAATTTCTGTGTTTCATCGTCAACGGGAAGGTCCAAGGGATACAGTAAGCCTGCAGAGGTGCATCTGAATTTAAAACTGGTGACACAGGAAACGCTCAACACATAGACAGTAGGAAGACTCATTCCTCCTGTACTTAAGTCGGCATTGTGTCTCTTATATTTAATTCCTATGCAATTTCTGTGTTTCATCGTCAATGGGAAGGTACAAGGGATACAGTAAACCTGCAGAGGTGTATCGGAATGTAAAAATGATGACTCAGAAACGCTCAAAACATAGACAGTAGGAAGACTCAGTCTTCCTGTACTTAAGTCGGCATTGTGTCTCTTATATTTATTTCCGATGAAATTTCTGTGTTTCATCGTCGATGGGAAGGTCCAAGGGATACAGAAAACCTGCAGAGGTGCATCAGAATGTAAAACTGGTGACACAGGAAACGCGCAAAGCATAGACAGTAGGAAGACTCAGTCTTCCTGTACTTAAGTCGGCATTGTGTCTCTTATATTTATTTCCGATTAAATTTCTGTGTTTCATCGACAATGGGAAGGTCCAAGGGATACAGTAAGCCTGCAGAGGTGCATCAGAATGTAAAACTGGTGACACAGGAAACACTCAACACATAGACAGTAGGAAGACTCATTCTACCTGTACTTAAGTCGGCATTGTGTCTCTTATATTTAATTCCGACGCAATTTCTGTGTTTCATCGTCAATGGGAAGGTCCAAGGGATACAGTAAACCTGCAGAGGTGCATCGGAATGTAAAACTAGTGACACAGGAAACGCTGAAATTATAGACAGTAGGAAGACTCAGTCTTCCCGTACTTAAGTCGGCATTGTGTCTCTTATATTTAATTCCGATGCAATTTCTGTGTTTCATCGTCAATGGGAAGGTCCAAGGGATACAGGAAACCTGCAGAGGTGGATCGGAATGTAAAACTAGTGACACAGGAAACGCTCAAAACATAGACAGTAGGAAGACTCAGTCTTCCTGTACTTAAGTCAGCATTATGTCTCTTATATTTAATTCCGATGCAATTTCTGTGTTTCATCGTCAATGGGAAGGTCCAAGGGATACAGTAAACCTGCAGAGGTGCATCGGAATGTAAAACTGGTGACATAGGAAACGCTCAAAACATAGACAGTAGGAAGACTCAGTCTTCCTGTACTTAAGTCGCCATTGTGTCTCTTATATTTATTTCCGATGAAATTTCTGTGTTTCATCGTGAGTGGGAAGATCCAAGGGATATAGTAAACCTGCAGAGGTGCATCGGAAAGTTCAACTGATGACACAGGAAACGCTCAAAACATAGACAGTAGGAAGACTTAGTCTTCCTGTACTTAAGTCCGCATTGTGTCTCAAACATTTAATTCCGATGTAATTTCTGTTTTTCATCGTCAATGGGAAGGTCCAAGGGATACAGTAAACCTGCAGAGGTGCATCGGAATGTAAAACTGATGACACAGAAAACGCTCAAAGCATAGACAGTAGGATGACTCAGTCTTCCTGTACTTAAGTCGGCATTGTGTCTCTTATACTTAACTCCGATGCAATTTCTGTGTTTCATCGTCAATGGGAAGGTCCAAGGGATACAGTAAACCTGCAGAGTTGCATCAGAATGTAAAACTGGTGACACAGGAAACGCTCAAACATTGACCGTACGAAGACTGTTTTCATGTACTTAAGTTGGCATTGTGTCTCTTATATTAATTTCGATGCACTTTCTGTGTTTCATCATCAATGGGAAGGTCCAAGGGATACAGGAAACCTGCAGAGGTGCATCGGAATGTAAAACTGGTGACACAGGAAACGCACAAACATAGACAGTAGGAAGACTCAGTCTTCCTGTACTTAAGTCGGCATTGTCTCTCTTATATTTAATTCCGATGCAATTTCTGTGTTTCATCGTCAATGGGAAGGTCCAAGGGATACAGTAAACCTGCAGAGGTGCATCGGAATGCAAAACTAGTCACACAGAAAACGCTCAAAACATAGACAGTAGGAACACTCAGTCTTCCTGTACTTAAGTCGGCATTGTGTCTCTTATATTTAATTCCGATGCAATTTCTGTGTTTCATCGTCAATGGGAAGGTCCAAGGGATACAGGAAACCTGCAGAGGTGCATCGGAATGTAAAACTGGTGACACAGGAAACGCTCAAAGCATAGACAGTAGGAAGACTCAGTCCTCCTGTACTTAAGTCGGCATTGTGTCTCTTATATTTATTTCCGATGACATATCTTTGTTTCATCGTGAATGGGAAGGTCCAAGGGATATAGTAAACCTGCAGAGGTGCATCGGAAATTAAAACTGATGACACAGGAAACGCTCAAAACATAGACAGTAGGAAGACTCAGTCTTCCTGTACTTAAGTCGGCATTGTCTCTCTTATATTTAATTCCGATGCAATTTCTGTGTTTCATCGTCAATGGGAAGGTCCAAGGGATACAGTAAACCTGCAGAGGTGCATCGGAATGCAAAACTAGTGACACAGGAAACGCTCAAAACATAGACAGTAGGAAGACTCAGTCTTCCTGTACTTAAGTCGCCATTGTGTCTCTTATACTCAATTCCGATGCAATTTCTGTGTTTCATCGTCAATGGGAAGGTCCAAGGGATACAGTAAACCTGCAGAGTTGCATCAGAATGTAAAACTGGTGACACAGGAAACGCTCAAACATTGACCGTACGAAGACTGTTTTCTTGTACTTAAGTTGGCATTGTGTCTCTTATATTAATTTCGATGCAATTTCTGTGTTTCATCATCAATGGGAAGGTCCAAGGGATACAGGAATCCTGCAGAGGTGCATCGGAATGTAAAACTGGTGACACAGGAAACGCACAAACATAGACAGTAGGAAGACTCAGTCTTCCTGTACTTAAGTCGGCATTGTGTCTCTTATATTTATTTCCGATGAAATTTCTGTGTTTCATCGTCAATGGGAAGGTCCAAGGGATACAGGAAACCTGCAGAGGTGCATCGGAATGTAAAACTGGTGACACAGGAAACGCTCAAAGCATAGACAGTAGGAAGACTCAGTCCTCCTGTACTTAAGTCGGCATTGTGTCTCCTATATTTAATTCCTATGCAATTTCTGTGTTTCATCGTCAATGGGAAGGTACAAGGGATACAGTAAGCCTGCAGAGGTGCATCAGAATGTAAAACTGGTGACACAGGAAACGCTCAACACATAGACAGTAGGAAGACTCATTCTACCTGTACTTAAGTCGTCATTGTGTCTCTTATATTTAATTCCGACGCAATTTCTGTGTTTCATCGTCAATGGGAAGGTCCAAGGGATACAGTAAACCTGCAGAGGTGCATCGGAATGTAAAACTAGTGACACAGGAAACGCTGAAATTATAGACAGTAGGAAGACTCAGTCTTCCCGTACTTAAGTCGGCATTGTGTCTCTTATATTTAATTCCGATGCAATTTCTGTGTTTCATCGTCAATGGGAAGGTCCAAGGGATACAGGAAACCTGCAGAGGTGGATCGGAATGTAAAACTAGTGACACAGGAAACGCTCAAAACATAGACAGTAGGAAGACTCAGTCTTCCTGTACTTAAGTCAGCATTATGTCTCTTATATTTAATTCCGATGCAATTTCTGTGTTTCATCGTCAATGGGAAGGTCCAAGGGATACAGTAAACCTGCAGAGGTGCATCGGAATGTAAAACTGGTGACACAGGAAACGCTCAAAACATAGACAGTAGGAAGACTTAGTCTTCCTGTACTTAAGTCGGCATTGTGTCTCTTACATTTAATTCCGATGTAATTTCTGTTTTTCATCGTCAATGGGAAGGTCCAAGGGATACAGTAAACCTGCAGAGGTGCATCGGAATGTAAAACTGATGACACAGAAAACGCTCAAAGCATAGACAGTAGGATGACTCAGTCTTCCTGTACTTAAGTCGGCATTGTGTCTCTTATACTTAACTCCGATGCAATTTCTGTGTTTCATCGTCAATGGGAAGGTCCAAGGGATACAGTAAACCTGCAGAGTTGCATCAGAATGTAAAACTGGTGACACAGGAAACGCTCAAACATTGACCGTACGAAGACTGTTTTCTTGTACTTAAGTTGGCATTGTGTCTCTTATATTAATTTCGATGCACTTTCTGTGTTTCATCATCAATGGGAAGGTCCAAGGGATACAGGAAACCTGCAGAGGTGCATCGGAATTTAAAACTGGTGACACAGGAAACGCACAAACATAGACAGTAGGAAGACTCAGTCTTCCTGTACTTAAGTCGGCATTGTCTCTCTTATATTTAATTCCGATGCAATTTCTGTGTTTCATCGTCAATGGGAAGGTCCAAGGGATACAGTAAACCTGCAGAGGTGCATCGGAATGCAAAACTAGTGACACAGGAAACGCTCAAAACATAGACAGTAGGAAGACTCAGTCTTCCTGTACTTAAGTCGGCATTGTGTCTTATATTTAATTCCGATGCAATTTCTGTGTTTCATCGTCAATGGAAAGGTCCAAGGGATACAGTAAACCTGCAGAGGTGCATCGGAATGTAAAACTGATGACACAGAAAACGCTCAAAGCATAGACAGTAGGATGACTCAGTCTTCCTGTACTTAAGTCGGCATTGTGTCTCTTATACTTAACTCCGATGCAATTTCTGTGTTTCATCGTCAATGGGAAGGTCCAAGGGATACAGTAAACCTGCAGAGTAGCATCAGAATGTAAAACTGGTGACACAGGAAACGCTCAAACATTGACCGTACGAAGACTGTTTTCTTGTACTTAAGTTGGCATTGTGTCTCTTATATTAATTTCGATGCACTTTCTGTGTTTCATCATCAATGGGAAGGTCCAAGGGGTACAGGAAACCTGCAGAGGTGCATCGGAATGTAAAACTGGTGACACAGGAAACGCACAAACATAGACAGTAGGAAGACTCAGGCTTCCTGTACTTAAGTCGGCATTGTCTCTCTTATATTTAATTCCGATGCAATTTCTGTGTTTCATCGTCAATGGGAAGGTCCAAGGGATACAGTAAACCTGCAGAGGTGCATCGGAATGCAAAACTAGTGACACAGGAAACGCTCAAAACATAGACAGTAGGAACACTCAGTCTTCCTGTACTTAAGTCGGCATTGTGTCTCTTATATTTAATTCCGATGCAATTTCTGTGTTTCATCGTCAATGGGAAGGTCCAAGGGATACAGTAAACCTGCAGAGGTGCATCGGAATGTAAAACTGGTGACACAGGAAACGCTCAAAGCATAGACAGTAGGAAGACTCAGTCCTCCTGTACTTAAGTCGGCATTGTGTCTCTTATATTTATTTCCGATGACATTTCTTTGTTTCATCATGAATGGGAAGGTCCAAGGGATATAGTAAACCTGCAGAGGTGCATCGGAAATTAAAACTGATGACACAGGAAACGCTCAAAACATAGACAGTAGGAAGACTCAGTCTTCCTGTACTTAAGTCGGCATTGTCTCTCTTATATTTAATTCCGATGCAATTTCTGTGTTTCATCGTCAATGGGAAGGTCCAGGGGATACAGTAAACCTGCAGAGGTGCATCGGAATGCAAAACTAGTGACACAGGAAACGCTCAAAACATAGACAGTAGGAAGACTCAGTCTTCCTGTACTTAAGTCGCCATTGTGTCTCTTATACTTAATTCCGATGCAATTTCTGTGTTTCATCGTCAATGGGAAGGTCCAAGGGATACAGTAAACCTGCAGAGTTGCATCAGAATGTAAAACTGGTGACACAGGAAACGCTCAAACATTGACCGTACGAAGACTGTTTTCTTGTACTTAAGTTGGCATTGTGTCTCTTATATTAATTTCGATGCAATTTCTGAGTTTCATCATCAATGGGAAGGTCCAAGGGATACAGGAACCTGCAGAGGTGCATCGGAATGTAAAACTGGTGACACAGGAAACGCACAAACATAGACAGTAGGAAGACTCAGTCTTCCTGTACTTAAGTCGGCATTGTGTCTCTTATATTTATTTCCGATGAAATTTCTGTGTTTCATCGTCAATGGGAAGGTCCAAGGGATACAGTAAGCCTGCAGAGGTGCATCTGAATTTAAAACTGGTGACACAGGAAACGCTCAACACATAGACAGTAGGAAGACTCATTCCTCCTGTACTTAAGTCGGCATTGTGTTTCTTATATTTAATTCCTATGCAATTTCTGTGTTTCATCGTCAATGGGAAGGTACAAGGGATACAGTAAACCTGCAGAGGTGTATCGGAATGTAAAAATGATGACACAGGAAACGCTCAAAACATAGACAGTAGGAAGACTCAGTCTTCCTGTACTTAAGTCGGCATTGTGTCTCTTATATTTATTTCCGATGAAATTTCTGTGTTTCATCGTCAATGGGAAGGTCAAAGGGATACAGAAAACCTGCAGAGGTGCATCAGAATGTAAAACTGGCGACACAGGAAACGCGCAAAGCATAGACAGTAGGAAGACTCAGTCTTCCTGTACTTAAGTCGGCATTGTGTCTCTTATATTTATTTCCGATGAAATTTCTGTGTTTCATCGACAATGGGAATGTCCAAGGGATACAGTAAGCCTGCAGAGGTGCATCAGAATGTAAAACTGGTGACACAGGAAACGCTCAACACATAGACAGTAGGAAGACTCAGTCTTCCTGTACTTAACTCAGCATTATGTCTCTTATATTTAATTCCGATGCAATCTCTGTGTTTCATCGTCAATGGGAAGGTCCAAGGGATACAGTAAACCTGCAGAGGTGCATCGGAATGTAAAACTGGTGACACAGGAAACGCTCAAAACATAGACAGTAGGAAGACTCAGTCTTCCTGTACTTAAGTCGGCATTGTGTCTCTTATATTTATTTCCGATGAAATTTCTGTGTTTCATCGTGAGTGGGAAGATCCAAGGGATATAGTAAACCTGCAGAGGTGCATCGGAAAGTTAAACTGATGACACAGGAAACGCTCAAAACATAGACAGTAGGAAGACTTAGTCTTCCTGTACTTAAGTCGGCATTGTGTCTCTTACATTTAATTCCGATGTAATTTCTGTTTTTCATCGTCAATGGGAAGGTCCAAGGGATACAGTAAACCTGCAGAGGTGCATCGGAATGTAAAACTGATGACACAGAAAACGCTCAAAGCATAGACAGTAGGATGACTCAGTCTTCCTGTACTTAAGTCGGTATTGTGTCTCTTATACTTAACTCCGATGCAATTTCTGTGTTTCATCGTCAATGGGAAGGTCCAAGGGATACAGTAAACCTGCAGAGTTGCATCAGAATGTAAAACTGGTGACACAGGAAACGCTCAAACATTGACCGTACGAAGACTGTTTTCTTGTACTTAAGTTGGCATTGTGTCTCTTATATTAATTTCGATGCACTTTCTGTGTTTCATCATCAATGGGAAGGTCCAAGGGATACAGGAAACCTGCAGAGGTGCATCGGAATGTAAAACTGGTGACACAGGAAACGCACAAACATAGACAGTAGGAAGACTCAGTCTTCCTGTACTTAAGTCGGCATTGTCTCTCTTATATTTAATTCCGATGCAATTTCTGTGTTTCATCGTCAATGGGAAGGTCCAAGGGATACAGTAAACCTGCAGAGGTGCATCGGAATGCAAAACTAGTGGCACAGGAAACGCTCAAAACATAGACAGTAGGAAGACTCAGTCTTCCTGTACTTAAGTCGGCATTGTGTCTTATATTTAATTCCGATGCAATTTCTGTGTTTCATCGTCAATGGAAAGGTCCAAGGGATACAGTAAACCTGCAGAGGTGCATCGGAATGTAAAACTGATGACACAGAAAACGCTCAAAGCATAGACAGTAGGATGACTCAGTCTTCCTGTACTTAAGTCGGCATTGTGTCTCTTATACTTAACTCCGATGCAATTTCTGTGTTTCATCGTCAATGGGAAGGTCCAAGGGATACAGTAAACCTGCAGAGTTGCATCAGAATGTAAAACTGGTGACACAGGAAACGCTCAAACATTGACCGTACGAAGACTGTTTTCTTGTACTTAAGTTGGCATTGTGTCTCTTATATTAATTTCGATGCACTTTCTGTGTTTCATCATCAATGGGAAGGTCCAAGGGATACAGTAAACCTGCAGAGGTGCATCGGAATGTAAAACTGATGACACAGAAAACGCTCAAAGCAATGACAGTAGGATGACTCAGTCTTCCTGTACTTAAGTCGGCATTGTGTCTCTTATACTTAACTCCGATGCAATTTCTGTGTTTCATCGTCAATGGGAAGGTCCAAGGGATACAGAAAACCTGCAGAGGTGCATCGGAATGTAAAACTAGTGACACAGGAAACGCTCAAAACATAGACAGTAGGAAGACTCAGTCTTCCTGTACTTAAGTCGGCATTGTCTCTCTTATATTTAATTCCGATGCTATTTCTGTGTTTCATCGTCAATGGGAAGGTCCAAGGGATACAGTAAACCTGCAGAGGTGCATCGGAATGCAAAACTAGTGACACAGGAAACGCACAAACATAGACAGTAGGAAGACTCAGTCTTCCTGTACATAAGTCGGCATTGTCTCTCTTATATTAATTTCGATGCAATTTCTGTGTTTCATCGTCAATGGGAAGGTCCAAGGGATACAGTAAACCTGCAGAGGTGCATCGGAATGCAAAACTAGTGACACAGGAAACGCTCAAAACATAGACAGTAGGAAGACTCAGTCTTCCTGTACTTAAGTCGGCATTGTCTCTCTTATATTTAATTCCGATGCTATTTCTGTGTTTCATCGTCAATGGGAAGGTCCAAGGGATACAGTAAACCTGCAGAGGTGCATCGGAATGCAAAACTAGTGACACAGGAAACGCTCAAATCATAGACAGTAGGAAGACTCAGTCTTCCTGTACTTAAGTCGGCATTGTGTCTTATATTTAATTCCGATGCAATTTCTGTGTTTCATCGTCAATGGGAAGGTCCAAGGGATACAGTAAACCTGCAGAGGTGCATCGGAATGTAAAACTGATGACACAGAAAACGCTCAAAGCATAGACAGTAGGATGACTCAGTCTTCCTGTACTTAAGTCGGCATTGTGTCTCTTATACTTAACTCCGATGCAATTTCTGTGTTTCATCGTCAATGGGAAGGTCCAAGGGATACAGTAAACCTGCAGAGTTGCATCAGAATGTAAAACTGGTGACACAGGAAACGCTCAAACATTGACCGTACGAAGACTGTTTTCTTGTACTTAAGTTGGCATTGTGTCTCTTATATTAATTTCGATGCACTTTCTGTGTTTCATCAGCAATGGGAAGGTCCAAGGGATACAGGAAACCTGCAGAGGTGCATCGGAATGTAAAACTGGTGACACAGGAAACGCACAAACATAGACAGTAGGAAGACTCAGTCTTCCTGTACTTAAGTCGGCATATTCTCTCTTATATTTAATTCCGATGCAATTTCTGTGTTTCATCGTCAATGGGAAGGTCCAAGGGATACAGTAAACCTGCAGAGGTGCATCGGAATGCAAAACTAGTGACACAGGAAACGCTCAAAACATAGACAGTAGGAAGACTCAGTCTTCCTGTACTTAAGTCGGCATTGTGTCTTATATTTAATTCCGATGCAATTTCTGTGTTTCATCGTCAATGGGAAGGTCTAAGGGATACAGTAAACCTGCAGAGGTGCATCGGAATGTAAAACTGGTGACACAGGAAACGCTCAAAGCATAGACAGTAGGAAGACTCAGTCCTCCTGTACTTAAGTCGGCATTATGTCTCTTATATTTATTTCCGATGAAATTTCTTTGTTTCATCGTGAATGGTAAGGTCCAAGGGATATAGTAAACCTGCAGAGGTGCATCGGAAATTAAAACTGATGACACAGGAAACGCTCAAAACATAGAAAGTAGGAAGACTTTGTCTTCCTGTACTTATGTCGGCATTGTGTCTCTTATATTTAATTCCGATGCAATTCCTGTATTTCATCGTCACTGTGAAGGTCCAAGGGATACAGTAAACCTGCAGAGGTGCTTCGGAATGGAAAACTGGTGACACAGGAAACGCTCAAATTATAGACAGTAGGAAGACTCAGTCTTCCTGTACTTAAGTCGGCATTGTGTTTCTTATATTTAATTCCGATGCAATTTCTGTGTTTCATCGTCAATGGGAAGGTCCAAGGGATACAGCAAACCTGCAGAGGTGCATCAGTATGTAAAACTGGTGACACAGGAAACGCTCAACACATAGACAGTAGGAAGAATCAGTCTTCCTGTACTTAAGTCGGCATTGTGTCTCTTATATTTATTTCCGATGAAATTTCTGTGTTTCATCGTAAATGGGAAGGTCCAAAGGATATAGTAAACCTGCAGAGGTGCATCGGAAAGTAAAACTGATGACACAGGATACGCTCAAAACATAGACAGTAGGAAGACTTAGTCTTCCTGTACTTAAGGCGGCATTGTGTCTCTTATATTTATTTCCGATGAAATTTCTGTGTTTCGTCGTGAGTGGGAAGATCCACGGGATATAGTAAACCTGCAGAGGTGCAACGGAAAGTAAAACTGATGACACAGGAAACGCTCAAAACATAGACAGTAGGAAGACTTAGTCTTCCTGTACTTAAGTCGGCAGTGTGTCTCTTATATTTAATTCCGATGCGATTTCTGTGTTACATCGACAATGGGAAGATCCAAGGGATACAGTAACCCGGCAGAGGTGCATCGGAATGTAAAACTGGTGACACAGGAAACGCTCAAACATTGACCGTACGAAGACTGTTTTCTTGTACTTAAGTTGGCATTGTGTCTCTTATATTTAATTTCGATGCAATTTCTGTGTTTCATCATCAATGGGAAGGTCCAAGGGATAGGGGAAACCTGCAGATGTGCATCAGAATGTAAAACTGGTGACACAGGAAACGCACAAACATAGACAGTAGGAAGACTCAGTCTTCCTGATCTTAAGTCGGCATTGTGTCCCTTATATTTAATTCCGATGCAATTTCTGTGTTTCATCGTCAATGGGAAGGTCCAAGGGATACAGTAAACCTGCAGAGGTGCATCGGAATGTAAAACTGGTGACACAGGAAACGCTCAAAGCATAGACAGTAGGAAGACTCAGTCCTCCTGTACTTAAGTCGGCATTGTGTCTCTTATATTTATTTCCGATGACATTTCTTTGTTTCATCGTGAATGGGAAGGTCCAAGGGATATAGTAAACCTGCAGAGGTGCATCGGAAATTAAAACTGATGACACAGGAAACGCTCAAAACATAGACAGTAGGAAGACTCAGTCTTCCTGTACTTAAGTCGGCATTGTCTCTCTTATATTTAATTCCGATGCAATTTCTGTGTTTCATCGTCAATGGGAAGGTCCAAGGGATACAGTAAACCTGCAGAGATGCATCGGAATGCAAAACTAGTGACACAGGAAACGCTCAAAACATAGACAGTAGGAAGACTCAGTCTTCCTGTACTTAAGTCGCCATTGTGTCTCTTATACTTAATTCCGATGCAATTTCTGTGTTTCATCGTCAATGGGAAGGTCCAAGGGATACAGTAAACCTGCAGAGTTGCATCAGAATGTAAAACTGGTGACACAGGAAACGCACAAACATAGACAGTAGGAAGACTCAGTCTTCCTGTACTTAAGTCGGCATTGTGTCCCTTATATTTAATTCCGATGCAATTTCTGTGTTTCATCGTCAATGGAAAGGTCCAAGGGATACAGTAAACCTGCAGAGGTGCATCGGAATGTAAAACTGGTGACACAGGAAACGCTCAAAGAATAGACAGTAGGAAGACTCAGTCCTCCTGTACTCAAGTCGGCATTGTGTCTCTTATATTTATTTCCGATGACATTTCTTTGTTTCATCGTGAATGGGAAGGTCCAAGGGATATAGTAAACCTGCAGAGGTGCATCGGAAATTAAAACTGATGACACAGGAAACGCTCAAAACATAGACAGTAGGAAGACTCAGTCTTCCTGTACTTAAGTCGGCATTGTCTCTCTTATATTTAATTCCGATGCAATTTCTGTGTTTCATCGTCAATGGGAAGGTCCAAGGGATACAGTAAACCTGCAGAGGTGCATCGGAATGCAAAACTAGTGACACAGGAAACGCTCAAAACATAGACAGTAGGAAGACTCAGTCTTCCTGTACTTAAGTCGGCATTGTCTCTCTTATACTTAATTCCGATGCAATTTCTGTGTTTCATCGTCAATGGGAAGGTCCAAGGGATACAGTAAACCTGCAGAGTTGCATCAGAATGTAAAACTGGTGACACAGGAGACGCTCAAACATTGACCGTACGAAGACTGTTTTCTTGTACTTAAGTTGGCATTGTGTCTCTTATATTAATTTCGATGCAATTTCTGTGTTTCATCATCAATGGGAAGGTCCAAGGGATACAGGAAACCTGCAGAGGTGCATCGGAATGTAAAACTGGTGACACAGGAAACGCACAAACATAGACAGTAGGAAGACTCAGTCCTCCTGTACTTAAGTCGGCATTGTGTCTCTTATATTTATTTCCGATGAAATTTCTGTGTTTCATCGTCAACGGGAAGGTCCAAGGGATACAGTAAGCCGGCAGAGGTGCATCTGAATTTAAAACTGGTGACACAGGAAACGCTCACACATAGACAGTAGGAAGACTCATTCCTCCTGTACTTAAGTCGGCATTGTGTCACTTATATTTAATTCCTATGCAATTTCTGTGTTTCATCGTCAATGGGAAGGTACAAGGGATACAGTAAACCTGCAGAGGTGTATCGGAATGTAAAAATGATGACACAGGAAACGCTCAAAACATAGACAGTAGGAAGACTCAGTCTTCCTGGACTTAAGTCGGCATTGTGTCTCTTATATTTATTTCCGATGAAATTTCTGTGTTTCATCGTCAATGGGAAGGTCCAAGGGATACAGAAAACCTGCAGAGGTGCATCAGAATGTAAAACTGGTGACACAGGAAACGCGCAAAACATAGACAGTAGGAAGACTCAGTCTTCCTGTACTTACGTCGGCATTGTGTCTCTTATATTTATTTCCGATGAAATTTCTGTGTTTCATCGTCAATGGGAAGGTCCAAGGGATACAGTAAGCCTGCAGAGGTGCATCAGAATGTAAAACTGGTGACACAGGAAACGCTCAACACATAGACAGTAGGAAGACTCATTCTACCTGTACTTAAGTCGGCATTGTGTCTCTTATATTTAATTCCGACGCAATTTCTGTGTTTCATCGTCAATGGGAAGGTCCAAGGGATACAGTAAACCTGCAGAGGTGCATCGGAATGTAAAACTAGTGACACAGGAAACGCTCAAAACATAGACAGTAGGAAGACTCAGTCTTCCCGTACTTAAGTCGGCATTGTGTCTCTTATATTTAATTCCGATGCAATTTCTGTGTTTCATCGTCAATGGGAAGGTCCAAGGGATACAGGAAACCTGCAGAGGTGGATCGGAATGTAAAACTAGTGACACAGGAAACGCTCAAAACATAGACAGTAGGAAGACTCAGTCTTCCTGTACTTAAGTCAGCATTATGCCTCTTATATTTAATTCCGATGCAATTTCTGTGTTTCATCGTCAATGGGAAGGTGCAAGGGATACAGTAAACCTGCAGAGGTGCATCGGAATGTAAAACTGGTGACACAGGAAACGCTCAAAACATAGACAGTAGGAAGACTCAGTCTTCCTGTACTTAAGTCGGCATTGTGTCTCTTATATTTATTTCCGATGAAATTTCTGTGTTTCATCGTGAGTGGGAAGATCCAAGGGATATAGTAAACCTGCAGAGGTGCATCGGAAAGTTAAACTGATGACACAGGAAACGCTCAAAACATAGACAGTAGGAAGACTTAGTCTTCCTGTACTTAAGTCGGCATTGTGTCTCTTACATTTAATTCCGATGTAATTTCTGTTTTTCATCGTCAATGGGAAGGTCCAAGGGATACAGTAAACCTGCAGAGGTGCATCGGAATGTAAAACTGATGACACAGAAAACGCTCAAAGCATAGACAGTAGGATGACTCAGTCTTCCTGTACTTAAGTCGGCATTGTGTCTCTTATACTTAACTCCGATGCAATTTCTGTGCTTCATCGTCAATGGGAAGGTCCAAGGGATACAGTAAACCTGCAGAGGTGCATCGGAATGTAAAACTGGTGACACAGGAAACGCACAAACATAGACAGTAGGAAGACTCAGTCTTCCTGTACATAAGTCGGCATTGTCTCTCTTATATTAATTTCGATGCAATTTCTGTGTTTAATCGTCAATGGGTAGGTCCAAGGGATACAGTAAACCTGCAGAGGTGCATCGGAATGCAAAACTAGTGACACAGGAAACGCTCAAAACATAGACAGTAGGAAGACTCAGTCTTCCTGTACTTAAGTCGGCATTGTCTCTCTTATATTTAATTCCGATGCAATTTCTGTGTTTCATCGTCAATGGGAAGGTGCAAGGGATACAGTAAACCTGCAGAGGTGCATCGGAATGTAAAACTGGTGACACAGGAAACGCTCAAAACATAGACAGTAGGAAGACTCAGTCTTCCTGTACTTAAGTCGGCATTGTGTCTCTTATATTTATTTCCGATGAAATTTCTGTGTTTCATCGTGAGTGGGAAGATCCAAGGGATATAGTAAACCTGCAGAGGTGCATCGGAAAGTTAAACTGATGACACAGGAAACGCTCAAAACATAGACAGTAGGAAGACTTAGTCTTCCTGTACTTAAGTCGGCATTGTGTCTCTTACATTTAATTCCGATGTAATTTCTGTTTTTCATCGTCAATGGGAAGGTCCAAGGGATACAGTAAACCTGCAGAGGTGCATCGGAATGTAAAACTGATGACACAGAAAACGCTCAAAGCATAGACAGTAGGATGACTCAGTCTTCCTGTACTTAAGTCGGCCTTGTGTCTCTTATACTTAACTCCGATGCAATTTCTGTGCTTCATCGTCAATGGGAAGGTCCAAGGGATACAGTAAACCTGCAGAGGTGCATCGGAATGTAAAACTGGTGACACAGGAAACGCACAAACATAGACAGTAGGAAGACTCAGTCTTCCTGTACTTAAGTCGGCATTGCCTCTCTTATATTAATTTCGATGCAATTTCTGTGTTTAATCGTCAATGGGAAGGTCCAAGGGATACAGTAAACCTGCAGAGGTGCATCGGAATGCAAAACTAGTGACACAGGAAACGCTCAAAACATAGACAGTAGGAAGACTCAGTCTTCCTGTACTTAAGTCGGCATTGTCTCTCTTATATTTAATTCCGATGCAATTTCTGTGTTTCATCGTCAATGGGAAGGTCCAAGGGATACAGTAAACCTGCAGAGGTGCATCGGAATGCAAAACTAGTGACACAGGAAACGCTCAAAACATAGACAGTAGGAAGACTCAGTCTTCCTGTACTTAAGTCGGCATTGTGTCTTATATTTAATTCCGATGCAATTTCTGTGTTTCATCGTCAATGGGAAGGTCCAAGGGATACAGTAAACCTGCAGAGGTGCATCGGAATGTAAAACTGATGACACAGAAAACGCTCAAAGCATAGACAGTAGGATGACTCAGTCTTCCTGTACTTAAGTCGGCATTGTGTCTCTTATACTTAACTCCGATGCAATTTCTGTGTTTCATCGTCAATGGGAAGGTCCAAGGGATACAGTAAACCTGCAGAGTTGCATCAGAATGTAAAACTGGTGACACAGGAAACGCTCAAACATTGACCGTACGAAGACTGTTTTCTTGTACTTAAGTTGGCATTGTGTCTCTTATATTAATTTCGATGCACTTTCTGTGTTTCATCAGCAATGGGAAGGTCCAAGGGATACAGGAAACCTGCAGAGGTGCATCGGAATGTAAAACTGGTGACACAGGAAACGCACAAACATAGACAGTAGGAAGACTCAGTCTTCCTGTACTTAAGTCGGCATATTCTCTCTTATATTTAATTCCGATGCAATTTCTGTGTTTCATCGTCAATGGGAAGGTCCAAGGGATACAGTAAACCTGCAGAGGTGCATCGGAATGCAAAACTAGTGACACAGGAAACGCTCAAAACATAGACAGTAGGAAGACTCAGTCTTCCTGTACTTAAGTCGGCATTGTGTCTTATATTTAATTCCGATGCAATTTCTGTGTTTCATCTTCAATGGGAAGGTCCAAGGGATACAGTAAACCTGCAGAGGTGCATCGGAATGTAAAACTGGTGACACAGGAAACGCTCAAAGCATAGACAGTAGGAAGACTCAGTCCTCCTGTACTTAAGTCGGCATTGTGTCTCTTATATTTATTTCCAATGAAATTTCTTTGTTTCATCGTGAATGGGAAGGTCCGAGGGATATAGTAAACCTGCAGAGGTGCATCGGAAATTAAAACTGATGACACAGGAAACGCTCAAAACATAGAAAGTAGGAAGACTTAGTCTTCCTGTACTTATGTCGGCATTGTGTCTCTTATATTTAATTGCGATGCAATTCCTGTATTTCATCGTCACTGTGAAGGTCCAAGGGATACAGTAAACCTGCAGAGGTGCTTCGGAATGGAAAACTGGTGACACAGGAAACGCTCAAATTATAGACAGTAGGAAGACTCAGTCTTCCTGTACTTAAGTCGGCATTGTGTTTCTTATATTTAATTCCGATGCAATTTCTGTGTTTCATCGTCAATGGGAAGGTCCAAGGGATACAGTAAACCTGCAGAGGTGCATCAGTATGTAAAACTGGTGACACAGGAAACGCTCAAAACATAGAAAGTAGGAAGACTTAGTCTTCCTGTACTTATGTCGGCATTGTGTCTCTTATATTTAATTCCGATGCAATTTCTGTGTTTCATCGTCAATGGGAAGGTCCAAGGGATATAGTAAACCTGCAGAGGTGCATCAGAATGTAAAACTGATGACACAGGAAACGCTCAAAGCATAAACAGTAGGAAGACTAAGTCTTCCTGTACTTAAGTCGGCATTGTGTCTCTTATATTTAATTCCGATGCAATTTCTGTGTTTCATCGTCAATGGGAAGGTCCAATGGATACAGAAAACCTGCAGAGGTGCATCAGAATGTAAAACTGGTGACACAGGAAACGCTCAAAACATAGACAGTAGGAAGACTCAGTCTTTCTGCACTTAAGTCGGCAGTGTGTCTCTTATATTTAACTCCGATGCGATTTCTGTGTTACATCGACAATGGGAAGATCCAAGGGATACAGTAACCCGGCAGAGGTGCATCGGAATGTAAAACTGGTGACACAGGAAACGCTCAAACATTGACCGTACGAAGACTGTTTTCTTGTACTTAAGTTGGCATTGTGTCTCTTATATTTAATTTCGATGCAATTTCTGTGTTTCATCATCAATGGGAAGGTCCAAGGGATAGGGGAAACCTGCAGATGTGCATCAGAATGTAAAACTGGTGACACAGGAAACGCACAAACATAGACAGTAGGAAGACTCACTCTTCCTGTACTTAAGTCGGCATTGTGTCCCTTTTATTTAATTCCGATGCAATTTCTGTGTTTCATCGTCAATGGGAAGGTACAAGGGATACAGTAAACCTGCAGAGGTGTATCGGAATGTAAAAATGATGACACAGGAAACGCTCAAAACATAGACAGTAGGAAGACTCAGTCTTCCTGGACTTAAGTCGGCATTGTGTCTCTTATATTTATTTCCGATGAAATTTCTGTGTTTCATCGTCAATGGGAAGGTCCAAGGGATACAGAAAACCTGCAGAGGTGCATCAGAATGTAAAACTGGTGACACAGGAAACGCGCAAAACATAGACAGTAGGAAGACTCAGTCTTCCTGTACTTAAGTCGGCATTGTGTCTCTTATATTTATTTCCGATGAAATTTCTGTGTTTCATCGTCAATGGGAAGGTCCAAGGGATACAGTAAGCCTGCAGAGGTGCATCAGAATGTAAAACTGGTGACACAGGAAACGCTCAACACATAGACAGTAGGAAGACTCATTCTACCTGTACTTAAGTCGGCATTGTGTCTCTTATATTTAATTCCGACGCAATTTCTGTGTTTCATCGTCAATGGGAAGGTCCAAGGGATACAGTAAACCTGCAGAGGTGCATCGGAATGTAAAACTAGTGACACAGGAAACGCTCAAAACATAGACAGTAGGAAGACTCAGTCTTCCCGTACTTAAGTCGGCATTGTGTCTCTTATATTTAATTCCGATGCAATTTCTGTGTTTCATCGTCAATGGGAAGGTCCAAGGGATACAGGAAACCTGCAGAGGTGGATCGGAATGTAAAACTAGTGACACAGGAAACGCTCAAAACATAGACAGTAGGAAGACTCAGTCTTCCTGTACTTAAGTCAGCATTATGTCTCTTATATTTAATTCCGATGCAATTTCTGTGTTTCATCGTCAATGGGAAGGAGCAAGGGATACAGTAAACCTGCAGAGGTGCATCGGAATGTAAGACTGGTGACACAGGAAACGCTCAAAACATAGACAGTAGGAAGACTCAGTCTTCCTGTACTTAAGTCGGCATTGTGTCTCTTATATTTATTTCCGATGAAATTTCTGTGTTTCATCGTGAGTGGGAAGATCCAAGGGATATAGTAAACCTGCAGAGGTGCATCGGAAAGTTAAACTGATGACACAGGAAACGCTCAAAACATAGACAGTAGGAAGACTTAGTCTTCCTGTACTTAAGTCGGCATTGTGTCTCTTACATTTAATTCCGATGTAATTTCCGTTTTTCATCGTCAATGGGAAGGTCCAAGGGATACAGTAAACCTGCAGAGGTGCATCGGAATGTAAAACTGATGACACAGAAAACGCTCAAAGCATAGACAGTAGGATGACTCAGTCTTCCTGTACTTAAGTCGGCATTGTGTCTCTTATACTTAACTCCGATGCAATTTCTGTGCTTCATCGTCAATGGGAAGGTCCAAGGGATACAGTAAACCTGCAGAGGTGCATCGGAATGTAAAACTGGTGACACAGGAAACGCTCAAAGCATAGACAGTAGGAAGACTCAGTCCTCCTGTACTTAAGTCGGCATTGTGTCTCTTATATTTATTTCCAATGAAATTTCTTTGTTTCATCGTGAATGGGAAGGTCCGAGGGATATAGTAAACCTGCAGAGGTGCATCGGAAATTAAAACTGATGACACAGGAAACGCTCAAAACATAGAAAGTAGGAAGACTTAGTCTTCCTGTACTTATGTCGGCATTGTGTCTCTTATATTTAATTGCGATGCAATTCCTGTATTTCATCGTCACTGTGAAGGTCCAAGGGATACAGTAAACCTGCAGAGGTGCTTCGGAATGGAAAACTGGTGACACAGGAAACGCTCAAATTATAGACAGTAGGAAGACTCAGTCTTCCTGTACTTAAGTCGGCATTGTGTTTCTTATATTTAATTCCGATGCAATTTCTGTGTTTCATCGTCAATGGGAAGGTCCAAGGGATACAGTAAACCTGCAGAGGTGCATCAGTATGTAAAACTGGTGACACAGGAAACGCTCAAAACATAGAAAGTAGGAAGACTTAGTCTTCCTGTACTTATGTCGGCATTGTGTCTCTTATATTTAATTCCGATGCAATTTCTGTGTTTCATCGTCAATGGGAAGGTCCAAGGGATATAGTAAACCTGCAGAGGTGCATCAGAATGTAAAACTGATGACACAGGAAACGCTCAAAGCATAAACAGTAGGAAGACTAAGTCTTCCTGTACTTAAGTCGGCATTGTGTCTCTTATATTTAATTCCGATGCAATTTCTGTGTTTCATCGTCAATGGGAAGGTCCAATGGATACAGAAAACCTGCAGAGGTGCATCAGAATGTAAAACTGGTGACACAGGAAACGCTCAAAACATAGACAGTAGGAAGACTCAGTCTTTCTGTACTTAAGTCGGCAGTGTGTCTCTTATATTTAACTCCGATGCGATTTCTGTGTTACATCGACAATGGGAAGATCCAAGGGATACAGTAACCCGGCAGAGGTGCATCGGAATGTAAAACTGGTGACACAGGAAACGCTCAAACATTGACCGTACGAAGACTGTTTTCTTGTACTTAAGTTGGCATTGTGTCTCTTATATTTAATTTCGATGCAATTTCTGTGTTTCATCATCAATGGGAAGGTCCAAGGGATAGGGGAAACCTGCAGATGTGCATCAGAATGTAAAACTGGTGACACAGGAAACGCACAAACATAGACAGTAGGAAGACTCACTCTTCCTGTACTTAAGTCGGCATTGTGTCCCTTTTATTTAATTCCGATGCAATTTCTGTGTTTCATCGTCAATGGGAAGGTACAAGGGATACAGTAAACCTGCAGAGGTGTATCGGAATGTAAAAATGATGACACAGGAAACGCTCAAAACATAGACAGTAGGAAGACTCAGTCTTCCTGGACTTAAGTCGGCATTGTGTCTCTTATATTTATTTCCGATGAAATTTCTGTGTTTCATCGTCAATGGGAAGGTCCAAGGGATACAGAAAACCTGCAGAGGTGCATCAGAATGTAAAACTGGTGACACAGGAAACGCGCAAAACATAGACAGTAGGAAGACTCAGTCTTCCTGTACTTAAGTCGGCATTGTGTCTCTTATATTTATTTCCGATGAAATTTCTGTGTTTCATCGTCAATGGGAAGGTCCAAGGGATACAGTAAGCCTGCAGAGGTGCATCAGAATGTAAAACTGGTGACACAGGAAACGCTCAACACATAGACAGTAGGAAGACTCATTCTACCTGTACTTAAGTCGGCATTGTGTCTCTTATATTTAATTCCGACGCAATTTCTGTGTTTCATCGTCAATGGGAAGGTCCAAGGGATACAGTAAACCTGCAGAGGTGCATCGGAATGTAAAACTAGTGACACAGGAAACGCTCAAAACATAGACAGTAGGAAGACTCAGTCTTCCCGTACTTAAGTCGGCATTGTGTCTCTTATATTTAATTCCGATGCAATTTCTGTGTTTCATCGTCAATGGGAAGGTCCAAGGGATACAGGAAACCTGCAGAGGTGGATCGGAATGTAAAACTAGTGACACAGGAAACGCTCAAAACATAGACAGTAGGAAGACTCAGTCTTCCTGTACTTAAGTCAGCATTATGTCTCTTATATTTAATTCCGATGCAATTTCTGTGTTTCATCGTCAATGGGAAGGAGCAAGGGATACAGTAAACCTGCAGAGGTGCATCGGAATGTAAGACTGGTGACACAGGAAACGCTCAAAACATAGACAGTAGGAAGACTCAGTCTTCCTGTACTTAAGTCGGCATTGTGTCTCTTATATTTATTTCCGATGAAATTTCTGTGTTTCATCGTGAGTGGGAAGATCCAAGGGATATAGTAAACCTGCAGAGGTGCATCGGAAAGTTAAACTGATGACACAGGAAACGCTCAAAACATAGACAGTAGGAAGACTTAGTCTTCCTGTACTTAAGTCGGCATTGTGTCTCTTACATTTAATTCCGATGTAATTTCCGTTTTTCATCGTCAATGGGAAGGTCCAAGGGATACAGTAAACCTGCAGAGGTGCATCGGAATGTAAAACTGATGACACAGAAAACGCTCAAAGCATAGACAGTAGGATGACTCAGTCTTCCTGTACTTAAGTCGGCATTGTGTCTCTTATACTTAACTCCGATGCAATTTCTGTGCTTCATCGTCAATGGGAAGGTCCAAGGGATACAGTAAACCTGCAGAGGTGCATCGGAATGTAAAACTGGTGACACAGGAAACGCACAAACATAGACAGTAGGAAGACTCAGTCTTCCTGTACTTAAGTCGGCATTGTCTCTCTTATATTAATTTCGATGCAATTTCTGTGTTTAATCGTCAATGGGAAGGTCCAAGGGATACAGTAAACCTGCAGAGGTGCATCGGAATGCAAAACTAGTGACACAGGAAACGCTCAAAACATAGACAGTAGGAAGACTCAGTCTTCCTGTACTTAAGTCGGCATTGTCTCTCTTATATTTAATTCCGATGCAATTTCTGTGTTTCATCGTCAATGGGAAGGTCCAAGGGATACAGTAAACCTGCAGAGGTGCATCGGAATGCAAAACTAGTGACACAGGAAACGCTCAAAACATAGACAGTAGGAAGACTCAGTCTTCCTGTACTTAAGTCGTCATTGTGTCTTATATTTAATTCCGATGCAATTTCTGTGTTTCATCGTCAATGGGAAGGTCCAAGGGATACAGTAAACCTGCAGAGGTGCATCGGAATGTAAAACTGATGACACAGAAAACGCTCAAAGCATAGACAGTAGGATGACTCAGTCTTCCTGTACTTAAGTCGGCATTGTGTCTCTTATACTTAACTCCGATGCAATTTCTGTGTTTCATCGTCAATGGGAAGGTCCAAGGGATACAGTAAACCTGCAGAGGTGCATCAGAATGTAAAACTGGTGACACAGGAAACGCTCAAACATTGACCGTACGAAGACTGTTTTCTTGTACTTAAGTCGGCATTGTGTCTCTTATATTAATTTCGATGCACTTTCTGTGTTTCATCAGCAATGGGAAGGTCCAAGGGATACAGGAAACCTGCAGAGGTGCATCGGAATGTAAAACTGGTGACACAGGAAACGCACAAACATAGACAGTAGGAAGACTCAGTCTTCCTGTACTTAAGTCGGCATATTCTCTCTTATATTTAATTCCGATGCAATTTCTGTGTTTCATCGTCAATGGGAAGGTCCAAGGGATACAGTAAACCTGCAGAGGTGCATCGGAATGTAAAACTGGTGACACAGGAAACGCTCAAAGCATAGACAGTAGGAAGACTCAGTCCTCCTGTACTTAAGTCGGCATTGTGTCTCTTATATTTATTTCCAATGAAATTTCTTTGTTTCATCGTGAATGGGAAGGTCCGAGGGATATAGTAAACCTGCAGAGGTGCATCGGAAATTAAAACTGATGACACAGGAAACGCTCAAAACATAGAAAGTAGGAAGACTTAGTCTTCCTGTACTTATGTCGGCATTGTGTCTCTTATATTTAATTCCGATGCAATTCCTGTATTTCATCGTCACTGTGAAGGTCCAAGGGATACAGTAAACCTGCAGAGGTGCTTCGGAATGGAAAACTGGTGACACAGGAAACGCTCAAATTATAGACAGTAGGAAGACTCAGTCTTCCTGTACTTAAGTCGGCATTGTGTTTCTTATATTTAATTCCGATGCAATTTCTGTGTTTCATCGTCAATGGGAAGGTCCAAGGGATACAGTAAACCTGCAGAGGTGCATCAGTATGTAAAACTGGTTACACAGGAAACGCTCAACACATAGACAGTAGGAAGAATCAGTCTTCCTGTACTTAAGTCGGCATTGTGTCTCTTATATTTATTTCCGATGAAATTTCTGTGTTTCATCGTGAATGGGAAGGTCCAAAGGATATAGTAAACCTGCAGAGGTGCATCGGAAAGTAAAACTGATGACACAGGATACGCTCAAAACATAGACAGTAGGAAGACTTAGTCTTCCTGTACTTAAGGCGGCATTGTGTCTCTTATATTTATTTCCGATGAAATTTCTGTGTTTCGTCGTGAGTGGGAAGATCCACGGGATATAGTAAACCTGCAGAGGTGCAACGGAAAGTAAAACTGATGACACAGGAAACGCTCAAAACATAGACAGTAGGAAGACTTAGTCTTCCTGTACTTAAGTCGGCATTGTGTCTCTTATATTTAATTCCGATGCAATTTCTGTTTTTCATCGTCAATGGGAAGGTCCAAGGGATACAGTAAACCTGCAGAGGTGCATCGGAATGTAAAACTGACGACACAGAAAACGCTCAAAGCATAGACAGTAGGAAGACTAAGTCTTCCTGTACTTAAGTCGGCATTGTGTCTCTTATATTTAATACCGATGCAATTTCTGTGTTTCATCATCAATGGGAAGGTCTAAGGGATAGGGGAAACCTGCAGATGTGCATCAGAATGTAAAACTGGTGACACAGGAAACGCACAAACATAGACAGTAGGAAGACTCAGTCTTCCTGTACTTAAGTCGGCATTGTGTCCCTTATATTTAATTCCGATGCAATTTCTGTGTTTCATCGTCAATGGGAAGGTCCAAGGGATACAGTAAACCTGCAGAGGTGCATCGGAATGTAAAACTGGTGACACAGGAAACGCTCAAAGCATAGACAGTAGGAAGACTCAGACCTCCTGTACTTAAGTCTGCATTGTGTCTCTTATATTTATTTCCGATGACATTTCTTTGTTTCATCGTGAATGGGAAGGTCCAAGGGATATAGTAAACCTGCAGAGGTGCATCGGAAATTAAAACTGATGACACAGGAAACGCTCAAAACATAGACAGTAGGAAGACTCAGTCTTCCTGTACTTAAGTCGGCATTGTCTCTCTTATATTTAATTCCGATGCAATTTCTGTGTTTCATCGTCAATGGGAAGGTCCAAGGGATACAGTAAACCTGCAGAGGTGCATCGGAATGCAAAACTAGTGACACAGGAAACGCTCAAAACATAGACAGTAGGAAGACTCAGTCTTCCTGTACTTAAGTCGCCATTGTGTCTCTTATACTTAATTCCGATGCAATTTCTGTGTTTCATCGTCAATGGGAAGGTCCAAGGGATACAGTAAACCTGCAGAGTTGCATCAGAATGTAAAACTGGTGACACAGGAAACGCACAAACATAGACAGTAGGAAGTCTCAGTCTTCCTGTACTTAAGTCGGCATTGTGTCCCTTATATTTATTTCCGATGCAATTTCTGTGTTTCATCGTCAATGGAAAGGTCCAAGTGATACAGTAAACCTGCAGAGGTGCATCGGAATGTAAAACTGGTGACACAGGAAACGCTCAAAACATAGACAGTAGGAAGACTCAGTCCTCCAGTACTTAAGTCGGCATTGTGTCTCTTATATTTATTTCCGATGACATTTCTTTGTTTCATCGTGAATGGGAAGGTCCAAGGGATATAGTAAACCTGCAGATGTGCATCGGAAATTAAAACTGATGACACAGGAAACGCTCAAAACATAGACAGTAGGAAGACTCAGTCTTCCTGTACTTAAGTCGGCATTGTCTCTCTTATATTTAATTCCGATGCAATTTCTGTGTTTCATCGTCAATGGGAAGGTCCAAGGGATACAGTAAACCTGCAGAGGTGCATCGGAATGCAAAACTAGTGACACAGGAAACGCTCAAAACATAGACAGTAGGAAGACTCAGTCTTCCTGTACTTAATTCGCCATTGTGTCTCTTATACTTAATTCCGATGCAATTTCTGTGTTTCATCGTCAATGGGAAGGTCCAAGGGATACAGTAAACCTGCAGAGTTGCATCAGAATGTAAAACTGGTGACACAGGAAACATTCAAACATTGACCGTACGAAGACTGTTTTCTTGTACTTAAGTTGGCATTGTGTCTCTTATACTTAATTCCTATGCAATTTCTGTGTTTCATCGTCAATGGGAAGGTACAAGGGATACAGTAAACCTGCAGAGGTGTATCGGAATGTAAAAATGATGACACAGGAAACGCTCAAAACATAGACAGTAGGAAGACTCAGTCTTCCTGGACTTAAGTCGGCATTGTGTCTCTTATATTTATTTCCGATGAAATTTCTGTGTTTCATCGTCAATGGGAAGGTCCAAGGGATACAGAAAACCTGCAGAGGTGCATCAGAATGTAAAACTGGTGACACAGGAAACGCGCAAAACATAGACAGTAGGAAGACTCAGTCTTCCTGTACTTAAGTCGGCATTGTGTCTCTTATATTTATTTCCGATGAAATTTCTGTGTTTCATCGTCAATGGGAAGGTCCAAGGGATACAGTAAGCCTGCAGAGGTGCATCAGAATGTAAAACTGGTGACACAGGAAACGCTCAACACATAGACAGTAGGAAGACTCATTCTACCTGTACTTAAGTCGGCATTGTGTCTCTTATATTTAATTCCGACGCAAATTCTGTGTTTCATCGTCAATGGGAAGGTCCAAGGGATACAGTAAACCTGCAGAGGTGCATCGGAATGTAAAACTAGTGACACAGGAAACGCTCAAAACATAGACAGTAGGAAGACTCAGTCTTCCCGTACTTAAGTCGGCATTGTGTCTCATATATTTAATTCCGATGCAATTTCTGTGTTTCATCGTCAATGGGAAGGTCCAAGCGATACAGGGAACCTGCAGAGGTGGATCGGAATGTAAAACTAGTGACACAGGAAACGCTCAAAACATAGACAGTAGGAAGACTCAGTCTTCCTGTACTTAAGTCAGCATTATGTCTCTTATATTTAATTCCGATGCAATTTCTGTGTTTCATCGTCAATGGGAAGGTCCAAGGGATACAGTAAACCTGCAGAGGTGCATCGGAATGTAAAACTGATGACACAGAAAACGCTCAAAGCATAGACAGTAGGATGACTCAGTCTTCCTGTACTTAAGTCGGCATTGTGTCTCTAATACTTAACTCCGATGCAATTTCTGTGTTTCATCGTCAATGGGAAGGTCCAAGGGATACAGTAAACCTGCAGAGGTGCATCGGAATGTAAAACTGGTGACACAGGAAACGCACAAACATAGACAGTAGGAAGACTCAGTCTTCCTGTACTTAAGTCGGCATTGTCTCTCTTATATTAATTTCGATGCAATTTCTGTGTTTCATCGTCAATGGGAAGGTCCAAGGGATACAGTAAACCTGCAGAGGTGCATCGGAATGCAAAACTAGTGACACAGGAAACGCTCAAAACATAGACAGTAGGAAGACTCAGTCTTCCTGTACTTAAGTCGGCATTGTGTCTTATATTTAATTCCGATGCAATTTCTGTGTTTCATCGTCAATGGGAAGGTCCAAGGGATACAGTAAACCTGCAGAGGTGCATCGGAATGTAAAACTGATGACACAGAAAACGCTCAAAGCATAGACAGTAGGATGACTCAGTCTTCCTGTACTTAAGTCGGCATTGTGTCTCTTATACTTAACTCCGATGCAATTTCTGTGTTTCATCGTCAATGGGAAGGTCCAAGGGATACAGTAAACCTGCAGAGTTGCATCAGAATGTAAAACTGGTGACACAGGAAACGCTCAAACATTGACCGTACGAAGACTGTTTTCTTGTACTTAAGTTGGCATTGTGTCTCTTATATTAATTTCGATGCACTTTCTGTGTTTCATCATCAATGGGAAGGTCCAAGGGATACAGGAAACCTGCAGAGGTGCATCGGAATGTAAAACTGGTGACACAGGAAACGCACAAACATAGACAGTAGGAAGACTCAGTCTTCCTGTACTTAAGTCGGCATATTCTCTCTTATATTTAATTCCGATGCAATTTCTGTGTTTCATCGTCAATGGGAAGGTCCAAGGGATACAGTAAACCTGCAGAGGTGCATCGGAATGCAAAACTAGTGACACAGGAAACGCTCAAAACATAGACAGTAGGAAGACTCAGTCTTCCTGTACTTAAGTCGGCATTGTGTCTTATATTTAATTCCGATGCAATTTCTGTTTTTCATCGTCAATGGGAAGGTCCAAGGGATACAGTAAACCTGCAGAGGTGCATCGGAATGTAAAACTGGTGACACAGGAAACGCTCAAAGCATAGACAGTAGGAAGACTCAGTCCTCCTGTACTTAAGTCGGCATTGTGTCTCTTATATTTATTTCCGATGAAATTTCTTTGTTTCATCGTGAATGGGAAGGTCCAAGGGATATAGTAAACCTGCAGAGGTGCATCGGAAATTAAAACTGATGACACAGGAAACGCTCAAAACATAGAAAGTAGGAAGACTTAGTCTTCCTGTACTTATGTCGGCATTGTGTCTCTTATATTTAATTCCGATGCAATTCCTGTATTTCATCGTCACTGTGAAGGTCCAAGGGATACAGTAAACCTGCAGAGGTGCTTCGGAATGGAAAACTGGTGACACAGGAAACGCACAAACATAGACAGTAGGAAGACTCAGTCTTCCTGTACTTAAGTCGGCATTGTGTCTCTTATATTTATTTCCGATGAAATTTCTGTGTTTCATCAAGAATGGGAAGGTCCAAGGGATATAGTAAACCTGCGGACGTGCATCGGAAAGTAAAACTGATGACACAGGAAACGCTCAAAACATAGACAGTAGGAAGACTTAGTCCTCCTGTACTTCAGTCGGCATTGTGTCTCTTTTATTTAATTCCGATACAATTTCTGTGTTTCATCGTCTCTGTGAAGGTCCAACGGATACAGTAAACCTGTAGAGGTGCATCGGTATGTAAAACTGGTGACACAGGAAACGCACAAACATAGACAGTAGGAAGACTCAGTCTTCCTGTACTTAAGTCGGCATTGTGTCCCTTATATTTAATTCCGATGCAATTTCTGTGTTTCATCGTCAATGGGAAGGTCCAAGGGATACAGGAAACCTGCAGAGGTGCATCGGAATGTAAAACTGGTGACACAGGAAACGCTCAAAACATAGACAGTAGGAAGACTCAGTCTTCCTGTACTTAAGTCGGCATTGTGTCTCTTATATTTATTTTTGATGAAATTTCTGTGTTTCATCGTGAATGGGAAGGTCCAAAGTATATAGTAAACCTGCAGAGGTGCATCGGAAAGTAAAACTGATGACACAGGATACGCTCAAAACATAGACAGTAGGAAGACTTAGTCTTCCTGTACATAAGGCGGCATTGTGTCTCTCATATTTATTTCCGATGAAATTTCTGTGTTTCATCGTGAGTGGGAAGATCCAAGGGATATAGTAAACCTGCAGAGGTGCAACGGAAAGTAAAACTGATGACACAGGAAACGCTCAAAACATAGACAGTAGGAGGCCTTAGTCTTCTTGTACTTAAGTCGGCATTGTGTCTCTTATATTTAATTCCGATGCAATTTCTGTTTTTCATCGTCAATGGGAAGGTCCAAGGGATACAGTAAACCTGCAGAGGTGCATCGGAATGTAAAACTGGTGACACAGGAAACACTCAAATTACAGACATTAGGAAGACTCAGTCTTCCTGTACTTAAGTCTGCATTGTGTCTCTTATATTTAATTCCGATGCAATTTCTGTGTTTCATCGTCAATGGGAAGGTCCAAGGGATACAGTAAACCTGCAGAGGTGCATCAGAATGTAAAACTGATGACACAGGAAACGCTCAAAGCATAGACAGTAGGAAGACTAAGTCTTCCTGTACTTAAGTCGGCATTGTGTCTCTTATATTTAATTCCGATGCAATTTCTGTGTTTCATCGTCAATGGGAAGGTCCAATGGATACAGAAAACCTACAGAGGTGCATCAGAATGTAAAACTGGTGACACAGGAAACGCTCAAAACATAGACAGTAGGAAGACTCAGTCTTTCTGTACTTAAGTCGGCATTGTGTCTCTTATATTTAATTCCGATGCGATTTCTGTGTTACATCGACAATGGGAAGGTCCAAGGGATACAGTAACCCGGCAGAGGTGCATCGGAATGTAAAACTGGTGACACAGGAAACGCTCAAACATTGACCGTACGAAGACTGTTTTCTTGTACTTAAGTTGGCATTGTGTCTCTTACATTTAATTCCGATGCAATATCTGTGTTTCATCGTAATGGGAAGGTCCAAGGGATACAGTAAACCTGCAGAGGTGCATCGGAATGTAATACTAGTGACACAGGAAACGCTCAAATTATAGACAGTAGGAAGACTCAGTCTTCCTGTACTTAAGTCGGCATTGTGTCCCTTATATTTAATTCCGATGCAATTTCTGTGTTTCATCGTCAATGGGAAGGTCCAAGGGATACAGGAAACCTGCAGAGGTGCATCGGAATGTAAAACTGGTGACACAGGAAACGCTCAAAACATAGACAGTAGGAAGACTCAGTCTTCCTGTACTTAAGTCGGCATTGTGTCTCTTATATTTATTTTTGATGAAATTTCTGTGTTTCATCGTGAATGGGAAGGTCCAAAGTATATAGTAAACCTGCAGAGGTGCATCGGAAAGTAAAACTGATGACACAGGATACGCTCAAAACATAGACAGTAGGAAGACTTAGTCTTCCTGTACATAAGGCGGCATTGTGTCTCTCATATTTATTTCCGATGAAATTTCTGTGTTTCATCGTGAGTGGGAAGATCCAAGGGATATAGTAAACCTGCAGAGGTGCAACGGAAAGTAAAACTGATGACACAGGAAACGCTCAAAACATAGACAGTAGGAGGCCTTAGTCTTCTTGTACTTAAGTCGGCATTGTGTCTCTTATATTTAATTCCGATGCAATTTCTGTTTTTCATCGTCAATGGGAAGGTCCAAGGGATACAGTAAACCTGCAGAGGTGCATCGGAATGTAAAACTGGTGACACAGGAAACACTCAAATTACAGACATTAGGAAGACTCAGTCTTCCTGTACTTAAGTCTGCATTGTGTCTCTTATATTTAATTCCGATGCAATTTCTGTGTTTCATCGTCAATGGGAAGGTCCAAGGGATACAGTAAACCTGCAGAGGTGCATCAGAATGTAAAACTGATGACACAGGAAACGCTCAAAGCATAGACAGTAGGAAGACTAAGTCTTCCTGTACTTAAGTCGGCATTGTGTCTCTTATATTTAATTCCGATGCAATTTCTGTGTTTCATCGTCAATGGGAAGGTCCAATGGATACAGAAAACCTACAGAGGTGCATCAGAATGTAAAACTGGTGACACAGGAAACGCTCAAAACATAGACAGTAGGAAGACTCAGTCTTTCTGTACTTAAGTCGGCATTGTGTCTCTTATATTTAATTCCGATGCGATTTCTGTGTTACATCGACAATGGGAAGGTCCAAGGGATACAGTAACCCGGCAGAGGTGCATCGGAATGTAAAACTGGTGACACAGGAAACGCTCAAACATTGACCGTACGAAGACTGTTTTCTTGTACTTAAGTTGGCATTGTGTCTCTTACATTTAATTCCGATGCAATATCTGTGTTTCATCGTAATGGGAAGGTCCAAGGGATACAGTAAACCTGCAGAGGTGCATCGGAATGTAATACTAGTGACACAGGAAACGCTCAAATTATAGACAGTAGGAAGACTCAGTCTTCCTGTACTTAAGTCGGCATTGTCTCTCTTATATTTAATTCCATTGCAATTTCTGTGTTTCATCGTCAATGGGAAGGTCCAAGGGATACAGTAAACCTGCAGAGGTGCATCGGAATGTTAAACTGGTGACACAGGAAACGCTCAAAACATAGACAGTACGAAGACTCAGTCTTCCTGTACTTAAGTCGGCATTGTCTCTCTTATATTTAATTCCGATGCAATTTCTGTGTTTCATCGTCAATGGGAAGGTCCAAGGGATACAGTAAACCTGCAGAGGTGCATCGGAATGTAATACTAGTGACACAGGAAACGCTCAAATTATAGACAGTAGGAAGACTCAGTCTTCCTGTACTTATGTCGGCATTGTGTCTCTTATATTTATTTCCTCTGAAATTTCTGTGTTTCATCGTGAATGGGAAGGTCCAAAGGATATAGTAAACTTGCAGAGGTGCATCGGAAAGTAAAACTGATGACACAGGATACGCTCAAAACATAGAGAGTAGGAAGACTTAGTCTTACTGTACTTAAGTCGGCATTGTGTTTCTTATATTTAATTCCGATGCAATTCCTGTGTTTCATCGTCACTGTGAAGGTCCAAGGGATACAGCAAACCAGTAGAGGTGCATCGGAATGTAAAACTGGTGACACAGGAAACGCTCAACACATAGACAGTAGGAAGAGTTATTCTTCCTGTACTTAAGTCGGCATTGTGTCTCTTAAATTTATTTCCGATGAAATTTCTGTGTTTCATCGTGAGTGGGAATGTCCAAGGGATATAGTAAACCTGCAGAGGTGCATCGGAAAATAAAACTGATGACACAGGAAACGCTCAAAACATAGACAGTAGGAAGACTTAGTCTTCCTGTACTCTAGTCGGCATTGTGTCTCTTATATTTAATTCCGATGCAATTTCTGTTTTTCATCGTCAATGGGAATGTCCAAGGGATAGAGTAAACCTGCAGAGGTGCATCGGAATGTAAAACTGATGACACAGAAAACGCTCAAAACATTGACAGTAGGATGACTCAGTCTTCCTGTACTTAAGTCGGCATTGTGTCTCTTATATTTAATTCCGATGCAATTTCTGTGTTTCATCGTCAATGGGAAGGTCCAAGGGATACAGTAAACCTGCAGAGGTGCATCAGAATGTAAAACTGGTGACACAGGAAACGCTCAAAAACATAGACAGTAGGAAGACTCAGTCTTCCTGTACTTAAGTCGGCATTGTGTTTCTTATATTTAATTCCGATGCAATTTCTGTGTTTCATCGTCAATGGGAAGGTCCAATGGATACAGAAAATCTGCGGGGGGTGCATCAGAATGTAAAACTGGTGACACAGGAAACGCTCAAATCATAGACAGTAGGAAGTCTCAGTCTTCCTGTACTTAAGTCGGCATTGTGTCTCTTATATTTAATTCCGATGCGATTTCTGTGTTTCATCGACACTGGGAAGGTCCAAGGGATACAGTAAACCGGCAGAGGTGCATCGGCATGTAAAACTGGTGACACAGGAAACGCTCAAACATTGACCGTACGAAGACTGTTTTCTTGTTCTTAAGTCGGCATTGTGTCTCTTATATTTAATTTCGATTGAATTTCTGTGTTTCATCGTCAATGGGAAGGTCCAAGGGATACAGGAAACCTGCAGAGGTGCATCGGAATGTAAAACTTGTGACAGAGGAAACGCTCAAACATAGAGAGTAGGAAGACTCAGTCTTCCTGTACTTAAGTCGGCATTGTGTCTCTTATATTTAATTCCGATGCAATTTCTGTGTTTCATCGTCAATGGGAAGGTCCAAAGGATACAGTAAACCTGCAGAGGTGCATTGGAATGTAAAACTGGTGACACAGGAAACGCTCAAATCATAGACAGTAGGAAGACTCAGTCTTCCTATACTTAAGTCGGCATTGTGTCTCTTATATTTATTTCCGATGAAATTTCTGTGTTTCATCAAGAATGGGAAGGTCCAAGGGATATAGTAAACCTGCGGACGTGCATTGGAAAGTAAAACTGATGACACAGGAAACGCTCAAAACATAGACAGTAGGAAGACTTAGTCCTCCTGTACTTCAGTCGGCATTGTGTCTCTTTTATTTAATTCCGATACAATTTCTGTGTTTCATCGTCTCAGTGAAGGTCCAACGGATACAGTAAACCTGTAGAGGTGCATCGGTATGTAAAACTGGTGACACAGGAAACGCACAAACATAGACAGTAGGAAGACTCAGTCTTCCTGTACTTAAGTCGGCATTGTGTCCCTTATATTTAATTCCGATGCAATTTCTGTGTTTCATCGTCAATGCGAAGGTCCAAGGGATACAGTAAACCTGCAGAGGTGCATCGGAATGTAATACTGGTGACACAGGAAACGCTCAAAACATAGACAGTAGGAAGACTCAGTCTTCCTGTACTTAAGTCGGCATTGTGTCTCTTATATTTATTTTTGATGAAATTTCTGTGTTTCATCGTGAATGGGAAGGTCCAAAGGATATAGTAAACCTGCAGAGGTGCATCGGAAAGTAAAACTGATGACACAGGATACGCTCAAAACATAGACAGTAGGAAGACTTAGTCTTCCTGTACATAAGGCGGCATTGTGTCTCTCATATTTATTTCCGATGAAATTTCTGTGTTTCATCGTGAGTGGGAAGATCCAAGGGATATAGTAAACCTGCAGAGGTGCAACGGAAAGTAAAACTGATGACACAGGAAACGCTCAAAACATAGACAGTAGGAGGCCTTAGTGTTCTTGTACTTAAGTCGGCATTGTGTCTCTTATATTTAATTCCGATGCAATTTCTGTTTTTCATCGTCAATGGGAAGGTCCAAGGGATACAGTAAACCTGCAGAGGTGCATCGGAATGTAAAACTGGTGACACAGGAAACACTCAAATTACAGACATTAGGAAGACTCAGTCTTCCTGTACTTAAGTCGGCATTGTGTCTCTTATATTTAATTCCGATGCAATTTCTGTGTTTCATCGTCAATGGGAAGGTCCAAGGGATACAGTAAACCTGCAGAGGTGCATCAGAATGTAAAACTGATGACACAGGAAACGCTCAAAGCATAGACAGTAGGAAGACTAAGTCTTCCTGTACTTAAGTCGGCATTGTGTCTCTTATATTTAATTTCGATGCAATTTCTGTGTTTCATCGTCAATGGGAAGGTCCAATGGATACAGAAAACCTACAGAGGTGCATCAGAATGTAAAACTGGTGACACAGGAAACGCTCAAAACATAGACAGTAGGAAGACTCAGTCTTTCTGTACTTAAGTCGGCATTGTGTCTCTTATATTTAATTCCGATGCGATTTCTGTGTTACATCGACAATGGGAAGATCCAAGGGATACAGTAACCCGGCAGAGGTGCATCGGAATGTAAAACTGGTGACACAGGAAACGCTCAAACATTGACCGTACGAAGACTGTTTTCTTGTACTTAAGTTGGCATTGTGTCTCTTATATTTAATTGCGATGCAAATTCTGTTTTTCATCGTCAATGGGAAGGTCCAAGGGATACAGTAAACCTGCAGAGGTGCATCGGAATGTAAAACTGATGACACAGAAAACGCTCAAAGCATAGACAGTAGGATGACTCAGTCTTCCTGTACTTAAGTCGGCATTGTGTCTTTTATATTTAATTTCGATGCAATTTCTGTGTTTCATCGTCAATGGGAAGGTCCAAGGGATACAGTAAACCTGCAGAGGTGCATCGGAATGTAATACTAGTGACACAGGAAACGCTCAAATTATAGACAGTAGGAAGACTCAGTCTTCCTGTACTTAAGTCGGCATTGTCTCTCTTATATTTAATTCCATTGCAATTTCTGTGTTTCATCGTCAATGGGAAGGTCCAAGGGATACAGTAAACCTGCAGAGGTGCATCGGAATGTTAAACTGGTGACACAGGAAACGCTCAAAACATAGACAGTAGGAAGACTCTGTCTTCCTGTACTTAAGTCGGCATTGTCTCTCTTATATTTAATTCCGATGCAATTTCTGTGTTTCATCGTCAATGGGAAGGTCCAAGGGATACAGTAAACCTGCAGAGGTGCATCGGAATGTAATACTAGTGACACAGGAAACGCTCAAATTATAGACAGTAGGAAGACTCAGTCTTCCTGTACTTATGTCGGCATTGTGTCTCTTATATTTATTTCCTCTGAAATTTCTGTGTTTCATCGTGAATGGGAAGGTCCAAAGGATATAGTAAACCTGCAGAGGTGCATCGGAAAGTAAAACTGATGACACAGGATACGCTCAAAACATAGAGAGTAGGAAGACTTAGTCTTACTGTACTTAAGTCGGCATTGTGTTTCTTATATTTAATTCCGATGCAATTCCTGTGTTTCATCGTCACTGTGAAGGTCCAAGGGATACAGCAAACCTGTAGAGGTGCATCGGAATGTAAAACTGGTGACACAGGAAACGCTCAACACATAGACAGTAGGAAGAGTTATTCTTCCTGTACTTAAGTCGGCATTGTGTCTCTTAAATTTATTTCCGATGAAATTTCTGTGTTTCATCGTGAGTGGGAATGTCCAAGGGATATAGTAAACCTGCAGAGGTGCATCGGAAAATAAAACTGATGACACAGGAAACGCTCAAAACATAGACAGTAGGAAGACTTAGTCTTCCTGTACTCTAGTCGGCATTGTGTCTCTTATATTTAATTCCGATGCAATTTCTGTTTTTCATCGTCAATGGGAAGGTCCAAGGGATAGAGTAAACCTGCAGAGGTGCATCGGAATGTAAAACTGATGACACAGAAAACGCTCAAAACATTGACAGTAGGATGACTCAGTCTTCCTGTTTTTAAGTCGGCATTGTGTCTCTAATATTTAATTCCGATGCAATTTCTGTGTTTCATCGTCAATGGGAAGGTCCAAGGGATACAGAAAATCTGCAGAGGTGCATCAGAATGTAAAACTGGTGACACAGGAAACGCTCAAATCATAGACAGTAGGAAGTTTCAGTCTTCCAGTACTTAAGTCGGCATTGTGTCTCTTATATTTAATTCCGATGCGATTTCTGTGTTTCATCGACAATGGGAAGGTCCAAGGGATACAGTAAACCGGCAGAGGTGCATCGGCATGTAAAACTGGTGACACAGGAAACGCTCAAACATTGACCGTACGAAGACTGTTTTCTTGTACTTAAGTTGGCATTGTGTCTCTTATATTTAATTGCGATGCAAATTCTGTTTTTCATCGTCAATGGGAAGGTCCAAGGGATACAGTAAACCTGCAGAGGTGCATCGGAATCTAAAACTGATGACACAGAAAACGCTCAAAGCATAGACAGTAGGATGACTCAGTCTTCCTGTACTTAAGTCGGCATTGTGTCTTTTATATTTAATTTCGATGCAATTTCTGTGTTTCATCGTCAATGGGAAGGTCCAAGGGATACAGTAAACCTGCAGAGGTGCATCAGAATGTAAAACTGATGACACAGGAAACGCTCAAAGCATAGACAGTAGGAAGACTAAGTCTTCCTGTACTTAAGTCGGCATTGTGTCTCTTATATTTAATTCCGATGCAATTTCTGTGTTTCATCGTCAATGGGAAGGTCCAAGGGATACAGTAAACCTGCAGAGGTGCATCGGAATGTAAAACTGGTGACACAGGAAACACTCAAATTACAGACATTAGGAAGACTCAGACTTCCTGTACTTATGTCGGCATTGTGTCTCTTATATTTAATTCCGATGCAATTTCTGTGTTTCATCGTCAATGGGAAGGTCCAAGGGATACAGTAAACCTGCAGAGGTGCATCAGAATGTAAAACTGATGACACAGGAAACGCTCAAAGCATAGACAGTAGGAAGACTAAGTCTTCCTGTACTTAAGTCGGCATTGTGTCTCTTATATTTAATTCCGATGCAATATCTGTGTTTCATCGTCAATGGGAAGGTCCAATGGATACAGTAAACCTACAGAGGTGCATCAGAATGTAAAACTGGTGACACAGGAAACGCTCAAAACATAGACAGTAGGAAGACTCAGTCTTTCTGTACTTAAGTCGGCATTGTGTCTCTTATATTTAATTCCGATGCGATTTCTGTGTTACATCGACAATGGGAAGATCCAAGGGATACAGTAACCCGGCAGAGGTGCATCGGAATGTAAAACTGGTGACACAGGAAACGCTCAAACATTGACCGTACGAAGACTGTTTTCTTGTACTTAAGTTGGCATTGTGTCTCTTATATTTAATTGCGATGCAAATTCTGTTTTTCATCGTCAATGGGAAGGTCCAAGGGATACAGTAAACCTGCAGAGGTGCATCGGAATGTAAAACTGATGACACAGAAAACGCTCAAAGCATAGACAGTAGGATGACTCAGTCTTCCTGTACTTAAGTCGGCATTGTGTCTTTTATATTTAATTTCGATGCAATTTCTGTGTTTCATCGTCAATGGGAAGGTCCAAGGGATACAGTAAACCTGCAGAGGTGCATCGGAATGTAATACTAGTGACACAGGAAACGCTCAAATTATAGACAGTAGGAAGACTCAGTCTTCCTGTACTTAAGTCGGCATTGTCTCTCTTATATTTAATTCCATTGCAATTTCTGTGTTTCATCGTCAATGGGAAGGTCCAAGGGATACAGTAAACCTGCAGAGGTGCATCGGAATGTTAAACTGGTGACACAGGAAACGCTCAAAACATAGACAGTAGGAAGACTCAGTCTTCCTGTACTTAAGTCGGCATTGTCTCTCTTATATTTAATTCCGATGCAATTTCTGTGTTTCATCGTCAATGGGAAGGTCCAAGGGATACAGTAAACCTGCAGAGGTGCATCGGAATGTAATACTAGTGACACAGGAAACGCTCAAATTATAGACAGTAGGAAGACTCAGTCTTCCTGTACTTATGTCGGCATTGTGTCTCTTATATTTATTTCCTCTGAAATTTCTGTGTTTCATCGTGAATGGGAAGGTCCAAAGGATATAGTAAACCTGCAGAGGTGCATCGGAAAGTAAAACTGATGACACAGGATACGCTCAAAACATAGAGAGTAGGAAGACTTAGTCTTACTGTACTTAAGTCGGCATTGTGTTTCTTATATTTAATTCCGATGCAATTCCTGTGTTTCATCGTCACTGTGAAGGTCCAAGGGATACAGCAAACCTGTAGAGGTTCATCGGAATGTAAAACTGGTGACACAGGAAACGCTCAACACATAGACAGTAGGAAGAGTTATTCTTCCTGTACTTAAGTCGGCATTGTGTCTCTTAAATTTATTTCCGATGAAATTTCTGTGTTTCATCGTGAGTGGGAATGTCCAAGGGATATAGTAAACCTGCAGAGGTGCATCGGAAAATAAAACTGATGACACAGGAAACGCTCAAAACATAGACAGTAGGAAGACTTAGTCTTCCTGTACTCTAGTCGGCATTGTGTCTCTTATATTTAATTCCGATGCAATTTCTGTTTTTCATCGTCAATGGGAAGGTCCAAGGGATAGAGTAAACCTGTAGAGGTGCATCGGAATGTAAAACTGATGACACAGAAAACGCTCAAAATATTGACAGTAGGATGACTCAGTCTTCCTGTACTTAAGTCGGCATTGTGTCTCTAATATTTAATTCCGATGCAATTTCTGTGTTTCATCGTCAATGGGAAGGTCCAAGGGATACAGTAAACCTGCAGAGGTGCATCAGAATGTAAAACTGGTGACACAGGAAACGCTCAAAACATAGACAGTAGGAACACTCAGTCTTCCTGTACTTAAGTCGGCATTGTGTCTCTTATATTTAATTCCGATGCAATTTCTGTGTTTCATCGTCAATGGGAAGGTCCAATGGATACAGGAAATCTGCAGAGGTGCATCAGAATGTAAAACTGGTGACACAGGAAACGCTCAAATCATAGACAGTAGGAAGTTTCAGTCTTCCTGTACTTAAGTCGGCATTGTGTCTCTTATATTTAATTCCGATGCGATTTCTGTGTTTCATCGACAATGGGAAGGTCCAAGGGATACAGTAAACCGGCAGAGGTGCATCGGCATGTAAAACTGGTGACACAGGAAACGCTCAAACATTGACCGTACGAAGACTGTTTTCTTGTTCTTAAGTCGGCATTGTGTCTCTTATATTTAATTTCGATTGAATTTCTGTGTTTCATCGTCAATGGGATGGTCCAAGGGATACAGGAAACCTGCAGAGGTGCATCGGAATGTGAAACTTGTGACAGAGGAAACGCTCAAACATAGAGAGTAGGATGACTCAGTCTTCCTGTACTTAAGTCGGCATTGTGTCTCTTATATTTAATTCCGATGCAATTTCTGTGTTTCATCGTCAATGGGAAGGTCCAAAGGATACAGTAAACCTGCAGAGGTGCATTGGAATGTAAAACTGGTGACACAGGAAATGCTCAAATCATAGACAGTAGGAAGACTCAGTCTTCCTATACTTAAGTCGGCATTGTGTCTCTTATATTTATTTCCGATGAAATTTCTGTGTTTCATCAAGAATGGGAAGGTCCAAGGGATATAGTAAACCTGCGGACGTGCATCGGAAAGTAAAACTGATGACACAGGAAACGCTCAAAACATAGACAGTAGGAAGACTTAGTCCTCCTGTACTTCAGTCGGCATTGTGTCTCTTTTATTTAATTCCGATACAATTTCTGTGTTTCATCGTCTCTGTGAAGGTCCAACGGATACAGTAAACCTGTAGAGGTGCATCGGAATGTAAAACTGGTGACACAGGAAACGCTCAAATTACAGACATTAGGAAGACTCAGTCTTCCTGTACTTAAGTCGGCATTGTGTCTCTTATATTTAATTGCGATGCAATTTCTGTGTTTCATCGTCAATGGGAAGGTCCAAGGGACACAGTAAAACTGCAGAGGAGCATCAGAATGTAAAACTGGTGACACAGGAAACGCTCAAAACATAGAGAGTAGGAAGACTAAGTCTTCCTGTTTTTAAGTCGGCATTGTGTCTCTTATATTTAATTCCGATGCAATATCTGTGTTTCATCGTCAATGGGAAGGTCCAAGGGATACAGTAAACCTGCAAAGGTGCATCGGAATGTAAAATTGGTGACACAGGAAACGCTCATAACATAGACAGTAGGAAGACTCAGTCTTCCTGTACTAAAGTCGGCATTGTGTCTCTTATATTTAATTCGATGCAATTCCTGTGTTTCATCGTCACTGTGAAGGTCCAAGGGATACAGCGAACCTGTAGAGGTGCATCGGAATGTAAAACTGGTGACACAGGAAACGCTCAACACATAGACAGTAGGAAGAGTTAGTCTTCCTGTACTTAAGTCGGCATTGTGTCTCTTATATTTATTTCCGATGAAATTTCTGTGTTTCATCGTGAGTGGGAAGGTCCAAGGGATATAGTAAACCTGCAGAGGTGCATCGGAAAATAAAACTGATGACACAGGAAACGCTCAAAACATAGACAGTAGGAAGACTTAGTCTTCCTGTACTCTAGTCGGCATTGTGTCTCTTATATTTAATTCCGATGCAATTTCTGTTTTTCATCGTCAATGGGAAGGTCCAAGGGATAGAGTAAACCCGCAAAGGTGCATCGGAATGTAAAACTGATGACACAGATAACGCTCAAAACATTGACAGTAGGATGACTCAGTCTTCCTGTACTTAAGTCGGCATTGTGTCTCTTATATTTAATTCCGATGCAATTTCTGTGTTTCATCGTCAATGGGAAGGTCCAAGTGATACAGTAAACCTGCAGAGGTGCATCAGAATGTAAAACTAGTGACACAGGAAACGCTCAAAACATAGACAGTAGGAAGACTCAGTCTTCCTGTACTTGAGTCGGCATTGTGTCTCTTACATTTAATTCCGATGCAATTTCTGTGTTTCATCGTCAATGGGAAGGTCCAATGGATACAGAAAACCTGCAGAGGTGCATCAGAATGTAAAACTGGTGACACAGGAAACGCTCAAAACATAGACAGTAGGAAGTCTCAGTCTTCCTGTACTTAAGTCGGCATTGTGTCTCTTATATTTAATTCCGATGCGATTTCTGTGTTTCATCGACAATGGGAAGGTCCAAGGGATACAGTAAACCGGCAGAGGTGCATCGGCATGTAAAACTGGTGACACAGGAAACGCTCAAACATTGACCGTACGAAGACTGTTTTCTTGTACTTAAGTCGACATTGTGTCTCTTATATTTAATATCGATGCAATTTCTGTGTTTCATCGTCAATGGGTAGGTCCAAGGGATACAGGAAACCTGCAGAAGTGCATCGGAATGTAAAACTTGTGACACAGGAAACGCTCAAACATAGAGAGTAGGAAGACTCAGTCTTCCTGTACTTATGTCGGCATTGTGTCTCTTTTATTTAATTCGGATACAATTTCTGTGTTTCATCGTCTCTGTGAAGGTCCAAGGGATACAGTAAACCTGAAGAGGTGCATCGGAATGTAAAACTGGTGACACAGGAATCGCACAAATTACAGACATTAGGAAGACTCAGTCTTCCTGTACTTAAGTCGGCATTGTGTCTCTTATATTTCATTCCGATGCAATTTCTGTGTTTCATCGTCAATGGGAAGGTCCAAGGGATACAGTAAAACTGCAGAGGAGCATCAGAATGTAAAACTGGTGACACAGGAAACGCTCAAAACATAGACAGTAGGAAGACTCAGTCTTTCTGTACTTAAGTCGGCATTGTGTCTCTTATATTTAATTCCGATGCAATTTCTGTGTTTCATCGTCAATGGGAAGGTCCAAGGGATACAGTAAACCTGCAAAGGTGCATCGGAATGTAAAACTAGTGACACAGGAAACGCTCATAACATAGACAGTAGGACGACTCAGTCTTTCTGTACTAAAGTCGGCATTGTGTCTCTTATATTTAATTCCGATGCAATTTCTGTGTTTCATCGTCAATGGGAAGGTGCAAGAGATACAGTAAACCTGCAGAGGTGCATCGGAATGTAAAACTAGTGACACAGGAAACGCTCAAAACATAGAGAGTAGGAAGACTCAGTCTTCCTGTTTTTAAGTCGGCATTGTGTCTCTTATATTTAATTCCGATGCAATTTCTGTGTTTCATCGTCAATGGGAAGGTCCAAGGGATACAGTAAACCTGCAAAGGTGCATCGGAATGTAAAACTAGTGACACAGGAAACGCTCATAACATAGACAGTAGGAAGACTCAGTCTTCCTGTACTAAAGTCGGCATTGTGTCTCTTATATTTAATTCCGATGCAATTTCTGTGTTTCATCGTCAATGGGAAGGTCCAAGGGATACAGGAAACCTGCAGAGGTGCATCGGAATGTAAAACTTGTGACACAGGAAACGCTCAAACATAGAGAGTAGGAAGACTCAGTCTTCCTGTACTTAAGTCGGCATTGTGTCTCTTATATTTATTTCCGATACAATTTCTTTGTTTCATCGTCTCTGTGAAGGTCCAAGGGATACAGTAAACCTGTAGAGGTGCATCGGAATGTAAAACTGGTGACACAGGAAACGCACAAATTACAGACATTAGGAAGACTCAGTCTTCCTGTACTTAAGTCGGCATTGTGTCTCTTATATTTAATTCCGATGCAATTTCTGTGTTTCATCGTCAATGGGAAGGTCCAAGGGATACAGTAAAACTGCAGAGGAGCATCAGAATGTAAAACTGGTGACACAGGAAACGCTCAAAACATAGACAGTAGGAAGACTCAGTCTTCCTGTACTTAAGTCGGCATTGTGTCTCTTATATTTAATTCCGATGCAATTTCTGTTTTTCATCGTCAATGGGAAGGTCCAAGGGATAGAGTAAACCTGCAGAGGTGCATCGGAATGTAAAACTGATGACACAGAAAACGCTCAAAACATTGACAGTAGGATGACTCAGTCTTCCTGTTTTTAAGTCGGCATTGTGTCTCTAATATTTAATTCCGATGCAATTTCTGTGTTTCATCGTCAATGGGAAGGTCCAAGGGATACAGAAAATCTGCAGAGGTGCATCAGAATGTAAAACTGGTGACACAGGAAACGCTCAAATCATAGACAGTAGGAAGTTTCAGTCTTCCAGTACTTAAGTCGGCATTGTGTCTCTTATATTTAATTCCGATGCGATTTCTGTGTTTCATCGACAATGGGAAGGTCCAAGGGATACAGTAAACCGGCAGAGGTGCATCGGCATGTAAAACTGGTGACACAGGAAACGCTCAAACATTGACCGTACGAAGACTGTTTTCTTGTACTTAAGTTGGCATTGTGTCTCTTATATTTAATTGCGATGCAAATTCTGTTTTTCATCGTCAATGGGAAGGTCCAAGGGATACAGTAAACCTGCAGAGGTGCATCGGAATCTAAAACTGATGACACAGAAAACGCTCAAAGCATAGACAGTAGGATGACTCAGTCTTCCTGTACTTAAGTCGGCATTGTGTCTTTTATATTTAATTTCGATGCAATTTCTGTGTTTCATCGTCAATGGGAAGGTCCAAGGGATACAGTAAACCTGCAGAGGTGCATCAGAATGTAAAACTGATGACACAGGAAACGCTCAAAGCATAGACAGTAGGAAGACTAAGTCTTCCTGTACTTAAGTCGGCATTGTGTCTCTTATATTTAATTCCGATGCAATTTCTGTGTTTCATCGTCAATGGGAAGGTCCAAGGGATACAGTAAACCTGCAGAGGTGCATCGGAATGTAAAACTGGTGACACAGGAAACACTCAAATTACAGACATTAGGAAGACTCAGACTTCCTGTACTTATGTCGGCATTGTGTCTCTTATATTTAATTCCGATGCAATTTCTGTGTTTCATCGTCAATGGGAAGGTCCAAGGGATACAGTAAACCTGCAGAGGTGCATCAGAATGTAAAACTGATGACACAGGAAACGCTCAAAGCATAGACAGTAGGAAGACTAAGTCTTCCTGTACTTAAGTCGGCATTGTGTCTCTTATATTTAATTCCGATGCAATATCTGTGTTTCATCGTCAATGGGAAGGTCCAATGGATACAGTAAACCTACAGAGGTGCATCAGAATGTAAAACTGGTGACACAGGAAACGCTCAAAACATAGACAGTAGGAAGACTCAGTCTTTCTGTACTTAAGTCGGCATTGTGTCTCTTATATTTAATTCCGATGCGATTTCTGTGTTACATCGACAATGGGAAGATCCAAGGGATACAGTAACCCGGCAGAGGTGCATCGGAATGTAAAACTGGTGACACAGGAAACGCTCAAACATTGACCGTACGAAGACTGTTTTCTTGTACTTAAGTTGGCATTGTGTCTCTTATATTTAATTGCGATGCAAATTCTGTTTTTCATCGTCAATGGGAAGGTCCAAGGGATACAGTAAACCTGCAGAGGTGCATCGGAATGTAAAACTGATGACACAGAAAACGCTCAAAGCATAGACAGTAGGATGACTCAGTCTTCCTGTACTTAAGTCGGCATTGTGTCTTTTATATTTAATTTCGATGCAATTTCTGTGTTTCATCGTCAATGGGAAGGTCCAAGGGATACAGTAAACCTGCAGAGGTGCATCGGAATGTAATACTAGTGACACAGGAAACGCTCAAATTATAGACAGTAGGAAGACTCAGTCTTCCTGTACTTAAGTCGGCATTGTCTCTCTTATATTTAATTCCATTGCAATTTCTGTGTTTCATCGTCAATGGGAAGGTCCAAGGGATACAGTAAACCTGCAGAGGTGCATCGGAATGTTAAACTGGTGACACAGGAAACGCTCAAAACATAGACAGTAGGAAGACTCAGTCTTCCTGTACTTAAGTCGGCATTGTCTCTCTTATATTTAATTCCGATGCAATTTCTGTGTTTCATCGTCAATGGGAAGGTCCAAGGGATACAGTAAACCTGCAGAGGTGCATCGGAATGTAATACTAGTGACACAGGAAACGCTCAAATTATAGACAGTAGGAAGACTCAGTCTTCCTGTACTTATGTCGGCATTGTGTCTCTTATATTTATTTCCTCTGAAATTTCTGTGTTTCATCGTGAATGGGAAGGTCCAAAGGATATAGTAAACCTGCAGAGGTGCATCGGAAAGTAAAACTGATGACACAGGATACGCTCAAAACATAGAGAGTACGAAGACTTAGTCTTACTGTACTTAAGTCGGCATTGTGTTTCTTATATTTAATTCCGATGCAATTCCTGTGTTTCATCGTCACTGTGAAGGTCCAAGGGATACAGCAAACCTGTAGAGGTTCATCGGAATGTAAAACTGGTGACACAGGAAACGCTCAACACATAGACAGTAGGAAGAGTTATTCTTCCTGTACTTAAGTCGGCATTGTGTCTCTTAAATTTATTTCCGATGAAATTTCTGTGTTTCATCGTGAGTGGGAATGTCCAAGGGATATAGTAAACCTGCAGAGGTGCATCGGAAAATAAAACTGATGACACAGGAAACGCTCAAAACATAGACAGTAGGAAGACTTAGTCTTCCTGTACTCTAGTCGGCATTGTGTCTCTTATATTTAATTCCGATGCAATTTCTGTTTTTCATCGTCAATGGGAAGGTCCAAGGGATAGAGTAAACCTGTAGAGGTGCATCGGAATGTAAAACTGATGACACAGAAAACGCTCAAAATATTGACAGTAGGATGACTCAGTCTTCCTGTACTTAAGTCGGCATTGTGTCTCTTATATTTAATTCCGATGCAATTTCTGTGTTTCATCGTCAATGGGAAGGTCCAAGGGATACAGTAAACCTGCAGAGGTGCATCAGAATGTAAAACTGGTGACACAGGAAACGCTCAAAACATAGACAGTAGGAACACTCAGTCTTCCTGTACTTAAGTCGGCATTGTGTCTCTTATATTTAATTCCGATGCAATTTCTGTGTTTCATCGTCAATGGGAAGGTCCAATGGATACAGGAAATCTGCAGAGGTGCATCAGAATGTAAAACTGGTGACACAGGAAACGCTCAAATCATAGACAGTAGGAAGTTTCAGTCTTCCTGTACTTAAGTCGGCATTGTGTCTCTTATATTTAATTCCGATGCGATTTCTGTGTTTCATCGACAATGGGAAGGTCCAAGGGATACAGTAAACCGGCAGAGGTGCATCGGCATGTAAAACTGGTGACACAGGAAACGCTCAAACATTGACCGTACGAAGACTGTTTTCTTGTTCTTAAGTCGGCATTGTGTCTCTTATATTTAATTTCGATTGAATTTCTGTGTTTCATCGTCAATGGGATGGTCCAAGGGATACAGGAAACCTGCAGAGGTGCATCGGAATGTGAAACTTGTGACAGAGGAAACGCTCAAACATAGAGAGTAGGATGACTCAGTCTTCCTGTACTTAAGTCGGCATTGTGTCTCTTATATTTAATTCCGATGCAATTTCTGTGTTTCATCGTCAATGGGAAGGTCCAAAGGATACAGTAAACCTGCAGAGGTGCATTGGAATGTAAAACTGGTGACACAGGAAATGCTCAAATCATAGACAGTAGGAAGACTCAGTCTTCCTATACTTAAGTCGGCATTGTGTCTCTTATATTTATTTCCGATGAAATTTCTGTGTTTCATCAAGAATGGGAAGGTCCAAGGGATATAGTAAACCTGCGGACGTGCATCGGAAAGTAAAACTGATGACACAGGAAACGCTCAAAACATAGACAGTAGGAAGACTTAGTCCTCCTGTACTTCAGTCGGCATTGTGTCTCTTTTATTTAATTCCGATACAATTTCTGTGTTTCATCGTCTCTGTGAAGGTCCAACGGATACAGTAAACCTGTAGAGGTGCATCGGAATGTAAAACTGGTGACACAGGAAACGCTCAAATTACAGACATTAGGAAGACTCAGTCTTCCTGTACTTAAGTCGGCATTGTGTCTCTTATATTTAATTGCGATGCAATTTCTGTGTTTCATCGTCAATGGGAAGGTCCAAGGGACACAGTAAAACTGCAGAGGAGCATCAGAATGTAAAACTGGTGACACAGGAAACGCTCAAAACATAGAGAGTAGGAAGACTAAGTCTTCCTGTTTTTAAGTCGGCATTGTGTCTCTTATATTTAATTCCGATGCAATATCTGTGTTTCATCGTCAATGGGAAGGTCCAAGGGATACAGTAAACCTGCAAAGGTGCATCGGAATGTAAAATTGGTGACACAGGAAACGCTCATAACATAGACAGTAGGAAGACTCAGTCTTCCTGTACTAAAGTCGGCATTGTGTCTCTTATATTTAATTCGATGCAATTCCTGTGTTTCATCGTCACTGTGAAGGTCCAAGGGATACAGCGAACCTGTAGAGGTGCATCGGAATGTAAAACTGGTGACACAGGAAACGCTCAACACATAGACAGTAGGAAGAGTTAGTCTTCCTGTACTTAAGTCGGCATTGTGTCTCTTATATTTATTTCCGATGAAATTTCTGTGTTTCATCGTGAGTGGGAAGGTCCAAGGGATATAGTAAACCTGCAGAGGTGCATCGGAAAATAAAACTGATGACACAGGAAACGCTCAAAACATAGACAGTAGGAAGACTTAGTCTTCCTGTACTCTAGTCGGCATTGTGTCTCTTATATTTAATTCCGATGCAATTTCTGTTTTTCATCGTCAATGGGAAGGTCCAAGGGATAGAGTAAACCCGCAAAGGTGCATCGGAATGTAAAACTGATGACACAGATAACGCTCAAAACATTGACAGTAGGATGACTCAGTCTTCCTGTACTTAAGTCGGCATTGTGTCTCTTATATTTAATTCCGATGCAATTTCTGTGTTTCATCGTCAATGGGAAGGTCCAAGTGATACAGTAAACCTGCAGAGGTGCATCAGAATGTAAAACTAGTGACACAGGAAACGCTCAAAACATAGACAGTAGGAAGACTCAGTCTTCCTGTACTTGAGTCGGCATTGTGTCTCTTACATTTAATTCCGATGCAATTTCTGTGTTTCATCGTCAATGGGAAGGTCCAATGGATACAGAAAACCTGCAGAGGTGCATCAGAATGTAAAACTGGTGACACAGGAAACGCTCAAAACATAGACAGTAGGAAGTCTCAGTCTTCCTGTACTTAAGTCGGCATTGTGTCTCTTATATTTAATTCCGATGCGATTTCTGTGTTTCATCGACAATGGGAAGGTCCAAGGGATACAGTAAACCGGCAGAGGTGCATCGGCATGTAAAACTGGTGACACAGGAAACGCTCAAACATTGACCGTACGAAGACTGTTTTCTTGTACTTAAGTCGACATTGTGTCTCTTATATTTAATATCGATGCAATTTCTGTGTTTCATCGTCAATGGGTAGGTCCAAGGGATACAGGAAACCTGCAGAAGTGCATCGGAATGTAAAACTTGTGACACAGGAAACGCTCAAACATAGAGAGTAGGAAGACTCAGTCTTCCTGTACTTATGTCGGCATTGTGTCTCTTTTATTTAATTCGGATACAATTTCTGTGTTTCATCGTCTCTGTGAAGGTCCAAGGGATACAGTAAACCTGAAGAGGTGCATCGGAATGTAAAACTGGTGACACAGGAATCGCACAAATTACAGACATTAGGAAGACTCAGTCTTCCTGTACTTAAGTCGGCATTGTGTCTCTTATATTTCATTCCGATGCAATTTCTGTGTTTCATCGTCAATGGGAAGGTCCAAGGGATACAGTAAAACTGCAGAGGAGCATCAGAATGTAAAACTGGTGACACAGGAAACGCTCAAAACATAGACAGTAGGAAGACTCAGTCTTTCTGTACTTAAGTCGGCATTGTGTCTCTTATATTTAATTCCGATGCAATTTCTGTGTTTCATCGTCAATGGGAAGGTCCAAGGGATACAGTAAACCTGCAAAGGTGCATCGGAATGTAAAACTAGTGACACAGGAAACGCTCATAACATAGACAGTAGGACGACTCAGTCTTTCTGTACTAAAGTCGGCATTGTGTCTCTTATATTTAATTCCGATGCAATTTCTGTGTTTCATCGTCAATGGGAAGGTGCAAGAGATACAGTAAACCTGCAGAGGTGCATCGGAATGTAAAACTAGTGACACAGGAAACGCTCAAAACATAGAGAGTAGGAAGACTCAGTCTTCCTGTTTTTAAGTCGGCATTGTGTCTCTTATATTTAATTCCGATGCAATTTCTGTGTTTCATCGTCAATGGGAAGGTCCAAGGGATACAGTAAACCTGCAAAGGTGCATCGGAATGTAAAACTAGTGACACAGGAAACGCTCATAACATAGACAGTAGGAAGACTCAGTCTTCCTGTACTAAAGTCGGCATTGTGTCTCTTATATTTAATTCCGATGCAATTTCTGTGTTTCATCGTCAATGGGAAGGTCCAAGGGATACAGGAAACCTGCAGAGGTGCATCGGAATGTAAAACTTGTGACACAGGAAACGCTCAAACATAGAGAGTAGGAAGACTCAGTCTTCCTGTACTTAAGTCGGCATTGTGTCTCTTATATTTATTTCCGATACAATTTCTTTGTTTCATCGTCTCTGTGAAGGTCCAAGGGATACAGTAAACCTGTAGAGGTGCATCGGAATGTAAAACTGGTGACACAGGAAACGCACAAATTACAGACATTAGGAAGACTCAGTCTTCCTGTACTTAAGTCGGCATTGTGTCTCTTATATTTAATTCCGATGCAATTTCTGTGTTTCATCGTCAATGGGAAGGTCCAAGGGATACAGTAAAACTGCAGAGGAGCATCAGAATGTAAAACTGGTGACACAGGAAACGCTCAAAACATAGACAGTAGGAAGACTCAGTCTTCCTGTACTTAAGTCGGCATTGTGTCTCTTATATTTAATTCCGATGCAATTTCTGTGTTTCATCGTCAATGGGAAGGTCCAAGGGATACAGTAAACCTGCAAAGGTGCATCGGAATGTAAAACTAGTGACACAGGAAACGCTCATAACATAGACAGTAGGAAGACTCAGTCTTCCTGTACTAAAGTCGGCATTGTGTCTCTTATATTTAATTCCGATGCAATTTCTGTGTTTCATCGTCAATGGGAAGGTGCAAGGGATACAGTAAACCTGCAGATGTGCATCGGAATGTAAAACTAGTGACACAGGAAACGCTCAAAACATAGAGAGTAGGAAGACTCAGTCTTCCTGTTTTTAAGTCGGCATTGTGTCTCTTACATTTAATTCCGATGCAATTTCTGTGTTTCATCGTCAATGGGAAGGTCCAAGGGATACAGTAAACCTGCAAAGGTGCATCGGAATGTAAAACTAGTGACACAGGAAACGCTCATAACATAGACAGTAGGAAGACTCAGTCTTCCTGTACTAAAGTCGGCATTGTGTCTCTTATATTTAATTCCGATGCAATTTCTGTGTTTCATCGTCAATGGGAAGGTCCAAGGGATACAGGAAACCTGCAGAGGTGCATCGGAATGTAAAACTTGTGACACAGGAAACGCTCAAACATAGAGACTAGGAAGACTCAGTCTTCCTGTACTTAAGTCGGCATTGTGTCTCTTATATTTAATTCAGATGCAATTTCTGTGTTTCATCGTCAATGGGAAGGTCCAAGGGATACAGTAAACCAGCAGAGGTGCATCGGAATGTAAAACTAGTGACAAAGGGAACGCTCAAACATAGACAGTAGGAAGACTCAGTCTTCCTGTAGTTAGGTCGGCATTGTGTCTCTTATATTTAATTCCGATGCAATTTCTGTGTTTCATCGTCAATGGGAAGGTCCAAGGGATACACTAAACCTGCAGAGGTGCATCGGAATGTAAAACTGGTGACACAGGAAACGCTCAAAACATAGACAGTAGGAAGACTTAGTCCTCCTGTACTTAAGTCGGCATTGTGTCTCTTTTATTTAATTCCGATACAATTTCTGTGTTTCATCGTCTCTGTGAAGGTCCAACGGATACAGTAAACCTGTAGAGGTGCATCGGAATGTAAAACTGGTGACACAGGAAACGCTCAAATTACAGACATTAGGAAGACTCAGTCTTCCTGTACTTAAGTCGGCATTGTGTCTCTTATATTTAATTGCGATGCAATTTCTGTGTTTCATCGTCAATGGGAAGGTCCAAGGGACACAGTAAAACTGCAGAGGAGCATCAGAATGTAAAACTGGTGACACAGGAAACGCTAAAAACATAGAGAGTAGGAAGACTCAGTCTTCCTTTTTTTAAGTCGGCATTGTGTCTCTTATATTTAATTCCGATGCAATATCTGTGTTTCATCGTCAATGGGAAGGTCCAAGGGATACAGTAAACCTGCAAAGGTGCATCGGAATGTAATACTGGTGACACAGGAAACGCTCATAACATAGACAGTAGGAAGACTCAGTCTTCCTGTACTAAAGTCGGCATTGTGTCTCTTATATTTAATTCCGATGCAATTCCTGTGTTTCATCGTCACTGTGAAGGTCCAAGGGATACAGCAAACCTGTAGAGGTGCATCGGAATGTAAAACTGGTGACACAGGGAACGCTCAACACATAGACAGTAGGAAGAGTTAGTCTTCCTGTACTTAAGTCGGCATTGTGTCTCTTATATTTAATTCCGATGAAATTTCTGTGTTTCATCGTGAGTGGGAAGGTCCAAGGGATATAGTAAACCTGCAGAGGTGCATCGGAAAATAAAACTGATGACACAGGAAACGCTCAAAACATAGACAGTAGGAAGACTTAGTCTTCCTGTACTCTAGTCGGCATTGTGTCTCTTATATTTAATTCCGATGCAATTTCTGTTTTTCATCGTCAGTGGGAAGGTCCAAGGGATAGAGTAAACCCGCAAAGGTGCATCGGAATGTAAAACTGATGACACAGAAAACGCTCAAAACATTGACAGTAGGATGACTCAGTCTTCCTGTACTTAAGTCGGCATTGTGTCTCTTATATTTAATTCCGATGCAATTTCTGTGTTTCATCGTCAATGGTAAGGTCCAAGTGATACAGTAAACCTGCAGAGGTGCATCAGAATGTAAAACTGGTGACACAGGAAACGCTCAAAACATAGACAGTAGGAAGACTCAGTCTTCCTGTACTTAAGTCGGCATTGTGTCTCTTATATTTAATTCCGATGCCATTTCTGTGTTTCATCGTCAATGGGAAGGTCCAATGGATACAGAAAACCTGCAGAGGTGCATCAGAATGTAAAACTGGTGACACAGGAAACGCTCAAAACATAGACAGTAGGAAGTCTCAGTCTTCCTGTACTTAAGTCGGCATTGTGTCTCTTATATTTAATTCCGATGCGATTTCTGTGTTTCATCGACAATGGGAAAATCCAAGGGATACAGTAAACCGGCAGAGGTGCATCGGCATGTAAAACTGGTGACACAGGAAACGCTCAAACATTGACCGTACGAAGACTGTTTTCTTGTACTTAAGTCGGCATTGTGTCTCTTATATTTAATTTCGATGCAATTTCTGTGTTTCATCGTCAATGGGTAGGTCCAAGGGATACAGGAAACCTGCAGAGGTGCATCGGAATGTAAAACTTGTGACACAGGAAACGCTCAAACATAGAGAGTAGGAAGACTCAGTCTTCCTGTACTTATGTCGGCATTGTGTCTCTTTTATTTAATTCCGATACAATTTCTGTGTTTCATCGTCTCTGTGAAGGTCCAAGGGATACAGTAAACCTGTAGAGGTGCATCGGAATGTAAAACTGGTGACACAGGAAACGCACAAATTACAGACATTAGGAAGACTCAGTCTTCCTGTACTTAAGTCGGCATTGTGTCTATTATATTTAATTCCGATGCAATTTCTGTGTTTCATCGTCAATGGGAAGGTCCAAGGGATACAGTAAAACTGCAGAGGAGTATCAGAATGTAAAACTGGTGACACAGGAAACGCTCAAAACATAGAGAGTAGGAAGACTCAGTCTTCCTGTTTTTAAGTCGGCATTGTGTCTCTTATATTTAATTCCGATGCAATTTCTGTGTTTCATCGTCAATGGGAAGGTCCAAGGGATACAGTAAACCTGAAAAGGTGCATCGGAATGTAAAACTAGTGACACAGGAAACGCTCATAACATAGACAGTAGGAAGACTCAGTCTTCCTGTACTAAAGTCGGCATTGTGTCTCTTATATTTAATTCCGATGCAATTTCTGTGTTTCATCGTCAATGGGAAGGTGCAAGGGATACAGTAAACCTGCAGAGGTGCATCGGAATGTAAAACTGGTGACACAGGAAACGCTCAAAACATAGAGAGTAGGAAGACTCAGTCTTCCTGTTTTTAAGTCGGCATTGTGTCTCTTATATTTAATTCCGATGCAATTTCTGTGTTTCATCGTCAATGGGAAGGTGCAAGGGATACAGGAAACCTGCAGAGGTGCATCGGAATGTAAAACTTGTGACACAGGAAACGCTCAAACATAGAGAGTAGGAAGACTCAGTCTTCCTGTACTTAAGTCGGCATTGTGTCTCTTATTTTCAATTCCGATGCAATTTCTGTGTTTCATCGTCAATGGGAATGTCCAAAGGATACAGTAAACCTGCAGAGGTGCATTGGAATGTAAAACTGGTGACACAGGAAACGCTCAAATCATAGACAGTAGGAAGACTCAGTCTTCCTATACATAAGTCGGCATTGTGTCTCTTATATTTATTTCGGATGAAATTTCTGTGTCTCATCAAGAATGGGAAGGTCCAAGGGATATAGTAAACCTGCGGACGTGCATCGGAAAGTAAAACTGATGACACAGGAAACGCTCAAAACATAGACAGTAGGAAGACTTAGTCCTCCTGTACTTCAGTCGGCATTGTGTCTCTTTTATTTAATTCCGATACAATTTCTGTGTTTCATCGTCTCTGTGAAGGTCCAACGGATACAGTAAACCTGTAGAGGTGCATCGGAATGTAAAACTGGTGACACAGGAAACGCTCAAATTACAGACATTAGGAAGACTCAGTCTTCCTGTACTTAAGTCGGCATTGTGTCTCTTATATTTAATTGCGATGCAATTTCTGTGTTTCATCGTCAATGGGAAGGTCCAAGGGACACAGTAAAACTGCAGAGGAGCATCAGAATGTAAAACTGGTGACACAGGAAACGCTCAAATCATAGAGAGTAGGAAGACTCAGTCTTCCTGTTTTTAAGTCGGCATTGTGTCTCTTATATTTAATTCCGATGCAATATCTGTGTTTCATCGTCAATGGGAAGGTCCAAGGGATACAGTAAACCTGCAAAGCTGCATCGGAATGTAAAACTGGTGACACAGGAAACGCTCATAACATAGACAGTAGGAAGACTCAGTCTTCCTGTACTAAAGTCGGCATTGTGTCTCTTATATTTAATTCCGATGCAATTCCTGTGTTTCATCGTCACTGTGAAGGTCCAAGGGATACAGAAAACCTGTAGAGGTGCATCGGAATGTAAAACTGGTGACACAGGAAACGCTCAACACATAGACAGTAGGAAGAGTTAGTCTTCCTGTACTTAAGTCGGCATTGTGTCTCTTATATTTATTTCCGATGTAATTTCTGTGTTTCATCGTGAGTGGGAAGGTCCAAGGGATATAGTAAACCTGCAGAGGTGCATCGGAAAATAAAACTGATGACACAGGAAACGCTCAAAACATAGACAGTAGGAAGACTTAGTCTTCCTGTACTCTAGTCGGCATTGTGTCTCTTATATTTAATTCCGATGCAATTTCTGTTTTTCATCGTCAATGGGAAGGTCCAAGGGATAGAGTAAACCCGCAAAGGTGCCTCGGAATGTAAAACTGATGACACAGAAAACGCTCAAAATATTGACAGTAGGATGACTCAGTCTTCCTGTACTTAAGTCGGCATTGTGTGTCTTATATTTAATTCCGATGCAATTTCTGTGTTTCATCGTCAATGGGAAGGTCCAAGGGATACAGTAAACCTGCAGAGGTGCATCAGAATGTAAAACTGGTGACACAGGAAACGCTCAAAACATAGACAGTAGGAAGTCTCAGTCTTCCTGTACTTAAGTCGGCATTGTGTCTCTTATATTTAATTCCGATGCAATTTCCGTGTTTCATCGTCAATGGGAAGGTCCAATGGATACAGAAAACCTGCAGAGGTGCATCAGAATGTAAAACTGGTGACACAGGAAACGCTCAAAACATAGACAGTAGGAAGCCTCAGTCTTCCTGTACTTAAGTCGGCATTGTGTCTCTTATATTTAATTCCGATGCGATTTCTGTGTTTCATCGACAATGGGAAAGTCCAAGGGATACAGTAAACCGGCAGAGGTGCATCGGCATGTAAAACTGGTGACACAGGAAACGCTCAAACATTGACCGTACGAAGACTGTTTTCTAGTACTTAAGTCGGCATTGTGTCTCTTATATTTAATTTCGATGCAATTTCTGTGTTTCATCGTCAATGGGTAGGTCCAAGGGATACAGGAAACATGCAGAGGTGCATCGGAATGTAAAACTTGTGACACAGGAAACGCTCAAACATAGAGAGTAGGAAGACTCAGTCTTCCTGTACTTATGTCGGCATTGTGTCTCTTTTATTTAATTCCGATACAATTTCTGTGTTTCATCGTCTCTGTGAAGGTCCAAGGGATACAGTAAACCTGTAGAGGTGCATCGGAATGTAAAACTGGTGACACAGGAAACGCACAAATTACAGACATTAGGAAGACTCAGTCTTCCTGTACTTAAGTTGGCATTGTGTCTCTTATATTTAATTCCGATGCAATTTCTGTGTTTCATCGTCAATGGGAAGGTCCAAGGGATACAGTAAAACTGCAGAGGAGCATCAGAATGTAAAACTGGTGACACAGGAAACGCTCAAAACATAGAGAGTAGGTAGACTCAGTCTTCCTGTTTTTAAGTCGGCATTGTGTCTCTTATATTTAATTCCGATGCAATTTCTGTGTTTCATCGTCAATGGGAAGGTCCAAGGGATACAGTAAACCTGCAAAGGTGCATCGGAATGTAAAACTAGTGACACAGGAAACGCTCATAACATTGACAGTAGGAAGACTCAGTCTTCCTGTACTAAAGTCGGCATTGTGTCTCTTATATTTAATTCCGATGCAATTTCTGTGTTTCATCGTCAATGGGAAGGTGCAAGGGATACAGTAAACCTGCAGAGGTGCATCGGAATGTAAAACTGGTGACACAGGAAACGCTCAAAACATAGACAGTAGGAAGACTCAGTCTTCCTGTACTTAAGTCGTCATTGTGTCTCTCATATTTAATACCGATGCCATTTCGGTGTTTCATTGTCAATGGGAGGGTCCAAGGGATACAGTAAACCTGCAGAGGTACATCAGAATGGAAAACTGCTGACACAGGAAACGCTCAACGCATAGACAGTAGGAAGACTCAGTCTTCCTGTACTTAAGTCGGCATTGTGTCTCTTATATTTAATTCCGATGCAATTTCTGTGTTTCATCGTCAATGGGAAGGTGCAAGGGATACAGTAAACCTGCAGAGGTGCATCGGAATGTAAAACTGGTGACACAGGAAACGCTCAAAACATAGACAGTAGGAAGACTCAGTCTTCCTGTACTTAAGTCGTCATTGTGTCTCTCATATTTAATACCGATGCCATTTCGGTGTTTCATTGTCAATGGGAGGGTCCAAGGGATACAGTAAACCTGCAGAGGTACATCAGAATGGAAAACTGCTGACACAGGAAACGCTCAACGCATAGACAGTAGGAAGACTCAGTCTTCCTGTACTTAAGTCGGCATTGTGTCTCTTATATTTAATTCCGATGCAATTTCGGTGTTTCATCGTCAATGGGAAGGTCCAATGGATACAGAAAACCTGCAGAGGTGCATCAGATTGTAAAACTGGTGACACAGGAAGCGCTCAAATCATAGACAGTAGGAAGACTCAGTCTTCCTGTACTTAAGTCGGCATTGTGTCTCTTATATTTAATTCCGATGCGATTTCTGTGTTTCATCGACAATCGGAAGGTCCAAATGATACAGTAAACCGGCTGAGGTGCATCGGAATTTAAAACTGGTGACACAGGAAACGCTCAAAACATTGACCGTACGAAGACTGTTTTCTTGTACGTAAGTCGGCATTGTGTCTCTTATATTTAATTTCGATGCAATTTCTGTGTTTCATCGTCAATGGGAAGGTCCAAGGGATGCAGGAAGCCTGCAGAGGTGCAATGGAATGTAAAACTGGTGACACAGGAAACGCTCAAAACATAGACAGTAGGAAGACTCAGTCTTCCTGTACTTAAGTAGGCATTGTGTCTCTTATATTTATTTCCGATGCAATTTCTGTGTTTCATCGTCAATGGGAAGGTCCAAGAGATTCAGTAAACCTGCAGAGGTGCATCGGAATGTAAAACTAGTGACATAGGAAACGCTCAAAACATAGACAGTAGCAAGACTCAATCTTCCTGTACTTAAGTCGGCATTGTGTTTCTTATATTTGATTCCGTTGCAATTTCTGTGTTTCATCGTCAAAGGGAAGGTCCAAGGGATACAGTAAACCTGCAGAGGTGCATCGGAATGTAAAACTGGTGACACAGGAAACGCTCAAAGAATAGACAGTAGGAAGACTCAGTCATCCTGTACTTAAGTCGGCATTGTGCCTCTTACATTTATTTCCGATGAAATTTCTGTGTCACATCGTGTATGGGAAGGTCCAAGGGATATAGTAAACCTGCAGAGGTGCATCGGAAAGTAAAACTGATGACACAGGAAAAGCTAAAACATAGATAGTAGGAAGACTTAGTCTTCCTGTACTTAAGTCGGCATTGTGTCTCTTATATTTAAATCCGATGCAATTTCTGTTTTTCATAGTCAATGGGAAGGTCCAAGGGATACAGTAAACCTGCAGAGGTGCATCGGAATGTAAAACTGATGACACAGGAAACGCTAAAAACATAGACAGTAGGAAGACTCAGTCTTCCTGTACTTAAGTCGGCATTGTGTCTCTTATATTTAATTCCGATACGATTTCTGTGTTTCATCGACAATGGGAAGGGGCAAGGGATACAGTAAACCGGCATAGGTGCATCGGAATGTAAAACTGGCGACACAGGAAACGCTCAAAACATAGACCGTAAGAAGACTCACTTTTCTTGTACTTAAGTCGGCGTTGTGTCTCTTATATTTAAATTCCGATGCAATTTCTGTGTTTCATCGTGAATGCGAAGGTCCAAGGGATACATTAAACCTGCAGAGGTGCATCGGAATGTAAAACTGGTGACACAGGAAACGCTCAAATCATAGACAGTAGGAAGACTCAGTCCTCCTGTACTTAAGTAGGCATTGTGTCTCTTAAATTTAACTCCGATGCAATTTCTGTGTTTCATCGTCAATGGGAAGGTCGAAGGGATACAGTAAACCTGCAGAGGTGCATCAGAATGTAAAACTGGTGACACAGGAAACGCTCAAACATAGACAGTAGGAAGACTCAGTCTTCCTGTACTTATGTCGGCATTGTGTCTCTTGTATTTATTTCCGATGAAATTTCTGTGTTTCATCGTCAATGGGAAGGTCCAAGGGATATAGTAACCTGCAGAGGTGCATCGGAAAGTAAAACTGATGACACAGGAAACGCTCAAAACATAGACAGTAGGAAGACTTAGTCTTCCTGTACTTAAGTCGGAATTGTGTCTCTTATATTTAATTCAGATGCAATTTCTGTGTTTCATCGTCAATGGGAAGGTCCAAGGGATACAGTAAACCTGCAGAGGTGCATCGGAATGTAAAACTAGTGACAAAGGGAACGCTCAAACATAGACAGTGGGAAGACTCAGTCTTCCTGTAGTTAAGTCGGCATTGTGTCTCTTATATTTAATTCCGATGCAATTTCTGTGTTTCATCGTCAATGGGAAGGTCCAAGTTATACACTAAACCTGCAGAGGTGCATCGGAATGTAAAACTGGTGACACAGGAAACGCTCAAAACATAGACAGTAGGAAGACTCAGTCTTCCTGTACTTAAGTCGGCATTGTGTCTCTTATATTTATTTCCTTTGAAATTTCTGTGTTTCATCGTGAGTGGGAAGATCCAAGGGATATAGTAAACCTGCAGAGGTGCATCGGAAAGTAAAACTGATGACACAGGAAACGGTCAAAACATAGACAGTAGGAATACTTAGTCTTCCTGTACTTAAGTCGGAATTGTGCCTCTTATATTTAATTCCGATGCAATTTCTGTGTTTCATCGTCAATGGGAAGGTCCAAGGGATACAGTAAACCTGCAGATGTGCATCGGAAAGTAAAACTGATGACACAGGAAACGCTCAAAACATAGACAGTAGGAAGACTTAGTCTTCCTGTACTTAAGTCGGCATTGCGTCTCTTATATTTAATTCCGATGCAATTTCTGTTTTCCATCGTCAATGGGAAGGTCCAATGGATACAGTAAACACTGCAGAGGTGAATCGGAATGTAAAACTGGTGACACAGGAAACGCTCAAAACATTGACAGTAGGAAGACTCAGTCTTCCTGTACTGAAGTCGGCATTGTGTCTCTTATATTTAAATTCGATGCAATTTGTGTGTTTCATCGCAAATGGGAAGGTCCAATGGATACAGTAAACCTGCAGAGGTGCATCGGAATGTAAAACTGGTGACACAGGAAACGCTCAAAACATTGACTGTAAGAAGACAGTTTTCTTGTACTTAAGTCGGCATTGTGTCTCTTATATTTAATTCCGATGCAATTTCTGTGTTTCATCGTCACTGTGAAGGTCCAAGGGATACAGAAAATCTGTAGAGGTGCATCGGAATGTAAAACTGGTGATGCAGGAAACGCTCAAATTATAGACAGTAGGAAGGCTCTGTCTTCCTGTACTTAAGTCGGCATTGTGTCTCTTATATTTAATTCCGATGCAATTTCTGTGTTTCATCGTCAATGGGAAGGTCCAAGGGATACAGTAAACCTGGAGAGGTGCATCGGAATGTAAAACTGGTGACACAGGGAACGCTCAAATCATAGACAGTAGGAAGACTCAGTCTTCCTGTACTTAAGTAGGCATTGTGTCTCTTAAATTTAACTCCGATGCAATTTCTGTGTTTCATCGTCCATGGGAAGGTCCAAGGGATGCAGTAAACCTGTAGAGGTGCATCAGAATGTAAAACTGGTGACACAGGAAACGCTCAAAACATAGACAGTAGGAAGACTCAGTCTTCCTGTACTTAAGTCGGCATTGTGTCTCTTATATTTAATTCCGATGCAATTTCTGTGTTTCATCGTCAATGGGAAGGTCCAAGGGATACAGTAAACCTGCAGAGGTGCATCGGAATGTAAAACTAGTGACACAGGAAACGCTCAAAACATAGACAGTAGGAAGACTCAGTCTTCCTGCACTTAAGTCTGCATTCTGTCTCTTATATTTAATTCCGATGCAATTTCTGTGTTTCATCGTCAATGGGAAGGTCCAAGGGATACAGTAAACCTGCAGAGGTGCATCGGAATGTAAAACTGGTGACACACGAAACGCTCAAAACATTGACTGTAAGAAGACTGTTTTCTTGTACTTAAGTCGGCATTGTGTCTCTTATATTTAATTCCGATGCACATTCTGTGTTTCATTGCCACTGTGAAGGTCCAAGGGATACAGAAAACCTGTAGAGGTGCATCGGAATGTAAAACTGGTGATAGAGGAAACGCTCAAGTTATAGACAGTAGGAAGACTCAGTCTTCCTGTACTTAAGTCGGCATTGTGTCTCTTATATTTAATTCCGATGCGATTTCTGTGATTCATCGACAATGGGAAGGTCCAAGGGATACAGTAAACCGGCAGAGGTGCATCGGAATGTAAAACTGGTGACACAGGAAAAGCTCAAATCATAGACAGTAGGAAGACTCAGTCTTGCTGTACTTAAGTCGGTATTGTGTCTCTTATATTTATTTCCGATGAAATTTCTGTGATTCATCGTCAATGGGAAGGTCCAAGGGATATAGTAAACCTGCAGAGGTGCATCGGAAAGTAAAAGTGATGACACAGGAAACGCTCAAAACATAGACAGTGGGAAGACTTAGTCTTCCTGTACTTAAGTCGGCATTGTGTCTATTATATTTAATTCCGATGCAATTTCTGTGTTTCATCGTCACTGTGAAGGTCCAAGGGATACAGTAAACCTGTACAGGTGCATCGGAATGTAAAACTGGTGACACAGGAAACGCTCAAATTATAGACAGTAGGAAGACTCCGTCTTCCTGTATTTAAGTCGGCATTGTGTCTCTTATATTTAATTCCGATGCAATATCTGTGTTTCATCGTCAATGGGAAGGTCCAAGGGATACAGTAAACCTGCAGAGGTGCATCGGAATGTATAACTGGTGACACAGGAAACGCTCAAAACATAGACAGTAGGAAGACTCAGTCTTCCTCTTCTTAAGTCGGCATTGTGTCTCTTATATTTATTTCCGATGAAATTTCTGTGTTTCATCGTGAATGGGAAGGTCCAAGGGATATAGTAAACCTGCAGAGGTGCATCGGAAAGTAAAACTGATGACACAGGAAACGCTCAAAACATAGACAGTAGGAAGACTTAGTCTTCCTGTACTTAAGTCGGCATTGCGTCTCTTATATTTAATTCCGATGCAATTTCTGTTTTTCATCGTCAATGGGAAGGTCCAATGGATACAGTAAACCTGCAGAGGTGCATCGGAATGTAAAACAGGTGACACAGGAAACGCTCAAAACATTGACAGTAGGAAGACTCAGTCTTCCTGTACTTAAGTCGGCATTGTGTCTCTTATATTTAATTCCGATGCAATTTCTGTGTTTCATCGTCAATGGGAAGGTCCAAGGGATACAGTAAACCTGCAGAGGTGCATCGAAATGTAAAACTAGTGACACAGGAAACGTTAAAATCATAGACTGTAGGAAGACTCAGTCTTCTTGTACTTAAGTCGGCATTGTGTCTCTTATATTTAATTCCGATGCAATTCCTGTGTTTCTTCGTCACTGTGAAGGTCCAAGGGATACAGCAAACCTGTAGAGGTGCATCGGAATGTAAAACTGGTGACACAGGAAACGCTCAACACATAGACAGTAGGAAGAGTTAGTCTTCCTGTACTTAAGTCGGCATTGTGTCTCTTATATTTATTTCCGATGAAATTTCTGTGTTTCATCGTGAGTGGGAAGGTCCAAGGGATATAGTAAACCTGCAGAGGTGCATCGGAATGTAAAACTAGTGACACAGGAAACGCTCAAAACCTAGACAGTAGGAAGACTCAGTCTTCCTGCACTTAAGTCTGCATTCTGTCTCTTATATTTAATTCCGATGCAATTTCTGTGTTTCATCGTCAATGGGAAGGTCCAAGGGATACAGTAAACCTGCAGAGGTGCATCGGAATGTAAAACTGGTGACACACGAAACGCTCAAAACATTGACTGTAAGAAGACTGTTTTCTTGTACTTAAGTCGGCATTGTGTCTCTTATATTTAATTCCGATGCACATTCTGTGTTTCATTGCCACTGTGAAGGTCCAAGGGATACAGAAAACCTGTAGAGGTGCATCGGAATGTAAAACTGGTGATAGAGGAAACGCTCAAGTTATAGACAGTAGGAAGACTCAGTCTTCCTGTACTTAAGTCGGCATTGTGTCTCTTATATTTAATTCCGATGCGATTTCTGTGATTCATCGACAATGGGAAGGTCCAAGGGATACAGTAAACCGGCAGAGGTGCATCGGAATGTAAAACTGGTGACACAGGAAAAGCTCAAATCATAGACAGTAGGAAGACTCAGTCTTGCTGTACTTAAGTCGGTATTGTGTCTCTTATATTTATTTCCGATGAAATTTCTGTGATTCATCGTCAATGGGAAGGTCCAAGGGATATAGTAAACCTGCAGAGGTGCATCGGAAAGTAAAAGTGATGACACAGGAAACGCTCAAAACATAGACAGTGGGAAGACTTAGTCTTCCTGTACTTAAGTCGGCATTGTGTCTATTATATTTAATTCCGATGCAATTTCTGTGTTTCATCGTCAATGGGAAGGTCCAAGGGATACAGTAAACCTGCAGAGGTGCATCGGAATGTATAACTGGTGACACAGGAAACGCTCAAAACATAGACAGTAGGAAGACTCAGTCTTCCTCTTCTTAAGTCGGCATTGTGTCTCTTATATTTATTTCCGATGAAATTTCTGTGTTTCATCGTGAATGGGAAGGTCCAAGGGATATAGTAAACCTGCAGAGGTGCATCGGAAAGTAAAACTGATGACACAGGAAACGCTCAAAACATAGACAGTAGGAAGACTTAGTCTTCCTGTACTTAAGTCGGCATTGCGTCTCTTATATTTAATTCCGATGCAATTTCTGTTTTTCATCGTCAATGGGAAGGTCCAATGGATACAGTAAACCTGCAGAGGTGCATCGGAATGTAAAACTGGTGACACAGGAAACGCTCAAAACATTGACAGTAGGAAGACTCAGTCTTCCTGTACTTAAGTCGGCATTGTGTCTCTTATATTTAATTCCGATGCAATTTCTGTGTTTCATCGTCAATGGGAAGGTCCAAGGGATACAGTAAACCTGCAGAGGTGCATCGAAATGTAAAACTAGTGACACAGGAAACGTTAAAATCATAGACTGTAGGAAGACTCAGTCTTCTTGTACTTAAGTCGGCATTGTGTCTCTTATATTTAATTCCGATGCAATTCCTGTGTTTCTTCGTCACTGTGAAGGTCCAAGGGATACAGCAAACCTGTAGAGGTGCATCGGAATGTAAAACTGGTGACACAGGAAACGCTCAACACATAGACAGTAGGAAGAGTTAGTCTTCCTGTACTTAAGTCGGCATTGTGTCTCTTATATTTATTTCCGATGAAATTTCTGTGTTTCATCGTGAGTGGGAAGGTCCAAGGGATATAGTAAACCTGCAGAGGTGCATCGGAAAATAAAACTGATGACACAGGAAACGCTCAAAACATAGACAGTAGGAAGACTTAGTCTTCCTGTACTCTAGTCGGCATTGTGTCTCTTATATTTAATTCCGATGCAATTTCTGTGTTTCATCGCCAATGGGAAGGTCCAAGGGATACAGTAAACCTGCAGAGGTGCATCAGAATGTAAAACTGGTGACACAGGAAACGCTCAAAACATAGACAGCAGGAAGACTCAGTCTTCCTGTACTTAAGTCGGCATTGTGTCTCTTATATTTAATTCCGATGGAATTTCTGTGTTTCATCGTCAATGGGAAGGTCCAATGGATACAGAAAACCTGCAGAGGTGCATCAGAATGTAAAACTGGTGACACAGGAAACGCTCAAAACATAGACAGTAGGAAGTCTCAGTCTTCCTGTACTTAAGTCGGCATTGTGTCTCTTATATTTAATTCCGATGCGATTTCTGTGTTTCATCGACAATGGGAAGGTCCAAGGGATACAGTAAACCGGCAGAGGTGCATCGGCATGTAAAACTGGTGACACAGGAAACGCTCAAACATTGACCGTACGAAGACTGTTTTCTTGTACTTAAGTCGGCTTTGTGTCTCTTATATTTAATTTCGATGCAATTTCTGTGTTTCATCGTCAATGGGTAGGTCCAAGGGATACAGGAAACATGCAGAGGTGCATCGGAATGTAAAACTTGTGACACAGGAAACGCTCAAACATAGAGAGTCGGAAGACTCAGTCTTCCTGTACTTATGTCGGCATTGTGTCTCTTTTATTTAATTCCGATACAATTTCTGTGTTTCATCGTCTCTGTGAAGGTCCAAGGGATACAGTAAACCTGTAGATGTGCATCGGAATGTAAAACTGGTGACACAGGAAACGCACAAATTACAGACATTAGGAAGACTCAGTCTTCCTGTACTTAGGTTGGCATTGTGTCTCTTATATTTAATTCCGATGCAATTTCTGTGTTTCATCGTCAATGGGAAGGTCCAAGGGATACAGTAAAACTGCAGAGGAGCATCAGAATGTAAAACTGGTGACACAGGAAACGCTCAAAACATAGAGAGTAGGAAGACTCAGTCTTCCTGTTTTTAAGTCGGCATTGTGTCTCTTATATTTAATTCCGATGCAATTTCTGTGTTTCATCGTCAATGGGAAGGTCCAAGGGATACAGTAAACCTGCAAAGGTGCATCGGAATGTAAAACTAGTGACACAGGAAATGCTCATAACATAGACAGTAGGAAGACTCAGTCTTCCTGTACTAAAGTCGGCATTGTGTCTCTTATATTTAATTCCGATGCAATTTCTGTGTTTCATCGTCAATGGGAAGGTGCAAGGGATACAGTAAACCTGCAGAGGTGCATCGGAATGTAAAACTGGTGACACAGGAAACGCTCAAAACATAGACAGTAGGAAGACTCAGTCTTCCTGTACTTAAGTCGTCATTGTGTCTCTTATATTTAATACCGATGCCATTTCTGTGTTTCATTGTCAATGGGAGGGTCCAAGGGATACAGTAAACCTTCAGAGGTACATCAGAATGGAAAACTGCTGACACAGGAAACGCTCAACGCATAGACAGTAGGAAGACTCAGTCTTCCTGTACTTAAGTCGGCATTGTGTCTCTTATATTTAATTCCGATGCAATTTCTGTGTTTCATCGTCAATGGGATGGTCCAATGGATACAGAAAACCTGCAGAGGTGCATCAGATTGTAAAACTGGTGACACAGGAAGCGCTCAAATCATAGACAGTAGGAAGACTCAGTCTTCCTGTACTTTAGTCGGCATTGTGTCTCTTATATTTAATTCCGATGCGATTTCTGTTTTTCATCGACAATCGGAAGGTCCAAATGATACAGTAAACCGGCTGAGGTGCATCGGAATTTGAAACTGGTGACACAGGAAACGCTCAAAACATTGACTGTAAGCAGACAGTTTTCTTGTACTTAAGTCGGCATTGTGTCTCTTATTTTTAATTCCGATGCAATTTCTGTGTTTCATCGTCACTGTGAAGGTCCAAGGGATACAGAAAATCTGTAGAGGTGCATCGGAATGTAAAACTGGTGATGCAGGAAACGCTCAAATTATAGACAGTAGGAAGGCTCTGTCTTCCTGTACTTAAGTCGGCATTGTGTCTCTTATATTTAATTCCGATGCAATTTCTGTGTTTCATCGTCAATGGGAAGGTCCAAGGGATACAGTAAACCTGGAGAGGTGCATCGGAATGTAAAACTGGTGACACAGGGAACGCTCAAATCATAGACAGTAGGAAGACTCAGTCTTCCTGTACTTAAGTAGGCATTGTGTCTCTTAAATTTAACTCCGATGCAATTTCTGTGTTTCATCGTCCATGGGAAGGTCCAAGGGATACAGTAAACCTGTAGAGGTGCATCAGAATGTAAAACTGGTGACACAGGAAACGCTCAAAACATAGACAGTAGGAAGACTCAGTCTTCCTGTACTTAAGTCGGCATTGTGTCTCTTATATTTAATTCCGATGCAATTTCTGTGTTTCATCGTCAATGGGAAGGTCCAAGGGATACAGTAAACCTGCAGAGGTGCATCGGAATGTAAAACTAGTGACACAGGAAACGCTCAAAACATAGACAGTAGGAAGACTCAGTCTTCCTGCACTTAAGTCTGCATTCTGTCTCTTATATTTAATTCCGATGCAATTTCTGTGTTTCATCGTCAATGGGAAGGTCCAAGGGATACAGTAAACCTGCAGAGGTGCATCGGAATGTAAAACTGGTGACACACGAAACGCTCAAAACATTGACTGTAAGAAGACTGTTTTCTTGTACTTAAGTCGGCATTGTGTCTCTTATATTTAATTCCGATGCACATTCTGTGTTTCATTGCCACTGTGAAGGTCCAAGGGATACAGAAAACCTGTAGAGGTGCATCGGAATGTAAAACTGGTGATAGAGGAAACGCTCAAGTTATAGACAGTAGGAAGACTCAGTCTTCCTGTACTTAAGTCGGCATTGTGTCTCTTATATTTAATTCCGATGCGATTTCTGTGATTCATCGACAATGGGAAGGTCCAAGGGATACAGTAAACCGGCAGAGGTGCATCGGAATGTAAAACTGGTGACACAGGAAAAGCTCAAATCATAGACAGTAGGAAGACTCAGTCTTGCTGTACTTAAGTCGGTATTGTGTCTCTTATATTTATTTCCGATGAAATTTCTGTGATTCATCGTCAATGGGAAGGTCCAAGGGATATAGTAAACCTGCAGAGGTGCATCGGAAAGTAAAAGTGATGACACAGGAAACGCTCAAAACATAGACAGTGGGAAGACTTAGTCTTCCTGTACTTAAGTCGGCATTGTGTCTATTATATTTAATTCCGATGCAATTTCTGTGTTTCATCGTCACTGTGAAGGTCCAAGGGATACAGTAAACCTGTACAGGTGCATCGGAATGTAAAACTGGTGACACAGGAAACGCTCAAATTATAGACAGTAGGAAGACTCCGTCTTCCTGTATTTAAGTCGGCATTGTGTCTCTTATATTTAATTCCGATGCAATATCTGTGTTTCATCGTCAATGGGAAGGTCCAAGGGATACAGTAAACCTGCAGAGGTGCATCGGAATGTATAACTGGTGACACAGGAAACGCTCAAAACATAGACAGTAGGAAGACTCAGTCTTCCTCTTCTTAAGTCGGCATTGTGTCTCTTATATTTATTTCCGATGAAATTTCTGTGTTTCATCGTGAATGGGAAGGTCCAAGGGATATAGTAAACCTGCAGAGGTGCATCGGAAAGTAAAACTGATGACACAGGAAACGCTCAAAACATAGACAGTAGGAAGACTTAGTCTTCCTGTACTTAAGTCGGCATTGCGTCTCTTATATTTAATTCCGATGCAATTTCTGTTTTTCATCGTCAATGGGAAGGTCCAATGGATACAGTAAACCTGCAGAGGTGCATCGGAATGTAAAACTGGTGACACAGGAAACGCTCAAAACATTGACAGTAGGAAGACTCAGTCTTCCTGTACTTAAGTCGGCATTGTGTCTCTTATATTTAATTCCGATGCAATTTCTGTGTTTCATCGTCAATGGGAAGGTCCAAGGGATACAGTAAACCTGCAGAGGTGCATCGAAATGTAAAACTAGTGACACAGGAAACGTTAAAATCATAGACTGTAGGAAGACTCAGTCTTCTTGTACTTAAGTCGGCATTGTGTCTCTTATATTTAATTCCGATGCAATTCCTGTGTTTCTTCGTCACTGTGAAGGTCCAAGGGATACAGCAAACCTGTAGAGGTGCATCGGAATGTAAAACTGGTGACACAGGAAACGCTCAACACATAGACAGTAGGAAGAGTTAGTCTTCCTGTACTTAAGTCGGCATTGTGTCTCTTATATTTATTTCCGATGAAATTTCTGTGTTTCATCGTGAGTGGGAAGGTCCAAGGGATATAGTAAACCTGCAGAGGTGCATCGGAAAATAAAACTGATGACACAGGAAACGCTCAAAACATAGACAGTAGGAAGACTTAGTCTTCCTGTACTCTAGTCGGCATTGTGTCTCTTATATTTAATTCCGATGCAATTTCTGTGTTTCATCGCCAATGGGAAGGTCCAAGGGATACAGTAAACCTGCAGAGGTGCATCAGAATGTAAAACTGGTGACACAGGAAACGCTCAAAACATAGACAGCAGGAAGACTCAGTCTTCCTGTACTTAAGTCGGCATTGTGTCTCTTATATTTAATTCCGATGCAATTTCTGTGTTTCATCGTCAATGGGAAGGTCCAATGGATACAGAAAACCTGCAGAGGTGCATCAGAATGTAAAACTGGTGACACAGGAAACGCTCAAAACATAGACAGTAGGAAGTCTCAGTCTTCCTGTACTTAAGTCGGCATTGTGTCTCTTATATTTAATTCCGATGCGATTTCTGTGTTTCATCGACAATGGGAAGGTCCAAGGGATACAGTAAACCGGCAGAGGTGCATCGGCATGTAAAACTGGTGACACAGGAAACGCTCAAACATTGACCGTACGAAGACTGTTTTCTTGTACTTAAGACGGCATTGTGTCTCTTATATTTAATTTCGATGCAATTTCTGTGTTTCATCGTCAATGGGTAGGTCCAAGGGATACAGGAAACATGCAGAGGTGCATCGGAATGTAAAACTTGTGACACAGGAAACGCTCAAACATAGAGAGTCGGAAGACTCAGTCTTCCTGTACTTATGTCGGCATTGTGTCTCTTTTATTTAATTCCGATACAATTTCTGTGTTTCATCGTCTCTGTGAAGGTCCAAGGGATACAGTAAACCTTTAGATGTGCATCGGAATGTAAAACTGGTGACACAGGAAACGCACAAATTACAGACATTAGGAAGACTCAGTCTTCCTGTACTTAGGTTGGCATTGTGTCTCTTATATTTAATTCCGATGCAATTTCTGTGTTTCATCGTCAATGGGAAGGTCCAAGGGATACAGTAAAACTGCAGAGGAGCATCAGAATGTAAAACTGGTGACACAGGAAACGCTCAAAACATAGAGAGTAGGAAGACTCAGTCTTCCTGTTTTTAAGTCGGCATTGTGTCTCTTATATTTAATTCCGATGCAATTTCTGTGTTTCATCGTCAATGGGAAGGTCCAAGGGATACAGTAAACCTGCAAAGGTGCATCGGAATGTAAAACTAGTGACACAGGAAATGCTCATAACATAGACAGTAGGAAGACTCAGTCTTCCTGTACTAAAGTCGGCATTGTGTCTCTTATATTTAATTCCGATGCAATTTCTGTGTTTCATCGTCAATGGGAAGGTGCAAGGGATACAGTAAACCTGCAGAGGTGCATCGGAATGTAAAACTGGTGACACAGGAAACGCTCAAAACATAGACAGTAGGAAGACTCAGTCTTCCTGTACTTAAGTCGTCATTGTGTCTCTTATATTTAATACCGATGCCATTTCTGTGTTTCATTGTCAATGGGAGGGTCCAAGGGATACAGTAAACCTTCAGAGGTACATCAGAATGGAAAACTGCTGACACAGGAAACGCTCAACGCATAGACAGTAGGAAGACTCAGTCTTCCTGTACTTAAGTCGGCATTGTGTCTCTTATATTTAATTCCGATGCAATTTCTGTGTTTCATCGTCAATGGGATGGTCCAATGGATACAGAAAACCTGCAGAGGTGCATCAGATTGTAAAACTGGTGACACAGGAAGCGCTCAAATCATAGACAGTAGGAAGACTCAGTCTTCCTGTACTTTAGTCGGCATTGTGTCTCTTATATTTAATTCCGATGCGATTTCTGTGTTTCATCGACAATCGGAAGGTCCAAATGATACAGTAAACCGGCTGAGGTGCATCGGAATTTAAAACTGGTGACACAGGAAACGCTCAAAACATTGACTGTAAGAAGACAGTTTTCTTGTACTTAAGTCGGCATTGTGTCTCTTATTTTTAATTCCGATGCAATTTCTGTGTTTCATCGTCACTGTGAAGGTCCAAGGGATACAGAAAATCTGTAGAGGTGCATCGGAATGTAAAACTGGTGATGCAGGAAACGCTCAAATTATAGACAGTAGGAAGGCTCTGTCTTCCTGTACTTAAGTCGGCATTGTGTCTCTTATATTTAATTCCGATGCAATTTCTGTGTTTCATCGTCAATGGGAAGGTCCAAGGGATACAGTAAACCTGGAGAGGTGCATCGGAATGTAAAACTGGTGACACAGGGAACGCTCAAATCATAGACAGTAGGAAGACTCAGTCTTCCTGTACTTAAGTAGGCATTGTGTCTCTTAAATTTAACTCCGATGCAATTTCTGTGTTTCATCGTCCATGGGAAGGTCCAAGGGATACAGTAAACCTGTAGAGGTGCATCAGAATGTAAAACTGGTGACACAGGAAACGCTCAAAACATAGACAGTAGGAAGACTCAGTCTTCCTGTACTTAAGTCGGCATTGTGTCTCTTATATTTAATTCCGATGCAATTTCTGTGTTTCATCGTCAATGGGAAGGTCCAAGGGATACAGTAAACCTGCAGAGGTGCATCGGAATGTAAAACTAGTGACACAGGAAACGCTCAAAACATAGACAGTAGGAAGACTCAGTCTTCCTGCACTTAAGTCTGCATTCTGTCTCTTATATTTAATTCCGATGCAATTTCTGTGTTTCATCGTCAATGGGAAGGTCCAAGGGATACAGTAAACCTGCAGAGGTGCATCGGAATGTAAAACTGGTGACACACGAAACGCTCAAAACATTGACTGTAAGAAGACTGTTTTCTTGTACTTAAGTCGGCATTGTGTCTCTTATATTTAATTCCGATGCACATTCTGTGTTTCATTGCCACTGTGAAGGTCCAAGGGATACAGAAAACCTGTAGAGGTGCATCGGAATGTAAAACTGGTGATAGAGGAAACGCTCAAGTTATAGACAGTAGGAAGACTCAGTCTTCCTGTACTTAAGTCGGCATTGTGTCTCTTATATTTAATTCCGATGCGATTTCTGTGATTCATCGACAATGGGAAGGTCCAAGGGATACAGTAAACCGGCAGAGGTGCATCGGAATGTAAAACTGGTGACACAGGAAAAGCTCAAATCATAGACAGTAGGAAGACTCAGTCTTGCTGTACTTAAGTCGGTATTGTGTCTCTTATATTTATTTCCGATGAAATTTCTGTGATTCATCGTCAATGGGAAGGTCCAAGGGATATAGTAAACCTGCAGAGGTGCATCGGAAAGTAAAAGTGATGACACAGGAAACGCTCAAAACATAGACAGTGGGAAGACTTAGTCTTCCTGTACTTAAGTCGGCATTGTGTCTATTATATTTAATTCCGATGCAATTTCTGTGTTTCATCGTCACTGTGAAGGTCCAAGGGATACAGTAAACCTGTACAGGTGCATCGGAATGTAAAACTGGTGACACAGGAAACGCTCAAATTATAGACAGTAGGAAGACTCCGTCTTCCTGTATTTAAGTCGGCATTGTGTCTCTTATATTTAATTCCGATGCAATATCTGTGTTTCATCGTCAATGGGAAGGTCCAAGGGATACAGTAAACCTGCAGAGGTGCATCGGAATGTATAACTGGTGACACAGGAAACGCTCAAAACATAGACAGTAGGAAGACTCAGCCTTCCTCTTCTTAAGTCGGCATTGTGTCTCTTATATTTATTTCCGATGAAATTTCTGTGTTTCATCGTGAATGGGAAGGTCCAAGGGATATAGTAAACCTGCAGAGGTGCATCGGAAAGTAAAACTGATGACACAGGAAACGCTCAAAACATAGACAGTAGGAAGACTTAGTCTTCCTGTACTTAAGTCGGCATTGCGTCTCTTATATTTAATTCCGATGCAATTTCTGTTTTTCATCGTCAATGGGAAGGTCCAAGGGATACAGTAAACCTGCAGAGGTGCATCGAAATGTAAAACTAGTGACACAGGAAACGTTAAAATCATAGACTGTAGGAAGACTCAGTCTTCTTGTACTTAAGTCGGCATTGTGTCTCTTATATTTAATTCCGATGCAATTCCTGTGTTTCTTCGTCACTGTGAAGGTCCAAGGGATACAGCAAACCTGTAGAGGTGCATCGGAATGTAAAACTGGTGACACAGGAAACGCTCAACACATAGACAGTAGGAAGAGTTAGTCTTCCTGTACTTAAGTCGGCATTGTGTCTCTTATATTTATTTCCGATGAAATTTCTGTGTTTCATCGTGAGTGGGAAGGTCCAAGGGATATAGTAAACCTGCAGAGGTGCATCGGAAAATAAAACTGATGGCACAGGAAACGCTCAAAACATAGACAGTAGGAAGACTTAGTCTTCCTGTACTCTAGTCGGCATTGTGTCTCCTATATTTAATTCTGATGCAATTTCTGTGTTTCATCGCCAATGGGAGGGTCCAAGGGATACAGTAAACCTGCAGAGGTGCATCAGAATGTAAAACTGGTGACACAGGAAACGCTCAAAACATAGACAGCAGGATGACTCAGTCTTCCTGTACTTAAGTCGGCATTGTGTCTCTTATATTTAATTCCGATGGAATTTCTGTGTTTCATCGTCAATGGGAAGGTCCAATGGATACAGAAAACCTGCAGAGGTGCATCAGAATGTAAAACTGGTGACACAGGAAACGCTCAAAACATAGACAGTAGGAAGTCTCAGTCTTCCTGTACTTAAGTCGGCATTGTGTCTCTTATATTTAATTCCGATGCGATTTCTGTGTTTCATCGACAATGGGAAGGTCCAAGGGATACAGTAAACCGGCAGAGGTGCATCGGCATGTAAAACTGGTGACACAGGAAACGCTCAAACATTGACCGTACGAAGACTGTTTTCTTGTACTTAAGTCGGCATTGTGTCTCTTATATTTAATTTCGATGCAATTTCTGTGTTTCATCGTCAATGGGTAGGTCCAAGGGATACAGGAAACCTGCAGAGGTGCATCGGAATGTAAAACTTGTGACACAGGAAACGCTCAAACATAGAGAGTCGGAAGACTCAGTCTTCCTGTACTTATGTCGGCATTGTGTCTCTTTTATTTAATTCCGATACAATTTCTGTGTTTCATCGTCTCTGTGAAGGTCCAAGGGATACAGTAAACCTGTAGATGTGCATCGGAATGTAAAACTGGTGACACAGGAAACGCACAAATTACAGACATTAGGAAGACTCAGTCTTCCTGTACTTAAGTTGGCATTGTGTCTCTTATATTTAATTCCGATGCAATTTCTGTGTTTCATCGTCAATGGGAAGGTCCAAGGGATACAGTAAAACTGCAGAGGAGCATCAGAATGTAAAACTGGTGACACAGGAAACGCTCAAAACATAGAGAGTAGGAAGACTCAGTCTTCCTGTTTTTAAGTCGGCATTGTGTCTCTTATATTTAATTCCGATGCAATTTCTGTGTTTCATCGTCAATGGGAAGGTCCAAGGGATACAGTAAACCTGCAAAGGTGCATCGGAATGTAAAACTAGTGACACAGGAAATGCTCATAACATAGACAGTAGGAAGACTCAGTCTTCCTGTACTAAAGTCGGCATTGTGTCTCTTATATTTAATTCCGATGCAATTTCTGTGTTTCATCGTCAATGGGAAGGTGCAAGGGATACAGTAAACCTGCAGAGGTGCATCGGAATGTAAAACTGGTGACACAGGAAACGCTCAAAACATAGACAGTAGGAAGACTCAGTCTTCCTGTACTTAAGTCGTCATTGTGTCTCTTATATTTAATACCGATGCCATTTCTGTGTTTCATTGTCAATGGGAGGGTCCAAGGGATACAGTAAACCTTCAGAGGTACATCAGAATGGAAAACTGCTGACACAGGAAACGCTCAACGCATAGACAGTAGGAAGACTCAGTCTTCCTGTACTTAAGTCGGCATTGTGTCTCTTATATTTAATTCCGATGCAATTTCTGTGTTTCATCGTCAATGGGATGGTCCAATGGATACAGAAAACCTGCAGAGGTGCATCAGATTGTAAAACTGGTGACACAGGAAGCGCTCAAATCATAGACAGTAGGAAGACTCAGTCTTCCTGTACTTTAGTCGGCATTGTGTCTCTTATATTTAATTCCGATGCGATTTCTGTGTTTCATCGACAATCGGAAGGTCCAAATGATACAGTAAACCGGCTGAGGTGCATCGGAATTTAAAACTGGTGACACAGGAAACGCTCAAAACATTGACCGTACGAAGACTGTTTTCTTGTACTTAAGTCGGCATTGTGTCTCTTATATTTAATTTCGATGCAATTTCTGCGTTTCATCGTCAATGGGAAGGTCCAAGGGATGCAGGAAGCCTGCAGAGGTGCATCGGAATGTAAAACTGGTGACACAGGAAACGCTCAAAACATAGACAGTAGGAAGACTCAGTCTTCCTGTACTTAAGTAGGCATTGTGTCTCTTATATTTAATTCCGATGAAATTTCTGTGTTTCATCGTCAATGGGAAGGTCCAAGAGATTCAGTAAACCTGCAGAGGTGCATCGGAATGTAAAACTAGTGACATAGGAAACGCTCAAAACATAGACAGTAGCAAGACTCAATCTTCCTGTACTTAAGTCGGCATTGTGTCTCTTATATTTAATTCCGATGCAATTTCTGTGTTTCATCGTCAATGGGAAGGTCCAAGGGATACAGTAAACCTGCAGAGGTGCATCGGAATGTAAAACTGGTGTCACAGGAAACGCTCAAAGAATAGACAGTAGGAAGACTCAGTCATCCTGTACTTAAGTCGGCATTGTGCCTCTTACATTTATTTCCGATGAAATTTCTGTGTCACATCGTGTATGGGAAGGTCCAAGGGATATAGTAAAGCTGCAGAGGTGCATCGGAAAGTAAAACTGATGACACAGGAAAAGCTAAAACATAGATAGTAGGAAGACTTAGTCTTCCTGTACTTAAGTCGGCATTGTGTCTCTTATATTTAAATCCCATGCAATTTCTGATTTTCATAGTCAATGGGAAGGTCCAAGGGATACAGTAAACCTGCAGAGGTGCATCGGAATGTAAAACTGATGACACAGGAAACGCTAAAAACATAGACTTAAGTCAGCATTGTGTCTCTTATATTTAATTCCGATACGATTTCTGTGTTTCATCGACAATGGGAAGGGGCAAGGGATACAGTAAACCGGCATAGGTGCATCGGAATGTAAAACTGGCGACACAGGAAACGCTCAAAACATAGACCGTAAGAAGACTCACTTTTCTTGTACTTAAGTCGGCGTTGTGTCTCTTATATTTAAATTCCGATGCAATTTCTGTGTTTCATCGTGAATGGGAAGGTCCAAGGGATACATTAAACCTGCAGAGGTGCATCGGAATGTAAAACTGGTGACACAGGAAACGCTCAAATCATAGACAGTAGGAAGACTCAGTCCTCCTGTACTTAAGTAGGCATTGTGTCTCTTAAATTTAACTCCGATGCAATTTCTGTGTTTCATCGTCAATGGGAAGGTCGAAGGGATACAGTAGACCTGCAGAGGTGCATCAGAATGTAAAACTGGTGACACAGGAAACGCTCAAACATAGACAGTAGGAAGACTCAGTCTTCCTGTACTTATGTCGGCATTGTGTCTCTTGTATTTATTTCCGATGAAATTTCTGTGTTTCATCGTCAATGGGAAGGTCCAAGGGATATAGTAACCTGCAGAGGTGCATCGGAAAGTAAAACTGATGACACAGGAAACGCTCAAAACATAGACAGTAGGAAGACTTAGTCTTCCTGTACTTAAGTCGGAATTGTGTCTCTTATATTTAATTCAGATGCAATTTCAGTGTTTCATCGTCAATGGGAAGGTCCAAGGGATACAGTAAACCTGCAGAGGTGCATCGGAATGTAAAACTGGTGACAAAGGGAACGCTCAAACATAGACAGTAGGAAGACTCAGTCTTCCTGTACTTAAGTCGGCATTGTGTCTCTTATATTTAATTCCGATGCAATTTCTGTGTTTCATCGTCAATGGGAAGTTCCAAGGGATACACTAAACCTGCAGAGGTGCATCGGAATGTAAAACTGGTGACACAGGAAACGCTCAAAACATAGACAGTAGGAAGACTCAGTCTTCCTGTACTTAAGTCGGCATTGTGTCTCTTATATTTATTTCCTTTGAAATTTCTGTGTTTCATCGTGAGTGGGAAGATCCAAGGGATATAGTAAACCTGCAGAGGTGCATCGGAATGTAAAACTGGTGACACAGGAAACGCTCAAATCATAGACAGTAGGAAGACTCAGTCCTCCTGTACTTAAGTAGGCATTGTGTCTCTTAAATTTAACTCCGATGCAATTTCTGTGTTTCATCGTCAATGGGAAGGTCGAAGGGATACAGTAAACCTGCAGAGGTGCATCAGAATGTAAAACTGGTGACACAGGAAACGCTCAAACATAGACAGTAGGAAGACTCAGTCTTCCTGTACTTATGTCGGCATTGTGTCTCTTGTATTTATTTCCGATGAAATTTCTGTGTTTCATCGTCAATGGGAAGGACCAAGGGATATAGTAAACCTGCAGAGGTGCATCGGAAAGTAAAACTGATGACACAGGAAACGCTCAAAACATAGACAGTAGGAAGACTTAGTCTTCCTGTACTTAAGTCGGCATTGCGTCTCTTATATTTAATTCCGATGTAATTTCTGTTTTTCATCGTCAATGGGAAGGTCCAATGGATACAGTAAACACTGCAGAGGTGAATCGGAATGTAAAACTGGTGACACAGGAAACGCTCAAAACATTGACAGTAGGAAGACTCAGTCTTCCTGTACTGAAGTCGGCATTGTGTCTCTTATATTTAAATTCGATGCAATTTGTGTGTTTCATCGCAAATGGGAAGGTCCAATGGATACAGTAAACCTGCAGAGGTGCATCGGAATGTAAAACTGGTGACACAGGAAACGCTCAAAACATTGACTGTAAGAAGACAGTTTTCTTGTACTTAAGTCGACATTGTGTCTCTTATATTTAATTCCGATGCAATTTCTGTGTTTCATCGTCAATGGGAAGGTCCAAGGGATACAGTAAACCTGGAGAGGTGCATCGGAATGTAAAACTGGTGACACAGGGAACGCTCAAATCATAGACAGTAGGAAGACTCAGTCTTCCTGTACTTAAGTAGGCATTGTGTCTCTTAAATTTAACTCCGATGCAATTTCTGTGTTTCATCGTCCATGGGAAGGTCCAAGGGATACAGTAAACCTGCAGAGGTGCATCAGAATGTAAAACTGGTGACACAGGAAACGCTCAAAACATAGACAGTAGGAAGACTCAGTCTTCCTGTACTTAAGTTGGCATTGTGTCTCTTATATTTAATTCCGATGCAATTTCTGTGTTTCATCGTCAATGGGAAGGTCCAAGGGATACAGTAAACCTGCAGAGGTGCATCGGAATGTAAAACTAGTGACACAGGATACGCTCAAAACATAGACAGTAGGAAGACTCAGTCTTCCTGCACTTAAGTCTGCATTCTGTCTCTTATATTTAATTCCGACGCAATTTCTGTGTTTCATCGTCAATGGGAAGGTCCAAGGGATACAGTAAACCTGCAGAGGTGCATCGGAATGTAAAACTGGTGACACACGAAACGCTCAAAACATTGACTGTATGTAGACTGTTTTCTTGTACTTAAGTCGGCATTGTGTCTCTTATATTTAATTCCGATGCACATTCTGTGTTTCATTGCCACTGTGAAGGTCCAAGGGATACAGAAAACCTGTAGAGGTGCATCGGAATGTAAAACTGGTGATAGAGGAAACGCTCAAATTATAGACAGTAGGAAGACTCAGTCTTCCTGTACTTAAGTCGGCATTGTGTCTCTTATATTTAATTCCGATGCGATTTCTGTGATTCATCGACAATGGGAAGGTCCAAGGGATACAGTAAACCGGCAGAGGTGCATCGGAATGTAAAACTGGTGACACAGGAAACGCTCAAATCATAGACAGTAGGAAGACTCAGTCTTGCTGTACTTAAGTCGGTATTGTGTCTCTTATATTTATTTCCGATGAAATTTCTGCGATTCATCGTAAATGGGAAGGTCCAAGGGATATAGTAAACCTGCAGAGGTGCATCGGAAAGTAAAAGTGATGACACAGGAAACGCTCAAAACATAGACAGTGGGAAGACTTAGTCTTCCTGTACTTAAGTCGGCATTGTGTCTATTATATTTAATTCCGATGCAATTTCTGTGTTTCATCGTCACTGTGAAGGTCCAAGGGATACAGTAAACCTGCAGAGGTGCATCGGAATGTAAAACTGGTGACACAGGAAACGCTCAAAACATTGACAGTAGGAAGACTCAGTCTTCCTGTACTTAAGTCGGTATTGTGTCACTTATAATTAATTCCGATGCAATTTCTGTGTTTCATCGTCAATGGGAAGGTCCAAGGGATACAGTAAACCTGCAGAGGTGCATCGAAATGTAAAACTAGTGACACAGGAAACGTTAAAAACATAGACAGTAGGAAGACTCAGTCTTCCTGTACTTAAGTCGGCTTTGTGTCTCTTATATTTAATTCCGATGCAATTTCTGTGTTTCATCGTCAATGGGAATGTCCAAGGGATACAGTAAACTTGCAGAGGTGCATCGGAATGTAACACTGGTGACACAGGAAACGCTCAAATCATAGACAGTAAGAAGACTCAGTCTTGCTGTACTTAAGTCGGAATTGTGTCTCTTATATTAAATTCCGATGCAATTTCTGTGTTTCATCGTCACTGTGAAGGTCCAAGGGATACAGTAAAACTGTACAGGTGCATCGGAATGTAAAACTGGTGACACAGGAAACGCTCAAATTATTGACAGTATGAAGACTCAGTCTTCCTGTACTTAAGTCGGAATTGTGTCTCTTATATTAAATTCCGATGCAATTTCTGTGTTTCATCGTCAATGGGAAGGTCCAAGGGATACAGTAAACCTGCAGAGGTGCATCGGAATGTATAACTGGTGACACAGGAAACTCTCAAAGCGTAGACAGTAGGAAGACTCAGTCTTCCTGTACTTAAGTCGGCATTGTGTCTCTTTTATTTAATTCCGATACAATTTCTGTGTTTCATCGTCAATGGGAAGGTCCAATGGATACAGGAAATCCTGCAGAGGTGAATCGGAATGTAAAACTGGTGACACAGGAAACGCTCAAAAACATTGACAGTAGGAAGACTCAGTCTTCCTGTACTTAAGTCGGCATTGTGTCTCTTATATTTAAATTCGATGCAAATTGTGTGTTTCATCGCCAATGGGATGGTCCAAGGGATACAGTAAACCTGCAGATGTGCATCGGAATGTAAAACTGGTGACACAGGAAACGCTCAAAACATTGACTGTAAGAAGACTGTTTTCTTGTACTTAAGTCGGCATTGTTTCTCTTATATTTAATTCCGATGCAATTTCTGTGTTTCATCGTCACTGTGTAGGTCCAAGGGATACAGAAAACCTGTAGAGGTGCATCGGAATGTAAAACTGGTGATACACGAAACGCTCAAATTATAGACAGTAGGAAGACTCAGTCTTCCTGTACTTAAGTCGGCATTCTGTCTCTTATATTTAATTCCGATGCAATTTCTGTGTTTCATCGTCAATGGGAAGGTCCAAGGGATACAGAAAACCTGCAGAGCTGCATCGGAGTGTAAAACTGGTGACACAGGAAACGCTCAAAACATAGCCAGTAGGAAGACTTAGTCTTCCTGTACTTACGTCGGCATTGTGTCACTTAAATTTAATTCCGATGCAATTTCTGTTTTTCATCGTCAATGGGAAGGTCCAAGGGATACAGTAAACCTGCAGAGGTGCATCGGAATGTAAAACTGATGACACAGGAGACGCTCAAAACATAGACAGTAGGAAGACTCAGTCTTTCTGTACTTAAGTCGGCATTGTGTCTCTTTTATTTAATTCCGATACAATTTCTGTGTTTGATCGTCAATGGGAAGGTCCAATGGATACAGAAAACCTGCAGAGGTGCATCAGAATGTAAAACTGGTGACACAGGAAACGCTCAAAACATAGACAGTAGGAAGTCTCAGTCTTCCTGTACTTAAGTCGGCATTGTGACTCTCATATTTAATTCCGATGCGTTTTCTGTGTTTCATCGACAATGCGAGGGTCCAAGGGATACAATAAACCGGCAGAGGTACAACAGCATGTAAAACTGGTGACACAGGAAACGCTCAAACATTGACCGTACGAAGACTGTTTCCTTGTACTTAAGTCGGCATTGTGTCTGTTGTATTTAATTTCGATGCAATTTCTGTGTTTCATCGTCAATGCGACGGTCCAAGGGAAACAGGAAACCTGCAGAGGTGTATCGGAATGTAAAACTGGTGACACAGGAAACGCTCAAACATAGAGGGTAGGAAGACTCAGTCTTCCTGTACTTAAGTCGGCATTGTGTCTCTTATGTTTCATTCCGATGCATTTTCTGTGTTTCATCGTCAATGGGAAGGTCCAAGGATACAGTAAACCTGCAGAGGTGCATCGGAATGTAAAACTGGTGACACAGGAAACGCTCAAAACATAGACAGTAGGAAGACTCAGTCTTCCTATACTTAAGTCGCCATTGTGTCTCTTATATTTATTTCCGATGAAATTTTTGTGTTTCATCAAGAATGGGTAGGACCAAGGGATATAGTAAACCTGCGGACGTGCATCGGAAAGTAAAACTGATGACACAGGAAACGCTCAAACATAGAGGGTAGGAAGACTTAGTCTTCCTGTACTTAAGTCGGTATTGTGTCTCTTTTATTTAATTCCGATACAATTTCTGTGTTTCATCGTCTCTGTGAAGGTCCAAGGGATACAGTAAACCGGCCTAGGTGCATCCAAATGTAAAACTGGCGACACAGGAAACGCTCAAATCATAGACCGTAAGAAGACTCACTTTTCTTGTACTTAAGTCGGCGTTGTGTCTCTTATATTTAAATTCCGATGCAATTTCCATGTTTCATCGTGAATGGGAAGGTCCAAGGGATACAGTAAACCTGCAGAGGTGCATCGGAATGTATAACTGGTGACACAGGAAACGCTCAAAACATAGACAGTAGGAAGACTCAGTCTTCCTGTACTTAAGTCGGCATTGTGTCTCTTATATTTAATTCCGATGCAATTTCTGTTTTTCATCATCAATGGGAAGGTCCAATGGATACAGTAAACCCTGCAGAGGTGAATCGGAATGTAAAACTGGTGACACAGGAAACGCTCAAAACATTGACAGTAGGAAGACTCAGTCTTCCTGTACTTAAGTCGGCATTGTGTCTCTTATATTTAAATTCGATGCAATTTGTGTGTTTCATCGCCAATGGGAAGGTCCAAGGGATACAGTAAACCTGCAGAGGTGCATCGGAATGTAAAACTGGTGACACAGGAAACGCTCAAAACATTGACAGTAGGAAGACTCAGTCTTCCTGTACTTAAGTCGGCATTGTGTCTCTTATATTTAAATTCGATGCAATTTGTGTGTTTCATCGCCAATGGGAAGGTCCAAGGGATACAGTAAACCTGCAGAGGTGCATCGGAATGTAAAATTGGTGACACAGGAAACGCTCAAAACATTGACTGTAAGAAGACTATTTTCTTGTACTTAAGTCGGCATTGTGTCTCTTATATGTAATTCCGATGCAATTTCCGTGTTTCTTCGTCACTGTGAAGGTCCAAGGGATACAGAAAACATGTAGAGGTGCATCGGAATGTAAAACTGGTGACACAGGAAACGCTCAAAACGTATCCAGTAGGAAGACTTATTCTTCTTGTACTTAAGTCGGCATAGTGTCTCTTATACTTAATTCCGATGCAATTTCTGTGTTTCATCGTCAATGGGAAGGTCCAAGGAATACAGTAAACCTGCAGAGGTGCATCGGAATGTAAAACTGGTGAGACAGGAAACGCTCAAATCATAGACATTAGGAAGACTCAGTCTTGCTGTACTTAAGTCGGCATTGTGTCTCTTATATTTATTTCCGATGAAACTTCTGTGTTTCATCGTCAATGGAAAGGTCCAAGGGATATAGTAAACCTGCAGAGGTTCATCGGAAAGTAAAACTGATGACACAGGAAACGCTCAAAACATAGACAGTAGGAAGACTTAGTCTTCCTGTACTTAAGTCGGCATTGTGTCTCTTATATTTAATTCCGATGCAATTTCTGTGTTTCATCGTCACTGTGAAGGTCCAAGGGATACAGTAAAACTGTACAGGTGCATCGGAATGTAAAACTGGTGACACAGGAAACGCTCAAATTATAGACAGTAGGAAGACTCAGTCTTCCTGTACTTAAGTCGGAATTGTGTCTCTTATATTTAATTCCGATGCAATTTCTGTGTTTCATCGTCAATGGGAAGGTCCAAGGGATACAGTAAACCTGCAGAGGTGCATCGGAATGTGAAACTGGTGACACAGGAAACGCTCAAAACATAGACAGTAGGAAGACTCAGTCTTCCTGTACTTAAGTCGGCATTGTGCCTCTTATATTTATTTCCGATGAAATTTCTGTGTTTCATCGTGTATGGGAAGGTCCAAGGGATATAGTAAACCTGCAGAGGTGCATCGGAAAGTAAAACTGATGACACAGGAAAAGCTCTAAACATAGACAGTAGGAAGTCTTAGTCTTCCTGTACTTAAGTCGGCATTGTGTGTCTTATATTTAAATCCGATGCAATTTCTGTTTTTCATCGTCAATGGGAAGGTCCAAGGGATACAGTAAACCTGCAGAGGTGCATCGGAATGTAAAACTGATGACACAGGAAACGCTCAAAACATAGACAGTAGGAAGACTCAGTCTTCCCGCACTTAAGTCGGCATTGTGTCTCTTATATTTAATTCCGATACGATATCTTTGCTTCATCGACAATGGGAAGGGGCAAGGGATACAGTAAACCGGCATAGGTGCATCGGAATGTAAAACTGGTGACACAGGAAACGCTCAAATTATAGACAGTAGGAAGACTCAGTCTTCCTGTACCTAAGTCGGCATTGTGACTCTTATATTTAATTCCGATGCAATTTCTGTGTTTCATCGTCAATGGGAAGGTCCAAGGGATACAGTAAACCTGCAGAGGCGCATCGGAATGTATAACTGGTGACACAGGAAACGCTTAAAACATAGACAGTAGGAAGACTCAGTCTTCCTGTACTTAAGTCGGCATTGTGTCTCTTATATTTAATTCCGATGCAATTTCTGTTTTTCATCATCAATGGGAAGGTCCAATGGATACAGTAAACCCTGCAGAGGTGAATCGGAATGTAAAACTGGTGACACAGGAAACGCTCAAAACATTGACAGTAGGAAGACTCAGTCTTCCTGTACTTAAGTCGGCATTGTGTCTCTTATATTTAAATTCGATGCAATTTGTGTGTTTCATCGCCAATGGGAAGGTCCAAGGGATACAGTAAACCTGCAGAGGTGCATCGGAATGTAAAATTGGTGACACAGGAAACGCTCAAAACATTGACAGTAGGAAGACTCAGTCTTCCTGTACTTAAGTCGGCATTGTGTCTCTTATATTTAAATTCGATGCAATTTGTGTGTTTCATCGGCAATGGGAAGGTCCAAGGGATACAGTAAACCTGCAGAGGTGCATCGGAATGTAAAATTGGTGACACAGGAAACGCTCAAAACATTGACTGTAAGAAGACTATTTTCTTGTACTTAAGTCGGCATTGTGTCTCTTATATTTAATTCCGATGCAATTTCCGTGTTTCATCGTCACTGTGAAGGTCCAAGGGATACAGAAAACATGTAGAGGTGGATCGGAATGTAAAACTGGTGATACAGGAAACGCTCAAATTATAGACAGTAGGAAGACTCAGTCTTCCTGTACTTAAGTCGGCATTGTGTCTCTTATATTTAATTCCGATGCAATTTCTGTGTTTCATCGTCAATGGGAAGGTCCAAGGGATACAGTAAACCTGCAGAGGTGCATCGAAATGTAAAACTAGTGACACAGGAAACGTTAAAAACATAGACAGTAGGAAGACTCAGTCTTCTTGTACTTAAGTCGGCATTGTGTCTCTTATATTTAATTCCGATTAAATTTCTGTGTTTCATCGTGAGTGGGAAGGTCCAAGGGATACAGTAAACCTGCAGAGGTGCATCGGAGTGTAAAACTGGTGACACAGGAAACGCTCAAAACGTATCCAGTAGGAAGACTTATTCTTCTTGTACATAAGTCGGCATTGTGTCTCTTATATTTAATTCCGATGCAATTTCTGTGTTTCATCGTCAATGGGAAGGTCCACGGGATACAGTAAACCTGCAGAGGTGCATCGGAATGTAAAACTGGTGAGACAGGAAACGCTCAAATCATAGACATTAGGAAGACTCAGTCTTCCTGTACTTAAGTCGGCATTGTGTCTCTTATATTTATTTCCGATGAAATTTCTGTGTTTCATCGTCAATGGGAAGGTCCAAGGGATATAGTAAACCTGCAGAGGTTCATCGGAAAGTAAAACTGATGACACAGGAAACGCTCAAAACATAGACAGTAGGAAGACTTAGTCTTCCTGTACTTAAGTCGGCCTTGTGTCTCTTATATTTAATTCCGATGCAATTTCTGTGTTTCATCGTCACTGTGAAGGTCCAAGAGATACAGTAAAACTGTACAGGTGCATCGGAATGTAAACTGGTGACACAGGAAACGCTCAAATTATAGACAGTAGGAAGACTCAGTCTTCCTGTACTTAAGTCGGAATTGTGTCTCTTATATTTAATTCCGATGCAATTTCTGTGTTTCATCGTCAATGGGAAGGTCAAAGGGATACAGTAAACCTGCAGAGGTGCATCGGAATGTGAAACTGGTGACACAGGAAACGCTCAAAACATAGACAGTAGGAAGACTCAGTTTTCCTGTACTTAAGTCGGCATTGTGCCTCTTATATTTATTTCCGATGAAATTTCTGTGTTTCATCGTGTATGGGAAGGTCCAAGGGATATAGTAAACCTGCAGAGGTGCATCATAAAGTAAAACTGATGACACAGGAAAAGCTCTAAACATAGACAGTAGGAAGACTTAGTCTTCCTGTACTTAAGTCGGCATTGTGTGTCTTATATTTAATTCCGATGCAATATCTGTGTTTCATCGTCAATGGGAAAGTCCAAGGGATACAGTAAACCTGCAGAGCTGCATCGGAGTGTAAAACTGGTGACACAGGAAACGCTCAAAACATAGCCAGTAGGAAGACTTAGTCTTCTTGTACGTAAGTCGGCATTGTGTCTCTTATATTTAATTCCGATGCGATTTCTGTGTTTCATCGACAATGGGAAGGTCCAAGGGATACAGTAAACCGGCAGAGGTGCATCGGAATGTAAAACTGGTGACACAGGAAACGCTCAAATCATAGACAGTAGGAAGACTGAGTCTTGCTGTACTTAAGTCGGTATTGTGTCTCTTATATTTATTTCCGATGAAATTTCTGTGTTTCATCGTCAATGGGAAGGTCCAAGGGATATAGTAAACCTGCAAAGGTGCATCGGAAAGTAAAACTGATGACACAGGAAACGCTCAAAACATAGAAAGTGGGAAGACTTAGTCTTCCTGTACTTAAGTCGGCATTGTGTCTCTTATATTAAATTCCGATGCAATTTCTGTTTTTCATCGTCAATGGGAAGGTCCAATGGATACAGTAAACCTGCAGAGGTGCATCGGAATGTAAAACTGGTGACACAGGAAACGCTCAAAACATTGACAGTACGAAGACTCAGTCTTCCTGTACTTAAGTCGGCATTGTGTCACTTATAATTAATTCCGATGCAATTTCTGTGTTTCATCGTCAATGGGAAGGTCCAAGGGATACAGTAAACCTGCAGAGGTGCATCGAAATGTAAAACTAGTGACACAGGAAACGTTAAAAACATAGACAGTAGGAAGACTCAGTCTTCCTGTACTTAAGTCGGCTTTGTGTCTCTTATATTTAATTCCGATGCAATTTCTGTGTTTCATCGTCAATGGGAATGTCCAAGGGATACAGTAAACCTGCAGAGGTGCATCGGAATGTAACACTGGTGACACAGGAAACGCTCAAATCATAGACAGTAAGAAGACTCAGTCTTGCTGTACTTAAGTCGGAATTGTGTCTCTTATATTAAATTCCGATGCAATTTCTGTGTTTCATCGTCACTGTGAAGGTCCAAGGGATACAGTAAAACTGTACAGGTGCATCGGAATGTAAAACTGGTGACACAGGAAACGCTCAAATTATTGACAGTAGGAAGACTCAGTCTTCCTGTACTTAAGTCGGAATTGTGTCTCTTATATTAAATTCCGATGCAATTTCTGTGTTTCATCGTCAATGGGGAGGTCCAAGGGATACAGTAAACCTGCAGAGGTGCATCGGAATGTATAACTGGTGACACAGGAAACTCTCAAAGCGTAGACAGTAGGAAGACTCAGTCTTCCTGTACTTAAGTCGGCATTGTGTCTCTTTTATTTAATTCCGATACAATTTCTGTGTTTCATCGTCAATGGGAAGGTCCAATGGATACAGGAAATCCTGCAGAGGTGAATCGGAATGTAAAACTGGTGACACAGGAAACGCTCAAAAACATTGACAGTAGGAAGACTCAGTCTTCCTGTACTTAAGTCAGCATTGTGTCTCTTATATTTAAATTCGATGCAATTTGTGTGTTTCATCGCCAATGGGATGGTCCAAGGGATACAGTAAACCTGCAGATGTGCATCGGAATGTAAAACTGGTGACACAGGAAACGCTCAAAACATTGACTGTAAGAAGACTGTTTTCTTGTACTTAAGTCGGCATTGTTTCTCTTATATTTAATTCCGATGCAATTTCTGTGTTTCATCGTCACTGTGTAGGTCCAAGGGATACAGAAAACCTGTAGAGGTGCATCGGAATGTAAAACTGGTGATACAGGAAACGCTCAAATTATAGACAGTAGGAAGACTCAGTCTTCCTGTACTTAAGTCGGCATTCTGTCTCTTATATTTAATTCCGATGCAATTTCTGTGTTTCATCGTCAATGGGAAGGTCCAAGGGATACAGAAAACCTGCAGAGCTGCATCGGAGTGTAAAACTGGTGACACAGGAAACGCTCAAAACATAGCCAGTAGGAAGACTTAGTCTTCCTGTACTTACGTCGGCATTGTGTCACTTAAATTTAATTCCGATGCAATTTCTGTTTTTCATCGTCAATGGGAAGGTCCAAGGGATACAGTAAACCTGCAGAGGTGCATCGGAATGTAAAACTGATGACACAGGAGACGCTCAAAACATAGACAGTAGGAAGACTCAGTCTTTCTGTACTTAAGTCGGCATTGTGTCTCTTTTATTTAATTCCGATACAATTTCTGTGTTTGATCGTCAATGGGAAGGTCCAATGGATACAGAAAACCTGCAGAGGTGCATCAGAATGTAAAACTGGTGACACAGGAAACGCTCAAAACATAGACAGTAGGAAGTCTCAGTCTTCCTGTACTTAAGTCGGCATTGTGACTCTCATATTTAATTCCGATGCGTTTTCTGTGTTTCATCGACAATGCGAGGGTCCAAGGGATACAATAAACCGGCAGAGGTACAACAGCATGTAAAACTGGTGACACAGGAAACGCTCAAACATTGACCGTACGAAGACTGTTTCCTTGTACTTAAGTCGGCATTGTGTCTGTTGTATTTAATTTCGATGCAATTTCTGTGTTTCATCGTCAATGCGACGGTCCAAGGGAAACAGGAAACCTGCAGAGGTGTATCGGAATGTAAAACTGGTGACACAGGAAACGCTCAAACATACAGGGTAGGAAGACTCAGTCTTCCTGTACTTAAGTCGGCATTGTGTCTCTTATGTTTCATTCCGATGCATTTTCTGTGTTTCATCGTCAATGGGAAGGTCCAAGGGATACAGTAAACCTGCAGAGGTGCATCGGAATGTAAAACTGGTGACACAGGAAACGCTCAAAACATAGACAGTAGGAAGACTCAGTCTTCCTATACTTAAGTCGCCATTGTGTCTCTTATATTTATTTCCGATGAAATTTTTGTGTTTCATCAAGAATGGGAAGGACCAAGGGATATAGTAAACCTGCGGACGTGCATCGGAAAGTAAAACTGATGACACAGGAAACGCTCAAACATAGAGGGTAGGAAGACTTAGTCTTCGTGTACTTAAGTCGGCATTGTGTCTCTTTTATTTAATTCCGATACAATTTCTGTGTTTCATCGTCTCTGTGAAGGTCCAAGGGATACAGTAAACCTGTAGAGGTGCATCGGAATGTAAAACTGGTGACACAGGAAACGCTCAAATTACAGACATTAGGAAGACTCAGTCTCCGTGTACTTAAGTCGGCATTGTGTCTCTTATATTTCATTCCGATGCAATTTCTGTTTTTCATCGTCAATGGGAAGGTCCAATGGATACAGTAAACCCTGCAGTGGTGAATCGGAATGTAAAACTGGTGACACAGGAAACGCTCAAAAATTTTGACAGTAGGAAAACTCAGTCTTCCTGTACTGATGTCGGCATTGTGTAGCTTATATTTAAATTCGATGCAATTTGTGTGTTTCATCGCCAATGGGAAGGTCCAAGGGATACAGTAAACCTGCAGATGTGCATCGGAATGTAAAACTGGTGACACAGGAAACGCTGAAAACATTGACTGTAAGAAGACTGTTTTCTTGTACTTTAGTCGGCATTGTGTCTCTTATATTTAAATCCGATGCAATTTCTGTGTTTCATCGTCAATGGGAAGGTCCAAGGGATACAGTAAACCCGCAGAGGTGCATCGGAATCTGAAACTGGTGACACAGGAAACGCTCAAAACATAGACAGTAGGAAGATTCAGTCTTCCTGTACTTAAGTCGGCATTGTGCCTCTTATATTTATTTCCGACGAAATTTCTGTGTTTCATCGGCAATGGGAAGGGGCAAGGGATACAGTAAACCGGCCTAGGTGCATCCAAATGTAAAACTGGCGACACAGGAAACGCTCAAATCATAGACCGTAAGAAGACTCACTTTTCTTGTACTTAAGTCGGCGTTGTGTCTCTTATATTTAAATTCCGATGCAATTTCCATGTTTCATCGTGAATGGGAAAGTCCAAGGGATACAGTAAACCTGCAGAGGTGCATCGGAATGTATAACTGGTGACACAGGAAACGCTCAAAACATAGACAGTAGGAAGACTCAGTCTTCCTGTACTTAAGTCGGCATTGTGTCTCTTATATTTAATTCCGATGCAATTTCTGTTTTTCATCATCAATGGGAAGGTCCAATGGATACAGTAAACCCTGCAGAGGTGAATCGGAATGTAAAACTGGTGACACAGGAAACGCTCAAAACATTGACAGTAGGAAGACTCAGTCTTCCTGTACTTAAGTCGGCATTGTGTCTCTTATATTTAAATTCGATGCAATTTGTGTGTTTCATCGCCAATGGGAAGGTCCAAGGGATACAGTAAACCTGCAGAGGTGCATCGGAATGTAAAACTGGTGACACAGGAAACGCTCAAAACATTGACAGTAGGAAGACTCAGTCTTCCTGTACTTAAGTCGGCATTGTGTCTCTTATATTTAAATTCGATGCAATTTGTGTGTTTCATCGCCAATGGGAAGGTCCAAGGGATACAGTAAACCTGCAGAGGTGCATCGGAATGTAAAATTGGTGACACAGGAAACGCTCAAAACATTGACTGTAAGAAGACTATTTTCTTGTACTTAAGTCGGCATTGTGTCTCTTATATGTAATTCCGATGCAATTTCCGTGTTTCTTCGTCACTGTGAAGGTCCAAGGGATACAGAAAACATGTAGAGGTGCATCGGAATGTAAAACTGGTGATACAGGAAACGCTCAAATTATAGACAGTAGGAAGACTCAGTCTTCCTGTACTTAAGTCGGCATTGTGTCTCTTATATTTAATTCCGATGCAATTTCTGTGTTTCATCGTCAATGGGAAGGTCCAAGGGATACAGTAAACCTGCAGAGGTGCATCGAAATGTAAAACTAGTGACACAGGAAACGTTAAAAACATAGACAGTAGGAAGACTCAGTCTTCTTGTACTTAAGTCGGCATTGTGTCTCTTATATTTAATTCCGATTAAATTTCTGTGTTTCGTCGCGAGTGGGAAGGTCCAAGGGATACAGTAAACCTGCAGAGGTGCATCGGAGTGTAAAACTGGTGACACAGGAAACGCTCAAAACGTATCCAGTAGGAAGACTTATTCTTCTTGTACTTAAGTCGGCATAGTGTCTCTTATACTTAATTCCGATGCAATTTCTGTGTTTCATCGTCAATGGGAAGGTCCAAGGAATACAGTAAACCTGCAGAGGTGCATCGGAATGTAAATCTGGTGAGACAGGAAACGCTCAAATCATAGACATTAGGAAGACTCAGTCTTGCTGTACTTAAGTCGGCATTGTGTCTCTTATATTTATTTCCGATGAAACTTCTGTGTTTCATCGTCAATGGGAAGGTCCAAGGGATATAGTAAACCTGCAGAGGTTCATCGGAAAGTAAAACTGATGACACAGGAAACGCTCAAAACATAGACAGTAGGAAGACTTTGTCTTCCTGTACTTAAGTCGGCATTGTGTCTCTTATATTTAATTCCGATGCAATTTCTGTGTTTCATCGTCACTGTGAAGGTCCAAGGGATACAGTAAAACTGTACAGGTGCATCGGAATGTAAAACTGGTGACACAGGAAACGCTCAAATTATAGACAGTAGGAAGACTCAGTCTTCCTGTACTTAAGTCGGAATTGTGTCTCTTATATTTAATTCCGATGCAATTTCTGTGTTTCATCGTCAATGGGAAGGTCCAAGGGATACAGTAAACCTGCAGAGGTGCATCGGAATGTGAAACTGGTGACACAGGAAACGCTCAAAACATAGACAGTAGGAAGACTCAGTCTTCCTGTACTTAAGTCGGCATTGTGCCTCTTATATTTATTTCCGATGAAATTTCTGTGTTTCATCGTGTATGGGAAGGTCCAAGGGATATAGTAAACCTGCAGAGGTGCATCGGAAAGTAAAACTGATGACACAGGAAAAGCTCTAAACATAGACAGTAGGAAGACTTAGTCTTCCTGTACTTAAGTCGGCATTGTGTGTCTTATATTTAAATCCGATGCAATTTCTGTTTTTCATCGTCAATGGGAAGGTCCAAGGGATACAGTAAACCTGCAGAGGTGCATCAGAATGTAAAACTGATGACACAGGAAACGCTCAAAACATAGACAGTAGGAAGACTCAGTCTTCCCGCACTTAAGTCGGCATTGTGTCTCTTATATTTAATTCCGATACGATTTCTTTGTTTCATCGACAATGGGAAGGGGCAAGGGATACAGTAAACCGGCATAGGTGCATCGGAATGTAAAACTGGTGACACAGGAAACGCTCAAATTATAGACAGTAGGAAGACTCATTCTTCCTGTACTTAAGTCGGCATTGTGTCTCTTATATTTAATTCCGATGCAATTTCTGTGTTTCATCGTCAATGGGAAGGTCCAAGGGATACAGTAAACCTGCAGAGGTGCATCGGAATGTATAACTGGTGACACAGGAAACGCTCAAAACATAGACAGTAGGAAGACTCAGTCTTCCTGTACTTAAGTCGGCATTGTGTCTCTTATATTTAATTCCGATGCAATTTCTGTTTTTCATCATCAATGGGAAGGTCCAATGGATACAGTAAACCCTGCAGAGGTGAATCGGAATGTAAAACTGGTGACACAGGAAACGCTCAAAACATTGACAGTAGGAAGACTCAGTCTTCCTGTACATAAGTCGGCATTGTGTCTCTTATATTTAAATTCGATGCAATTTGTGTGTTTCATCGCCAATGGGAAGGTCCAAGGGATACAGTAAACCTGCAGAGGTGCATCGGAATGTAAAATTGGTGACACAGGAAACGCTCAAAACATTGACAGTAGGAAGACTCAGTCTTCCTGTACTTAAGTCGGCATTGTGTCTCTTATATTTAAATTGGATGCAATTTGTGTGTTTCATCGGCAATGGGAAGGTCCAAGGGATACAGTAAACCTGCAGAGGTGCATCGGAATGTAAAATTGGTGACACAGGAAACGCTCAAAACATTGACTGTAAGAAGACTATTTTCTTGTACTTAAGTCGGCATTGTGTCTCTTATATTTAATTCCGATGCAATTTCCGTGTTTCATCGTCACTGTGAAGGTCCAAGGGATACAGAAAACATGTAGAGGTGCATCGGAATGTAAAACTGGTGATACAGGAAACGCTCAAATTATAGACAGTAGGAAGACTCAGTCTTCCTGTACTTAAGTCGGCATTGTGTCTCTTATATTTAATTCCGATGCAATTTCTGTGTTTCATCGTCAATGGGAAGGTCCAAGGGATACAGTAAACCTGCAGAGGTGCATCGAAATGTAAAACTAGTGACACAGGAAACGTTAAAAACATAGACAGTAGGAAGACTCAGTCTTCTTGTACTTAAGTCGGCATTGTGTCTCTTATATTTAATTCCGATTAAATTTCTGTGTTTCATCGTGAGTGGGAAGGTCCAAGGGATACAGTAAACCTGCAGAGGTGCATCGGAGTGTAAAACTGGTGACACAGGAAACGCTCAAAACGTATCCAGTAGGAAGACTTATTCTTCTTGTACTTAAGTCGGCATTGTGTCTCTTATATTTAATTCCGATGCAATTTCTGTGTTTCATCGTCAATGGGAAGGTCCACGGGATACAGTAAACCTGCAGAGGTGCATCGGAATGTAAAACTGGTGAGACAGGAAACGCTCAAATCATAGACATTAGGAAGACTCAGTCTTCCTGTACTTAAGTCGGCATTGTGTCTCTTATATTTATTTCCGATGAAATTTCTGTGTTTCATAGTCAATGGGAAGGTCCAAGGGATATAGTAAACCTGCAGAGGTTCATCGGAAAGTAAAACTGATGACACAGGAAACGCTCAAAACATAGACAGTAGGAAGACTTAGTCTTCCTGTACTTAAGTCGGCATTGTGTCTCTTATATTTAAATTCGATGCAATTTGTGTGTTTCATCGCCAATGGGAAGGTCCAAGGGATACAGTAAACCTGCAGAGGTGCATCGGAATGTAAAATTGGTGACACAGGAAACGCTCAAAACATTGACAGTAGGAAGACTCAGTCTTCCTGTACTTAAGTCGGCATTGTGTCTCTTATATTTAAATTCGATGCAATTTGTGTGTTTCATCGGCAATGGGAAGGTCCAAGGGATACAGTAAACCTGCAGAGGTGCATCGGAATGTAAAATTGGTGACACAGGAAACGCTCAAAACATTGACTGTAAGAAGACTATTTTCTTGTACTTAAGTCGGCATTGTGTCTCTTATATTTAATTCCGATGCAATTTCCGTGTTTCATCGTCACTGTGAAGGTCCAAGGGATACAGAAAACATGTAGAGGTGCATCGGAATGTAAAACTGGTGATACAGGAAACGCTCAAATTATAGACAGTAGGAAGACTCAGTCTTCCTGTACTTAAGTCGGCATTGTGTCTCTTATATTTAATTCCGATGCAATTTCTGTGTTTCATCGTCAATGGGAAGGTCCAAGGGATACAGTAAACCTGCAGAGGTGCATCGAAATGTAAAACTAGTGACACAGGAAACGTTAAAAACATAGACAGTAGGAAGACTCAGTCTTCTTGTACTTAAGTCGGCATTGTGTCTCTTATATTTAATTCCGATTAAATTTCTGTGTTTCATCGTGAGTGGGAAGGTCCAAGGGATACAGTAAACCTGCAGAGGTGCATCGGAGTGTAAAACTGGTGACACAGGAAACGCTCAAAACGTATCCAGTAGGAAGACTTATTCTTCTTGTACTTAAGTCGGCATTGTGTCTCTTATATTTAATTCCGATGCAATTTCTGTGTTTCATCGTCAATGGGAAGGTCCACGGGATACAGTAAACCTGCAGAGGTGCATCGGAATGTAAAACTGGTGAGACAGGAAACGCTCAAATCATAGACATTAGGAAGACTCAGTCTTCCTGTACTTAAGTCGGCATTGTGTCTCTTATATTTATTTCCGATGAAATTTCTGTGTTTCATCGTCAATGGGAAGGTCCAAGGGATATAGTAAACCTGCAGAGGTTCATCGGAAAGTAAAACTGATGACACAGGAAACGCTCAAAACATAGACAGTAGGAAGACTTAGTCTTCCTGTACTTAAGTCGGCATTGTGTCTCTTATATTTAATTCCGATGCAATTTCTGTGTTTCATCGTCACTGTGAAGGTCCAAGGGATACAGTAAAACTGTACAGGTGCATCGGAATGTAAACTGGTGACACAGGAAACGCTCAAATTATAGACAGTAGGAAGACTCAGTCTTCCTGTACTTAAGTCGGAATTGTGTCTCTTATATTTAATTCCGATGCAATTTCTGTGTTTCATCGTCAATGGGAAGGTCCAAGGGATACAGTAAACCTGCAGAGGTGCATCGGAATGTGAAACTGGTGACACAGGAAACGCTCAAAACATAGACAGTAGGAAGACTCAGTTTTCCTGTACTTAAGCCGGCATTGTGCCTCTTATATTTATTTCCGATGAAATTTCAGTGTTTCATCGTGTATGGGAAGGTCCAAGGGATATAGTAAACCTGCAGAGGTGCATCGGAAAGTAAAACTGATGACACAGGAAAAGCTCTAAACATAGACAGTAGGAAGACTTAGTCTTCCTGTACTTAAGTCGGCATTGTGTGTCTTATATTTAAATCCGATGCAATTTCTGTGTTTCATCGTCAATGGGAAGGTCCAAGGGATACAGTAAACCTGCAGAGGTGCATCGGAATGTAAAACTGATGACACAGGAAACGCTCAAATCATAGACAGTAGGAAGACTCAGTCTTCCCGTACTTAAGTCGGCATTGTGTCTCTTATATTTAATTCCGATACGATTTCTGTGTTTCATCGACAATGGGAAGGGGCAAGGGATACAGTAAACCGGCATAGGTGCATCGGAATGTAAAACTGGTGACACAGGAAACGCTCAAATTATAGACAGTAGGAAGACTCATTCTTCCTGTACTTAAGTCGGCATTGTGTCTCTTATATTTAATTCCGATACAATTTCTGTGTTTCATCGTCAATGGGAAGGTCCATGGGATACAGTAAACCTGCAAAGGTGCATCAGAATGTAAAACTAGTGACACAGGAAACGCTCAAAACATTGACAGTAGGAAGACTCAGTCTTCCTGTACTTAAAAAGGCATTGTGTCTCTTATATTTAAATTCGATGCAATTTGTGTGTTTCATCGCCAATGGGAAGGTCCAAGGGATACAGTATACCTGCAGAGGTGCATCGGAATGTAAAACTGGTGACACAGGAAACGCTCAAAACATTGACTGTAAGAAGACTGTTTTCTTGTACTTAAGTCGGCATTGTGTCTCTTATATTTAATTCCGATGCAATTTCTGTGTTTCATCGTCACTGTGAAGGTCCAAGGGATACAGAAAACCTGTAGAGGTGCATCTGAATGTAAAACTGGTGATACAGGAAACGCTCTAATTATAGACAGTAGGAAGACTCAGTCTTCCTGTACTTAAGTCGGCATTGTGTCTCTTATATTTAATTCCGATACAATTTCTGTGTTTCATCGTCAATGGGAAGGTCCAAGGGATACAGTAAACCTGCAGAGGTCCATCGAAATGTAAAACTAGTGACACAGGAATCGTTAAAACCATAGACAGTAGGAAGACTCAGTCTTCCTGTACTTAAGTCGGAATTGTGTCTCTTATATTTAATTCCGATGCAATTTCTGCGTTTCATCGTCAATGGGAAGGTCCAAGGGATACAGTAAACCTGCAGAGGTGCATCGGAATGTAAAACTAGTGACACAGGAGACGCTCAAACATAGACAGTAGGAAGACTCATTCTTCCTGTACTTAAGTCGGCATTGTGTCTCTTATATTTAATTCCGATGCAATTTCTGTGTTTCATCGTCAATGGGAAGGTCCAAGGGATACAGTAAACCTGCAGATGTGCATCGGAATGTAAAACTGGTGACACAGGAAACGCTCAAAACATTGACTGTAAGAAGACTGTTTTCTTGTACTTAAGTCGGCATTGTGTCTCTTATATTTAATTCCGATGCAATTTCTGTGTTTCATCGTCACTGTGAAGGTCCAAGGGATACAGTAAAACTGTACAGGTGCATCGGAATGTAAAACTGGTGACACAGGAAACGCTCAAATTATAGACAGTAGGAAGACTCAGTCTTCCTGTACTTAAGTCGGCATTGTGTCTCTTATATTTAAATTCGATGGAATTTGTGTGTTTCATCGCCAATGGGAAGGTCCAAGGGATACAGTAAACCTGCAGAGGTGCATCGGACTGTAAAACTGGTGACACAGGAAACGCTCAAAACATTGACTGAAAGAAGACTGTTTTCTTGTACTTAAGTCGGCATTGTGTCTCTTATATTTAATTCCGATGCACATTCTGTGTTTCATTGTCACTGTGAGGGTCCAAGGGATACAGAAAACCTGTAGAAGTGCATCGGAATGTAAAACTGGTGATACAGGAAACGCTCAAATTATAGACAGTAGGAAGACTCAGTCTTCCTGTACTTAAGTCGGCATGGTGTCTCTTGTATTTAATTCCGACGCAATTTCTGTGTTTCATCGTCAATGGGAAGGTCCAAGGGATACAGTAAACCTGCAGAGGTGCATCGGAATGTAAAACTGATGACACAGGAAACGCTCAAAACATAGACAGTAGGAAGAATCAGTCTTCCCGTACTTAAGTCGGCATTGTGTCTCTTATATTTAATTCCGATACGATTTCTTTGTTTCATCGACAATGGGAAGGGGCAAGGGATACAGTAAACCGGCATAGGTGCATCGGAATGTAAAACTGGTGACACAGGAAACGCTCAAATTATAGACAGTAGGAAGACTCATTCTTCCTGTACTTAAGTCGGCATTGTGTCTCTCATATTTAATTCCGATGCAATTTCTGTGTTTCATCGTCAATGGGAAGGTGCAATGGATACAGTAAACCTGCAGAGGTGCATCGGAATGTATAACTGGTGACACAGGAAACGCTCAAAACATAGACAGTAGGAAGACTCAGTCTTCCTGTACTTAAGTCGGCATTGTGTCTCTTATATTTAGTTCCGATGCAATTTCTGTTTTTCATCATCAATGGGAAGGTCCAATGGATACAGTAAACCCTGCAGAGGTGAATCGGAATGTAAAACTGGTGACACAGGAAACGCTCAAAACATTGACAGTAGGAAGACTCAGTCTTCCTGTACTTAAGTCGGCATTGTGTCTCTTATATTTAAATTCGATGCAATTTGTGTGCTTCATCGCCAATGGGAAGGTCCAAGGGATACAGTAAACCTGCAGAGGTGCATCGGAATGTAAAATTGGTGACACAGGAAACGCTCAAAACATTGACAGTAGGAAGACTCAGTCTTCCTGTACTTAAGTCGGCATTGTGTCTCTTATATTTAAATTCGATGCAATTTGTGTGTTTCATCGGCAATGGGAAGGTCCAAGGGATACAGTAAACCTGCAGAGGTGCATCGGAATGTAAAATTGGTGACACAGGAAACGCTCAAAACATTGACTGTAAGAAGACTATTTTCTTGTACTTAAGTCGGCATTGTGTCTCTTATATTTAATTCCGATGCAATTTCCGTGTTTCATCGTCACTGTGAAGGTCCAAGGGATACAGAAAACATGTAGAGGTGCATCGGAATGTAAAACTGGTGATACAGGAAACGCTCAAATTATAGACAGTAGGAAGACTCAGTCTTCCTGTACTTAAGTCGGCATTGTGTCTCTTATATTTAATTCCGATGCAATTTCTGTGTTTCATCGTCAATGGGGAGGTCCAAGGGATACAGTAAACCTGCAGAGGTGCATCGAAATGTAAAACTAGTGACACAGGAAACGTTAAAAACATAGACAGTAGGAAGACTCAGTCTTCTTGTACTTAAGTCGGCATTGTGTCTCTTATATTTAATTCCGATTAAATTTCTGTGTTTCATCGTGAGTGGGAAGGTCCAAGGGATACAGTAAACCTGCAGAGGTGCATCGGAGTGTAAAACTGGTGACACAGGAAACGCTCAAAACGTATCCAGTAGGAAGACTTATTCTTCTTGTACTTAAGTCGGCATTGTGTCTCTTATATTTATTTCCGATGAAATTTCTGTGTTTCATCGTCAATGGGAAGGTCCAAGGGATATAGTAAACCTGCAGAGGTTCATCGGAAAGTAAAACTGATGACACAGGAAACGCTCAAAACATAGACAGTAGGAAGACTTAGTCTTCCTGTACTTAAGTCGGCATTGTGTCTCTTATATTTAATTCCGATGCAATTTCTGTGTTTCATCGTCACTGTGAAGGTCCAAGGGATACAGTAAAACTGTACAGGTGCATCGGAATGTAAACTGGTGACACAGGAAACGCTCAAATTATAGACAGTAGGAAGACTCAGTCTTCCTGTACTTAAGTCGGAATTGTGTCTCTTATATTTAATTCCGATGCAATTTCTGTGTTTCATCGTCAATGGGAAGGTCCAAGGGATACAGTCAACCTGCAGAGGTGCATCGGAATGTGAAACTGGTGACACAGGAAACGCTCAAAACATAGACAGTAGGAAGACTCAGTTTTCCTGTACTTAAGTCGGCATTGTGCCTCTTATATTTATTTCCGATGAAATTTCTGTGTTTCATCGTGTATGGGAAGGTCCAAGGGATATAGTAAACCTGCAGAGGTGCATCGGAAAGTAAAACTGATGACACAGTAAAAGCTCTAAACATAGACAGTAGGAAGACTTAGTCTTCCTGTACTTAAGTCGGCATTGTGTGTCTTATATTTAAATCCGATGCAATTTCTGTGTTTCATCGTCAATGGGAAGGTCCAAGGGATACAGTAAACCTGCAGAGGTGCATCGGAATGTAAAACTGATGACACAGGAAACGCTCAAAACATAGACAGTAGGAAGACTCAGTGTTCCCGTACTTAAGTCGGCATTGTGTCTCTTATATTTAATTCCGATACGATTTCTGTGTTTCATCGAAAATGGGAAGGGGCAAGGGATACAGTAAACCGGCATAGGTGCATCGGAATGTAAAACTGGTGACACAGGAAACGCTCAAATTATAGACAGTAGGAAGACTCATTCTTCCTGTACTTAAGTCGGCATTGTGTCTCTTATATTTAATTCCGATGCAATTTCTGTGTTTCATCGTCAATGGGAAGGTCCATGGGATACAGTAAACCTGCAAAGGTGCATCAGAATGTAAAACTAGTGACACAGGAAACGCTCAAAACATTGACAGTAGGAAGACTCAGTCTTCCTGTACTTAAAAAGGCATTGTGTCTCTTATATTTAAATTCGATGCAATTTGTGTGTTTCATCGCCAATGGGAAGGTCCAAGGGATACAGTATACCTGCAGAGGTGCATCGGAATGTAAAACTGGTGACACAGGAAACGCTCAAAACATTGACTGTAAGAAGACTGTTTTCTTGTACTTAAGTCGGCATTGTGTCTCTTATATTTAATTCCGATGCAATTTCTGTGTTTCATCGTCACTGTGAAGGTCCAAGGGATACAGAAAACCTGTAGAGGTGCATCTGAATGTAAAACTGGTGATACAGGAAACTCTCTAATTATAGACAGTAGGAAGTCTCAGTCTTCCTGTACTTAAGTCGGCATTGTGTCTCTTATATTTAATTCCGATACAATTTCTGTGTTTCATCGTCAATGGGAAGGTCCAAGGGATACAGTAAACCTGCAGAGGTCCATCGAAATGTAAAACTAGTGACACAGGAATCGTTAAAACCATAGACAGTAGGAAGACTCAGTCTTCCTGTACTTAAGTCGGCATTGTGTCTCTTATATTTAATTCCGATGCAATTTCTGTGTTTCATCGTCACTGTGAAGGTCCAAGGGATACAGTAAAACTGTACAGGTGCATCGGAATGTAAAACTGGTGACACAGGAAACGCTCAAATTATAGACAGTAGGAAGACTCAGTCTTCCTGTACTTAAGTCGGAATTGTGTCTCTTATATTTAATTCCGATGCAATTTCTGCGTTTCATCGTCAATGGGAAGGTCCAAGGGATACAGTAAACCTGCAGAGGTGCATCGGAATGTAAAACTAGTGACACAGGAGACGCTCAAACATAGACAGTAGGAAGACTCATTCTTCCTGTACTTAAGTCGGCATTGTGTCTCTTATATTTAATTCCGATGCAATTTCTGTGTTTCGTCGTCAATGGGAAGGTCCAAGGGATACAGTAAACCTGCAGAGGTGCATCGAAATGTAAAACTAGTGTCACAGGAAACGTTAAAAACATAGACAGTATGAAGACTCAGTCTTCCTGTACTTAATTCGGCATTGTGGTTCTTATATTTAATTCCGATGCAATTTGTGTGTTTCATCGCCAATGGGAAGGTCCAAGGGATACAGTAAACCTGCAGATGTGCATCGGAATGTAAAACTGGTGACACAGGAAACGCTCATAACATTGACTGTAAGAAGACTGTTTTCTTGTACTTAAGTCGGCATTGTGTCTCTTATATTTAATTCCGATGCAATTTCTGTGTTTCATCGTCACTGTGAAGGTCCAAGGGATACAGTAAAACTGTACAGGTGCATCGGAATGTAAAACTGGTGACACAGGAAACGCTCAAATTATAGACAGTAGGAAGACTCAGTCTTCCTGTACTTAAGTCGGCATTGTGTCTCTTATATTTAAATTCGATGCAATTTGTGTGTTTCATCGCCAATGGGAAGGTCCAAGGGATACAGTAAACCTGCAGAGGTGCATCGGACTGTAAAACTGGTGACACAGGAAACGCTCAAAACATTGACTGAAAGAAGACTGTTTTCTTGTACTTAAGTCGGCATTGTGTCTCTTATATTTAATTCCGATGCACATTCTGTGTTTCATTGTCACTGTGAGGGTCCAAGGGATACAGAAAACCTGTAGAAGTGCATCGGAATGTAAAAGTGGTGATACAGGAAACGCTCAAATTATAGACAGTAGGAAGACTCAGTCTTCCTGTACTTAAGTCGGCATGGTGTCTCTTATATTTAATTCCGATGCAATTTCTGTGTTTCATCGTCAATGGGAAGGTCCAAGGGATACAGTAAATCTGCAGAGGTGCATCGGAATGTAAAACTGATGACACAGGAAACGCTCAAAACATAGACAGTAGGAAGAATCAGTCTTCCCGTACTTAAGTCGGCATTGTGTCTCTTATATTTAATTCCGATACGATTTCTTTGTTTCATCGACAATGGGAAGGGGCAAGGGATACAGTAAACCGGCATAGGTGCATCGGAATGTAAAACTGGTGACACAGGAAACGCTCAAATTATAGACAGTAGGAAGACTCATTCTTCCTGTACTTAAGTCGGCATTGTGTCTCTCATATTTAATTCCGATGCAATTTCTGTGTTTCATCGTCAATGGGAAGGTGCAAGGGATACAGTAAACCTGCAGAGGTGCATCGGAATGTATAACTGGTGACACAGGAAACGCTCAAAACATAGACAGTAGGAAGACTCAGTCTTCCTGTACTTAAGTCGGCATTGTGTCTCTTATATTTAATTCCGATGCAATTTCTGTTTTTCATCATCAATGGGAAGGTCCAATGGATACAGTAAACCCTGCAGAGGTGAATCGGAATGTAAAACTGGTGACACAGGAAACGCTCAAAACATTGACAGTAGGAAGACTCAGTCTTCCTGTACTTAAGTCGGCATTGTGTCTCTTATATTTAAATTCGATGCAATTTGTGTGCTTCATCGCCAATGGGAAGGTCCAAGGGATACAGTAAACCTGCAGAGGTGCATCGGAATGTAAAATTGGTGACACAGGAAACGCTCAAAACATTGACAGCAGGAAGACTCAGTCTTCCTGTACTTAAGTCGGCATTGTGTCTCTTATATTTAAATTCGATGCAATTTGTGTGTTTCATCGCCAATGGGAAGGTCCAAGGGATACAGTAAACCTGCAGAGGTGCATCGGAATGTAAAATTGGTGACACAGGAAACGCTCAAAACATTGACTGTAAGAAGACTATTTTCTTGTACTTAAGTCGGCATTGTGTCTCTTATATTTAATTCCGATGCAATTTCCGTGTTTCATCGTCACTGTGAAGGTCCAAGGGATACAGAAAACATGTAGAGGATCATCGGAATGTAAAACTGGTGATACAGGAAACGCTCAAATTATAGACAGTAGGAAGACTCAGTCTTCCTGTACTTAAGTCGGCATTGTGTCTCTTATATTTAATTCCGATGCAATTTCTGTGTTTCATCGTCAATGGGAAGGTCCAAGGGATACAGTAAACCTGCAGAGGTGCATCGAAATGTAAAACTAGTGACACAGGAAACGTTAAAAACATAGACAGTAGGAAGACTCAGTCTTCTTGTACTTAAGTCGGCATTGTGTCTCTTATATTTAATTCCGATTAAATTTCTGTGTTTCATCGTGAGTGGGAAGGTCCAAGGGATACAGTAAACCTGCAGAGGTGCATCGGAGTGTAAAACTGGTGACACAGGAAACGCTCAAAACGTATCCAGTAGGAAGACTTATTCTTCTTGTACTTAAGTCGGCATTGTGTCTCTTATATTTATTTCCGATGAAATTTCTGTGTTTCATCGTCAATGGGAAGGTCCAAGGGATATAGTAAACCTGCAGAGGTTCATCGGAAAGTAAAACTGATGACACAGGAAACGCTCAAAACATAGACAGTAGGAAGACTTAGTCTTCCTGTACTTAAGTCGGCATTGTGTCTCTTATATTTAATTCCGATGCAATTTCTGTGTTTCATCGTCACTGTGAAGGTCCAAGGGATACAGTAAAACTGTACAGGTGCATCGGAATGTAAACTGGTGACACAGGAAACGCTCAAATTATAGACAGTAGGAAGACTCAGTCTTCCAGTACTTAAGTCGGAATTGTGTCTCTTATATTTAATTCCGATGCAATTTCTGTGTTTCATCGTCAATGGGAAGGTCCAAGGGATACAGTAAACCTGCAGAGGTGCATCGGAATGTGAAACTGGTGACACAGGAAACGCTCAAAACATAGACAGTAGGAAGACTCAGTTTTCCTGTACTTAAGTCGGCATTGTGCCTCTTATATTTATTTCCGATGAAATTTCTGTGTTTCATCGTGTATGGGAAGGTCCAAGGGATATAGTAAACCTGCAGAGGTGCATCGGAAAGTAAAACTGATGACACAGGAAAAGCTCTAAACATAGACAGTAGGAAGACTTAGTCTTCCTGTACTTAAGTCCGCATTGTGTGTCTTATATTTAAATCCGATGCAATTTCTGTGTTTCATCGTCAATGGGAAGGTCCAAGGGATACAGTAAACCTGCAGAGGTGCATCGGAATGTAAAACTGATGACACAGGAAACGCTCAAAACATAGACAGTAGGAAGACTCAGTCTTCCCGTACTTAAGTCGGCATTGTGTCTCTTATATTTAATTCCGATACGATTTCTGTGTTTCATCGAATATGGGAAGGGGCAAGGGATACAGTAAACCGGCATAGGTGCATCGGAATGTAAAACTGGTGACACAGGAAACGCTCAAATTATAGACAGTAGGAAGACTCATTCTTCCTGTACTTAAGTCGGCATTGTGTCTCTTATATTTAATTCCGATGCAATTTCTGTGTTTCATCGTCAATGGGAAGGTCCATGGGATACAGTAAACCTGCAAAGGTGCATCAGAATGTAAAACTAGTGACACAGGAAACGCTCAAAACATTGACAGTAGGAAGACTCAGTCTTCCTGTACTTAAAACGGCATTGTGTCTCTTATATTTAAATTCGATGCAATTTGTGTGTTTCATCGCCAATGGGAAGGTCCAAGGGATACAGTATACCTGCAGAGGTGCATCGGAATGTAAAACTGGTGACACAGGAAACGCTCAAAACATTGACTGTAAGAAGACTGTTTTCTTGTACTTAAGTCGGCATTGTGTCTCTTATATTTAATTCCGATGCAATTTCTGTGTTTCATCGTCACTGTGAAGGTCCAAGGGATACAGAAAACCTGTAGAGGTGCATCTGAATGTAAAACTGGTGATACAGGTAACGCTCAAATTATAGACAGTAGGAAGACTCAGTCTTCCTGTACTTAAGTCGGAATTGTGTCTCTTATATTTAATTCCGATGCAATTTCTGCGTTTCATCGTCAATGGGAAGGTCCAAGGGATACAGTAAACCTGCAGAGGTGCATCGGAATGTAAAACTAGTGACACAGGAAACGCTCAAACATAGACAGTAGGAAGACTCATTCTTCCTGTACTTAAGTCGGCATTGTGTCTCTTATATTTAATTCCGATGCAATTTCTGTGTTTCATCGTCAATGGGAAGGTCCAAGGGATACAGTAAACCTGCAGAGGTGCATCGAAATGTAAAACTAGTGTCACAGGAAACGTTAAAAAGATAGACAGTAGGAAGACTCAGTCTTCCTGTACTTAATTCGGCGTTGTGGTTCTTATATTTAATTCCGATGCAATTTGTGTGTTTCATCGCCAATGGGAAGGTCCAAGGGATACAGTAAACCTGCAGATGTGCATCGGAATGTAAAACTGGTGACACAGGAAACGCTCAAAACATTGACTGTAAGAAGACTGTCTTCTTGTACTTAAGTCGGCATTGTGTCTCTTATATTTAATTCCGATGCAATTTCTGTGTTTCATCGTCACTGTGAAGGTCCAAGGGATACAGTAAAACTGTACAGGTGCATCGGAATGTAAAACTGGTGACACAGGAAACGCTGAAATTATAGACTGTAGGAAGACTCAGTCTTTCTGTACTTAAGTCGGAATTGAGTCTCTTATATTTAATTCCAATGCAATTTCAGTGTTTCATCGTCAATTGGAAGGTCCAAGGGATACAGTAAACCTGCAGAGGTGCATCGGAATGTAAAACTAGTGACACAGGAAACGCTCAAACATAGACAGTAGGAAGACTCAGTCTTCCTGTACTTAAGTCGGCATTGTGTCTCTTATATTTAATTCCGATGCAATATCTGTGTTTCATCGTCAATGGGAAGATCCAAGGGATACAGTAAACCTGTAGAGGTGCATCGGAATGTATAACTGGTGACACAGGAAACGCTCAAAGCATAGACAGTAGGAAGACTCAGTCTTCCTGTACTGAAGTCGGCATTCTGTCTCTTATATTTATTTCCGATGCAATTTCTGTGTTTCATCGTCACTGTGAAGGTCCAAGGGGTACAGTAAAACTGTACAGGTGCATCGGAATGTAAAACTGGTGACACAGGAAATGCTCAAAATATAGACACTAGGAAGACTCAGTCTTCCTGTACTTAAGTCGGCATTGTGTCTCTTATATTTAATTCCGATGCAATTTCTGTGTTTCATCGTCAATGGGAAGGTCCAAGGGATACAGTAAACCTGCAGAGCTGCATCGGAGTGTAAAACTGGTGACACAGGAAACGCTCAAAACATAGCCAGTAGGAAGACTTAGTATTCTTGTACTTAAGTCGGCATTGTGTCTCTTATATTTAATTCCGATGCGATTTCTGTGTTTCATCGACAATGGGAAGGTCCAAGGGATATAGTAAACCTGCAGAGGTGCATCGGAAAGTAAAACTGATGACACAGGAAACGCTCAAATCATAGACAGTAGGAAGACTCAGTCTTGCTGCACTTAAGTCGGTATTGTGTCTCTTATATTTATTTCCGATGAAATTTCTGTGTTTCATCGTCAATGGGAAGGTCCAAGGGATATAGTAAACCTGCAGAGGTGCATCAGAAAGTAAAACTGATGACACAGGAAACGCTCAAAACATAGACAGTGGGAAGACTTAGTCTTCCTGTACTTAAGTCGGCATTGTGTCTCTTATATTTAATTCCGATGCAATTTCTGTGTTTCATCGTCACTGTGAAGGTCCAAGGGATACAGTAAACCTGTACAGGTGCATCGGAATGTAAAACTGGTGACACAGGAAACGCTCAAAACATTGACAGTAGGAAGACTCCGTCTTCCTGTACTTAAGTCGGCATTGTGTCTCTTACATTTAATTCCGATGCAATATCTGTGTTTCATCGTCAGTGGGAAGGTCCAAGGGATACAGTAAACCTGCAGAGGTGCATCGGAATGTATAACTGGTGACACAGGAAACGCTCAAAACATAGACAGTAGGAAGACTCAGTCTTCCTGTACTTAAGTCGGCATTGTGTCTCTTATATTTATTTCCGATGAAATTTCTGTGTTTCATCGTGAATGGGAAGGTTCAAGGGATACAGTAAACCTGCAGAGGTGCATCGGAAAGTAAAACTGGTGACACAGGAAACGCTCAAAACATTGACAGTAGGAAGACTCAGTCTTCCTGTACTTAAGTCGGCATTGTGTCTCTTATAATTAATTCCGATGCAATTTCTGTGTTTCATCGTCAATGGGAAGGTCCAAGGGATACAGTAAACCTGCAGAGGTGCATCGAAATGTAAAACTAGTGACACAGGAAACGTTAAATCATAGACAGTAGGAAGACTCAGTCTTCTTGTACTTAAGTCGGCATTGTGTCTCTTATATTTAATTCCGATTCAATTTCTGTGTTTCATCGTGAATGGGAAGGTCCAAGGGATACAGTATACCTGCAGAGGTGCATCGCAGTGTAAAACTGGTGACACAGGAAACGCTCAAAACATAGCCAGTAGGAAGACTCAGTCTTCCTGTACTTAAGTCGGCATTGTGTCTCTTATATTTAATTCCGATGCAATTTCTGTGTTTCATCGTCAATGGGAAGGTCCAAGGGATACAGTAAACCTGCAGATGTGCATCGGAATGTAAAACTGGTGACACAGGAAACGCTCAAAACATTGACTGTAAGAAGACTGTTTTCTTGTACATAAGTCGGCATTGTGTCTCTTATATTTAATTCCGATGCAATATCTGTGTTTCATCGTCAGTGGGAAGGTCCAAGGGATACAGTAAACCTGCAGAGGTGCATCGGAATGTATAACTGGTGACACAGGAAACGCTCAAAGCATAGACAGTAGAAAGACTCAGTCTTCCTGTACTTAAGTCGGCATTGTGTCTCTTTTATTTAATTCCGATACAATTTCTGTGTTTCATCGTCAATGGGAAGGTCCAATGGATACAGGAAACCCTGCAGAGGTGAATCGGAATGTAAAACTAATGACACAGGAAACGCTCAAAAACATTGACAGTAGGAAGACTCAGTCTTCCTGTACTTAAGTCGGCATTGTGTCTCTTATATTTAAATTCGATACAATTTGTGTGTTTCATCGCCAATGGGAAGGTCCAAGGGATACAGTAAACCTGCAGATGTGCATCGGAATGTAAAACTGGTGACACAGGAAACGCTCAAAACATTGACTGTAAGAAGACTGTTTTCTTGTACATAAGTCGGCATTGTGTCGCTTATATTTAATTCCGATGCAATTTCTGTGTTTCATCGTCACTGTGAAGGTCCAAGGGATACAGAAAACCTGTAGAGGTGCATCGGAATGTAAAACTGGTGATACAGGAAACGCTCAAATTATAGACAGTAGGAAGACTCAGTCTTCCTGTACTTAAGTCGGCATTGTGTCTCTTATATTTAATTCCGATGCAATTTCTGTGTTTCATCGTCAATGGGAAGGTCCAAGGGATACACTAAACCTGCAGAGCTGCATCGGAGTGTAAAACTGGTGACACAGGAAACGCTCAAAACATAGCCAGTAGGATGACTTAGTCTTCCTGTACTTAAGTCGGCATTGTGTCACTTAAATTTAATTCCGATGCAATTTCTGTTTCTCATCGTCAACGGGAAAGTCCAAGGGATACAGTAAACCTGCAGAGGTGCATCGGAATGTAAAACTGATGACACAGGAAACGCTCAAAACATAGACAGTAGGAAGACTCAGTCTTTCTGTACTTAAGTCGGCATTGTATCTCTTTTATTTAATTCCGATACAATTTCTGTGTTTCATCGTCAATGGGAAGGTCCAATGGATACAGAAAACCTGCAGAGGTGCATCAGAATGTAAAACTGATGACGCAGGAAACGCACAAAACATAGACAGTAGGAAGTCTCAGTCTTCCTGTACTTAAGTCGGCATTGTGTCTCTTATATTTAATTCCGATGCGATTTCTGTGTTTCATCGACAATGCGAGGGTCCAAGGGATACAGTAAACCGGCAGAGGTACATCAGCATGTAAAACTGGTGACACAGGAAACGCTCAAACATTGACCGTACGAAGACTGTTTTCTTGTACTTAAGTCGGCATTGTGTCTCTTATATTTAATTTCAATGCAATTTCTGTGTTTCATCGTCAATGCAAAGGTCCAAGGGATACAGGAAACCTGCAGAGGTGCATCGGAATGTAAAACTGGTGACACAGGAAACGCTCAAACATACAGGGTAGGAAGACTCAGTCTTCCTGTACTTAAGTCGGCATTGTGTCTCTTAAATTTAACGCCGATGCAATTTCTGTGTTTCATCGTCAATGGGAAGGTCCAAGGGATACAGTAAACCTGCAGAGGTGCATCGGAATGTAAAACTGGTGACACAGGAAACGCTCAAATCATAGACAGTAGGAAGACTCAGTCTTGCTGTACTTAAGTCGGCATTGTGTCTCTTATATTTAAATCCGATGCAATTTCTGTTTTTCATCGTCAAATGGGAAGGTCCCAGGGAATACAGTAAACCTGCAGAGGTGCATCGGAATGTGAAACTGGTGACACAGGAAACGCTCAAAACATAGACAGTAGGAAGACTCAGTTTTCCTGTACTTAAGTCGGCATTGTGCCTCTTATATTTATTTCCGATGAAATTTCTGTGTTTCATCGTGTATGGGAAGGTCCAAGGGATATAGTAAACCTGCAGAGGTGCATCGGAAAGTAAAACTGATGACACAGGAAAAGCTCTAAACATAGACAGTAGGAAGACTTAGTCTTCCTGTACTTAAGTCCGCATTGTGTGTCTTATATTTAAATCCGATGCAATTTCTGTGTTTCATCGTCAATGGGAAGGTCCAAGGGATACAGTAAACCTGCAGAGGTGCATCGGAATGTAAAACTGATGACACAGGAAACGCTCAAAACATAGACAGTAGGAAGACTCAGTCTTCCCGTACTTAAGTCGGCATTGTGTCTCCTATATTTAATTCCGATACGATTTCTGTGTTTCATCGAAAATGGGAAGGGGCAAGGGATACAGTAAACCGGCATAGGTGCATCGGAATGTAAAACTGGTGACACAGGAAACGCTCAAATTATAGACAGTAGGAAGACTCATTCTTCCTGTACTTATGTCGGCATTGTGTCTCTTATATTTAATTCCGATGCAATTTCTGTGTTTCATCGTCAATGGGAAGGTCCATGGGATACAGTAAACCTGCAAAGGTGCATCAGAATGTAAAACTAGTGACACAGGAAACGCTCAAAACATTGACAGTAGGAAGACTCAGTCTTCCTGTACTTAAAACGGCATTGTGTCTCTTATATTTAAATTCGATGCAATTTGTGTGTTTCATCGCCAATGGGAAGGTCCAAGGGATACAGTATACCTGCAGAGGTGCATCGGAATGTAAAACTGGTGACACAGGAAACGCTCAAAACATTGACTGTAAGAAGACTGTTTTCTTGTACTTAAGTCGGCATTGTGTCTCTTATATTTAATTCCGATGCAATTTCTGTGTTTCATCGTCACTGTGAAGGTCCAAGGGATACAGAAAACCTGTAGAGGTGCATCTGAATGTAAAACTGGTGATACAGGAAACGCTCAAATTATAGACAGTAGGAAGACTCAGTCTTCCTGTACTTAAGTCGGAATTGTGTCTCTTATATTTAATTCCGATGCAATTTCTGCGTTTCATCGTCAATGGGAAGGTCCAAGGGATACAGTAAACCTGCAGAGGTGCATCGGAATGTAAAACTAGTGACACAGGAAACGCTCAAACATAGACAGTAGGAAGACTCATTCTTCCTGTACTTAAGTCGGCATTGTGTCTCTTATATTTAATTCCGATGCAATTTCTGTGTTTCATCGTCAATGGGAAGGTCCAAGGGATACAGTAAACCTGCAGAGGTGCATCGAAATGTAAAACTAGTGTCACAGGAAACGTTAAAAACATAGACAGTAGGAAGACTCAGTCTTCCTGTACTTAATTCGGCATTGTGGTTCTTATATTTAATTCCGATGCAATTTGTGTGTTTCATCGCCAATGGGAAGGTCCAAGGGATACAGTAAACCTGCAGATGTGCATCGGAATGTAAAACTGGTGACACAGGAAACGCTCAAAACATTGACTGTAAGAAGACTGTCTTCTTGTACTTAAGTCGGCATTGTGTCTCTTATATTTAATTCTGATGCAATTTCTGTGTTTCATCGTCACTGTGAAGGTCCAAGGGATACAGTAAAACAGTACAGGTGCATCGGAATGTAAAACTGGTGACACAAGAAACGCTTAAATTATAGACAGTAGGAAGACTCAGTCTTCCTGTACTTAAGTCGGCATTGTGTCTCTTATGTTTAAATTCGATGCAATTTGTGTGTTCCATCGCCAATGGGAATGTCCAAGGGATACAGTAAACCTGCAGAGGTGCATCGGAATGTAAAACTGGTGACACAGGAAACGCTCAAAACATTTACTGTAAGAAGACTGTTTTCTTGTACTTAAGTCGGCATTGTGTCTCTTATATTTAATTCCGATGCACATTCTGTGTTTCATTGTCACTGTGAAGGTGCAAGGGATACAGAAAACCTGTAGAGGTGCATCGGAATGTAAAACTGGTGATACAGGAAACGCTCAAATTATAGACAGTAGCAAGACTCAGTCCTCCTGTACTTAAGTCGGCATTGTGTCTCTTATATTTAATTCCGATGCAATTTCTGTGTTTCACCGTCAATGGGAAGGTCCAAGGGATACAGTAAACCTGCAGAGGTGCATCGGAGTGTAAAACTGGTGACACAGGAAACGCTCAAAACATAGACAGTAGGAAGACTTAGTCTTCCTGTACTTAAGTCGGCATTGTGTCACTTAAATTTAATTCCGATGCAATTTCTGTGTTTCATCGTCAATGGGAAGGTCCAAGGGATACAGTAAACCTGCAGAGGTGCATCGGAATGTAAAACTAGTGACACAGGAAACGCTCAAAACATAGACAGTAGGAAGACTCAGTCTTCCTGCACTTAAGTCTGCATTCTGTCTCTTATATTTAATTCCGATGCAATTTCTGTGTTTCATAGTCAATGGGAAGGTCCAAGGGATACAGTAAACCTGCAGAGGTGCATCGGAATGTAAAACTGGTGACACAGGAAACGCTCAAAACATTGACTGTAAGAAGACTGTTTTCTTGTACTTAAGTCGGCATTGTGACTCTTATATTTAATTCCGATTCAATTTCTGTGTTTCATCGTCAATGGGAAGGTCCAAAGGATATAGTAAACCTGCAGAGGTGCATCTGAAAGTAAAACTGATGACACAGGAAACGCTCAAAACATTGACAGTAGGAAGACTTAGTCTTCCTGTACTTAAGTCGGCATTGTGTCTCTTATATTTAATTCCGATGCAATTTCTGTGTTTCATCGTCACTGTGAAGGTCCAAGGGATACAGTAAAACTGTACAGGTGCATCGGAATGTAAAACTGGTGACACAGGAAACGCTGAAATTATAGACTGTAGGAAGACTCAGTCTTTCTGTACTTAAGTCGGAATTCTGTCTCTTATATTTAATTCCAATGCAATTTCAGTGTTTCATCGTCAATTGGAAGGTCCAAGGGATACAGTAAACCTGCAGAGGTGCATCGGAATGTAAAACTAGTGACACAGGAAACGCTCAAACATAGACAGTAGGAAGACTCAGTCTTCCTGTACTTAAGTCGGCATTGTGTCTCTTATATTTAATTCCGATGCAATATCTGTGTTTCATCGTCAATGGGAAGATCCAAGGGATACAGTAAACCTGTAGAGGTGCATCGGAATGTATAACTGGTGACACAGGAAACGCTCAAAGCATAGACAGTAGGAAGACTCAGTCTTCCTGTACTTAAGTCGGCATTCTGTCTCTTATATTTATTTCCGATGCAATTTCTGTGTTTCATCGTCACTGTGAAGGTTCAAGGGGTACAGTAAAACTGTACAGGTGCATCGGAATGTAAAACTGGTGACACAGGAAATGCTCAAAATATAGACACTAGGAAGACTCAGTCTTCCTGTACTTAAGTCGGCATTGTGTCTCTTATATTTAATTCCGATGCAATTTCTGTGTTTCATCGTCAATGGGAAGGTCCAAGGGATACAGTAAACCTGCAGAGCTGCATCGGAGTGTAAAACTGGTGACACAGGAAACGCTCAAAACATAGCCAGTAGGAAGACTTAGTATTCTTGTACTTAAGTCGGCATTGTGTCTCTTATATTTAATTCCGATGCGATTTCTGTGTTTCATCGACAATGGGAAGGTCCAAGGGATATAGTAAACCTGCAGAGGTGCATCGGAAAGTAAAACTGATGACACAGGAAACGCTCAAATCATAGACAGTAGGAAGACTCAGTCTTGCTGCACTTAAGTCGGTATTGTGTCTCTTATATTTATTTCCGATGAAATTTCTGTGTTTCATCGTCAATGGGAAGGTCCAAGGGATATAGTAAACCTGCAGAGGTGCATCGGAAAGTAAAACTGATGACACAGGAAACGCTCAAAACATAGACAGTGGGAAGACTTAGTATTCCTGTACTTAAGTCGGCATTGTGTCTCTTATATTTAATTCCGATGCAATTTCTGTGTTTCATCGTCACTGTGAAGGTCCAAGGGATACAGTAAACCTGTACAGGTGCATCGGAATGTAAAACTGGTGACACAGGAAACGCTCAAAACATTGACCGTAGGAAGACTCCGTCTTCCTGTACTTAAGTCGGCATTGTGTCTCTTACATTTAATTCCGATGCAATATCTGTGTTTCATCGTCAGTGAGAAGTTCCAAGGGATACAGAAAACCTGCAGAGGTGCATCAGAATGTATAACTGGTGACACAGGAAACGCTCAAAGCATAGACAGTAGAAAGACTCAGTCTTCCTGTACTTAAGTCGGCATTGTGTCTCTTTTATTTAATTCCGATACAATTTCTGTGTTTCATCGTCAATGGGAAGGTCCAATGGATACAGGAAACCCTGCAGAGGTGAATCGGAATGTAAAACTAATGACACAGGAAACGCTCAAAAACATTGACAGTAGGAAGACTCAGTCTTCCTGTACTTAAGTCGGCATTGTGTCTCTTGTATTTAAATTCGATACAATTTGTGTGTTTCATCGCCAATGGGAAGGTCCAAGGGATACAGTAAACCTGCAGATGTGCATCGGAATGTAAAACTGGTGACACAGGAAACGCTCAAAACATTGACTGTAAGAAGACTGTTTTCTTGTACATAAGTCGGCATTGTGTCTCTTATATTTAATTCCGATGCAATTTCTGTGTTTCATCGTCACTGTGAAGGTCCAAGGGATACAGAAAACCTGTAGAGGTGCATCGGAATGTAAAACTGGTGATACAGGAAACGCTCAAATTATAGACAGTAGGAAGACTCAGTCTTCCTGTACTTAAGTCGGCATTGTGTCTCTTATATTTAATTCCGATGCAATTTCTGTGTTTCATCGTCAATGGGAAGGTCCAAGGGATACACTAAACCTGCAGAGCTGCATCGGAGTGTAAAACTGGTGACACAGGAAACGCTCAAAACATAGCCAGTAGGATGACTTAGTCTTCCTGTACTTAAGTCGGCATTGTGTCACTTAAATTTAATTCCGATGCAATTTCTGTTTCTCATCGTCAATGGGAAAGTCCAAGGGATACAGTAAACCTGCAGAGGTGCATCGGAATGTAAAACTGATGACACAGGAAACGCTCAAAACATAGACAGTAGGAAGACTCAGTCTTTCTGTACTTAAGTCGGCATTGTATCTCTTTTATTTAATTCCGATACAATTTCTGTGTTTCATCGTCAATGGGAAGGTCCAATGGATACAGAAAACCTGCAGAGGTGCATCAGAATGTAAAACTGATGACGCAGGAAACGCACAAAACATAGACAGTAGGAAGTCTCAGTCTTCCTGTACTTAAGTCGGCATTGTGTCTCTTATATTTAATTCCGATGCGATTTCTGTGTTTCATCGACAATGCGAGGGTCCAAGGGATACAGTAAACCGGCAGAGGTACATCAGCATGTAAAACTGGTGACACAGGAAACGCTCAAACATTGACCGTACGAAGACTGTTTTCTTGTACTTAAGTCGGCATTGTGTCTCTTATATTTAATTTCAATGCAATTTCTGTGTTTCATCGTCAATGCAAAGGTCCAAGGGATACAGGAAACCTGCAGAGGTGCATCGGAATGTAAAACTGGTGACACAGGAAACGCTCAAACATACAGGGTAGGAAGACTCAGTCTTCTTGTACTTAAGTCGGCATTGTGTCTCTTAAATTTAACTCCGATGCAATTTCTGTGTTTCATCGTCAATGGGAAGGTCCAAGGGATACAGTAAACCTGCAGAGGTGCATCGGAATGTAAAACTGGTGACACAGGAAACGCTCAAATCATAGACAGTAGGAAGACTCAGTCTTGCTGTACTTAAGTCGGCATTGTGTCTCTTATATTTAAATCCGATGCAATTTCTGTTTTTCATCGTCAATGGGAAGGTCCAAGGGATACAGTAAACCTGCAGAGGTGCATCGGAATGTAAAACTGATGACACAGGAAACGCTCAAAACATAGACAGTAGGAAGACTCAGTCTTTCTGTACTTAAGTCGGCATTGTGTCTCTTATATTTAATTCTGATACGATTTCTGTGTTTCATCGACAATGGGAAGGGGCAAGGGATACAGTAAACCGGCATAGGTGCATTCGAATGTATAACTGGCGACACAGGAAACGCTCAAAACATAGACCGTAAGAAGACTCACTTTTCTTGTACTTAAGTCGGCGTTGTGTCTCTTATATTTAAATTCCGATGAAATTTCTGTGTTTCATCGTGAATGGGACGGTCCAAGGGATACAGTAAACCTGCAGAGGTGCATCGGAATGTAAAACTGGTGACACAGGAAACGCTCAAATCATAGACAGTAGGAAGACTCAGTCTTCCTGTACTTAAGTAGGCATTGTGTCTCTTAAATTTAACTCCGATGCAATTTCTGTGTTTCATCGTCAATGGGAAGGTCCAAGGGATACAGTAAACCTGCAGAGGTGCTTCGGAATGAAAAACTGGTGACACAGGAAACGCTCAAATCATAGACAGTAGGAAGACTCAGTCTTGCTGTACTTAAGTCGGCATTGTGTCTCTTATATTTATTTCCGATGAAATTTCTGTGTTTCATCATCAATGGGAAGGTCCAAGGGATATAGTAAAGCTGCAGAGGTGCATCGGAAAGTAAAACTAATGACACAGGAAACGCTCAAAACATAGACAGTAGGAAGACTTAGTCTTCCTGTACTTAAGTCGGCATTTTGTCTCTTATATTTAATTCCGATGCAATTTCTGTGTTTCATCGTCACGGTGAAGGTCCAAGGAATACAGTAAACCTGTACAGGTGCATCGGAATGTAAAACTGGTGACACAGGAAACGCTCAAATTATAGACAGTAGGAAGACTCAGACTTCCTGTACTTAAGTCGGCATTGTTTCTCTTATATTTAATTCCGATGCAATTTCTGTGTTTCATCGTCAATGGGAAGGTCCATGGGATACAGTAAACCTGCAAAGGTGCAACAGAATGTAAAACTAGTGACACAGGAAACGCTCAAAACATTGACACAAGGAAGACTCAGTCTTCCTGTACTTAAGTCGGAATTGTGTCTCTTATATTTAATTCCGATGCAATTTGTGTGTTTCATCGTCAATGGGAAGATCCAAGGGATACAGTAAACCTGCAGAGGTGCATCGGAATGTAAAACTAGTGACACAGGAAACGCTCAAACATAGACAGTAGGAAGACTCAGTCTTCCTGTACTTAAGTCGGCATTGTGTCTCTTATATTTAATTCCGATGCAATTTCTGTGTTTCATCGTCAATGGGAAGTTCCAAGGGATACAGTAAACCTGCAGAGGTGCATCGGAATGTATAACTGGTGACACAGGAAACGCTCAAAACATAGACAGTAGGAAGACTCAGTCTTCCTGTACTTAAGTAGGCATTGTGTCTCTTATATTTATTTCCGATGAAATTTCTGTGTTTCATCGTGTATGGGAAGGTCCAAGGGATACAGTAAACCTGCAGAGGTGCATCGGAAAGTAAAACTGATGACACAGGAAACGCTCAAAACATAGACAGTAGGAAGACTTAGTCTTCCTGTACTTAAGTCGGCATTGCGTCTCTTATATTTAATTTCGATGCAATTTCTGTTTTTCATCGTCAATGGGAAGGACCAATGGATACAGTAAACCCTGCAGAGGTGAATCGGAATGTAAAACTGGTGACACAGGAAACGCTAAAAACATTGACAGTAGGAAGACTCAGTCTTCCTGTACTTAAGTCGGCATTGTGTCTCTTATATTTAAATTCGATGCAATTTGTGTGTTTCATCGCCAATGGGAGTGTCCAAGGGATACAGTAAACCTGCAGAGGTGCATCGGAATGTAAAACTGGTGATACAGGAAACGCTCAAATTATAGACCGTAGGAAGACTCAGTCTTCCTGTACTTAAGTCGGCATTGTGTCTCTTATATTTAATTCCGATGCAATTTCTGTGTTTCATCGTCAATGGGAAGGTCCAAGGGATACAGTAAACCTGCAGAGGTGCATCAGAATGTAAAACTGGTGACACAGGAAACGCTCAAAACATAGATAGTAGGAAGACTCAGTCTTGCTGTACTTAAGTCGGCATTGTGTCTCTTATATTTAATTCCGATGCAATTTCTGTATTTCATCGTCAATGGGAAGGTCCAAGGGATACAGTAAAACTGTACAGGTGCATCGGAATCTAAAACTAGTGACACAGGAAACGCTCAAAACATAGACAGTAGGAAGACTCAGTCTTCCTGTACTTGAGTCGGCATTGTGTCTCTTATATTTATTTCCGATGACATTTCTGTGTTTCATCGTGAATGGGAAGGTCCAAGGGATAGAGTAAACCTGCTGAGGTGCATCGGAAAGTAAAACTGATGACACAGGAAACGCTCAAAACATAAAAAGTAGGAAGACTTAGTCGGTCTGTACTTAAGTCGGCATTGCGTCTCTTATATTTAATTCCGATGCAATTTCTGTTTTTCATCGTCAATGGGAAGGTCCAATGGATACAGTAAACCCTGCAGAGGTGAATCGGTATGTAAAACTGGTGATACAGGAAACGCTCAAAACATTGACAGTAGGAAGACTCAGTCTTCCTGTACTTAAGTCGGCATTGTGTCTCTTATATTTAAATTCGATGCAATTTGTGTGTTTCATCGCCAATGGGAAGGTCCAAGGGATACAGTAAACCCTGCAGAGGTGAATCGGTATGTAAAACTGGTGACACAGGAAACGCTCAAAACATTGACAGTAGGAAGACTCAGTCTTCCTGTATTTAAGTCGGCATTGTGTCTCTTATATTTAAATTCGATGCAATTTCTGTGTTTCATCGTCAATGGGAAGGTCCAAGGGATACAGTAAACCTGCAGAGGTGCATCGGAATGTAAAACTGGTGACACAGGAAACGCTCAAATCATAGACATTAGGAAGACTCAGTCTTGCTGTACTTAAGTCGGCATTGTGTCTCTTATATTTATTTCCGATGAAATTTCTGTGTTTCATCGTCAATGGGAAGGTCCAAGGGATATAGTAAACCTGCAGAGGTTCATCGGAAAATAAAACTGATGACACAGGAAACGCTCAAAACATAGACAGTAGGAAGACTTAGTCTTCCTGTACTTAAGTCGGCATTGTGTCTCTTATATTTAATTCCGATGCAGTTTCTGTGTTTCATCGTCACTGTGAAGATCCAAGGGGTACAGTAAAACAGTACAGGTGCATCGGAATGTAAAACTGGTGACACAGGAAACGCTCAAGTTATAGACAGTAGGAAGACTCAGTCTTCCTGTACTTAAGTCGGAATTGTGTCTCTTATATTTAATTCCGATGCAATTTCTGTGTTTCATCGTCAATGGGAAGGTCCAAGGGATACAGTAAACCTGCAGAGGTGCATCGGAATGTGAAACTGGTGACACAGGAAACACTCAAAACATAGACAGTAGGAAGACTCAGCCTTCCTGTACTTAAGTCGGCATTGTGCCTCTTATATTTATTTCCGATGAAATTTCTGTGTTTCATCGTGTATGGGAAGGTCCAAGGGATATAGTAAACCTGCAGAGGTGCATCGGAAAGTAAAACTGATGACACAGGAAAAGCTCTAAACATAGACAGTAGGAAGACTCAGTCTTCCTGTACTTAAGTCGGAATTGTGTCTCTTATATTTAATTCCGATGCAATTTCTGTGTTTCATCGTCAATGGGAAGGTCCAAGGGATACAGTAAACCTGCAGAGGTGCATCGGAATGTGAAACTGGTGACACAGGAAACACTCAAAACATAGACAGTAGGAAGACTCAGCCTTCCTGTACTTAAGTCGGCATTGTGCCTCTTATATTTATTTCCGATGAAATTTCTGTGTTTCATCGTGTATGGGAAGGTCCAAGGGATATAGTAAACCTGCAGAGGTGCATCGGAATGTAAAACTGATGACACAGGAAACGCTCAAAACATAGACAGTAGGAAGACTCAGTCTTCCCGTACTTAAGTCGGCATTGTGTCTCTTATATTTAATTCCGATACGATTTCTCTGTTTCATCGACAATGGGAAGGGGCAAGGGATACAGAAAAACCGGCATAGGTGCATCGGAATGTAAAACTGGCGACACAGGAAACGCTCAAAACATAGACCGTCAGAAGACTTACTTTTCTTGTACTTAAGTCGGCGTAGTGTCTCTTATATTTAAATTCCGATGCAATTTCTGTGTTTCATCGTGAATGGGAAGGTGCAAGGGATACAGTAAACCTGCAGAGGTGCATCGGAATGTAAAACTGGTGACACAGGAAACGCTCAAACATAGACAGTGGGAAGACTCAGTCTTCCTGTACTTAAGTCGGCATTGTGTCTCTTAAATTTAACTCCGATGCAATTTCTGTGTTTCATCGTCAATGGGAAGGTCCAAGGGATACAGTAAACCTGCAGAGGTGCATCAGAATGTAAAACTGGTGACACAGGAAACGCTCAAAACATAGACAGTAGGAAGACTCAGTCTTCCTGTACTTAAGTCGGCAATGTGTCTCTTATATTTAATTCCGATGCAATTTCTGTGTTTCATCGTCAATGGGAAGGTCCAAGGGATACAGTAAACCTGCAGAGGTGCATCGGAATGTAAAACTAGTGACACAGGAAGCGCTCAAAACATAGACAGTAGGAAGACTCAGTCTTCCTGTACTTAAGTCGGCATTCTGTCTCTTATATTTAATTCCGATGCAATTTCTGTGTTTCATCGTCAATGGGATGGTCCAAGGGACACAGTAAACCTGCAGAGGTGCATCGGAATGTAAAACTGGTGACACAGGAAACGCTCAAATCATAGACAGTCGGAAGACTCAGTCTTGCTGTACTTAAGTCGGCATTGTGTCTCTTATATTTAATTCCGATGCAGTTTCTGTGTTTCATCGTCACTGTGAAGGTCCAAGGGATACAGTAAAACAGTACAGGTGCATCGGAATGTAAAACTGGTGACACAGGAAACGCTCAAGTTATAGACAGTAGGAAGACTCAGTCGTCCTGTACTTAAGTCGGAATTGTGTCTCTTATATTTAATTCCGATGCAATTTCTGTGTTTCATCGTCAATGGGAAGGTCCAAGGGATACAGTAAACCTGCAGAGGTGTATCGGAATGTGAAACTGGTGACACAGGAAACGCTCAAAACATAGACAGTAGGAAGACTCAGTCTTCCTGTACTTAAGTCGGCATTGTGCCTCTTATATTTATTTCCGATGAAATTTCTGTGTTTCATCGTGTATGGGAAGGTCCAAGGGATATAGTAAACCTGCAGAGGTGCATCGGAAAGAAAAACTGATGACACAGGAAAAGCTCTAAACATAGACAGTAGGAAGACTTAGTCTTCCTGTACTTAAGTCGGCATTGTGTCTCTTATATTTAAATCCGATGCAATTTCTGTTTTTCATCGTCAATGGGAAGGTCCAAGGGATACAGTAAACCGGCAGAGGTGCATCGGAATGTAAAACTGATGACACAGGAAACGCTCAAAACATAGACAGTAGGAAGACTCAGTCTTCCCGTACTTAAGTCGGCATTGTGTCTCTTATATTTAATTCCGATACGATTTCTCTGTTTCATCGACAATGGGAAGGGGCAAGGGATACAGAAAAACCGGCATAGGTGCATCGGAATGTAAAACTGGCGACACAGGAAACGCTCAAAACATAGACCGTCAGAAGACTCACTTTTCTTGTACTTAAGTCGGCGTAGTGTCTCTTATATTTAAATTCCGATGCAATTTCTGTGTTTCATCGTGAATGGGAAGGTGCAAGGGATACAGTAAACCGGCAGAGGTGCATCGGAATGTAAAACTGGTGACACAGGAAACGCTCAAACATAGACAGTGGGAAGACTCAGTCTTCCTGTACTTAAGTCGGCATTGTGTCTCATAAATTTAACTCCGATGCAATTTCTGTGTTTCATCGTCAATGGGAAGGTCCAAGGGATACAGTAAACCTGCAGAGGTGCATCAGAATGTAAAACTGGTGACACAGGAAACGCTCAAAACATAGACAGTAGGAAGACTCAGTCTTCCTGTACTTAAGTCGGCAATGTGTCTCTTATATTTAATTCCGATGCAATTTCTGTGTTTCATCGTCAATGGGAAGGTCCAAGGGATACAGTAAACCTGCAGAGGTGCATCGGAATGTAAAACTAGTGACACAGGAAACGCTCAAAACATAGACAGTAGGAAGACTCAGTCTTCCTGTACTTAAGTCGGCATTCTGTCTCTTATATTTAATTCCGATGCAATTTCTGTGTTTCATCGTCAATGGGATGGTCCAAGGGATACAGTAAACCTGCAGAGGTGCATCGGAATGTAAAACTGGTGACACAGGAAACGCTCAAATCATAGACAGTCGGAAGACTCAGTCTTGCTGTACTTAAGTCGGCATTGTGTCTCTTGTATTTATTTCCGATGAAATTTCAGTGTTACATCGTCAATGGGAAGGTCCAAGGGATATAGTAAACCTGCAGAGGTGCATCGGAAAGTAAAACTGATGATACAGGAAACGCTCAAAACATAGACAGTAGGAAGACTTAGACTTCCTGTACTTAAGTCGGCATTGTGTCTCTTATATTTAATTCCGATGCAATTTCTGTGTTTCATCGTCACTGTGAAGGTCCAAGGGATACAGTAAACCTGTACAGGTGCATCGGAATGTAAAACTGGTGACACAGGAAACGCTCAAATTAAAGACAGTAGGAAGACTCAGTCTTCCTGTACTTAAGTCTGCATTGTGTCTCTTATATTTAATTCCGATGCAATTTCTGTGTTTCATCGTCAATGGGAAGGTCCATGGGATACAGTAAACCTGCAAAGGTGCATCAGAATGTAAAACTAGTGACACAGGAAACGCTCAAAACATTGACAGTAGGAAGACTCAGTCTTCCTGTACTTAAGTCGGAATTGTGTCTCTTATATTTAATTCCGATGCAATTTCTGTGTTTCATCGTCAATGGGAAGTTCCTAGGGATACAGTAAACCTGCAGAGGTGCATCGGAATGTAAAACTAGTGACACAGGAAACGCTCAAAACATAGACAGTAGGAAGACTCAGTCTTCCTGTACTTAAGTCGGCATTCTGTCTCTTATATTTAATTCCGATGCAATTTCTGTGTTTCATCGTCAATGGGATGGTCCAAGGGATACAGTAAACCTGCAGAGGTGCATCGGAATGTAAAACTGGTGACACAGGAAACGCTCAAATCATAGACATTCGGAAGACTCAGTCTTGCTGTACTTAAGTCGGCATTGTGTCTCTTGTATTTATTTCCGATGAAATTTCAGTGTTACATCGTCAATGGGAAGGTCCAAGGGATATAGTAAACCTGCAGAGGTGCATCGGAAAGTAAAACTGATGATACAGGAAACGCTCAAAACATAGACAGTAGGAAGACTTAGACTTCCTGTACTTAAGTCGCTATTGTGTCTCTTATATTTAATTCCGATGCAATTTCTGTGTTTCATCGTCACTGTGAAGGTCCAAGGGATACAGTAAACCTGTACAGGTGCATCGGAATGTAAAACTGGTGACACAGGAAACGCTCAAATTAAAGACAGTAGGAAGACTCAGTCTTCCTGTACTTAAGTCTGCATTGTGTCTCTTATATTTAATTCCGATGCAATTTCTGTGTTTCATCGTCAATGGGAAGGTCCATGGGATACAGTAAACCTGCAAAGGTGCATCAGAATGTAAAACTAGTGACACAGGAAACGCTCAAAACATTGACAGTAGGAAGACTCAGTCTTCCTGTACTTAAGTCGGAATTGTGTCTCTTATATTTAATTCCGATGCAATTTCTGTGTTTCATCGTCAATGGGAAGTTCCTAGGGATACAGTAAACCTGCAGAGGTGCATCGGAATGTAAAACTAGTGACACAGGAAACGCTCAAACGTAGACAGTAGGAAGACTCAGTCCTACTGTACATGAGTCGGCATTGTGTCTCTTATATTTAATTCCGATGCAATTTCTGTGTTTCATCGTCAATGGGAAGGTCCAAGGGATACAGTAAACCTGCAGAGGTGCATTGAAATGTAAAACTAGTGACACAGGAAAAGTTAAAAACATAGACAGTAGGAAGACTCAGTCTTCCTGTACTTAAGTCGGCATTATGTCTCTTATATTTAATTCCGATGCAATTTCTGTGTTTCATCGTCAATGGGAAGATCCATGGGATACAGTAAACCAGCAAAGGTGCATCAGAATGTAAAACTAGTGACACAGGAAACGCGCAAAACATTGACAGTAGGAAGACTCAGTCTTCCTGTACTTAAGTCGGCATTGTGTCTCTTATATTTAAATTCGATGCAATTTGTGTGTTTCATCGATAATGGGAAGGTCCAAGAGATACAGTATACCTGCAGAGGTGCATCGGAATGTAAAACTGGTGACACAGGAAACGCTCAACACATTGACTGTAAGAAGACTGTTTTCTTGTACTTAAGTCGGCATTGCGTCTCTTATATTTAATTCCGATGCAATTTCTGTGTTTCATCGTCACTGTGAAGGTCCAAGGGATACAGAAAACCTGTAGAGGTGCATCTGAATGTAAAACTGGTGATACAGGAAACGCTCAAATTATAGACAGTAGGAAGACTCAGTCTTCCTGTACTTAAGTCGGCATTGTGTCTCTTATATTTAATTCCGATGCAATTTCTGTGTTTCATCGTCAATGGGAAGGTCCAAGGGATACAGTAAACCTGCAGAGGTGCATCGAAATGTAAAACTAGTGACACAGGAAAAGTTAAAAACATAGACAGTAGGAAGACCCAGTCTTCCTGTACTTAAGTCGGCATTGTGTCTCTTATATTTAATTCCGATGCAATTTCTGTGTTTCATCGTCACTGTGAAGGTCCAAGGGATACAGTAAAACTGTACAGGTGCATCGGAATGTAAAACTGGTGACACAGGAAACGCTCAAATTATAGACAGTAGGAAGACTCAGTCTTCCTGTACTTAAGTCGGAATTGTGTCTCTTATATTTAATTCCGATGCAATTTCTGTGTTTCATCGTCAATGGGAAGTTCCTAGGGATACAGTAAACCTGCAGAGGTGCATCGGAATGTAAAACTAGTGACACAGGAAACGCTCAAACGTAGACAGTAGGAAGACTCAGTCTTACTGTACTTGAGTCGGCATTGTGTCTCTTATATTTATTTCCAATGAAATGTCTGTGTTTCATCGTCAATGGGAAGGTCCAAGGGATATAGTAAACCTGCAGAGGTGCATCGGAAAGTAAAACTGATGACACAGGAAACGCTCAAAACATAGACAGTAGGAAGACTTAGTCTTCCTGTACTTAAGTCGGCATTGTGTCACTTATATTTAATTCCGATGCAATTTCTGTGTTTCATCGTCACTGTGAAGGTCCAAGGGATACAGTAAACCTGTACAGGTGCATCGGAATGTAAAACTGGTGACACAGGAAACGCTCAAATTATAGACAGTAGGAAGACTCATTCTTCCTGTACTTACGTCGGCATTGTGTCTCTGATATTTAATTCCGATGCAATTTCTGTGTTTCATCGTCAATGGGAAGATCCATGGGATACAGTAAACCTGCAAAGGTGCATCAGAATGTAAAACTAGTGACACAGGAAACGCTCAAAACTTTGACAGTAGGAAGACTCAGTCTTCCTGTACTTAAGTCGGCATTGTGTCTCTTATATTTAAATTCGATGCAATTTGTGTGTTTCATCGATAATGGGAAGGTCCAAGGGATACAGTATACCTGCAGAGGTGCATCGGAATGTAAAACTGGTGACACAGGAAACGCTCAACACATTGACTGTAAGAAGACTGTTTTCTTGTACTTAAGTCGGCATTGCGTCTCTTATATTTAATTCCGATGCAATTTCTGTGTTTCATCGTCACTGTGAAGGTCCAAGGGATACAGAAAACCTGTAGAGGTGCATCTGAATGTAAAACTGGTAATACAGGAAACGCTCAAATTATAGACAGTAGGAAGACTCAGTCTTCCTGTACTTAAGTGGGCATTGTGTCTCTTATATTTAATTCCGATGCAATTTCTGTGTTTCATCGACAATGGGAAGGTCCAAGGGATACAGTAAACCTGCAGAGGTGCATCGAAATGTAAAACTAGTGACACAGGAAACGTTAAAAACATAGACAGTAGGAAGACTCAGTCTTCCTGTACTTAAGTCGGCATTGTGTCTCTTATATTTAATTCCGATGCAATTTCTGTGTTTCATCGTCACTGTGAAGGTCCAAGGGATACAGTAAAACTGTACAGGTGCATCGGAATGTAAAACTGGTGACACAGGAAACGCTCAAATTATAGACAGTAGGAAGACTCAGTCTTCCTGTACTTAAGTCGGAATTGTGTCTCTTATATTTAATTCCGATGCAATTTCTGTGTTTCATCGTCAATGGGAAGTTCCTAGGGATACAGTAAACCTGCAGAGGTGCATCGGAATGTAAAACTAGTGACACAGGAAACGCTCAAACATAGACAGTAGGAAGACTCAGTCTTCCTGTACTTAAGTCGGCATTGTGTCTCTTATATTTAATTCCGATGCAATTTCTGTGTTTCATCGTCAATGGGAAGGTCCAAGGGATACAGTAAACCTGCAGAGGTGCATCGAAATGTAAAACTAGTGAGACAGGAAACGTTAAAAACATAGACAGTTGGAAGACTCAGTCTTCCTGTACTTAATTCGGCATTGTGGTTCTTATATTTAATTCCGATGCAATTTGTGTGTTTCATCGCCAATGGGTAGGTCCAAGGGATACAGTAAACCTGCAGATGTGCATCGGAATGTAAAACTGGTGACACAGGAAACGCTCAAAACATTGACTGTAAGAAGACTGTTTTCTTGTACTTAAGTCGGCATTGTGTCTCTTATAATTAATTCCGATGCAATTTCTGTGTTTCATCGTCACTGTGAAGATCCAAGGGATACAGTTAAACTGTACAGGTGCATCGGAATGTAAAACTGGTGACACAGGAAACGCTCAAATTATAGACAGTAGGAAGACTCAGTCTTCCTGTACTTAAGTCGGCATTGTGTCTCTTATATTTAAATTCGATGCAATTTGTGTGTTTCTTCGCCAATGGGAAGGTCCAAGGGATACAGTAAACCTGCAGAGGTGCATCGGAATGTAAAACTGGTGACACAGGAAACGCTCAAAAAATTGACTGAATGAAGACTGTTTTCTTGTACTTAAGGCGGCATTGTGTCTCTTATATTTAATTCCGATGCACATTCTGTGTTTCATTGTCACTGTGAAGGTCCAAGGCATATAGAAAACCTGTAGAGGTGCATCGGAATGTAAAACTGGTGATACAGGAAACGCTCAAATTATAGACAGTAGGAAGACTCAGTCTTCCTGTACTTAAGTCGGCATGGTGTCTCTTATATTTAATTCCGATGCAATTTCTGTGTTTCATCGTCAATGGGAAGGTCCAAGGGATACAGTAAACCTGCAGAGGTGCATCGGAGTGTAAAACTGGTGACACAGGAAACGCTCAAAACATAGCCAGTAGGAAGACTTAGTCTTACTGTACTTAAGTCGCCATTGTGTCACTTAAATTTAATTCCGATGCAATTTCTGTTTTTCATCGTCAATGGGAAGGTCCAAGGGATATAGTAAACCTGCAGAGGTGCATCGGAATGTAAATCTGGTGACACAGGAAACGCTCAAATCATAGACAGTAGGAAGAATCAGTCTTCCTATACGTAAGTCGGCATTGTGTCTCTTATATTTATTTCCGATGAAATTTCTGCGTTTCATCGTGAATGGGAAGGTCCAAGGGATATAGTAAACCTGCAGAGGTGCATCGGAAAGTAACTCTGAAGACACAGGAAATACTCAAAACATAGACAGTAGGAAGACTTAGTCTTCCTGTACTTAAGTCGGCATTGTGTCTCTTATATTTAATTCCGATGCAATTTCAGTGTTTCATCGTCACTGTGAAGGTCCAAGGGATACAGTAAACCTGTAGAGGTGCATCGGGATGTAAAACTGGTGACACAGGAAACGCTCAAATTACAGACAGTAGTAAGACACAGTCTTCCTGTACTTAAGTCGGCTTTGTGTCTCTTATATTTAATTCCGATGCAATTTCCGTGTTTCATCGTCAATGGGAAGGTCCAAGGGATACAGTAAACCTGCAGAGGTGCATCGGAATGTAAAACTGGTGACACAGGAAACGCTCAAAACATAGACAGTAGGAAGACTCAGTCTAGCTGTACTTAAGTCGGCATTGTGTCTCTTATATTTAATTCCGATGAAATTTCAGTTTTTCATCGTGAATGGGAAGGTCCAAGGGATACAGTAAACCTGCAGAGGTGCATCGGAATGTAAAACTGATGACACAGGAAACGCTCAAAACATAGACAGTAGGAAGACTTAGTCTTCCTGTACTTAAGTCGGCATTGTGTCTCTTATATTTAATTCCGATGCAATTTCTGTGTTTCATCGTCACTGTGAAGGTCCAAGGGATACGGTAAAACTGTACAGGTGCATCGGAATGTAAAACTGGTGACACAGGAAACGCTCAAATTATAGACAGTAGGAAGACTCAGTCTTCCTGTACTTAAGTCGGCATTGTGTCTGTTATATTTAAATTCGATGCAATTTCTGTGTTTCATCGCCAATGGGAAGGTCAAAGGGATACAGTAAACCTGCAGAGGTGCATCGGAATGTAAAACTGGTGACACAGGAAACGCTCAAAACATTGACTGTAAGAAGACTGTTTTCTTGTACTTAAGTCGGCATTGTGTCTCTTATATTTAATTCCGATGCACATTCTGTGTTTCATTGTCACTGTGAAGGTCCAAGGGATACAGAAAACCTGTAAGGTGCATCGGAATGTAAAACTGGTGATACAGGAAACGCTCAAATTATAGAAAGTAGGAAGACTTAGTCCTCCTGTACTTAAGTCGGCATTGTGTCTCTTATATTTAATTCCGATGCAATATCTGTGTTTCATCGTCAATAGGAAGGTCCAAGGGATACAGTAAACCTGCAGAGGTGCATCGGAGTGTAAACCTGGTGAACAGGAAACGCTCAAAACATAGACAGTAGGAAGACTTAGTCTTCCTGTACTTAAGTCGGCATTGTGACACTTAAATTTTATTCCGATGCAATTTCTGTTTTTCATCGTCAATGGGAAGGTCCAAGGGATACAGTAAACCTGCAGAGGTACATCGGAATGTAAAACTGATGACACAGGAAACGCTCAAAACATAGACAGTAGGAAGACTCAGTCTTTCTGTACTTAAGTCGGCATTGTGTTTCTTATATTTAATTCCAATGCAATTTCTGTGTTTCATCGTCAATGGGAAGGTCCAAGGGATACAGTAAACCTGCAGAGGTGCATCAGAATGTAAAACTGGTGACACAGGAAACGCTCAAATTATAGACAGTAGGAAGACTCAGTCTTACTCTACTTAAGTCTGCAATGTGTCACTTTTATTTAATTCCGATGCAATTTCTGTGTTTCATCGTCAATGGGAAGGTCCAAGGGATACAGTAAACCTGCAGAGGTGCATCGGAGTGTAAAACTGGTGACACAGGAAACGCTCAAAACATAGCCAGTAGGAAGACTTAGTCTTCCTGTACTTAAGTCGGCATTGTGTCACTTAAATTTAATTCCGATGCAATTTCTGTTTTTCATAGTCAATGGGAAGGTCCAAGGGATACAGTAAACCTGCAGAGGTGCATCGGAATGTAAAACTGATGACATAGGAAACGCTCAAAACATAGACAGTAGGAAGACTCAGTCTTTCTCTACTTAAGTCGGCATTGTGTCTCTTATATTTAATTCCAATGCAATTTCTGTGTTTCATCGTCAATGGGAAGGTCCAAGGGATACAGTAAACCTGCAGAGGTGCATCAGAATGTAAAACTGGTGACACAGGAAACGCTCAAATTATAGACAGTAGGAAGACTCAGTCTTCCTGTACTTAAGTCGGCATTGTGTCTCTTATATTTAATTCCGATGCAATTTCTGTGTTTCATCGTCAATGGGATTGTCCAAGGGATACAGGAAACCTGCAGAGGTGCATCGGAATGTAAAACTGGTGACACAGGAAACGCTCAAATCATAGACAGTAGGAAGACTCAGTCTTCCTGTACTTAAGTCGGCATTGTGTCTCTTATATTTAATTCCGATTCAATTTCAGTGTTTCATCGTCACTGTGAAGGTCCAAGGGATACAGTAAACCTGTAGACGTGCATCGGGATGTAAAGCTGGTGACAGAGGAAACGCTCAAAACATAGACAGTAGGAAGACTTAGTCTTCCTGTACTTAAGTCGGCATTGTGTCTCTTATATTTAATTCCGATGCAATTTCTGTGTTTCATCGTCACTGTGAAGGTCCAAGGGATACGGTAAAACTGTACAGGTGCATCGGAATGTAAAACTGGTGACACAGGAAACGCTCAAATTATAGACAGTAGGAAGACTCAGTCTTCCTGTACTTAAGTCGGCATTGTGTCTGTTATATTTAAATTCGATGCAATTTCTGTGTTTCATCGCCAATGGGAAGGTCAAAGGGATACAGTAAACCTGCAGAGGTGCATCGGAATGTAAAACTGGTGACACAGGAAACGCTCAAAACATTGACTGTAAGAAGACTGTTTTCTTGTACTTAAGTCGGCATTGTGTCTCTTATATTTAATTCCGATGCACATTCTGTGTTTCATTGTCACTGTGAAGGTCCAAGGGATACAGAAAACCTGTAAGGTGCATCGGAATGTAAAACTGGTGATACAGGAAACGCTCAAATTATAGAAAGTAGGAAGACTTAGTCCTCCTGTACTTAAGTCGGCATTGTGTCTCTTATATTTAGATTCGATGCAATTTGTGTGTTTCATCGCCAATGGGAAGGTCCAAGGGATACAGTAAACCTGAAGAGGTGCATCGGAATGTAAAACTGGTGACACAGGAAACGCTCAAAACATTGACTGTAAGAAGACGGTTTTCTTGTACTTAAGTCGGCATTGTGTCTCTTATATTTAATTCCGATGCACATTCTGTGTTTCATTGTCACTGTGAAGGTCCAAGGGATACAGAAAACCTGTAGAGGTGCATCGGAATGTAAAACTGGTGATACAGGAAACGCTCAAATTATAGACAGTAGGAAGACTCAGTCTTCCTGTACTTAAGTCGGCATTGTGTCTCTTATATTTAATTCCGATGCAATTTCTGTGTTTCATCGTAAATGGGAAGGTCCAAGGGATACAGTAAACCTGCAGAGGTGCATCGGAGTGTAAAACTGGTGACACAGGAAACGCTCAAACCATAGACAGTAGGAAGACTTACTCTTCCTGTACTTAAGTCGGCATTGTGTCACTTAAATTTAATTCCGATGCAATTTCTGTTTTTCATCGTCAATGGGAAGGTCCAAGGGATACAGTAAACCTGCAGAGGTGCATCGGAATGTAAAACTGATGGCAGAGGAAACGCTCAAAACATAGACAGTAGGAAGACTCAGTCTTTCTGTACTTAAGTCGGCATTGTGTCTCTTATATTTAATTCCAATGCAATATCTGTGCTTCATCGTCAATGGGAAGGTCCAAGGGATACAGTAAACCTGCGGAGGTGCATCAGAATGTAAAACTGGTGACACAGGAAACGCTCAAAAAATAGACAGTAGGAAGACTCAGTCTTCCTGTACTTAAGTCGGCATTGTGTCTCTTATATTTAATTCCGATGCAATTTCTGTGTTTCATCGTCAATGGAAAGGTCCAATGGATACAGTAAACCTGCAGAGGTGCATCAGAATGTAAAACTGGTGACACAGGAAACGCTCAAAACATAGACAGTAGGAAGACTCAGTCTTTCTGTACATAAGTCGGCATTGTGTCTCTTATATTTAATTCCGATTCAATTTCTGTGTTTCATCGTCAGTGTGAAGGTCCAAGGGATACAGTAAACCTGTAGAGGTGCATCGGGATGTAAAACTGGTGACACAGGAAACGCTCAAATTACAGACAGTAGTAAGACTCAGGCTTCCTGTACTTAAGTCGGCATTGTGTCTCTTATATTTAATTCCGATGCAATTTCTGTGTTTCATCGTCAATGGGAAGGTCCAAGGGATACAGTAAACCTGCAGAGGTGCATCGGAATGTAAAACTGGTGACACAGGAAACGCTCAAATTATAGACAGTAGGAAGACTCAGTCTTCCTGTACTTAAGTCGGCATTGTGTCTCTTATATTTAATTCCGATGCAATTTCTGTGTTTCATCGTCACTGTGAAGGTCCAAGGGATACGGTAAAACTGTACAGGTGCATCGGAATGTAAAACTGGTGACACAGGAAACGCTCAAATTATAGACAGTAGGAAGACTCAGTCTTCCTGTACTTAAGTCGGCATTGTGTCTGTTATATTTAAATTCGATGCAATTTCTGTGTTTCATCGCCAATGGGAAGGTCAAAGGGATACAGTAAACCTGCAGAGGTGCATCGGAATGTAAAACTGGTGACACAGGAAACGCTCAAAACATTGACTGTAAGAAGACTGTTTTCTTGTACTTAAGTCGGCATAGTGTCTCTTATATTTAATTCCGATGCACATTCTGTGTTTCATTGTCACTGTGAAGGTCCAAGGGATACAGAAAACCTGTAAGGTGCATCGGAATGTAAAACTGGTGATACAGGAAACGCTCAAATTATAGAAAGTAGGAAGACTTAGTCCTCCTGTACTTAAGTCGGCATTGTGTCTCTTATATTTAATTCCGATGCAATATCTGTGTTTCATCGTCAATGGGAAGGTCCAAGGGATACAGTAAACCTGCAGAGGTGCATCGGAGTGTAAACCTGGTGAACAGGAAACGTTCAAAACATAGACAGTAGGAAGACTTAGTCTTCCTGTACTTAAGTCGGCATTGTGACACTTAAATTTTATTCCGATGCAATTTCTGTTTTTCATCGTCAATGGGAAGGTCCAAGGGATACAGTAAACCTGCAGAGGTACATCGGAATGTAAAACTGATGACACAGGAAACGCTCAAAACATAGACAGTAGGAAGACTCAGTCTTTCTGTACTTAAGTCGGCATTGTGTTTCTTATATTTAATTCCAATGCAATTTCTGTGTTTCATCGTAAATGGGAAGGTCCAAGGGATACAGTAAACCTGCAGAGGTGCATCAGAATGTAAAACTGGTGACACAGGAAACGCTCAAATTATAGACAGTAGGAAGACTCAGTCTTACTCTACTTAAGTCTGCATTGTGTCACTTTTATTTAATTCCGATGCAATTTCTGTGTTTCATCGTCAATGGGAAGGTCCAAGGGATACAGTAAACCTGCAGAGGTGCATCAGAATGTAAAACTGGTGACACAGGAAACGCTCAAATTATAGACAGTAGGAAGACTCAGTCTTCCTGTACTTAAGTCGGCATTGTGTCTCTTATATTTAATTCCGATGCAATTTCTGTGTTTCATCGTCAATGGGATTGTCCAAGGGATACAGGAAACCTGCAGAGGTGCATCGGAATGTAAAACTGGTGACACAGGAAACGCTCAAATCATAGACAGTAGGAAGACTCAGTCTTCCTGTACTTAAGTCGGCATTGTGTCTCTTATATTTAATTCCGATTCAATTTCAGTGTTTCATCGTCACTGTGAAGGTCCAAGGGATACAGTAAACCTGTAGAGGTGCATCGGGATGTAAAGCTGGTGACAGAGGAAACGCTCAAAACATAGACAGTAGGAAGACTTAGTCTTCCTGTACTTAAGTCGGCATTGTGTCTCTTATATTTAATTCCGATGCAATTTCTGTGTTTCATCGTCACTGTGAAGGTCCAAGGGATACGGTAAAACTGTACAGGTGCATCGGAATGTAAAACTGGTGACACAGGAAACGCTCAAATTATAGACAGTAGGAAGACTCAGTCTTCCTGTACTTAAGTCGGCATTGTGTCTGTTATATTTAAATTCGATGCAATTTCTGTGTTTCATCGCCAATGGGAAGGTCAAAGGGATACAGTAAACCTGCAGAGGTGCATCGGAATGTAAAACTGGTGACACAGGAAACGCTCAAAACATTGACTGTAAGAAGACTGTTTTCTTGTACTTAAGTCGGCATTGTGTCTCTTATATTTAATTCCGATGCACATTCTGTGTTTCATTGTCACTGTGAAGGTCCAAGGGATACAGAAAACCTGTAAGGTGCATCGGAATGTAAAACTGGTGATACAGGAAACGCTCAAATTATAGAAAGTAGGAAGACTTAGTCCTCCTGTACTTAAGTCGGCATTGTGTCTCTTATATTTAAATTCGATGCAATTTGTGTGTTTCATCGCCAATGGGAAGGTCCAAGGGATACAGTAAACCTGAAGAGGTGCATCGGAATGTAAAACTGGTGACACAGGAAACGCTCAAAACATTGACTGTAAGAAGACGGTTTTCTTGTACTTAAGTCGGCATTGTGTCTCTTATATTTAATTCCGATGCACATTCTGTGTTTCATTGTCACTGTGAAGGTCCAAGGGATACAGAAAACCTGTAGAGGTGCATCGGAATGTAAAACTGGTGATACAGGAAACGCTCAAATTATAGACAGTAGGAAGACTCAGTCTTCCTGTACTTAAGTCGGCATTGTGTCTCTTATATTTAATTCCGATGCAATTTCTGTGTTTCATCGTAAATGGGAAGGTCCAAGGGATACAGTAAACCTGCAGAGGTGCATCGGAGTGTAAAACTGGTGACACAGGAAACGCTCAAACCATAGACAGTAGGAAGACTTACTCTTCCTGTACTTAAGTCGGCATTGTGTCACTTAAATTTAATTCCGATGCAATTTCTGTTTTTCATCGTCAATGGGAAGGTCCAAGGGATACAGTAAACCTGCAGAGGTGCATCGGAATGTAAAACTGATGGCAGAGGAAACGCTCAAAACATAGACAGTAGGAAGACTCAGTCTTTCTGTACTTAAGTCGGCATTGTGTCTCTTATATTTAATTCCAATGCAATATCTGTGCTTCATCGTCAATGGGAAGGTCCAAGGGATACAGTAAACCTGCGGAGGTGCATCAGAATGTAAAACTGGTGACACAGGAAACGCTCAAAAAATAGACAGTAGGAAGACTCAGTCTTCCTGTACTTAAGTCGGCATTGTGTCTCTTATATTTAATTCCGATGCAATTTCTGTGTTTCATCGTCAATGGAAAGGTCCAATGGATACAGTAAACCTGCAGAGGTGCATCAGAATGTAAAACTGGTGACACAGGAGACGCTCAAAACATAGACAGTAGGAAGACTCAGTCTTTCTGTACATAAGTCGGCATTGTGTCTCTTATATTTAATTCCGATTCAATTTCTGTGTTTCATCGTCAGTGTGAAGGTCCAAGGGATACAGTAAACCTGTAGAGGTGCATCGGGATGTAAAACTGGTGACACAGGAAACGCTCAAATTACAGACAGTAGTAAGACTCAGGCTTCCTGTACTTAAGTCGGCATTGTGTCTCTTATATTTAATTCCGATGCAATTTCTGTGTTTCATCGTCAATGGGAAGGTCCAAGGGATACAGTAAACCTGCAGAGGTGCATCGGAATGTAAAACTGGTGACACAGGAAACGCTCAAAACATAGACAGTAGGAAGACTCAGTCTTGCTGTACTTAAGTCGGCATTGTGTCTCTTATATTTAATTACGATGACATTTCAGTGTTTCATCGTGAATGGGAAGGTCCAAGGGATATAGTAAACCTGAAGAGGTGCATCGGAAAGTAAAACTGATGACACAGGAAACGCTCAAAACATAGACAGTAGGAAGACTTAGTCTTCCTGTACTTAAGTCGGCATTGTGTCTCTTAAATTTAATTCCGACGCAATTTCTGTGTTTCATCGTCAATGGGAAGGTCCAAGGGATACAGTAAACCTGCAGAGGTGCATCGGAATGTAAAACTGGTGACACAGGAAACGCTCAAAACATTGACTGTAAGAAGACTGTTTTCTTGTACTTAAGTCGGCATTGTGTCTCTTATATTTAATTCCGATGCACATTCTGTGTTTCATTGTCACTGTGAAGGTCCAAGGGATACAGAAAACCTGTAGAGGTGCATCGGAATGTAAAACTGGTGATACAGGAATCGCTCAAATTATAGACAGTAGGAAGACTCAGTCCTCCTGTACTTAAGTCGGCATTGTGTCTCTTATATTTAATTCCGATGCAATTTCTGTGTTTCATCGTCAATGGGAAGGTCCAAGGGATACAGTAAACCTGCAGAGGTGCTTCCGAGTGTAAAACTGGTGACACAGGAAACGCTCAAAACATAGACAGTAGGAAGACTTAGTCTTCCTGTACTTAAGTCGGCATTGTGTCACTTAAATTTAATTCCGATGCAATTTCTGTTTTTCATCGTCAATGGGAAGGTCCAAGGGATACAGTAAACCTGCAGAGGTGCATCGGAATGTAAAACTGATGACACAGGAAACGCTCAAAACATAGACCGTAGGAAGACTCAGTCTTTCTGTACTTAAGTCGGCATTGTGTCTCTTATATTTAATTCCAATGCAATATCTGTGCTTCATCGTCAATGGGAAGGTCCAAGGGATACAGTAAACCTGCGGAGGTGCATCAGAATGTAAAACTGGTGACACAGGAAACGCTCAAAACATAGACAGTAGGAAGACTCAGTCTTCCTGTACTTAAGTCGGCATTGTGTCTCTTATATTTAATTCCGATGCAATTTCTGTGTTTCATCGTCAATGGGAAGGTCCAATGGATACAGTAAACCTGCAGAGGTGCATCAGAATGTAAAACTGGTGACACAGGAAACGCTCAAAACATAGACAGTAGGAAGACTCAGTCTTTCTGTACATAAGTCGGCATTGTATCTCTTATATTTAATGCCGATGCGATTTCTGTCTTTCATTGTCAATAAGAAGGTCCAAGGGATACAATAAACAGGCAGAGGTGCATCGGAATGTAAAACTGGTGACACAGGAAACGCTCAAAACATTGACCGTACGAAGACTGTTTTCTTGTACTTAAGTGGGCATTATGTCTCTTATATTTAATTTCGATGCAATTTCTGTGTTTCATCGTCAATGGGATGGTCCAAGGGATACAGGAAACCTGCAGAAGTGCATCGGAATGTAAAACTGGTGCCACAGGAAACGCTCAAAACATTGACTGTAAGAAGACTGTTTTCTTGTACTTAAGTCGGCATTGTGTCTCTTATATTTAATTCCGATGCAATTTCTGTGTTTCATCGTCACTGTGAAGGTCCAAGGGATACAGTAAAACTGTACAGGTGCATCGGAATGTAAAACTGGTGACACAGGAAACGCTCAAATTATAGATAGTAGGAACACTCAGTCTTCCTGTACTTAATTCGGCATTGTGTCTCTTATATTTAAATTCGATGCAATTTGTGTGTTTCATCGCCAATGGGAAGGTCCAAGGGATACAGTAAACCTGCAGAGGTGCATCGGAATGTAAAACTGGTGACACAGGAAACGCACAAAACATTGACTGAAAGAAGACAGTTTTCTTGTACTTAAGGCGGCATTGTGTCTCTTATATTTAATTCCGATGCACATTCTGTGTTTCATTGTCACTGTGAAGGTCCAAGGGATACATCAAACCTGTAGAGGTGCATCGGAATGTAAAACTGGTGATACAGGAAACGCTCAAATTATAGACAGTAGGAAGACTCAGTCTTCCTGTACTTAAGTCGGCATGGTGTCTCTTATATTTAATTCCGATGCAATTTCTGTGTTTCATCTTCAATGGGAAGGTCCAAGGGATACAGTAAACCTGCAGAGGTGCATCGGAGTGTAAAACTGGTGACACAGGAAACGCTCAAAACATAGCCAGTAGGAAGACTTAGTCTTACTGTACTGATGTCGGCATTGTGTCACTTAAATGTAATTCCAATGCAATTTCTGTGTTTCATCGTCAATGGGAAGGTCCAAGGGATACAGTAAACTTGCAGAGGTGCATCAGAATGTAAAACTGTCGACACAGGAAACGCTCAAATTATAGACAGTAGGAAGACTCAGTCTTCCTGTACTTAAGTCGGCATTGTGTCTCTTATATTTAATTCCGATGGAATTTCTGTGTTTCATCGTCAATGGGATGGTCCAAGGGATACAGTAAACCTGCAGAGGTGCATCGGAATGTAAAACTGGTGACACATGAAACGCTCAAATCATAGACAGTAGGAAGACTCAGTCTTCCTGTACTTAAGTCGGCATTGTGTCTCTTATATTTAATCCCGATGCAATTTCTGTGATTCTTCGTCAATGGGAAGGTCCACGGGATACAGTAAACCTGCAGAGGTGCATCGGAATGTAAATCTGGTGACACAGGAAACGCTCAAATCATAGACAGTAGGAAGAATCAGTCTTCCTATACTTAAGTCGGCATTGTGTCACTTATATTTATTTCCGATGAAATTTCTGCGTTTCATCGTGAATGGGAAGGTCCAATGGATATAGTAAACCTGCAGAGGTGCATCAGAATGTAAAACTGATGACACAGGAAACGCTCAAAACATAGACAGTAGGAAGACTTAATCTTCCTGTACTTAAGTCGGCATTGTGTCTCTTATATTTAATTCCGATTCAATTTCTGTGTTTCATCGTCAGTGTGAAGGTCCAAGGGATACAGTAAACCTGTAGAGGTGCATCGGGATGTAAAACTGGTGACACAGGAAACGCTCAAATTACAGACAGTAGTAAGACTCAGGCTTCCTGTACTTAAGTCGGCATTGTGTCTCTTATATTTAATTCCGATGCAATTTCTGTGTTTCATCGTCAATGGGAAGGTCCAAGGGATACAGTAAACCTGCAGAGGTGCATCGGAATGTAAAACTGGTGACACAGGAAACGCTCAAAACATAGACAGTAGGAAGACTCAGTCTTGCTGTACTTAGGTCGGCATTGTGTCTCTTATATTTAATTCCGATGACATTTCAGTGTTTCATCGTGAATGGGAAGGTCCAAGGGATATAGTAAACCTGAAGAGGTGCATCGGAAAGTAAAACTGATGACACAGGAAACGCTCAAAACATAGACAGTAGGAAGACTTAGTCTTCCTGTACTTAAGTCGGCATTGTGTCTCTTAAATTTAATTCCAATGCAATTTCTGTGTTTCATCGTCAATGGGAAGGTCCATGGGATACAGTAAACCTGCAGAGGTGCATCGGAATGTAAAACTGGTGACACAGGAAACGCTCAAAACATTGACTGTAAGAAGACTGTTTTCTTGTACTTAAGTCGGCATTGTGTCTCTTATATTTAATTCCGATGCACATTCTGTGTTTCATTGTCACTGTGAAGGTCCAAGGGATACAGAACACCTGTAGAGGTGCATCGGAATGTAAAACTGATGATACAGGAATCGCTCAAATTATAGACAGTAGGAAGACTCAGTCTTCCTGCACTTAAGTCGGCATTGTGTCTCTTATATTTAATTCCGATGCAATTTCTGTGTTTCATCGTCAATGGGAAGGTCCAAGGGATACAGTAAACCTGCAGAGGTGCATCGTTGTGTAAAACTGGTGACACAGGAAACGCTCAAAACATAGACAGTAGGAAGACTTAGTCTTCCTGTACTTAAGTCTGCATTGTGTCACTTAAATTTAATTCCGATGCAATTTCTGTTTTTCATCGTCAATGGGAAGGTCCAAGGGATACAGTAAACCTGCAGAGGTGCATCGGAATGTAAAACTGATGACACAGGAAACGCTCAAAACATAGACAGTAGGAAGACTCAGTCTTGCTGTACTTAAGTCGGCATTGTGTCTCTTATATTTAATTCCAATGCAATATCTGTGCTTCATCGTCAATGGGAAGGTCCAAGGGATACAGTAAACCTGCGGAGGTGCATCAGAATGTAAAACTGCTGACACAGGAAACGCTCAAAACATAGACAGTAGGAAGACTCAGTCTTCCTGTACTTAAGTCGGCATTGTGTCGCTTATATTTAATTCCGATGCAATTTCTGTGTTTCATCGTCAATGGGAAGGTCCAATGGATACAGTAAACCTGCAGAGGTGCATCAGAATGTAAAACTGGTGACACAGGAAACGCTCAAAACATAGACAGTAGGAAGACTCAGTCTTTCTGTACATAAGTCGGCATTGTGTCTCTTATATTTAATTCCGATGCGATTTCTGTCTTTCATTGTCAATGGGAAGGTCCAAGGGATACAATAAACAGGCTGAGGTGCATCGGAATGTAAAACTGGTGACACAGGAAACGCTCAAAACATTGACCGTACGAAGACTGTTTTCTTGTACTTAAGTGGGCATTATGTCTCTTACATTCAATTTCGATTCAATTTCTGTGTTTCATCGTCAATGGGATGGTCCAAGGGATACAGGAAACCTGCAGAAGTGCATCGGAATGTAAAACTGGTGACACAGGAAACGCTCAAAACATTGACTGTAAGAAGACTGTTTTCTTGTACTTAAGTCGGCATTGTGTCTCTTATATTTAATTCCGATGCAATTTCTGTGTTTCATCGTCACTGTGAAGGTCCAAGGGATGCAGTAAAACTGTACAGGTGCATCGGAATGTAAAACTGGTGACACAGGAAACGCTCAAATTATAGATAGTAGGAACACTCAGTCTTCCTGTACTTAAGTCGGCATTGTGTCTCTTATATTTAAATTCGATCCAATTTGTGTGTTTCATCGCCAATGGGAAGGTCCAAGGGATACAGTAAACCTGCAGAGGTGCATCGGAATATAAAACTGGTGACACAGGAAACGCTCAAAACATTGACTGAAAGAAGACAGTTTTCTTGTACTTAAGGCGGCATTGTGTCTCTTATATTTAATTCCGATGCACATTCTGTGTTTCATTGTCACTGTGAAGGTCCAAGGGATACAGAAAACCTGTAGAGGTGCATCGGAATGTAAAACTGGTGATACAGGAAACGCTCAAATTATAGACAGTAGGAAGACTCAGTGTTCCTGTACTTAAGTCGGCATGGCGTCTCTTATATTTAATTCCGATGGAATTTCTGTGTTTCATCGTCAATGGGAAGGTCCAATGGATACAGTAAACCTGCAGAGGTGCATCAGATTGTAAAACTGGTGACACAGGAAACGCTCAAAACATAGACAGTAGGAAGACTCAGTCTTTCTGTACATAAGTCGGCATTGTGTCTCTTATATTTAATCCGATGCGATTTCTGTCTTTCATCGTCAATGGGAAGGTCCAAGGGATACAATAAACAGGCAGAGGTGCAACGGAATGTAAAACTGGTGACACAGGAAACGCTCAAAACATTGACCGTACGAAGACTGTTTTCTTGTACTTAAGTGGGCATTGTGTCTCTTATATTTAATTTCGATGCAATTTCTGTGTTTCATCGTCAATGGGATGGTCCAAGGGATACAGGAAACCTGCAGAGGTGCATCGGAATGTAAAACTGGTGACACAGGAAACGCTCAAATCTTAGACTGTAGGAAGACTCAGTCTTCCTGTACTTAGGTCGGCATTGTGTGTCTTATATTTAATTCCGATGCAATTTATGTGTTTCATCGTCAATGGGAAGGTCCACGGGATACAGTAAACCTGCAGAGGTGCATCGGAATGTAAATCTGGTGACACAGGAAACGCTCAAATCATAGACAGTAGGAAGACTCAGTCTTCCTATACTTAAGTCGGCATTGTGTCTCTTATTTTTATTTCCGATGAAATTTCTGTGTTTCATCATGAATGGGAAGGTCCAAGGGATATAGTAAACCTGCAGAGGTGCATCGGAAAGTAAAACTGATGACACAGGAAACGCTCAAAACATAGACAGTAGGAAGACTTTATCTTCCTGTACTTAAGTCGGCATTGTGTCTCTTATATTTAATTCCGATTCAATTTCTGTGTTTCATCGTCAGTGTGAAGGTCCAAGGGATACAGTAAACCTGTAGAGGTGCATCGGGATGTAAAACTGGTGACACAGGAAACGCTCAAATTACAGACAGTAGTAAGACTCAGGCTTCCTGTACTTAAGTCGGAATTGTGTTTTTATATTTGATTCCGATGCAATTTGTGTGTTTCATCGCCAATGGGAAGGTCCAAGGGATACAGTAAACCTGCAGAGGTGCATCGGAATGTAAAACTGGTGACACAGGAAACGCTCAAAACATTGACTGTAAGAAGACGGTTTTCTTGTACTTAAGTCGGCATTGTGTCTCTTATATTTAATTCCGATGCACAATCTGTGTTTCAAGGTCACTGTGAAGGTCCAAGGGATACAGAAAACCTGTAGAGGTGCATCGGAATGTAAAACTGGTGATACAGGAAACGCTCAAATTATAGACAGTAGGAAGACTCAGTCTTCCTGTACTTAAGTCGGCATTGTGTCTCTTATATTTAATTCCGATGCAATTTCTGTGTTTCATCGTCATGGGGAGGGTCCAAGGAATACAGTAAACCTGCAGAGGTGCATCGGAGGGTAAAACTAGGGACACAGGAAACGCTCAAAACATAGACAGTAGGAAGACTTAGTCTTCCTGTACTTAAGTCGGCATTGTGTCACTTAAATTTAATTCCGATGCAAATTCTGTTTTTCATCGTCAATGGGAAGGTCCAAGGGATTCAGTAAACCTGCAGAGGTGCATCGGAATGTAAAACTGATGACACAGGAAACGCTCAATACATAGACAGTAGGAACACTCAGTCTTTCTGTACTTCAGTCGGCATTGTGTCTCTTATATTTAAATCCAATGCAATATCTGTGCTTCAACGCCAATGGGAAGGTCCAAGGGATACAGTAATCCTGCGGAGGTGCATCTGAATGTAAAACTGGTGACACAGGAAACGCTCAAAACATAGACAGTAGGAAGACTCAGTCTTCCTGTACTTAAGTCGGCATTGTGTCTCTTATTTTTAATTCCGATGCAATTTCTGTGTTTCATCGTCAATGGGAAGGTCCAATGGATACAGTAAACCTGCAGAGGTGCATCAGAATGTAAAACTGGTGACACAGGAAACGCTCAAAACATAGACAGTAGGAAGACTCAGTCTTTCTGTACATAAGTCGGCATTGTGTCTCTTATATTTAATCCGATGCGATTTCTGTCTTTCATCGTCAATGGGAAGGTCCAAGGGATACAATAAACAGGCAGAAGTGCAACGGAATGTAAAACTGGTGACACAGGAAACGCTCAAAACATTGACCGTACGAAGACTGTTTTCTTGTACTTAAGTGGGCATTGTGTCTCTTATATTTAATTTCGATGCAATTTCTGTGTTTCATCGTCAATGGGATGGTCCAAGGGATACAGGAAACCTGCAGAGGTGCATCGGAATGTAAAACTGGTGACACAGGAAACGCTCAAATCTTAGACTGTAGGAAGACTCAGTCTTCCTGTACTTAGGTCGGCATTGTGTGTCTTATATTTAATTCCGATGCAATTTATGTGTTTCATCGTCAATGGGAAGGTCCACGGGATACAGTAAACCTGCAGAGGTGCATCGGAATGTAAATCTGGTGACACAGGAAACGCTCAAATCATAGACAGTAGGAAGACTCAGTCTTCCTATACTTAAGTCGGCATTGTGTCTCTTATTTTTATTTCCGATGAAATTTCTGTGTTTCATCATGAATGGGAAGGTCCAAGGGATATAGTAAACCTGCAGAGGTGCATCGGAAAGTAAAACTGATGACACAGGAAACGCTCAAAACATAGACAGTAGGAAGACTTTATCTTCCTGTACTTAAGTCGGCATTGTGTCTCTTATATTTAATTCCGATTCAATTTCTGTGTTTCATCGTCAGTGTGAAGGTCCAAGGGATACAGTAAACCTGTAGAGGTGCATCGGGATGTAAAACTGGTGACACAGGAAACGCTCAAATTACAGACAGTAGTAAGACTCAGGCTTCCTGTACTTAAGTCGGAATTGTGTTTTTATATTTGATTCCGATGCAATTTGTGTGTTTCATCGCCAATGGGAAGGTCCAAGGGATACAGTAAACCTGCAGAGGTGCATCGGAATGTAAAACTGGTGACACAGGAAACGCTCAAAACATTGACTGTAAGAAGACGGTTTTCTTGTACTTAAGTCGGCATTGTGTCTCTTATATTTAATTCCGATGCACAATCTGTGTTTCAATGTCACTGTGAAGGTCCAAGGGATACAGAAAACCTGTAGAGGTGCATCGGAATGTAAAACTGGTGATACAGGAAACGCTCAAATTATAGACAGTAGGAAGACTCAGTATTCCTGTACTTAAGTCGGCATTGTGTCTCTTATATTTAATTCCGATGCAATTTCTGTGTTTCATCGTCATGGGGAAGGTCCAAGGAATACAGTAAACCTGCAGAAGTGCATCGGAGGGTAAAACTGGGGACACGGGAAACGCTCAAAACATAGACAGTAGGAAGACTTAGTCTTCCTGTACTTAAGTCGGCATTGTGTCACTTAAATTTAATTCCGATGCAAATTCTGTTTTTCATCGTCAATGGGAAGGTCCAAGGGATTCAGTAAACCTGCAGAGGTGCATCGGAATGTAAAACTGATGACACAGGAAACGCTCAATACATAGACAGTAGGAAGACTCAGTCTTTCTGTACTTAAGTCGGCATTGTGTCTCTTATATTTAAATCCAATGCAATATCTGTGCTTCATCGCCAATGGGAAGGTCCAAGGGATACAGTAAACCTGCGGAGGTGCATCTGAATGTAAAACTGGTGACACAGGAAACGCTCAAAACATAGACAGTAGGAAGACTCAGTCTTCCTGTACTTAAGTCGGCATTGTGTCTCTTATATTTAATTCCGATGCAATTTCTGTGTTTTATCGTCAATGGGAAGGTCCAATGGATACAGTAAACCTGCAGAGGTGCATCAGAATGTAAAACTGGTGACACAGGAAACGCTCAAAACATAGACAGTAGGAAGACTCAGTCTTTCTGTACATAAGTCGGCATTGTGTCTCTTATATTTAATCCGATGCGATTTCTGTCTTTCATCGTCAATGGGAAGGTCCAAGGGATACAATAAACAGGCAGAGGTGCAACGGAATGTAAAACTGGTGACACAGGAAACGCTCAAAACATTGACCGTACGAAGACTGTTTTCTTGTACTTAAGTGGGCATTGTGTCTCTTATATTTAATTTCGATGCAATTTCTGTGTTTCATCGTCAATGGGATGGTCCAAGGGATACAGGAAACCTGCAGAGGTGCATCGGAATGTAAAACTGGTGACACAGGAAACGCTCAAATCTTAGACTGTAGGAAGACTCAGTCTTCCTGTACTTAGGTCGGCATTGTGTGTCTTATATTTAATTCCGATGCAATTTATGTGTTTCATCGTCAATGGGAAGGTCCACGGGATACAGTAAACCTGCAGAGGTGTATCGGAATGTAAATCTGGTGACACAGGAAACGCTCAAATCATAGACAGTAGGAAGACTCAGTCTTCCTATACTTAAGTCGGCATTGTGTCTCTTATTTTTATTTCCGATGAAATTTCTGTGTTTCATCATGAATGGGAAGGTCCAAGGGATATAGTAAACCTGCAGAGGTGCATCGGAAAGTAAAACTGATGACACAGGAAAAGCTCAAATTACAGACAGTAGTAAGACTCAGGCTTCCTGTACTTAAGTCGGAATTGTGTTTTTATATTTGATTCCGATGCAATTTGTGTGTTTCATCGCCAATGGGAAGGTCCAAGGGATACAGTAAACCTGCAGAGGTGCATCAGAATGTAAAACTGGTGACACAGGAAACGCTCAAAACATAGACAGTAGGAAGACTCAGTCTTTCTGTACTTAAGTCGGCATTGTGTCTCTTATATTTAATTCCAATGCAATTTCTGTGTTTCATCGTCAATGGGAAGGTCCAAGGGATACAGTAAACCTGCGGAGGTGCATCAGAATGTAAAACTGGTGACACAGGAAACGCTCAAATTATAGACAGTAGGAAGACTCAGTCTTCCTGTACTTAAGTCGGCATTGTGTCTCCTATATTTAATTCCGATGCAATTTCTGTGTTTCATCGTCAATGGGATTGTCCAAGGGATACAGGAAACCTGCAGAGGTGCATCGGAATGTAAAACTGATGACACAGGAAACGCTCAATACATAGACAGTAGGAAGACTCAGTCTTTCTGTACTTAAGTCGGCATTGTGTCTCTTATATTTAATTCCGATGCAATTTCTGTGTTTCATCGTCAATGGGATTGTCCAAGGGATACAGGAAACCTGCAGAGGTGCATCGGAAAGTAAAACTGGTGACACAGGAAACGCTCAAATCATAGACAGTAGGAAGAATCTGTCTTCCTATACTTAAGTCGGCATTGTGTCTCTTATATTTATTTCCGATGAAATTTCTGCGTTTCATCGTGAATGGGAAGGTCCAAGGGATATAGTAAACCTGCAGAGGTGCATCGGAAAGTAAAACTGATGACACAGGAAACGCTCAAAACATAGACAGTAGGAAGACTTTATCTTCCTGTACTTAAGTCGGCATTGTGTCTCTTATATTTAATTCCGATTCAATTTCTGTGTTTCATCGTCAGTGTGAAGGTCCAAGGGATACAGTAAACCTGTAGAGGTGCATCGGGATGTAAAACTGGTGACACAGGAAACGCTCAAATTACAGACAGTAGTAAGACTCAGGCTTCCTGTACTTAAGTCGGAATTGTGTTCTTATATTTAATTCCGATGCAATTTGTGTGTTTCATCGCCAATGGGAAGGTCCAAGGGATACAGTAAACCTGCAGAGGTGCATCGGAATGTAAAACTGGTGACACAGGAAACGCTCAAAACATTGACTGTAAGAAGACGGTTTTCTTGTACTTAAGTCGGCATTGTGTCTCTTATATTTAATTCCGATGCACATTCTGTGTTTCAATGTCACTGTGAAGGTCCAAGGGATACAGAAAACCTGTAGAGGTGCATCGGAATGTAAAACTGGTGATACAGGAAACGCTCAAATTATAGACAGTAGGAAGACTCAGTCTTCCTGTACTTAAGTCGGCATTGTGTCTCTTATATTTAATTCCGATGCAATTTCTGTGTTTCATCGTCAATGGGAAGGTCCAAGGAATACAGTAAACCTGCAGAGGTGCATCGGAGGGTAAAACTGGTGACACAGGAAACGCTCAAAACATAGACAGTAGGAAGACTTAGTCTTCCTGTACTTAAGTCGGCATTGTGTCACTTAAATTTAATTCCGATGCAAATTCTGTTTTTCATCGTCAATGGGAAGGTCCAAGGGATTCAGTAAACCTGCAGAGGTGCATCGGAATGTAAAACTGATGACACAGGAAACGCTCAATACATAGACAGTAGGAAGACTCAGTCTTTCTGTACTTAAGTCGGCATTGTGTCTCTTATATTTAAATCCAATGCAATATCTGTGCTTCATCGCCAATGGGAAGGTCCAAGGGATACAGTAAACCTGCGGAGGTGCATCTGAATGTAAAACTGGTGACACAGGAAACGCTCAAAACATAGACAGTAGGAAGACTCAGTCTTCCTGTACTTAAGTCGGCATTGTGTCTCTTATATTTAATTCCGATGCAATTTCTGTGTTTCATCGTCAATGGGAAGGTCCAATGGATACAGTAAACCTGCAGAGGTGCATCAGAATGTAAAACTGGTGACACAGGAAACGCTCAAAACATAGACAGTAGGAAGACTCAGTCTTTCTGTACATAAGTCGGCATTGTGTCTCTTATATTTAATCCGATGCGATTTCTGTCTTTCATCGTCAATGGGAAGGTCCAAGGGATACAATAAACAGGCAGAGGTGCAACGGAATGTAAAACTGGTGACACAGGAAACGCTCAAAACATTGACCGTACGAAGACTGTTTTCTTGTACTTAAGTCGGCATTGTGTCTCTTATATTTAATTTCGATGCAATTTCTGTGTTTCATCGTCAATGGGATGGTCCAAGGGATACAGGAAACCTGCAGATGTGCATCGGAATGTAAAACGGGTGACACAGGAAACGCTCAAATCTTAGACTGTAGGAAGACTCAGTCTTCCCGTACTTAGGTCGGCATTGTGTGTCTTATATTTAATTCCGATGCAATTTATGTGTTTCATCGTCAATGGGAAGGTCCACGGGATACAGTAAACCTGCAGAGGTGCATCGGAATGTAAATCTGGTGACACAGGAAACGCTCAAATCATAGACAGTAGGAAGACTCAGTCTTCCTATACTTAAGTCGGCATTGTGTCTCTTATTTTTATTTCCGATGAAATTTCTGTGTTTCATCATGAATGGGAAGGTCCAAGGGATATAGTAAACCTGCAGAGGTGCATCGGAAAGTAAAACTGATGACACAGGAAACGCTCAAAACATAGACAGTAGGAAGACTTTATCTTCCTGTACTTAAGTCGGCATTGTGTCTCTTATATTTAATTCCGATTCAATTTCTGTGTTTCATCGTCAGTGTGAAGGTCCAAGGGATACAGTAAACCTGTAGAGGTGCATCGGGATGTAAAACTGGTGACACAGGAAACGCTCAAATTACAGACAGTAGTAAGACTCAGGCTTCCTGTACTTAATGCGGAATTGTGTTCTTATATTTAATTCCGATGCAATTTCTGTGTTTCATCGTCAATGGGAAGGTCCAAGGGATACAGTAAACCTGCAGAGGTGCATCGAAATGTAAAACTGATGACATAGGAAACGCTCAAAACATAGACAGTAGGAATACTCAGTCTTCCTGTACTTAGGTCGGCATTGTGTGTCTTATATTTAATTCCGATGCAATTTCTGTGTTTCATCGTCAATGGGAAGGTCCACGGGATACAGTAAACCTGCAGAGGTGTATCGGAATGTAAATCTGGTGACACAGGAAACGCTCAAATCATAGACAGTAGGAAGACTCAGTCTTCCTATACTTAAGTCGGCATTGTGTCTCTTATTTTTATTTCCGATGAAATTTCTGTGTTTCATCATGAATGGGAAGGTCCAAGGGATATAGTAAACCTGCAGAGGTGCATCGGAAAGTAAAACTGATGACACAGGAAAAGCTCAAATTACAGACAGTAGTAAGACTCAGGCTTCCTGTACTTAAGTCGGAATTGTGTTTTTATATTTGATTCCGATGCAATTTGTGTGTTTCATCGCCAATGGGAAGGTCCAAGGGATACAGTAAACCTGCAGAGGTGCATCGGAATGTAAAACTGGTGACACAGGAAACGCTCAAAACATAGACAGTAGGAAGACTCAGTCTTTCTGTACTTAAGTCGGCATTGTGTCTCTTATATTTAATTCCAATGCAATTTCTGTGTTTCATCGTCAATGGGAAGGTCCAAGGGATACAGTAAACCTGCGGAGGTGCATCAGAATGTAAAACTGGTGACACAGGAAACGCTCAAATTATAGACAGTAGGAAGACTCAGTCTTCCTGTACTTAAGTCGGCATTGTGTCTCCTATATTTAATTCCGATGCAATTTCTGTGTTTCATCGTCAATGGGATTGTCCAAGGGATACAGGAAACCTGCAGAGGTGCATCGGAATGTAAAACTGATGACACAGGAAACGCTCAATACATAGACAGTAGGAAGACTCAGTCTTTCTGTACTTAAGTCGGCATTGTGTCTCTTATATTTAATTCCGATGCAATTTCTGTGTTTCATCGTCAATGGGATTGTCCAAGGGATACAGGAAACCTGCAGAGGTGCATCGGAAAGTAAAACTGGTGACACAGGAAACGCTCAAATCATAGACAGTAGGAAGAATCTGTCTTCCTATACTTAAGTCGGCATTGTGTCTCTTATATTTATTTCCGATGAAATTTCTGCGTTTCATCGTGAATGGGAAGGTCCAAGGGATATAGTAAACCTGCAGAGGTGCATCGGAAAGTAAAACTGATGACACAGGAAACGCTCAAAACATAGACAGTAGGAAGACTTTATCTTCCTGTACTTAAGTCGGCATTGTGTCTCTTATATTTAATTCCGATTCAATTTCTGTGTTTCATCGTCAGTGTGAAGGTCCAAGGGATACAGTAAACCTGTAGAGGTGCATCGGGATGTAAAACTGGTGACACAGGAAACGCTCAAATTACAGACAGTAGTAAGACTCAGGCTTCCTGTACTTAAGTCGGAATTGTGTTCTTATATTTAATTCCGATGCAATTTGTGTGTTTCATCGCCAATGGGAAGGTCCAAGGGATACAGTAAACCTGCAGAGGTGCATCGGAATGTAAAACTGGTGACACAGGAAACGCTCAAAACATTGACTGTAAGAAGACGGTTTTCTTGTACTTAAGTCGGCATTGTGTCTCTTATATTTAATTCCGATGCACATTCTGTGTTTCAATGTCACTGTGAAGGTCCAAGGGATACAGAAAACCTGTAGAGGTGCATCGGAATGTAAAACTGGTGATACAGGAAACGCTCAAATTATAGACAGTAGGAAGACTCAGTCTTCCTGTACTTAAGTCGGCATTGTGTCTCTTATATTTAATTCCGATGCAATTTCTGTGTTTCATCGTCAATGGGAAGGTCCAAGGAATACAGTAAACCTGCAGAGGTGCATCGGAGGGTAAAACTGGTGACACAGGAAACGCTCAAAACATAGACAGTAGGAAGACTTAGTCTTCCTGTACTTAAGTCGGCATTGTGTCACTTAAATTTAATTCCGATGCAAATTCTGTTTTTCATCGTCAATGGGAAGGTCCAAGGGATTCAGTAAACCTGCAGAGGTGCATCGGAATGTAAAACTGATGACACAGGAAACGCTCAATACATAGACAGTAGGAAGACTCAGTCTTTCTGTACTTAAGTCGGCATTGTGTCTCTTATATTTAAATCCAATGCAATATCTGTGCTTCATCGCCAATGGGAAGGTCCAAGGGATACAGTAAACCTGCGGAGGTGCATCTGAATGTAAAACTGGTGACACAGGAAACGCTCAAAACATAGACAGTAGGAAGACTCAGTCTTCCTGTACTTAAGTCGGCATTGTGTCTCTTATATTTAATTCCGATGCAATTTCTGTGTTTCATCGTCAATGGGAAGGTCCAATGGATACAGTAAACCTGCAGAGGTGCATCAGAATGTAAAACTGGTGACACAGGAAACGCTCAAAACATAGACAGTAGGAAGACTCAGTCTTTCTGTACATAAGTCGGCATTGTGTCTCTTATATTTAATCCGATGCGATTTCTGTCTTTCATCGTCAATGGGAAGGTCCAAGGGATACAATAAACAGGCAGAGGTGCAACGGAATGTAAAACTGGTGACACAGGAAACGCTCAAAACATTGACCGTACGAAGACTGTTTTCTTGTACTTAAGTCGGCATTGTGTCTCTTATATTTAATTTCGATGCAATTTCTGTGTTTCATCGTCAATGGGATGGTCCAAGGGATACAGGAAACCTGCAGATGTGCATCGGAATGTAAAACGGGTGACACAGGAAACGCTCAAATCTTAGACTGTAGGAAGACTCAGTCTTCCTGTACTTAGGTCGGCATTGTGTGTCTTATATTTAATTCCGATGCAATTTATGTGTTTCATCGTCAATGGGAAGGTCCACGGGATACAGTAAACCTGCAGAGGTGCATCGGAATGTAAATCTGGTGACACAGGAAACGCTCAAATCATAGACAGTAGGAAGACTCAGTCTTCCTATACTTAAGTCGGCATTGTGTCTCTTATTTTTATTTCCGATGAAATTTCTGTGTTTCATCATGAATGGGAAGGTCCAAGGGATATAGTAAACCTGCAGAGGTGCATCGGAAAGTAAAACTGATGACACAGGAAACGCTCAAAACATAGACAGTAGGAAGACTTTATCTTCCTGTACTTAAGTCGGCATTGTGTCTCTTATATTTAATTCCGATTCAATTTCTGTGTTTCATCGTCAGTGTGAAGGTCCAAGGGATACAGTAAACCTGTAGAGGTGCATCGGGATGTAAAACTGGTGACACAGGAAACGCTCAAATTACAGACAGTAGTAAGACTCAGGCTTCCTGTACTTAATGCGGAATTGTGTCCTTATATTTAATTCCGATGCAATTTCTGTGTTTCATCGTCAATGGGAAGGTCCAAGGGATACAGTAAACCTGCAGAGGTGCATCGAAATGTAAAACTGATGACATAGGAAACGCTCAAAACATAGACAGTAGGAATACTCAGTCTTTCTGTACTTAAGTCGGCATTGTGTCTCTTATATTTAATTCCAATGCAATTTCTGTGTTTCATCGTCAATGGGAAGGTCCAAGGGATACAGTAAACCTGCAGAGGTGCATCAGAATGTAAAACTGGTGACACAGGAAACGCTGAAATTATAGACAGTAGGAAGACTCAGTCTTCCTGTACTTAAGTCGGCATTGTGTCTCTTATATTTAATTCCGATGCAATTTCTGTGTTTCATCGTCAATGGGATTGTCCAAGGGATACAGGAAACCTGCAGAGGTGCATCGGAATGTAAAACTGGTGACACAGGAAACGCTCAAATCATAGACAGTAGGAAGACTCAGTCTTCCTGTACTTAAGTCGGCATTGTGTCTCTTATATTTAATTCCGATGCAATTTCTGTGTTTCATCGTCAATGGGAAGGTCCACGGGATACAGTAAACCTGCAGAGATGCATCGATATTTAAATCTGGTGACACAGGAAACGCTCAAATCATAGACAGTAGGAAGAATCAGACTTCCTATACTTATGTCGGCATTCTGTCTCTTATATTTATTTCCGATGAAATTTCTGCGTTTCATCGTGAATGGGAAGGTCCAAGGGATATAGTAAACCTGCAGAGGTGCATCGGAAAGTAAAACTGATGACACAGGAAACACTCAAAACATAGACAGTAGGAAGACTTAGTCTTGCTGTACTTAAGTCGGCATTGTGTCTCTTATATTTAATTCCGATGCAATTTCTGTGTTTCATCGTCACTGTGAAGGTCCAACGGATACAGTAAAACTGTACAGGTGCATCGGAATGTAAAACTGGTGACACAGGAAACGCTCAAATTATAGACAGTAGGCAGACTCAGTCTTCCTGTACTTAAGTCGGCATTGTGTCTCTTATATTTAAATTCGATGAAATTTGTGTGTTTCATCGCCAATGGGAAGGTCCAAGGGATACAGTAAACCTGCAGAGGTGCATCGGAATGTAAAACTGGTGACACAGGAAACGCTCAAAACATTGACTGTAAGAAGACGGTTTTCTTGTACTTATGTCGGCATTGTGTCTCTTATATTTAATTCCGACGCACATTCTGTGTTTCATTGTCACTGTGAAGGTCCAAGGGATACAGAAAACCTGTAGAGGTGCATCGGAATGTAAAACTGGTGATACAGGAAACGCTCAAATTATAGACAGTAGGAAGACTCAGTCTTCCTGTACTTAAGTCGGCATTGTGTCTCTTATGTTTAATTCCGATGCAATTTCTGTGTTTCATCGTCAATGGGAAGGTCCACGGAATACAGTAAACCTGCAGAGGTGCATCGGAATGTAAAACTGGTGACACAGGAAACGCTCAAAACATAGACAGTAGGAAGACTCAGTCTTCCTGTACTTAAGTCGGCATTGTGTCTCTTATATTTAATTCCGATGCAATTTCTGTGTTTCATCGTCAATGGGAAGGTCCAATGGATACAGTAAACCTGCAGAGGTGCATCAGAATGTAAAACTGGTGACACAGGAAACGCTCAAAACATAGACAGTAGGAAGACTCAGTCTTTCTGTACATAAGTCGGCATTGTGTCTCTTATATTTAATCCGATGCGATTTCTGTCTTTCATCGTCAATGGGAAGGTCCAAGGGATACAATAAACAGGCAGAGGTGCAACGGAATGTAAAACTGGTGACACAGGAAACGCTCAAAACATTGACCGTACGAAGACTGTTTTCTTGTACTTAAGTGGGCATTGTGTCTCTTATATTTAATTTCGATGCAATTTCTGTGTTTCATCGTCAATGGGATGGTCCAAGGGATACAGGAAACCTGCAGAGGTGCATCGGAATGTAAAACTGGTGACACAGGAAACGCTCAAATCATAGACAGTAGGAAGACTCAGTCTTCCTGTACTTAGGTCGGCATTGTGTGTCTTATATTTAATTCCGATGCAATTTCTGTGTTTCATCGTCAATGGGAAGGTTCACGGGATACAGTAAACCTGCAGAGGTGCATCGGAATGTAAATCTGGTGACACAGGAAACGCTCAAATCATAGACAGTAGGAAGACTCAGTCTTCCTATACTTAAGTCGGCATTGTGTCTCTTATTTTTATTTCCGATGAAATTTCTGTGTTTCATCGTGAATGGGAAGGTCCAAGGGATATAGTAAACCTGCAGAGGTGCATCGGAAAGTAAAACTGATGACACAGGAAACGCTCAAAACATAGACAGTAGGAAGACTTTATCTTCCTGTACTTAAGTCGGCATTGTGTCTCTTATATTTAATTCCGATTCAATTTCTGTGTTTCATCGTCAGTGTGAAGGTCCAAGGGATACAGTAAACCTGTAGAGGTGCATCGGGATGTAAATCTGGTGACACAGGAAACGCTCAAATTACAGACAGTAGTAAGACTCAGGCTTCCTGTACTTAAGTCGGAATTGTGTCTGTTATATTTAATTCCGATGCAATTTCTGTGTTTCATCGTCAATGGGAAGGTCCAAGGGATACAGTAAACCTGCAGAGGTGCATCGGAATGTAAAACTGGTGACACAGGAAACGCTCAAAACATAGACAGTAGGAAGACTTAGTCTTCCTGTACTTAAGTCCGCATTGTGTCTCTTAAATTTAATTCCGATGCAATTTCTGTGTTTCATCGTCAATGGGAAGGTCCATGGGATACAGTAAACCTGCAGAGGTGCATCGGAATGTAAAACTGGTGACACAGGAAACGCTCAAAACATTGACTGTAAGAAGACTGTTTTCTTGTACTTAAGTCGGCATTGTGTCTCTTATATTTAATTCCGATGCACATTCTGTGTTTCATTGTCACTGTGAAGGTCCAAGGGATACAGAAAACCTGTAGAAGTGCATCGGAATGTAAAACTGGTGATACAGGAAACGCTCAAATTATAGACAGTAGGAAGACTCAGTCCTCCTGTACTTAAGTCGGCATTGTGTCTCTTATATTTAATTCCGATGCAATATCTGTGTTTTATCGACAATGGGAAGGTCCAAGGGATACAGTAAACCTGCAGAGGTGCATCGGAGTGTAAAACTGGTGACACAGGAAACGCTCAAAACATTGACTGTAAGAAGACGGTTTTCTTGTACTTAAGTCGGCATTGTGTGTCTTATATTTAATTCCGATGCACATTCTGTGTTTCATTGTCACTGTGAAGGTCCAAGGGATACAGAAAACCTTTAGAGGTGCATCGGAATGTAGAACTGGTGATACAGGAAACGCTCAAAACATAGACAGTAGGAAGACTCAGTCTTTCTGTACTTAAGTCGGCATTGTGTCTCTTATATTTAATTCCAATGCAATATCTGTGCTTCATCGTCAATGGGAAGGTCCAAGGGATACAGTAAACCTGCGGAGGTGCATCAGAATGTAAAACTGGTGACACAGGAAACGCTTAAAACATAGACAGTAGGAAGACTCAGTCTTCCTGTACTTAAGTCGGCATTGTGTCTCTTATATTTAATTCCGACGCAATGTGTTTCATCGACAATGGGAAGGTCCAATGGATACAGTAAACCTGCAGAGGTCCATCAGAATGTAAAACTGGTGACACAGGAAACGCTCAAAACATAGACAGTAGGAAGACTCAGTCTTTCTGTACATAAGTCGGCATTGTGTCTCTTATATTTAATTCCGATGCAATTTCTGTCTTTCATCGTCAATGGGAAGGTCCAAGGGATACAATAAACAGGCAGAGGTGCATCGGAATGTAAAACTGGTGTCACAGGAAACGCTCAAAACATTGACCGTACGAAGACTGTTTTCTTGTACTTAAGTGGGCATTGTGTGTCTTATATTTAATTTCGATGCAATTTCTGTGTTTCATCGTCAATGGGATGGTCCAAGGGATACAGGAAACCTGCAGAGGTGCATCGGAATGTAAAACTGGTGACACAGGAAACGCTCAAATCACAGTAGGAAGACTCAGTCTGCCTGTACTTAGGTCGGCATTGTGTGTCTTATATTTAATTCCGATGCAATTTCTGTGTTTCATCGTCAATGGGAAGGTCCACGGGATACAGTAAACCTGCAGAGGTGCATCGGAATGTAAAACTGGTGACACAGGAAACGCTCAAATCACAGTAGGAAGACTCAGTCTTCCTGTACTTAGGTCGGCATTGTGTGTCTTATATTTAATTCCGATGCAATTTCTGTGTTTCATCGTCAATGGGATGGTCCAAGGGATATAGTAAACCTGCAGAGGTGCATCGGAAAGTAAAACTGATGACACAGGAAACGCTCAAAACATAGACAGTAGGAAGACTTAATCTTCCTGTACTTAAGTCGGCATTGTGTCTCTTATATTTAATTCCGATTCAATTTCTGTGTTTCATCGTCAGTGTGAAGGTCCAAGGGATACAGTAAACCTGTAGAGGTGCATCGGGATGTAAAACTGGTGACACAGGAAACGCTCAAATTACAGACAGTAGTAAGACTCAGGCTTCCTGTACTTAAGTCGGCATTGTGTCTCTTATATTTAATTCCGATGCAATTTCTGTGTTTCATCGTCAATGGGAATGTCCAAGGGATACAGTAAACCTGCAGAGGTGCATCGGAATGTAAAACTGGGGACACAGGAAACGCTCAAAACATAGACAGTAGGAAGACTCAGTCTTGCTGTACTTAAGTCGGCATTGTGTCTCTTATATTTAATTCCGATGAAATTTCAGTGTTTCATCGTGAATGGGAAGGTCCAAGGGATATAGTAAACCAGAAGAGGTGCATCGGAATGTAAAACTGATGACACAGGAAACGCTCAAAACATAGACAGTAGGAAAACTTAGTCTTCCTGTACTTAAGTCGGCATTGTGTCTCTTAAATTTAATTCCGAGCAATTTCTGTGTTTCATCGTCAATGGAAAGGTCCAAGGGATACAGTAAACCTGCAGAGGTGCATCGGAATGTAAAACTGGTGACACAGGAAACGCTCAAAATATTGACTGTAAGAAGACTGTTTTCTTGTACTTAAGTCGGCATTGTGTCTCTTATATTTAATTCCGATGCACATTCTGTGTTTCATTGTCACTGTGAAGGTCCAAGGGATACAGAAAACCTGTAGAGGTGCATCGGAATGTAAAACTGGTGATGCAGGAAACGCTCAAATTATAGACAGTAGGAAGACTCAGTCCTCCTGTACTTAAGTCGGCATTGTGTCTCTTATATTTAATTCCGATGCAATTTCTGTGTTTTATCGTCAATGGGAAGGTCCAAGGGATACAGTAAACCTGCAGAGGTGCATCGGAGTGTAAAACTGGTGACACAGGAAACGCTCAAAACATAGACAGTAGGAAGACTTAGTCTTCCTGTACTTAAGTCGGCATTGTGTCACTTAAATGTTATTCCGATGCAATTTCTGTTTTTCATCGTCAATGGGAAGTTCCAAGGGATACAGTAAACCTGCAGAGGTGCATCGGAATGTAAAACTCATGACACAGGAAACGCTCAAAACATAGACAGTAGGAAGACTCAGTCTTTCTGTACTTAAGTCGGCATTGTGTTTCTTATATTTAATTCCAATGCAATTTCTGTGTTTCATCGTCAATGGGAAGGTCCAAGGGATACAGTAAACCTGCAGAGGTGCATCAGAATGTAAAACTGGTGACACAGGAAACGCTCAAATTATAGACAGTAGGAAGACTCAGTCTTCCTGTACTTAAGTCGGCATTGTGTCTCTTATATTTAATTCCGATGCAATTTCTGTGTTTCATCGTCAATGGGAAGGTCCAAGGGATACAGTAAACCTGCAGAGGTGCATCGGAATGTAAAACTGATGACACAGGAAACGCTCAAATCATAGACAGTAGGAAGACTCAGTCTTTCTGTACTTAAGTCGGCATTGTGTCTCTTATATTTAATTCCAATGCAATTTCTGTGTTTCATCGTCAATGGGAAGGTCCAAGGGATACAGTAAACATGCAGAGGTGCATCAGAATGTAAAACTGGTGACACAGGAAACGCTCAAATTATAGACAGTAGCAAGACTCAGTCTTCCTGTACTTAGGTAGGCATTGTGTGTCTTATATTTAATTCCGGTGCAATTTCTGTGTTTCATCGTCAATGGGATGGTCAAAGGGATACAGGAAACCTGCAGAGGTGCATCAGAATGTAAAACTGGTGACACAGGAAACGCTCAAATCATAGACAGTAGGAAGACTCAGTCTTCCTGTACTTAGGTCGGCATTGTGTGTCTTATATTTAATTCCGATGCAATTTCTGTGTTTCATCGTCAATGGGAAGGTTCACGGGATACAGTAAACCTGCAGAGGTGCATCGGAATGTAAATCTGGTGACACAGGAAACGCTCAAATCATAGACAGTAGGAAGACTCAGTCTTCCTATACTTAAGTCGGCATTGTGTCTCTTATTTTTATTTCCGATGAAATTTCTGTGTTTCATCGTGAATGGGAAGGTCCAAGGGATATAGTAAACCTGCAGAGGTGCATCGGAAAGTAAAACTGATGACACAGGAAACGCTCAAAACATAGACAGTAGGAAGACTTTATCTTCCTGTACTTAAGTCGGCATTGTGTCTCTTATATTTAATTCCGATTCAATTTCTGTGTTTCATCGTCAGTGTGAAGGTCCAAGGGATACAGTAAACCTGTAGAGGTGCATCGGGATGTAAATCTGGTGACACAGGAAACGCTCAAATTACAGACAGTAGTAAGACTCAGGCTTCCTGTACTTAAGTCGGAATTGTGTCTGTTATATTTAATTCCGATGCAATTTCTGTGTTTCATCGTCAATGGGAAGGTCCAAAGGATACAGTAAACCTGCAGAGGTGCATCGGAATGTAAAACTGGTGACACAGGAAACGCTCAAAACATAGACAGTAGGAAGACTTAGTCTTCCTGTACTTAAGTCCGCATTGTGTCTCTTAAATTTAATTCCGATGCAATTTCTGTGTTTCATCGTCAATGGGAAGGTCCAAGGGATACAGTAAACCTGCAGAGGTGCATCGGAATGTAAAACTGGTGACACAGGAAACGCTCAAAACATTGACTGTAAGAAGACTGTTTTCTTGTACTTAAGTCGGCATTGTGTCTCTTATATTTAATTCCGATGCACATTCTGTGTTTCATTGTCACTGTGAAGGTCCAAGGGATACAGAAAACCTGTAGAAGTGCATCGGAATGTAAAACTGGTGATACAGGAAACGCTCAAATTATAGACAGTAGGAAGACTCAGTCCTCCTGTACTTAAGTCGGCATTGTGTCTCTTATATTTAATTCCGATGCAATATCTGTGTTTTATCGACAATGGGAAGGTCCAAGGGATACAGTAAACCTGCAGAGGTGCATCGGAGTGTAAAACTGGTGACACAGGAAACGCTCAAAACATTGACTGTAAGAAGACGGTTTTCTTGTACTTAAGTCGGCATTGTGTGTCTTATATTTAATTCCGATGCACATTCTGTGTTTCATTGTCACTGTGAAGGTCCAAGGGATACAGAAAACCTTTAGAGGTGCATCGGAATGTAAAACTGGTGATACAGGAAACGCTCAAAACATAGACAGTAGGAAGACTCAGTCTTTCTGTACTTAAGTCGGCATTGTGTCTCTTATATTTAATTCCAATGCAATATCTGTGCTTCATCGTCAATGGGATGGTCCAAGGGATACAGGAAACCAGCAGAGGTGCATCGGAATGTAAAACTGGTGACACAGGAAACGCTCAAATCATAGACAGTAGGAAGACTCAGTCTTCCTGTACTTAGGTCGGCATTGTGTGTCTTATATTTAATTCCGATGCAATTTCTGTGTTTCATCGTCAATGGGAAGGTTCACGGGATACAGTAAACCTGCAGAGGTGCATCGGAATGTAAATCTGGTGACACAGGAAACGCTCAAATCATAGACAGTAGGAAGACTCAGTCTTCCTATACTTAAGTCGGCATTGTGTCTCTTATTTTTATTTCCGATGAAATTTCTGTGTTTCATCGTGAATGGGAAGGTCCAAGGGATATAGTAAACCTGCAGAGGTGCATCGGAAAGTAAAACTGATGACACAGGAAACGCTCAAAACATAGACAGTAGGAAGACTTTATCTTCCTGTACTTAAGTCGGCATTGTGTCTCTTATATTTAATTCCGATTCAATTTCTGTGTTTCATCGTCAGTGTGAAGGTCCAAGGGATACAGTAAACCTGTAGAGGTGCATCGGGATGTAAATCTGGTGACACAGGAAACGCTCAAATTACAGACAGTAGTAAGACTCAGGCTTCCTGTACTTAAGTCGGAATTGTGTCTGTTATATTTAATTCCGATGCAATTTCTGTGTTTCATCGTCAATGGGAAGGTCCAAGGGATACAGTAAACCTGCAGAGGTGCATCGGAATGTAAAACTGGTGACACAGGAAACGCTCAAAACATAGACAGTAGGAAGACTTAGTCTTCCTGTACTTAAGTCCGCATTGTGTCTCTTAAATTTAATTCCGATGCAATTTCTGTGTTTCATCGTCAATGGGAAGGTCCAAGGGATACAGTAAACCTGCAGAGGTGCATCGGAATGTAAAACTGGTGACACAGGAAACGCTCAAAACATTGACTGTAAGAAGTCTGTTTTCTTGTACTTAAGTCGGCATTGTGTCTCTTATATTTAATTCCGATGCACATTCTGTGTTTCATTGTCACTGTGAAGGTCCAAGGGATACAGAAAACCTGTAGAAGTGCATCGGAATGTAAAACTGGTGATACAGGAAACGCTCAAATTATAGACAGTAGGAAGACTCAGTCCTCCTGTACTTAAGTCGGCATTGTGTCTCTTATATTTAATTCCGATGCAATATCTGTGTTTTATCGACAATGGGAAGGTCTAAGGGATACAGTAAACCTGCAGAGGTGCATCGGAGTGTAAAATTGGTGACACAGGAAACGCTCAAAACATTGACTGTAAGAAGACGGTTTTCTTGTACTTAAGTCGGCATTGTGTGTCTTATATTTAATTCCGATGCACATTCTGTGTTTCATTGTCACTGTGAAGGTCCAAGGGATACAGAAAACCTTTAGAGGTGCATCGGAATGTAAAACTGGTGATACAGGAAACGCTCAAAACATAGACAGTAGGAAGACTCAGTCTTTCTGTACTTAAGTCGGCATTGTGTCTCTTATATTTAATTCCAATGCAATATCTGTGCTTCATCGTCAATGGGAAGGTCCAAGGGATACAGTAAACCTGCGGAGGTGCATCAGAATGTAAAACTGGTGACACAGGAAACGCTTAAAACATAGACAGTAGGAAGACTCAGTCTTCCTGTACTTAAGTCGGCATTGTGTCTCTTATATTTAATTCCGACGCAATTTCTGTGTTTCATCGACAATGGGAAGGTCCAATGGATACAGTAAACCTGCAGAGGTCCATCAGAATGTAAAACTGGTGACACAGGAAACGCTCAAAACATAGACAGTAGGAAGACTCAGTCTTTCTGTACATAAGTCGGCATTGTGTCTCTTATATTTAATTCCGATGCAATTTCTGTCTTTCATCGTCAATGGGAAGGTCCAAGGGATACAATAAACAGGCAGAGGTGCATCGGAATGTAAAACTGGTGACACAGGAAACGCTCAAAACATTGACCGTACGAAGACTGTTTTCTTGTACTTAAGTGGGCATTGTGTGTCTTATATTTAATTTCGATGCAATTTCTGTGTTTCATCGTCAATGGGATGGTCCAAGGGATACAGGAAACCTGCAGAGGTGCATCGGAATGTAAAACTGGTGACACAGGAAACGCTCAAATCACAGTAGGAAGACTCAGTCTGCCTGTACTTAGGTCGGCATTGTGTGTCTTATATTTAATTCCGATGCAATTTCTGTGTTTCATCGTCAATGGGAAGGTCCACGGGATACAGTAAACCTGCAGAGGTGCATCGGAATGTAAAACTGGTGACACAGGAAACGCTCAAATCACAGTAGGAAGACTCAGTCTTCCTGTACTTAGGTCGGCATTGTGTGTCTTATATTTAATGCCGATGCAATTTCTGTGTTTCATCGTCAATGGGATGGTCCAAGGGATATAGTAAACCTGCAGAGGTGCATCGGAATGTAAAACTGATGACACAGGAAACGCTCAAAACATAGACAGTAGGAAGACTTAATCTTCCTGTACTTAAGTCGGCATTGTGTCTCTTATATTTAATTCCGATTCAATTTCTGTGTTTCATCGTCAGTGTGAAGGTCCAAGGGATACAATAAACAGGCAGAGGTGCAACGGAATGTAAAACTGGTGACACAGGAAACGCTCAAATTACAGACAGTAGTAAGACTCAGGCTTCCTGTACTTAAGTCGGCATTGTGTCTCTTATATTTAATTCCTATGCAATTTCGGTGTTTCATCGTCAATGGGAAGGTCCAAGGGATACAGTAAACCTGCAGAGGTGCATCGGAATGTAAAACTGGTGACACAGGAAACGCTCAAAACATAGACAGTAGGAAGACTCAGTCCTCCTGTACTTAAGTCGGCATTGTGTCTCTTATATTTAATTCCGATGCAATTTCTGTGTTTTATCGTCAATGGGAAGGTCCAAGGGATACAGTAAACCTGCAGAGGTGCATCGGAGTGTAAAACTGGTGACACAGGAAACGCTCAAAACATAGACAGTAGGAAGACTTAGTCTTCCTGTACTTAAGTCGGCATTGTGTCACTTAAATGTAATTCCGATGCAATTTCTGTTTTTCATCGTCAATGGGAAGTTCCAAGGGATACAGTAAACCTGCAGAGGTGCATCGGAATGTAAAACTCATGACACAGGAAACGCTCAAAACATAGACAGTAGGAAGACTCAGTCTTTCTGTACTTAAGTCGGCATTGTGTTTCTTAAATTTAATTCCAATGCAATTTCTGTGTTTCATCGTCAATGGGAAGGTCCAAGGGATACAGTAAACCTGCAGAGGTGCATCAGAATGTAAAACTGGTGACACAGGAAACGCTCAAATTATAGACAGTAGGAAGACTCAGTCTTCCTGTACTTAAGTCGGCATTGTGTCTCTTATATTTAATTCCGATGCAATTTCTGTGTTTCATCGTCAATGGGAAGGTCCAAGGGATACAGTAAACCTGCAGAGGTGCATCGGAATGTAAAACTGATGACACAGGAAACGCTCAAATCATAGACAGTAGGAAGACTCAGTCTTTCTGTACTTAAGTCGGCATTGTGTCTCTTATATTTAATTCCAATGCAATTTCTGTGTTTCATCGTCAATGGGAAGGTCCAAGGGATACAGTAAACATGCAGAGGTGCATCAGAATGTAAAACTGGTGACATAGGAAACGCTCAAATTATAGACAGTAGCAAGACTCAGTCTTCCTGTACTTAGGTAGGCATTGTGTGTCTTATATTTAATTCCGGTGCAATTTCTGTGTTTCATCGTCAATGGGATGGTCCAAGGGATACAGGAAACCTGCAGAGGTGCATCGGAATGTAAAACTGGTGACACAGGAAACGCTCAAATCATAGACAGTAGGAAGACTCAGTCTTCCTGTACTTAGGTCGGCATTGTGTGTCTTACATTTAATTCCGATGCAATTTCTGTGTTTCATCGTCAATGGGAATGTCCACGGGATACAGTAAACCTGCAGAGGTGCATCGGAACTTAAATCTGGTGACACAGGAAACGCTCAAATCATAGACAGTAGGAAGACTCAGTCTTCCTATACTTAAGTCGGCATTGTGTCTCTTATATTTAATTCCGATTCAATTTCTGTGTTTCATCGTCAGTGTGAAGGGTCAATTAATACAGGAAACCTGTAGAGGTGCATCGGGATGTAAAACTGGTGACACAGGAAACGCTCAAATTACAGACAGTAGTAAGACTCAGGCTTCCTGTACTTAAGTCGGCATTGTGTCTCTTATATTTAATTCCGATGCAATTTCTGTGTTTCATCGTCAATGGGAAGGCCAAGGGATACAGTGAACCTGCAGAGGTGCATCGGAATGTAAAACTGGTGACACAGGAAACGCTCAAAGCATAGACAGTAGGAAGACTCAGTCTTCCAGTACTTAAGTCGGCATTGTGTCTCTAATATTTAATTCCGATGAAATTTCAGTGTTTCATCGTGAATGGGAAGGTCCAAGGGATATAGTAAACCTGCAGATGTGCATCGGAAAGTAAAACTGATGACACAGGAAACGCTCAAAATATAGACAGTAGGAAGACTTAGTCTTCCTGTACTTAAGTCGGCATTGTGTCTCTTAAATATAATTCCGATGCAATTTCTGTGTTTCATCGTCAATGGGAAGGTCCAAGGTATACAGTACACCTGCAGAGGTGCATCGGAATGTAAAACTGATGACACAGGGAACGCTCAAATCAAAGACAGTAGGAAGACTCAGTCTTTCTGTACTTAAGTCGGCATTGTGTCTCTTATATTTAATTCCAATGCAATTTCTGTGCTTCATCGTCAATGGGAAGGTCCAAGGGATACAGTAAACCTGTAGAGGTGCATCGGGATGTAAAACTGGTGACACAGGAAACGCTCAAATTACAGACAGTAGTAAGACTCAGGCTTCCTGTACTTATGTCGGCATTGTGTCTCTTATATTTAATTCCGATGCAATTTCTGTGTTTCATCGTCAATGGGAAGGTCCAAGGGATACAGTATACCTGCAGAGGTGCATCGGAATGTAAAACTGGTGACACAGGAAACGCTCAAAACATAGACAGTAGGAAGACTCAGTCTTGCTGTACTTAAGTCGGCATTGTGTCTCTTATATTTAATTCCGATGAAATTTCAGTGATTCATCGTGAATGGGAAGGTCCAAGGGATATAGTAAACCTTCAGAGGTGCATCGGAAAGTAAAACTGATGACACAGGAAACGTTCAAAACATAGACAGTAGGAAAACTTAGTCTTCCTGTACTTAAGTCGGCATTGTGTCTCTTAAATTTAATTCCGATGCAATTTCTGTGTTTCATCGTCAATGGAAAGGTCCAAGGGATACAGTAAACCTGCAGAGATGCATCAGAATGTAAAACTGGTGACACAGGAAACGCTCAAATTATAGACAGTAGGAAGACTCAGTCTTCCTGTACTTAAGTCGGCATTGTGTCTCTTATATTTAATTCCGATGCAATTTCTGTGTTTCATCGTCAATGGGAAGGTCCAAGGGATACAGTAAACCTGCAGAGGTGCATCGGAATGTAAAACTGATGACACAGGAAACGCTCAAATCATAGACAGTAGGAAGACTCAGTCTTTCTGTACTTAAGTCGGCATTGTGTCTCTTATATTTAATTCCAATGCAATTTCTGTGTTTCATCGTCAATGGGAAGGTCCAAGGGATACAGTAAACATGCAGAGGTGCATCAGAATGTAAAACTGGTGACACAGGATACGCTCAAATTATAGACAGTAGCAAGACTCAGTCTTCCTGTACTTAGGTAGGCATTGTGTGTCTTATATTTAATTCCGGTGCAATTTCTGTGTTTCATCGTCAATGGGATGGTCCAAGGGATAGAGGAAACCTGCAGAGGTGCATCAGAATGTAAAACTGGTGACACAGGAAACGCTCAAATCATAGACAGTAGGAAGACTCAGTCTTCCTGTACTTAGGTCGGCATTGTGTGTCTTATATTTAATTCCGATGCAATTTCTGTGTTTCATCGTCAATGGGAAGGTTCACGGGATACAGTAAACCTGCAGAGGTTCATCGGAATGTAAATCTGGTGACACAGGAAACGCTCAAATCATAGACAGTAGGAAGACTCAGTCTTCCTATACTTAAGTCGGCATTGTGTCTCTTATTTTTATTTCCGATGAAATTTCTGTGTTTCATCGTGAATGGGAAGGTCCAAGGGATATAGTAAACCTGCAGAGGTGCATCGGAAAGTAAAACTGATGACACAAGAAACGCTCAAAACATAGACAGTAGGAAGACTTTATCTTCCTGTACTTAAGTCGGCATTGTCTCTCTTATATTTAATTCCGATTCAATTTCTGTGTTTCATCGTCAGTGTGAAGGTCCAAGGGATACAGTAAACCTGTAGAGGTGCATCGGGATGTAAATCTGGTGACACAGGAAACGCTCAAATTACAGACAGTAGTAAGACTCAGGCTTCCTGTACTTAAGTCGGAATTGTGTCTGTTATATTTAATTCCGATGCAATTTCTGTGTTTCATCGTCAATGGGAAGGTCCAAAGGATACAGTAAACCTGCAGAGGTGCATCGGAATGTAAAACTGGTGACACAGGAAACGCTCAAAACATAGACAGTAGGAAGACTTAGTCTTCCTGTACTTAAGTCCGCATTGTGTCTCTTAAATTTAATTCCGATGCAATTTCTGTGTTTCATCGTCAATGGGAAGGTCCAAGGGATACAGTAAACCTGCAGAGGTGCATCGGAATGTAAAACTGGTGACACAGGAAACGCTCAAAACATTGACTGTAAGAAGACTGTTTTCTTGTACTTAAGTCGGCATTGTGTCTCTTATATTTAATTCCGATGCACATTCTGTGTTTCATTGTCACTGTGAAGGTCCAAGGGATACAGAAAACCTGTAGAAGTGCATCGGAATGTAAAACTGGTGATACAGGAAACGCTCAAATTATAGACAGTAGGAAGACTCAGTCCTCCTGTACTTAAGTCGGCATTGTGTCTCTTATATTTAATTCCGATGCAATATCTGTGTTTTATCGACAATGGGAAGGTCCAAGGGATACAGTAAACCTGCAGAGGTGCATCGGAGTGTAAAACTGGTGACACAGGAAACGCTCAAAACATTGACTGTAAGAAGACGGTTTTCTTGTACTTAAGTCGGCATTGTGTGTCTTATATTTAATTCCGATGCACATTCTGTGTTTCATTGTCACTGTGAAGGTCCAAGGGATACAGAAAACCTTTAGAGGTGCATCGGAATGTAAAACTGGTGATACAGGAAACGCTCAAAACATAGACAGTAGGAAGACTCAGTCTTTCTGTACTTAAGTCGGCATTGTGTCTCTTATATTTAATTCCAATGCAATATCTGTGCTTCATCGTCAATGGGATGGTCCAAGGGATACAGGAAACCTGCAGAGGTGCATCGGAATGTAAAACTGGTGACACAGGAAACGCTCAAATCATAGACAGTAGGAAGACTCAGTCTTCCTGTACTTAGGTCGGCATTGTGTGTCTTATATTTAATTCCGATGCAATTTCTGTGTTTCATCGTCAATGGGAAGGTTCACGGGATACAGTAAACCGGCAGAGGTGCATCGGAATGTAAATCTGGTGACACAGGAAACGCTCAAATCATAGACAGTAGGAAGACTCAGTCTTCCTATACTTAAGTCGGCATTGTGTCTCTTATTTTTATTTCCGATGAAATTTCTGTGTTTCATCGTGAATGGGAAGGTCCAAGGGATATAGTAAACCTGCAGAGGTGCATCGGAAAGTAAAACTGACGACACAGGAAACGCTCAAAACATAGACAGTAGGAAGACTTTATCTTCCTGTACTTAAGTCGGCATTGTGTCTCTTATATTTAATTCCGATTCAATTTCTGTGTTTCATCGTCAGTGTGAAGGTCCAAGGGATACAGTAAACCTGTAGAGGTGCATCGGGATGTAAATCTGGTGACACAGGAAACGCTCAAATTACAGACAGTAGTAAGACTCAGGCTTCCTGTACTTAAGTCGGAATTGTGTCTGTTATATTTAATTCCGATGCAATTTCTGTGTTTCATCGTCAATGGGAAGGTCCAAGGGATACAGTAAACCTGCAGAGGTGCATCGGAATGTAAAACTGGTGACACAGGAAACGCTCAAAACATAGACAGTAGGAAGACTTAGTCTTCCTGTACTTAAGTCCGCATTGTGTCTCTTAAATTTAATTCCGATGCAATTTCTGTGTTTCATCGTCAATGGGAAGGTCCAAGGGATACAGTAAACCTGCAGAGGTGCATCGGAATGTAAAACTGGTGACACAGGAAACGCTCAAAACATTGACTGTAAGAAGTCTGTTTTCTTGTACTTAAGTCGGCATTGTGTCTCTTATATTTAATTCCGATGCACATTCTGTGTTTCATTGTCACTGTGAAGGTCCAAGGGATACAGAAAACCTGTAGAAGTGCATCGGAATGTAAAACTGGTGATACAGGAAACGCTCAAATTATAGACAGTAGGAAGACTCAGTCCTCCTGTACTTAAGTCGGCATTGTGTCTCTTATATTTAATTCCGATGCAATATCTGTGTTTTATCGACAATGGGAAGGTCTAAGGGATACAGTAAACCTGCAGAGGTGCATCGGAGTGTAAAATTGGTGACACAGGAAACGCTCAAAACATTGACTGTAAGAAGACGGTTTTCTTGTACTTAAGTCGGCATTGTGTGTCTTATATTTAATTCCGATGCACATTCTGTGTTTCATTGTCACTGTGAAGGTCCAAGGGATACAGAAAACCTTTAGAGGTGCATCGGAATGTAAAACTGGTGATACAGGAAACGCTCAAAACATAGACAGTAGGAAGACTCAGTCTTTCTGTACTTAAGTCGGCATTGTGTCTCTTATATTTAATTCCAATGCAATATCTGTGCTTCATCGTCAATGGGAAGGTCCAAGGGATACAGTAAACCTGCGGAGGTGCATCAGAATGTAAAACTGGTGACACAGGAAACGCTTAAAACATAGACAGTAGGAAGACTCAGTCTTCCTGTACTTAAGTCGGCATTGTGTCTCTTATATTTAATTCCGACGCAATTTCTGTGTTTCATCGACAATGGGAAGGTCCAATGGATACAGTAAACCTGCAGAGGTCCATCAGAATGTAAAACTGGTGACACAGGAAACGCTCAAAACATAGACAGTAGGAAGACTCAGTCTTTCTGTACATAAGTCGGCATTGTGTCTCTTATATCTAATTCCGATGCAATTTCTGTCTTTCATCGTCAATGGGAAGGTCCAAGGGATACAATAAACAGGCAGAGGTGCATCGGAATGTAAAACTGGTGACACAGGAAACGCTCAAAACATTGACCGTACGAAGACTGTTTTCTTGTACTTAAGTGGGCATTGTGTGTCTTATATTTAATTTCGATGCAATTTCTGTGTTTCATCGTCAATGGGATGGTCCAAGGGATACAGGAAACCTGCAGAGGTGCATCGGAATGTAAAACTGGTGACACAGGAAACGCTCAAATCACAGTAGGAAGACTCAGTCTGCCTGTACTTAGGTCGGCATTGTGTGTCTTATATTTAATTCCGATGCAATTTCTGTGTTTCATCGTCAATGGGAAGGTCCACGGGATACAGTAAACCTGCAGAGGTGCATCGGAATGTAAAACTGGTGACACAGGAAACGCTCAAATCACAGTAGGAAGACTCAGTCTTCCTGTACTTAGGTCGGCATTGTGTGTCTTATATTTAATGCCGATGCAATTTCTGTGTTTCATCGTCAATGGGATGGTCCAAGGGATATAGTAAACCTGCAGAGGTGCATCGGAATGTAAAACTGATGACACAGGAAACGCTCAAAACATAGACAGTAGGAAGACTTAATCTTCCTGTACTTAAGTCGGCATTGTGTCTCTTATATTTAATTCCGATTCAATTTCTGTGTTTCATCGTCAGTGTGAAGGTCCAAGGGATACAATAAACAGGCAGAGGTGCAACGGAATGTAAAACTGGTGACACAGGAAACGCTCAAATTACAGACAGTAGTAAGACTCAGGCTTCCTGTACTTAAGTCGGCATTGTGTCTCTTATATTTAATTCCTATGCAATTTCGGTGTTTCATCGTCAATGGGAAGGTCCAAGGGATACAGTAAACCTGCAGAGGTGCATCGGAATGTAAAACTGGTGACACAGGAAACGCTCAAAACATAGACAGTAGGAAGACTCAGTCCTCCTGTACTTAAGTCGACATTGTGTCTCTTATATTTAATTCCGATGCAATTTCTGTGTTTTATCGTCAATGGGAAGGTCCAAGGGATACAGTAAACCTGCAGAGGTGCATCGGAGTGTAAAACTGGTGACACAGGAAACGCTCAAAACATAGACAGTAGGAAGACTTAGTCTTCCTGTACTTAAGTCGGCATTGTGTCACTTAAATTTAATTCCGATGCAATTTCTGTTTTTCATCGTCAATGGGAAGTTCCAAGGGATACAGTAAACCTGCAGAGGTGCATCGGAATGTAAAACTCATGACACAGGAAACGCTCAAAACATAGACAGTAGGAAGACTCAGTCTTTCTGTACTTAAGTCGGCATTGTGTTTCTTAAATTTAATTCCAATGCAATTTCTGTGTTTCATCGTCAATGGGAAGGTCCAAGGGATACAGTAAACCTGCAGAGGTGCATCAGAATGTAAAACTGGTGACACAGGAAACGCTCAAATTATAGACAGTAGGAAGACTCAGTCTTCCTGTACTTAAGTCGGCATTGTGTCTCTTATATTTAATTCCGATGCAATTTCTGTGTTTCATCGTCAATGGGAAGGTCCAAGGGATACAGTAAACCTGCAGAGGTGCATCGGAATGTAAAACTGATGACACAGGAAACGCTCAAATCATAGACAGTAGGAAGACTCAGTCTTTCTGTACTTAAGTCGGCATTGTGTCTCTTATATTTAATTCCAATGCAATTTCTGTGTTTCATCGTCAATGGGAAGGTCCAAGGGATACAGTAAACATGCAGAGGTGCATCAGAATGTAAAACTGGTGACACAGGAAACGCTCAAATTATAGACAGTAGCAAGACTCAGTCTTCCTGTACTTAGGTAGGCATTGTGTGTCTTATATTTAATTCCGGTGCAATTTCTGTGTTTCATCGTCAATGGGATGGTCCAAGGGATACAGGAAACCTGCAGAGGTGCATCGGAATGTAAAACTGGTGACACAGGAAACGCTCAAATCATAGACAGTAGGAAGACTCAGTCTTCCTGTACTTAGGTCGGCATTGTGTGTCTTATATTTAATTCCGATGCAATTTCTGTGTTTCATCGTCAATGCGAAGGTCCACGGGATACAGTAAACCTGCAGAGGTGCATCGGAACTTAAATCTGGTGACACAGGAAACGCTGAAATCATAGACAGTAGGAAGACTCAGTCTTCCTATACTTAAGTCGGCATTGTGTCTCTTATATTTATTTCCGATGAAATTTCTGTGTTTCATCGTGAATGGGAAGGTCCAAGGGATATAGTAAACCTGCAGGGGTGCATCGGAAAGTAAAACTGATGACACAGGAAACGCTCAAAACATAGACAGTAAGAAGACTTAGTCTTCCTGTACTTAAATCGGCATTGTGTCTCTTATATTTAATTCCGATTCAATTTCTGTGTTTCATCGTCAGTGTGAAGGGTCAATTAATACAGGAAACCTGTAGAGGTGCATCGGGATGTAAAACTGGTGACACAGGAAACGCTCAAATTACAGACAGTAGTAAGACTCAGGCTTCCTGTACTTAAGTCGGCATTGTGTCTCTTATATTTAATTCCGATGCAATTTCTGTGTTTCATCGTCAATGGGAAGGCCAAGGGATACAGTGAACCTGCAGAGGTGCATCGGAATGTAAAACTGGTGACACAGGAAACGCTCAAAGCATAGACAGTAGGAAGACTCAGTCTTCCAGTACTTAAGTCGGCATTGTGTCTCTAATATTTAATTCCGATGAAATTTCAGTGTTTCATCGTGAATGGGAAGGTCCAAGGGATATAGTAAACCTGCAGATGTGCATCGGAAAGTAAAACTGATGACACAGGAAACGCTCAAAATATAGACAGTAGGAAGACTTAGTCTTCCTGTACTTAAGTCGGCATTGTGTCTCTTAAATATAATTCCGATGCAATTTCTGTGTTTCATCGTCAATGGGAAGGTCCAAGGTATACAGTACACCTGCAGAGGTGCATCGGAATGTAAAACTGATGACACAGGGAACGCTCAAATCAAAGACAGTAGGAAGACTCAGTCTTTCTGTACTTAAGTCGGCATTGTGTCTCTTATATTTAATTCCAATGCAATTTCTGTGCTTCATCGTCAATGGGAAGGTCCAAGGGATACAGTAAACCTGTAGAGGTGCATCGGGATGTAAAACTGGTGACACAGGAAACGCTCAAATTACAGACAGTAGTAAGACTCAGGCTTCCTGTACTTAAGTCGGCATTGTGTCTCTTATATTTAATTCCGATGCAATTTCTGTGTTTCATCGTCAATGGGAAGGTCCAAGGGATACAGTATACCTGCAGAGGTGCATCGGATTGTAAAACTGGTGACACAGGAAACGCTCAAAACATAGACAGTAGGAAGACTCAGTCTTGCTGTACTTAAGTCGGCATTGTGTCTCTTATATTTAATTCCGATGAAATTTCAGTGATTCATCGTGAATGGGAAGGTCCAAGGGATATAGTAAACCTTCAGAGGTGCATCGGAAAGTAAAACTGATGACACAGGAAACGTTCAAAACATAGACAGTAGGAAAACTTAGTCTTCCTGTACTTAAGTCGGCATTGTGTCTCTTAAATTTAATTCCGATGCAATTTCTGTGTTTCATCGTCAATGGAAAGGTCCAAGGGATACAGTAAACCTGCAGAGATGCATCGGAATGTATAACTGGTGACACAGGAAACGCTCAAAGCATAGACAGTAGGAAGACTCAGTCTTCCTGTACTTAAGTCGGCATTGTGTCTCTTATATTTAATTCCGATGCAATTTCTGTGTTTCATCGTAATGGGATGGTCCAAGGGATACAGTAAACCTGCAGAGGTGCATCGAAATGTAAAACTAGTGACACAGGAAACGTTAAGAACATAGACAGTAGGAAGACTTAGTCTTCCTGTACTTAAGTCGGCATTGTGTCTCTTTTATTTAATTCCGATACAATTTCTATGTTTCATCGTCTCTGTGAAGGTCCAAGGGATACAGTAAACCTGCAGAGGTGCATCGGAATGTAAAACTAGTGACACTGGAAACGCTCAAACATAGACAGTAGGAAGACTCAGTCTTCCTGTACTTAAGTCGGCATTGTGTCTCTTATATTTAATTCCGATGCAATTTCTGTGTTTCATCGTAATGGGATGGTCCAAGGGATACAGTAAACCTGCAGAGATGCATCGGAATGTATAACTGGTGATACAGGAAACGCTCAAAGCATAGACAGTAGGAAGACTCAGTCTTCCAGTACTTAAGTCGGCATTGTGTCTCTTATATTTAATTCCGATGCAATTTCTGTGTTTCATCGTCAATGGGAAGGTCCAAGGGATACAGTATACCTGCAGAGGTGCATCGGAATGTAAAACTGGTGACACAGGAAACGCTCAAAACATAGACAGTAGGAAGACTCAGTCTTGCTGTACTTAAGTCGGCATTGTGTCTCTTATATTTAATTCCGATGAAATTTCAGTGATTCATCGTGAATGGGAAGGTCCAAGGGATATAGTAAACCTTCAGAGGTGCATCGGAAAGTAAAACTGATGACACAGGAAACGCTCAAAACATAGACAGTAGGAAGACTCAGTCTTGCTGTACTTAAGTCGGCATTGTGTCTCTTAAATTTAATTCCGATGCAATTTCTGTGTTTCATCGTCAATGGGAAGGTCCAAGGTATACAGTACACCTGCAGAGGTGCATCGGAATGTAAAACTGATGACACAGGGAACGCTCAAATCATAGACAGTAGGAAGACTCAGTCTTTCTGTACTTAAGTCGGCATTGTGTCTCTTATATTTAATTCCAATGCAATTTCTGTGCTTCATCGTCAATGGGAAGGTCCAAGGGATACAGTAAACCTGCGGATGTGCATCAGAATGTAAAACTGGTGACACAGGAAACGCTCAAAACATAGACAGTAGGAAGACTCAGTCTTCCTGTACTTAAGTCGGCATTGTGTCTCTTATATTTAATTCCGATGCAATTTCTGTGTTTCATCGTCAATGGGAAGGTCCAATGGATACAGCAATCCTGCAGAGGTGCATCAGAATATAAAACTGGTGACAGAGGAAACGCTCAAAACATAGACAGTAGGAAGACTCAGTCTTTCTGTACATAAGTCGGCATTGTGTCTCTTAAATTTAATTCCGATGAAATTTCAGTGTTTCATCGTGAATGGGAAGATCCAAGGGATATAGTAAACCTTCAGAGGTGCATCGGAAAGTAAAACTGATGACAAAGGAAACGCTCAAAACATAGACAGTAGGTAGACTCAGTCTTTCTGTATTTAAGTCGGCATTGTGTCTTTTATATTTAATTCCAATGCAATTTCTGTGTTTCATCGTCAATGGGAAGGTCCAAGGGATACAGTAAACCTGCAGAGGTGCATCAGAATGTAAAACTGGTGACACAGGAAACGCTCCAATTATAGACAGTTGGGAGACTCAGTCTTCATGTACTTAAGTCGGCATTGTGTCTCTTATATTTAATTCCGATGCAATTTCTGTGTTTCATCGTCACTGTGAAGGTCCAAGGGATACAGTAAAACTGTACAGGTGCATCGGAATGTAAAACTGGTGACACAGGAAACGCTCAAAACATAGACAGTAGGAAGACTCAGTCTTGCTGTACTTAAGTCGGCATTGTGTCTCTTATATTTAATTCCGATGAAATTTCAGTGTTTCATCGTGAATGGGAAGGTCCAAGGGATATAGTAAACCTGAAGAGGTGCATCGGAAAGTAAAACTGATGACACAGGAAACGCTCAAAACATAGACAGTAGGAAAACTTAGTCTTCCTGTACTTAAGTCGGCATTGTGTCTCTTAAATTTAATTCCGATGCAATTTCTGTGTTTCATCGTCAATGGGAAGGTCCAAGGGATACAGTAAACCTGCAGAGGTGCATCGGAATGTAAAACTGGTGACACAGGAAACGCTCAAAACATAGACAGTAGGAAGACTTAGTCTTCCTGTACTTAAGTCGGCATTGTGTCACTTAAATGTAATTCCGATGCAATTTCTGTTTTTCATCGTCAATGGGAAGTTCCAAGGGATACAGTAAACCTGCAGAGGTGCATCGGAATGTAAAACTCATGACACAGGAAACGCTCAAAACATAGACAGTAGGAAGACTCAGTCTTTCTGTACTTAAGTCGGCATTGTGTTTCTTATATTTAATTCCAATGCAATTTCTGTGTTTCATCGTCAATGCGAAGGTCCAAGGGATACAGTAAACCTGCAGAGGTGCATCAGAATGTAAAACTGGTGACACAGGAAACGCTCAAATTATAGACAGTAGGAAGACTCAGTCTTCCTGTACTTAAGTCGGCATTGTGCCTCTTATATTTATTTCCGATGCAATTTCTGTGTTTCATCGTCAATGGGAAGGTCCAAGGGATACAGTAAACCTGCTGAGGTGCATCGGAATGTAAAACTAATGACACAGGAAACGCTCAAATCATAGACAGTAGGAAGACTCAGTCTTTCTGTACTTAAGTCGGCATTGTGTCTCTTATATTTAATTCCAATGCAATTTCTGTGTTTCATCGTCAATGGGAAGGTCCAAGGGATACAGTAAACATGCAGAGGTGCATCAGAATGTAAAACTGGTGACACAGGAAACGCTCAAATTATAGACAGTAGCAAGACTCAGTCTTCCTGTACTTAGGTAGGCATTGTGTGTCTTATATTTAATTCCGATGAAATTTCAGTGTTTCATCGTGAATGGGAAGATCCAAGGGATATAGTAAACCTTCAGAGGTGCATCGGAAAGTAAAACTGATGACAAAGGAAACGCTCAAAACATAGACAGTAGGTAGACTCAGTCTTTCTGTATTTAAGTCGGCATTGTGTCTTTTATATTTAATTCCAATGCAATTTCTGTGTTTCATCGTCAATGGGAAGGTCCAAGTGATACAGTAAACCTGCAGAGGTGCATCAGAATGTAAAACTGGTGACACAGGAAACGCTCAAATTATAGACAGTTGGGAGACTCAGTCTTCATGTACTTAAGTCGGCATTGTGTCTCTTATATTTAATTCCGATGCAATTTCTGTGTTTCATCGTCACTGTGAAGGTCCAAGGGATACAGTAAAACTGTACAGGTGCATCGGAATGTAAAACTGGTGACACAGGAAACGCTCAAAACATAGACAGTAGGAAGACTCAGTCTTGCTGTACTTAAGTCGGCATTGTGTCTCTTATATTTAATTCCGATGAAATTTCAGTGTTTCATCGTGAATGGGAAGGTCCAAGGGATATAGTAAACCTGAAGAGGTGCATCGGAAAGTAAAACTGATGACACAGGAAACGCTCAAAACATAGACAGTAGGAAAACTTAGTCTTCCTGTACTTAAGTCGGCATTGTGTCTCTTAAATTTAATTCCGATGCAATTTCTGTGTTTCATCGTCAATGGGAAGGTCCAAGGGATACAGTAAACCTGCAGAGGTGCATCGGAATGTAAAACTGGTGACACAGGAAACGCTCAAAACATAGACAGTAGGAAGACTTAGTCTTCCTGTACTTAAGTCGGCATTGTGTCACTTAAATGTAATTCCGATGCAATTTCTGTTTTTCATCGTCAATGGGAAGTTCCAAGGGATACAGTAAACCTGCAGAGGTGCATCGGAATGTAAAACTCATGACACAGGAAACGCTCAAAACATAGACAGTAGGAAGACTCAGTCTTTCTGTACTTAAGTCGGCATTGTGTTTCTTATATTTAATTCCAATGCAATTTCTGTGTTTCATCGTCAATGCGAAGGTCCAAGGGATACAGTAAACCTGCAGAGGTGCATCAGAATGTAAAACTGGTGACACAGGAAACGCTCAAATTATAGACAGTAGGAAGACTCAGTCTTCCTGTACTTAAGTCGGCATTGTGCCTCTTATATTTATTTCCGATGCAATTTCTGTGTTTCATCGTCAATGGGAAGGTCCAAGGGATACAGTAAACCTGCTGAGGTGCATCGGAATGTAAAACTGATGACACAGGAAACGCTCAAATCATAGACAGTAGGAAGACTCAGTCTTTCTGTACTTAAGTCGGCATTGTGTCTCTTATATTTAATTCCAATGCAATTTCTGTGTTTCATCGTCAATGGGAAGGTCCAAGGGATACAGTAAACATGCAGAGGTGCATCAGAATGTAAAACTGGTGACACAGGAAACGCTCAAATTATAGACAGTAGCAAGACTCAGTCTTCCTGTACTTAGGTAGGCATTGTGTGTCTTATATTTAATTCCGATGCAATTTCTGTGTTTCATCCTCAATGGGATTGTCCAAGGGATACAGGAAACCTGCAGAGGTGCATCGGAATGTAAAACTGGTGACACAGGAAACGCTCAAAACATTGACCATACGAAGTCTGTTTTCTTGTACTTAAGTGGGCATTGTGTCTCTTATATTTAATTTCGATGCAATATCTGTGTTTCATCGTCAATGGGATGGTCCAAGGGATACAGGAAACCTGCAGAGGTGCATCGGAATGTAAAGCTGGTGACACAGGAAACGCTCAAATCATAGACAGTAGGAAGACTCAGTCTTCCTGTACTTAGGTCGGCATTGTGTGTCTTATATTTAATTCCGATGCAATTTCTGTGTTTCATCGTCAATGGGAAGGTCCACGGGATACAGTAAACCTGCAGAGGTGCATCGGAACTTAAATCTGGTGACACAGGAAACGCTCAAATCATAGACAGTAGGAAGACTTAGTCTTCCTATACTTAAGTCGGCATTGTGTCTCTTATATTTATTTCCGATGAAATTTCTGTGTTTCATCGTGAATGGGAAGGTCCAAGGGATATAGTAAACCTGCAGAGGTGCATCGGAAAGTAAAACTGATGACACAGGAAACGCTCAAAACATAGACAGTAAGAAGACTTAGTCTTCCTGTACTTAAGTCGGCATTGTCTCTTATATTTAATTCCGATTCAATTTCTGTGTTTCATCGTCAGTGTGAAGGTTCAATTGATACAGTAAACCTGTAGAGGTGCATCGGGATGTAAAACTGGTGACACAGGAAACGCTCAAATTACAGACAGTAGTAAGACTCAGGCTTCCTGTACTTAAGTCACCATTGTGTCTCTTATATTTAATTCCGATGCAATTTCTGTGTTTCATCGTCAATGGGACGGTCCAAGGGATACAGTAAACCTGCAGAAGTGAATCGGAATGTAAAACTGGTGACACGGGAAACGCTCAAATCATAGACAGTAGGAAGACTCAGTCTTCCAGTACTTAAGTCGGCATTGTGTCTCTAATATTTAATTCCGATGAAATTTCAGTGTTTCATCGTGAATGGGAAGGTCCAAGGGATATAGTAAACCTGCAGAGGTGCATCGGAAAGTAAAACTGATGACACAGGAAACGCTCAAAATATAGACAGTAGGAAGACTTAGTCTTCCTGTACTTAAGTCGGCATTGTGTCTCTTAAATTTAATTCCGATACAATTTCTGTGTTTCATCGTCAATGGGAAGGTCCAAGGTATACAGTACACCTGCAGAGGTGCATCGGAATGTAAAACTGATGACACAGGGAACGCTCAAATCATAGACAGTAGGAAGACTCAGTCTTTCTGTACTTAAGTCGGCATTGTGTCTCTTATATTTAATTCCAATGCAATTTCTGTGCTTCATCGTCAATGGGAAGGTCCAAGGGATACAGTAAACCTGCGGATGTGCATCAGAATGTAAAACTGGTGACACAGGAAACGCTCAAAACATAGACAGTAGGAAGACTCAGTCTTCCTGTACTTAAGTCGGCATTGTGTCTCTTATATTTAATTCCGATGCAATTTCTGTGTTTCATCGTCAATGTGAAGGTCCAATGGATACAGCAATCCTGCAGAGGTGCATCAGAATGTAAAACTGGTGACACAGGAAACGCTCAAAACATAGACAGTAGGAAGACTCAGTCTTTCTGTACATAAGTCGGCATTGTGTCTCTTAAATTTAATTCCGATGAAATTTCAGTGTTTCATCGTGAATGGGAAGGTCCAAGGGATATAGTAAACATTCAGAGGTGCATCGGAAAGTAAAACTGATGACAAAGGAAACGCTCAAAACATAGACAGTAGGTAGACTCAGTCTTTCTGTACTTTAGTCGGCATTGTGTCTCTTATATTTAATTCCAATGCAATTTCTGTGTTTCATCGTCAATGGGAAGGTCCAAGGGATACAGTAAACCTGCAGAGGTGCATCAGAATGTAAAACTGGTGACACACGAAACGCTCAAATTATAGACAGTTGGGAGACTCAGTCTTCATGTACTTAAGTCGGCATTGTGTCTCTTATGTTTAATTCCGATGCAATTTCTGTGTTTCATCGTCACTGTGAAGGTCCAAGGGATACAGTAAAACTGTACAGGTGCATCGGAATGTAAAACTGGTGACACAGGAAACGCTCAAATTATAGACAGTAGGAAGACTCAGTCTTCCTGTACTTAAGTCAGAATTGTGTCTCTTATATTAAATTCCGATGCAATTTCTGTGTTTCATCGTCAATGGGAAGGTCCAAGGGATACAGTAAACCTTAAGAGGTGCATCGGAAAGTAAAACTGATGACAAAGGAAACGCTCAAAACATAGACAGTAGGTAGACTCAGTCTTTCTGTACTTAAGTCGGCATTGTGTCTCTTATATTTAATTCCGATGAAACTTCAGTGTTTCATCGTGAATGGGAAGGTCCAAGGGATATAGTAAACCTTAAGAGGTGCATCGGAAAGTAAAACTGATGACAAAGGAAACGCTCAAAACATAGACAGTAGGTAGACTCAGTCTTTCTGTACTTAAGTCGGCATTGTGTCTCTTATATTTAATTCCAATGCAATTTCTGTGTTTCATCGTCAATGGGACGGTCCAAGGGATACAGTAAACCTACAGAGGTGCATCAGAATGTAAAACTGGTGACACAGGAAACGCTCAAATTATAGACAGTAGGAAGACTCAGTCTCCCTGTACTTAAGTCGGCATTGTGTCTCTTATATTTAATTCCGATGCAATTTCTGTGTTTCATCGTCACTGTGAAGGTCCAAGGGATACAGTAAAACTGTACAGGTGCATCGGAATGTAAAACTGGTGACACAGGAGACGCTCAAATTATAGACAGTAGGAAGACTCAGTCTTCCTGTACTTAAGTCGGAATTGTGTCTCTTATATTAAATTCCGATGCAATTTCTGTGTTTCATCGTCAATGGGAAGGTCCAAGGGATACAGTAAACCTGCAGAGGTGCATCGGAATGTAAAACTAGTGACACTGGAAACGCTCAAGCATAGACAGTAGGAAGACTCAGTCTTCCTGTACTTAAGTCGGCATTGTGTCTCTTATATTTAATTCCGATGCAATTTCTGTGTTTCATCGTAATGGGATGGTCCAAGGGATACAGTAAACCTGCAGAGATGCATCGGAATGTATAACTGGTGACACAGGAAACGCTCAAAGCATAGACAGTAGGAAGACTCAGTCTTCCTGTACTTAAGTCGGCATTGTGTCTCTTATATTTAATTCCGATGCAATTTCTGTGTTTCATCGTAATGGGATGGTCCAAGGGATACAGTAAACCTGCAGAGGTGCATAGAAATGTAAAACTAGTGACACAGGAAACGTTAAGAACATAGACAGTAGGAAGACTCAGTCTTCTTGTACTTAAGTCGGCATTGTGTCTCTTATATTTAATTCCGAATCAATTTCTGTGTTTCATCGTGAATGGGAAGGTCCAAGGGATACAGTAAACCTGCACAGGTCCATCGGAGTGTAAAACTGGTGACACAGGAAACGCTCAAAACATAGCCAGTAGGAAGACTCAGTCTTCCTGTACTTAAGTCGTCATTGTGTCTCTTATATTTAATTCCGATGCAATTTCTGTGTTTCATCGTAATGGGATGGTCCAAGGGATACAGTAAACCTGCAGAGGTGCATCGGAATGTAAAACTGGTGACACAGGAAACGCTCAAATCATAGGCAGTAGGAAAACTCAGTCTTGCTGTACTTAAGTCGGCATTGTGTCTCTTATATTTATTTCCGATGAGATTTCTGTGTTTCATCGTGAATGGGAAGGTCCAAGGGATATAGTAAACCTGCAGAGGTGCATCGGAAAGTAAAACTGATGATACAGGAAACGCTCAAAACATAGACAGTAGGAATACTCAGTCTTCCTATACTTAAGTCGGCATTGTGTCTCTTATATTTATTTCCGATGAAATTTTTGTGTTTCATCAAGAATGGGAAGGTCCAAGGGATATAGTAAACCTGCGGACGTGCATCGGAAAGTAAAACTGATGACACAGGAAACGCTCTAAACATAGACAGTAGGAAGACTTAGTCTTCCTGTACTTATGTCGGCATTGTGTCTCTTTTATTTAATTCCGATACAATTTCTATGTTTCATCGTCTCTGTGAAGGTCCAAGGGATACAGTAAACCTGCAAAGGTGCATCGGAATGTAAAACTAGTCACACAGGAAACGCTCAAAACATAGACAGTAGGAAGACTCAGTCTTCCTGTACTTAAGTCGGCATTGTGTCTCTTATATTTAATTCCGATGCGATTTCTGTGTTTCATTGTCAATTCGAGGGTCCAAGGTATACAGTAAACCTGCAGAGGTGCATCGAAATGTAAAACTGCTGACACCTGAAACGCTCAACACATAGACAGTAGGAAGCCTCAGTCTTCCTGTACTTAAGTCGGCATTGTGTCTCTTATATTTAATTCCGATGCAATTTCTGTGTTTCATCGTCAATGGGAAGGTCCAATGGATACAGAAAACCTGCACAGGTGCATCAGATTGTAAAACTGGTGACACAGGAAACGCTCAAATCATAGACAGTAGGAAGACTCAGTCTTCCTGTACTTAAGTCGGCATTGTGTCTCTTATATTTAATTCCGATGCGATTTCTGTGTTTCATCGACAATTGGAAGGTCCAAATGATACAGTAAACCGACAGAGGTGCATCGGAATTTAAAACTGGTGACACAGGAGACGCTCAAAACATTGACCGTACGAAGACTGTTTTCTTGTACTTAAGTCGGCATTGTGTCTCTTATATTTAATTTCGATGCAATTTCTGTGTTTCATCGTCAGTGGGAAGGTCCAAGGGATACAGGAAGCCAGCAGAGGTGCATCGGAAAGTAAAACTGATGACACAGGAAAAGCTCTAAACATAGACAGTAGGAAGACTTAGTCTTCCTGTACTTAAGTCGGCATTGTGTCTCTTATATTTAATTCCGAATCAATTTCTGTGTTTCATCGTGAATGGGAAGGTCCAAGGGATACAGTAAACCTGCAAAGGTGCATCGGAATGTAAAACTAGTCACACAGGAAACGCTCAAAACATAGACAGTAGGAAGACTCAGTCTTCCTGTACTTAAGTCGGCATTGTGTCTCTTATATTTAATTCCGATGCGATTTCTGTGTTTCATTGTCAATTCGAGGGTCCAAGGTATACAGTAAACCTGCAGAGGTGCATCGAAATGTAAAACTGCTGACACCTGAAACGCTCAACACATAGACAGTAGGAAGCCTCAGTCTTCCTGTACTTAAGTCGGCATTGTGTCTCTTATATTTAATTCCGATGCAATTTCTGTGTTTCATCGTCAATGGGAAGGTCCAATGGATACAGAAAACCTGCACAGGTGCCTCAGATTGTAAAACTGGTGACACAGGAAACGCTCAAATCATAGACAGTAGGAAGACTCAGTCTTCCTGTACTTAAGTCGGCATTGTGTCTCTTATATTTAATTCCGATGCGATTTCTGTGTTTCATCGACAATTGGAAGGTCCAAATGATACAGTAAACCGACAGAGGTGCATCGGAATTTAAAACTGGTGACACAGGAGACGCTCAAAACATTGACCGTACGAAGACTGTTTTCTTGTACTTAAGTCGGCATTGTGTCTCTTATATTTAATTTCGATGCAATTTCTGTGTTTCATCGTCAGTGGGAAGGTCCAAGGGATACAGGAAGCCAGCAGAGGTGCATCGGAATGTAAAACTGGTGACACAGGAAACGCTCAAATCATAGACAGTAGGAAGACTCAGTCTTCCTGTACTTAAGTCGGCATTGTCTCTCTTATATTTCATTCCGATGCAATTTCTGTGTTTCATCGTCAATGGGAAGGTCCAAGAGATACAGTAAACATGCAGAGGTGCATCGGAATGTAAAACTAGTGACATAGGAAACGCTCTAAACATAGACAGTAGGAAGACTCAGTCTTCCTGTACTTAAGTCGGCATTGTGCCTCTTATATTTAATTCCGATGCAATTTGTGTGTTTCATCTTCAATGGGAAGGTCCAAGGGATACAGTAAACCTGCAGAGGTGCATCGGAATTTGAAACTGGTGACACAGGAAACGCTCAAAACATAGACAGTAGGAAGACTCAGTCTTCCTGTACTTAAGTCGGCATTGTGCCTCTTATATTTATTTCCGATGAAATTTCTGTGTTTCATCGTGTATGGGAAGGTCCAAGGGATATAGTAAACCTGCAGAGGTGCATCGGAAAGTAAAACTGATGACACAGGAAAAGCTCTAAACATAGACAGTAGGAAGACTTAGTCTTCCTGTACTTAAGTCGGCATTGTGTCTCTTATATTTAAATCCGATGCAATTTCTGTGTTTCATCGTCAATGGGAAGGTCCAAGGGATACAGTAAACCTGCAGAGGTGCATCGGAAAGTAAAACTGATGACACAGGAAAAGCTCTAAACATAGACAGTAGGAAGACTTAGTCTTCCTGTACTTAAGTCGGCATTGTGTCTCTTATATTTAAATCCGATGCAATTTCTGTTTTTCATCGTCAATGGGAAGGTCCAAGGGATACAGTAAACCTGCAGAGGTGCATCGGAATGTAAAACTAGTGACACTGGAAACGCTCAAACATAGACAGTAGGAAGACTTAGTCTTCCTGTACTTAAGTCGGCATTGTGTCTCTTATATTTAATTCCGATGCAATTTCTGTGTTTCATCGTAATGAGATGGTCCAAGGGATACAGTAAACCTGCAGAGATGCATCGGAATGTATAACTGGTGACACAGGAAACGCTCAAAGCATAGAGAGTAGGAAGACTCAGTCTTCCTGTACTTAAGTCGGCATTGTGTCTCTTATATTTAAATTCGATGCAATTTCTGTGTTTCATCGCCAATGGGAGGGTTCAAGGCATACAGTAAACCTGCAGATGTGCATCGGAATGTAAAACTGGTGACACAGGAAACGCTCAAAACATTGACTGTAAGAAGACTGTTTTTTTGTACTTAAGTCGGCATTGTGTCTCTTATATTTAATTCCGATGCAATTTCAGTGTTTCATCGCCACTGTGAAGATCCAAGTGATACAGTAAACCTGCAGAGGTGCATCGAAATGTAAAACTAGTGACACAGGAAACGTTAAGAACATAGACAGTAGGAAGACTCAGTCTTCTTGTACTTAAGTCGGCATTGTGTCTCTTATATTTAATTCCGAATCAATTTCTGTGTTTCATCGTGAATGGGAAGGTCCAAGGGATACAGTAAACCTGCACAGGTCCATCGGAGTGTAAAACTGGTAACACAGGAATCGCTCAAAACATAGCCAGTAGGAAGACTCAGTCTTCCTGTACTTAAGTCGTCATTGTGTCTCTTATATTTAATTCCGATGCAATTTCTGTGTTTCATCGTCAATGGGAAGGTCCAAGGGATACAGTAAACCTGCAGAGGTGCATCGGAATGTAAAACTGGTGACACAGGAAACGCTCAAATCATAGGCAGTAGGAAAACTCAGTCTTGCTGTACTTATGTCGGCATTGTGTCTCTTATATTTATTTCCGATGAGATTTCTGTGTTTCATCGTGAATGGGAAGGTCCAAGGGATATAGTAAACCTGCAGAGGTGCATCGGAAAGTAAAACTGATGATACAGGAAACGCTCAAACATAGAGGGTAGGAAGACTCAGTCTTCCTGTACTTAAGTCGGCATTGTGTCTCTTATATTTAATTCCGATGCAATTTCTGTGTTTCATCGTCAATGGGAAGGTCCAAGGGATACAGTAAACCTGCAGAGGTGCATCGGAATGTAAAACTGGTGACACAGGAAACGCTCAAAACATAGACAGTAGGAAGACTCAGTCTTCCTATACTTAAGTCGGCATTGTGTCTCTTATATTTATTTCCGATGAAATTTTTGTGTTTCATCAAGAATGGGAAGGTCCAAGGGATATAGTAAACCTGCGGACGTGCATCGGAAAGTAAAACTGATGACACAGGAAACGCTCTAAACATAGACAGTAGGAAGACTCAGTCTTCCTGTACTTAAGTCGGCATTGTGTCTCTTATATTTAATTCCGATGCGATTTCTGTGTTTCATTGTCAATTCGAGAGTCCAAGGTATACAGTAAACCTGCAGAGGTGCATCGAAATGTAAAACTGCTGACACCTGAAACGCTCAACACATAGACAGTAGGAAGCCTCAGTCTTCCTGTACTTAAGTCGGCATTGTGTCTCTTATATTTAATTCCGATGCAATTTCTGTGTTTCATCGTCAATGGGAAGGTCCAATGGATACAGAAAACCTGCACAGGTGCATCAGATTGTAAAACTGGTGACACAGGAAACGCTCAAATCATAGACAGTAGGAAGACTCAGTCTTCCTGTACTTAAGTCGGCATTGTGTCTCTTATATTTAATTCCGATGCGATTTCTGTGTTTCATCGACAATTGGAAGGTCCAAATGATACAGTAAACCGACAGAGGTGCATCAGAATTTAAAACTGGTGACACAGGAAACGCTAAAAACATTGACCGTACGAAGACTGTTTTCTTGTACTTAAGTCGGCATTGTGTCCCTTATATTTAATTTCGATGCAATTTCTGTGTTTCATCGTCAGTGGGAAGGTCCAAGGGATACAGGAAGCCAGCAGAGGTGCATCGGAATGTAAAACTGGTGACACAGGAAACGCTCAAATCATAGACAGTAGGAAGACTCAGTCTTCCTGTACTTAAGTCGGCATTGTGTCTCTTATATTTAATTCCGATGCAATTTCTGTGTTTCATCGTCAATGGGAAGGTCCAAGAGATACAGTAAACATGCAGAGGTGCATGGGAATGTAAAACTAGTGACATAGGAAACGCTCTAAACATAGACAGTAGGAAGACTCAGTCTTCCTGTACTTAAGTCGGCATTGTGCGTCTTATATTTAATTCCGATGCAATTTGTGTGTTTCATCTTCAATGGGAAGTTCCAAGGGATACAGTAAACCTGCAGAGGTGCATCGGAATTTGAAACTGGTGACACAGGAAACGCTCAAAACATAGACAGTAGGAAGACTCAGTCTTCCTGTACTTAAGTCGGCATTGTGCCTCTTATATTTATTTCCGATGAAATTTCTGTGTTTCATCGTGTATGGGAAGGTCCAAGGGATATAGTAAACCTGCAGAGGTGCATCGGAAAGTAAAACTGATGACACAGGAAAAGCTCTAAACATAGACAGTAGGAAGACTTAGTCTTCCTGTACTTAAGTCGGCATTGTGTCTCTTATATTTAAATCCGATGCAATTTCTGTTTTTCATCGTCAATGGGAAGGTCCAAGGGATACAGTAAACCTGCAGAGGTGCATCGGAATGTAAAACTAGTGACACTGGAAACGCTCAAACATAGACAGTAGGAAGACTTAGTCTTCCTGTACTTAAGTCGGCATTGTGTCTCTTATATTTAATTCCGATGCAATTTCTGTGTTTCATCGTAATGAGATGGTCCAAGGGATACAGTAAACCTGCAGAGATGCATCGGAATGTATAACTGGTGACACAGGAAACGCTCAAAGCATAGAGAGTAGGAAGACTCAGTCTTCCTGTACTTAAGTCGGCATTGTGTCTCTTATATTTAAATTCGATGCAATTTCTGTGTTTCATCGCCAATGGGAGGGTCCAAGGGATACAGTAAACCTGCAGATGTGCATCGGAATGTAAAACTGGTGACACAGGAAACGCTCAAAACATTGACTGTAAGAAGACTGTTTTCTTGTACTTAAGTCGGCATTGTGTCTCTTATATTTAATTCCGATGCAATTTCAGTGTTTCATCGCCACTGTGAAGGTCCAAGTGATACAGTAAACCTGCAGAGGTGCATCGAAATGTAAAACTAGTGACACAGGAAACGTTAAGAACATAGACAGTAGGAAGACTCAGTCTTCTTGTACTTAAGTCGGCATTGTGTCTCTTATATTTAATTCCGAATCAATTTCTGTGTTTCATCGTGAATGGGAAGGTCCAAGGGATACAGTAAACCTGCACAGGTCCATCGGAGTGTAAAACTGGTGACACAGGAATCGCTCAAAACATAGCCAGCAGGAAGACTCAGTCTTCCTGTACTTAAGTCGTCATTGTGTCTCTTATATTTAATTCCGATGCAATTTCTGTGTTTCATCGTCAATGGGAAGGTCCAAGGGATACAGTAAACCTGCAGAGGTGCATCGGAATGTAAAACTGGTGACACAGGAAACGCTCAAATCATAGGCAGTAGGAAAACTCTGTCTTGCTGTACTTATGTCGGCATTGTGTCTCTTATATTTATTTCCGATGAGATTTCTGTGTTTCATCGTGAATGGGAAGGTCCAAGGGATATAGTAAACCTGCAGAGGTGCATCGGAAAGTAAAACTGATGATACAGGAAACGCTCAAACATAGAGGGTAGGAAGACTCAGTCTTCCTGTACTTAAGTCGGCATTGTGTCTCTTATATTTAATTCCGATGCAATTTCTGTGTTTCATCGTCAATGGGAAGGTCCAAGGGATACAGTAAACCTGCAGAGGTGCATCGGAATGTAAAACTGGTGACACAGGAAACGCTCAAAACATAGACAGTAGGAAGACTCAGTCTTCCTATACTTAAGTCGGCATTGTGTCTCTTATATTTATTTCCGATGAAATTTTTGTGTTTCATCAAGAATGGGAAGGTCCAAGGGATATAGTAAACCTGCGGACGTGCATCGGAAAGTAAAACTGATGACACAGGAAACGCTCAAAGCATAGACAGTAAGAAGACTTAGTCTTCCTGTACTTAAGTCTGCATTATGTCTCTTTTATTTAATTCCGATACAATGTCTATGTTTCATCGTCTCTGTGAAGGTCCAAGGGATACAGTAAACCTGCAAAGGTGCATCGGAATGTAAAACTAGTCACACAGGAAACGCTCAAAATATAGACAGTAGGAAGACTCAATCTTCCTGTACTTAAGTCGGCATTGTGTCTCTTATATTTAATTCCGATGCGATTTCTGTGTTTCATTGTCAATTCGAGGTTCCAAGGTATACAGTAAACCTGCAGAGGTGCATCTAAATGTAAAACTGCTGACACAGGAAACGCTCAACACATAGACAGTAGGAAGCCTCAGTCTTCCTGTACTTAAGTCGGCATTGTGTCTCTTATATTTAATTCCGATGCAATTTCTGTGTTTCATCGTCAATGGGAAGGTCCAATGGATACAGAAAACCTGCACAGGTGCATCAGATTGTAAAACTGGTGACACAGGAAACGCTCAAATCATAGACAGTAGGAAGACTCAGTCTTGCTGTACTTAAGTCGGCATTGTGTCTCTTATATTTAATTCCGATGCGATTTCTGTGTTTCATCGACAATTGGAAGGTCCAAATGATACAGTAAACCGACAGAGGTGCATCGGAATTTAAAACTGGTGACACAGGAAACGCTCAAAACATTGACCGTACAAAGACTGTTTTCTTGTACTTAAGTCGGCATTGTGTCTCTTATATTTAATTTCGATGCAATTTCTGTGTTTCATCGTCAGTGGGAAGGTCCAAGGGATACAGGAAGCCAGCAGAGGTGCATCGGAATGTAAAACTGGTGACACAGGAAACGCTCAAATCATAGACAGTAGGAAGACTCAGTCTTCCTGTACTTAAGTCGGCATTGTGTCTCTTATATTTCATTCCGATGCAATTTCTGTGTTTCATCGTCAATGGGAAGGTCCAAGAGATACAGTAAACCTGCAGAGGTGCATCGGAATGTAAAACTAGTGCCATAGGAAACGCTCAAAACATAGACAGTAGGAAGACTCAGTCTTCCTGTACTTAAGTCGGCATTGTGCCTCTTATATTTAATTCCGATGCAATTTGTGTGTTTCATCTTCAATGGGAAGGTCCAAGGGATACAGTAAACCTGCAGAGGTGCATCGGAATTTGAAACTGGTGACACAGGAAACGCTCAAAACATAGACCGTAAGAAGACTCACTTTTCTTGTACTTAAGTCGGCATTGTGTCTCTTATATTTGAATCCGATGCAATTTCTGTGTTTCATCGTGAATGGGAAGGTCCAAGGGATACAGTAAACCGTGCAGAGGTGAATCGGAATGTAAAACTGGTGACACAGGAAGCGCTCAAAACATTGGCAGTAGGAAGCTTCAGTCTTCCTGTACTTAAGTCGGCATTGTGTCTCTTATATTTAAATTCGATGCAATTTGTGTGTTTCATCGCCAATGGGAAGGGGCAAGGGATACAGTAAACCGGCATAGGTGCATCGGAATGTAAAACTGGCGACACAGGAAACGCTCAAAACATAGACCGTAAGAAGACTCACTTTTCTTGTACTTAAGTCGGCATTGTGTCTCTTATATTTAAATCCGATGCAATTTCTGTGTTTCATCGTGAATGGGAAGGTCCAAGGGATACAGTAAACCTGCAGAGGTGCATCGGAATTTGAAACTGATGACACAGGAAACGCTCAAAACATAGACAGTAGGAAGACTTAGTCTTCCTGTACTTAAGTCGGCATTTTTTCTCTTATATTTAATTCCGATGCAATTTCTGTGTTTCATCGTCACTGTGAAGGTCCAAGGGATACAGTAAAACTGTACAGGTGCATCGGAATGTAAAACTGGTGACACAGGAAACGCTCAAATTATAGACAGTAGGAAGACTCAGTCTTCCTGTACTTAAGTCGGCATTGTGTCACTTAAATTTAATTCCGATGCAATTTCTGTTTTTCATCGTCAATGGGAAGGTCCAAGGTATACAGTAAACCTGCAGAGGTGCATCGGAATGTAAAACTGATGACACAGGAGACGCTCAAAACATAGACAGTAGGAAGACTCAGTCTTTCTGTACTTAAGTCGGCATTGTGGCTCTTTTATTTAATTCCAATACAATATCTGTGTTTCATCGTCAATGAGAAGGTCCAATGGATACAGGAAACCTGCAGAGGTGCATCAGAATGTAAAACTGGTGACACAGGAAACGCTCAAAACATAGACAGTAGGAAGTCTCACTCTTCCTGTACTTAAGTCGGCATTGTGTCTCTTATATTTAATTCCGATGCGATTTCTGTGTTTCATCGACAATGGGAAGGTCCAAGGGATACAGTAAACCGGCAGAGGTGCATCGGCATGTAAAACTGGTAACACAGGAAACGCTCAAACATTGACCGTACGAAGACTGTTTACTTGTACTTAAGTCGGCATTGTGTCTCTTATATTTAATTTCGATGCAATTTCTGTGTTTCATCGTCAATGCGAAGGTCCAATTGATACAGGAAACCTGCAGAGGTGCATCGGAATGTAAAACTGGTGACACAGGAAACGCTCAAACATAGAGGGTAGGAAGACTCAGTCTTCCTGTACTTAAGTCGGCATTGTGTCTCTTATATTTAATTCCGATGCTATTTCTGTGTTTCATCGTCAATGGGAAGGTCCAAGGGATACAGTAAACCTGCAGAGGTGCATCGGAATGTAAAAATGGTGACACAGGAAACGCTCAAAACATAGACAGTAGGAAGACTCAGTCTTCCTATACTTAAGTCGGCATTGTGTCTCTTATATTTATTTCCGATGAAATTTTTGTGTTTCATAAAGAATGGGAAGGTCCAAGGGATATAGTAAACCTGCGGACGTACATCGGAAAGTAAAACTGATGACACAGGAAACGCTCAAAACATAGACAGTAGGAAGACTCAGTCTTCCTGTACTTAAGTCGGCATTGTGTCTCTTATATTTAATTCCGATGCGATTTCTGTGTTTCATTGTCAATTAAGGGTCCAAGGGATACAGTAAACCTGCAGAGGTGCATCAAAATGTAAAACTGCTGACACAGGAAACGCTCAACACATAGACAGTAGGAAGCCTCAGTCTTCCTGTACTTAAGTCGGCATTGTGTCTCTTATATTTAATTCCGATGCAATTTCTGTGTTTCATCGTCAATTGGAAGGTCCAATGGATACAGAAAACCTGCACAGGTGCATCAGATTGTAAAACTGGTGACACAGGAAACGCTCAAATCATAGACAGTAGGAAGACTCAGTCTTCCTGTACTTAAGTCGGCATTGTGTGTTTCATCGACAATTGGAAGGTCCAAATGATACAGTAAACCGGCAGAGGTGCATCGGAATTTAAAACTGGTGACACAGGAAACGCTCAAAACATTGACCGTACGAAGACTGTTTTCTTGTACCTAAGTCGGCATTGTGTCTCTTATATTTAATTTCGATGCAATTTCTGTGTTTCATCGTCAATGGGAAGGTCCAAGGGATACAGGAAGCCAGCAGATGTGCATCGGAATGTAAAACTGGTGACACAGGAAACGCTCAAACCATAGACAGTAGGAAGACTCAGTCTTCCTGTACTTAAGTCGGCATTGTGTCTCTTATATTTCATTCCGATGCAATTTCTGTGTTTCATCGTCAATGGGAAGGTCCAAGAGATACAGTAAACCTGCAGAGGTGCATCGGAATGTAAAACTAGTGACATAGGAAACGCTCAAAACATAGACAGTAGGAAGACTCAGTCTTCCTGTACTTAAGTCGGCATTGTGCCTCTTATATTTAATTCCGACGCAATTTGTGTGTTTCATCGTCAATGGGAAGGTCCAAGGGATACAGTAAACCTGCAGAGGTGCATCGGAATTTGAAACTGGTGACACAGGAAACGCTCAAAACATAGACAGTAGGAAGACTCAGTCTTCCTGTACTTAAGTCGGCATTGTGCCTCTTATATTTATTTCCGATGAAATTTTTGTGTTTCATCGTGTATGGGAAGGTCCAAGGGATATAGTAAACCTGCAGAGGTGCATCGGAAAGTAAAACTGATGACACAGGAAAAGCTCTAAACATAGACAGTAGGAAGACTTAGTCTTCCTGTACTTAAGTCGGCATTGTGTCTCTTATATTTAAATCCGATGCAATTTCTGTTTTTCATCGTCAATGGGAAGGTCCAAGGGATACAGTAAACCTGCAGAGGTGCATCGGAATGTAAAACTGATGACACAGGTAACGCTCAAAACATAGACAGTAGGAAGACTCTGTCTTCCTGTACTTAAGTCGGCATTGTGTCTCGTATATTTAATTCCGATACGATTTCTGTGTTTCATCGACAATGGGAAGGGGCAAGGGATACAGTAAACCGGCATAGGTGCATCGAAATGTAAAACTGGCGACACAGGAAACGCTCAAACCATAGACCGTAAGAAGACTCACTTTTCTTGTACTTAAGTCGGCATTGTGTCTCTTATATTTAAATCCGATGCAATTTCTGTGTTTCATCGTGAATGGGAAGGTCCAAGAGATACAATAAACCTGCAGAGGTGCATCGGAATGTAAAACTGGTGACACAGCAAACGCTCAAATCATAGACAGTAGAAAGACTCAGTCTTCCTGTACTTAAGTCGGCATTGTGTCTCTTATATTTAATTCCGATGCAATTTCTGTGTTTCATCGTCACTGTGAAGGTCCAAGGGATACAGTAAAACTGTACAGGTGCATCGGAATGTAAAACTGGTGACACTGGAAACGCTCAAATTATAGACAGTAGAAAGACTCAGTCTTCCTGTACTTAAGTCGGCATTGTGTCACTTAAATTTAATTCCGATGCAATTTCTGTTTTTCATCGTCAATGGGAAGGTCCAAGGTATACAGTAAACCTGCAGAGGTGCATCGGAATGTAAAACTGATGACACAGGAGACGCTCAAAACATAGACAGTAGGAAGACTCTGTCTTTCTGTACTTAAGTCGGCATTGTGGCTCTTTTATTTAATTCCGATACAATTTCTGTGTTTCATCGTCAATGAGAAGGTCCAATGGATACAGGAAACCTGCAGAGGTGCATCAGAATGTAAAACTGGTGACACAGGAAACGCTCACAACATAGACAGTAGGAAGTCTCAGTCTTCCTGTACTTAAGTCGGCATTGTGTCTCTTATATTTAATTCCGATGCGATTTCTGTGTTTCATCGACAATGGGAAGGTCCAAGGGATACAGTAAACCGGCAGAGGTGCATCGGCATGTAAAACTGGTGACACAGGAAACGCACAAACATTGACCGTACGAAGACTGTTTACTTGTACTTAAGTCGGCATTGTGTCTCTTATATTTAATTTCGATGCAATTTCTGTGTTTCATCGTCAATGCGAAGGTCCAATTGATACAGGAAACCTGCAGAGGTGCATCGGAATGTAAAACTGGTGACACAGGAAACGCTCGAACATAGAGGGTAGGAAGACTCAGTCTTCCTGTACTTAAGTCGGCATTGTGTCTCTTATATTTAATTCCGATGCAATTTCTGTGTTTCATCGTCAATGGGAAGGTCCAAGGGATACAGTAAACCTGCAGAGGTGCATCGGAATGTAAAACTGGTGACACAGGAAACGCTCAAAACATAGACAGTAGGAAGACTCAGTCTTCCTATACTTAAGTCGGCATTGTGTCTCTTATATTTATTTCCGATGAAATTTTTGTGTTTCATAAGGAATGGGAAGGTCCAAGGGATATAGTAAACCTGCGGACGTACATCGGAAAGTAAAACTGATGACACAGGAAACGCTCAAAACATAGACAGTAGGAAGACTCAGTATTCCTGTACTTAAGTCGGCATTGTGTCTCTTATATTTAATTCCGATGCGATTTCTGTGTTTCATTGTCAATTAAGGGTCCAAGGGATACAGTAAACCTGCAGAGGTGCATCAAAATGTAAAACTGCTGACACAGGAAACGCTCAACACATAGACAGTAGGAAGCCTCAGTCTTCCTGTACTTAAGTCGGCATTGTGTCTCTTATATTTAATTCCGATGTAATTTCTGTGTTTCATCGTCAATTGGAAGGTCCAATGGATACAGAAAACCTGCACAGGTGCATCAGATTGTAAAACTGGTGACACAGGAAACGCTCAAATCATAGACAGTAGGAAGACTCAGTCTTCCTGTACTTAAGTCGGCATTGTGTGTTTCATCGACAATTGGAAGGTCCAAATGATACAGTAAACCGGCAGAGGTGCATCGGAATTTAAAACTGGTGACACAGGAAACGCTCAAAACATTGACCGTACGAAGACTGTTTTCTTGTACTTAAGTCGGCATTGTGTCTCTTATATTTAATTTCGATGCAATTTCTGTGTTTCATCGTCAATGGGAAGGTCCAAGGGATACAGGAAGCCAGCAGATGTGCATCGGAATGTAAAACTGGTGACACAGGAAACGCTCAAACCATAGACAGTAGGAAGACTCAGTCTTCCTGTACTTAAGTCGGCATTGTGTCTCTTATATTTCATTCCGATGCAATTTCTGTGTTTCATCGTCAATGGGAAGGTCCAAGAGAAACAGTAAACCTGCAGAGGTGCATCGGAATGTAAAGCTAGTGACATAGGAAACGCTCAAAACATAGACAGTAGGAAGACTCAGTCTTCCTGTACTTAAGTCGGCATTGTGCCTCTTATATTTAATTCCGACGCAATTTGTGTGTTTCATCGTCAATGGGAAGGTCCAAGGGATACAGTAAACCTGCAGAGGTGCATCGGAATTTGAAACTGGTGACACAGGAAACGCTCAAAACATAGACAGTAGGAAGACTCAGTCTTCCTGTACTTAAGTCGGCATTGTGCCTCTTATATTTATTTCCGATGAAATTTCTGTGTTTCATCGTGTATGGGAAGGTCCAAGGGATATAGTAAACCTGCAGAGGTGCATCGGAAAGTAAAACTGATGACACAGGAAAAGCTCTAAACATAGACAGTAGGAAGACTTAGTCTTCCTGTACTTAAGTCGGCATTGTGGCTCTTATATTTAAATCCGATGCAATTTCTGTTTTTCATCGTCAATGGGATGGTCCAAGGGATACAGTAAACCTGCAGAGGTGCATCAGAATGTAAAACTGGTGACACAGGAAACGCTCAAAACATAGACAGTAAGAAGACTCAGTCTTCCTGTACTTAAGTCGGCATTGTGTCTCTTATATTTAATTCCGATGCAATATCTGTGTTTCATCGTCAATGGGAAGGTCCAAGGGATACAGTAAACCTGCAGAGGTGCATCGGAATGTAAAACTAGTGACACAGGAAACGCTCAAACCATAGACAGTAGGAAGACTCAGTCTTCCTGTACTTAGGTCGGCATTCTGTCTCTTATATTTAATTCCGATGCAATTTCTGTATTTCATCGTCAATGGGAAGGTCAAAGGGATACAGTAAACCTGCAGAGGTGCATCGGAATGTAAAACTGGTGACACAGGAAACGCTCAAATCATTGACAGTAGGAAGACTCAGTCTTGCTGTACTTAAGTCGGCATTGTGTCTCTTATATTTATTTCCGATGAAATCTCTGTGTTTCATCGTCAATGGGAAGGTCCAAGGGATATAGTAATCCTGAAGAGGTGCATCGGAAAGTAAAACTGATGATCTGGAAACGCTCAAAACATAGACAGTAGGAAGACTTAGTCTTCCTGTACTTAAGTCGGCATTGTGTCTCTTATATTTAATTCCGATGCAATTTCTGTGTTTCAGCGTCACTGTGAAGGTCCAAGGGATACAGCAAACCTGTACAGGTGCATCGGAATGTAAAACTAGTGACACAGGAAACGCTCAAATTATAGACAGTAGGAAGACTCAGTCTTCCTGTACTTAAGTCGGCATTGTGTCTCTTATATTTAATTCCGATGTTCCGATGCAATTTCTGTGTTTCATCGTCAATGGGAAGGTCCATGGGATACAGTAAACCTGCAAAGGTGCATCAGAATGTAAAACTTGTGACACAGGAAACGCTCAAAGCATTGACAGTAGGAAGACTCAGTCTTCCTGTACTTAAGTCGGAATTGTGTCTCTTATATTTAATTCCGATGCAATTTCTGTGTTTCATCGTCAATAGGAAGGTCCAAGGGATACAGTAAACCTGCAGAGGTGCATCGGAATGTAAAACTAGTGACACAGGAAACGCTCAAACATACACAGTAGGAAGACTCAGTCTTCCTGTACTTAAGTCGGCATTGTGTCTCTTATATTTAATTCCGATGCAATTTCTGTGTTTCATCGTCAATGGGAAGGTCCAAGGGATACAGTAAACCTGCAGAGGTGCATCGGAATGTATAACTGGTGACACAGGAAACGCTCAAAGCATAGACAGTAGGAAGACTTTGTCTTCCTGTACTTAAGTTTACATTGTGTCTCTTATATTTATTTCCGATGAAATTTCTGTGTTTCATCGTGAATGGGAAGTCCAAGGGATATAGTAAACCTGCAGAGGTGCATCGGAAAGTAAAACTGATGACACAGGAAACGCTCAAAACATAGACAGTAGGAAGACTTAGTCTTCCTGTACTTAGGTCGGCATTGCGTCTCTTATATTTAATTCCGATGCAATTTCTGTTTTTCATCGTCAATGGGAAGGTCCAATGGATACAGTAAACCCTGCAGAGGTGAATCGGAATCTAAAACTGGTGACACAGGAAACGCTCAAAACATTGACAGTAGGAAGACTCAGTCTTCCTGTACTTAAGTCGGCATTGTGTCTCTTATATTTAAATTCGATGCAATTTGTGTGTTTCATCGCCAATGGCAAGGTCCAAGGGATACAGTAAACCTGTAGAGGTGCATCGGAATGTAAAACTCGAGATACAGGAAACACTCAAAACATAGACAGTAGGAAGACATAGTCTTCCTGTACTTAAGGCGGCATTGTGTCTCTTATATTTAATTCCGATGCAATTTCTGTGTTTCATCGTCACTGTGAAGGTCCAAGGGATACAGTAAAACTGTACAGGTGCATCGGGATGTAAAAATGCTGACACAGGAAACGCTCAAATTATAGACAGTAGGAAGACACAGTCTTCCTGTACTTAAGTCGGCATTGTGTCTCTTATATTTAATTCCGATGCAATTTATGTGTTTCATCGTCAATGGGAAGGTGCAAGGGATACAGTAAACCTGCAGAGGTGCATCAGAATGTAAAACTAGTGACACAGGAAACGCTCAAAACATTGACAGTAGGAAGACTCAGTCTTCCTGTACTTAAGTCGGAATTGCGTCTCTTATATTTAATTCCGATGCAATTTCTGTGTTTCATCGTCAATGGGAAGTTCCAAGGGATACAGTAAACCTGCAGAGGTGAATCGGAATGTAAAACTGGTGACACAGGAAACGCCCAAAACAACGACAGTAGGAAGACTCAGTCTTCCTGTACTTAAGTCGACATTGTGTCTCTTATATTTAAATTCGATGCAATTTGTGTGTTTCATCGCCAATGGCAAGGTCCAAGGGATACAGTAAACCTGCAGAGGTGCATCGGAATGTAAAATTGGTGACACAGGAAACGCTCAAAACATTGACTGTAAGAAGACTGTTTTCTTGTACTTAAGTCGGCATTGGGTCTCTTATATTTATTTCCGATGAAATTTCTGTGTTTCATCGTCAATGGGAAGGTCCAAGGGATATTGTAAACCTGCAGAGGTTCATCGGAAAGTAAAACTGATGACACAGGAAACCCTCAAAACATAGACAGTAGGAAGACTTAGTCTTCCTGTACTTAAGTCGGCATTGTGTCTCTTATATTTAATTCCGATGCAATTTCTGTGTTTCATCGTCACTGTGAAGGTCCAAGGGATACAGTAAAACTGTACAGGTGCATCGGAATGTAAAACTGGTGACACAGGAAACGCTCAAATTATAGTCAGTAGGAAGACTCAGTCTTCCTGTACTTAAGTCGGAATTGTGTCTCTTATATTTAATTCCGATGCAATTTCTGTGTTTCATCGTCAATGGGAAGGTCCAAGGGATACAGTAAACCTGCAGAGGTGCATCGGAATGTGAAACTGGTGACACAGGAAACGCTCAAAACATAGACAGTAGGAAGACTCAGTCTTCCTGTACTTATGTCGGCATTGTGCCTCTTATATTTATTTCCGATGAAATTTCTGTGTTTCATCGTGTATGGGAAGGTCCAAGGGATATAGTAAACCTGCAGAGGTGCATCGGAAAGTAAAACTGATGACACAGGAAAAGCTCTAAACATAGACAGTAGGAAGACTTAGTCTTCCTGTACTTAAGTCGGCATTGTGGCTCTTATATTTAAATCCGATGCAATTTCTGTTTTTCATCGTCAATGGGATGGTCCAAGGGATACAGTAAACCTGCAGAGGTGCATCGGTAATGTAAAACTGATGACACAGGAAACGCTCAAAACATAGACAGTAGGAAGACTCAGTCTTCCCGTACTTAAGTCGGCATTGTGTCTCTTATATTTAATTCCGATACTATTTCTGTGTTTCATCGACAATGGGAAGGGGCAAGGGATACAGTAAACCGGCATAGGTGCATCGGAATGTAAAACTGGCGACACAGGAAACGCTCAAACCATAGACCGTAAGAAGACTCACTTTTCTTGTACTTAAGTCGGCATTGTGTCTCTTATATTTAAATCCGATGCAATATCTGTGTTTCATCGTGAATGGGAAGGTCCAAGAGATACAATAAACCTGCAGAGGTGCATCGGAATGTAAAACTGGTGACACAGCAAACGCTCAAATCATAGACAGTAGGAAGACTCAGTCTTCCTGTACTTAAGTAGGCATTGTGTCTCTTAAATTTAACTCCGATGCAATTTCTGTGTTTCATCGTCAATGGGAAGGTCCAAGGGATACAGTAAACCTGCAGAGGTGCATCAGAATGTAAAACTGGTGACACAGGAAACGCTCAAAACATAGACAGTAAGAAGACTCAGTCTTCCTGTACTTAAGTCGGCATTGTGTCCCTTATATTTAATTCCGATGCAATTTCTGTGTTTCATCGTCAATGGGAAGGTCCAAGGGATACAGTAAACCTGCAGAGGTGCATCGGAATGTAAAACTAGTGACACAGGAAACGCTCAAACCATAGACAGTAGGAAGACTCAGTCTTCCTGTACTTAAGTCGGCATTCTGTCTCTTATATTTAATTCCGATGCAATTTCTGTGTTTCATCGTCAATGGGAAGGTCCTAGGGATACAGTAAACCTGCAGAGGTGCATCGGAATGTAAAACTGGTGACACAGGAAACGCTCAAATCATTGACAGTAGGAAGACTCAGTCTTGCTGTACTTAAGTCGGCATTGTGTCTCTTATATTTATTTCCGATGAAATCTCTGTGTTTCATCGTCAATGGGAAGGTCCAAGGGATATAGTAATCCTGAAGAGGTGCATCGGAAAGTAAAACTGATGATCTGGAAACGCTCAAAACATAGACAGTAGGAAGACTTAGTCTTCCTGTACTTAAGTCGGCATTGTGTCTCTTATATTTAATTCCGATGCAATTTCTGTGTTTCAGCGTCACTGTGAAGGTCCAAGGGATACAGCAAACCTGTACAGGTGCATCGGAATGTAAAACTAGTGACACAGGAAACGCTCAAATTATAGGCAGTAGGAAGACTCAGTCTTCCTGTACTTAAGACGGCATTGTGTCTCTTATATTTAATTCCGATGCAATTTCTGTGTTTCATCGTCAATGGGAAGGTCCATGGGATACAGTAAACCTGCAAAGGTGCATCAGAATGTAAAACTTGTGACACAGGAAACGCTCAAAGCATTGACAGTAGGAAGACTCAGTCTTCCTGTACTTAAGTCGGAATTGTGTCTCTTATATTTAATTCCGATGCAATTTCTGTGTTTCATCGTCAATAGGAAGGTCCAAGCGATACAGTCAACCTGCAGAGGTGCATCGGAATGTAAAACTAGTGACACAGGAAACGCTCAAACATACACAGTAGGAAGACTCAGTCTTCCTGTACTTAAGTCGGCATTGTGTATCTTATATTTAATTCCGATGCAATTTCTGTGTTTCATCGTCAATGGGAAGGTCCAAGGGATACAGTAAACCTGCAGAGGTGCATCGGAATGTATAACTGGTGACACAGGAAACGCTCAAAGCATAGACAGTAGGAAGACTTTGTCTTCCTGTACTTAAGTTTGCATTGTGTCTCTTATATTTATTTCCGATGAAATTTCTGTGTTTCATCGTGAATGGGAAGTCCAAGGGATATAGTAAACCTGCAGAGGTGCATCGGAATCTAAAACTGGTGACACAGGAAACGCTCAAATCATAGACAGTAGGAAGACTCAGTCTTCCTGTACTTATGTCGGCATTGGGTCTCTTATATTTATTTCCGATGAAATTTCTGTGTTTCATCGTCAATGGGAAGGTCCAAGGGATATAGTAAACCTGCAGAGGTTCATCGGAAAGTAAAACTGATGACACAGGAAACCCTCAAAACATAGACAGTAGGAAGACTTAGTCTTCCTGTACTTAAGTCGGCATTGTGTCTCTTATATTTAATTCCGATGCAATTTCTGTGTTTCAATGTCACTGTGAAGGTCCAAGGGATACAGTAAAACTGTACAGGTGCATCGGAATGTAAAACTGGTGACACAGGAAACGCTCAAATTATAGACAGTAGGAAGACTCAGTCTTCCTGTACTTAAGTCGGAATTGTGTCTCTTATATTTAATTCCGATGCAATTTCTGTGTTTCATCGTCAATGGGAAGGTCCAAGGGATACAGTAAACCTGCAGAGGTGCATCGGAATGTGAAACTGGTGACACAGGAAACGCTCAAAACATAGACAGTAGGAAGACTCAGTCTTCCTGTACTTAAGTCGGCATTGTGCCTCTTATATTTATTTCCGATGAAATTTCTGTGTTTCATCGTGTATGGGAAGGTCCAAGGGATATAGTAAACCTGCAGAGGTGCATCGGAAAGTAAAACTGATGACACAGGAAAAGCTCTAAACATAGACAGTAGGAAGACTTAGTCTTCCTGTACTTAAGTCGGCATTGTGGCTCTTATATTTAAATCCGATGCAATTTCTGTTTTTCATCGTCAATGGGATGGTCCAAGGGATACAGTAAACCTGCAGAGGTGTATCGGTAATGTAAAACTGATGACACAGGAAACGCTCAAAACATAGACAGTAGGAAGACTCAGTCTTCCCGTACTTAAGTCGGCATTGTGTCTCTTATATTTAATTCCGATACTATTTCTGTGTTTCATCGACAATGGGAAGGGGCAAGGGATACAGTATACCGGTATAGGTGCATCGGAATGTAAAACTGGCGACACAGGAAACGCTCAAAACATAGACCGTAAGAAGACTCACTTTTCTTGTACTTAAGTCGGCGTAGTGTCTCTTATATTTCAATTCCGATGCAATTTCTGTGTTTCATCGTGAATGGGAAGGTCCAAGGCATACAGTAAACCTTTAGAGGTGCATCGGAATGTAACACTGATGACACAGGAAACGCTCAAATTACAGACATTAGGAAGACTCAGTCTTCCTGTACTTATGTCGTCATGGTGTCTATTATATTTAATTCCGATGCAATTTCTGTGTTTCATCGTCAATGGGAAGGTCCAAGGGATACAGTAAAACTGCAGAGGTGCATCAGAATGTAAAACTGCTGACACAGGAAACGCTCAACACATAGACAGTAGGAAGCCTCAGTCTTCCTGTACTTAAGTCGGCATTGTGTCTCTTATATTTAATTCCGATGCAATTTCGGTGATTCATCGTCAATGGGAAGGTCCAATGGATACAGAAAACCTGCACAGGTGCATCAGATTGTAAAACTGGTGACACAGGGAACGCTCAAATCATAGACAGTAGGAAGACTCAGTCTTCCTGTACTTAAGTCGGCATTGTGTCTCTTATATTTAATTCCGATGCGATTTCTGTGTTTCATCGACAATTGGAAGGTCCAAATGATACAGTAAACCGGCAGAGGTGCATCGGAATTTAAAACTGGTGACACAGGAAACGCTCAAAACATTGACCGTACGAAGACTGTTTTCTTGTACTTAAGTCGGCATTGTGTCTCTTATATTTAATTTCGATGCAATTTCTGTGTTTCATCGTCAATGGGAAGGTCCAAGGGATACAGGAAGCCAGCAGAGCTGCATCGGAATGTAAAACTGGTAACACAGGAAACGCTCAAATCATAGACAGTAGGAAGACTCAGTCTTCCTGTACTTAAGTCGGCATTGTGTCTCTTATATTTAATTCCGATGCAATTTCTGTGTTTCATCGTCAATGGGAAGGTCCAAGGGATACAGTAAACCTGCAGAGCTGCATCGGAGTGTAAAACTGGTGACACAGGAATCGCTCAAAACATAGCCAGTAGGAAGAATTACTCTTCTTGTACTTAAGTCGGCATTGTGTCACTTAAATTTAATTCCGGTGCAATTTCTGTTTTTCATCGTCAATGGGAAGGTCCAAGGGATACAGAAAACCTGCAGAGGTGCATCGGAATGTAAAACTGATGACACAGGAAACGCTCAAAACATAGACAGTAGGAAGTCTCAGTCTTCCTGTACTTAAGTCGGCATTGTGTCACTTATATTTAATTCCGATGCGATTTCTGTGTTTCATTAACAATGGGAAGGTCCAAGGGATACAGTAAACCGGCAGAGGTGCATCGGAATGTAAAACTGGTGACACAGGAAACGCTCAAATCATAGACAGTAGGAAGACTCAGTCTTGCTGTACTTAAGTCGGTATTGTGTCTCTTATATTTATTTCCGATAAAATTTCTGTGTTTCATCGTCAATGGGAAGGTCCAAGGGATACAGTAAACCTGCAGAGGTGCATCGGAATATGAAACTGGTGACACAGGAAACGCTCAAAACATAGACAGTAGGAAGACTCAGTCTTCTTGTACTTAAGTCGGCATTGTGCCTCTTATATTTATTTCCGATGAAATTTCTGTGTTTCATCGTGTATGGGAAGGTCCAAGGGATATAGTAAACCTGCAGAGGTGCATCGGAAAGTAAAACTGATGACTAAGGAAAAGCTCTAAACATAGACAGTAGGAAGACTTAGTCTTCCTGTACTTAAGTCGGCATTGTGTCTCTTATATTTAACTCCGATGCAATTTCTGTGTTTCATCGTCACTGTGAAGGTCCAAGGGATACAGTAAAACTGTACAGGTGCATCGGAATGTAAAACTAGTGACACAGGAAACGCTCAAATTATAGACAGTAGGAAGACTCAGTCTTCCTGTACTTAAGTCGGAATTGTGTCTCTTATATTTAATTCCGATGCAATTTCTGTGTTTCATCGTCAATGGGAAGGTCCAAGGGATACAGTAAACCTGCAGAGGTGCATCGGAATGTGAAACTGGTGACACAGGAAACGCTCAAAACATAGACAGTAGGAAGACTCAGTCTTCCTGTACTGAAGTCGGCATTGTGCCTCTTATATTTATTTCCGATGAAATTTCTGTGTTTCGTCGTGTATGGGAAGGTTCAAGGGATATAGTAAACTTGCAGAGGTGCATCGGAAAGTAAAACTGATGACACAGGAAAAGCTCTAAACATAGACAGTAGGAAGACTTAGTCTTCCTGTACTTAAGTCGGCATTGTGGCTCTTCTATTTAAATCCGATGCAATTTCTGTTTTTCATCGTCAATGTGATGGTCGAAGGTATACAGTAAACATGCAGAGGTGCATCGGAATGTAAAACTGATGACACAGGAAACGCTCAAAACATAGACAGTAGGAAGACTCAGTCTTCCCGTACTTAAGTCGGCATTGTGTCTCTTATATTTAATTCCGATACTATTTCTGTGTTTCATCGACAATGGGAAGGGGCAAGGGATACAGTAAACCGGCATAGGTGCATCGGAATGTAAAACTGGCGACACAGGAACCGCTCAAAACATAGACCGTAAGAAGACTCACTTTTCTTGTACTTAAGTCGGCGTAGTGTCTCTTATATTTCAATTCCGATGCAATTTCTGTGTTTCATCGTGAATGGGAAGGTCCAAGGGATATAGTAAACCTTCAGAGGTGCATCGGAAAGTAAAACTGATGACAAAGGAAACGCTCAAAACATAGACAGTAGGTAGACTCAGTCTTTCTGTACTTAAGTCGGCATTGTGTCTCTTATATTTATTTCCAATGCAATTTCTGTGTTTCATCGTCAATGGGAAGGTCCAAGGGATACAGTAAACCTGCAGAGGTGCATCAGAATGTAAAACTGGTGACACAGGAAACGCTCAAATTATAGACAGTAGGGAGACTCAGTCTTCATGTACTCAAGTCGGCATTGTGTCTCTTATATTTAATTCCGATGCAATTTCTGTGTTTCATCGTCACTGTGAAGGTCCAAGGGATACAGTAAAACTGTACAGGTGCATCGGAATGTAAAACTGGTGACACAGTAAACGCTCAAATTATAGACAGTAGGAAGACTCAGTCTTCCTGTACTTAAGTCGGAATTGTGTCTCTTATATTAAATTCCGATGCAATTTCTGTGTTTCATCGTCAATGGGAAGGTCCAAGGGATACAGTAAACCTGCAGAGGTGCATCGGAATGTAAAACTAGTGACACAGGAAACGCTCAAACATAGACAGTAGGAAGACTCAGTCTTCCTGTACTTAAGTCGGCATTGTGTCTCTTATATTTAATTCCGATTTATTTTCTGTGTTTCATCGTCAATGGGAATTTCCAATGGATACAGCAAACCTGCAGAGGTGCATCAGAATGTAAAACTGGTGACACAGGAAACGCTCAAAACATAGACAGTAGGAAGACTCAGTGTTTCTGTACATATGTCGGCATTGTGTCTCTTATATTTAATTCCGATGAAACTTCAGTGTTTCATCGTGAATGGGAAGGTCCAAGGGATATAGTAAACCTTCAGAGGTGCATCGGAAAGTAAAACTGATGACAAAGGAAACGCTCAAAACATAGACAGTAGGTAGACTCAGTCTTTCTGTACTTAAGTCGGCATTGTGTCTCTTATATTTAATTCCGATGCAATTTCTGTGTTTCATCGTCAATGGGAAGGTCCAAGGGATACAGTAAACCTGCAGAGCTGCATCGGAGTGTAAAACTGGTGACACAGGAATCGCTCAAAACATAGCCAGTAGGAAGAATTACTCTTCTTGTACTTAAGTCGGCATTGTGTCACTTAAATTTAATTCCGGTGCAATTTCTGTTTTTCATCGTCAATGGGAAGGTCCAAGGGATACAGAAAACCTGCAGAGGTGCATCGGAATGTAAAACTGATGACACAGGAAACGCTCAAAACATAGACAGTAGGAAGTCTCAGTCTTCCTGTACTTAAGTCGGCATTGTGTCACTTATATTTAATTCCGATGCGATTTCTGTGTTTCATTAACAATGGGAAGGTCCAAGGGATACAGTAAACCGGCAGAGGTGCATCGGAATGTAAAACTGGTGACACAGGAAACGCTCAAATCATAGACAGTAGGAAGACTGAGTCTTGCTGTACTTAAGTCGGTATTGTGTCTCTTATATTTATTTCCGATAAAATTTCTGTGTTTCATCGTCAATGGGAAGGTCCAAGGGATACAGTAAACCTGCAGAGGTGCATCGGAATATGAAACTGGTGACACAGGAAACGCTCAAAACATAGACAGTAGGAAGACTCAGTCTTCTTGTACTTAAGTCGGCATTGTGCCTCTTATATTTATTTCCGATGAAATTTCTGTGTTTCATCGTGTATGGGAAGGTCCAAGCGATATAGTAAACCTGCAGAGGTGCATCGGAAAGTAAAACTGATGACTAAGGAAAAGCTCTAAACATAGACAGTAGGAAGACTTAGTCTTCCTGTACTTAAGTCGGCATTGTGTCTCTTATATTTAATTCCGATGCAATTTCTGTGTTTCATCGTCACTGTGAAGGTCCAAGGGATACAGTAAAACTGTACAGGTGCATCGGAATGTAAAACTGGCGACACAGGAAACGCTCAAATTATAGACAGTAGGAAGACTCAGTCTTCCTGTACTTAAGTCGGAATTGTGTCTCTTATATTTAATTCCGATGCAATTTCTGTGTTTCATCGTCAATGGGAAGGTCCAAGGGATACAGTAAACCTGCAGAGGTGCATCGGAATGTGAAACTGGTGACACAGGAAACGCTCAAAACATAGACAGTAGGAAGACTCAGTCTTCCTGTACTTAAGTCGGCATTGTGCCTCTTATATTTATTTCCGATGAAATTTCTGTGTTTCGTCGTGTATGGGAAGGTTCAAGGGATATAGTAAACTTGCAGAGGTGCATCGGAAAGTAAAACTGATGACACAGGAAAAGCTCTAAACATAGACAGTAGGAAGACTTAGTCTTCCTGTACTTAAGTCGGCATTGTGGCTCTTCTATTTAAATCCGATGCAATTTCTGTTTTTCATCGTCAATGGGATGGTCGAAGGTATACAGTAAACCTGCAGAGGTGCATCGGAATGTAAAACTGATGACACAGGAAACGCTCAAAACATAGACAGTAGGAAGACTCAGTCTTCCCGTACTTAAGTCGGCATTGTGTCTCTTATATTTAATTCCGATACTATTTCTGTGTTTCATCGACAATGGGAAGGGGCAAGGGATACAGTAAACCGGCATAGGTGCATCGGAATGTAAAACTGGCGACACAGGAACCGCTCAAAACATAGACCGTAAGAAGACTCACTTTTCTTGTACTTAAGTCGGCGTAGTGTCTCTTATATTTCAATTCCGATGCAATTTCTGTGTTTCATCGTGAATGGGAAGGTCCAAGGGATACAGTAAACCTGTAGAGGTGCATCGGAATGTAACACTGATGACACAGGAAACGCTCAAATTACAGACATTAGGAAGACTCAGTCTTCCTGTACTTATGTCGGCATTGTGTCTCTTATATTTAATTCCGATGCAATTTCTGTGTTTCATCGTCAATGGGAAGGTCCAAGGGATACAGTAAAACTGCAGAGGTGCATCAGAATGTAAAACTTGTGACACAGGAAACTCTCAAAGCATAGAGAGTAGGAAGACTCATTCTTCCTGTTTTTAAGTCGGCATTGTGTCTCTTATATTTAATTCCGATGAAATTTCAGTGTTTCATCGTGAATGGGAAGGTCCAAGGGATATAGTAAACCTTCAGAGGTGCATCGGAAAGTAAAACTGATGACAAAGGAAACGCTCAAAACATAGACAGTAGGTAGACTCAGTCTTTCTGTACTTAAGTCGGCATTGTGTCTCTTATATTTATTTCCAATGCAATTTCTGTGTTTCATCGTCAATGGGAAGGTCCAAGGGATACAGTAAACCTGCAGAGGTGCATCATAATGTAAAACTGGTGACACAGGAAACGCTCAAATTATAGACAGTAGGGAGACTCAGTCTTCATGTACTCAAGTCGGCATTGTGTCTCTTATATTTAATTCCGATGCAATTTCTGTGTTTCATCGTCACTGTGAAGGTCCAAGGGATACAGTAAAACTGTACAGGTGCATCGGAATGTAAAACTGGTGACACAGTAAACGCTCAAATTATAGACAGTAGGAAGACTCAGTCTTCCTGTACTTAAGTCGGAATTGTGTCTCTTATATTAAATTCCGATGCAATTTCTGTGTTTCATCGTCAATGGGAAGGTCCAAGGGATACAGTAAACCTGCAGAGGTGCATCGGAATGTAAAACTAGTGACACAGGAAACGCTCAAACATAGACAGTAGGAAGACTCAGTCTTCCTGTACTTAAGTCGGCATTGTGTCTCTTATATTTAATTCCGATTTATTTTCTGTGTTTCATCGTCAATGGGAATTTCCAATGGATACAGCAAACCTGCAGAGGTGCATCAGAATGTAAAACTGGTGACACAGGAAACGCTCAAAACATAGACAGTAGGAAGACTCAGTGTTTCTGTACATATGTCGGCATTGTGTCTCTTATATTTAATTCCGATGAAACTTCAGTGTTTCATCGTGAATGGGAAGGTCCAAGGGATATAGTAAACCTTCAGAGGTGCATCGGAAAGTAAAACTGATGACAAAGGAAACGCTCAAAACATAGACAGTAGGTAGACTCAGTCTTTCTGTACTTAAGTCGGCATTGTGTCTCTTATATTTAATTCCAATGCAATTTCTGTGTTTCATCGTCAATGGGAAGGTCCAAGGGATACAGTAAACCTACAGAGGTGCATCAGAATGTAAAACTGGTGACACAGGAAACGCTCAAATTATAGACAGTAGGAAGACTCAGTCTTCCTGTACTTAAGTCGGAATTGTGTCTCTTATATTAGATTCCGATGCAATATCTGTGTTTCATCGTCAATGGGAAGGTCCAAGGGATACAGTAAACCTGCAGAGGTGCATCGGAATGTATAACTGGTGACACAGGAAACGCTCAAATCATAGACAGTAGGAAGACTCAGTCTTCCTGTACTTAAGTCGGCATTGTGTCTCTTATATTTAAATTCGATGCAATTTGTGTGTTTCATCGCCAATGGGAAGGTCCAAAGGATACAGTAAACCTGCAGATGTGCATCGGAATGTAAAACTGGTGACACAGGAAACGCTCAAAACATTGACTGTAAGAAGACTGTTTTCTTGTACTTAAGTCGGCATTGTGTCTCTTATATTTAATTCCGAATCAATTTCTGTGTTTCATCGTGAATGGGAAGGTCCACGGGATACAGTAATCCTGCACATGTCCATCGGAGTGTAAAACTGGTGACACAGGAAACGCTCAAAACATAGCCAGTAGGAAGACTCAGTCTTCCTGTACTTAAGTCGTCATTGTGTCTCTTATATTTAATTCCGATGCAATTTCTGTGTTTCATCGTCAATGGGAAGGTCCAAGGGATACAGTAAACCTGCAGAGGTGCATCGGAATGTAAAACTGGTGACACAGGAAACGCTCAAATCATAGGCAGTAGGAAAACTCAGTCTTGCTGTACTTAAGTCGGCATTGTGTCTCTTATATTTATTTCCGATGAGATTTCTGTGTTTCATCGTGAATGGGAAGGTCCAAGGGATATAGTAAACCTGCAGAGGTGCATCGGAAAGTAAAACTGATGATACAGGAAACGCTCAAACATAGAGGGTAGGAAGACTCAGTCTTCCTGTACTTAAGTCGGCATTGTGTCTCTTATATTTAATTCCGATGCAATTTCTGTGTTTCATCGTCAAGGGGAAGGTCAAGGGATACAGTAAACCTGCAGAGGTGCATCGGAATGTAAAACTGGTGACACAGCAAACGCTCAAAACATAGACAGTAGGAAGGCTCAGTCTTCCTATACTTAAGTCGGCATTGTGTCTCTTATATTTATTTCCGATGAAATTTTTGTGTTTCATCAAGAATGGGAAGGTCCAAGGGATATAGTAAACCTGCGGACGTGCATCGGAAAGTAAAACTGATGACACAGGAAACGCTCAAAACATAGACAGTAGGAACACTTAGTCTTCCTGTACTTAAGTCGGCATTGTGTCTCTTTTATTTAATTCCGATACAATTTCTATGTTTCATCGTCTCTGTGAAGGTCCAAGGGATACAGTAAACCTGCAAAGGTGCATCGGAATGTAAAACTAGTCACACACGAAACGCTCAAAACATAGACAGTAGGAAGACTCAGTCTTCCTGTACTTAAGTCGGCATTGTGTCTCTTATATTTAATTCCGATGCGATTTCTGTGTTTCATTGTCAATTCGAGGGTCCAAGGTATACAGTAAACCTGCAGAGGTGCATCGAAATGTAAAACTGCTGACACAGGAAACGCTCAACACATAGACAGTAGGAAGCCTCAGTCTTCCTGTACTTAAGTCGGCATTGTGTCTCTTATATTTAATTCCGATGCAATTTCTGTGTTCCATCGTCAATGGGAAGGTCCAATGGATACAGAAAACCTGCACAGGTGCATCAGATTGTAAAACTGGTGACACAGGAAACGCTCAAATCATAGACAGTAGGAAGACTCAGTCTTCCTGTACTTAAGTCGGCATTGTGTCTCTTATATTTAATTCCGATGCGATTTCTGTGTTTCATCGACAATTGGAATGTCCAAATGATACAGTAAACCGACAGAGGTGCATCGGAATTTAAAACTGGTGACACAGGAAACGCTCAAAACATTGACCGTACGAAGACTGTTTTCTTGTACTTAAGTCGGCATTGTGTCTCTTATATTTAATTTCGATGCAATTTCTGTGTTTCATCGGCAATGGGAAGGTCCAAGGGATACAGGAAGCCAGCAGATGTGCATCGGAATGTAAAACTGGTGACACAGGAAACGCTCAAATCATAGACAGTAGGAAGACTCAGTCTTCCTGTACTTAAGTCGGCATTGTGTCTCTTATATTTCATTCCGATGCAATTTCTGTGTTTCATCGTCAATGGGAAGGTCCAAGAGATACAGTAAACCTGCAGAGGTGCATCGGAATGTAAAACTAGTGACATAGGAAACGCTCAAAACATAGACAGTTGGAAGACTCAGTCTTCCTGTACTTAAGTCGGCATTGTGCCTCTTATATTTAATTCCGACGCAATTTGTGTGTTTCATCGTCAATGGGAAGGTCCAAGGGATACAGTAAACCTGCAGAGGTGCATCGGAATTTGAAACTGGTGACACAGGAAACGCTCAAAACATAGACAGTAGGAAGACTCAGTCTTCCTGTACTTAAGTCGGCATTGTGCCTCTTATATTTATTTCCGATGATATTTCTGTGTTTCATCGTGTATGGGAAGGTCCAAGGGATATAGTAAACCTGCAGAGGTGCATCGGAAAATAAAACTGATGACACAGGAAAAGCTCTAAACATAGACAGTAGGAAGACTTAGTCTTCCTGTACTTAAGTCGGCATTGTGTCTCTTATATTTAAATCCGATGCAATTTCTGTTTTTCATCGTCAATGGGAAGGTCCAAGGGATACAGTAAACCTGCAGAGGTGCATCGGAATGTAAAACTGATGACACAGGTAACGCTCAAAACATAGACAGTAGGAAGACTCAGTCTTCCTGTACTTAAGTCGGCATTGTGTCTCTTATATTTAATTCCGATACGATTTCTGTGTTTCATCGACAATGGGAAGGGGCAAGGGATACAGTAAACCGGCATAGGTGCATCGGAATGTAAAACTGGCGACACAGGAAACGCTCAAACCATAGACCGTAAGAAGACTCACTTTTCTTGTACTTAAGTCGGCATTGTGTCTCTTATATTTAAATCCGATGCAATTTCTGTGTTTCATCGTGAATGGGAAGGTCCAAGAGATACAATAAACCTGCAGAGGTGCATCGGAATGTAAAACTGGTGACACAGCAAACGCTCAAATCATAGACAGTAGGAAGACTCAGTCTTCCTGTACTTAAGTAGGCATTGTGTCTCTTAAATTTAACTCCGATGCAATTTCTGTGTTTCATCGTCAATGGGAAGGTCCAAGGGATACAGAAAACCTGCATAGGTGCATCAGAATGTAAAACTGGTGACACAGGAAACGATCAAAACATAGACAGTAGGAAGACTCAGTCTTCCTGTACTTAAGTCGGCATTGTGTCTCTTATATTTAATTCCGATGCATATTCTGTGTTTCATCGTCAATGGGAAGGTCCAAGGGATACAGTAAACCTGAAGAGGTGCATCGGAATGTAAAACTAGTGACACTGGAAACGCTCAAACATAGACAGTAGGAAGACTCAGTCTTCCTGTACTTAAGTCGGCATTGTGTCTCTTATATTTAAATTCGATGCAATTTGTGTGTTTCATCGCCAATGGGAAGGTCCAAAGGATACAGTAAACCTGCAGATGTGCATCGGAATGTAAAACTGGTGACACAGGAAACGCTCAAAACATTGACTGTAAGAAGACTGTTTTCTTGTACTTAAGTCGGCATTGTGTCTCTTATATTTAATTCCGATGCAATTTCAGTGTTTCATCGCCACTGTGAAGGTCCAAGTGATACAGTAAACCTGCAGAGGTGCATCGAAATGTAAAACTAGTGACACAGGAAACGTTAAGAACATAGACAGTAGGAAGACTCAGTCCTCTTGTACTTAAGTCGGCATTGTGTCTCTTATATTTAATTCCGAATCAATTTCTGTGTTTCATCGTGAATGGGAAGGTCCAAGGGATACAGTAAACCTGCACAGGTCCATCGGAGTGTAAAACTGGTGACACAGGAAACGCTCAAAACATAGCCAGTAGGAAGACTCAGTCTTCCTGTACTTAAGTCGTCATTGTGTCTCTTATATTTAATTCCGATGCAATTTCTGTGTTTCATCGTCAATGGGAAGGTCCAAGGGATACAGTAAACCTGCAGATGTGCATCGGAATGTAAAACTGGTGACACAGGAAACGCTCAAATCATAGGCAGTAGGAAAACTCAGTCTTGCTGTACTTAAGTCGGCATTGTGTCTCTTATATTTATTTCCGATGAGATTTCTGTGTTTCATCGTGAATGGGAAGGTCCAAGGGATATAGTAAACCTGCAGAGGTGCATCGGAAAGTAAAACTGATGATACAGGAAACGCTCAAACATAGAGGGTAGGAAGACTCAGTCTTCCTGTACTTAAGTCGGCATTGTGTCTCTTATATTTAATTCCGATGCAATTTCTGTGTTTCATCGTCAAGGGGAAGGTCAAGGGATACAGTAAACCTGCAGAGGTGCATCGGAATGTAAAACTGGTGACACAGGAAACGCTCAAAACATAGACAGTAGGAAGACTCAGTCTTCCTATACTTAAGTCGGCATTGTGTCTCTTATATTTATTTCCGATGAAATTTTTGTGTTTCATCAAGAATGGGAAGGTCCAAGGGATATAGTAAACCTGCGGACGTGCATCGGAAAGTAAAACTGATGACACAGGAAACGCTCAAAACATAGACAGTAGGAAGACTTAGTCTTCCTGTACTTAAGTCGGCATTGTGTCTCTTATATTTAATTCCGATGCAATTTCTGTGTTTCATCGTCAATGGGAAGGTCCAATGGATACAGAAAACCTGCACAGGTGCATCAGATTGTAAAACTGGTGACACAGGAAACGCTCAAATCATAGACAGTAGGAAGACTCAGTCTTCCTGTACTTAAGTCGGCATTGTGTCTCTTATATTTAATTCCGATGCGATTTCTGTGTTTCATCGACAATTGGAATGTCCAAATGATACAGTAAACCGACAGAGGTGCATCGGAATTTAAAACTGGTGACACAGGAAACGCTCAAAACATTGACCGTACGAAGACTGTTTTCTTGTACTTAAGTCGGCATTGTGTCTCTTATATTTAATTTCGATGCAATTTCTGTGTTTCATCGTCAATGGGAAGGTCCAAGGGATACAGGAAGCCAGCAGATGTGCATCGGAATGTAAAACTGGTGACACAGGAAACGCTCAAATCATAGACAGTAGGAAGACTCAGTCTTCCTGTACTTAAGTCGGCATTGTGTCTCTTATATTTCATTCCGATGCAATTTCTGTGTTTCATCGTCAATGGGAAGGTCCAAGAGATACAGTAAACCTGCAGAGGTGCATCGGAATGTAAAACTAGTGACATAGGAAACGCTCAAAACATAGACAGTAGGAAGACTCAGTCTTCCTGTACTTAAGTCGGCATTGTGCCTCTTATATTTAATTCCGACGCAATTTGTGTGTTTCATCGCCAATGGGAAGGTCCAAGGGATACAGTAAACCTGCAGAGGTGCATCGGAATTTGAAACTGGTGACACAGGAAACGCTCAAAACATAGACAGTAGGAAGACTCAGTCTTCCTGTACTTAAGTCGGCATTGTGCCTCTTATATTTATTTCCGATGAAATTTCTGTGTTTCATAGTGTATGGGAAGGTCCAAGGGATATATAGTAAACCTGCAGAGGTGCATCGGAAAGTAAAACTGATGACACAGGAAAAGCTCTAAACATAGACAGTAGGAAGACTTAGTCTTCCTGTACTTAAGTCGGCATTGTGTCTCTTATATTTAAATCCGATGCAATTTCTGTTTTTCATCGTCAATGGGAAGGTCCAAGGGATACAGTAAACCTGCAGAGGTGCATCGGAATGTAAAACTGATGAAACAGGTAGCGCTCAAAACATAGACAGTAGGAAGACTCTGTCTTCCTGTACTTAAGTCGGCATTGTGTCTCTTATATTTAATTCCGATACGATTTCTGTGTTTCATCGACAATGGGAAGGGGCAAGGGATACAGTAAACCGGCATAGGTGCATCGGAATGTAAAACTGGCGACACAGGAAACGCTCAAACCATAGACCGTAAGAAGACTCACTTTTCTTGTACTTAAGTCGGCATTGTGTCTCTTATATTTAAATCCGATGCAATTTCTGTGTTTCATCGTGAATGGGAAGGTCCAAGAGATACAATAAACCTGCAGAGGTGCATCGGAATGTAAAACTGGTGACACAGCAAACGCTCAAATCATAGACAGTAGGAAGACTCAGTCTTCCTGTACTTAAGTAGGCATTGTGTCTCTTAAATTTAACTCCGATGCAATTTCTGTGTTTCATCGTCAATGGGAAGGTCCAAGGGATACAGTAAACCTGCAGAGGTGCATCAGAATGTAAAACTGGTGACACAGGAAACGCTCAAAACATAGACAGTAGGAAGACTCAGTCTTCCTGTACCTTAAGTCGGCATTGTGTCTCTTAAATTTAATTCCGATGCAATTTCTGTGTTTCATCGTCAATGGGAAGGTCCAAGGGATACAGTAAACCTGCAGAGGTGCATCGGAATGTAAAACTAGTGACACAGGAAACGCTCAAACCATAGACAGTAGGAAGACTCAGTCTTCCTGTACTTAAGTCGGCATTCTGTCTCTTATATTTAATTCCGATGCAATTTCTGTGTTTCATCGTCAATGGGAAGGTCCAAGGGATACAGTAAACCTGCAGAGGTGCATCGGAATGTAAAACTAGTGACACAGGAAACGCTCAAACCATAGACAGTAGGAAGACTCAGTCTTCCTGTACTTAAGTCGGCATTCTGTCTCTTATATTTAATTCCGATGCAATTTCTGTGTTTCATCGTCAATGGGAAGGTCCAAGGGATACAGTAAACCTGCAGAGGTGCATCGGAATGTAAAACTGGTGACACAGGAAACGCTCAAATCATAGACAGTAGGAAGACTCAGTCTTCCTGTACTTAAGTCGGCATTCTGTCTCTTATATTTAATTCCGATGCAATTTCTGTGTTTCATCGTCAATGGGAAGGTCCAAGTGATACAGTAAACCTGCAGAGGTGCATCGAAATGTAAAACTAGTGACACAGGAAACGTTAAGAACATAGACAGTAGGAAGACTCAGTCTTCTTGTACTTAAGTCGGCATTGTGTCTCTTATATTTAATTCCGAATCAATTTCTGTGTTTCATCGTGAATGGGAAGGTCCAAGGGATACAGTAAACCTGCACAGGTCCATCGGAGTGTAAAACTGGTGACACAGGAAACGCTCAAAACATAGCCAGTAGGAAGACTCAGTCTTCCTGTACTTAAGTCGTCATTGTGTCTCTTATATTTAATTCCGATGCAATTTCTGTGTTTCATCGTCAATGGGAAGGTCCAAGGGATACAGTAAACCTGCAGAGGTGCATCGGAATGTAAAACTGGTGACACAGGAAACGCTCAAATCATAGGCAGTAGGAAAACTCAGTCTTGCTGTACTGAAGTCTGCATTGTGTCTCTTATATTTATTTCCGATGAGATTTCTGTGTTTCATCGTGAATGGGAAGGTCCAAGGGATATAGTAAACCTGCAGAGGTGCATCGGAAAGTAAAACTGATGATACAGGAAACGCTCAAACATAGAGGGTAGGAAGACTCAGTCTTCCTGTACTTAAGTCGGCATTGTGTCTCTTATATTTAATTCCGATGCAATTTCTGTGTTTCATCGTCAGGGGGAAGGTCAAGGGATACAGTAAACCTGCAGAGGTGCATCGGAATGTAAAACTGGTGACACAGGAAACGCTCAAAACATAGACAGTAGGAAGACTCAGTCTTCCTATACTTAAGTCGGCATTGTGTCTCTTATATTTATTTCCGATGAAATTTTTGTGTTTCATCAAGAATGGGAAGGTCCAAGGGATATAGTAAACCTGCGGACGTGCATCGGAAAGTAAAACTGATGACACAGGAAACGCTCAAAACATAGACAGTAGGAAGACTTAGTCTTCCTGTACTTAAGTCGGCATTGTGTCTCTTTTATTTAATTCCGATACAATTTCTATATTTCATCGTCTCTGTGAAGGTCCAAGGGATACAGTAAACCCGCAAAGGTGCATCGGAATGTAAAACTAGTCACACAGGAAACGCTCAAAACATAGACAGTAGGAAGACTCAGTCTTCCTGTACTTAAGTCGGCATTGTGTCTCTTATATTTAATTCCGATGCGATTTCTGTGTTTCATTGTCAATTCGAGGGTCCAAGGTATACAGTAAACCTGCAGAGGTGCATCGAAATGTAAAACTGCTGACACAGGAAACGCTCAACACATAGACAGTAGGAAGCCTCAGTCTTCCTGTACTTAAGTCGGCATTGTGTCTCTTATATTTAATTCCGATGCAATTTCTGTGTTTCATCGTCAATGGGAAGGTCCAATGGATACATAAAACCTGCACAGGTGCATCAGATTGTAAAACTGGTGACACAGTAAACGCTCAAATCATAGACAGTAGGAAGACTCAGTCTTCCTGTACTTAAGTCGGCATTGTGTCTCTTATATTTAATTCCGATGCGATTTCTGTGTTTCATCGACAATTGGAATGTCCAAATGATACAGTAAACCGACAGAGGTGCATAGGAATGTAAAACTGGCGACACAGGAAACGCTCAAACCATAGACCGTAAGAAGACTCAATTTTCTTGTACTTAAGTCGGCATTGTGTCTCTTACATTTAAATCCGATTCAATTTCTGTGTTTCATCGTGAATGGGAAGGTCCAAGAGATACAATAAACCTGCAGAGGTGCATCGGAATGTAAAACTGGTGACACAGCAAACGCTCAAATCATAGACAGTAGGAAGACTCAGTCTTCCTGTACTTAAGTAGGCATTGTGTCTCTTAAATTTAACTCCGATGCAATTTCTGTATTTCATCGTCAATGGGAAGGTCCAAGGGATACAGTAAACCTGCAGAGGTGCATCAGAATGTAAAACTGGTGACACAGGAAACGCTCAAATCATAGACAGTAGGAAGACTCAGTCTTCCTGTACTTAAGTCGGCATTGTGTCTCTTATATTTAATTCCGATGCAATTTCTGCGTTTCATCGTCAATGGGATGGTCCAAGGGATACAGTAAACCTGCAGAGGTGCATCGGAATGTAAAACTAGTGACACAGGAAACGCTCAAACCATAGACAGTAGGAAGACTCAGTCTTCCTGTACTTAAGTCGGCATTCTGTCTCTTATATTTAATTCCGATGCAATTTCTGTGTTTCATCGTCAATGGGAAGGTCCAAGGGATACAGTAAACCTGCAGAGGTGCATCGGAATGTAAAACTGGTGACACAGGAAACGCTCAAATCATAGACAGTAGGAAGACTCAGTCTTGCTGTACTTAAGTCGGCATTGTGTCTCTTATATTTATTTCCGATGAAATCTCTGTGTTTCATCGTCAATGGGAAGGTCCAAGGGATATAGTAATCCTGAAGAGGTGCATCGGAAAGTAAAACTGATGATCTGGAAACGCACAAAACATAGACAGTAGGAAGACTTAGTCTTCCTGTACTTAAGTCGGCATTGTGTCTCTTATATTTAATTCCGATGCAATTTCTGTGTTTCAGCGTCACTGTGAAGGTCAGAGGGATACAGCAAACCTGTACAGGTGCATCGGAATATAAAACTAGTGACACAGGAAACGCTCACATTATAGACAGTAGGAAGACTCAGTCATCCTGTACTTAAGTCGGCATTGTGTCTCTTATATTTAATTCCGATGCAATTTCTGTGTTTCATCGTCAATGGGAAGGTCCATGGGATACAGTAAACCTGCAAAGGTGCATCAGAATGTAAAACTTGTGACACAGGAAACGCTCAAAGCATTGACAGTAGGAAGACTCAGTCTTCCTGTACTTAAGTCGGAATTGTGTCTCTTATATTTAATTCCGATGCAATTTCTGTGTTTCATCGTCAATAGGAAGGTCCAAGGGATACAGTCAACCTGCAGAGGTGCATCGGAATGTAAAACTAGTGACACAGGAAACGCTCAAACATACACAGTAGGAAGACTCAGTCTTCCTGTACTTAAGTCGGCATTGTGTCTGTTATATTTAATTCCGATGCAATTTCTGTGTTTCATAGTCAATGGGAAGGTCCAAGGGATACAGTAAACCTGCAGAGGTGCATCGGAATGTATAACTGGTGACACAGGAAACGCTCAAAGCATAGACAGTAGGAAGACTTTGTCTTCCTGTACTTAAGTTTGCATTGTGTCTCTTATATTTATTTCCGATGAAATTTCTGTGTTTCATCGTGAATGGGAAGTCCAAGGGATATAGTAAACCTGCAGAGGTGCATCGGAAAGTAAAACTGATGACACAGGAAACGCTCAAAACATAGACAGTAGGAAGACTTAGTCTTCCTGTACTTAGGTCGGCATTGCGTCTCTTATATTTAATTCCGATGCAATTTCTGTTTTTCATCGTCAATGGGAAGGTCCAATGGATACAGTAAACCCTGCAGAGGTGAATCGGAATGTAAAACTGGTGACACAGGAAACGCTCAAAACATTGACAGTAGGAAGACTCAGTCTTCCTGTACTTAAGTCGGCATTGTTTCTCTTATATTTAAATTCGATGCAATTTGTGTGTTTCATCGCCAATGGCAAGGTCCAAGGGATACAGTAAACCTGTAGAGGTGCATCGGAATGTAAAACTCGAGATACAGGAAACGCTCAAAACATAGACAGTAGGAAGACATAGTCTTCCTGTACTTAAGTCGGCATTGTGTCTCTTATATTTAATTCCGATGCAATTTCTGTGTTTCATCGTCACTGTGAAGGTCCAAGGGATACAGTAAAACTGTACAGGTGCATCGGGATGTAAAAATGCTGACACAGGAAACGCTCAAATTATAAACAGTAGGAAGACTCAGTCTTCCTGTACTTAAGTCGGCATTGTGTCTCTTATATTTAATTCCGATGCAATTTCTGTGTTTCATCGTCAATGGGAAGGTCCAAGGGATACAGTAAACCTGCAGAGGTGCATCAGAATGTAAAACTAGTGACACAGGAAACGCTCAAAACATTGACAGTAGGAAGACTCAGTCTTCCTGTACTTAAGTCGGAATTGTGTCTCTTATATTTAATTCCGATGCAATCTCTGTGTTTCATCGTCAATGGGAAGTTCCAAGGGATACAGTAAACCTGCAGAGGTTAATCGGAATGTAAAACTGGTGACACAGGAAACGCCCAAAACAACGACAATAGGAAGACTCAGTCTTCCTGTACTTAAGTCGACATTGTGTCTCTTATATTTAAATTCGATGCAATTTGTGTGTTTCATCGCCAATGGCAAGGTCCAAGGGATACAGTAAACCTGCAGAGGTGCATCGGAATGTAAAATTGGTGACACAGGAAACGCTCAAAACATTGACTGTAAGAAGACTGTTTTCTTGTACTTAAGTCGGCATTGTGTCTCTTATATTTAATTCCGATGCAATTTCTGTGTTTCATCGTCAATGGGAAGGTCCATGGGATACAGTAAACCTGCAGAGGTGCATCGGAATCTAAAACTGGTGACACAGGAAACGCTCAAATCATAGACAGTAGGAAGACTCAGTCTTGCTGTACTTAAGTCGGCATTGGGTCTCTTATATTTATTTCCGATGAAATTTCTGTGTTTCATCGTCAATGGGAAGGTCCAAGGGATATAGTAAACCTGCAGAGGTTCATCGGAAAGTAAAACTGATGACACAGGAAATCCTCAAAACATAGACAGTAGGAAGACTTAGTCTTCCTGTACTTAAGTCGGCATTGTGTCTCTTATATTTAATTCCGATGCAATTTCTGTGTTTCATCGTCACTGTGAAGGTCCAAGGGATACAGTAAAACTGTACAGGTGCATCGGAATGTAAAACTGGTGATACAGGAAACGCTCAAATTATAGACAGTAGGAAGACTCAGTCTTCCTGTACTTAAGTCGGAATTGTGTCTCTTATATTTAATTCCGATGCAATTTCTGTGTTTCATCGTCAATGGGAAGGTCCAAGGGATACAGTAAACCTGCAGAGGTGCATCGGAATGTGAAACTGGTGACACAGGAAACGCTCAAAACATAGACAGTAGGAAGACTCAGTCTTCCTGTACTTAAGTCGGCATTATGCCTCTTATATTTATTTCCGACGAAATTTCTGTGTTTCATCGTGTATGGGAAGGTCCAAGGGATATAGTAAACCTGCAGAGGTGCATCGGAAAGTAAAACTGATGACACAGGAAAAGCTCTAAACATAGACAGTAGGAAGACTTAGTCTTCCTGTACTTAAGTAGGCATTGTGTCTCTTAAATTTAACTCCGATGCAATTTGTGTGTTTCATCGTCAATGGGAAGGTCCAAGGGATACAGTAAACCTGCAGAGGTGCATCAGAATGTAAAACTGGTGACACAGGAAACGCTCAAAACATAGACAGTAGGAAGACTCAGTCTTCCTGTACTTAAGTCGGCATTGTGTCTCTTATATTTAATTCCGATGCAATTTCTGTGTTTCATCGTCAATGGGAAGGTCCAAGGGATACAGTAAACCTGCAGAGGTGCATCGGAATGTAAAACTAGTGACACAGGAAACGCTCAAACCATAGACAGTAGGAAGACTCAGTCTTCCTGTACTTAAGTCGGCATTCTGTCTCTTATATTTAATTCCGATGCAATTTCTGTGTTTCATCGTCAATGGGAAGGTCCAAGGGATACAGTAAACCTGCAGAGGTGCATCGGAATGTAAAACTGGTGACACAGGAAACGCTCAAATCATAGACAGTAGGAAGACTCAGTCTTGCTGTACTTAAGTCGGCATTGTGTCTCTTATATTTATTTGCGATGAAATCTCTGTGTTTCATCGTCAATGGGAAGGTCCAAGGGATATAGTAATCCTGAAGAGGTGCATCGGAAAGTAAAACTGATGATCTGGAAACGCACAAAACATAGACAGTAGGAAGACTTAGTCTTCCTGTACTTAAGTCGGCATTGTGTCTCTTATATTTAATTCCGATGCAATTTCTGTGTTTCAGCGTCACTGTGAAGGTCCAAGGGATACAGCAAACCTGTACAGGTGCATCGGAATATAAAACTAGTGACACAGGAAACGCTCAAATTATAGACAGTAGGAAGACTCAGTCATCCTGTACTTAAGTCGGCATTGTGTCTCTTATATTTAATTCCGATGCAATTTCTGTGTTTCATCGTCAATGGGAAGGTCCATGGGATACAGTAAACCTGCAATGGTGCATCAGAATGTAAAACTTGTGACACAGGAAACGCTCAAAGCATTGACAGTAGGAAGACTCAGTCTTCCTGTACTTAAGTCGGAATTGTGTCTCTTATATTTAATTCCGATGCAATTTCTGTGTTTCATCGTCAATAGGAAGGTCCAAGGGATACAGTCAACCTGCAGAGGTGCATCGGAATGTAAAACTAGTGACACAGGAAACGCTCAAACATACACAGTAGGAAGACTCAGTCTTCCTGTACTTAAGTCGGCATTGTGTCTCTTATATTTAATTCCGATGCAATTTCTGTGTTTCATCGTCAATGGGAAGGTCCAAGGGATACAGTAAACCTGCAGAGGTGCATCGGAATGTATAACTGGTGACACAGGAAACGCTCAAAGCATAGACAGTAGGAAGACTTTGTCTTCCTGTACTTAAGTTTGCATTGTGTCTCTTATATTTATTTCCGATGAAATTTCTGTGTTTCATCGTGAATGGGAAGTCCAAGGGATATAGTAAACCTGCAGAGGTGCATCGGAAAGTAAAACTGGTGACACAGCAAACGCTCAAATCATAGACAGTAGGAAGACTCAGTCTTCCTGTACTTAAGTAGGCATTGTGTCTCTTAAATTTAACTCCGATGCAATTTCTGTGTTTCATCGTCAATGGGAAGGTCCAAGGGATACAGTAAACCTGCAGAGGTGCATCAGAATGTAAAACTGGTGACACAGGAAACGCTCAAAACATAGACAGTAGGAAGACTCAGTCTTCCTGTACCTTAAGTCGGCATTGTGTCTCTTAAATTTAATTCCGATGCAATTTCTGTGTTTCATCGTCAATGGGAAGGTCCAAGGGATACAGTAAACCTGCAGAGGTGCATCGGAATGTAAAACTAGTGACACAGGAAACGCTCAAACCATAGACAGTAGGAAGACTCAGTCTTCCTGTACTTAAGTCGGCATTGTGTCTCTTATATTTATTTCCGATGAAATCTCTGTGTTTCATCGTCAATGGGAAGGTCCAAGGGATATAGTAATCCTGAAGAGGTGCATCGGAAAGTAAAACTGATGATCTGGAAACGCTCAAAACATAGACAGTAGGAAGACTTAGTCTTCCTGTACTTAAGTCGGCATTGTGTCTCTTATATTTAATTCCGATGCAATTTCAGTGTTTCATCGCCACTGTGAAGGTCCAAGTGATACAGTAAACCTGCAGAGGTGCATCGAAATGTAAAACTAGTGACACAGGAAACGTTAAGAACATAGACAGTAGGAAGACTCAGTCTTCTTGTACTTAAGTCGGCATTGTGTCTCTTATATTTAATTCCGAATCAATTTCTGTGTTTCATCGTGAATGGGAAGGTCCAAGGGATACAGTAAACCTGCACAGGTCCATCGGAGTGTAAAACTGGTGACACAGGAAACGCTCAAAACATAGCCAGTAGGAAGACTCAGTCTTCCTGTACTTAAGTCGTCATTGTGTCTCTTATATTTAATTCCGATGCAATTTCTGTGTTTCATCGTCAATGGGAAGGTCCAAGGGATACAGTAAACCTGCAGAGGTGCATCGGAATGTAAAACTGGTGACACAGGAAACGCTCAAATCATAGGCAGTAGGAAAACTCAGTCTTGCTGTACTTAAGTCTGCATTGTGTCTCTTATATTTATTTCCGATGAGATTTCTGTGTTTCATCGTGAATGGGAAGGTCCAAGGGATATAGTAAACCTGCAGAGGTGCATCGGAAAGTAAAACTGATGATACAGGAAACGCTCAAACATAGAGGGTAGGAAGACTCAGTCTTCCTGTACTTAAGTCGGCATTGTGTCTCTTATATTTAATTCCGATGCAATTTCTGTGTTTCATCGTCAGGGGGAAGGTCAAGGGATACAGTAAACCTGCAGAGGTGCATCGGAATGTAAAACTGGTGACACAGGAAACGCTCAAAACATAGACAGTAGGAAGACTCAGTCTTCCTATACTTAAGTCGGCATTGTGTCTCTTATATTTATTTCCGATGAAATTTTTGTGTTTCATCAAGAATGGGAAGGTCCAAGGGATATAGTAAACCTGCGGACGTGCATCGGAAAGTAAAACTGATGACACAGGAAACGCTCAAAACATAGACAGTAGGAAGACTTAGTCTTCCTGTACTTAAGTCGGCATTGTGTCTCTTTTATTTAATTCCGATACAATTTCTATATTTCATCGTCTCTGTGAAGGTCCAAGGGATACAGTAAACCCGCAAAGGTGCATCGGAATGTAAAACTAGTCACACAGGAAACGCTCAAAACATAGACAGTAGGAAGACTCAGTCTTCCTGTACTTAAGTCGGCATTGTGTCTCTTATATTTAATTCCGATGCGATTTCTGTGTTTCATTGTCAATTCGAGGGTCCAAGGTATACAGTAAACCTGCAGAGGTGCATCGAAATGTAAAACTGCTGACACAGGAAACGCTCAACACATAGACAGTAGGAAGCCTCAGTCTTCCTGTACTTAAGTCGGCATTGTGTCTCTTATATTTAATTCCGATGCAATTTCTGTGTTTCATCGTCAATGGGAAGGTCCAATGGATACATAAAACCTGCACAGGTGCATCAGATTGTAAAACTGGTGACACAGTAAACGCTCAAATCATAGACAGTAGGAAGACTCAGTCTTCCTGTACTTAAGTCGGCATTGTGTCTCTTATATTTAATTCCGATGCGATTTCTGTGTTTCATCGACAATTGGAATGTCCAAATGATACAGTAAACCGACAGAGGTGCATCGGAATGTAAAACTGGCGACACAGGAAACGCTCAAACCATAGACCGTAAGAAGACTCAATTTTCTTGTACTTAAGTCGGCATTGTGTCTCTTATATTTAAATCCGATTCAATTTCTGTGTTTCATCGTGAATGGGAAGGTCCAAGAGATACAATAAACCTGCAGAGGTGCATCGGAATGTAAAACTGGTGACACAGCAAACGCTCAAATCATAGACAGTAGGAAGACTCAGTCTTCCTGTACTTAAGTAGGCATTGTGTCTCTTAAATTTAACTCCGGTGCAATTTCTGTATTTCATCGTCAATGGGAAGGTCCAAGGGATACAGTAAACCTGCAGAGGTGCATCAGAATGTAAAACTGGTGACACAGGAAACGCTCAAAACATAGACAGTAGGAAGACTCAGTCTTCCTGTACTTAAGTCGGCATTGTGTCTCTTATATTTAATTCCGATGCAATTTCTGCGTTTCATCGTCAATGGGAAGGTCCAAGGGATACAGTAAACCTGCAGAGGTGCATCGGAATGTAAAACTAGTGACACAGGAAACGCTCAAACCATAGACAGTAGGAAGACTCAATCTTCCTGTACTTAAGTCGGCATTCTGTCTCTTATATTTAATTCCGATGCAATTTCTGTGTTTCATCGTCAATGGGAAGGTCCAAGGGATACAGTAAACCTGCAGAGGTGCATCGGAATGTAAAACTGGTGACACAGGAAACGCTCAAATCATAGACAGTAGGAAGACTCAGTCTTGCTGTACTTAAGTCGGCATTGTGTCTCTTATATTTATTTCCGATGAAATCTCTGTGTTTCATCGTCAATGGGAAGGTCCAAGGGATATAGTAATCCTGAAGAGGTGCATCGGAAAGTAAAACTGATGATCTGGAAACGCACAAAACATAGACAGTAGGAAGACTTAGTCTTCCTGTACTTAAGTCGGCATTGTGTCTCTTATATTTAATTCCGATGCAATTTCTGTGTTTCAGCGTCACTGTGAAGGTCAGAGGGATACAGCAAACCTGTACAGGTGCATCGGAATATAAAACTAGTGACACAGGAAACGCTCACATTATAGACAGTAGGAAGACTCAGTCATCCTGTACTTAAGTCGGCATTGTGTCTCTTATATTTAATTCCGATGAAATTTCTGTGTTTCATCGTCAATGGGAAGGTCCATGGGATACAGTAAACCTGCAAAGGTGCATCAGAATGTAAAACTTGTGACACAGGAAACGCTCAAAGCATTGACTGTAGGAAGACTCAGTCTTCCTGTACTTAAGTCGGAATTGTGTCTCTTATATTTAATTCCGATGCAATTTCTGTGTTTCATCGTCAATAGGAAGGTCCAAGGGATACAGTCAACTTGCAGAGGTGCATCGGAATGTAAAACTAGTGACACAGGAAACGCTCAAACATACACAGTAGGAAGACTCAGTCTTCCTGTACTTAAGTCGGCATTGTGTCTGTTATATTTAATTCCGATGCAATTTCTGTGTTTCATCGTCAATGGGAAGGTCCAAGGGATACAGTAAACCTGCAGAGGTGCATCGGAATGTATAACTGGTGACACAGGAAACGCTCAAAGCATAGACAGTAGGAAGACTTTGTCTTCCTGTACTTAAGTTTGCATTGTGTCTCTTATATTTATTTCCGATGAAATTTCTGTGTTTCATCGTGAATGGGAAGTCCAAGGGATATAGTAAACCTGCAGAGGTGCATCGGAAAGTAAAACTGATGACACAGGAAACGCTCAAAACATAGACAGTAGGAAGGCTCAGTCTTCCTATACTTAAGTCGGCATTGTGTCTCTTATATTTATTTCCGATGAAATTTTTGTGTTTCATCAAGAATGGGAAGGTCCAAGGGATATAGTAAACCTGCGGACGTGCATCGGAAAGTAAAACTGATGACACAGGAAACGCTCAAAACATAGACAGTAGGAAGACTTAGTCTTCCTGTACTTAAGTCGGCATTGTGTCTCTTTTATTTAATTCCGATACAATTTCTATGTTTCATCGTCTCTGTGAAGGTCCAAGGGATACAGTAAACCTGCAAAGGTGCATCGGAATGTAAAACTAGTCACACACGAAACGCTCAAAACATAGACAGTAGGAAGACTCAGTCTTCCTGTACTTAAGTCGGCATTGTGTCTCTTATATTTAATTCCGATGCGATTTCTGTGTTTCATTGTCAATTCGAGGGTCCAAGGTATACAGTAAACCTGCAGAGGTGCATCGAAATGTAAAACTGCTGACACAGGAAACGCTCAACACATAGACAGTAGGAAGCCTCAGTCTTCCTGTACTTAAGTCGGCATTGTGTCTCTTATATTTAATTCCGATGCAATTTCTGTGTTCCATCGTCAATGGGAAGGTCCAATGGATACAGAAAACCTGCACAGGTGCATCAGATTGTAAAACTGGTGACACAGGAAACGCTCAAATCATAGACAGTAGGAAGACTCAGTCTTCCTGTACTTAAGTCGGCATTGTGTCTCTTATATTTAATTCCGATGCGATTTCTGTGTTTCATCGACAATTGGAATGTCCAAATGATACAGTAAACCGACAGAGGTGCATCGGAATTTAAAACTGGTGACACAGGAAACGCTCAAAACATTGACCGTACGAAGACTGTTTTCTTGTACTTAAGTCGGCATTGTGTCTCTTATATTTAATTTCGATGCAATTTCTGTGTTTCATCGGCAATGGGAAGGTCCAAGGGATACAGGAAGCCAGCAGATGTGCATCGGAATGTAAAACTGGTGACACAGGAAACGCTCAAATCATAGACAGTAGGAAGACTCAGTCTTCCTGTACTTAAGTCGGCATTGTGTCTCTTATATTTCATTCCGATGCAATTTCTGTGTTTCATCGTCAATGGGAAGGTCCAAGAGATACAGTAAACCTGCAGAGGTGCATCGGAATGTAAAACTAGTGACATAGGAAACGCTCAAAACATAGACAGTAGGAAGACTCAGTCTTCCTGTACTTAAGTCGGCATTGTGCCTCTTATATTTAATTCCGACGCAATTTGTGTGTTTCATCGTCAATGGGAAGGTCCAAGGGATACAGTAAACCTGCAGAGGTGCATCGGAATTTGAAACTGGTGACACAGGAAACGCTCAAAACATAGACAGTAGGAAGACTCAGTCTTCCTGTACTTAAGTCGGCATTGTGCCTCTTATATTTATTTCCGATGATATTTCTGTGTTTCATCGTGTATGGGAAGGTCCAAGGGATATAGTAAACCTGCAGAGGTGCATCGGAAAATAAAACTGATGACACAGGAAAAGCTCTAAACATAGACAGTAGGAAGACTTAGTCTTCCTGTACTTAAGTCGGCATTGTGTCTCTTATATTTAAATCCGATGCAATTTCTGTTTTTCATCGTCAATGGGAAGGTCCAAGGGATACAGTAAACCTGCAGAGGTGCATCGGAATGTAAAACTGATGACACAGGTAACGCTCAAAACATAGACAGTAGGAAGACTCTGTCTTCCTGTACTTAAGTCGGCATTGTGTCTCTTATATTTAATTCCGATACGATTTCTGTGTTTCATCGACAATGGGAAGGGGCAAGGGATACAGTAAACCGGCATAGGTGCATCGGAATGTAAAACTGGCGACACAGGAAACGCTCAAACCATAGACCGTAAGAAGACTCACTTTTCTTGTACTTAAGTCGGCATTGTGTCTCTTATATTTAAATCCGATGCAATTTCTGTGTTTCATCGTGAATGGGAAGGTCCAAGAGATACAATAAACCTGCAGAGGTGCATCGGAATGTAAAACTGGTGACACAGCAAACGCTCAAATCATAGACAGTAGGAAGACTCAGTCTTCCTGTACTTAAGTAGGCATTGTGTCTCTTAAATTTAACTCCGATGCAATTTCTGTGTTTCATCGTCAATGGGAAGGTCCAAGGGATACAGAAAACCTGCATAGGTGCATCAGAATGTAAAACTGGTGACACAGGAAACGATCAAAACATAGACAGTAGGAAGACTCAGTCTTCCTGTACTTAAGTCGGCATTGTGTCTCTTATATTTAATTCCGATGCATATTCTGTGTTTCATCGTCAATGGGAAGGTCCAAGGGATACAGTAAACCTGAAGAGGTGCATCGGAATGTAAAACTAGTGACACTGGAAACGCTCAAACATAGACAGTAGGAAGACTCAGTCTTCCTGTACTTAAGTCGGCATTGTGTCTCTTATATTTAAATTCGATGCAATTTGTGTGTTTCATCGCCAATGGGAAGGTCCAAAGGATACAGTAAACCTGCAGATGTGCATCGGAATGTAAAACTGGTGACACAGGAAACGCTCAAAACATTGACTGTAAGAAGACTGTTTTCTTGTACTTAAGTCGGCATTGTGTCTCTTATATTTAATTCCGATGCAATTTCAGTGTTTCATCGCCACTGTGAAGGTCCAAGTGATACAGTAAACCTGCAGAGGTGCATCGAAATGTAAAACTAGTGACACAGGAAACGTTAAGAACATAGACAGTAGGAAGACTCAGTCCTCTTGTACTTAAGTCGGCATTGTGTCTCTTATATTTAATTCCGAATCAATTTCTGTGTTTCATCGTGAATGGGAAGGTCCAAGGGATACAGTAAACCTGCACAGGTCCATCGGAGTGTAAAACTGGTGACACAGGAAACGCTCAAAACATAGCCAGTAGGAAGACTCAGTCTTCCTGTACTTAAGTCGTCATTGTGTCTCTTATATTTAATTCCGATGCAATTTCTGTGTTTCATCGTCAATGGGAAGGTCCAAGGGATACAGTAAACCTGCAGATGTGCATCGGAATGTAAAACTGGTGACACAGGAATCGCTCAAATCATAGGCAGTAGGAAAACTCAGTCTTGCTGTACTTAAGTCGGCATTGTGTCTCTTATATTTATTTCCGATGAGATTTCTGTGTTTCATCGTGAATGGGAAGGTCCAAGGGATATAGTAAACCTGCAGAGGTGCATCGGAAAGTAAAACTGATGATACAGGAAACGCTCAAACATAGAGGGTAGGAAGACTCAGTCTTCCTGTACTTAAGTCGGCATTGTGTCTCTTATATTTAATTCCGATGCAATTTCTGTGTTTCATCGTCAAGGGGAAGGTCAAGGGATACAGTAAACCTGCAGAGGTGCATCGGAATGTAAAACTGGTGACACAGGAAACGCTCAAAACATAGACAGTAGGAAGACTCAGTCTTCCTATACTTAAGTCGGCATTGTGTCTCTTATATTTATTTCCGATGAAATTTTTGTGTTTCATCAAGAATGGGAAGGTCCAAGGGATATAGTAAACCTGCGGACGTGCATCGGAAAGTAAAACTGATGACACAGGAAACGCTCAAAACATAGACAGTAGGAAGACTTAGTCTTCCTGTACTTAAGTCGGCATTGTGTCTCTTATATTTAATTCCGATGCAATTTCTGTGTTTCATCGTCAATGGGAAGGTCCAATGGATACAGAAAACCTGCACAGGTGCATCAGATTGTAAAACTGGTGACACAGGAAACGCTCAAATCATAGACAGTAGGAAGACTCAGTCTTCCTGTACTTAAGTCGGCATTGTGTCTCTTATATTTATTTCCGATGCGATTTCTGTGTTTCATCGACAATTGGAATGTCCAAATGATACAGTAAACCGACAGAGGTGCATCGGAATTTAAAACTGGTGACACAGGAAACGCTCAAAACATTGACCGTACGAAGACTGTTTTCTTGTACTTAAGTCGGCATTGTGTCTCTTATATTTAATTTCGATGCAATTTCTGTGTTTCATCGTCAATGGGAAGGTCCAAGGGATACAGGAAGCCAGCAGATGTGCATCGGAATGTAAAACTGGTGACACAGGAAACGCTCAAATCATAGACAGTAGGAAGACTCAGTCTTCCTGTACTTAAGTCGGCATTGTGTCTCTTATATTTCATTCCGATGCAATTTCTGTGTTTCATCGTCAATGGGAAGGTCCAAGAGATACAGTAAACCTGCAGAGGTGCATCGGAATGTAAAACTAGTGACATAGGAAACGCTCAAAACATAGACAGTAGGAAGACTCAGTCTTCCTGTACTTAAGTCGGCATTGTGCCTCTTATATTTAATTCCGACGCAATTTGTGTGTTTCATCGCCAATGGGAAGGTCCAAGGGATACAGTAAACCTGCAGAGGTGCATCGGAATTTGAAACTGGTGACACAGGAAACGCTCAAAACATAGACAGTAGGAAGACTCAGTCTTCCTGTACTTAAGTCGGCATTGTGCCTCTTATATTTATTTCCGATGAAATTTCTGTGTTTCATAGTGTATGGGAAGATCCAAGGGATATATAGTAAACCTGCAGAGGTGCATCGGAAAGTAAAACTGATGACACAGGAAAAGCTCTAAACATAGACAGTAGGAAGACTTAGTCTTCCTGTACTTAAGTCGGCATTGTGTCTCTTATATTTAAATCCGATGCAATTTCTGTTTTTCATCGTCAATGGGAAGGTCCAAGGGATACAGTAAACCTGCAGAGGTGCATCGGAATGTAAAACTGATGAAACAGGTAGCGCTCAAAACATAGACAGTAGGAAGACTCTGTCTTCCTGTACTTAAGTCGGCATTGTGTCTCTTATATTTAATTCCGATACGATTTCTGTGTTTCATCGACAATGGGAAGGGGCAAGGGATACAGTAAACCGGCATAGGTGCATCGGAATGTAAAACTGGCGACACAGGAAACGCTCAAACCATAGACCGTAAGAAGACTCACTTTTCTTGTACTTAAGTCGGCATTGTGTCTCTTATATTTAAATCCGATGCAATTTCTGTGTTTCATCGTGAATGGGAAGGTCCAAGAGATACAATAAACCTGCAGAGGTGCATCGGAATGTAAAACTGGTGACACAGCAAACGCTCAAATCATAGACAGTAGGAAGACTCAGTCTTCCTGTACTTAAGTAGGCATTGTGTCTCTTAAATTTAACTCCGATGCAATTTCTGTGTTTCATCGTCAATGGGAAGGTCCAAGGGATACAGTAAACCTGCAGAGGTGCATCAGAATGTAAAACTGGTGACACAGGAAACGCTCAAAACATAGACAGTAGGAAGACTCAGTCTTCCTGTACCTTAAGTCGGCATTGTGTCTCTTAAATTTAATTCCGATGCAATTTCTGTGTTTCATCGTCAATGGGAAGGTCCAAGGGATACAGTAAACCTGCAGAGGTGCATCGGAATGTAAAACTAGTGACACAGGAAACGCTCAAACCATAGACAGTAGGAAGACTCAGTCTTCCTGTACTTAAGTCGGCATTCTGTCTCTTATATTTAATTCCGATGCAATTTCTGTGTTTCATCGTCAATGGGAAGGTCCAAGGGATACAGTAAACCTGCAGAGGTGCATCGGAATGTAAAACTAGTGACACAGGAAACGCTCAAACCATAGACAGTAGGAAGACTCAGTCTTCCTGTACTTAAGTCGGCATTCTGTCTCTTATATTTAATTCCGATGCAATTTCTGTGTTTCATCGTCAATGGGAAGGTCCAAGGGATACAGTAAACCTGCAGAGGTGCATCGGAATGTAAAACTGGTGACACAGGAAACGCTCAAATCATAGACAGTAGGAAGACTCAGTCTTCCTGTACTTAAGTCGGCATTCTGTCTCTTATATTTAATTCCGATGCAATTTCTGTGTTTCATCGTCAATGGGAAGGTCCAAGTGATACAGTAAACCTGCAGAGGTGCATCGAAATGTAAAACTAGTGACACAGGAAACGTTAAGAACATAGACAGTAGGAAGACTCAGTCTTCTTGTACTTAAGTCGGCATTGTGTCTCTTATATTTAATTCCGAATCAATTTCTGTGTTTCATCGTGAATGGGAAGGTCCAAGGGATACAGTAAACCTGCACAGGTCCATCGGAGTGTAAAACTGGTGACACAGGAAACGCTCAAAACATAGCCAGTAGGAAGACTCAGTCTTCCTGTACTTAAGTCGTCATTGTGTCTCTTATATTTAATTCCGATGCAATTTCTGTGTTTCATCGTCAATGGGAAGGTCCAAGGGATACAGTAAACCTGCAGAGGTGCATCGGAATGTAAAACTGGTGACACAGGAAACGCTCAAATCATAGGCAGTAGGAAAACTCAGTCTTGCTGTACTGAAGTCTGCATTGTGTCTCTTATATTTATTTCCGATGAGATTTCTGTGTTTCATCGTGAATGGGAAGGTCCAAGGGATATAGTAAACCTGCAGAGGTGCATCGGAAAGTAAAACTGATGATACAGGAAACGCTCAAACATAGAGGGTAGGAAGACTCAGTCTTCCTGTACTTAAGTCGGCATTGTGTCTCTTATATTTAATTCCGATGCAATTTCTGTGTTTCATCGTCAGGGGGAAGGTCAAGGGATACAGTAAACCTGCAGAGGTGCATCGGAATGTAAAACTGGTGACACAGGAAACGCTCAAAACATAGACAGTAGGAAGACTCAGTCTTCCTATACTTAAGTCGGCATTGTGTCTCTTATATTTATTTCCGATGAAATTTTTGTGTTTCATCAAGAATGGGAAGGTCCAAGGGATATAGTAAACCTGCGGACGTGCATCGGAAAGTAAAACTGATGACACAGGAAACGCTCAAAACATAGACAGTAGGAAGACTTAGTCTTCCTGTACTTAAGTCGGCATTGTGTCTCTTTTATTTAATTCCGATACAATTTCTATATTTCATCGTCTCTGTGAAGGTCCAAGGGATACAGTAAACCCGCAAAGGTGCATCGGAATGTAAAACTAGTCACACAGGAAACGCTCAAAACATAGACAGTAGGAAGACTCAGTCTTCCTGTACTTAAGTCGGCATTGTGTCTCTTATATTTAATTCCGATGCGATTTCTGTGTTTCATTGTCAATTCGAGGGTCCAAGGTATACAGTAAACCTGCAGAGGTGCATCGAAATGTAAAACTGCTGACACAGGAAACGCTCAACACATAGACAGTAGGAAGCCTCAGTCTTCCTGTACTTAAGTCGGCATTGTGTCTCTTATATTTAATTCCGATGCAATTTCTGTGTTTCATCGTCAATGGGAAGGTCCAATGGATACATAAAACCTGCACAGGTGCATCAGATTGTAAAACTGGTGACACAGTAAACGCTCAAATCATAGACAGTAGGAAGACTCAGTCTTCCTGTACTTAAGTCGGCATTGTGTCTCTTATATTTAATTCCGATGCGATTTCTGTGTTTCATCGACAATTGGAATGTCCAAATGATACAGTAAACCGACAGAGGTGCATAGGAATGTAAAACTGGCGACACAGGAAACGCTCAAACCATAGACCGTAAGAAGACTCAATTTTCTTGTACTTAAGTCGGCATTGTGTCTCTTACATTTAAATCCGATTCAATTTCTGTGTTTCATCGTGAATGGGAAGGTCCAAGAGATACAATAAACCTGCAGAGGTGCATCGGAATGTAAAACTGGTGACACAGCAAACGCTCAAATCATAGACAGTAGGAAGACTCAGTCTTCCTGTACTTAAGTAGGCATTGTGTCTCTTAAATTTAACTCCGATGCAATTTCTGTATTTCATCGTCAATGGGAAGGTCCAAGGGATACAGTAAACCTGCAGAGGTGCATCAGAATGTAAAACTGGTGACACAGGAAACGCTCAAAACATAGACAGTAGGAAGACTCAGTCTTCCTGTACTTAAGTCGGCATTGTGTCTCTTATATTTAATTCCGATGCAATTTCTGCGTTTCATCGTCAATGGGATGGTCCAAGGGATACAGTAAACCTGCAGAGGTGCATCGGAATGTAAAACTAGTGACACAGGAAACGCTCAAACCATAGACAGTAGGAAGACTCAGTCTTCCTGTACTTAAGTCGGCATTCTGTCTCTTATATTTAATTCCGATGCAATTTCTGTGTTTCATCGTCAATGGGAAGGTCCAAGGGATACAGTAAACCTGCAGAGGTGCATCGGAATGTAAAACTGGTGACACAGGAAACGCTCAAATCATAGACAGTAGGAAGACTCAGTCTTGCTGTACTTAAGTCGGCATTGTGTCTCTTATATTTATTTCCGATGAAATCTCTGTGTTTCATCGTCAATGGGAAGGTCCAAGGGATATAGTAATCCTGAAGAGGTGCATCGGAAAGTAAAACTGATGATCTGGAAACGCACAAAACATAGACAGTAGGAAGACTTAGTCTTCCTGTACTTAAGTCGGCATTGTGTCTCTTATATTTAATTCCGATGCAATTTCTGTGTTTCAGCGTCACTGTGAAGGTCAGAGGGATACAGCAAACCTGTACAGGTGCATCGGAATATAAAACTAGTGACACAGGAAACGCTCACATTATAGACAGTAGGAAGACTCAGTCATCCTGTACTTAAGTCGGCATTGTGTCTCTTATATTTAATTCCGATGCAATTTCTGTGTTTCATCGTCAATGGGAAGGTCCATGGGATACAGTAAACCTGCAAAGGTGCATCAGAATGTAAAACTTGTGACACAGGAAACGCTCAAAGCATTGACAGTAGGAAGACTCAGTCTTCCTGTACTTAAGTCGGAATTGTGTCTCTTATATTTAATTCCGATGCAATTTCTGTGTTTCATCGTCAATAGGAAGGTCCAAGGGATACAGTCAACCTGCAGAGGTGCATCGGAATGTAAAACTAGTGACACAGGAAACGCTCAAACATACACAGTAGGAAGACTCAGTCTTCCTGTACTTAAGTCGGCATTGTGTCTGTTATATTTAATTCCGATGCAATTTCTGTGTTTCATCGTCAATGGGAAGGTCCAAGGGATACAGTAAACCTGCAGAGGTGCATCGGAATGTATAACTGGTGACACAGGAAACGCTCAAAGCATAGACAGTAGGAAGACTTTGTCTTCCTGTACTTAAGTTTGCATTGTGTCTCTTATATTTATTTCCGATGAAATTTCTGTGTTTCATCGTGAATGGGAAGTCCAAGGGATATAGTAAACCTGCAGAGGTGCATCGGAAAGTAAAACTGATGACACAGGAAACGCTCAAAACATAGACAGTAGGAAGACTTAGTCTTCCTGTACTTAGGTCGGCATTGCGTCTCTTATATTTAATTCCGATGCAATTTCTGTTTATCATCGTCAATGGGAAGGTCCAATGGATACAGTAAACCCTGCAGAGGTGAATCGGAATGTAAAACTGGTGACACAGGAAACGCTCAAAACATTGACAGTAGGAAGACTCAGTCTTCCTGTACTTAAGTCGGCATTGTTTCTCTTATATTTAAATTCGATGCAATTTGTGTGTTTCATCGCCAATGGCAAGGTCCAAGGGATACAGTAAACCTGTAGAGGTGCATCGGAATGTAAAACTCGAGATACAGGAAACGCTCAAAACATAGACAGTAGGAAGACATAGTCTTCCTGTACTTAAGTCGGCATTGTGTCTCTTATATTTAATTCCGATGCAATTTCTGTGTTTCATCGTCACTGTGAAGGTCCAAGGGATACAGTAAAACTGTACAGGTGCATCGGGATGTAAAAATGCTGACACAGGAAACGCTCAAATTATAAACAGTAGGAAGACTCAGTCTTCCTGTACTTAAGTCGGCATTGTGTCTCTTATATTTAATTCCGATGCAATTTCTGTGTTTCATCGTCAATGGGAAGGTCCAAGGGATACAGTAAACCTGCAGAGGTGCATCAGAATGTAAAACTAGTGACACAGGAAACGCTAAAAACATTGACAGTAGGAAGACTCAGTCTTCCTGTACTTAAGTCGGAATTGTGTCTCTTATATTTAATTCCGATGCAATCTCTGTGTTTCATCGTCAATGGGAAGTTCCAAGGGATACAGTAAACCTGCAGAGGTTAATCGGAATGTAAAACTGGTGACACAGGAAACGCCCAAAACAACGACAATAGGAAGACTCAGTCTTCCTGTACTTAAGTCGACATTGTGTCTCTTATATTTAAATTCGATGCAATTTGTGTGTTTCATCGCCAATGGCAAGGTCCAAGGGATACAGTAAACCTGCAGAGGTGCATCGGAATGTAAAATTGGTGACACAGGAAACGCTCAAAACATTGACTGTAAGAAGACTGTTTTCTTGTACTTAAGTCGGCATTGTGTCTCTTATATTTAATTCCGATGCAATTTCTGTGTTTCATCGTCAATGGGAAGGTCCATGGGATACAGTAAACCTGCAGAGGTGCATCGGAATCTAAAACTGGTGACACAGGAAACGCTCAAATCATAGACAGTAGGAAGACTCAGTCTTGCTGTACTTAAGTCGGCATTGGGTCTCTTATATTTATTTCCGATGAAATTTCTGTGTTTCATCGTCAATGGGAAGGTCCAAGGGATATAGTAAACCTGCAGAGGTTCATCGGAAAGTAAAACTGATGACACAGGAAATCCTCAAAACATAGACAGTAGGAAGACTTAGTCTTCCTGTACTTAAGTCGGCATTGTGTCTCTTATATTTAATTCCGATGCAATTTCTGTGTTTCATCGTCACTGTGAAGGTCCAAGGGATACAGTAAAACTGTACAGGTGCATCGGAATGTAAAACCGGTGATACAGGAAACGCTCAAATTATAGACAGTAGGAAGACTCAGTCTTCCTGTACTTAAGTCGGAATTGTGTCTCTTATATTTAATTCCGATGCAATTTCTGTGTTTCATCGTCAATGGGAAGGTCCAAGGGATACAGTAAACCTGCAGAGGTGCATCGGAATGTGAAACTGGTGACACAGGAAACGCTCAAAACATAGACAGTAGGAAGACTCAGTCTTCCTGTACTTAAGTCGGCATTATGCCTCTTATATTTATTTCCGACGAAATTTCTGTGTTTCATCGTGTATGGGAAGGTCCAAGGGATATAGTAAACCTGCAGAGGTGCATCGGAAAGTAAAACTGATGACACAGGAAAAGCTCTAAACATAGACAGTAGGAAGACTTAGTCTTCCTGTACTTAAGTAGGCATTGTGTCTCTTAAATTTAACTCCGATGCAATTTGTGTGTTTCATCGTCAATGGGAAGGTCCAAGGGATACAGTAAACCTGCAGAGGTGCATCAGAATGTAAAACTGGTGACACAGGAAACGCTCAAAACATAGACAGTAGGAAGACTCAGTCTTCCTGTACTTAAGTCGGCATTGTGTCTCTTATATTTAATTCCGATGCAATTTCTGTGTTTCATCGTCAATGGGAAGGTCCAAGGGATACAGTAAACCTGCAGAGGTGCATCGGAATGTAAAACTAGTGACACAGGAAACGCTCAAACCATAGACAGTAGGAAGACTCAGTCTTCCTGTACTTAAGTCGGCATTCTGTCTCTTATATTTAATTCCGATGCAATTTCTGTGTTTCATCGTCAATGGGAAGGTCCAAGGGATACAGTAAACCTGCAGAGGTGCATCGGAATGTAAAACTGGTGACACAGGAAACGCTCAAATCATAGACAGTAGGAAGACTCAGTCTTGCTGTACTTAAGTCGGCATTGTGTCTCTTATATTTATTTGCGATGAAATCTCTGTGTTTCATCGTCAATGGGAAGGTCCAAGGGATATAGTAATCCTGAAGAGGTGCATCGGAAAGTAAAACTGATGATCTGGAAACGCACAAAACATAGACAGTAGGAAGACTTAGTCTTCCTGTACTTAAGTCGGCATTGTGTCTCTTATATTTAATTCCGATGCAATTTCTGTGTTTCAGCGTCACTGTGAAGGTCCAAGGGATACAGCAAACCTGTACAGGTGCATCGGAATATAAAACTAGTGACACAGGAAACGCTCAAATTATAGACAGTAGGAAGACTCAGTCATCCTGTACTTAAGTCGGCATTGTGTCTCTTATATTTAATTCCGATGCAATTTCTGTGTTTCATCGTCAATGGGAAGGTCCATGGGATACAGTAAACCTGCAATGGTGCATCAGAATGTAAAACTTGTGACACAGGAAACGCTCAAAGCATTGACAGTAGGAAGACTCAGTCTTCCTGTACTTAAGTCGGAATTGTGTCTCTTATATTTAATTCCGATGCAATTTCTGTGTTTCATCGTCAATAGGAAGGTCCAAGGGATACAGTCAACCTGCAGAGGTGCATCGGAATGTAAAACTAGTGACACAGGAAACGCTCAAACATACACAGTAGGAAGACTCAGTCTTCCTGTACTTAAGTCGGCATTGTGTCTCTTATATTTAATTCCGATGCAATTTCTGTGTTTCATCGTCAATGGGAAGGTCCAAGGGATACAGTAAACCTGCAGAGGTGCATCGGAATGTATAACTGGTGACACAGGAAACGCTCAAAGCATAGACAGTAGGAAGACTTTGTCTTCCTGTACTTAAGTTTGCATTGTGTCTCTTATATTTATTTCCGATGAAATTTCTGTGTTTCATCGTGAATGGGAAGTCCAAGGGATATAGTAAACCTGCAGAGGTGCATCGGAAAGTAAAACTGGTGACACAGCAAACGCTCAAATCATAGACAGTAGGAAGACTCAGTCTTCCTGTACTTAAGTAGGCATTGTGTCTCTTAAATTTAACTCCGATGCAATTTCTGTGTTTCATCGTCAATGGGAAGGTCCAAGGGATACAGTAAACCTGCAGAGGTGCATCAGAATGTAAAACTGGTGACACAGGAAACGCTCAAAACATAGACAGTAGGAAGACTCAGTCTTCCTGTACCTTAAGTCGGCATTGTGTCTCTTAAATTTAATTCCGATGCAATTTCTGTGTTTCATCGTCAATGGGAAGGTCCAAGGGATACAGTAAACCTGCAGAGGTGCATCGGAATGTAAAACTAGTGACACAGGAAACGCTCAAACCATAGACAGTAGGAAGACTCAGTCTTCCTGTACTTAAGTCGGCATTGTGTCTCTTATATTTATTTCCGATGAAATCTCTGTGTTTCATCGTCAATGGGAAGGTCCAAGGGATATAGTAATCCTGAAGAGGTGCATCGGAAAGTAAAACTGATGATCTGGAAACGCTCAAAACATAGACAGTAGGAAGACTTAGTCTTCCTGTACTTAAGTCGGCATTGTGTCTCTTATATTTAATTCCGATGCAATTTCAGTGTTTCATCGCCACTGTGAAGGTCCAAGTGATACAGTAAACCTGCAGAGGTGCATCGAAATGTAAAACTAGTGACACAGGAAACGTTAAGAACATAGACAGTAGGAAGACTCAGTCTTCTTGTACTTAAGTCGGCATTGTGTCTCTTATATTTAATTCCGAATCAATTTCTGTGTTTCATCGTGAATGGGAAGGTCCAAGGGATACAGTAAACCTGCACAGGTCCATCGGAGTGTAAAACTGGTGACACAGGAAACGCTCAAAACATAGCCAGTAGGAAGACTCAGTCTTCCTGTACTTAAGTCGTCATTGTGTCTCTTATATTTAATTCCGATGCAATTTCTGTGTTTCATCGTCAATGGGAAGGTCCAAGGGATACAGTAAACCTGCAGAGGTGCATCGGAATGTAAAACTGGTGACACAGGAAACGCTCAAATCATAGGCAGTAGGAAAACTCAGTCTTGCTGTACTTAAGTCTGCATTGTGTCTCTTATATTTATTTCCGATGAGATTTCTGTGTTTCATCGTGAATGGGAAGGTCCAAGGGATATAGTAAACCTGCAGAGGTGCATCGGAAAGTAAAACTGATGATACAGGAAACGCTCAAACATAGAGGGTAGGAAGACTCAGTCTTCCTGTACTTAAGTCGGCATTGTGTCTCTTATATTTAATTCCGATGCAATTTCTGTGTTTCATCGTCAGGGGGAAGGTCAAGGGATACAGTAAACCTGCAGAGGTGCATCGGAATGTAAAACTGGTGACACAGGAAACGCTCAAAACATAGACAGTAGGAAGACTCAGTCTTCCTATACTTAAGTCGGCATTGTGTCTCTTATATTTATTTCCGATGAAATTTTTGTGTTTCATCAAGAATGGGAAGGTCCAAGGGATATAGTAAACCTGCGGACGTGCATCGGAAAGTAAAACTGATGACACAGGAAACGCTCAAAACATAGACAGTAGGAAGACTTAGTCTTCCTGTACTTAAGTCGGCATTGTGTCTCTTTTATTTAATTCCGATACAATTTCTATATTTCATCGTCTCTGTGAAGGTCCAAGGGATACAGTAAACCCGCAAAGGTGCATCGGAATGTAAAACTAGTCACACAGGAAACGCTCAAAACATAGACAGTAGGAAGACTCAGTCTTCCTGTACTTAAGTCGGCATTGTGTCTCTTATATTTAATTCCGATGCGATTTCTGTGTTTCATTGTCAATTCGAGGGTCCAAGGTATACAGTAAACCTGCAGAGGTGCATCGAAATGTAAAACTGCTGACACAGGAAACGCTCAACACATAGACAGTAGGAAGCCTCAGTCTTCCTGTACTTAAGTCGGCATTGTGTCTCTTATATTTAATTCCGATGCAATTTCTGTGTTTCATCGTCAATGGGAAGGTCCAATGGATACATAAAACCTGCACAGGTGCATCAGATTGTAAAACTGGTGACACAGTAAACGCTCAAATCATAGACAGTAGGAAGACTCAGTCTTCCTGTACTTAAGTCGGCATTGTGTCTCTTATATTTAATTCCGATGCGATTTCTGTGTTTCATCGACAATTGGAATGTCCAAATGATACAGTAAACCGACAGAGGTGCATCGGAATGTAAAACTGGCGACACAGGAAACGCTCAAACCATAGACCGTAAGAAGACTCAATTTTCTTGTACTTAAGTCGGCATTGTGTCTCTTATATTTAAATCCGATTCAATTTCTGTGTTTCATCGTGAATGGGAAGGTCCAAGAGATACAATAAACCTGCAGAGGTGCATCGGAATGTAAAACTGGTGACACAGCAAACGCTCAAATCATAGACAGTAGGAAGACTCAGTCTTCCTGTACTTAAGTAGGCATTGTGTCTCTTAAATTTAACTCCGATGCAATTTCTGTATTTCATCGTCAATGGGAAGGTCCAAGGGATACAGTAAACCTGCAGATGTGCATCAGAATGTAAAACTGGTGACACAGGAAACGCTCAAAACATAGACAGTAGGAAGACTCAGTCTTCCTGTACTTAAGTCGGCATTGTGTCTCTTATATTTAATTCCGATGCAATTTCTGCGTTTCATCGTCAATGGGAAGGTCCAAGGGATACAGTAAACCTGCAGAGGTGCATCGGAATGTAAAACTAGTGACACAGGAAACGCTCAAACCATAGACAGTAGGAAGACTCAGTCTTCCTGTACTTAAGTCGGCATTCTGTCTCTTATATTTAATTCCGATGCAATTTCTGTGTTTCATCGTCAATGGGAAGGTCCAAGGGATACAGTAAACCTGCAGAGGTGCATCGGAATGTAAAACTGGTGACACAGGAAACGCTCAAATCATAGACAGTAGGAAGACTCAGTCTTGCTGTACTTAAGTTGGCATTGTGTCTCTTATATTTATTTCCGATGAAATCTCTGTGTTTCATCGTCAATGGGAAGGTCCAAGGGATATAGTAATCCTGAAGAGGTGCATCGGAAAGTAAAACTGATGATCTGGAAACGCACAAAACATAGACAGTAGGAAGACTTAGTCTTCCTGTACTTAAGTCGGCATTGTGTCTCTTATATTTAATTCCGATGCAATTTCTGTGTTTCAGCGTCACTGTGAAGGTCAGAGGGATACAGCAAACCTGTACAGGTGCATCGGAATATAAAACTAGTGACACAGGAAACGCTCACATTATAGACAGTAGGAAGACTCAGTCATCCTGTACTTAAGTCGGCATTGTGTCTCTTATATTTAATTCCGATGAAATTTCTGTGTTTCATCGTCAATGGGAAGGTCCATGGGATACAGTAAACCTGCAAAGGTGCATCAGAATGTAAAACTTGTGACACAGGAAACGCTCAAAGCATTGACTGTAGGAAGACTCAGTCTTCCTGTACTTAAGTCGGAATTGTGTCTCTTATATTTAATTCCGATGCAATTTCTGTGTTTCATCGTCAATAGGAAGGTCCAAGGGATACAGTCAACCTGCAGAGGTGCATCGGAATGTAAAACTAGTGACACAGGATACGCTCAAACATACACAGTAGGAAGACTCAGTCTTCCTGTACTTAAGTCGGCATTGTGTCTGTTATATTTAATTCCGATGCAATTTCTGTGTTTCATCGTCAATGGGAAGGTCCAAGGGATACAGTAAACCTGCAGAGGTGCATCGGAATGTATAACTGGTGACACAGGAAACGCTCAAAGCATAGACAGTAGGAAGACTTTGTCTTCCTGTACTTAAGTTTGCATTGTGTCTCTTATATTTATTTCCGATGAAATTTCTGTGTTTCATCGTGAATGGGAAGTCCAAGGGATATAGTAAACCTGCAGAGGTGCATCGGAAAGTAAAACTGATGACACAGGAAACGCTCAAAACATAGACAGTAGGAAGACTTAGTCTTCCTGTACTTAGGTCGGCATTGCGTCTCTTATATTTAATTCCGATGCAATTTCTGTTTTTCATCGTCAATGGGAAGTCCAATGGATACAGTAAACCCTGCAGAGGTGAATCGGAATGTCAAACTGGTGACACAGGAAACGCTCAAAACATTGACAGTAGGAAGACTCAGTCTTCCTGTACTTAAGTCGGCATTGTTTCTCTTATATTTAAATTCGATGCAATTTGTGTGTTTCATCGCCAATGGCAAGGTCCAAGGGATACAGTAAACCTGTAGAGGTGCATCGGAATGTAAAACTCGAGATACAGGAAACGCTCAAAACATAGACAGTAGGAAGACATAGTCTTCCTGTACTTAAGTCGGCATTGTGTCTCTTATATTTAATTCCGATGCAATTTCTGTGTTTCATCGTCACTGTGAAGGTCCAAGGGATACAGTAAAACTGTACAGGTGCATCGGGATGTAAAAATGCTGACACAGGAAACGCTCAAATTATAAACAGTAGGAAGACTCAGTCTTCCTGTACTTAAGTCGGCATTGTGTCTCTTATATTTAATTCCGATGCAATTTCTGTGTTTCATCGTCAATGGGAAGGTCCAAGGGATACAGTAAACCTGCAGAGGTGCATCAGAATGTAAAACTAGTGACACAGGAAACGCTCAAAACATTGACAGTAGGAAGACTCAGTCTTCCTGTACTTAAGTCGGAATTGTGTCTCTTATATTTAATTCCGATGCAATCTCTGTGTTTCATCGTCAATGGGAAGTTCCAAGGGATACAGTAAACCTGCAGAGGTTAATCGGAATGTAAAACTGGTGACACAGGAAACGCCCAAAACAACGACAATAGGAAGACTCAGTCTTCCTGTACTTAGGTCGACATTGTGTCTCTTATATTTAAATTCGATGCAATTTGTGTGTTTCATCGCCAATGGCAAGGTCCAAGGGATACAGTAAACCTGCAGAGGTGCATCGGAATGTAAAATTGGTGACACAGGAAACGCTCAAAACATTGACTGTAAGAAGACTGTTTTCTTGTACTTAAGTCGGCATTGTGTCTCTTATATTTAATTCCGATGCAATTTCTGTGTTTCATCGTCAATGGGAAGGTCCATGGGATACAGTAAACCTGCAGAGGTGCATCGGAATCTAAAACTGGTGACACAGGAAACGCTCAAATCATAGACAGTAGGAAGACTCAGTCTTGCTGTACTTAAGTCGGCATTGGGTCTCTTATATTTATTTCCGATGAAATTTCTGTGTTTCATCGTCAATGGGAAGGTCCAAGGGATATAGTAAACCTGCAGAGGTTCATCGGAAAGTAAAACTGATGACACAGGAAATCCTCAAAACATAGACAGTAGGAAGACTTAGTCTTCCTGTACTTAAGTCGGCATTGTGTCTCTTATATTTAATTCCGATGCAATTTCTGTGTTTCATCGTCACTGTGAAGGTCCAAGGGATACAGTAAAACTGTACAGGTGCATCGGAATGTAAAACTGGTGATACAGGAAACGCTCAAATTATAGACAGTAGGAAGACTCAGTCTTCCTGTACTTAAGTCGGAATTGTGTCTCTTATATTTAATTCCGATGCAATTTCTGTGTTTCATCGTCAATGGGAAGGTCCAAGGGATACAGTAAACCTGCAGAGGTGCATCGGAATGTGAAACTGGTGACACAGGAAACGCTCAAAACATAGACAGTAGGAAGACTCAGTCTTCCTGTACTTAAGTCGGCATTATGCCTCTTATATTTATTTCCGACGAAATTTCTGTGTTTCATCGTGTATGGGAAGGTCCAAGGGATATAGTAAACCTGCAGAGGTGCATCGGAAAGTAAAACTGATGACACAGGAAAAGCTCTAAACATAGACAGTAGGAAGACTTAGTCTTCCTGTACTTAAGTAGGCATTGTGTCTCTTAAATTTAACTCCGATGCAATTTGTGTGTTTCATCGTCAATGGGAAGGTCCAAGGGATACAGTAAACCTGCAGAGGTGCATCAGAATGTAAAACTGGTGACACAGGAAACGCTCAAAACATAGACAGTAGGAAGACTCAGTCTTCCTGTACTTAAGTCGGCATTGTGTCTCTTATATTTAATTCCGATGCAATTTCTGTGTTTCATCGTCAATGGGAAGGTCCAAGGGATACAGTAAACCTGCAGAGGTGCATCGGAATGTAAAACTAGTGACACAGGAAACGCTCAAACCATAGACAGTAGGAAGACTCAGTCTTCCTGTACTTAAGTCGGCATTCTGTCTCTTATATTTAATTCCGATGCAATTTCTGTGTTTCATCGTCAATGGGAAGGTCCAAGGGATACAGTAAACCTGCAGAGGTGCATCGGAATGTAAAACTGGTGACACAGGGAACGCTCAAATCATAGACAGTAGGAAGACTCAGTCTTGCTGTACTTAAGTCGGCATTGTGTCTCTTATATTTATTTCCGATGAAATCTCTGTGTTTCATCGTCAATGGGAAGGTCCAAGGGATATAGTAATCCTGAAGAGGTGCATCGGAAAGTAAAACTGATGATCTGGAAACGCACAAAACATAGACAGTAGGAAGACTTAGTCTTCCTGTACTTAAGTCGGCATTGTGTCTCTTATATTTAATTCCGATGCAATTTCTGTGTTTCAGCGTCACTGTGAAGGTCCAAGGGATACAGCAAACCTGTACAGGTGCATCGGAATATAAAACTAGTGACACAGGAAACGCTCAAATTATAGACAGTAGGAAGACTCAGTCATCCTGTACTTAAGTCGGCATTGTGTCTCTTATATTTAATTCCGATGCAATTTCTGTGTTTCATCGTCAATGGGAAGGTCCATGGGATACAGTAAACCTGCAAAGGTGCATCAGAATGTAAAACTTGTGACACAGGAAACGCTCAAAGTATTGACAGTAGGAAGACTCAGTCTTCCTGTACTTAAGTCGGAATTGTGTCTCTTATATTTAATTCCGATTCAATTTCTGTGTTTCATCGTCAATAGGAAGGTCCAAGGGATACAGTCAACCTGCAGAGGTGCATCGGAATGTAAAACTAGTGACACAGGAAACGCTCAAACATACACAGTAGGAAGACTCAGTCTTCCTGTACTTAAGTCGGCATTGTGTCTCTTATATTTAATTCCGATGCAATTTCTGTGTTTCATCGTCAATGGGAAGGTCCAAGGGATACAGTAAACCTGCAGAGGTGCATCGGAATGTATAACTGGTGACACAGGAAACGCTCAAAGCATAGACAGTAGGAAGACTTTGTCTTCCTGTACTTAAGTTTGCATTGTGTCTCTTATATTTATTTCCGATGAAATTTCTGTGTTTCATCGTGAATGGGAAGTCCAAGGGATATAGTAAACCTGCAGAGGTGCATCGGAAAGTAAAACTGATGACACAGGAAACGCTCAAAACATAGACAGTAGGAAGACTTAGTCTTCCTGTACTTAGGTCGGCATTGTGTCACTTATATTTAATTCCGATGCAATTTCTGTTTTTCATCGTCAATGGGAAGGTCCAATGGATACAGTAAACCCTGCAGAGGTGAATCGGAATGTAAAACTGGTGACACAGGAAACGCTCAAAACATTGACAGTAGGAAGACTCAGTCTTCCTGTACTTAAGTCGGCATTGTGTCTCTTATATTTAAATTCGATGCAATTTGTGTGTTTCATCGCCAATGGCAAGGTCCAAGGGATACAGTAAACCTGTAGAGGTGCATCGGAATGTAAAACTCGAGATACAGGAAACGCTCAAAACATAGACAGTAGGAAGACATAGTCTTCCTGTACTTAAGTCGGCATTGTGTCTCTTATATTTAATTCCGATGCAATTTCTGGGTTTCATCGTCACTGTGAAGGTCCAAGGGATACAGTAAAACTGTACAGGTGCATCGGGATGTAAAAATGCTGACACAGGAAACGCTCAAATTATAGACAGTAGGAAGACTCAGTCTTCCTGTACTTAAGTCGGCATTGTGTCTCTTATATTTAATTCCGATGCAATTACTGTGTTTCATCGTCAATGGGAAGGTCCAAGGGATACAGTAAACCTGCAGAGGTGCATCAGAATGTAAAACTAGTGACACAGGAAACGCTCAAAACATTGACAGTAGGAAGACTCTGTCTTCCTGTACTTAAGTCTGAATTGTGTCTCTTATATTTAATTCCGATGCAATTTCTGTGTTTCATCGTCAATGGGAAGTTCCAAGGGATACAGTAAACCTGCAGAGGTTAATCGGAATGTAAAACTGGTGACACAGGAAACGCCCAAAACAACGACAGTAGGAAGACTCAGTCTTCCTGTACTTAAGTCGACATTGTGTCTCTTATATTTAAATTCGATGCAATTTGTGTGTTTCATCGCCAATGGCAAGGTCCAAGGGATACAGTAAACCTGCAGAGGTGCATCGGAATGTAAAATTGGTGACACAGGAAACGCTCAAAACATTGACTGTAAGAAGACTGTTTTCTTGTACTTATGTCGGCATTGTGTCTCTTATATTTAATTCCGATGCGATTTCTGTGTTTCATCGACAATTGGAAGGTCCAAATGATACAGTAAACCGGCAGAGGTGCATCGGAATTTAAAACTGGTGACACAGGAAACGCTCAAAACATTGACCGTACGAAGACTGTTTTCTTGTACTTAAGTCGGCATTGTGTCTCTTATATTTAATTTCGATGCAATTTCTGTGTTTCATCGTCAATGGGAAGGTCCAAGGGATACAGGAAGCCAGCAGAGCTGCATCGGAATGTAAAACTGGTAACACAGGAAACGCTCAAATCATAGACAGTAGGAAGACTCAGTCTTCCTGTACTTAAGTCGGCATTGTGTCTCTTATATTTAATTCCGATGCAATTTCTGTGTTTCATCGTCAATGGGAAGGTCCAAGGGATACAGTAAACCTGCAGAGCTGCATCGGAGTGTAAAACTGGTGACACAGGAATCGCTGAAAACACAGCCAGTAGGAAGAATTAGTCTTCTTGTACTTAAGTCGGCATTGTGTCACTTAAATTTAATTCCGGTGCAATTTCTGTTTTTCATCGTCAATGGGAAGGTCCAAGGGATACAGTAAACCTGCAGAGGTGCATCGGAATGTAAAACTGATGACACAGGAAACGCTCAAAACATAGACAGTAGGAAGTCTCAGTCTTCCTGTACTTAAGTCGGCATTGTGTCACTTATATTTAATTCCGATGCGATTTCTGTGTTTCATTGACAATGGGAAGGTCTAAGGGATACAGTAAACCGGCAGAGGTGCATCGGAATGTAAAACTGGTGACACAGGAAACGCTCAAATCATAGACAGTAGGAAGACTCAGTCTTGCTGTACTTAAGTCGGTATTGTGTCTCTTATATTTATTTCCGATGAAATTTCTGTGTTTCTTCGTCAATGGGAAGGTCCAAGGGATACAGTAAACCTGCAGAGGTGCATCGGAATATGAAACTGGTGACACAGGAAACGCTCAAAACATAGACATGAGGAAGACTCAGTCTTCTTGTACTTAAGTCGGCATTGTGCCTCTTATATTTATTTCCGATGAAATTTCTGTGTTTCATCGTGTATGGGAAGGTCCAAGGGATATAGTAAACCTGCAGAGGTGCATCGGAAAGTAAAACTGATGACACAGGAAAAGCTCTAAACATAGACAGTAGGAAGACTTAGTCTTCCTGTACTTAAGTCGGCATTGGGTCTCTTATATTTAATTCCGATGCAATTTCTGTGTTTCATCGTCACTGTGAAGGTCCAAGGGATACAGTAAAACTGTACAGGTGCATCGGAATGTAAAACTGGTGACACAGGAAACGCTCAAATTATAGACAGTAGGAAGACTCAGTCTTCCTGTACTTAAGTCGGAATTGTGTCTCTTATATTTAATTCCGATGCAATTTCTGTGTTTCATCGTCAATGGGAAGGTCCAAGGGATACAGTAAACCTGCGGAGGTGCATCGGAATGTGAAACTGGTGACACAGGAAACGCTCAAAACATAGACAGTAGGAAGACTCAGTCTTCCTGTACTTAAGTCGGCATTGTGCCTCTTATATTTATTTCCGATGAAATTTCTGTGTTTCGTCGTGTATGGGAAGGTTCAAGGGATATAGTAAACTTGCAGAGGTGCATCGGAAAGTAAAACTGATGACACAGGAAAAGCTCTAAACATAGACAGTAGGAAGACTTAGTCTTCCTGTACTTAAGTCGGCATTGTGGCTCTTATATTTAAATCCGATGCAATTTCTGTTTTTCATCGTCAATGGGATGGTCCAAGGGATACAGTAAACCTGCAGAGGTGCATCGGAATGTAAAACTGATGACACAGGAAACGCTCAAAACATAGACAGTAGGAAGACTCTGTCTTCCCGTACTTAAGTCGGCATTGCGTCTCTTATATTTAATTCCGATACTATTTCTGTGTTTCATCGTGAATGGGAAGGTCCAAGGGATACAGTAAACCTGTAGAGGTGCATCGGAATGTAACACTGATGACACAGGAAACGCTCAAATTACAGACATTAGGAAGACTCAGTCTTCCTGTACTTATGTCGGCATTGTGTCTCTTATATTTAATTCCGATGCAATTTCTGTGTTTCATCGTCAATGGGAAGGTCCAAGGGATACAGTAAAACTGCAGAGGTGCATCAGAATGTAAAACGTGTGACACAGGAAACTCTCAAAACATAGAGAGTAGGAAGACTCATTCTTCCTGTTTTTAAGTCGGCATTGTGTCTCTTATATTTAATTCCGATGAAATTTCAGTGTTTCATCGTGAATGGGAAGGTCCAAGGGATATAGTAAACCTTCAGAGGTGCATCGGAAAGTAAAACTGATGACAAAGGAAACGCTCAAAACATAGACAGTACGTAGACTCAGTCTTTCTGTACTTAAGTCGGCATTGTGTCTCTTATATTTAATTCCAATGCAATTTCTGTGTTTCATCGTCAATGGGAAGGTCCAAGGGATACAGTAAACCTGCAGAGGTGCATCAGAATGTAAAACTGGTGACACAGGAAACGCTCAAATTATAGACAGTAGGGAGACTCAGTCTTCATGTACTTAAGTCGGCATTGTGTCTCTTATATTTAATTCCGATGCAATTTCTGTGTTTCATTGTCACTGTGAAGGTCCAAGGGATACAGTGAAACTGTACAGGTGCATCGGAATGTAAAACTGGTGACACTGGAAACGCTCAAATTATAGACAGTAGGAAGACTCAGTCTTCCTGTACTTAAGTCGGAATTGTGTCTCTTATAATAAATTCCGATGCAATTTATGTCTTTCATCGTCAATGGGAAGGTCCAAGGGATACAGTAAACCTGCAGAGGTGCATCGGAATGTAAAACTAGAGACACAGGAAACGCTCAAACATAGACAGTAGGAAGACTCAGTCTTCCTGTACTTAAGTCGGCATTGTGTCTCTTATATTTAATTCCGATGCATTTTCTGTGTTTCATCGTCAATGGGAATGTCCAATGGATACAGCAAACCTGCAGAGGTGCATCAGAATGTAAAACTGGTGACACAGGAAACGCTCAAATCATAGACAGTAAGAAGACTCAGTCATTCTGTACATAAGTCGGCATTGTGTCTCTTATATTTAATTCCGATGAAACTTCAGTGTTTCATCGTGAATGGGAAGGTCCAAGGGATATAGTAAACCTTCAGAGGTGCATCGGAAAGTAAAACTGATGACACAGGAAACGCTCAAATTATAGACAGTAGGGAGACTCAGTCTTCATGTACTTAAGTCGGCATTGTGTCTCTTATATTTAATTCCAATGCAATTTCTGTGTTTCATCGTCAATGGGAAGGTCCAAGGGATACAGTAAACCTGCAGAGGTGCATCAGAATGTAAAACTGGTGACACAGGAAACGCTCAAATTATAGACAGTAGGAAGACTCAGTCTTCATGTACTTAAGTCGGCATTGTGTCTCTTATATTTAATTCCAATGCAATTTCTGTGTTTCATCGTCAATGGGAAGGTCCAAGGGATACAGTAAACCTACAGAGGTGCATCAGAATGTAAAACTGGTGACACAGGAAACGCTCAAATTATAGACAGTAGGAAGACTCAGTCTTCATGTACTTAAGTCGGCATTGTGTCTCTTATATTTAATTCCGATGCAATTTCTGTGTTTCATCGTCACTGTGAAGGTCCAAGGGATACAGTAAGCCTGCAGATGTGCATCGGAATGTAAAACTGATGACACAGGAAACGCTCAAAACATAGACAGTAGGAAGACTTAGTCTTCCTGTACTTAAGTCGGCATTGTGTCTCTTATATTTAATTCCAATGCAATTTCTGTGTTTCATCGTCAATGGAAAGGTCCAAGGGATACAGTAAACCTGCAGAGGTGCATCAGAATGTAAAACTGGTGACACAGGAAACGCTCAAATTATAGACAGTAAGAAGACTCAGTCTTCATGTACTTAAGTCGGCATTGTGTCTCTTATATTTAATTCCGTTGCAATTTCTGTGTTTCATCGTCACTGTGAAGGTCCAAGGGATACAGTAAAACTGTACAGGTGCATCGGAATGTAAAACTGGTGACACAGGAAACGCTCAAATTATAGACAGTAGGAAGACTCAGTCTTCCTGTACTTAAGTCGGAATTGTGTCTCTTATATTAAATTCCGATGCAATATCTGTGTTTCATCGTCAATGGGAAGGTCCAAGGGATACAGTAAACCTGCAGAGGTGCATCGGAATGTAAAACTAGTGACACTGGAAACGCTCAAACATAGACAGTAGGAAGACTCAGTCTTCCTGTACTTAAGTCGGCATTGTGTCTCTTATATTTAATTCCGATGCAATTTCTGTGTTTCATCGTAATAGGATGGTCCAAGGGATACAGTAAACCTGCAGAGGTGCATCGGAATGTATAACTGGTGACACAGGAAACGCTCAAAGCATAGACAGTAGGAAGACTCAGTCTTCCTGTACTTAAGTCGGCATTGTGTCTCTTATATTTAAATTCGATGCAATTTGTGTGTTTCATCGCCAATGGAAAGGTCCAAAGGATACAGTAAACCTGCAGATGTGCATCGGAATGTAAAACTGGTGACACAGGAAACGCTCAAAACATTGACTGTAAGAAGACTGTTTTCTTGTACTTAAGTCGGCATTGTGTCTCTTATATTTAATTCCGATGCAATTTCAGTGTTTCATCGCCACTGTGAAGGTCCAAGTGATACAGTAAACCTGCAGAGGTGCATCGAAATGTAAAACTAGTGACACAGGAAACGTTAAGAACATAGAAAGTAGGAAGACTCAGTCTTCTTGTACTTAAGTCGGCATTGTGTCTCTTATATTTAATTCCGAATCAATTTCTGTGTTTCATCGTGAATGGGAAGGTCCAAGGGATACAGTAAACCTGCACAGGTCCATCGGAGTGTAAAACTGGTGACACAGGAAACGCTCAAAACATAGCCAGTAGGAAGACTCAGTCTTCCTGTACTTAAGTCGTCATTGTGTCTCTTATATTTAATTCCGATGCAATTTCTGTGTTTCATCGTCAATGGGAAGGTCCAAGGGATACAGTAAACCTGCAGAGGTGCATCGGAATGTAAAACTGGTGACACAGGAAACGCTCAAATCATAGGCAGTAGGAAAACTCAGTCTTGCTGTACTTAAATCGGCATTGTGTCTCTTATATTTAATTCCGATGCAATTTCTGTGTTTCATCGTCAATGGGAAGGTCCAAGGGATACAGTAAACCTGCAGAGGTGCATCGGAATGTAAAACTGGTGACACAGGAAACGCTCAAAACATAGACAGTAGGAAGACTCAGTCTTCCTATACTTAAGTCGGCATTGTGTCTCTTATATTTATTTCCGATGAAATTTTTGTGTTTCATCAAGAATGGGAAGGTCCAAGGGATATAGTAAACCTGCGGACGTGCATCGGAAAGTAAAACTGATGACACAGGAAACGCTCAAAACATAGACAGTAGGAAGACTTAGTCTTCCTGTACTTAAGTCGGCATTGTGTCTCTTTTATTTAATTCCGATACAATTTCTATGTTTCATCGTCTCTGTGGAGGTCCAAGGGATACAGTAAACCTGCAAAGGTGCATCGGAATGTAAAACTAGTCACAAAGGAAACGCTCAAAACATAGACAGTACGTAGACTCAGTCTTTCTGTACTTAAGTCGGCATTGTGTCTCTTATATTTAATTCCAATGCAATTTCTGTGTTTCATCGTCAATGGGAAGGTCCAAGGGATACAGTAAACCTGCAGAGGTGCATCAGAATGTAAAACTGGTGACACAGGAAACGCTCAAATTATAGACAGTAGGGAGACTCAGACTTCATGTACTTAAGTCGGCATTGTGTCTCTTATATTTAATTCCGATGCAATTTCTGTGTTTCATCGTCACTGTGAAGGTCCAAGGGATACAGTGAAACTGTACAGGTGCATCGGAATGTAAAACTGGTGACACTGGAAACGCTCAAATTATAGACAGTAGGAAGACTCAGTCTTCCTGTACTTAAGTCGGAATTGTGTCTCTTATAATAAATTCCGACGCAATTTATGTCTTTCATCGTCAATGGGAAGGTCCAAGGGATACAGTAAACCTGCAGAGGTGCATCGGAATGTAAAACTAGAGACACAGGAAACGCTCAAACATAGACAGTAGGAAGACTCAGTCTTCCTGTACTTAAGTCGGCATTGTGTCTCTTATATTTAATTCCGATGCATTTTCTGTGTTTCATCGTCAATGGGAATGTCCAATGGATACAGCAAACCTGCAGAGGTGCATCAGAATGTAAAACTGGTGACACAGGAAACGCTCAAAACATAGACAGTAAGAAGACTCAGTCATTCTGTACATAAGTCGGCATTGTGTCTCTTATATTTAATTCCGATGAAACTTCAGTGTTTCATCGTGAATGGGAAGGTCCAAGGGATATAGTAAACCTTCAGAGGTGCATCGGAAAGTAAAACTGATGACAAAGGAAACGCTCAAAACATAGACAGTTGGTAGACTCAGTCTTTCTGTACTTAAGTCGGCATTGTGTCTCTTATATTTAATTCCAATGCAATTTCTGTGTTTCATCGTCAATGGGAAGGTCCAAGGGATACAGTAAACCTACAGAGGTGCATCAGAATGTAAAACTGGTGACACAGGAAACGCTCAAATTATAGACAGTAGGAAGACTCAGTCTTCATGTACTTAAGTCGGCATTGTGTCTCTTATATTTAATTCCGATGCAATTTCTGTGTTTCATCGTCACTGTGAAGGTCCAAGGGATACAGTAAGCCTGCAGATGTGCATCGGAATGTAAAACTGATGACACAGGAAACGCTCAAAACATAGACAGTAGGAAGACTTAGTCTTCCTGTACTTAAGTCGGCATTGTGTCTCTTATATTTAATTCCAATGCAATTTCTGTGTTTCATCGTCAATGGAAAGGTCCAAGGGATACAGTAAACCTGCAGAGGTGCATCAGAATGTAAAACTGGTGACACAGGAAACGCTCAAATTATAGACAGTAAGAAGACTCAGTCTTCATGTACTTAAGTCGGCATTGTGTCTCTTATATTTAATTCCGTTGCAATTTCTGTGTTTCATCGTCACTGTGAAGGTCCAAGGGATACAGTAAAACTGTACAGGTGCATCGGAATGTAAAACTGGTGACACAGGAAACGCTCAAATTATAGACAGTAGGAAGACTCAGTCTTCCTGTACTTAAGTCGGAATTGTGTCTCTTATATTAAATTCCGATGCAATATCTGTGTTTCATCGTCAATGGGAAGGTCCAAGGGATACAGTAAACCTGCAGAGGTGCATCGGAATGTAAAACTAGTGACACTGGAAACGCTCAAACATAGACAGTAGGAAGACTCAGTCTTCCTGTACTTAAGTCGGCATTGTGTCTCTTATATTTAATTCCGATGCAATTTCTGTGTTTCATCGTAATAGGATGGTCCAAGGGATACAGTAAACCTGCAGAGGTGCATCGGAATGTATAACTGGTGACACAGGAAACGCTCAAAGCATAGACAGTAGGAAGACTCAGTCTTCCTGTACTTAAGTCGGCATTGTGTCTCTTATATTTAAATTCGATGCAATTTGTGTGTTTCATCGCCAATGGGAAGGTCCAAAGGATACAGTAAACCTGCAGATGTGCATCGGAATGTAAAACTGGTGACACAGGAAACGCTCAAAGCATTGACTGTAAGAAGACTGTTTTCTTGTACTTAAGTCGGCATTGTGTCTCTTATATTTAATTCCGATGCAATTTCAGTGTTTCATCGCCACTGTGAAGGTCCAAGTGATACAGTAAACCTGCAGAGGTGCATCGAAATGTAAAACTAGTGACACAGGAAACGTTAAGAACATAGAAAGTAGGAAGACTCAGTCTTCTTGTACTTAAGTCGGCATTGTGTCTCTTATATTTAATTCCGAATAAATTTCTGTGTTTCATCGTGAATGGGAAGGTCCAAGGGATACAGTAAACCTGCACAGGTCCATCGGAGTGTAAAACTGGTGACACAGGAAACCCTCAAAACATAGCCAGTAGGAAGACTCAGTCTTCCTGTACTTAAGTCGTCATTGTGTCTCTTATATTTAATTCCGATGCAATTTCTGTGTTTCATCGTCAATGGGAAGGTCCAAGGGATACAGTAAACCTGCAGAGGTGCATCGGAATGTAAAACTGGTGACACAGGAAACGCTCAAATCATAGGCAGTAGGAAAACTCAGTCTTGCTGTACTTAAATCGGCATTGTGTCTCTTATATTTAATTCCGATGCAATTTCTGTGTTTCATCGTCAATGGGAAGGTCCAAGGGATACAGTAAACCTGCAGAGGTGCATCGGAATGTAAAACTGGTGACACAGGAAACGCTCAAAACATAGACAGTAGGAAGACTCAGTCTTCCTATACTTAAGTCGGCATTGTGTCTCTTATATTTATTTCCGATGAAATTTTTGTGTTTCATCAAGAATGGGAAGGTCCAAGGGATATAGTAAACCTGCGGACGTGCATCGGAAAGTAAAACTGATGACACAGGAAACGCTCAAAACATAGACAGTAGGAAGACTTAGTCTTCCTGTACTTAAGTCGGCATTTTGTCTCTTTTATTTAATTCCGATACAATTTCTATGTTTCATCGTCTCTGTGAAGGTCCAAGGGATACGGTAAACCTGCAAAGGTGCATCGGAATGTAAAACTAGTCACAAAGGAAACGCTCAAAACATAGACAGTAGGAAGACTCAGTCTTCCTGTACTTAAGTCGGCATTGTGTCTCTTATATTTAATTCCGATGCGATTTCTGTGTTTCATTGTCAATTCGAGGGTCCAAGGTATACAGTAAACCTGCAGAGGTGCATCGAAATGTAAAACTGCTGACACAGGAAACGCTCAACACATAGACAGTAGGAAGACTCAGTCTTCCTGTACTTAAGTCGGCATTGTGTCTCTTATATTTAATTCCGATGCAATTTCTGTGTTTCATCGTCAATGGGAAGGTCCAATGGATACAGAAAACCTGCACAGGTGCATCAGATTGTAAAACTGGTGACACAGGAAACGCTCAAATCATAGACAGTAGGAAGACTCAGTCTTCCTGTACTTAAGTCGGCATTGTGTCTCTTATATTTAATTCCGATGCGATTTCTGTGTTTCATCGACAATTGGAAGGTCCAAATGATACAGTAAACCGACAGAGGTGCATCGGAATTTAAAACTGGTGACACAGGAAACGCTCAAAACATTGACCGTACGAAGACTGTTTTCTTGTACTTAAGTCGGCATTGTGTCTCTTATATTTAATTTCGATGCAATTTCTGTGTTTCATCGTCAATGGGAAGGTCCAAGGGATACAGGAAGCCAGCAGAGGTGCATCGGAATGTAAAACTGGTGACACAGGAAACGCTCAAATCATAGACAGTAGGAAGACTCAGTCTTCCTGTACTTAACTCGGCATTGTGTCTCTTATATTTAATTCCGATGCAATTTCTGTGTTTCATCGTCAATGGGAAGGTCCAAGAGATACAGTAAATCTGCAGAGGTGCATCGGAATGTAAAACTAGTGACATAGGAAGCGCTTAAAACATAGACAGTAGGAAGACTCAGTCTTCCTGTACTTAAGTCGGCATTGTGCCTCTTATATTTAATTCCGATGCAATTTGTGTGTTTCATCTTCAATGGGAAGGTCCAAGGGATACAGTAAACCTGCAGAGGTGCATCGGAATGTAAAACTAGTGACATAGGAAACGCTCAAATCATAGACAGTAGGAAGACTCAGTCTTCCTGTACTTAAGTCGGAATTGTGTCTCTTATATTTAATTCCGATGCAATTTCTGTGTTTCATTGTCAATGGGAAGTTCCAAGGGATACAGTAAACCTGCAGAGGTGAATCGGAATGTAAAACTGGTGACACAGGAAACGCCCAAAACAACGACAGTAGGAAGACTCAGTCTTCCTGTACTTAAGTCGACATTGTTTCTCTTATATTTAAATTCGATGCAATTTGTGTGTTTCATCGCCAATGGCAAGGTCCAAGGGATACAGTAAACCTGCAGAGGTGCATCGGAATGTAAAATTGGTGACACAGGAAACGCTCAAAACATTGACTGTAAGAAGACTGTTTTCTTGTACTTAAGTCGGCATTGTGTCTCTTATATTTAATTCCGATGCAATTTCTGTGTTTCATCGTCAATGGGAAGGTCCAAGGGATACAGTATACCTGCAGAGGTGCATCGGAATCTTAAACTGGTGACACAGGAAACGCTCAAATCATAGACAGTAGGAAGACTCAGTCTTGCTGTACTTAAATCGGCATTGGGTCTCTTATATTTATTTCCGATGAAATTTCTGTGTTTCATCGTCAATGGGAAGGTCCAAGGGATATAGTAAACCTGCAGAGGTTCATCGGAAAGTAAAACTGATGACACAGGAAACCCTCAAAACATAGACAGTAGGAAGACTTAGTCTTCCTGTACTTAAGTCGGCATTGTGGAAGGAAGGAAGGAGGTTAGTGTTTAACGTCCCGTCGACAACGAGGCCATTAGAGACGGAGCGCAAGCTCGGGTTAGGGAAGGATGGGGAAGGAAATCGGCCGTGCCCTTTCAAAGGAACCATCCCGGCATTTGCCTGAAACGATTTAGGGAAATCACGGAAAACCTAAATCGGGATGGTTGGAGACAGGATTGAACCGTCGTCCTTCCGAATGCGAGTCCAGTGTGCTAACCACTGCGCCACCTCGCTCGGTCGGCATTGTGTCTCTTATATTTAATTCCGATGCAATTTCTGTGTTTCATCGTCACTGTGAAGGTCCAAGGGATACAGTAAAACTGTACAGGTGCATCGGAATGTAAAACTGGTGACACAGGAAACGCTCGAATTATAGACAGTAGGAAGACTCAGTCTTCCTGTACTTAAGTCGGCATTGTGCATCTTATATTTATTTCCGATGAAATTTCTGTGTTTCATCGTGAATGGGAAGGTCCAAGGGATATAGTAAACCTGCAGAGGTGCATCGGAAAGTAAAACTGATGACACAGGAAAAGCTCTAAACATAGACAGTAGGAAGACTTAGTCTTCCTGTACTTAAGTCGGCATTGTGGCTCTTATATTTAAATCCGATGCAATTTCTGTTTCTCATCGTCAATGGCATTGTCCAAGGGATACAGTAAACCTGCAGAGGTGCATCGGTAATGTAAAACTGATGACACAGGAAACGCTCAAAACATAGACATAGGAAGACTCAGTCTTCCCGTACTTAAGTCGGCATTGTGTCTCTTATATTTAATTCCGATACTATTTCTGTGTTTCATCGACAATGGGAAGGGGCAAGGGATACAGTAAACCGGTATAGGTGCATCGGAATGTAAAACTGGCGACACAGGAAACGCTCAAACATAGACCGTAAGAAGACTCACTTTTCTTGTACTTAAGTCGGCGTAGTGTCTCTTATATTTCAATTCCGATGCAATTTCTGTGTTTCATCGTGAATGGGAAGGTCCAAGGGATACAGTAAACCTGTAGAGGTACATCGGAATGTAACACTGATGACACAGGTAACGCTCAAATTACAGACATTAGGAAGACTCAGTCTTCCTGTACTTATGTCGGCATTGTGTCTCTTATATTTAATTCCGATGCAATTTCTGTGTTTCATCGTCAATGGGAAGGTCCAAGGGATACAGTAAAACTGCAGAGGTGCATCACAATGTAAAACTTGTGACACAGGAAACGCTCAAAACATAGAGAGTAGGAAGACTCATTCTTCCTGTTTTTAAGTCGGCATTGTGTCTCTTATATTTAATTCCGAAGCAATTTCTGTGTTTCATCGTCATTGGGAAGGTCCAAGGGATACAGTAAACGTGCAAAGGTGCATCGGAATGTAAAACTAGTCACACAGGAAACGCTCAAAACATAGACAGTAGGAAGACTCAGACTTCCTGTACTTAAGTCGGCATTGTGTCTCTTATATTTAATTCCGATGCGATTTCTGTGTTTCATTGTCTATTCGAGGGTCCAAGGGATACAGTAAACCTGCAGAGGTGCATCAGAATGTAAAACTGCTGACACAGGAAACGCTCAACACATAGACAGTAGGAAGCCTCAGTCTTCATGTACTTAAGTCGGCATTGTGTCTCTTATATTTAATTCCGATGCAATTTCGGTGATTCATCGTCAATGGGAAGGTCCAAGGGATACAGAAAACCTGCACAGGTGCATCAGATTGTAAAACTGGTGACACAGGGAACGCTCAAATCATAGACAGTAGGAAGACTCAGTCTTCCTGTACTTAAGTCGGCATTGTGTCTCTTATATTTAATTCCGATGCGATTTCTGTGTTTCATCGACAATTGGAAGGTCCAAATGATACAGTAAACCGGCAGAGGTGCATCGGAATTTAAAACTGGTGACACAGGAAACGCTCAAAACATTGACCGTACGAAGACTGTTTTCTTGTACTTAAGTCGGCATTGTGTCTCTTATATTTAATTTCGATGCAATTTCTGTGTTTCATTGTCAATGGGAAGGTCCAAGGGATACAGGAAGCCAGCAGAGCTGCATCGGAATGTAAAACTGGTAACACAGGAAACGCTCAAATCATAGACAGTAGGAAGACTCAGTCTTCCTGTACTTAAGTCGGCATTGTGTCTCTTATATTTAATTCCGATGCAATATCTGTGTTTCATCGTCAATGGGAAGGTCCAAGGGATACAGTAAACGTGCAGAGCTGCATCGGAGTGTAAAACTGGTGACACAGGAATCGCTCAAAACATAGCCAGTAGTAAGAATTAGTCTTCTTGTACTTAAGTCGGCATTGTGTCACTTAAATTTAATTCCGGTGCAATTTCTGTTTTTCATCGTCAATGGTAAGGTCCAAGGGATACAGTAAACCTGCAGAGGTGCATCGGAATGTAAAACTGATGACACAGGAAACGCTCAAAACATAGACAGTAGGAAGTCTCAGTCTTCCTGTACTTAAGTCGGCATTGTGTCACTTATATTTAATTCCGATGCGATTTCTGTGTTTCATTGACAATGTGAAGGTCCAAGGGATACAGTAAACCGGCAGAGGTGCATCTGAATGTAAAACTGGTGACACAGGAAACGCTCAAATCATAGACGGTAGGAAGACTCAGTCTTGCTGTACTTAAGTCGGTATTGTGTATTTATATTTATTTCCGATGAAATTTCTGTGTTTCATCGTCAATGGGAAGGTCCAAGGGATACAGTAAACCTGCAGAGGTGCATCGGAATATGAAACTGGTGACACAGGAAACGCTCAAAACATAGACAGTAGGAAGACTCAGTCTTCTTGTACTTAAGTCGGCATTGTGCCTCTTATATTTATTTCCGATGAAATTTCTGTGTTTCATCGTGTATGGGAAGGTCCAAGGGATATAGTAAACCTGCAGAGGTGCATCGGAAAGTAAAACTGATGACACAGGAAAAGCTCTAAACATAGACAGTAGGAAGACTTAGTCTTCCTGTACTTAAGTCGGCATTGTGTCACTTATATTTAATTCCGATGCAATTTCTGTGTTTCATCGTCACTGTGAAGGTCCAAGGGATACAGTAAAACTGTACAGGTGCATCGGAATGTAAAACTGGTGACACAGGAAACGCTCAAATAATAGACAGTAGGAAGACTCAGTCTTCCTGTACTTAAGTCGGAATTGTGTCTCTTATATTTAATTCCGATGCAATTTCTGTGTTTCATCGTCAATGGGAAGGTCCAAGGGATACAGTAAACCTGCAGAGGTGCATCGGAATGTGAAACTGGTGACACAGGAAACGCTCAAAACATAGACAGTAGGAAGACTCAGTCTTCCTGTACTTAAGTCGGCATTGTGCCTCTTATATTTATTTCCGATGAAATTTCTGTGTTTCGTCGTGTATGGGAAGGTTCAAGGGATATAGTAAACTTGCAGAGGTGCATCGGAAAGTAAAACTGATGACACAGGAAAAGCTCTAAACATAGACAGTAGGAAGACTTAGTCTTCCTGTACTTAAGTCGGCATTGTGGCTCTTATATTTAAATCCGATGCAATTTCTGTTTTTCATCGTCAATGGGATGGTCCAAGGGATACAGTAAACCTGCTGAGGTGCATCGGAATGTAAAACTGATGACACAGGAAACGCTCAAAACATAGACAGTAGGAAGACTCAGTCTTCCCGTACTTAAGTCGGCATTGTGTCTCTTATATTTAATTCCGATACTATTTCTGTGTTTCATCGACAATGGGAAGGGGCAAGGGATACAGTAAACCGGCATAGGTGCATCGGAATGTAAAACTGGCGACACAGGAAACGCTCAAAACATAGACCGTAAGAAGACTCACTTTTCTTGTACTTAAGTCGGCGTAGTGTCTCTTATATTTCAATTCCGATGCAATTTCTGTGTTTCATCGTGAATGGGAAGGTCCAAGGGATACAGCAAACCTGTAGAGGTGCATCGGAATGTAACACTGATGACACAGGAAACGCTCAAATTACAGACATTAGGAAGACTCAGTCTTCCTGTACTTATGTCGGCATTGTGTCTCTTATATTTAATTCCGATGCAATTTCTGTGTTTCATCGTCAATGGGAAGGTCCAAGGGATACAGTAAAGCTGCAGAGGTGCATCAGAATGTAAAACTTGTGACACAGGAAACTCTCAAAACATAGAGAGTAGGAAGACTCATTCTTCCTGTTTTTAAGTCGGCATTGTGTCTCTTATGTTTAATTCCGATGAAATTCAGTGTTTCATCGTGAATGGGAAGGTCCAAGGGATATAGTAAACCTTCAGAGGTGCATCGGAAAGTAAAACTGATGACAAAGGAAACGCTCAAAACATAGACAGTAGGTAGACTCAGTCATTCTGTACTTAAGTCGGCATTGTGTCTCTTATATTTAATTCCAATGCAATTTCTGTGTTTCATCGTCAATGGGAAGGTCAAAGGGATACAGTAAACCTGCAGAGGTGCATCAGAATGTAAAACTAGTGACACAGGAAACGCTCAAATTATAGACAGTAGGGAGACTCAGTCTTCATGTACTTAAGTCGGCATTGTGTCTCTTATATTTAATTCCGATGCAATTTCTGTGTTTCATCGTCACTGTGAAGGTCCAAGGGATACAGTAAAACTGTACAGCTGCATCGGAATGTAAATCTGGTGACACAGGAAACGCTCAAATTATAGACAGTAGGAAGACTCAGTCTTCCTGTACTTAAGTCGGAATTGTGTCTCTTATATTAAACTCCGATGCAATTTCTGTGTTTCATCGTCAATGGGAAGGTCCAAGGGATACAGTAAACCTGCAGAGGTGCATCGGAATGTAAAACTAGTGACACAGGAAACGCTCAAACATAGACAGTAGGAAGACTCAGTCTTCCTGTACTTAAGTCGGCATTGTGTCTCTTATATTTAATTCCGATGCATTTTCTGTGTTTCATCGTCAATGGGAATGTCCAATGGATACAGCAATCCTGCAGAGGTGCATCAGAATGTAAAACTGGTGACACAGGAAACGCTCAAAACATAGACAGTAGGAAGACTCTGTCTTTCTGTACATAAGTCGGCATTGTGTCTCTTATATTTAATTCCGATGAAACTTCAGTGTTTCATCGTGAATGGGAAGGTCCAAGGGATATAGTAAACCTTCAGAGGTGCATCGGAAAGTAAAACTGATGACAAAGGAAACGCTCAAAACATAGACAGTAGGTAGACTCAGTCTTTCTGTACTTAAGTCGGCATTGTGTCTCTTATATTTAATTCCAATGCAATTTCTGTGTTTCATCGTCAATGGGAAGGTCCAAGGGATACAGTAAACCTACAGAGGTGCATCAGAATGTAAAACTGGTGACACAGGAAACGCTCAAATTATAGACAGTAGGAAGACTCGGTCTTCATGTACTTAAGTCGGCATTGTGTCTCTTATATTTAATTCCGATGCAATTTCTGTGTTTCATCGTCACTGTGAAGGTCCAAGGGATACAGTAAACCTGCAGATGTGCATCGGAATGTAAAACTGATGACACAGGAAACGCTCAAAACATAGACAGTAGGAAGACTTAGTCTTCCTGTACTTAAGTCGGCATTGTGTCTCTTATATTTAATTCCAATGCAATTTCTGTGTTTCATCGTCAATGGAAAGGTCCAAGGGATACAGTAAACCTGCAGAGGTGCATCAGAATGTAAAACTGGTGACACAGGAAACGCTCAAATTATAGACAGTAGGAAGACTCAGTCTTCATGTACTTAAGTCGGCATTGTGTCTCTTATATTTAATTCCGATGCAATTTCTGTGTTTCATCGCCACTGTGAAGGTCCAAGGGATACAGTAAAACTGTACAGGTGCATCGGAATGTAAAACTGGTGACGCAGGAAACGCTCATATTGTAGACAGTAGGAAGACTCAGTCTTCCTGTACTTAAGTCGGAATTGTGTCTCTTATATTAAATTCCGATGCAATATCTGTGTTTCATCGTCAATGGGAAGGTCCAAGGGATATAGTAAACCTGCAGAGGTGCATCGGAATGTAAAACTAGTGACACTGGAAACGCTCAAAAATAGACAGTAGGAAGACTCAGTCTTCCTGTACTTAAGTCGGCATTGTATCTCTTATATTTTATTCCGATGCAATTTCTGTGTTTCATCGTAATGGGATGGTCCAAGGGATACAGTAAACCTGCAGAGGTGCATCGGAATGTATAACTGGTGACACAGGAAACGCTCAAAGCATAGACAGTAGGAAGACTCAGTCTTCCTGTACTTAAGTCGGCAGTGTGTCTCTTATATTTAAATTCGATGCAATTTGTGTGTTTCATCGCCAATGGGAAGGTCCAAAGGATACAGTAAACCTGCAGATGTGCATCGGAATGTAAAACTGGTGACACAGGAAACGCTCAAAACATTGACTGTAAGAAGACTGTTTTCTTGTACTTAAGTCGGCATTGTGTCTCTTATATTTAATTCCGATGCAATTTCAGTGTTTCATCGCCACTGTGAAGGTCCAAGTGATACAGTAAACCTGCAGAGGTGCATCGAAATGTAAAACTAGTGACACAGGAAACGTTAAGAACATAGACAGTAGGAAGACTCAGTCTTCTTGTACTTAAGTCGGCATTGTGTCTCTTATATTTATTTCCGATGAGATTTCTGTGTTTCATCGTGAATGGGAAGGTCCAAGGGATATAGTAAACCTGCAGAGGTGCATCGGAATGTAAAACTGGTGACACAGGAAACGCTCAAATCATAGGCAGTAGGAAAACTCAGTCTTGCTGTACTTAAGTCGGCATTGTGTCTCTTATATTTATTTCCGATGAGATATCTGTGTTTCATCGTCAATGGGAAGGTCCAAGGCATACAGTAAACCTGCAGAGGTGCATCGGAATGTAAAACTGGTGACACAGGAAACGCTCAAAACATAGACAGTAGGAAGACTTAGTCTTCCTGTACTTAGGTCGTCATTGTGTCTCTTATATTTAATTCCGATGCAATTTCTGTGTTTCATCGTCAATGGGAAGGTCCAAGGGATACAGTAAACCTGCACAGGTCCATCGGAGTGTAAAACTGGTGACACAGGAAACGCTCAAAACATAGCCAGTAGGAAGACTCAGTCTTCCTGTACTTAAGTCGTCATGGTGTCTCTTATATTTAATTCCGATGCAATTTCTGTGTTTCATCGTCAATGGGAAGGTCCAAGGGATACAGTAAACCTGCAGAGGTGCATCGGAATGTAAAACTGCTGACACAGGAAACGCTCAAATCATAGGCAGTAGGAAAACTCAGTCTTGCTGTACTTAAGTCGGCATTGTGTCTCTTATATTTATTTCCGATGAGATTTCTGTGTTTCATCGTGAATGGGAATGTCCAATGGATACAGCAAACCTGCAGAGGTGCATCAGAATGTAAAACTGGTGACACAGGAAACGCTCAAAACATAGACAGTAGGAAGACTCAGTCTTTCTGTACTTAAGTCGGCATTGTGACTCTTATATTTATTTCCGATGAGATTTCTGTGTTTCATCGTGAATGGGAAGGTCCAAGGGATATAGTAAACCTGCAGAGGTGCATCGGAAAGTAAAACTGATGATACAGGAAACGCTCAAACATAGTGGGTAGGAAGACTCAGTCTTCCTGTACTTAAGTCGGCATTGTGTCTCTTATATTTAATTCCGATGCAATTTCTGTGTTTCATCGTCAATGGGAAGGTCCAAGGGATACAGTAAACCTGCAGAGGTGCATCGGAATGTAAAACTGGTGACACAGGAAACGCTCAAAACATAGACAGTAGGAAGACTCAGTCTTCCTATACTTAAGTCGGCATTGTGTCTCTTATATTTATTTCCGATGAAATTTTTGTGTTTCATCAAGAATGGGATGGTCCAAAGGATATAGTAAACCTGCGGACGTCCATCGGAAAGTAAAACTGATGACACAGGAAACGCTCAAAACATAGACAGTAGGAAGACTTAGTCTTCCTGTACTTAAGTCGGCATTGTGTCTCTTTTATTTCATTCCGATACAATTTCTATGTTTCATCGTCTCTGTGAAGGTCCAAGGGATACAGTAAACCTGCAAAGGTGCATCGGAATGTAAAACTAGTCACACAGGAAACGCTCAAAACATAGACACTAGGAAGACTCAGTCTTCCTGTACTTAAGTCGGCATTGTGTCTCTTATATTTAATTCCGATGCGATTTCTGTGTTTCATTGTCAATTCGAGGGTCCAAGGTATACAGTAAACCTGCAGAGGTGCATCGAAATGTAAAACTGCTGACACAGGAACCGCTCAACACATAGACAGTAGGAAGCCTCAGTCTTCCTGTACTTAAGTCGGCATTGTGTCTCTTATATTTAATTCCGATGCAATTTCTGTGTTTCATCGTCAATGGGAAGGTCCAATGGATACAGAAAACCTGCACAGGTGCATCAGATTGTAAAACTGGTGACACAGGAAACGCTCAAATCATAGACAGTAGGAAGACTCAGTCTTCCTGTACTTAAGTCGGCATTGTGTCTCTTATATTTAATTCCGATGCGATTTCTGTGTTTCATCGACAATTGGAAGGTCCAAATGATACAGTAAACCGACAGAGGTGCATCGGAATATAAAACTGGTGACACAGGAAACGCTCAAAACATTGACCGTACGAAGACTGTTTTCTTGTACTTAAGTCGGCATTGTGTCTCTTATATTTAATTTCGATGCAATTTCTGTGTTTCATCGTCAATGGGAAGGTCCAAGGGATACAGGAAGCCAGCAGAGGTGCATCGGAATGTAAAACTGGTGACACAGGAAACGCTCAAATCATAGACAGTAGGAAGACTCAGTCTTCCTGAACTTAAGTCGGCATTGTGTCTCTTATATTTCATTCCGATGCAATTTCTGTGTTTCATCGTCAATGGGAAGGTCCAAGAGATACAGTAAACCTGCAGAGGTGCATCGGAATGTAAAACTAGTGACATAGGAAACGCTCAAAACATAGACAGTAGGAAGACTCAGTCTTCCAGTACTTAAGTCGGCATTGTGCCTCTTATATTTAATTCCGATGCAATTTGTGTGTTTCATCTTCAATGGGAAGGTCCAAGGGATACTGTAAACCTGCAGAGGTGCATCGGAATTTGAAACTGGTGACACAGGAAACGCTCAAAACATAGACAGTAGGAAGACTCAGTCTTCCTGTACTTAAGTCGGCATTGTGCCTCTTATATTTATTTCCGATGAAATTTCTGTGTTTCATCGTGTATGGGAAGGTCCAAGGGATATAGTAAACCTGCAGAGGTGCATCGGAAAGTAAAACTGATGACACAGGAAAAGCTCTAAACATAGACAGTAGGAAGACTTAGTCTGCCTGTACTTAAGTCGGCATTGTGTCTCTTATATTTAAATCCGATGCAATTTCTGTTTTTCATCGTCAATGGGAAGGTCCAAGGGATACAGTAAACCTGCAGAGGTGCATCGGAATGTAAAACTGGTGACACAGGAAACGCTCAAAACATTGACTGTAAGAAGACTGTTTTCTTGTACTTAAGTCGGCATTGTGTCTCTTATATTTAATTCCGATGCACATTCTGTGTTTCATTGGCACTGTGAAAGTCCAAGGGATACAGAAAACCTGTAGAGGTGCATCGGAATGTAAAACTGGTGATACAGGAAACGCTCAAATTATAGACAGTAGGAAGACTCAGCCTCCCTGTACTTAAGTCGGCATTGTGTCTCTTATATTTAATTCCGATGCAATTTCTGTGTTTCATCGTCAATGGGAAGGTCCAAGGGATACAGTAAACCTGCAGAGCTGCATCGGAGTGTAAAACTGGTGACACAGGTGACGCTCAAAACATAGACAGTAGGAAGACTCAGTCTTTCTGTACTTAAGTCGACATTGTGTCTCTTTTATTTAATTCCGATACAATTTCTGTGTTTCATCGTCAATGGGAAGGTCCAATGGATACAGGAAACCTGCAGAGGTGCATCAGAATGTAACACTGGTGACACAGGAAACGCTCAAAACATAGACAGTAGGAAGTCTCAGTCTTCCTGTACTTAGGTCGGCATTGTGTCTCTTATATTTAATTCCGATGCGATTTCTGTGTTTCATCGACAATGGGAAGAGCAAGGGATACAGTAAACCGGCAGAGGTGCATCGGCATGTAAAACTGGTGACACAGGAAACGCTCAAACATTGACCGTACGAAGACTGTTTTCTTGTACTTAAGTCGGCATTGTGTCTCTTATATTTAATTTCGATGCAATTTCTGTGTTTCATCGTCAATGCGAAGGTCCAATTGATACAGTAAACCTGCAGAGGTGCATCGGAATGAAAAACTGGTGACACAGGAAACGCTCAAACATAGAGGGTAGGAAGACTCAGTCTTCCTGTACTTAAGTCGGCATTGTGTCTCTTATATTTAATTCCGATGCAATTTCTGTGTTTCATCGTCAATGGGAAGGTCCAAGGGATACAGTAAACCTGCAGAGGTGCATCGGAATGTAAAACTGGTGACACAGGAAACGCTCAAAACATAGACAGTAGGAACACTCAGTCTTCCTGTACTTAAGTCGGCATTGTGCCTCTTATATTTAATTCCGACGCAATTTGTGTGTTTCATCTTCAATGGGAAGGTCCAAGGGATACAGTAAACCTGCAGAGGTGCATCGGAATTTGAAACTGGTGACACAGGAAACGCTCAAAACATAGACAGTAGGAAGACTCAGTCTTCTTGTACTTAAGTCGGCATTGTGCCTCTTATATTTATTTCCGATGAAATTTCTGTGTTTCATCGTGTATGGGAAGGTCCAAGGGATATAGTAAACCTGCAGAGGTGCATCGGAAAGTAAAACTGATGACACAGGAAAAGCTCTAAACATAGACAGTAGGAAGACTTAGTCTTCCTGTACTTAAGTCGGCATTGTGTCTCTTATATTTAAATCCGATGCAATTTCTGTTTTTCATCGTCAATGGGAAGGTCCAAGGGATACAGTAAACCTGCAGAGGTGCATCGGAATGTAAAACTGATGACACAGGTAACGCTCAAAACATAGACAGTAGGAAGACTCTGTCTTCCTGTACTTAAGTCGGCATTGTGTCTCTTATATTTAATTCCGATACGATTTCTGTGTTTCATCGACAATGGGAAGGGGCAAGGGATACAGTAAACCGGCATAGGTGCATCGGTATGTAAAACTGGCGACACAGGAAACGCTCAAAACATAGACCGTAAGAAGACTCACTTTTCTTGTACTTAAGTCGGCATTGTGTCTCTTATATTTAAAACCGAAGCAATTTCTGTGTTTCATCGTGAATGGGAAGGTCCAAGGGATACAGTAAACCCTGCAGAGGTGAATCGGAATGTAAAACTGGTGACACAGGAAACGCTCAAAACATTGACAGTAGGAAGCCTCAGTCTTCCTGTACTTAAGTCGGCATTGTGTCTCTTATATTTAAATTCGATGCAATTTGTGTGTTTCATCGCCAATGGGAAGGTCCAAGGGATACAGTAAACCTGCAGATGTGCATCGGAATGTAAAACTGGTGACACAGGAAACGCTCAAAACATTGACTGTAAGAAGACTGTTTTCTTGTACTTAAGTCGGCATTGTGTCTCTTATATTTAATTCCGATGCAATTTTTGTGTTACATCGTCACTGTGAAGGTCCAAGTGATACAGTAAACCTGCAGAGGTGCAACGAAATGTAAAACTAGTGACACAGGAAACGTTAAAAACATAGACACTAGGAAGACTAATCCTTCTTGTAATTAAGTCGGCATTGTGTCTCTTATATTTAATTCCGAATCAATTTCTGTGTTTCATCGTGAATGGGAAGGTCCAAGGGATACAGTAAACCTGCACAGGTCCATCGGAGTGTAAAACTGGTGACACAGGAAACGCTCAAAACAAAGCCAGTAGGAAGACTCAGTCTTCCTGTACTTAAGTCGTCATTGTCTCTCTTATATTTATTTCTGATGAATTTTCTGTGTTTCATCGTGAATGGGAAGGTCCAAGGGATATAGTTAACCTGCAGAGGTGCATCGGAAAGTAAAACTGATGACACAGGAAACGCTCAAAACATAGACAGTAGGAAGACTTAGTCTTCCTGTACTTAAGTCGGCATTTTTTCTCTTATATTTAATTCCGATGCAATTTCTGTGTCTCATCGTCACTGTGAAGGTCCAAGGGATACAGTAAAACTGTACTGGTGCATCGGAATGTAAAACTGGTGACACAGGAAACGCTTAAATTATAGACAGTAAGAAGACTCAGTCTTCCTGTACTTAAGTCGGCATTGTGTCTCTTATATTTAAATTCGATGCAATTTGTGTGTTTCATCGCCAATGGGAAGGTCCAAGGGATACAGTAAACCTGCAGCGGTGCATCGGAATGTAAAACTGGTGACACAGGAAACGCTCAAAACATTGACTGTAAGAAGACTGTTTTCTTGTACTTAAGTCGGCATTGTGTCTCTTATATTTAATTCCGATGCACATTCTGTGTTTCATTGTCACTGTGAAAGTCCAAGGGATACAGAAAACCTGTAGAGGTGCATCGGAATGTAAAACTGGTGATACAGGAAACGCTCAAATTATAGACAGTAGGAAGACTCAGCCTCCCTGTACTTAAGTCGGCATTTTGTCTCTTATATTTAATTCCGATGCAATTTCTGTGTTTCATCGTCAATGGGAAGGTCCAAGTGATACAGTAAACCTGCAGAGGTGCATCGAAATGTAAAACTAGTGACACAGGAAACGTTAAGAACATAGACAGTAGGAAGACTCAGTCTTCTTGTACTTAAGTCGGCATTGTGTCTCTTATATTTATTTCCGATGAGATTTCTGTGTTTCATCGTGAATGGGAAGGTCCAAGGGATATAGTAAACCTGCAGAGGTGCATCGGAATGTAAAACTGGTGACACAGGAAACGCTCAAATCATAGGCAGTAGGAAAACTCAGTCTTGCTGTACTTAAGTCGGCATTGTGTCTCTTATTTTTATTTCCGATGAGATTTCTGTGTTTCATCGTCAATGGGAAGGTCCAAGGCATACAGTAAACCTGCAGAGGTGCATCGGAATGTAAAACTGGTGACACAGGAAACGCTCAAAACATAGACAGTAGGAAGACTTAGTCTTCCTGTACTTAAGTCGTCATTGTGTCTCTTATATTTAATTCCGATGCAATTTCTGTGTTTCATCGTCAATGGGAAGGTCCAAGGGATACAGTAAACCTGCACAGGTCCATCGGAGTGTAAAACTGGTGACACAGGAAACGCTCAAAACATAGCCAGTAGGAAGACTCAGTCTTCCTGTACTTAAGTCGTCATTGTGTCCCGTATATTTAATTCCGATGCAATTTCTGTGTTTCATCGTCAATGGGAAGGTCCAAGGGATACAGTAAACCTGCAGAGGTGCATCGGAATGTAAAACTGGTGACACAGGAAACGCTCAAATCATAGGCAGTAGGAAAACTCAGTCTTGCTGTACTTAAGTCGGCATTGTGTCTCTTATATTTATTTCCGATGAGATTTCTGTGTTTCATCGTGAATGGGAATGTCCAATGGATACAGCAAACCTGCAGAGGTGCATCAGAATGTAAAACTGGTGACACAGGAAACGCTCAAAACATAGACAGTAGGAAGACTCAGTCTTTCTGTACATAAGTCGGCATTGTGTCTCTTATATTTAATTCCGATGCAATTTCTGTGTTTCATCGTCAATGGGAAGGTCCAAGGGATACAGTAAACCTGCAGAGGTGCATCGGAATGTAAAACTGGTGACACAGGAAACGCTCAAAACATAGACAGTAGGAAGACTCAGTCTTCCTATACTTAAGTCGGCATTGTGTCTCTTATATTTATTTCCGATGAAATTTTTGTGTTTCATCAAGAATGGGATGGTCCAAAGGATATAGTAAACCTGCGGACGTCCATCGGAAAGTAAAACTGATGACACAGGAAACGCTCAAAACATAGACAGTAGGAAGACTTAGTCTTCCTGTACTTAAGTCGGCATTGTGTCTCTTTTATTTCATTCCGATACAATTTCTATGTTTCATCGTCTCTGTGAAGGTCCAAGGGATACAGTAAACCTGCAAAGGTGCATCCGAATGTAAAACTAGTCACACAGGAAACGCTCAAAACATAGACACTAGGAAGACTCAGTCTTCCTGTACTTAAGTCGGCATTGTGTCTCTTATATTTAATTCCGATGCGATTTCTGTGTTTCATTGTCAATTCGAGGGTCCAAGGTATACAGTAAACCTGCAGAGGTGCATCGAAATGTAAAACTGCTGACACAGGAAACGCTCAACACATAGACAGTAGGAAGCCTCAGTCTTTCTGTACTTAAGTCGGCATTGTGTCTCTTATATTTAATTCCGATGCAATTTCTGTGTTTCATCGTCAATGGGAAGGTCCAATGGATACAGAAAACCTGCACAGGTGCATCAGATTCTAAAACTGGTGACACAGGAAACGCTCAAATCATAGACAGTAGGAAGACTCAGTCTTCCTGTACTTAAGTCGGCATTGTGTCTCTTATATTTAATTCCGATGCGATTTCTGTGTTTCATCGACAATTGGAAGGTCCAAATGATACAGTAAACCGACAGAGGTGCATCGGAATTTAAAACTGGTGACACAGGAAACGCTCAAAACATTGACCGTACGAAGACTGTTTTCTTGTACTTAAGTCGGCATTGTGTCTCTTATATTTAATTTCGATGCAATTTCTGTGTTTCATCGTCAATGGGAAGGTCCAAGGGATACAGGAAGCCAGCAGAGGTGCATCGGAATGTAAAACTGGTGACACAGGAAACGCTCAAATCATAGACAGTAGGAAGACTCAGTCTTCCTGAACTTAAGTCGGCATTGTGTCTCTTATATTTCATTCCGATGCAATTTCTGTGTTTCATCGTCAATGGGAAGGTCCAAGAGATACAGTAAACCTGCAGAGGTGCATCGGAATGTAAAACTAGTGACATAGGAAACGCTCAAAACATAGACAGTAGGAAGACTCAGTCTTCCTGTACTTAAGTCGGCATTGTGCCTCTTATATTTAATTCCGATGCAATTTGTGTGTTTCATCTTCAATGGGAAGGTCCAAGGGATACAGTAAACCTGCAGAGGTGCATCGGAATTTGAAACTGGTGACACAGGAAACGCTCAAAACATAGACAGTAGGAAGACTCAGTCTTCCTGTACTTCAGTCGGCATTGTGCCTCTTATATTTATTTCCGATGAAATTTCTGTGTTTCATCGTGTATGGGAAGGTCCAAGGGATATAGTAAACCTGCAGAGGTGCATCGGAAAGTAAAACTGATGACACAGGAAAAGCTCTAAACATAGACAGTAGGAAGACTTAGTCTGCCTGTACTTAAGTCGGCATTGTGTCTCTTATATTTAAATCCGATGCAATTTCTGTTTTTCATCGTCAATGGGAAGGTCCAAGGGATACAGTATACCTGCAGAGGTGCATCGGAATGTAAAACTGATGACACAGGTAACGCTCAAAACATAGACAGTAGGAAGACTCTGTCTTCCTGTACTTAAGTCGGCATTGTGTCTCTTATATTTAATTCCGATACGATTTCTGTGTTTCATCGAGAATGGGAAGGGGCAAGGGATACAGTAAACCGGCATAGGTGCATCGGAATGTAAAACTGGCGACACAGGAAACGCTCAAAACATAGACCGTAAGAAGACTCACTTTTCTTGTACTTAAGTCGGCATTGTGTCTCTTATATTTAAAACCGAAGCAATTTCTGTGTTTCATCGTGAATGGGAAGGCCCAAGGGATACAGTAAACCCTGCAGAGGTGAATCGGAATGTAAAACTGGTGACACAGGAAACGCTCAAAACATTGACAGTAGGAAGCCTCAGTCTTCCTGTACTTAAGTCGGCATTGTGTCTCTTATATTTAAATTCGATGCAATTTGTGTGTTTCATCGCCAATGGGAAGGTCCAAGGGATACAGTAAACCTGCAGATGTGCATCGGAATGTAAAACTGGTGACACAGGAAACGCTCAAAACATTGACTGTAAGAAGACTGTTTTCTTGTACTTAAGTCGGCATTGTGTCTCTTATATTTAATTCCGATGCAATTTTTGTGTTTCATCGTCACTGTGAAGGTCCAAGTGATACAGTAAACCTGCAGAGGTGCATCGAAATGTAAAACTAGTGACACAGGAAACGTTAAAAACATAGACAGTAGGAAGACTCATCCTTCTTGTAATTAAGTCGGCATTGTGTCTCTTATATTTAATTCCGTATCAATTTCTGTGTTTCATCGTGAATGGGAAGGTCCAAGGGATACAGTAAACCTGCACAGGTCCATCGGAGTGTAAAACTGGTGACACAGGAAACGCTCAAAACACAGCCAGTAGGAAGACTCAGTCTTCCTGTACTTAAGTCGTCATTGTCTCTCTTATATTTATTTCCGATGAATTTTCTGTGTTTCATCGTGAATGGGAAGGTCCAAGGGATATAGTTAACCTGCAGAGGTGCATCGGAAAGTAAAACTGATGACACAGGAAACGCTCAAAACATAGACAGTAGGAAGACTTAGTCTTCCTGTACTTAAGTCGGCATTTTTTCTCTTATATTTAATTCCGATGCAATTTCTGTGTTTCATCGTCACTGTGAAGGTCCAAGGGATACAGTAAAACTGTACAGGTGCATCGGAATGTAAAACTGGTGACACAGGAAACGCTTAAATTATAGACAGTAGGAAGACTCAGTCTTCCTGTACTTAAGTCGGCACTGTGTCTCTTATATTTAAATTCGATGCAATTTGTGTGTTTCATCGCCAATGGGAAGGTCCAAGGGATACAGTAAACCTGCAGCGGTGCATCGGAATGTAAAACTGGTGACACAGGAAACGCTCAAAACATTGACTGTAAGAAGACTGTTTTCTTGTACTTAAGTCGGCATTGTGTCTCTTATATTTAATTCCGATGCCCATTCTGTGTTTCATTGTCACTGTGAAAGTCCAAGGGATACAGAAAACCTGTAGAGGTGCATCGGAATGTAAAACTGGTGATACAGGAAACGCTCAAATTATAGACAGTAGGAAGACTCAGCCTCCCTGTACTTAAGTCGGCATTGTGTCTCTTATATTTAATTCCGATGCAATTTCTGTGTTTCATCGTCAATGGGAAGGTCCAAGGGATACAGTAAACCCGCAGAGCTGCATCGGAGTGTAAAACTGGTGACACAGGAAACGCTCAAAACATAGCCAGTAGGAAGACTAGTCTTCCTGTACTTAAGTCGGCATTGTGTCACTTAAATTTAATTCCGATGCAATTTCTGTTTTTCATCGTCAATGGGAAGGTCCAAGGTATACAGTAAACCTGCAGAGGTGCATCGGAATATAAAACTGATGACACAGGTGACGCTCAAAACATAGACAGTAGGAAGAGTCAGTCTTTCTGTACTTAAGTCGACATTGTGTCTCTTTTATTTAATTCCGATACAATTTCTGTGTTTCATCGTCAATGGGAAGGTCCAATGGATACAGGAAACCTGCAGAGGTGCATCAGAATGTAAAACTGGTGACACAGGAAACGCTCAAAACATAGACAGTAGGAAGTCTCAGTCTTCCTGTACTTAGGTCGGCATTGTGTCTCTTATATTTAATTCCGATGCGATTTCTGTGTTTCATCGACAATGCGAAGAGCAAGGGATACAGTAAACCGGCAGAGGTGCATCGGCATGTAAAACTGGTGACACAGGAAACGCTCAAACATTGACCGTACGAAGACTGTTTTCTTGTTCTTAAGTCGGCATTGTGTCTCTTATATTTAATTTCGATGCAATTTCTGTGTTTCATCGTCAATGCGAAGGTCCAATTGATACAGTAAACCTGCAGAGGTGCATCGGAATGAAAAACTGGTGACACAGGAAACGCTCAAACATAGAGGGTAGGAAGACTCAGTCTTCCTGTACTTAAGTCGGCATTGTGTCTCTTATATTTAATTCCGATGCAATTTCTGTGTTTCATCGTCAATGGGAAGGTCCAAGGGATACAGTAAACCTGCAGAGGTGCATCGGAATGTAAAACTGGTGACACAGGAAACGCTCAAAACATAGACAGTAGGAAGACTCAGTCTTCCTGTACTTAAGTCGGCATTGTGCCTCTTATATTTAATTCCGACGCAATTTGTGTGTTTCATCTTCAATGGGAAGGTCCAAGGGATACAGTAAACCTGCAGAGGTGCATCGGAATTTGAAACTGGTGACACAGGAAACGCTCAAAACATAGACAGTAGGAAGACTCAGTCTTCTTGTACTTAAGTCGGCATTGTGCCTCTTATATTTATTTCCGATGAAATTTCTGTGTTTCATCGTGTATGGGAAGGTCCAAGGGATATAGTAAACCTGCAGAGGTGCATCGGAAAGTAAAACTGATGACACAGGAAAAGCTCTAAACATAGACAGTAGGAAGACTTAGTCTTCCTGTTCTTAAGTCGGCATTGTGTCTCTTATATTTAATTCCGATGCAATTTTTGTGTTTCATCGTCACTGTGAAGGTCCAAGTGGTACAGTAAACCTGCAGAGGTGCATCGAAATGTAAAACTAGTGACACAGGAAACGTTAAAAACATAGACAGTAGGAAGACTCATCATTCTTGTAATTAAGTCGGCATTGTGTCTCTTATATTTAATTCCGAATCAATTTCTGTGTTTCATCGTGAATGGGAAGGTCCAAGGGATACAGTAAACCTGCACAGGTCCATCGGAGTGTAAAACTGGTGACACAGGAAACGCTCAAAACACAGCCAGTAGGAAGACTCAGTCTTCCTGTACTTAAGTCGTCATTGTCTCTCTTATTTTTATTTCTGATGAATTTTCTGTGTTTCATCGTGAATGGGAAGGTCCAAGGGATATAGTTAACCTGCAGAGGTGCATCGGAAAGTAAAACTGATGACACAGGAAACGCTCAAAACATAGACAGTAGGAAGACTTAGTCTTCCTGTACTTAAGTCGGCATTTTTTCTCTTATATTTAATTCCGATGCAATTTCTGTGTTTCATCGTCACTGCGAAGGTCCAAGGGATACAGTAAAACTGTACAGGTGCATCGGAATGTAAAACTGGTGACACAGGAAACGCTTAAATTATAGACAGTAAGAAGACTCAGTCTTCCTGTACTTAAGTCGGCATTGTGTCTCTTATATTTAAATTCGATGCAATTTGTGTGTTTCATCGCCAATGGGAAGGTCCAAGGGATACAGTAAACCTGCAGCGGTGCATCGGAATGTAAAACTGGTGACACAGGAAACGCTCAAAACATTGACTGTAAGAAGACTGTTTTCTTGTACTTAAGTCGGCATTGTGTCTCTTATATTTAATTCCGATGCACATTCTGTGTTTCATTGTCACTGTGAAAGTCCAAGGGATACAGAAAACCTGTAGAGGTGCATCGGAATGTAAAACTGGTTATACAGGAAACGCTCAAATTATAGACAGTAGGAAGACTCAGCCTCCCTGTACTTAAGTCGGCATTGTGTCTCTTATATTTAATTCCGATGCAATTTCTGTGTTTCATCGTCAATGGGAAGGTCCAATGGATACAGGAAACCTGCAGAAGTGCATCAGAATGTAAAACTGGTGACACAGGAAACGCTCAAAACATAGACAGTAGGAAGTCTCAGTCTTCCTGTACTTAGGTCGGCATTGTGTCTCTTATATTTAATTCCGATGCGATTTCTGTGTTTCATCGACAATGGGAAGGTCCAAGGGATACAGTAAACCGGCAGAGGTGCATCGGCATGTAAAACTGGTGACACAGGAAACGCTCAAACATTGACCGTACGAAGACTGTTTTCTTGTACTTAAGTCGGCATTGTGTCTCTTATATTTAATTTCGATGCAATTTCTGTGTTTCATCGTCAATGCGAAGGTCCAATTGATACAGTAAACCTGCAGAGGTGCATCGGAATGTAAAACTGGTGACACAGGAAACGCTCAAACATAGAGGGTAGGAAGACTCAGTCTTCCTGTACTTAAGTCGGCATTGTGTCTCTTATATTTAATTCCGATGCAATTTCTGTGTTTCATCGTCAATGGGAAGGTCCAAGGGATACAGTAAACCTGCAGAGGTGCATCGGAATGTAAAACTGGTGACACAGGAAACGCTCAAAACATAGACAGTAGGAAGACTCAGTCTTCCTGTACTTAAGTCGGCATTGTGCCTCTTATATTTAATTCCGACGCAATTTGTGTGTTTCATCGTCAATGGGAAGGTCCAAGGGATACAGTAAACCTGCAGAGGTGCATCGGAATTTGAAACTGGTGACACAGGAAACGCTCAAAACATAGACAGTAGGAAGACTCAGTCTTCCTGTACTTAAGTCGGCATTGTGCCTCTTATATTTATTTCCGATGAAATTTCTGTGTTTCATCGTGTATGGGAAGGTCCAAGGGATATAGTAAACCTGCTGAGGTGCATCGGAAAGTAAAACTGATGACACAGGAAAAGCTCTAAACATAGACAGTAGGAAGACTTAGTCTTCCTGTACTTAAGTCGGCATTGTGTCTCTTATATTTAAATCCGATGCAATTTCGGTTTTTCATCGTCAATGGGAAGGTCCAAGGGATACAGTAAACCTGCAGAGGTGCATCGGAATGTAAAACTGATGACACAGGTAACGCTCAAAACATAGACAGTAGGAAGACTCTGTCTTCCTGTACTTAAGTCGGCATTGTGTCTCTTATATTTAATTCCGATACGATTTCTGTGTTTCATCGACAATGGGAAGGGGCAAGGGATACAGTAAACCGGCATAGGTGCATCGGAATGTAAAACTGGCGACACAGGAAACGCTCAAAACATAGACCGTAAGAAGACTCACTTTTCTTCTACTTAAGTCGGCATTGTGTCTCTTATATTTAAATCCGATGCAATTTCTGTGTTTCATCGTGAATGGGAAGGTCCAAGAGATACAATAAACCTGCAGAGGTGCATCGGAATGTAAAACTGGTGACACAGCAAACGCTCAAATCATAGACAGTAGGAACACTCAGTCTTCCTGTACTTAAGTAGGCATTGTGTCTCTTAAATTTAACTCCGATGCAATTTCTGTGTTTCATCGTCAATGGGAAGGTCCAAGGGATACAGTAAACCTGCAGAGGTGCATCAGAATGTAAAACTGGTGGAACAGGAAACGCTCAAAACAAAGACAGTAGGAAGACTCAGTCTTCCTGTACTTAAGTCGGCATTGTGTCTCTTATATTTAATTCCGATGCAATTTCTGTGTTTCATCGTCAATGGGAAGGTCCAAGGGATACAGTAAACCTGCAGAGGTGCATCGGAATGTAAAACTAGTGACACAGGAAACGCTCAAACCATAGACAGTAGGAAGACTCAGTCTTCCTGTACTTAAGTCGGCATTCTGTCTCTTATATTTAATTCCGATTCAATTTCTGTGTTTCATCGTCAATGGGAAGGTCCAAGGGATACAGTAAACCTGCAGAGGTGCATCGGAATGTAAAACTGGTGACACAGGAAACGCTCAAATCATAGACAGTAGGAAGTCTCAGTCTTGCTGTACTTAAGTCGGCATTGTGTCTCTTATATTTATTTCCGATGAAATCTCTGTGTTTCATCGTCAATGGGAAGGTCCAAGGGATATAGTAATCCTGAAGAGGTGCATCGGAAAGTAAAACTGATGATCTGGAAACGCTCAAAACATAGACAGTAGGAAGACTTAGTCTTCCTGTACTTAAGTCGTCATTGTGTCTCTTATATTTAATTCCGATGCAATTTCTGTGTTTCAGCGTCACTGTGAAGGTCCAAGGGATACAGCAAACCTGTACAGGTGCATCGGAATGTAAAACTAGTGACACAGGAAAAGCTCATATTATAGACAGTAGGAAGACTCAGTCTTCCTGTACTTAAGTCGGCATTGTGTCTCTTATATTTAATTCCGATGCAATTTCTGTGTTTCATCGTCAATGGGAAGGTCCATGGGATACAGTAAACCTGCAAAGGTGCATCAGAATGTAAAACTTGTGACACAGGAAACGCTGAAAGCATTGACAGTAGGAAGACACAGTCTTCCTGTACTTAAGTCGGAATTGTGTCTCTTATATTTAATTCCGATGCAATTTCTGTGTTTCATCGTCAATAGGAAGGTCCAAGGGATACAGTAAACCTGCAGAGGTGCATCGGAATGTAAAACTAGTGACACAGGAAACGCTCAAACATACACAGTAGGAAGACTCAGTCTTCCTGTACTTAAGTCGGCATTGTGTCTCTTATATTTAATTCCGATGCAATTTCTGTGTTTCATCGTCAATGGGAAGGTCCAAGGGATACAGTAAACCTGCAGAGGTGCATCAGAATGTATAACTGGTGACACAGGAAACGCTCAAAACATAGACAGTAGGAAGTCTTAGTCTTCCTGTACTTAAGTTTGCGTTGTGTCTCTTATATTTATTTCCGATGAAATTTCTGTGTTTCATCGTGAATGGGAAGTCCAAGGGATATAGAAAAACTGCAGAGGTGCATCGGAAAGTAAAAATGATGACACAGGAAACGCTCAAAACATAGACAGTAGGAAGACTTAGTCTTCCTGTACTTAGGTCGGCATTGCGTCTCTTATATTTAATTCCGATGCAATTTCTGTTTTTCATCGTCAATGGGAAGGTCCAAAGGATACAGTAAACCCTGCAGAGGTGAATCGGATTGTAAAACTGGTGACACAGGAAACGCTCAAAACATTGACAGTAGGAAGACTCAGTCTTCCTGTACTTAAGTCGGCATTGTGTCTCTTATATTTAAATTCGATGCAATTTGTGTGTTTCATCGCCAATGGCAAGGTCCAAGGGATACAGTAAACCTGTAGAGGTGCATCGGAATGTAAAACTCGAGTTACAGGAAACGCTCAAAACATAGACAGTAGGAAGACATAGTCTTCCTGTACTTAAGTCGGCATTGTGTCTCTTATATTTAATTCCGATGCAATTTCTGTGTTTCATCGTCACTGTGAAGGTCCAAGGGATACAGTAAAACTGTACAGGTGCATCGGAATGTAAAAATGCTGACACAGGAAACGCTCAAATTATAGACAGTAGGAAGACTCAGTCTTCCTGTACTTAAGTCGGCATTGTGTCTCTTATATTTAATTCCGATGCAATTTCTGTGTTTCATCGTCAATGGGAAGGTCCAAGGGATACAGTAAACCTGCAGAGGTGCATCAGAATGTAAAACTAGTGACACAGGAAACGCTCAAAACATTGACAGTAGGAAGACTCAGTCTTCCTGTACTTAAGTCGGAATTGTGTCTCTTATATTTAATTCCGATGCAATTTCTGTGTTTCATCGTCAATGGGAAGTTCCAAGGGATACAGTAAACCTGCAGAGGTGCATCGGAATGTAAAATTGGTGACACAGGAAACGCTCAAAACATTGACTGTAAGAAGACTGTTTTCTTGTACTTAAGTCGGCATTGTGTCTCTTATATTTAATTCCGATGCAATTTCTGTGTTTCATCGTCAATGGGAAGGTCCAAGGGATACAGTAAACCTGCAGAGGTGCATCAGAATGTAAAACTAGTGACACAGGAAACGCTCAAAACATTGACAGTAGGAAGACTCAGTCTTCCTGTACTTAAGTCGGAATTGTGTCTCTTATATTTATTTCCGATGAAATTTCTGTGTTTCATCGTCAATGGGAAGGTCCAAGGGATATAGTAAACCTGCAGAGGTTCATCGGAAAGTAAAACTGATGACACAGGAAACCCTCAAAACATAGACAGTAGGAAGACTTAGTCTTCCTGTACTTAAGTCGGCATTGTGTCTCTTATATTTAATTCCGATGCAATTTCTGTGTTTCATCGTCACTGTGAAGGTCCAAGGGATACAGTAAAACTGTACAGGTGCATCGGAATGTAAAACTGGTGACACAGGAAACGCTCAAATTATAGACAGTAGGAAGACTCAGTTTTCCTGTACTTAAGTCGGAATTGTGTCTCTTATATTTAATTCCGATGCAATTTCTGTGTTTCATCGTCAATGGGAAGGTCCAAGGGATACACTAAACCTGCAGAGGTGCACCGGAATGTGAAACTGGTGACACAGGAAACGCTCAAAACATAGACAGTAGGAAGACTCAGTCTTCCTGTACTTAAGTCGGCATTGTGCCTCTTATATTTATTTCCGATGAAATTTCTGTGTTTCATCGTGTATGGGAAGGTCCAAGGGATATAGTAAACCTGCAGAGGTGCATCGGAAAGTAAAACTGATGACACAGGAAAAGCTCTAAACATAGACAGTAGGAAGACTTAGTCTTCCTGTACTTATGTCGGCATTGTGGCTCTTATATTTAAATCCGATGCAATTTCTGTTTTTCATCGTCAATGGGAAGGTCCAAGGGATACAGTAAACCTGCAGAGGTGCATCGAAATGTAAAACTGATAACACAGGAAACGCTGAAAACATAGACCGTAGGAAGACTCAGTCATCCCGTACTTAAGTCGGCATTGTGTCTCTTATATTTAATTCCGATACTATTTCTGTGTTTCATCGACAATGGGAAGGGGCAAGGGATACAGTAAACCGGTATAGGTGCATCGGAATGTAAAACTGGCGACACAGGAAACGCTCAAAACATAGACCGTAAGAAGACTCACTTTTCTTGTACTTAAGTCGGCGTAGTGTCTCTTATATTTAATTCCGATGCGATTTCTGTGTTTCATTGTCTATTCGAGGGTCCAAGGGATACAGTAAACCTGCAGAGGTGCATCAGAATGTAAAACTGCTGACACAGGAAACGCTCAACACATAGACAGTAGGAAGCCTCAGTCTTCCTGTACTTAAGTCGGCATTGTGTCTCTTATATTTAATTCCGATGCAATTTCGGTGATTCATCGTCAATGGGAAGCTCCAATGGATACAGAAAACCAGCACAGGTGCATCAGATTGTAAAACTGGTGACACAGGGAACGCTCAAATCATAGACAGTAGGAAGACTCAGTCTTCCTGTACTTAAGTCGGCATTGTGTCTCTTATATTTAATTCCGATGCGATTTCTGTGTTTCATCGACAATTGGAAGGTCCAAATGATACAGTAAACCGGCAGAGGTGCATTGGAATTTAAAACTGGTGACACAGGAAACGCTCAAAACATTGACCGTACGAAGACTGTTTTCTTGTACTTAAGTCGGCATTGTGTCTCTTATATTTAATTTCGAATCAATTTCGGTGTTTCATCGTCAATGGGAAGGTCCAAAGGATACAGGAAGCCAGCAGAGCTGCATCGGAATGTAAAACTGGTAACACAGGAAACGCTCAAATCATAGACAGTAGGAAGACTCAGTCTTCCTGTACTTAAGTCGGCATTGTGTCTCTTATATTTAATTCCGATGCAATTTCTGTGTTTCATCGTCAATGGGAACGTCCAAGGGATACAGTAAACCTGCAGAGCTGCATCGGAGTGTAAAACTGGTGACACAGGAATCGCTCAAAACATAGCCAGTAGGAAGAATTAGTCTTCTTGTACTTAAGTCGGCATTGTGTCACTTAAATTTAATTCCGGTGCAATTTCTGTTTTTCATCGTCAATGGGAAGGTCCAAGGGATACAGTAAACCTGCAGAGGTGCATCGGAATGTAAAACTGATGACACAGGAAACGCTCAAAACATAGACAGTAGGAAGTCTCAGTCTTCCTGTACTTAAGTCGGCATTGTGTCTCTTATATTTAATTCCGATGCGATTTCTGTGTTTCATCGACAATGGGAAGGTCCAAGGGATACAGTAAACCGGCAGAGGTGCATCGGAATGTAAAACTGGTGACACAGGAAACGCTCTAATCATAGACAGTAGGAAGACTCAGTCTTGCTGTACTTAAGTCGGTATTGTGTCTCTTATATTTATTTCCGATGAAATTTCTGTGTTTCATCGTCAATGGGAAGGTCCAAGGGATACAGTAAACCTGCAGAGGTGCATCGGAATATGAAACTGGTGACACAGGAAACGCTCAAAACATAGACAGTATTAAGACTCAGTCTTCTTGTACTTAAGTCGGCATTGTGCCTCTTATATTTATTTCCGATGAAATTTCTGTGTTTCAGCGTGTATGGGAAGGTCCAAGGGATATAGTAAACCTGCAGAGGTGCATCGGAAAGTAAAACTGATGACACAGGAAAAGCTCTAAACATAGACAGTAGGAAGACTTAGTCTTCCTGTACTTAAGTCGGCATTGTGTCTCTTATATTTAATTCCGATGCAATTTCTGTGTTTCATCGTCACTGTGAAGGTCCAAGGGATACAGTAAAACTGTACAGGTGCATCGGAATGTAAAACTGGTGACACAGGAAACGCTCAAATTATAGACAGTAGGAAGACTCAGTCTTCCTGTACTTAAGTCGGAATTGTGTCTCTTATATTTAATTCCGATGCAATTTCTGTGTTTCATCGTCAATGGGAAGGTCCAAGGGATACAGTAAACCTGCAGAGGTGCATCGGAATGTGAAACTGGTGACACAGGAAACGCTCAAAACATAGACAGTAGGAAGACTCAGTCTTCCAGTACTTAAGTCGGCATTGTGCCTCTTATATTTATTTCCGATGTAATTTCTGTGTTTCGTCGTGTATGGGAAGGTTCAAGAGATATAGTAAACCTGCAGAGGTGCATCGGAAAGTAAAACTGATGACACAGGAAAAGCTCTAAACATAGACAGTAGGAAGACTTAGTCTTCCTGTACTTAAGTCGGCATTGTGGCTCTTATATTTAAATCCGATGCAATTTCTGTTTTTCATCGTCAATGGGATGGTCCAAGGGATACAGTAAACCTGCAGAGGTGCATCGGAATGTAAAACTGATGACACAGGAAACGCTCAAAACATAGACAGTAGGAAGACTTAGTCTTCCCGTACTTAAGTCGGCATTGTGTCTCTTATATTTAATTCCGATACTATTTCTGTGTTTCATCGACAATGGGAAGGGGCAAGGGATACAGTAAACCGGCATAGGTGCATCGGAATGTAAAACTGGCGACACAGGAAACGCTCAAAACATAGACCGTAATAAGACTCACTTCTTGTACTTAAGTCGGCGTAGTGTCTCTTATATTTCAATTCCGATGCAATTTCTGTGTTTCATCGTGAATGGGAAGGTCCAAGGGATACAGTAAACCTGTAGAGGTGCATCGGAATGTAACACTGATGACACAGGAAACGCTCAAATTACAGACATTAGGAAGACTCAGTCTTCCTGTACTTATGTCGGCATTGTGTCTCTTATATTTAATTCCGATGCAATTTCTGTGTTTCATCGTCAATGGGAAGGTCCAAGGGATACAGTAAAACTGCAGAGGTGCATCAGACTGTAAAACTTGTGACACAGGAAACTCTCAAAACATAGAGAGTAGGAAGACTCATTCTTCCTGTTTTTAAGTCGGCATTGTGTCTCTTATATTTAATTCCGATGCAATTTCTGTGTTTCATCGTCAATGGGAAGGTCCAAGGGATACAGTAAACCTGCAAAGGTGCATCGGAATGTAAAACTAGTGACACAGGAAACGCTCAAAACATAGACAGTAGGAAGACTCAGTCTTCCTGTACTTAAGTCGGCATTGTGTCTCTTATATTTAATTCCGATGCGATTTCTGTGTTTCATTGTCTATTCGAGGGTCCAAGGGATACAGTAAACCTGCAGAGGTGCATCAGAATGTAAAACTGGTGACACAGGAAACGCTCAAAACATAGACAGTAGGAAGACTCAGTCTTCCTGTACTTAAGTCGGCATTGTGCCTCTTATATATTTTTCCGATGCAATCTCTGTTTTTCAATGTCAATGGGAAGGTCCAATGGATACAGTAAACCCTGCAGAGGTGAATCGGAATGTAAAACTGGTGACACAGGAAACGCTCAAAACATTGACAGTAGGAAGACTCAGTCTTCCTGTACTTAAGTCGGCATTGTGTCTCTTATATTTAAATTCGATGCAATTTGTGTGTTTCATCGCCAATGGCAAGGTCCAAGGGATACAGTAAACCTGCAGAGGTGCAACGGAATGTAAAATTGGTGACACAGGAAACGCTCAAAACATTGACTGTAAGAAGACTGTTTTCTTGTACTTAAGTCGGCATTGTGCCTCTTATATTTAATTCCGATGCAATTTTTGTGTTTCATCGTCACTGTGAAGGTCCAAGGGATACAGAAAACCTGTAGAGGTGCATCGGAATGTAAAACTCGTGATACAGGAAACGCTCAAATTATAGACAGTAGGAAGACTCAGTCTTCCTGTACTTATGTCGGCATTGTGTCTCTTATATTTAATTCCGATGCAATTTCTGTGTTTCATCGTCAATGGGAATTTCCAAGGGATACAGTAAACCTGCAGAGGTGCATCGAAATGTAAAACTAGTGACACAGGATACGTTAAAAACATAGACAGTAGGAAGACTCAGTCTTCTTGTACTTAAGACGGCATTGTGTCTCTTATATTTAATTCCGATTCAATTTCTGTGTTTCATCGTGAATGGGAAGGTCCAAGGGATACAGTAAACCTGCAGTGGTGCATCGGAGTGTAAAACTGGTGACACAGGAAACGCTCAAAACATAGCCAGTAGGAAGACTCAGTCTTCCTGTACTTAAGTCGGCATTGTGTCTCTTATATTTAATTCCGATGCAATTTCTGTGTTTCATCGTCAATGGGAAGGTCCAAGGGATACAGTAAACCTGCAGAGGTATATCGGAATGTAAAACTGGTCACACAGGAAACGCTCAAATCATAGACAGTAGGAAGACTCAGTCTTGCTGTACTTAAGTCGGCATTGTGTCTCTTATATTTATTTCCGATGAAATTTCTGTGTTTCTTCGTCAATGGGAAGGTCCAAGGGATATAGTAAACCAGCAGAGGTTCATCGGAAAGTAAAACTGAAGACACAGGAAACGCTCAAAATATAGACAGTAGGAAGACTTAGTCTTCCTGTACTTAAGTCGGCATTGTGTCTCTTATATTTAATTCCGATGCAATTTCTGTGTTTCATCGTCACTGTGATGGTCCAAGGGATACAGTAAAACTGTACAGGTGCATCGGAATGTAAAGCTGGTGACACAGGAAACGCTCAAATTATAGACAGTAGGAAGACTCAGTCTTTCTGTACTTAAGTCGGAATTGTGTCTCTTATATTTAATTCCGATGTAATTTCTGTGTTTCATCGTCAATGGGAAGGTCCAAGGGATACAGTATACCTGCAGAGGTGCATCGGAATGTAAAACTAGTGACACAGGAAACGCTCAAACATAGACAATAGGAAGACTCAGTCTTCCTGTACTTAAGTCGGCATTGTGTCTCCTATATTTAATTCCGATGCAATTTCTGTGTTTCATCGTCAATGGGAAGGTCCAATGGATACAGAAAACCTGCATAGGTGCATCGGAATGTATAACTGGAGACACAGGAAACGCTCAAAACATAGAAAGTAGGAAGACTTAGTCTTCCTGTACTTAAGTTTGCATTGTGTCTCTTATATTTATTTCCGATGAAATTTCTGTGTTTCATCGTGAATGGGAAGGTCCAAGGGATACAGTAAACCTGCAGAGGTGCATCGGAAAGTAAAACTGATGACACAGGAAACGCTCAAAACATAGACAGTAGGAAGACTCAGTCTTCCTGTACTTAAGTCGGCATTGTGTCTCTTATATTTAATTCCGAAGCAATTTCTGTGTTTCATCGTCAATGGGAAGGTACAAGGGATACAGTAAACCTGCAGAGGGGCATCGGAATGAAAAACTAGTGACACAGGAAACGCTCAAACATAGACAGTAGGAAGACTCAGTCTTCCTGTACTTAAGTCGGCATTGTGTCTCTTATATTTAATTCCGATGCAATTTCTGTGTTTCATCGTCAATGGGAATGTCCAAGGGATACAGTAAACCTGCAGAGGGGCATCGGAATGTAAAACTGGTGACACAGGAAACGCTCAAATCATAGACAGTAGGAAGACTCAGTCTTGCTGTACTTAAGTCGGCATTGTGTCTCTTGTATTTATTTCCGATTAAATTTCTGTGTTTCATCGTCAATGGGAAGGTCCAAGGGATATAGTAAACCTGAAGAGGTGCATCGGAAAGTAAAACTGATGACACAGGAAACGCTCAAAACATAGACAGTAGGAAGACTTAGTCTTCCTGTACTTAAGTCGGCATTGTGTCTCTTACAATTAATTCCGATGCAATTTCTGTGTTTCATCGTCACTGTGAAGGTCCAAGGGATACAGTAAACCTGTACAGGTGCATCGGAATGTAAAACTGGTGACACAGGAAACGCTCAAATTATAGACAGTAGGAAGACTAAGTCTTCCTGTACTTAAGTTTGCATTGTGTCTCTTATATTTATTTCCGATGAAATTTCTGTGTTTCATCGTGAATTGGAAGGTCCAAGGGATATAGTAAACCTGCAGAGGTGCATCAAAAAGTAAAACTGATGACACAGGAAACGCTCAAAACATAGACAGTAGGAAGACTTAGTCTTCCTGTACTTAAGTCGGCATTGTGTCTCTTATATTTAAATTCGATGAAATTTGTGTGTTTCATCGCCAATGGCAAGGTCCAAGGGATACAGTAAACCTGCAGAGGTGCAACGGAATGTAAAATTGGTGACACAGGAAACGCTCAAAACATTGACTGTAAGAAGACTGTTTTCTTGTACTTAAGTCAGCATTGTGTCTCTTATATTTAATTCCGATGCAATTTTTGTGTTTCATCGTCACTGTGAAGGTCCAAGGGATACAGAAAACCTGTAGAGGTGCATCGAAATGTAAAACTCGTGATACAGGAAACGCTCAAATTATAGACAGTAGGAAGACTCAGTCTTCCTGTACTTAAGTCGGCATTGTGTCTCTTATATTTAATTCCGATGCAATTTCTGTGTTTCATCGTCAATGGGAAGGTCCAAGGGATACAGTAAACCTGCAGAGGTGCATCGAAATGTAAAACTAGTGACACAGGAAACGTTAAAAACATAGACAGTAGGAAGACTCAGTCCTCTTGTACTTAAGTCGGCATTGTGTCTCTTATATTTAATTCCGATTCAATTTCTGTGTTTCATCGTGAATGGGAAGGTCCAAGGGATACAGTAAACCTGCAGAGGTGCATCGGAGTGTAAAACTGGTGACACAGGAAACGCTCAAATAATAGCCAGTAGGAAGACTCAGTCTTCCTGTACTTAAGTCGGCATTGTGTCTCTTATATTTAATTCCGATGCAATTTCTGTGTTTCATCGTCAATGGGAAGGTCCAAGGGATACAGTAAACCTGCAGAGGTGCATCGGAATGTAAAACTGGTGACACAGGAAACGTTCAAATCATAGACAGTAGCAAGACTCAGTCTTCCTGTACTTAAGTCGGCATTGTGTCTCTTATATTTATTTCCGATGAAATTTCTGTGTTTCATCGTCAATGGGAAGGTCCAAGGGATACAGTAAACCTGCAGAGGTTCATCGGAAAGCAAAACTAATGACACAGGAAACGCTCAAAACATAGACAGTAGGAAGACTTAGTCTTCCTGTACTTAAGTCGGCATTGTGTCTCTTATATTTAATTCCGATGCAATTTCTGTGTTTCATCGTCACTGTGAAGGTCCAAGGGATACAGTAAAACGGTACAGGTGCATCGGAATGTAAAGCTGGTGACACAGGAAACGCTCAAATTATAGACAGTAGGAAGACTCAGTCTTCCTGTACTTAAGTCGGAATTGTGTCTCTTATATTTAATTCCGATGCAATTTCTGTGTTTCATCGTCAATGGGAAGAACCATGGGATACAGTAAACCTGCAAAGGTGCATCAGAATGTAAAACTAGTGACACAGGAAACGCTCAAAACATAGACAGTAGGAAGACTCAGTCTTCCTGTACTTGTCGGAATTGTGTCTCTTATATTTAATTCCGATGCAATTTCTGTGTTTCATCGTCAATGGGAAGGTCCAAGGGATACAGTAAACCTGCAGAAGTGCATCGGAATGTAAAACTAGTGACACAGGAAACGCTCAAACATAGACAATAGGAAGACTCAGTCTTCCTGTACTTAATTCGGCATTGTGTCTCTTATATATAATTCCGATGCAATTTCTGTGTTCATCGCCAATGGGAAGGTCCAAGGGATACTGTAAACCTGCAGAGGTGCATCGGAATGTATAACTGGAGACACAGGAAACGCTCAAAACATAGAAAGTAGGAAGACTTAGTCTTCCTGTACTTAAGTTTGCATTGTGTCTCTTATATTTATTTCCGATGAAATTTCTGTGTTTCATCGTGAATGGGAAGGTCCAAGGGATACAGTAAACCTGCAGACGTGCATCGGAAAGTAAAACTGATGACACAGGAAACGCTCAAAACATAGACAGTAGGAAGACTTAGTCTTCCTGTACTTAAGTCGGCATTGCGTCTCTTATATTTAATTCCGATGAAATTTCTGTTTTTCATCGTCAATGGGAAGGTCCAAGGGATACAGTAAACCTACAGAGGTGCATCGGAATGTATAACTGGTGACACAGGAAACGCTCAAAACATCGACAGTAGGAAGACTCAGTCTTCCTGTACTTAAGTCGGCATTGTGTCTCTTATATTTAAATTCGATGCAATTTGTGTGTTTCATCGCCAATGGCAAGGTCCAAGGGATACAGTAAACCTGCAGAAGTGCATCGGAATGTAAAATTGGTGACACAGGAAACGCTCATAACATTGACTGTAAGAAGACTGTTTTTTTGTACTTAAGTCGGCATTGTGTCTCTTATATTTAATTCCAATGCAATTTCTGTGTTTCTTCGTCACTGTGAAGGTCCAAGGGATACAGAAAACCTGTAGAGGTGCATCGGAATGTAAAACACGTGATACAGGAAACGCTCAAATTATAGACAGTAGGAAGACTCAGTCTTCTTGTACTTAAGTCGGCATTGTGTCTCTTATATTTCATTCCGATACAATTTCTGTGTTTCATCGTCAATGGGAAGGTCCAAGGCATACAGTAAACCTGCAGAGGTGCATCGAAATGTAAAACTAGTGACACAGGAAACGTTAAAAACATAGACAGTAGTAAGACTCAGTCTTCTTGTACTTAAGACGGCATTGTGTCTCTTATATTTAATTCCGATTCAATTTCTGTGTTACATCGTGAATGGGAAGGTCCAAGGGATACAGTAAAGCTGAAGAGGTGCATCGGAGTGTAAAACTGGTGACACAGGAAACGCTCAAAACATAGACAGTAGGAAGACTCAGTCTTCCTGTACTTAAGTCGGCATTGTGTCTCTTATATTTAATTCCGATGCAATTTCTGTGTTTCATCGTCAATGGGAAGGTCCAAGGGATACAGTAAACCTGCAGAGGTGCATCGGAATGTAAAACTGGTGACACAGGAAACGCTCAAATCATAGACAGTAGGAAGACTCAGTCTTCCTGTACTTAAGTCGGCATTGTGTCTCTTATATTTATTTCCGATGAAATTTCTGTGTTTCATCGTCAATGGGAAGGTGCAAGGGATACAGTAAACCTGCAGAGGTGCATCGGAATGTAAAACTGATGACACAGGAAACGCTCAAAACATAGACAGTAGGAAGACTCAGTCTTCCCGTACTTAAGTCGGCATTGTGTCTCTTATATTTAATTCCGATACTATTTCTGTGTTTCATCGACAATGGGAAGGGGCAAGGGATACATTAAACCGGCATAGGTGCATCGGAATGTAAAACTGGCGACACAGGAAACGCTCAAACATAGACAGTAGGAAGACTCAGTCTTCCTGTACTTAAGTCGGCATTGCGTCTCTTATATTTAAATTCAATGCAATTTGTGTGTTTCATCGCCCATGGCAAGGTCCAAGGGATACAGTAAACCTGCAGAGGTGCATCGGAATGTAAAATTGGTGACACAGTAAACGCTCAAAACATTGACTGTAAGAAGACTGTTTTCTTGTACTTAAGTCGGCATTGTGTCTCTTATATTTAATTCCGATGCAATTTCTGTGTTTCATCGTCACTGTGAAGGTCCAAGGGATACAGATAACCTGTAGAGGTGCATCGGAATGTAAAACTCGTGATACAGGGAACGCTCAAATTATAGACAGTAGGAAGACTCAGTCTTCCTGTACTTCAGTCGGCATTGTGTCTCTTATATTTAATTCAGATGCAATTTCTGTGTTTCATCGTCAATGGGAAGGTCCAAGGGATACAGTAAACCTGCAGAGGTGCATCGAAATGTAAAACTAGTGACACAGGAAACGTTAAAAACATAGACAGTAGGAAGACTCAGTCTTCTTGTACTTAAGTCGGCATTGTGTCTCTTATATTTAATTCCGATTCAATTTCTGTGTTTCATCGTCAATGGGAAGGTCCAAGGGATACAGTAAACCTGCAGAGGTGCATCGGAGTGTTAAACTGGTGACACAGGAAACGCTCAAAACATAGCCAGTAGGGAGACTCAGTCTTCCTGTCCTTAAGTCGGCATTGTGTCTCTTATATTTAATTCCGATGCAATCTCTGTGTTTCATCGTCAATGGGAAGGTCCAAGGGATACAGTAAACCTGCAGAGGTGCATGGGAATGTAAAACTGGTGACACAGGAAACGCTCAAATCATAGACAGTAGGAAGACTCAGTCTTGCTGTACTTAAGTCGGCATTGTGTCTCTTATATTTATTTCCGATGAAATTTCTGTGTTTCATCGTCAATGGGAAGGTCCAAGGGATATAGTAAACCTGCAGAGGTTCATCGGAAAGTAAAACTGATGACACAGGAAACGCTCAAAACATAGACAGTAGGAAGACTTAGTCTTTCTGTACTTAAGTCGGCATTGTGTCTCTTATATTTAATTCCGATGCAATTTCTGTTTTTCATCGTCACTGTGAAGGTCCAAGGGATACAGTAAAACTGTACAGGTGCATCGGAATGTAAAACTGGTGACACAGGAAACGCTCAAATTATAGATAGTAGGAAGACTCAGTCTTCCTGTACTTAAGTCGGAATTGTGTCTCTTATATTTAATTCCGATGCAATTTCTGTGTTTCATCGTCAATGGGAAGGTCCAAGGGATACAGTAAACCTGCAGAGGTGCATCGGAATGTGAAACTGGTGACACAGGAAACGCTCAAAACATAGACAGTAGGAAGACTCAGTCTTCCTGTACTTAAGTCGGCATTGTGCCTCTTATTTTTATTTCCGATGAAATTTCTGTGTTTCATCGTGTATGGGAAGGTCCAAGGGATATAGTAAACCTGCAGAGGTGCATCGGAAAGTAAAACTGATGACACAGGAAAAGCTCTAAACATAGACAGTAGGAAGACTTAGTCTTCCTGTACTTAAGTCGGCATTGTGTCTCTTATATTTAAATCCGATGCAATTTCTGTTTTTCATCGTTTATGGGATGGTCCAAGCGATACAGTAAACCTGCAGAGGTGCATCGGAATGCAAACTGATGACACAGGAAACGCTCAAAACATAGACAGTAGGAAGACTCAGTCTTCCCGTACTTAAGTCGGCATTGTGTCTCTTATATTTAATTCCGATACGATTTCTGTGTTTCATCGACAATGGGAAGGGGCAAGGGATACAGTAAACCGGCATAGGTGCATCGGATTGTAAAACTGGTGACACAGGAAACGCTCAAAACATAGACCGTAAGAAGACTCACTTTTCTTGTACTTAAGTCGGCGTAGTGTCTCTTATATTTAAATTCCGATGCAATTTATGTGTTTCATCCTGAATGGGAAGGTCCAAGAGATACAGTAAACCTGTAGAGGTGCATCAGAATGTAAAACTGGTGACACAGGAAACGCTCAAACATAGACAGTAGGAAGACTCAGTCTTCCTGTACTTAAATAGGCATTGTGTCTCTTAAATTTTACTCCGATGCAATTTCTGTGTTTCATCGTCAATGGGAAGGAACAAGGGATACAGTAAACCTGCAGAGGTGCATCAGAATGTAAAACCGGTGACATAAGAAACGCTCAAAACATTGACAGTAGGAAGACTCAGTCTTGCTGTACTTAAGTCAGCATTGTGTCTCTTATATTTATTTCCGATGATATTTCTGTGTTTCTTCGTCAATGGGAAGGTCCAAGGGATATAGTAAACCTGCAGAGGGGCATCGGAAAGTAAAACTGATGACACAGAAAACGCTCAAAACATAGACAGTGGGAAGACTTAGTCTTCCTGTACTTAAGTCGGCATTGTGTCTCTTATATTTAATTCCGATGTAATTTCTGTGTTTCATCGTCACTGTGAAGGTCCAAGGGATACAGTAAACCTGTACGGGTGCATCGGAATGTAAAACTGGTGACACAGGAAACGCTCAAATTATATACAGTAGGAAGGTTCAGTCATCCTGTACATAAGTCGGCATTGTGTCTCTTATATTTAATTCCGATGCAATTTCTGTGTTTCATCGTCAATGGGAAGGTCCATGGGATACAGTAAACCTGCAAAGGTGCATCAGAATGTAAAACTAGTGACACAGGAAACGCTCAAAACATAGACAGTAGGAAGACTCAGTCTTCCCGTACTTAAGTCGGCATTGTGTCTCTTATATTTAATTCCGATACGATTTCTGTGTTTCATCGACAATGGGAAGGGGCAAGGGATACAGTAAACCGGCATAGGTGCATCGGAATGTAAAACTGGTGACACAGGAAACGCTCAAAACATAGACCGTAAGAAGACTCACTTTTCTTGTACTTAAGTCGGCGTAGTGTCTCTTATATTTAAATTCCGATGCAATTTATGTGTTTCATCCTGAATGGGAAGGTCCAAGAGATACAGTAAACCTGTAGAGGTGCATCAGAATGTAAAACTGGTGACACAGGAAACGCTCAAACATAGACAGTAGGAAGACTCAGTCTTCCTGTACTTAGGTCGGCATTGTGTCTCTTATATTTAATTCCGATGCGATTTCTGTGTTTCATCGACAATGGGAAGGTCCAAGGGATACAGTAAACCGGCAGAGGTGCATCGGCATGTAAAACTGGTGACACAGGAAACGCTCAAACATTGACCGTACGAAGACTGTTTTCTTATTTTTTTTTTTATTTATTTATTGTTCCGTGGGACCAAATTAAGGAGAAATCTCCATGGTCATGGAACGAGTCAATACATGAAATTATAACACGATATTAGAAACAGATAAAATGAAATATAGAAAAAAAACATATTCAGGTGACAAGTCATAAGTTTAAATGAAGACAATCAACAATGTAACACTGGAATTTGCTTAATTTTTTAGCTCTTCCAGGAGCTCCTCGACAGAATAGAAGGAGTGAGCCATGAGGAAACTCTTCAGTTTAGACTTAAAAGAGTTTGGGCTACTGCTAAGATTTTTGAGTTCTTGTGGTAGCTTATTGAAAATGGATGCAGCAGAATGCTGCACTCCTTTCTGCACAAGAGTCAAGGAACTGCATTCTACATGCAGATTTGATTTCTGCCTAGTATTAACTGAGTGAAAGCTGCTAACTCTTGGGAATAGGCTAATATTGCTAACAACAAACGACATTAAAGAAAATATATACTGTGAGGGCAATGTCAGAATTCCCAGATTTTTGAATAGGGGTCGACAAGAGGTTCTCGAACTTACACCACATATAGCTCGAACAGCCCGTTTTTGAGCCAAAAATACCCTTTTTGAATCAGAAGAATTACCCCAAAAAATAATACCATACGACATAAGCGTATGAAAATATGCGAAGTAGACTACTTTTCGTGTTGAAGTGTCACTTATTTCAGATACTGTTCTAATGGTAAATAAAGCAGCATTTAGTTTCTGAACAAGATCCTGAACATGGGCTTTCCACAACAGCTTACTATCTATCCGTACGCCTAGGAACTTGAACTGTTCCGTCTCGCTTATAACATGCCCATTCTGTCTGATTAAAATGTCAGTTCTTGTTGAATTGTGAGTTAGAAACTGTAAAAACTGAGTCTTACTGTGATTTAGCATCAAATTATTTTCCACAAGCCACGAACTTATTTCATGAACTAAATTATTTGTTACTGTTTCAATATTACACACAAGATCCTTCACTATCAAGCTGGTGTCATCAGCAAACAGAAATATTTTTGAATCACCTGTAATACTAGAAGGCATATCATTTATATAAATAAGAAACAGCAGTGGCCCCAGCACCGACCCTTGGGGAACGCCCCATTTAACAGTGCCCCATTGGGACTGAACATCACTACCACTCTCAATATTGCGGAGAATTACCCTCTGCTTTCTGTTCTTAAAGTAAGAGGCGAACCAATTGTAAGCTACTCCCCTTACTCCATAATGGTCCAACTTCTGCAGTAATATTTTGTGGTCAACACAGTCAAAAGCCTTCGTTAAATCAAAGAAAACACCTAGCGTTCGCAACCTTTTATTTAATCCGTCGAAAACCTCACAGAGAAAAGAGAATATAGCATTTTCAGTTGTTAAACCATTTCTAAAACCAAACTGAACATTTGACAGCAAGTTATGTGAATTTAAATGCTCCAGTAACCTTGTATATACAACCTTCTCGATAACTTTAGCAAACACCGATGGCATAGAAATAGGTCTAAAATTGTCAACATTATCAATGTCTCCCTTTTTATAAAGTGGCTTCACTACCGAGTATTTTAATCGATCAGGAAACCGACCACTCCTAAAGGAAAAGTTACAGATATGGCTAAGTACTGGGCTAACATACATAGAACAATACTTCAGTATTCTGCTAGATACCCCGTCATATCCATGAGAGTTCTTGGTCTTTAGTGATTTAATTATTAACTCAATCTCCCTCTTGTCAGTATCATGGAGGAGCATTTCAGGTAACAGTCTCGGAACACTTTTTTCTAAGAGCGCTATATGATTCCCTGTTGGAATTAGGTTTCTATTTAGTTCACCTGCTATATTCAGAAAGTGATTATTAAATACTGTACATATATGCGACTTAAGTCGGCATTGTGTCTCTTAAATTTTACTCCGATGCAATTTCTGTGTTTCATCGTCAATATGAAGGAACTAGGGATACAGAAAACCTGTAGAGGTGCATCGGAATGTAAAACTGGTGATACAGGAAACGCTCAAATTATAGACAGTAGGAAGACTCAGCCTCCCTGTACTTAAGTCGGCATTGTGTCTCTTATATTTAATTCCGATGCAATTTCTGTGTTTCATCGTCAATGGGAAGGTCCAAGGGATACAGTAAACCTGCAGAGCTGCATCGGAGTGTAAAACTGGTGACACAGGAAACGCTCAAAACATAGCCAGTAGGAAGACTAGTCTTCCTGTACTTAAGTCGGCATTGTGTCACTTAAATTTAATTCCGATGCAATTTCTGTTTTTCATCGTCAATGGGAAGGTCCAAGGTATACAGTAAACCTGCAGAGGTGCATCGGAATGTAAAACTGATGACACAGGTGACGCTCAAAACATAGATAGTAGGAAGACTCAGTCTTTCTGTACTTAAGTCGGCATTGTGTCTCTTTTATTTAATTCCGATACAATTTCTGTGTTTCATCGTCAATGGGAAGGTCCAATGGATACAGGAAACCTGCAGAGGTGCATCAGAATGTAAAACTGGTGACACAGGAAACGCTCAAAACATAGACAGTAGGAAGTCTCAGTCTTCCTGTACTTAGGTCGGCATTGGGTCTCTTATATTTAATTCCGATGCGATTTCTGTGTTTCATCGACAATGGGAAGGTCCAAGGGATACAGTAAACCGGCAGAGGTGCATCGGCATGTAAAACTGGTGACACAGGAAACGCTCAAACATTGACCGTACGAAGACTGTTTTCTTGTACTTAAGTCGGCATTGTGTCTCTTATATTTAATTTCGATGCAATTTCTGTGTTTCATCGTCAATGCGAAGGTCCAATTGATACAGTAAACCTGCAGAGGTGCATCGGAATGTAAAACTGGTGACACAGGAAACGCTCAAACATAGAGGGTAGGAAGACTCAGTCTTCCTGTACTTAAGTCGGCATTGTGTCTCTTATATTTAATTCCGATGCAATTTCTGTGTTTCATCGTCAATGGGAAGGTCCAAGGGATACAGTAAACCTGCAGAGGTGCATCGGAATGTAAAACTGGTGACACAGGAAACGCTCAAAACATAGACAGTAGGAAGACTCAGTCTTCCTGTACTTAAGTCGGCATTGTGCCTCTTATATTTAATTCCGACGCAATTTGTGTGTTTCATCGTCAATGGGAAGGTCCAAGGGATACAGTAATCCTGCAGAGGTGCATCGGAATTTGAAACTGGTGACACAGGAAACGCTCAGAACATAGACAGTAGGAAGACTCAGTCTTCCTGTACTTAAGTCGGCATTGTGCCTCTTATATTTATTTCCGATGAAATTTCTGTGTTTCATCGTGTATGGGAAGGTCCAAGGGATATAGTAAACCTGCAGAGGTGCATCGGAAAGTAAAACTGATGACACAGGAAAAGCTCTAAACATAGACAGTAGGAAGACTTAGTCTTCCTGTACTTAAGTCGGCATTGTGTCTCTTATATTTAAATCCGATGCACTTTCTGTTTTTCATCGTCAATGGGAAGGTCCAAGGGATACAGTAAACCTGCAGAGGTGCATCGGAATGTAAAACTGATGACACAGGTAACGCTCAAAACATAGACAGTAGGAAGACTCTGTCTTCCTGTACTTAAGTCGGCATTGTGTCTCTTATATTTAATTCCGATACGATTTCTGTGTTTCATCGACAATGGGAAGGGGCAAGGGATACAGTAAACCGGCATAGGTGCATCGGAATGTAAAACTGGCGACACAGGAAACGCTCAAAACATAGACCGTAAGAAGACTCACTTTTCTTGTACTTAAGTCGGCATTGTGTCTCTTATATTTAAATCCGATGCAATTTCTGTGTTTCATCGTGAATGGGAAGGTCCAAGAGATACAATAAACCTGCAGAGGTGCATCGGAATGTAAAACTGATGACACAGGTAACGCTCAAAACATAGACAGTAGGAAGACTCTGTCTTCCTGTACTTAAGTCGGCATTGTGTCTCTTATATTTAATTCCGATACGATTTCTGTGTTTCATCGAGAATGGGAAGGGGCAAGGGATACAGTAAAGCGGCATAGGTGCATCGGAATGTAAAACTGGCGACACAGGAAACGCTCAAAACATAGACCGTAAGAAGACTCACTTTTCTTGTACTTAAGTCGGCATTGTGTCTCTTATATTTAAATCCGATGCAATTTCTGTGTTTCATCGTGAATGGGAAGGTCCAAGAGATACAATAAACCTGCAGAGGTGCATCGGAAAGTAAAACTGGTGACACAGCAAACGCTCAAATCATAGACAGTAGGAAGACTCAGTCTTCCTGTACTTAAGTAGGCATTGCGTCTCTTAAATTTAACTCCGATGCAATTTCTGTGTTTCATCGTCAATGGGAAGGTCCAAGGGATACAGTAAACCTGCAGAGGTGCATCAGAATGTAAAACTGGTGACACAGGAAACGCTCAAAACATAGACAGTAGGAAGACTCAGTCTTCCTGTACTTAAGTCGGCATTGTGTCTCTTATATTTAATTCCGATGCAATTTCTGTGTTTCATCGTCAATGGGAAGGTCCAAGGGATACAGTAAACCTGCAGAGGTGCATCGGAATGTAAAACTAGTGACACAGGAAACGCTCAAACCATAGACAGTAGGAAGACTCAGTCTTCCTGTACTTAAGTCGGCATTCTGTCTCTTATATTTAATTCCGATGCAATTTCTGTGTTTCATCGTCAATGGGAAGGTCCAAGGGATACAGTAAACCTGCAGGGGTGCATCGGAATGTAAAACTGGTGACACAGGAAACGCTCAAATCATAGACAGTATGAAGACTCAGTCTTGCTGTACTTAAGTCGGCATTGTGTCTCTTATATTTATTTCCGATGAAATCTCTGTGTTTCATCGTCAATGGGAAGGTCCAATGGATACAGTAAACCCTGCAGAGGTGAATCGGAATGTAAAACTAGTGACACAGGAAACGCTCAAAACATTGACAGTAGGAAGACTCAGTCTTCCTGTACTTAAGTCGGAATTGTGTCTCTTATATTTAATTCCGATGCAATTTCTGTGTTTCATCGTCAATGGGAAGTTCCAAGGGATACAGTAAACCTGCAGAGGTGCATCGGAATGTAAAATTGGTGACACAGGAAACGCTCTAAACATTGACTGTAAGAAGACTGTTTTCTTGTACTTAAGTCGGCATTGTGTCTCTTATATTTAATTCCGAAGCAATTTCTGTGTTTCATCGTCAATGGGAAGGTCCAAGGGATACAGTAAACCTGCAGAGGTGCATCGGAAAGTAAAACTGATGACACAGGAAAAGCTCTAAACATAGACAGTAGGAAGACTTAGTCTTCCTGTACTTATGTCGGCATTGTGGCTCTTATATTTAAATCCGATGCAATTTCTGTTTTTCATCGTCAATGGGATGGTCCAAGGGATACAGTAAACCTGCAGAGGTGCATCGGAATGTAAAACTGATGACACAGGAAACGCTCAAAACATAGACTGTAGGAAGACTCAGTCTTCCCGTACTTAAGTCGGCATTGTGTCTCTTATATTTAATTCCGATGCAATTTCTGTGTTTCATCGTCAATGGGAAGGTCCAAGGGATACAGTAAACCTGCAGAGTTGCATCGGAGGTGACACAGGAATCGCTCAAAACATAGCCAGTAGGAAGATTTAGTCTTCTTGTACTTAAGTCGGCATTGTGTCACTTAAATTTAATTCCGGTGCAATTTCTGTTTTTCATCGTCAATGGGAAGGTCCAAGGGATACAGGAAGCCAGCAGAGCTGCATCGGAATGTAAAACTGGTAACACAGGAAACGCTCAAATCATAGACAGTAGGAAGACTCAGTCTTCCTGTACTTAAGTCGGCATTGTGTCTCTTATATTTAATTCCGATGCAATTTCTGTGTTTCATCGTCAATGGGAAGGTCCAAGGGATACAGTAAACCTGCAGAGCTGCATCGGAGTGTAAAACTGGTGACACAGGAATCGCTCAAAACATAGCCAGTAGGAAGAATTAGTCTTCTTGTACTTAAGTCGGCATTGTGTCACTTAAATTTAATTCCGGTGCAATTTCTGTTTTTCATCGTCAATGGGAAGGTCCAAGGGATACAGTAAACCTGCAGAGGTGCATCGGAATGTAAAACTGATGACACAGGAAACGCTCAAAACATAGACAGTAGGAAGTCTCAGTCTTCCTGTACTTAAGTCGGCATTGTGTCTCTTATATTTAATTCCGATGCGATTTCTGTGTTTCATCGACAATGGGAAGGTCCAAGGGATACAGTAAACCGGCAGAGGTGCATCGGAATGTAAAACTGGTGACACAGGAAACGCTCAAATCATAGACAGTAGGAAGACTCAGTCTTGCTGTACTTAAGTCGGTATTGTGTCTCTTATATTTATTTCCGATGAAATTTCTGTGTTTCATCGTCAATGGGAAGGTCCAAGGGATACAGTAAACCTGCAGAGGTGCATCGGAATATGAAACTGGTGACACAGGAAACGCTCAAAACATAGACAGTATTAAGACTCAGTCTTCTTGTACTTAAGTCGGCATTGTGCCTCTTATATTTATTTCCGATGAAATTTCTCTGTTTCATCGTGTATGGGAAGGTCCAAGGGATATAGTAAACCTGCAGAGGTGCATCGGAAAGTAAAACTGATGACACAGGAAAAGCTCTAAACATAGACAGTAGGAAGACTTAGTCTTCCTGTACTTAAGTCGGCATTGTGTCTCTTATATTTAATTCCGATGCAATTTCTGTGTTTCATCGTCACTGTGAAGGTCCAAGGGATACAGTAAAACTGTACAGTTGCATCGGAATGTAAAACTGGTGACACAGGAAACGCTCAAATTATAGACAGTAGGAAGACTCAGTCTTCCCGTACTTAAGTCGGCATTGTGTCTCTTATATTTAATTCCGATACGATTTCTGTGTTTCATCGACAATGGGAAGGGGCAAGGGATACAGTAAACCGGCATAGGTGCATCGGAATGTAAAACTGGTGACACAGGAAACGCTCAAAACATAGACCGTAAGAAGACTCACTTTTCTTGTACTTAAGTCGGCGTAGTGTCTCTTATATTTAAATTCCGATGCAATTTATGTGTTTCATCCTGAATGGGAAGGTCCAAGAGATACAGTAAACCTGTAGAGGTGCATCAGAATGTAAAACTGGTGACACAGGAAACGCTCAAACATAGACAGTAGGAAGACTCAGTCTTCCTGTACTTAGGTCGGCATTGTGTCTCTTATATTTAATTCCGATGCGATTTCTGTGTTTCATCGACAATGGGAAGGTCCAAGGGATACAGTAAACCGGCAGAGGTGCATCGGCATGTAAAACTGGTGACACAGGAAACGCTCAAACATTGACCGTACGAAGACTGTTTTCTTATTTTTTTTTTATTTATTTATTGTTCCGTGGGACCAAATTAAGGAGAAATCTCCATGGTCATGGAACGAGTCAATACATGAAATTATAACACGATATTAGAAACAGATAAAATGAAATATAGAAAAAAAACATATTCAGGTGACAAGTCATAAGTTTAAATGAAGACAATCAACAATGTAACACTGGAATTTGCTTAATTTTTTAGCTCTTCCAGGAGCTCCTCGACAGAATAGAAGGAGTGAGCCATGAGGAAACTCTTCAGTTTAGACTTAAAAGAGTTTGGGCTACTGCTAAGATTTTTGAGTTCTTGTGGTAGCTTATTGAAAATGGATGCAGCAGAATGCTGCACTCCTTTCTGCACAAGAGTCAAGGAACTGCATTCTACATGCAGATTTGATTTCTGCCTAGTATTAACTGAGTGAAAGCTGCTAACTCTTGGGAATAGGCTAATATTGCTAACAACAAACGACATTAAAGAAAATATATACTGTGAGGGCAATGTCAGAATTCCCAGATTTTTGAATAGGGGTCGACAAGAGGTTCTCGAACTTACACCACATATAGCTCGAACAGCCCGTTTTTGAGCCAAAAATACCCTTTTTGAATCAGAAGAATTACCCCAAAAAATAATACCATACGACATAAGCGTATGAAAATATGCGAAGTAGACTACTTTTCGTGTTGAAGTGTCACTTATTTCAGATACTGTTCTAATGGTAAATAAAGCAGCATTTAGTTTCTGAACAAGATCCTGAACATGGGCTTTCCACAACAGCTTACTATCTATCCGTACGCCTAGGAACTTGAACTGTTCCGTCTCGCTTATAACATGCCCATTCTGTCTGATTAAAATGTCAGTTCTTGTTGAATTGTGAGTTAGAAACTGTAAAAACTGAGTCTTACTGTGATTTAGCATCAAATTATTTTCCACAAGCCACGAACTTATTTCATGAACTAAATTATTTGTTACTGTTTCAATATTACACACAAGATCCTTCACTATCAAGCTGGTGTCATCAGCAAACAGAAATATTTTTGAATCACCTGTAATACTAGAAGGCATATCATTTATATAAATAAGAAACAGCAGTGGCCCCAGCACCGACCCTTGGGGAACGCCCCATTTAACAGTGCCCCATTGGGACTGAACATCACTACCACTCTCAATATTGCGGAGAATTACCCTCTGCTTTCTGTTCTTAAAGTAAGAGGCGAACCAATTGTAAGCTACTCCCCTTACTCCATAATGGTCCAACTTCTGCAGTAATATTTTGTGGTCAACACAGTCAAAAGCCTTCGTTAAATCAAAGAAAACACCTAGCGTTCGCAACCTTTTATTTAATCCGTCGAAAACCTCACAGAGAAAAGAGAATATAGCATTTTCAGTTGTTAAACCATTTCTAAAACCAAACTGAACATTTGACAGCAAGTTATGTGAATTTAAATGCTCCAGTAACCTTGTATATACAACCTTCTCGATAACTTTAGCAAACACCGATGGCATAGAAATAGGTCTAAAATTGTCAACATTATCAATGTCTCCCTTTTTATAAAGTGGCTTCACTACCGAGTATTTTAATCGATCAGGAAACCGACCACTCCTAAAGGAAAAGTTACAGATATGGCTAAGTACTGGGCTAACATACATAGAACAATACTTCAGTATTCTGCTAGATACCCCGTCATATCCATGAGAGTTCTTGGTCTTTAGTGATTTAATTATTAACTCAATCTCCCTCTTGTCAGTATCATGGAGGAGCATTTCAGGTAACAGTCTCGGAACACTTTTTTCTAAGAGCGCTATATGATTCCCTGTTGGAATTAGGTTTCTATTTAGTTCACCTGCTATATTCAGAAAGTGATTATTAAATACTGTACATATATGCGACTTAAGTCGGCATTGTGTCTCTTAAATTTTACTCCGATGCAATTTCTGTGTTTCATCGTCAATATGAAGGAACTAGGGATACAGAAAACCTGTAGAGGTGCATCGGAATGTAAAACTGGTGATACAGGAAACGCTCAAATTATAGACAGTAGGAAGACTCAGCCTCCCTGTACTTAAGTCGGCATTGTGTCTCTTATATTTAATTCCGATGCAATTTCTGTGTTTCATCGTCAATGGGAAGGTCCAAGGGATACAGTAAACCTGCAGAGCTGCATCGGAGTGTAAAACTGGTGACACAGGAAACGCTCAAAACATAGCCAGTAGGAAGACTAGTCTTCCTGTACTTAAGTCGGCATTGTGTCACTTAAATTTAATTCCGATGCAATTTCTGTTTTTCATCGTCAATGGGAAGGTCCAAGGTATACAGTAAACCTGCAGAGGTGCATCGGAATGTAAAACTGATGACACAGGTGACGCTCAAAACATAGATAGTAGGAAGACTCAGTCTTTCTGTACTTAAGTCGGCATTGTGTCTCTTTTATTTAATTCCGATACAATTTCTGTGTTTCATCGTCAATGGGAAGGTCCAATGGATACAGGAAACCTGCAGAGGTGCATCAGAATGTAAAACTGGTGACACAGGAAACGCTCAAAACATAGACAGTAGGAAGTCTCAGTCTTCCTGTACTTAGGTCGGCATTGGGTCTCTTATATTTAATTCCGATGCGATTTCTGTGTTTCATCGACAATGGGAAGGTCCAAGGGATACAGTAAACCGGCAGAGGTGCATCGGCATGTAAAACTGGTGACACAGGAAACGCTCAAACATTGACCGTACGAAGACTGTTTTCTTGTACTTAAGTCGGCATTGTGTCTCTTATATTTAATTTCGATGCAATTTCTGTGTTTCATCGTCAATGCGAAGGTCCAATTGATACAGTAAACCTGCAGAGGTGCATCGGAATGTAAAACTGGTGACACAGGAAACGCTCAAACATAGAGGGTAGGAAGACTCAGTCTTCCTGTACTTAAGTCGGCATTGTGTCTCTTATATTTAATTCCGATGCAATTTCTGTGTTTCATCGTCAATGGGAAGGTCCAAGGGATACAGTAAACCTGCAGAGGTGCATCGGAATGTAAAACTGGTGACACAGGAAACGCTCAAAACATAGACAGTAGGAAGACTCAGTCTTCCTGTACTTAAGTCGGCATTGTGCCTCTTATATTTAATTCCGACGCAATTTGTGTGTTTCATCGTCAATGGGAAGGTCCAAGGGATACAGTAATCCTGCAGAGGTGCATCGGAATTTGAAACTGGTGACACAGGAAACGCTCAGAACATAGACAGTAGGAAGACTCAGTCTTCCTGTACTTAAGTCGGCATTGTGCCTCTTATATTTATTTCCGATGAAATTTCTGTGTTTCATCGTGTATGGGAAGGTCCAAGGGATATAGTAAACCTGCAGAGGTGCATCGGAAAGTAAAACTGATGACACAGGAAAAGCTCTAAACATAGACAGTAGGAAGACTTAGTCTTCCTGTACTTAAGTCGGCATTGTGTCTCTTATATTTAAATCCGATGCACTTTCTGTTTTTCATCGTCAATGGGAAGGTCCAAGGGATACAGTAAACCTGCAGAGGTGCATCGGAATGTAAAACTGATGACACAGGTAACGCTCAAAACATAGACAGTAGGAAGACTCTGTCTTCCTGTACTTAAGTCGGCATTGTGTCTCTTATATTTAATTCCGATACGATTTCTGTGTTTCATCGACAATGGGAAGGGGCAAGGGATACAGTAAACCGGCATAGGTGCATCGGAATGTAAAACTGGCGACACAGGAAACGCTCAAAACATAGACCGTAAGAAGACTCACTTTTCTTGTACTTAAGTCGGCATTGTGTCTCTTATATTTAAATCCGATGCAATTTCTGTGTTTCATCGTGAATGGGAAGGTCCAAGAGATACAATAAACCTGCAGAGGTGCATCGGAATGTAAAACTGGTGACACAGCAAACGCTCAAATCATAGACAGTAGGAAGACTCAGTCTTCCTGTACTTAAGTAGGCATTGTGTCTCTTAAATTTAACTCCGATGCAATTTCTGTGTTTCATCGTCAATGGGAAGGTCCAAGGGATACAGTAAACCTGCAGAGGTGCATCAGAATGTAAAACTGGTGACACAGGAAACGCTCAAAACATAGACAGTAGGAAGACTCAGTCTTCCTGTACTTAAGTCGGCATTGTGTCTCTTATATTTAATTCCGATACGATTTCTGTGTTTCATCGACAATGGGAAGGGGCAAGGGATACAGTAAACCGGCATAGGTGCATCGGAATGTAAAACTGGTGACACAGGAAACGCTCAAAACATAGACCGTAAGAAGACTCACTTTTCTTGTACTTAAGTCGGCGTAGTGTCTCTTATATTTAAATTCCGATGCAATTTATGTGTTTCATCCTGAATGGGAAGGTCCAAGAGATACAGTAAACCTGTAGAGGTGCATCAGAATGTAAAACTGGTGACACAGGAAACGCTCAAACATAGACAGTAGGAAGACTCAGTCTTCCTGTACTTAAATAGGCATTGTGTCTCTTAAATTTTACTCCGATGCAATTTCTGTGTTTCATCGTCAATGGGAAGGAACTAGGGATACAGAAAACCTGTAGAGGTGCATCGGAATGTAAAACTGGTGATACAGGAAACGCTCAAATTATAGACAGTAGGAAGACTCAGCCTCCCTGTACTTAAGTCGGCATTGTGTCTCTTATATTTAATTCCGATGCAATTTCTGTGTTTCATCGTCAATGGGAAGGTCCAAGGGATACAGTAAACCTGCAGAGCTGCATCGGAGTGTAAAACTGGTGACACAGGAAACGCTCAAAACATAGCCAGTAGGAAGACTAGTCTTCCTGTACTTAAGTCGGCATTGTGTCACTTAAATTTAATTCCGATGCAATTTCTGTTTTTCATCGTCAATGGGAAGGTCCAAGGTATACAGTAAACCTGCAGAGGTGCATCGGAATGTAAAACTGATGACACAGGTGACGCTCAAAACATAGATAGTAGGAAGACTCAGTCTTTCTGTACTTAAGTCGGCATTGTGTCTCTTTTATTTAATTCCGATACAATTTCTGTGTTTCATCGTCAATGGGAAGGTCCAATGGATACAGGAAACCTGCAGAGGTGCATCAGAATGTAAAACTGGTGACACAGGAAACGCTCAAAACATAGACAGTAGGAAGTCTCAGTCTTCCTGTACATAGGTCGGCATTGTGTCTCTTATATTTAATTCCGATGCGATTTCTGTGTTTCATCGACAATGGGAAGGTCCAAGGGATACAGTAAACCGGCAGAGGTGCATCGGCATGTAAAACTGGTGACACAGGAAACGCTCAAACATTGACCGTACGAAGACTGTTTTCTTGTACTTAAGTCGGCATTGTGTCTCTTATATTTAATTTCGATGCAATTTCTGTGTTTCATCGTCAATGCGAAGGTCCAATTGATACAGTAAACCTGCAGAGGTGCATCGGAATGTAAAACTGGTGACACAGGAAACGCTCAAACATAGAGGGTAGGAAGACTCAGTCTTCCTGTACTTAAGTCGGCATTGTGTCTCTTATATTTAATTCCGATGCAATTTCTGTGTTTCATCGTCAGTGGGAAGGTCCAAGGGATACAGTAAACCTGCAGAGGTGCATCGGAATGTAAAACTGGTGACACAGGAAACGCTCAAAACATAGACAGTAGGAAGACTCAGTCTTCCTGTACTTAAGTCGGCATTGTGCCTCTTATATTTAATTCCGACGCAATTTGTGTGTTTTATCGTCAATGGGAAGGTCCAAGGGATACAGTAATCCTGCAGAGGTGCATCGGAATTTGAAACTGGTGACACAGGAAACGCTCAGAACATAGACAGTAGGAAGACTCAGTCTTCCTGTACTTAAGTCGGCATTGTGCCTCTTATATTTATTTCCGATGAAATTTCTGTGTTTCATCGTGTATGGGAAGGTCCAAGGGATACAGTAAACCTGCAGAGGTGCATCGGAATGTAAAACTGATGACACAGGTAACGCTCAAAACATAGACAGTAGGAAGACTCTGACTTCCTGTACTTAAGTCGGCATTGTGTCTCTTATATTTAATTCCGATACGATTTCTGTGTTTCATCGAGAATGGGAAGGGGCAAGGGATACAGTAAACCGGCATAGGTGCATCGGAATGTAAAACTGGCGACACAGGAAACGCTCAAAACATAGACCGTAAGAAGACTCACTTTTCTTGTACTTAAGTCGGCATTGTGTCTCTTATATTTAAATCCGATGCAATTTCTGTGTTTCATCGTGAATGGGAAGGTCCAAGAGATACAATAAACCTGCAGAGGTGCATCGGAAAGTAAAACTGGTGACACAGCAAACGCTCAAATCATAGACAGTAGGAAGACTCAGTCTTCCTGTACTTAAGTAGGCATTGCGTCTCTTAAATTTAACTCCGATGCAATTTCTGTGTTTCATCGTCAATGGGAAGGTCCAAGGGATACAGTAAACCTGCAGAGGTGCATCAGAATGTAAAACTGGTGACACAGGAAACGCTCAAAACATAGACAGTAGGAAGACTCAGTCTTCCTGTACTTAAGTCGGCATTGTGTCTCTTATATTTAATTCCGATGCAATTTCTGTGTTTCATCGTCAATGGGAAGGTCCAAGGGATACAGTAAACCTGCAGAGGTGCATCGGAATGTAAAACTAGTGACACAGGAAACGCTCAAACCATAGACAGTAGGAAGACTCAGTCTTCCTGTACTTAAGTCGGCATTCTGTCTCTTATATTTAATTCCGATGCAATTTCTGTGTTTCATCGTCAATGGGAAGGTCCAAGGGATACAGTAAACCTGCAGGGGTGCATCGGAATGTAAAACTGGTGACACAGGAAACGCTCAAATCATAGACAGTATGAAGACTCAGTCTTGCTGTACTTAAGTCGGCATTGTGTCTCTTATATTTATTTCCGATGAAATCTCTGTGTTTCATCGTCAATGGGAAGGTCCAATGGATACAGTAAACCCTGCAGAGGTGAATCGGAATGTAAAACTAGTGACACAGGAAACGCTCAAAACATTGACAGTAGGAAGACTCAGTCTTCCTGTACTTAAGTCGGAATTGTGTCTCTTATATTTAATTCCGATGCAATTTCTGTGTTTCATCGTCAATGGGAAGTTCCAAGGGATACAGTAAACCTGCAGAGGTGCATCGGAATGTAAAATTGGTGACACAGGAAACGCTCTAAACATTGACTGTAAGAAGACTGTTTTCTTGTACTTAAGTCGGCATTGTGTCTCTTATATTTAATTCCGAAGCAATTTCTGTGTTTCATCGTCAATGGGAAGGTCCAAGGGATACAGTAAACCTGCAGAGGTGCATCGGAAAGTAAAACTGATGACACAGGAAAAGCTCTAAACATAGACAGTAGGAAGACTTAGTCTTCCTGTACTTATGTCGGCATTGTGGCTCTTATATTTAAATCCGATGCAATTTCTGTTTTTCATCGTCAATGGGATGGTCCAAGGGATACAGTAAACCTGCAGAGGTGCATCGGAATGTAAAACTGATGACACAGGAAACGCTCAAAACATAGACTGTAGGAAGACTCAGTCTTCCCGTACTTAAGTCGGCATTGTGTCTCTTATATTTAATTCCGATGCAATTTCTGTGTTTCATCGTCAATGGGAAGGTCCAAGGGATACAGTAAACCTGCAGAGTTGCATCGGAGTGTAAAACTGGTGACACAGGAATCGCTCAAAACATAGCCAGTAGGAAGAATTAGTCTTCTTGTACTTAAGTCGGCATTGTGTCACTTAAATTTAATTCCGGTGCAATTTCTGTTTTTCATCGTCAATGGGAAGGTCCAAGGGATACAGGAAGCCAGCAGAGCTGCATCGGAATGTAAAACTGGTAACACAGGAAACGCTCAAATCATAGACAGTAGGAAGACTCAGTCTTCCTGTACTTAAGTCGGCATTGTGTCTCTTATATTTAATTCCGATGCAATTTCTGTGTTTCATCGTCAATGGGAAGGTCCAAGGGATACAGTAAACCTGCAGAGCTGCATCGGAGTGTAAAACTGGTGACACAGGAATCGCTCAAAACATAGCCAGTAGGAAGAATTAGTCTTCTTGTACTTAAGTCGGCATTGTGTCACTTAAATTTAATTCCGGTGCAATTTCTGTTTTTCATCGTCAATGGGAAGGTCCAAGGGATACAGTAAACCTGCAGAGGTGCATCGGAATGTAAAACTGATGACACAGGAAACGCTCAAAACATAGACAGTAGGAAGTCTCAGTCTTCCTGTACTTAAGTCGGCATTGTGTCTCTTATATTTAATTCCGATGCGATTTCTGTGTTTCATCGACAATGGGAAGGTCCAAGGGATACAGTAAACCGGCAGAGGTGCATCGGAATGTAAAACTGGTGACACAGGAAACGCTCAAATCATAGACAGTAGGAAGACTCAGTCTTGCTGTACTTAAGTCGGTATTGTGTCTCTTATATTTATTTCCGATGAAATTTCTGTGTTTCATCGTCAATGGGAAGGTCCAAGGGATACAGTAAACCTGCAGAGGTGCATCGGAATATGAAACTGGTGACACAGGAAACGCTCAAAACATAGACAGTATTAAGACTCGGTCTTCTTGTACTTAAGTCGGCATTGTGCCTCTTATATTTATTTCCGATGAAATTTCTCTGTTTCATCGTGTATGGGAAGGTCCAAGGGATATAGTAAACCTGCAGAGGTGCATTGGAAAGTAAAACTGATGACACAGGAAAAGCTCTAAACATAGACAGTAGGAAGACTTAGTCTTCCTGTACTTAAGTCGGCATTGTGTCTCTTATATTTAATTCCGATGCAATTTCTGTGTTTCATCGTCACTGTGAAGGTCCAAGGGATACAGTAAAACTGTACAGTTGCATCGGAATGTAAAACTGGTGACACAGGAAACGCTCAAATTATAGACAGTAGGAAGACTCAGTCTTCCTGTACTTAAGTCGGAATTGTGTCTCTTATATTTAATTCCGATGCAATTTCTGTGTTTCATCGTCAATGGGAAGGTCCAAGGGATACAGTAAACCTGCAGAGGTGCATCGGAATGTGAAACTGGTGACACAGGAAACGCTCAAAAGATAGACAGTAGGAAGACTCAGTCTTCCTGTACTTAAGTCGGCATTGTGCCTCTTATATTTATTTCCGATGAAATTTCTGTGTTTCGTCGTGTATGGGAAGGTTCAAGAGATATAGTAAACCTGCAGAGGTGCATCGGAAAGTAAAACTGATGACACAGGAAAAGCTCTAAACATAGACAGTAGGAAGACTTAGTCTTCCTGTACTTAAGTCGGCATTGTGTCTCTTATATTTAAATCCGATGCAATTTCTGTTTTTCATCGTCAATGGGATGGTCCAAGGGATACAGTAAAACTGCAGAGGTGCATCGGAATGTAAAACTGATGACACAGGAAACGCTCAAAACATAGACAGTAGGAAGACTCAGTCTTCCCGTACTTAAGTCGGCATTGTGTCTCTTATATTTAATTCCGATACTATTTCTGTGTTTCATCGACAATGGGAAGGGGCAAGGGATACAGTAAACCGGCATAGGTGCATCGGAATGTAAAACTGGCGACACAGGAAACGCTCAAAACATAGACCGTAAGAAGACTCACTTTTCTTGTACTTAAGTCGGCGTAGTGTCTCTTATATTTCAATTCCGATGCAATTTCTGTGTTTCATCGTGAATGGGAAGGTCCAAGGGATACAGTAAACCTGTAGAGGTGCATCGGAATGTAACACTGATGACACAGGAAACGCTCAAATTACAGACATTAGGAAGACTCAGTCTTCCTGTACTTATGTCGGCATTGTGTCTCTTATATTTAATTCCGATGCAATTTCTGTGTTTCATCGTCAATGGGAAGGTCCAAGGGATACAGTAAAACTGCAGAGGTGCATCAGAATGTAAAACTTGTGACACAGGAAACTCTCAAAACATAGAGAGTAGGAAGACTCATTCTTCCTGTTTTTAAGTCGGCATTGTGTCTCTTATATTTAATTCCGATGCAATTTCTGTGTTTCATCGTCAATGGGAAATTCCAAGGAATACAGTAAACATGCAAAGGTGCATCGGAATGTAAAACTAGTGACACAGGAAACGCTCAAAACATAGACAGTAGGAAGACTCAGTCTTCCTGTACTTAAGTCGGTATTGTGCCTCTTATATATATTTCCGATGCAATCTCTGTTTTTCATCGTCAATGGGAAGGTCCAATGGATACAGTAAACCCTGCAGAGGTGAATCGGAATGTAAAACTGGTGACACAGGAAACGCTCAAAACATTGACAGTAGGAAGACTCAGTCTTCCTGTACTTAAGTCGGCATTGTGTCTCTTATATTTAAATTCGATGCAATTTGTGTGTTTCATCGCCAATGGCAAGGTCCAAGGGATACAGTAAACCTGCAGAGCTGCAACGGAATGTAAAATTGGTGACACAGGAAACGCTCAAAACATTGACTGTAAGAAGACTGTTTTCTTGTACTTAAGTCGGCATTGTGTCTCTTATATTTAATTCCGATGCAATTTTTGTGTTTCATCGTCACTGTGAAGGTCCAAGGGATACAGAAAACCTGTAGAGGTGCATCGGAATGTAAAACTCGTGATACAGGAAACGCTCAAATTATAGACAGTAGGAAGACTCAGTCTTCCTGTACTTATGTCGGCATTGTGTCTCTTATATTTAATTCCGATGCAATTTCTGTGTTTCATCGTCAATGGGAATTTCCAAGGGATACAGTAAACCTGCAGAGGTGCATCGAAATGTAAAACTAGTGACACAGGATACGTTAAAAACATAGACAGTAGGAAGACTCAGTCTTCTTGTACTTAAGTCGGCATTGTGTCTCTTATATTTAATTCCGATTCAATTTCTGTGTTTCATCGTGAATGGGAAGGTCCAAGGGATACAGTAAACCTGCAGTGGTGCATCGGAGTGTAAAACTGGTGACACAGGAAACGCTCAAAACATAGCCAGTAGGAAGACTCAGTCTTCCTGTACTTAAGTCGGCATTGTGTCTCTTATATTTAATTCCGATGCAATTTCTGTGTTTCATCGTCAATGGGAAGGTCCAAGGGATACAGTAAACCTGCAGAGGTATATCGGAATGTAAAACTGGTCACACAGGAAACGCTCAAATCATAGACAGTAGGAAGACTCAGTCTTGCTGTACTTAAGTCGGCATTGTGTCTCTTATATTTATTTCCGATGAAATTTCTGTGTTTCTTCGTCAATGGAAAGGTCCAAGGGTTATAGTAAACCTGCAGAGGTTCATCGGAAAGTAAAACTGAAGACACAGGAAACGCTCAAAATATAGACAGTAGGAAGACTTAGTCTTCCTGTACTTAAGTCGGCATTGTGTCTCTTATATTTAATTCCGATGCAATTTCTGTGTTTCATCGTCACTGTGATGGTCCAAGGGATACAGTAAACCTGCAGAGGTGCATCGGAATGTAAAACTAGTGACACAGGAAACGCTCAAACATAGACAATAGGAAGACTCAGTCTTCCTGTACTTTAGTCGGCATTGTGTCTCCTATATTCAATTCCGATGCAATTTCTGTGTTTCATCGTCAATGGGAAGGTCCAAGGGATACAGTAAACCTGCAGAGGTGCATCGGAAAGTAAAACTGATGACACAGGAAACGCTCAAAACATAGACAGTAGGAAGACTTTGTCTTCCTGTACTTAAGTCGGCATTGCGTCTCTTAAATTTAATTCCGATGCAATTTCTGTTTTTCATCGTCAATGGGAAGTTCCAAGGGATACAGTAAACCTGAAGAGGTGCATCGGAAAGTAAAACTGATGACACAGGAAACGCTGAAAACATAGACAGTAGGAAGACTTAGTCTTCCTGTACTTAAGTCGGCATTGTGTCTCTTATATTTAAATTCGATGCAATTTGTGTGTTTCATCGCCAATGGCAAGGTCCAAGGGATACAGTAAACCTGCAGAGGTGCAACGGAATGTAAAATTGGTGACACAGGAAACGCTCAAAACATTGACTGTAAGAAGACTGTTTTCTTGTACTTAAGTCAGCATTGTGTCTCTTATATTTAATTCCGATGCAATTTTTGTGTTTCATCGTCACTGTGAAGGTCCAAGGGACACAGAAAACCTGTAGAGGTGCATCGAAATGTAAAACTCGTGATACAGGAAACGCTCAAATTAAAGACAGTAGGAAGACTCAGTCTTCCTGTACTTAAGTCGGCATTGTATCTCTTATATTTAATTCCGATGCAATTTCTGTGTTTCATCGTCACTGTGATGGTCCAAGGGATACAGTAAAACTGTACAGGTGCATCGGAATGTAAAGCTGGTGACACAGGAAACGCTCAAATTATAGACAGTAGGAAGACTCAGTCTTCCTGTACTTAAGTCGGAATTGTGTCTCTTATATTTAATTCCGATGTAATTTCTGTGTTTCATCGTCAATGGGAAGGTACAAGGGATACAGTAAACCTGCAGAGGTGCATCGGAATGAAAAACTAGTGACACAGGAAGCGCTCAAACATAGACAGTAGGAAGACTCAGTCTTGCTGTACTTAAGTCGGCATTGTGTCTCTTGTATTTATTTCCGATTAAATTTCTGTGTTTCATCGTCAATGGGAAGGTCCAAGGGATATAGTAAACCTGAAGAGGTGCATCGGAAAGTAAAACTGATGACACAGGAAACGCTCAAAACATAGACAGTAGGAAGATTGAGTCTTCCTGTACTTAAGTCGGCATTGTGTCTCTTACAATTAATTCCGATGCAATTTCTGTGTTTCATCGTCACTGTGAAGGTCCAAGGGATACAGTAAACCTGTACAGGTGCATCGGAATGTAAAACTGGTGACACAGGAAACGCTCAAATTATAGACAGTAGGAAGACTAAGTCTTCCTGTACTTAAGTTTGCATTGTGTCTCTTATATTTATTTCCGATGAAATTTCTGTGTTTCATCGTGAATTGGAAGGTCCAAGGGATATAGTAAACTTGCAGAGGTGCATCGGAAAGTAAAACTGATGACACAGGAAACGCTCAAAACATAGACAGTAGGAAGACTTAGTCTTCCTGTACTTAAGTCGGCATTGTGTCTCTTATATTTAAATTCGATGCAATTTGTGTGTTTCATCGCCAATGGCAAGGTCCAAGGGATACAGTAAACCTGCAGAGGTGCAACGGAATGTAAAATTGGTGACACAGGAAACGCTCAAAACATTGACTGTAAGAAGACTGTTTTCTTGTACTTAAGTCAGCATTGTGTCTCTTATATTTAATTCCGATGCAATTTTTGTGTTTCATCGTCACTGTGAAGGTCCAAGGGATACAGAAAACCTGTAGAGGTGCATCGAAATGTAAAACTCGTGATACAGGAAACGCTCAAAACATAGCCAGTAGGAAGACTCAGTCTTCCTGTACTTATGTCGGCATTGTGTCTCTTATATTTAATTCCGATGCAATTTCTGTGTTTCATCGTCAATGGGAATTTCCAAGGGATACAGTAAACCTGCAGAGGTGCATCGAAATGTAAAACTAGTGACACAGGATACGTTAAAAACATAGACAGTAGGAAGACTCAGTCTTCTTGTACTTAAGTCGGCATTGTGTCTCTTATATTTAATTCCGATTCAATTTCTGTGTTTCATCGTGAATGGGAAGGTCCAAGGGATACAGTAAACCTGCAGTGGTGCATCGGAGTGTAAAACTGGTGACACAGGAAACGCTCAAAACATAGCCAGTAGGAAGACTCAGTCTTCCTGTACTTAAGTCGGCATTGTGTCTCTTATATTTAATTCCGATGCAATTTCTGTGTTTCATCGTCACTGTGATGGTCCAAGGGATACAGTAAAACTGTACAGGTGCATCGGAATGTAAAGCTGGTGACACAGGAAACGCTCAAATTATAGACAGTAGGAAGACTCAGTCTTCCTGTACTTAAGTCGGAATTGTGTCTCTTATATTTAATTCCGATGTAATTTCTGTGTTTCATCGTCAATGGGAAGGTCCAAGGGGTACAGTAAACCTGCAGAGGTGCATCGGAATGTAAAACTAGTGACACAGGAAACGCTCAAACATAGACAATAGGAAGACTCAGTCTTCCTGTACTTAAGTCGGCATTGTGTCTCCTATATTTAATTCCGATGCAATTTCTGTGTTTCATCGTCAATGGGAAGGTCCAATGGATACAGAAAACCTGCATAGGTGCATCGGAATGTATAACTGGAGACACAGGAAACGCTCAAATTATAGACAGTAGGAAGACTCAGTCTTCCTGTACTTAAGTCGGAATTGTGTCTCTTATATTTAATTCCGATGTAATTTCTGTGTTTCATCGTGAATGGGAAGGTCCAAGGGATACAGTAAACCTGCAGAGGTGCATCGGAAAGTAAAACTGATGACACAGGAAACGCTCAAAACATAGACAGTAGGAAGACTTAGTCTTCCTGTACTTAAGTCGGCATTGCGTCTCTTAAATTTAATTCCGATGCAATTTCTGTTTTTCATCGTCAATGGGAAGTTCCAAGGGATACAGTAAACCTGCAGAGTTGCATCAGAATGTAAAACTGGTGACACAGGAAACGCTCAAAACATAGACAGTAGGAAGACTCAGTCTTCCTGTACTTAAGTCGGCATTGTGTCTCTTATATTTAATTCCGATGCAATTTCTGTGTTTCATCGTCAATGGGAAGGTACAAGGGATACAGTAAACCTGCAGAGGTGCATCGGAATGAAAAACTAGTGACACAGGAAGCGCTCAAACGTAGACAGTAGGAAGACTCAGTCTTCCTGTACTTAAGTCGGCATTCTGTCTCTTATATTTAATTCCGATGCAATTTCTGTGTTTCATCGTCAATGGGAATGTCCAAGGGATACAGTAAACCTGCAGAGGTGCATCGGAATGTAAAACTGGTGACACAGGAAACGCTCAAATCATAGACAGTAGGAAGACTCAGTCTTGCTGTACTTAAGTCGGCATTGTGTCTCTTGTATTTATTTCCGATTAAATTTCTGTGTTTCATCGTCAATGGGAAGGTCCAAGGGATACAGTAAACCTGCAGAGGTGCAACGGAATGTAAAATTGGTGACACAGGAAACGCTCAAAACATTGACTGTAAGAAGACTGTTTTCTTGTACTTAAGTCAGCATTGTGTCTCTTATATTTAATTCCGATGCAATTTTTGTGTTTCATCGTCACTGTGAAGATCCAAGGGATACAGAAAACCTGTAGAGGTGCATCGAAATGTAAAACTCGTGATACAGGAAACGCTCAAATTAAAGACAGTAGGAAGACTCAGTCTTCCTGTACTTAAGTCGGCATTGTGTCTCTTATATTTAATTCCGATGCAATTTCTGTGTTTCATCGTCACTGTGATGGTCCAAGGGATACAGTAAACCTGTACAGGTGCATCGGAATGTAAAGCTGGTGACACAGGAAACGCTCAAATTATAGACAGTAGGAAGACTCAGTCTTCCTGTACTTAAGTCGGAATTGTGTCTCTTATATTTAATTCCGATGTAATTTCTGTGTTTCATCGTCAATGGGAAGGTCCAAGGGATACAGTAAACCTGCAGAGGTGCATCGGAATGTAAAACTAGTGACACAGGAAACGCTCAAACATAGACAATAGGAAGACTCAGTCTTCCTGTACTTAAGTCGGCATTGTGTCTCCTATATTTAATTCCGATGCAATTTCTGTGTTTCATCGTCAATGGGAAGGTCCAATGGATACAGAAAACCTGCATAGGTGCATCGGAATGTATAACTGGAGACACAGGAAACGCTCAAAACATAGAAAGTAGGAAGACTTAGTCTTCCTGTACTTAAGTTTGCATATTGTCTCTTATATTTAATTCCGATGAAATTTCTGTGTTTCATCGTGAATGGGAAGGTCCAAGGGATACAGTAAACCTGCAGAGGTGCATCGGAAAGTAAAACTGATGACACAGGAAACGCTCAAAACATAGACAGTAGGAAGACTTAGTCTTCCTGTACTTAAGTCGGCATTGCGTCTCTTAAATTTAATTCCGATGCAATTTCTGTTTTTCATCGTCAATGGGAAGTTCCAAGGGATACAGTAAACCTGCAGAGGTGCATCAGAATGTAAAACTGGTGACACAGGAAACGCTCAAAACATAGACAGTAGGAAGACTCAGTCTTCCTGTACTTAAGTCGGCATTGTGTCTCTTATATTTAATTCCGATGCAATTTCTGTGTTTCATAGTCAATGGGAAGGTACAAGGGATACAGTAAACCTGCAGAGGTGCATCGGAATGAAAAACTAGTGACACAGGAAGCGCTCAAACATAGACAGTAGGAAGACTCAGTCTTGCTGTACTTAAGTCGGCATTGTGTCTCTTGTATTTATTTCCGATTAAATTTCTGTGTTTCATCGTCAATGGGAAGGTCCAAGGGATATAGTAAACCTGAAGAGGTGCATCGGAAAGTAAAACTGATGACACAGGAAACGCTCAAAACATAGACAGTAGGAAGACTGAGTCTTCCTGTACTTAAGTCGGCATTGTGTCTCTTACAATTAATTCCGATGCAATTTCTGTGTTTCATCGTCACTGTGAAGGTCCAAGGGATACAGTAAACCTGTACAGGTGCATCGGAATGTAAAACTGGTGACACAGGAAACGCTCAAATTATAGACAGTAGGAAGACTCAGTCTTCCTGTACTTAAGTCGGCATTGTGTCTCTTATATTTAATTCCGATGCAATTTCTGTGTTTCATCGTCAATGGGAAGGTCCAAGGGATACAGTAAACCTGCAGAGGTGCAACGGAATGTAAAATTGGTGACACAGGAAACGCTCAAAACATTGACTGTAAGAAGACTGTTTTCTTGTACTTAAGTCAGCATTGTGTCTCTTATATTTAATTCCGATGCAATTTTTGTGTTTCATCGTCACTGTGAAGGTCCAAGGGATACAGTAAAACGGTACAGGTGCATCGGAATGTAAAGCTGGTGACACAGGAAACGCTCAAATTATAGACAGTAGGAAGACTCAGTCTTCCTGTACTTAAGTCGGAATTGTGTCTCTTATATTTAATTCCGATGTAATTTCTGTGTTTCATCGTCAATGGGAAGGTCCAAGGGATACAGTAAACCTGCAGAGGTGCATCGGAATGTAAAACTAGTGACACAGGAAACGCTCAAACATAGACAATAGGAAGACTCAGTCTTCCTGTACTTAAGTCGGCATTGTGTCTCCTATATTTAATTCCGATGCAATTTCTGTGTTTCATCGTCAATGGGAAGGTCCAATGGATACAGAAAACCTGCATAGGTGCATCGGAATGTATAACTGGAGACACAGGAAACGCTCAAAACATAGAAAGTAGGAAGACTTAGTCTTCCTGTACTTAAGTTTGCATATTGTCTCTTATATTTAATTCCGATGAAATTTCTGTGTTTCATCGTGAATGGGAAGGTCCAAGGGATACAGTAAACCTGCAGAGGTGCATCGGAAAGTAAAACTGATGACACAGGAAACGCTCAAAACATAGACAGTAGGAAGACTTAGTCTTCCTGTACTTAAGTCGGCATTGCGTCTCTTAAATTTAATTCCGATGCAATTTCTGTTTTTCATCGTCAATGGGAAGTTCCAAGGGATACAGTAAACCTGCAGAGGTGCATCAGAATGTAAAACTGGTGACACAGGAAACGCTCAAAACATAGACAGTAGGAAGACTCAGTCTTCCTGTACTTAAGTCGGCATTGTGTCTCTTATATTTAATTCCGATGCAATTTCTGTGTTTCATCGTCAATGGGAAGGTACAAGGGATACAGTAAACCTGCAGAGGTGCATCGGAATGAAAAACTAGTGACACAGGAAGCGCTCAAACATAGACAGTAGGAAGACTCAGTCTTGCTGTACTTAAGTCGGCATTGTGTCTCTTGTATTTATTTCCGATGCAATTTCTGTGTTTCATAGTCAATGGGAAGGTACAAGGGATACAGTAAACCTGCAGAGGTGCATCGGAATGAAAAACTAGTGACACAGGAAGCGCTCAAACATAGACAGTAGGAAGACTCAGTCTTGCTGTACTTAAGTCGGCATTGTGTCTCTTGTATTTATTTCCGATTAAATTTCTGTGTTTCATCGTCAATGGGAAGGTCCAAGGGATATAGTAAACCTGAAGAGGTGCATCGGAAAGTAAAACTGATGACACAGGAAACGCTCAAAACATAGACAGTAGGAAGACTGAGTCTTCCTGTACTTAAGTCGGCATTGTGTCTCTTACAATTAATTCCGATGCAATTTCTGTGTTTCATCGTCACTGTGAAGGTCCAAGGGATACAGTAAACCTGTACAGGTGCATCGGAATGTAAAACTGGTGACACAGGAAACGCTCAAATTATAGACAGTAGGAAGACTCAGTCTTCCTGTACTTAAGTCGGCATTGTGTCTCTTATATTTAATTCCGATGCAATTTCTGTGTTTCATCGTCAATGGGAAGGTCCAAGGGATACAGTAAACCTGCAGAGGTGCAACGGAATGTAAAATTGGTGACACAGGAAACGCTCAAAACATTGACTGTAAGAAGACTGTTTTCTTGTACTTAAGTCAGCATTGTGTCTCTTATATTTAATTCCGATGCAATTTTTGTGTTTCATCGTCACTGTGAAGGTCCAAGGGATACAGTAAAACGGTACAGGTGCATCGGAATGTAAAGCTGGTGACACAGGAAACGCTCAAATTATAGACAGTAGGAAGACTCAGTCTTCCTGTACTTAAGTCGGAATTGTGTCTCTTATATTTAATTCCGATGTAATTTCTGTGTTTCATCGTCAATGGGAAGGTCCAAGGGATACAGTAAACCTGCAGAGGTGCATCGGAATGTAAAACTAGTGACACAGGAAACGCTCAAACATAGACAATAGGAAGACTCAGTCTTCCTGTACTTAAGTCGGCATTGTGTCTCCTATATTTAATTCCGATGCAATTTCTGTGTTTCATCGTCAATGGGAAGGTCCAATGGATACAGAAAACCTGCATAGGTGCATCGGAATGTATAACTGGAGACACAGGAAACGCTCAAAACATAGAAAGTAGGAAGACTTAGTCTTCCTGTACTTAAGTTTGCATATTGTCTCTTATATTTAATTCCGATGAAATTTCTGTGTTTCATCGTGAATGGGAAGGTCCAAGGGATACAGTAAACCTGCAGAGGTGCATCGGAAAGTAAAACTGATGACACAGGAAACGCTCAAAACATAGACAGTAGGAAGACTTAGTCTTCCTGTACTTAAGTCGGCATTGCGTCTCTTAAATTTAATTCCGATGCAATTTCTGTTTTTCATCGTCAATGGGAAGTTCCAAGGGATACAGTAAACCTGCAGAGGTGCATCAGAATGTAAAACTGGTGACACAGGAAACGCTCAAAACATAGACAGTAGGAAGACTCAGTCTTCCTGTACTTAAGTCGGCATTGTGTCTCTTATATTTAATTCCGATGCAATTTCTGTGTTTCATCGTCAATGGGAAGGTACAAGGGATACAGTAAACCTGCAGAGGTGCATCGGAATGAAAAACTAGTGACACAGGAAGCGCTCAAACATAGACAGTAGGAAGACTCAGTCTTGCTGTACTTAAGTCGGCATTGTGTCTCTTGTATTTATTTCCGATTAAATTTCTGTGTTTCATCGTCAATGGGAAGGTCCAAGGGATATAGTAAACCTGAAGAGGTGCATCGGAAAGTAAAACTGATGACACAGGAAACGCTCAAAACATAGACAGTAGGAAGACTGAGTCTTCCCGTACTTAAGTCGGCATTGTGTCTCTTACAATTAATTCCGATGCAATTTCTGTGTTTCATCGTCACTGTGAAGGTCCAAGGGATACAGTAAACCTGTACAGGTGCATCGGAATGTAAAACTGGTGACACAGGAAACGCTCAAATTATAGACAGTAGGAAGACTCAGTCTTCCTGTACTTAAGTCGGCATTGTGTCTCTTATATTTAATTCCGATGCAATTTCTGAGTTTCATCGTCAATGGGAAGGTCCAAGGGATACAGTAAACCTGCAGAGGTGCAACGGAATGTAAAATTGGTGACACAGGAAACGCTCAAAACATTGACTGTAAGAAGACTGTTTTCTTGTACTTAAGTCAGCATTGTGTCTCTTATATTTAATTCCGATGCAATTTTTGTGTTTCATCGTCACTGTGAAGGTCCAAGGGATACAGAAAACCTGTAGAGGTGCATCGAAATGTAAAACTCGTGATACAGGAAACGCTCAAATTATAGACAGTAGGAAGACTCAGTCTTCCTGTACTTAAGTCGGCATTGTGTCTCTTATATTTAATTCCGATGCAATTTCTGTGTTTCATCGTCAATGGGAAGGTCCAAGGGATACAGTAAACCTGCAGAGGTGCATCGAAATGTAAAACTAGTGACACAGGAAACGTTAAAAACATAGACAGTAGGAAGACTCAGTCTTCTTGTACTTAAGTCGGCATTGTGTCTCTTATATTTAATTCCGATTCAATTTCTGTGTTTCATCGTGAATGGGAAGGTCCAAGGGATACAGTAAACCTGCAGAGGTGCATCGGAGTGTAAAACTGGTGACACAGGAAACGCTCAAAACATAGCCAGTAGGAAGACTCAGTCTTTCTATACTTAAGTCGGCATTGTGTCTCTTATATTTAATTCCGATGCAATTTCTGTGTTTCATCGTCAATGGGAAGGTCCAAGGGATACAGTAAACCTGCAGAGGTGCATCGGAATGTAAAACTGGTGACACAGGAAACGTTCAAATGATAGACAGTAGCAAGACTCAGTCTTCCTGTACTTAAGTCGGCATTGTGTCTCTTATATTTATTTCCAATGAAATTTCTGTGTTTCATCGTCAATGGGAAGGTCCAAGGGATACAGTAAACCTGCAGAGGTTCATCGGAAAGCAAAACTAATGACAGAGGAAACGCTCAAAACATAGACAGTAGGAAGACTTAGTCTTCCTGTACTTAAGTCGGCATTGTGTCTCTTATATTTAATTCCGATGCAATTTCTGTGTTTCATCGTCACTGTGAAGGTCCAAGGGATACAGTAAAACGGTACAGGTGCATCGGAATGTAAAGCTGGTGACACAGGAAACGCTCAAATTATAGACAGTAGGAAGACTCAGTCTTCTTGTACTTAAGTCGGCATTGTGTCTCTTATATTTAATTCCGATTCAATTTCTGTGTTTCATCGTCAATGGGAAGAACCATGGGATACAGTAAACCTGCAAAGGTGCATCAGAATGTAAAACTAGTGACACAGGAAACGCTCAAAACATAGACAGTAGGAAGACTCAGTCTTCCTGTACTTGTCGGAATTGTGTCTCTTATATTTAATTCCGATGCAATTTCTGTGTTTCATCGTCAATGGGAAGGTCCAAGGGATACAGTAAACCTGCAGAAGTGCATCGGAATGTAAAACTAGTGACACAGGAAACGCTCAAACATAGACAATAGGAAGACTCAGTCTTCCTGTACTTAATTCGGCATCGTGTCTCTTATATTTAATTCCGATGCAATTTCTGTGTTTCATCGCCAATGGGAAGGTCCAAGGGATACAGTAAACCTGCAGAGGTGCATCGGAATGTATAACTGGAGACACAGGAAACGCTCAAAACATAGAAAGTAGGAAGACTTAGTCTTCCTGTACTTAAGTTTGCATTGTGTCTCTTATATTTATTTCCGATGAAATTTCTGTGTTTCATCGTGAATGGGAAGGTCCAAGGGATACAGTAAACCTGCAGAGGTGCATCGCAAAGTAAAACTGATGACACAGGAAACGCTCAAAACATAGACAGTAGGAAGACTTAGTCTTCCTGTACTTAAGTCGGCATTGCGTCTCTTATATTTAATTCCGATGCAATTTCTGTTTTTCATCGTCAATGGGAAGGTCCAAGGGATACAGTAAACCTGCAGAGGTGCATCGGAATGTAAAACTGGTGACACAGGAAACGCTCAAAACATCGACAGTAGGAAGACTCAGTCTTCCTGTACTTAAGTCGGCATTGTGTCTCTTATATTTAAATTTGATGCAATTTGTGTGTTTCATCGCCAATGGCGAGGTCCAAGGGAATCAGTAAACCTGCAGAGGTGCATCGGAATGTAAAATTGGTGACACAGGAAACGCTCATAACATTTACTGTAAGAAGACTGTTTTTTTGTACTTAAGTCGGCATTGTGTCTCTTATATTTAATTCCGATGCAATTTCTGTGTTTCATCGTCAATGGGAAGGTCCAAGGGATACAGTAAAGCTGCAGAGGTGCATCGGAATGTAAAACTGGTGACACAGGAAACGCTCAAATCATAGACAGTAGGAAGACTCAGTCTTCCTGTACTTAAGTCGGCATTGTGTCTCTTATATTTAATTCCGATACAATTTCTGTGTTTCATCGTCAATGGGAAGGTCCAAGGCATACAGTAAACCTGCAGAGGTGCATCGAAATGTAAAACTAGTGACACAGGAAACGTTAAAAACATAGACAGTAGGAAGACTCAGTCTTCTTGTACTTAAGACCTCATTGTGTCTCTTATATTTAATTCCGATTCAATTTCTGTGTTACATCGTGAATGGGAAGGTCCAAGGGATACAGTAAAGCTGAAGAGGTGCATCGGAGTGTAAAACTGGTGACACAGGAAACGCTCAAAACATAGCCAGTAGGAAGACTCAGTCTTCCTGTACTTAAGTCGGCATTGTGTCTCTTATATTTAATTCCGATGCAATTTCTGTGTTTCATCGTCAATGGGAAGGTCCAAGGGATACAGTAAAGCTGCAGAGGTGCATCGGAATGTAAAACTGGTGACACAGGAAACGCTCAAATCATAGACAGTAGGAAGACTCAGTCTTCCTGTACTTAAGTCGGCATTGTGTCTCTTATATTTATTTCCGATGAAATTTCTGTGTTTCATCGTCAATGGGAAGGTCCAAGGGATACAGTAAACCTGCAGAGGTGCATCGGAATGTAAAACTGATGACACAGGAAACGCTCAAAACATAGACAGTAGGAAGACTCAGTCTTCCCGTACTTAAGTCGGCATTGTGTCTCTTATATTTAATTCCGATACTATTTCTGTGTTTCATCGACAATGGGAAGGGGCAAGGGATACAGTAAACCGGCATAGGTGCATCGGAATGTAAAACTGGCGACACAGGAAACGCTCAAAACAGAGACCGTAAGAAGACTCAGTCTTCCTGTACTTAAGTCGGCATTGTGTCTCTTATATTTATTTCCGATGAAATTTCTGTGTTTCATCGTCAATGGGAAGGTCCAAAGGATACAGTAAACCTGCAGAGGTGCATCGGAATGTAAAACTGATGACACAGGAAACGCTCAAAACATAGACAGTAGGAAGACTCAGTCTTCCCGTACTTAAGTCGGCATTGTGTCTCTTATATTTAATTCCGATACTATTTCTGTGTTTCATCGACAATGGGAAGGGGCAAGGGATACAGTAAACCGGCATAGGTGCATCGGAATGTAAAACTGGCGACACAGGAAACGCTCAAAACAGAGACCGTAAGAAGACTCACTTTTCTTGTACTTAAGTCGGCGTAGTGTCACTTATATTTAAATTCCGATGCAATTTCTGTGTTTCATCGTGAATGGGAAGGTCCAAGGGATACAGTAAACCTCCAGAGGTGCATCGGAATGTAAAATTGGTGATACAGTAAACGCTCAAAACATTGACTGTAAGAAGACTGTTTTCTTGTACTTAAGTCGGCATTGTGTCTCTTATATTTAATTCCGATGCAATTTCTGTGTTTCATCGTCACTGTGAAGGTCCAAGGGATACAGATAACCTGTAGAGGTGCATCGGAATGTAAAACTCGTGATACAGGGAACGCACAAATTATAGACAGTAGGAAGACTCAGTCTTCCTGTACTTCAGTCGGCATTGTGTCTCTTATATTTAATTCCGATGCAATTTCTGTGTTTCATCGTCAATGGGAAGGTCCAAGGGATACAGTAAACCTGCAGAGGTGCATCGGAATGTGAAACTAGTGACAAAGGAAACGCTCAAACATAGACAGTAGGAAGACTCAGTCTTCCTGTACTTAAGTCGGCATTGTGTCTCTTATATTTTAATTCCGATGCAATTTCTGTGTTTCATCGTCAATGGGAAGGTCCAAGGGATACAGTAAACCTGCAGAGGTGCATCGGAATGTATGACTGGTGACACAGGAAACGCTCAAAACATAGACAGTAGGAAGACTCAGTCTTCCTGTACTTAAGTCGGCATTGTGTCTCTTATATTTATTTCCGATGAAATTTCTGTGTTTCATCGTCAATGGGAAGGTCCAAGGGATATAGTAAACCTGCAGAGGTGCATCGGAAAGTAAAACTGATGACACAGGAAACGCTCAAAACATAGACAGTAGGAAGACTTAGTCTTCCTGTACTTAAGTCGGCATTGCGTCTCTTATATTTAATTCCGATGCAATTTCTGTGTTTCATCGTCAATGGGAAGGTCCAAGGGATACAGTAAACCTGCAGAGGTGCATCGAAATGTAAAACTAGTGACACAGGAAACGTTAAAAACATAGACAGTAGGAAGACTCAGTCTTCTTGTACTTAAGTCGGCATTGTGTCTCTTATATTTAATTCCGATTCAATTTCTGTGTTTCATCGTCAATGGGAAGGTCCAAGGGATACAGTAAACCTGCAGAGGTGCATCGGAGTGTTAAACTGGTGACACAGGAAACGCTCAAAACATAGCCAGTAGGGAGACTCAGTATTCCTGTACTTAAGTCGGCATTGTGTCTCTTATATTTAATTCCGATGCAATTTCTGTGTTTCATCGTCAATGGGAAGTTCCAAGGGATACAGTAAACCTGCAGAGGTACATCGGGATGTAAAACTAGTGACACAGGAAACGCTCAAAACATAGACAGTAGGAGGACTGAGTCTTCCTGTACTTAAGTCGGCATTGTGTCTCTTATATTTAATTCCCATGCAATTTCTGTGTTTCATCGTCAATGGGAAGGTCCAAGGGATAAAGTAAACCTGCAGAGGTGCATCGGAATGTAAAACTGGTGGCACAGGAAACGCTCAAATCATAGACAGTAGGAAGACTCAGTCTTGCTGTACTTAAGTCGGCATTGTGTCTCCTATATTTATTTCCGATGAAATTTCTGTGTTTCATCGTCAATGGGAAGGTCCAAGGGATATAGTAAACCTGCAGAGGGGCATCGGAAAGTAAAACTGATGACACAGAAAACGCTCAAAACATAGACAGTAGGAAGACTTAGTCTTCCTGTACTTAAGTCGGCATTGTGTCTCTTATATTTAATTCCGATGCAATTTCTGTGTTTCATCGTCACTGTGAAGGTCCAAGGGATACAGTAAACCTGTACTGGTGCATCGGAATGTAAAACTGGAGACACAGGAGACGCTCAAATTATATACAGTAGGAAGGCTCAGTCTTCCTGTACTTAAGTCGGCATTGTGTCTCTTATATTTAATTCCGATGCAATTTCTGTGTTTCATCGTCAATGGGAAGTTCCAAGGGATACAGTAAACCTGCAGAGGTGCATCGGAATGTAAAACTAGTGACAAAGGAAACGCTCAAATATAGACAGTAGGAAGACTCAGTCTTCCTGTACTTAAGTCGGCATTGTGTCTCTTATATTTAATTCCGATGCCATTTCTGTGTTTCATCGTCAATGGGAAGGTCCAAGAGATACAGTAAACCTGCAGAGGTGCATCGGAATGTATAACTGGTGACACAGGAAACGTTAAAAACATAGACAGTAGGAAGACTCAGTCTTCTTGTACTTAAGTCGGCATTGTGTCTCTTATATTTAATTCCGATTCAATTTCTGTGTTTCATCGTGAATGGGAAGGTCCAAGGGATACAGTAAACCTGCAGAGGTGCATCGGAATGTAAAACTGGTGACACAGGAAACGCTCAAATCATAGACAGTAGGGACACTCAGTCTTGCTGTACTTAAGTCGGAATTGTGTCTCTTATATTTATTTCCGATGAAATTTCTGTGTTTCATCGTCAATGGGAAGGTCCAAGGCATATAGTAAACCTGCAGAGGTGCATCGGAAAGTAAAACTGATGACACAGGAAACGCTAAAAACATAGACAGTAGGAAGACTTAGTCTTCCTGTACTTAAGTCGGCATTGTGTCTCTTATATTTAATTCCGATGCAATTTCTGTGTTTCATCGTCACTGTGAAGGTCCAAGGGATACAGTAAACCTGTACAGGTGCACCGGAATGTAAAACTGGTGACACAGGAAACGCTCAAATTATAGACAGTAGGAAGACTCAGTCTTCCTGTACTTAAGTCGGCATTGTGTCTTTTATATTTAATTCCGATGCAATTTCTGAGTTTCATCGTCAATGGGAAGGTCCATGGGATACAGTAAACCTGCAAAGGTGCATCAGAATGTAAAACTAGTGACACAGGAAACGCTCAAAACATTGACAGTAGGAAGACTCAGTCTTCCTGTACTTAAGTCGGAATTGTGTCTCTTATATTTAATTCCGATGCAATTTCTGTGTTTCATCGTCAATGGGAAGTTCCAAAGGATACAGTAAACCTGCAGAGGTGCATCGGAAAGTAAAACTAGTGACACAGGAAACGCTCAAAACATAGACAGTAGGAAGACTCAGTCTTCCTGTACTTAAGTCGGCATTGTGTCTCTTATATTTAATTCCCATGCAATTTCTGTGTTTCATCGTCAATGGGAAGGTCCAAGGGATAAAGTAAACCTGCAGAGGTGCATCGGAATGTAAAACTGTTGACACAGGAAACGCTCAAATCATAGACAGTAGGAAGACTCAGTCTTGCTGTACTTAAGTCGGCATTGTGTCTCTTATATTTATTTCCGATGAAATTTCTGTGTTTCATCGTCAATGGGAAGGTCCAAGGGATAGAGTAAACCTGCAGAGGGGCATCGGAAAGTAAAACTGATGACACAGAAAACGCTCAAAACATAGACAGTGGGAAGACTTAGTCTTCCTGTACTTAAGTCGGCATTGTGTCTCTTATATTTAATTCCGATGCAATTTCTGTGTTTCATCGTCACTGTGAAGGTCCAAGGGATGCAGTAAACCTGTTCGGGTGCATCGGAATGTAAAACTGGTGACACAGGAAACGCTCAAATTATATACAGTAGGAAGGCTCAGTCTTGCTGTACATAAGTCGGCATTGTGTCTCTTATATTTAATTCCGATGCAATTTCTGTGTTTCATCGTCAATGGGAAGGTCCATGGGATACAGTAAACCTGCAAAGGTGCATCAGAATGTAAAACTAGTGACACAGGAAACGCTCAAAACATTGACAGTAGGAAGACTCAGTCTTCCTGTACTTAAGTCGGCATTGTGTGTCTTATATTTAATTCCGATGCAATTTCTGTGCTTCATCGTCAATGGGAAGGTCCAAGGGATACAGTAAACCTGCAGAGGTGCATCGGAATGTATAACTGGTGACACAGGAAACTTTAAAAACATAGAGAGTGGGAAGACTCAGTCTTCTTGTACTTAAGTCGGCATTGTGTCTCTTATATTTAATTCCGATTCAATTTCTGTGTTTCATCGTGAATGGGAAGGTCCAAGGGATACAGTAAACCTGCAGAGGTGCATCGGAATGTAAAACTGGTGACACAGGAAACGCTCAAATCATAGACAGTAGGAAGACTCAGTCTTGCTGTACTTAAGTCGGCATTGTGTCTCTTATATTTATTTCCGATGAAATTTCTGTGTTTCATCGTCGATGGGAAGGTCCAAGGGATATAGTAAACCTGCAGAGGTGCATCGGAAAGTAAAACTGATGACACAGGAAACGCTCAAAACATAGACAGTAGGAAGGCTTAGTCTTCCTGTACTTAAGTCGGCATTGCGTCTCTTATATTTATTTCCGATGCAATTTCTGTTTTTCATCGTCAATGGGAAGGTCCAATGGATACAGTAAACCTGCAGAGGTGCATCGGAATGTAAAACTGATGACACAGGAAACGCTCAAAACATTGGCAGTAGGAAGACTCAGTCTTACTGTACTTAAGACGGCATTGTGTCTCTTATATTTAAATTCGATGCAATTTGTGTGTTTCATCGCCAATGGCAAGGTCCAAGGGATACATCAAAACCTGCAGAGGTGCATCAGAATGTAAAACTGGTGACACAGGAAACGCTCAAAACATAGACAGTAGGAAGACTCAGTCATTCTGTACTTAAGTCGGCATTGTGTCTCTTATATTTAATTCCGATGCAATTTCTGTATTTCATCGTGAATGGGAAGGTCCAAGGGACACAGTAAACCTGCAGAGTTGCATCGGAATGTAAAACTAGTGACACAGGAAACGCTCAAAACATAGACAGTAGGAAGACTTAGTCTTCCTGTACTTAAGTCGGCATTGTGTCTCTTATATTTAATTCCGATGCAATTTCTGTGTTTCATCGTCACTGTGAAGGTCCAAGGGATACAGTAAACCTGTACAGGTGCATCGGAATGTAAAACTGGTGACACAGGAAACGCTCAAATTATAGACAGTAGGAAGACTCAGTCTTCCTGTTCTAAAGTCGGCATTGTGTCTCTTATATTTAATTCCGATGCAATTTCTGTGTTTCATCGTCAATGGGAAGGTCCATGGGATACAGTAAACCTGCAAAGGTGCATCAGAATGTAAAACTAGTGACACAGGAAACGCTCAAATCATAGACAGTAGGAAGACTCTGTCCTGCTGTACTTAAGTCGGCATTGTGTCTCTTATATTTATTTCCGATGAAATTTCTGTGTTTCATCGTCAATGGGAAGGTCCAAGGGATATAGTAAACCTGCAGAGGTGCATCGAAATGTAAAACTGGTGACACAGGAAACAATCAAATTATATACAGTAGGAAGACTCAGTCTTCCTGTACTTAAGTTGGCATTGTGTCTCTTATATTTAATTCCGATGCAATTTCTGTGTTTCATCGTCAATGGGAAGGTCCATGGGATACAGTAAACCTGCAAAAGTGCATCATAATGTAAAACTAGTGACACAGGAAACGCTCATAACATTGACAGTAGGACGACTCAGTCTTCCTGTACTTAAGTCGGAATCGTGTCTCTTATATTTAATTCCGATGCAATTTCTGTGTTTCATCGTCAATGGGAAGTTCCAAGGGATACAGTAAACCTGCAGAGGTGCATCGGAATGTAAAACTAGTGACAAAGGAAACGCTCAAACATAGACAGTAGGAAGACTCTGCCTTCCTGTACTTAAGTCGGCTTTGTGTCTCTTATATTTTAATTCCGATGCAATTTCTGTGTTTCATCGTCAATGGGAAGGTCCAAGAGATACAGTAAACCTGCAGAGGTGCATCGGAATGTATGACCGGTGACACAGGAAACGCTCAAAACATAGACAGTAGGAAGACTCAGTCTTCGTGTACTTAAGTCGGCATTGTGTCTCTTATATTTATTTCCGATGAAATTTCTGTGTTTCATCGTCAATGGGAAGGTCCAAGGGATATAGTAAACCTGCAGAGGTGCATCGGAAAGTAAAACTGATGACATAGGAAACGCTCAAAACATAGACAGTAGGAAGACTTAGTCTTCCTGTACTTAAGTCGGCATTGCGTCTCTTATATTTAATTCCGATGCAATTTCTGTGTTTCATCGTCAATGGGAAGGTCCAAGGGATACAGTAAACCTGCAGAGGTGCATCGAAATGTAAAACTAGTGACACAGGAAACGTTAAAAACATAGACAGTAGGAAGACTCAGTCTTCTTGTACTTAAGTCGGCATTGTGTCTCTTATATTTAATTCCGATTCAATTTCTGTGTTTCATCGTCAATGGGAAGGTCCAAGGGATACAGTAAACCTGCAGAGGTGCATCGGAGTGTTAAACTGGTGACACAGGAAACGCTCAAAACATAGCCAGTAGGGAGACTCAGTCTTCCTGTACTTAAGTCTGCATTGTGTCTCTTATATTTAATTCCGATGCAATTTCTGTGTTTCATCGTCAAAGGGAAGGTCCAAGGGATACAGTAAACCTGCAGAGGTGCATCGGGATGTAAAACTAGTGACACAGGAAACGCTCAAAACATAGACAGTAGGAAGACTGAGTCTTCCTGTACTTAAGTCGGCATTGTGTCTCTTATATTTAATTCCCATGCAATTTCTGTGTTTCATCGTCAATGGGAAGGTCCAAGGGATAAAGTAAACCTGCAGAGGTGCATCGGAATGTAAAACTGGTGGCACAGGAAACGCTCAAATCATAGACAGTAGGAAGACTCAGTCTTGCTGTACTTAAGTCGGCATTGTGTCTCTTATATTTATTTCCGATGAAATTTCTGTGTTTCATCGTCAATGGCGAGGTCCAAGGGAATCAGTAAACCTGCAGAGGGGCATCGAAAGTAAAACTGATGACACAGAAAACGCTCAAAACATAGACAGTAGGAAGACTTAGTCTTCCTGTACTTAAGTCGGCATTGTGTCTCTTATATTTAATTCCGATGCAATTTCTGTGTTTCATCGTCACTGTGAAGGTCCAAGGGATACAGTAAACCTGTACGGGTGCATCGGAATGTAAAACTGGAGACACAGGAAACGCTCAAATTATATACAGTAGGAAGGCTCAGTCTTCCTGTACTTAAGTCGGCATTGTGTCTCTTATATTTAATTCCGATGCAATTTCTGTGTTTCATCGTCAATGGGAAGTTCCAAGGGATAGAGTAAACCTGCAGAGGTGCATCGGAATGTAAAACTAGTGACAAAGGAAACGCTCAAATTATAGACAGTAGGAAGACTCAGTCTTCCTGTACTTAAGTCGGCATTGTGTCTCTTATATTTAATTCCGATGCCATTTCTGTGTTTCATCGTCAATGGGAAGGTCCAAGAGATACAGTAAACCTGCAGAGGTGCATCGGAATGTATAACTGGTGACACAGGAAACGTTAAAAACATAGACAGTAGGAAGACTCAGTCTTCTTGTACTTAAGTCGGCATTGTGTCTCATATATTTAATTCCGATTCAATTTCTGTGTTTCATCGTGAATGGGAAGGTCCAAGGGATACAGTAAACCTGCAGAGGTGCATCGGAATGTAAAACTGGTGACACAGGAAACGCTCAAATCATAGACAGTAGGAAGACTCAGTCTTGCTGTACTTAGTCGGCATTGTGTCTCTTATATTTATTTCCGATGAAATTTCTGTGTTTCATCGTCAATGGGAAGGTCCAAGGGATATAGTAAACCTGCAGAGGTCCATCGGAAAGTAAAACTGATGACACAGGAAACGTTAAAAACATAGACAGTAGGAAGACTTAGTCTTCCTGTACTTAAGTCGGCATTGTGTCTCTTATATTTAATTCCGATGCATTTTCTGTGTTTCATCGTCACTGTGAAGGTCCAACGGATACAGTAAAACTGTACAGGTGCATAGGAATGTAAAACTGGTGACACACGAAACGCTCAAATTATAGACAGTAGGAAGACTCAGTCTTCCTGTACTTAAGTCGGAATTGTGTCTCTTATATTTAATTCCGATGCAATTTCTGTGTTTCATCGTTAATGGGAAGGTCCATGGGATGCAGTAAACCTGCAAAGGTGCATCAGAATGTAAAACTAGTGACACAGGAAACGCTCAAAACATTGACAGTAGGAAGACTCAGTCTTCCTGTACTTAAGTCGGAATTGTGTCTGTTATATTTAATTCCGATGCAATTTCTGTGTTTCATCGTCAATGGGAAGGTCCAAGGGATACAGTAAACCTGCAGAGGTGCATCGGAATGTAAAACTAGTGACACAGGAAACGCTCAAACATAGACAGTAGGAAGACTCAGTCTTCCTGTACTTAAGTAGGCATTGTGTCTCTTATATTTAATTCCGATGCAATTTCTGTGTTTCATCGTCAATGGGAAGGTCCAAGGGATACAGTAAACCTGCAGAGGTGCATCGGAATATATAACTGGTGACACAGGAAACGCTCAAAACATAGACAGTAGGAAGACTTAGTCTTCCTGTACTTAAGTTTGCATTGTGTCTCTTATATTTATTTCCGATGAAATTTCTGTGTTTCATCGTGAATGGGAAGGTCCAAGGGATATAGTAAACCTGCAGAGGTGCATCGGAAAGTAAAACTGATGACACAGGAAACGCTCAAAACATAGACAGTAGGAAGACTTAGTCTTCCTGTACTTAAGTCGGCATTGCGTCTCTTATACTTATTTCCGATGCAATTTCTGTTTTTCATCGTCAATGGGAAGGTCCAATGGATACAGTAAACCCTGCAGAGGTGAATCAGAATGTAAAACTGGTGACACAGGAAACGCTCAAAACATTGACAGTAGGAAGACTCAGTCTTCCTGTACTTAAGTCGGCATTGTGTCTCTTATATTTAAATTCGATGCAATTTGTGTGTTTCATCGCCAATGGCAAGGTCCAAGGGATACATCAAAACCTGCAGAGGTGCTTCAGAATGTAAAACTGGTGACACAGGAAACGCTCAAACATAGACAGTAGGAAGACTCAGTCTTTCTGTACTTAAGTCGGCATTGTGTCTCTTATATTTAATTCCGATGCAATTTCTGTGTTTCATCGTGAATGGGAAGGTCCAAGGGATACAGTAAACCTGCAGAGGTGCATCGGAATGTAAAACTAGTGACACAGGAAACGCTCAAAACATAGACAGTAGGAAGACTTAGTCTTCCTGTACTTAAGTCGGCATTGTGTCTCTTATATTTAATTCCGATGCAATTTCTGTGTTTCATCGTCACTGTGAAGGTCCAAGGGATACAGTAAACCTGTACAGGTGCATCGGAATGTGAAACTAGTGACACAGGAAACGCTCAAATTATAGACAGTAGGAAGACTCAGTCTTCCTGTACTTAAGTCGGAATTGTGTCTCTTATATTTAATTCCGATGCAATTTCTGTGTTTCATCGTCAATGGGAAGTTCCAAGGGATACAGTAAACCTGCAGAGGTGCATCGGAATGTAAAACTAGTGACACAGGAAACGCTCAAAACATAGACAGTAGGAATACTCAGTCTTCCTGTACTTGAGTCGGCATTGTGTCTCTTATATTTAATTCCGATGCAATTTCTGTGTTTCATCGTCAATGGGAAGGTCCAAGGGATACAGTAAACCTGCAGAGGTGCATCGGAATGTAAAACTGGTGACACAGGAAACGCTCAAATCATAGACAGTAGGAAGACTCAGTCTTGCTGTACTTAAGTCGCCATTGTGTCTCTTATATTTATTTCCGATGAAATTTCTGTGTTTCATCGTCAATGGGAAGGTCCAAGGGATATAGTAAACCTGCAGAGGTCCATCGGAAAGTAAAACTGATGACACAGGAAATGTTAAAAACATAGACAGTAGGAAGACTTAGTCTTCCTGTACTTAAGTCGGCATTGTGTCTCTTATATTTAATTCCGATGCATTTTCTGTGTTTCATCGTCACTGTGAAGGTCCAACGGATACAGTAAAACTGTACAAGTGCATAGGAATGTAAAACTGGTGACACACGAAACGCTCAAATAATAGACAGTAGGAAGACTCAGTCTTCCTGTACTTAAGTCGGAATTGTGTCTCTTATATTTAATTCCGATGCAATTTCTGTGTTTCATCGTCAATGGGAAGGTCCATGGGATGCAGTAAACCTGCAAAGGTGCATCAGAATGTAAAACTAGTGACACAGGAAACGCTCAAAACATTGACAGTAGGAAGACTCAGTCTTCCTGTACTTAAGTCGGAATTGTGTCTCTTATATTTAATTCCGATGCAATTTCTGTGTTTCATCGTCAATGGGAAGGTCCAAGGGATACAGTAAACCTGCAGAGGTGCATCGGAATATATAACTGGTGACACAGGAAACGCTCAAAACATAGACAGTGGGAAGACTTAGTCTTCCTGTACTTAAGTTTGCATTGTGTCTCTTATATTTATTTCCGATGAAATTTCTGTGTTTCATCGTGAATGGGAAGGTCCAAGGGATATAGTAAACCTGCAGAGGTGCATCGGAAAGTAAAACTGATGACACAGGAAACGCTCAAAACATAGACAGTAGGAAGACTTAGTCTTCCTGTACTTAAGTCGGCATTGCGTCTCTTATATTTATTTCCGATGCAATTTCTGTTTTTCATCGTGAATGGGAAGGTCCAAGGGATACAGTAAACCTGCAGAGGTGCATCGGAATGTAAAACTAGTGACACAGGAAACGCTCAAAACATAGACAGTAGGAAGACTTAGTCTTCCTGTACTTAAGTCGGCATTGTGTCTCTTATATTTAATTCCGATGCAATTTCTGTGTTTCATCGCCAATGGCAAGGTCCAAGGGATACATCAAAACCTGCAGAGGTGCTTCAGAATGTAAAACTGGTGACACAGGAAACGCTCAAACATAGACAGTAGGAAGACTCAGTCTTTCTGTACTTAAGTCGGCATTGTGTCTCTTATATTTAATTCCGATGCAATATCTGTGTTTCATCGTGAATGGGAAGGTCCAAGGGATACAGTAAACCTGCAGAGGTGCATCGGAATGTAAAACTAGTGACACAGGAAACGCTCAAAACATAGACAGTAGGAAGACTTAGTCTTCCTGTACTTAAGTCGGCATTGTGTCTCTTATATTTAATTCCGATGCAATTTCTGTGTTTCATCGTCACTGTGAAGGTCCAAGGGATACAGTAAACCTGTACAGGTGCATCGGAATGTGAAACTAGTGACACAGGAAACGCTCAAATTATAGACAGTAGGAAGACTCAGTCTTCCTGTACTTAAGTCGGAATTGTGTCTCTTATATTTAATTCCGATGCAATTTCTGTGTTTCATCGTCAATGGGAAGTTCCAAGGGATACAGTAAACCTGCAGAGGTGCATCGGAATGTAAAACTAGTGACACAGGAAACGCTCAAAACATAGACAGTAGGAATACTCAGTCTTCCTGTACTAGAGTCGGCATTGTGTCTCTTATATTTAATTCCGATGCAATTTCTGTGTTTCATCGTCAATGGGAAGGTCCAAGGGATACAGTAAACCTGCAGAGGTGCATCGAAATGTAAAACTAGTGACACAGGAAACGTTAAAAACATAGACAGTAGGAAGACTCAGTCTTCTTGTACTTAAGTCGGCATTGTGTCTCTTATATCTAATTCCGATTCAATTTCTGTGTTTCATCGTGAATGGGAAGGTCCAAGGGATACAGTAAACCTGCAGAGGTGCATCGGAATGTAAAACTGGTGACACAGGAAACGCTCAAATCATAGACAGTAGGAAGACTCAGTCTTGCTGTACTTAAGTCGGCATTGTGTCTCTTATATTTATTTCCGATGAAATTTCTGTGTTTCATCGTCAATGGGAAGGTCCAAGGGATATAGTAAATCTGCATAGGTTCATCGGAAAGTAAAACTGATGACACAGGAAACGCTCAAAACATAGACAGTAGGAAGACTTAGTCTTCCTGTACTTAAGTCGGCATTGTGTCTCTTATATTTAATTCCGATGCAATTTCTGTGTTTCATCGTCACTGTGAAGGTCCAAGGGATACAGCAAAACTGTACGGGTGCATCGGAATGTAAAACTGGTGACACAGGAAACGCTCAAATTATAGACATTAGGAAGACTCAGTCTTCCTGTACTTAAGTCGGAATTGTGTCTCTTATATTTAATTCCGATGCAATTTCTGTGTTTCATCGTCAATGGGAAGGTCCATGAGATGCAGTAAACCTGCAAAGGTGCATCAGAATGTAAAACTAGTGACACAGGAAACGCTCAAAACTTTGACAGTAGGAAGACTCAGTCTTCCTGTACTTAAGTCGGAATTGTGTCTCTTATATTTAATTCCGATGCAATTTCTGTATTTCATCGTCAATGGGAAGGTCCAAGGGATACAGTTAACCTGCAGAGGTGCATCGGAATGTAAAACTAGTGACACAGGAAACGCTCAAACATAGACAGTAGGAAGACTCAGTCTTTCTGTACTTACGTCGGCATTGTGTCTCTTATATTTAATTCCAATGCAATTTCTGTGTTTCATCGTCAATGCGAAGGTCCAAGGGATACAGTAAACCTGCAGAGGTGCATCGGAATGTAAAACTAGTGACAAAGGAAACGCTCAAACATAGACAGTAGGAAGACTCAGTCTTCCTGTACTTGGGTCGGCATTGTGTCTCTTATATTTTAATTCCGATGCAATTTCTGTGTTTCATCGTCAATGGGAAGGTCCAAGGGATACAGTAAACCTGCAGAGGTGCATCGAAATGTATAACTGGTGACACAGGAAACGCTCAAAGCATAGACAGTAGGAAGACTCAGTCTTCCTGTACTTAAGTCGGCATTGTGTCTCTTATATTTATTTCCGATGAAATTTCTGTGTTTCATCGTGAATGGTAAGGTCCAAGGGATATAATAAACCTGCAGAGGTGCATCGGAAAGTAAAACTGATGACACAGGAAACGTTAAAAACATAGACAGTAGGAAGACTCAGTCTTCTTGTACTTAAGTCGGCATTGTGTCTCTTATATCTAATTCCGATTCAATTTCTGTGTTTCATCGTCACTGTGAAGGTCCAAGGGATACAGTAAAACTGTACAGGTGCATCGGAATGTAAAACTGGTGACACAGGAAACGCTCAAATTATAGACATTAGGAAGACTCAGTCTTCCTGTACTTAAGTCGGAGTTGTGTCTCTTATATTTAATTCCGATGCAATTTCTGTGTTTCATCGTGAATGGTAAGGTCCAAGGGATATAGTAAACCTGCAGAGGTGCATCGGAAAGTAAAACTGATGACACAGGAAACGCTCAAAACATAGACAGTAGGAAGACTTAGTCTTCCTGTACTTAAGTCGGCATTGCGTCTCTTATATTTAATTCCGATGCAATTTCTGTGTTTCATCGTCAATGGGAAGGTCCAAGGGATACAGTGAACCTGCAGAGGTGCATCGAAATGTAAAACTAGTGACACAGGAAACGTTAAAAACATAGACAGTAGGAAGACTCAGTCTTCTTGTACTTAAGTCGGCATTGTGTCTCTTATATTTAATTCCGATTCAATTTCTGTGTTTCATCGTGAATGGGATGGTCCAAGGGATACAGTAAACCTACAGAGGTGCATCGGAATGTATAACTGGTGACACAGGAAACGCTCAAAGCATAGACAGTAGGAAGACACAGTCTTCCTGTACTTAAGTCGGCATTGTGTCTCTTATATTTAGTTCCGATGAAATTTCTGTGTTTCATCGTGAATGGTAAGGTTCAAGGGATATAGTAAACCTGCAGAGGTGCATCGGAAAGTAAAACTGATGACACAGGAAACGCTCAAAACATAGACAGTAGGAAGACTTAGTCTTCCTGTACTTAAGTCGGCATTGCGTCTGTTATATTTAAATTCGATGCAATTTGTGTGTTTCATCGCCAATGGCAAGGTTTAAGGGATACATCAAAACCTGCAGAGGTGCTTCAGAATGTAAAACTGGTGACACAGGAAACGCTCAAACATAGACAGTAGGAAGACTCAGTCTTTCTGTACTTAAGTCGGCATTGCGTCTCTTATATTTAATTCCGATGCAATTTCCGTGTTTCATCGTGAATGGGAAGGTCCAAGGGATACAGTAAACCTGCAGAGGTGCATCGGAATGTAAAACTAGTGACACAGGAAACGCTCAAAACATAGACAGTAGGAAGACTTAGTCTTCCTGTACTTAAGTCGGCATTGTGTCTCTTATATTTAATTCCGATGCAATTTCTGTGTTTCATCGTCACTGTGAAGGTCCAAGGGATACAGTAAACCTGTACAGGTGCATCGGAATGTAAAACTGGTGACACAGGAAACGCTCAAATTATAGACAGTAGGAAGACTCAGTCTTCCTGTACTTGAGTCGGCACTGTGTCTCTTATATTTAATTCCGATGCAATTTCTGTGTTTCATCGTCAATGGGAATGTCCAAGGGATACAGTAAACCTGCAGAGGTGCATCGGAATGTATAACTGGTGACACAGGAAACGCTCAAAACATAGACAGTAGGAAGACTTAGTCTTCCTGTACTTAAGTCGGCATTGCGACTCATATATTTAATTCCGATGCAATTTCTGTTTTTGATCGTCAATGGGAAGGTCCAATGGATACAGTAAACCCTGCAGAGGTGAATCGTAATGTAAAACTGGTGACACAGGAAACGCTCAAAACATTGACAGTAGGAAGACTCAGTCTTTCTGTACTTAAGTCGGCATTGTGTCTCTTATATTTAATTCCGACGCAATTTCTGTGTTTCATCGTCACTGTGAAGGTCCAAGGGATACAGTACACCTGTACAGGTGCATCGGAATGTAAAAATGGTGACACAGGAAACGCTCAAATTATATACAGTAGGAAGACTCAGTCTTCCTGTACTTAAGTCGGCATTGTGTCTCTTATATTTAATTCCGATGCAATTTCTGTGTTTCATCGTCAATGGGAAAGTCCATGGGATACAGTAAACCTGCAAAGGTGCATCAGAATGTAAAACTAGTGACACAGGAAACGCTCATAACATTGACAGTAGGAAGACTCAGTCTTCCTGTACTTAAGTCGGAATTGTGTCTCTTATATTTAATTCGGATGCAATTTCTGTGTTTCATCGTCAATGGGAAGTTCCAAGGGATACAGTAAACCTGCAGAGGTGCATCGGAATGTATGACTGGTGACACAGGAAACGCTCAAAACATAGACAGTAGGAAGACTCAGTCTTCCTGTACTTAAGTCGGCATTGTGTCTCTTATATTTATTTCCGATGAAATTTCTGTGTTTCATCGTGAATGGTAAGGTCCAAGGCATATAGTAAACCTGCAGAGGTGCATCGGAAAGTAAAACTGATGACACAGGAAACGCTCAAAACATAGACAGTAGGAAGACTTAGTCTTCCTGTACTTAAGTCGGCATTGCGTCTCTTATATTTAATTCCGATGCAATTTCTGTGTTTCATCGTCAATGGGAAGGTCCAAGGGATACAGTAAACCTGCAGAGGTGCATCGAAATGTAAAACTAGTGACACAGGAAACGTTAAAAACATAGACAGTAGGAAGACTCAGTCTTCTTGTACTTAAGTCGGCATTGTGTCTCTTATATCTAATTCCGATTCAATTTCTGTGTTTCATCGTGAATGGGAAGGTCCAAGGGATACAGTAAACCTGCAGAGGTGCATCGGAATGTAAAACTGGTGACACAGGAAACGCTCAAATCATAGACAGTAGGAAGACAGTCTTGCTGTACTTAAGTCGGCATTGTGTCTCTTATATTTATTTCCGATGAAATTTCTGTGTTTCATTGTCAATGGGAAGGTCCAAGGGATATAGTAAATCTGCAGAGGTTCATCGGAAAGTAAAACTGATGACACAGGAAACGCTCAAAACATAGACAGTAGGAAGACTTAGTCTTCCTGTACTTAAGTCGGCATTGTGTCTCTTATATTTAATTCCGATGCAATTTCTGTGTTTCATCGTCACTGTGAAGGTCCAAGGGATACAGTAAAACTGTACAGGTGCATCGGAATGTAAAACTGGTGACACAGGAAACGCTCAAATTATAGACAGTAGGAAGACTCAGTCTTCCTGAACTTAAGTCGGAATTGTGTCTCTTATATTTAATTCCGATGCAATTTCTGTGTTTCATCGTCAATGGGAAGGTCCATGAGATGCAGTAAACCTGCAAAGGTGCATCAGAATGTAAAACTAGTGATACAGGAAACGCTCAAAACATTGACAGTAGGAAGACTCAGTCTTCCTATACTTAAATCGGAATTGTGTCTCTTATATTTAATTCCGATGCAATTTCTGTGTTTCATCGTCAATGGGAATGTCCAAGGGATACAGTTAACCTGCAGAGGTGCATCGGAATGTAAAACTAGTGACACAGGAAACGCTCAAACATAGACAGTAGGAAGACTCAGTCTTTCTGTACTTACGTCGGCATTGTGTCTCTTATATTTAATTCCAATGCAATTTCTGTGTTTCATCGTCAATGGGAAGGTCCAAGGGATACAGTAAACCTGCAGAGGTGCATCGGAATGTAAAACTAGTGACAAAGGAAACGCTCAAACATAGACAGTAGGAAGACTCAGTCTTCCTGTACTTGGGTCGGCATTGTGTCTCTTATATTTTAATTCCGATGCAATTTCTGTGTTTCATCGTCAATGGGAAGGTCCAAGGGATACAGTAAACCTGCAGAGGTGCATCGGAATGTATAACTGGTGACACAGGAAACGCTCAAAGCATAGACAGTAGGAAGACTCAGTCTTCCTGTACTTAAGTCGGCATTGTGTCTCTTATATTTATTTCCGATGAAATTTCTGTGTTTCATCGTGAATGGTAAGGTCCAAGGGATATAATAAACCTGCAGAGGTGCATCGGAAAGTAAAACTGATGACACAGGAAACGTTAAAAACATAGACAGTAGGAAGACTCAGTCTTCTTGTACTTAAGTCGGCATTGTGTCTCTTATATCTAATTCCGATTCAATTTCTGTGTTTCATCGTCACTGTGAAGGTCCAAGGGATACAGTAAAACTGTACAGGTGCATCGGAATGTAAAACTGGTGACACAGGAAACGCTCAAATTATAGACATTAGGAAGACTCAGTCTTCCTGTACTTAAGTCGGAGTTGTGTCTCTTATATTTAATTCCGATGCAATTTCTGTGTTTCATCGTGAATGGTAAGGTCCAAGGGATATAGTAAACCTGCAGAGGTGCATCGGAAAGTAAAACTGATGACACAGGAAACGCTCAAAACATAGACAGTAGGAAGACTTAGTCTTCCTGTACTTAAGTCGGCATTGCGTCTCTTATATTTAATTCCGATGCAATTTCTGTGTTTCATCGTCAATGGGAAGGTCCAAGGGATACAGTGAACTTGCAGAGGTGCATCGAAATGTAAAACTAGTGACACAGGAAACGTTAAAAACATAGACAGTAGGAAGACTCAGTCTTCTTGTACTTAAGTCAGCATTGTGTCTCTTATATTTAATTCCGATTCAATTTCTGTGTTTCATCGTGAATGGGATGGTCCAAGGGATACAGTAAACCTGCAGAGGTGCATCGGAATGTATAACTGGTGACACAGGAAACGCTCAAAGCATAGACAGTAGGAAGACACAGTCTTCCTGTACTTAAGTCGGCATTGTGTCTCTTATATTTAGTTCCGATGAAATTTCTGTGTTTCATCGTGAATGGTAAGGTCCAAGGGATATAGTAAACCTGCAGAGGTGCATCGGAAAGTAAAACTGATGACACAGGAAACGCTCAAAACATAGACAGTAGGAAGACTTAGTCTTCCTGTACTTAAGTCGGCATTGCGTCTCTTATATTTAATTCCGATGCAATTTCTGTGTTTCATCGTCAATGGGAAGGTCCAAGGGATACAGTGAACCTGCAGAGCTGCATCGAAATGTAAAACTGGTGACACAGGAAACGCTCAAAACATTGACAGTAGGAAGACTCAGTCTTCCTGTACTTAAGTCGGCATTGTGTCTCTTATATTTAAATTCGATGCAATTTGTGTGTTTCATCGCCAATGGCAAGGTCCAAGGGATACATCAAAACCTGCAGAGGTGCTTCAGAATGTAAAACTGGTGACACAGGAAACGCTCAAACATAGACAGTAGGAAGACTCAGTCTTTCTGTACTTAAGTCGGCATTGCGTCTCTTATATTTAATTCCGATGCAATTTCCGTGTTTCATCGTGAATGGGAAGGTCCAAGGGATACAGTAAACCTGCAGAGGTGCATCGGAATGTAAAACTAGTGACACAGGAAACGCTCAAAACATAGACAGTAGGAAGACTTAGTCTTCCTGTACTTAAGTCGGCATTGTGTCTCTTATATTTAATTCCGATGCAATTTCTGTGTTTCATCGTCACTGTGAAGGTCCAAGGGATACAGTAAACCTGTACAGGTGCATCGGAATGTAAAACTGGTGACACAGGAAACGCTCAAATTATAGACAGTAGGAAGACTCAGTCTTCCTGTACTTGAGTCGGCATTGTGTCTCTTATATTTAATTCCGATGCAATTTCTGTGTTTCATCGTCAATGGGAATGTCCAAGGGATACAGTAAACCTGCAGAGGTGCATCGGAATGTATAACTGGTGACACAGGAAACGCTCAAAACATAGACAGTAGGAAGACTTAGTCTTCCTGTACTTAAGTCGGCATTGCGTCTCATATATTTAATTCCGATGCAATTTCTGTTTTTGATCGTCAATGGGAAGGTCCAATGGATACAGTAAACCCTGCAGAGGTGAATCGGAATGTAAAACTGGTGACACAGGAAACGCTCAAAACATTGACAGTAGGAAGACTCAGTCTTCCTGTACTTAAGTCGGCATTGTGTCTCTTGTATTTAATTCCGATGCAATTTCTGTGTTTCATCGTCACTGTGAAGGTGCAAGGGATACAGTACACCTGTACAGGTGCATCGGAATGTAAAAATGGTGACACAGGAAACGTTCAAATTATATACAGTAGGAAGACTCAGTCTTCCTGTACTTAAGTCGGCATTGTGTCTCTTATATTTAATTCCGATGCAATTTCTGTGTTTCATCGTCAATGGGAAAGTCCATGGGATACAGTAAACCTGCAAAGGTGCATCAGAATGTAAAACTAGTGACACAGGAAACGCTCATAACATTGACAGTAGGAAGACTCAGTCTTCCTGTACTTAAGTCGGAATTGTGTCTCTTATATTTAATTCCGATGCAATTTCTGTGTTTCATCGTCAATGGGAAGTTCCAAGGGATACAGTAAACCTGCAGAGGTGCATCGGAATGTAAAACTAGCGACAAAGGAATCGCTCAAACATAGACAGTAGGAAGACTCAGTCTTCTTGTACTTAAGTCGGCATTGTGTCTCTTATATTTTAATTCCGATGCAATTTCTGTGTTTCATCGTCAATGGGAAGGTCCAAGGGATACAGTAAACCTGCAGAGGTGCATCGGAATGTATGACTGGTGACACAGGAAACGCTCAAAACATAGACAGTAGGAAGACTCAGTCTTCCTGTACTTAAGTCGGCATTGTGTCTCTTATATTTATTTCCGATGAAATTTCTGTGTTTCATCGTGAATGGTAAGGTCCAAGGCATATAGTAAACCTGCAGAGGTGCATCGGAAAGTAAAACTGATGACACAGGAAACGCTCAAAACATAGACAGTAGGAAGACTTAGTCTTCCTGTACTTAAGTCGGCATTGCGTCTCTTATATTTAACTCGGATGCAATTTCTGTGTTTCATCGTCAATGGGAAGGTCCAAGGGATACAGTAAACCTGCAGAGGTGCATCGAAATGTAAAACTAGAGACACAGGAAACGTTAAAAACACACAAATTGCATCGAATTTAAATATAAGAGACACAATGCCGACTTAAGTACAGGAAGACTAAATCTTCCTACTGTCTATGTTTTGAGCGTTTCCTGTGTCACCAGTTATACATTCCGATGCACCGCTGCAGGTGTACTGTATCCCTTGGACCTTCCCATTGACGATGAAACACAGAAATTGCATCGGAATAAAATATAAGAGACACAATGCCGACTTAAGTACAGGAAGACTAAGTCTTCCTACTGTCTATGTTTTGAGCGTTTCCTGTGTCATCAGTTTTACTTTCCGATGAACCTCTGCAGGTTTACTATATCCCTTGGACCTTCCCATTGACGATGAAACACAGTAATTTCATCGGAAATAAATATAAGAGACACAATGCCGACTTAAGTACAGCAAGACTGAGTCTTCCTACTGTCTATGATTTGAGCGTTTCCTGTGTCACCAGTTTTGCATTCCGATGCACCTCTGCAGGTTTACTGTATCCCTTGGACCTTCCCATTCACGATGAAACACAGAAATTGAATCGGAATTAAATATAAGAGACGCAATGCCGACTTAAGTACAGGAAGACTAAGTCTTTCTACTGTCTATGTTTTGAGCGTTTCCTGTGTCATCAGTTTTACTTTCCGATGCACTTCTGCAGGTTTACTATATCCCTTGGACCTTACCATTCACGATGAAACACAGAAATTGCATCGGAATTAAATATAAGAGACACAATGCCGACTTAAGTACAGGAAGACTAAGTCTTCCTACTGTCTATGTTTTGAGCGTTTCCTGTGTCATCAGTTTTACTTTCCGATGCACCTCTGCAGGTTTACTATATCCCTTGGACCTTCCCATTCACGATGAAACACAGAAATTTCATCGGAAATAAATATAAGAGACACAAGGCAAACTTAAGTACAGGAAGACTAAGTCTTCCTACTGTCTATGTTTTGAGCGTTTCCTGTGTCACCAGTTATATATTCCGATGCACCTCTGCAGGTTTACTGAATCCCTTGGACCTTCCCATTGACGATGAAACACAGAAATTGCATCGGAATTAAATATAAGAGACACAATGACGACTTAAGTACAGGAAGACTGAGTCTTCCTACTGTCTATGTTTGAGCGTTTCCTGTGTCACTAGTTTTACATTCCGATGCATCTCTGCAGGTTTACTGTATCCCTTGGACCTTCCCATTGACGATGAAACACAGAAATTGCATCGGAATTAAATATAAGAGTCACAATTCCGACTTAAGTACAGGAAGACTGAGTCTTCCTACTGTCAATGTTTTGAGCGATTCCTGTGTCACTAGTTTTACATTCTGATGCACCTTTGCAGGTTTACTGCATCCCATGGACCTTCCCATCGACGATGAAACACAGAAATTGCATCGGAATTAAATATAAGAGACACAATTCCGACTTAAGTACAGGAAGACTGAGTCTTCCTACTGTCTATAATTTGAGCGTTTCGTGTGTCACCAGTTTTACATTCCGATGCACCTGTACAGTTTTACTGTATCCGTTGGACCTTCACAGTGACGATGAAACACAGAAATTGCATCGGAATTAAATATGAGAGACACAATGCCGACTTAAGTACAGGAAGACTAAGTCTTCCTACTGTCTATGTTTTTAACGTTTCCTGTGTCATCAGTTTTACTTACCGATGAACCTCTGCAGGTTTACTATATCCCTTGGACCTTCCCATTGACGATGAAACACAGAAATTTCATCGGAAATAAATATAAGAGACACAATGCCGACTTAAGTACAGCAAGACTGAGTCTTCCTACTGTCTATGATTTGAGCGTTTCCTGTGTCACCAGTTTTACATTCCGATGCACCTCCGCAGGTTTACTGTATCCCTTGGACCATCCCATTCACGATGAAACACAGAAATTGAATTGGAATTAAATATAAGAGACACAATGCCGACTTAAGTACAAGAAAACATTGACAGTAGGAAGACTCAGTCTTCCTGTACTTAAGTCGGCATTGTGTCTCTTATATTTAAATTCGATGCAATTTGTGTGTTTCATCGCCAATGGCAAGGTCCAAGGGATACAGTAAACCTGCAGAGGTGCATCGGAATGTAAAATTGGGGACACAGGAAACGCTCAAAACATTGACTGTAAGAAGACTGTTTTCTTGTACTTAAGTCGGCATTGTGTTTCTTATATTTAATTCCGATGCAATTTCTGTGTTTCATCGTCACTGTGAAGGTCCAAGGGATACAGAAAACCTGTAGAGGTGCATCGGAATGTAAAACTCGTGATACAGGAAGCGCTCAAATTATAGACAGTAGGAAGACTCAGTCTTCCTGTACTTAAGTCGGCATTGTGTCTCTTATATTTAATTCCGATTCAATTTCTGTGTTTCATCGTGAATGGGAAGGTCCAAGGGATACAGTAAACCTGCAGAGGTGCATCGGAGTGTAAAACTGGTGACACAGGAAACGCTCAAAACATAGCCAGTAGGAAGACTCAGTCTTCCTGTACTTAAGTCGGCATTGTGTCTCTTATATTTAATTCCGATGCAAATTCTGTGTTTCATCGTCACTGTGAAGGTCCAAGGGATACAGTAAAACTGTACAGGTGCATCGGAATGTAAAACTGGTGACACAGGAAACGCTCAAATTATAGACAGTAGGAAGACTCAGTCTTCCTGTACTTAAGTCGGAATTGTGTCTCTTATATTTAATTCCGATGCAATTTCTGTGTTTCATCGTCAATGGGAAGGTCCATGAGATGCAGTAAACCTGCAAAGGTGCATCAGAATGTAAAACTAGTAACACAGGAAACGCTCAAAACATTGACAGTAGGAAGACTCAGTCTTCCTATACTTAAGTCGGAATTGTGTCTCTTATATTTAATTCCGATGCAATTTCTGTGTTTCATCGTCAATGGGAATGTCCAAGGGATACAGTAAACCTGCAGAGGTGCATCGGAATGTAAAACTAGTGACACAGGAACGCTCAAAGCATAGACAGTAGGAAGACTCAGTCTTCCTGCACTTTAGTCGGCATTGTGTCTCTTATATTTATTTCCGATGAAATTTCTGTGTTTCATCGTGAATGGTAAGGTCCAAGGGATATAGTAAACCTGCAGAGGTGCATCGGAAAGTAAAACTGATGACACAGGAAACGCTCAAAACATAGACAGTAGGAAGACTTAGTCTTCCTGTACTTATGTCGGCATTGCGTCTCTTATATTTAATTCCGATGCAATTTCTGTGTTTCATCGTCAATGGGAAGGTCCAAGGGATACAGTAAACCTGTAGAGGTGCATCGAAATGTAAAACTAGTGACACAGGAAACGTTAAAAACACACAAATTGCATCGAATTTAAATATGGGAGACACAATGCCGACTTAAGTACAGGAAGACTAAGTCTTCCTACTGTCTATGTTTTGAGCGTTTCCTGTGTCACCAGTTATACATTCCGATGCACCGCTGCAGGTTTACTGTATCCCTTGGACCTTCCCATTGACGATGAAACACAGAAATTGCATCGGAATTAACTATAAGAGACACAATGCCGACTTAAGTACAGGAAGACTAAGTCTTCCTACTGTCTATGTTTTGAGCGTTTCCTGTGTCATCAGTTTTACTTTCCGATGAACCTCTGCAGGTTTACTATATCCCTTGGACCTTCCCATTGACGATGAAACACAGAAATTTCATCGGAAATAAATATAAGAGACACAATGCCGACTTAAGTACAGCAAGACTGAGTCTTCCTACTGTCTATGATTTGAGCGTTTCCTGTGTCACCAGTTTTACATTCCGATGCACCTCTGTATCCCTTGGACCTTCCCATTCACGATGAAACACAGAAATTGAATCGGAATTAAATATAAGAGACGCAATGCCGACGTAAGTACAGGAAGACTAAGTCTTCCTACTGTCTATGTTTTGAGCGTTTCCTGTGTCATCAGTTTTACTTTCCGATGCACTTCTGCAGGTTTACTATATCCCTTGGACCTTCCAATTCACGATGAAACACAGAAATTTCATCGGAAATAAATATAAGAGACACAATGCCGACTTAAGTACAGGAAGACTAAGTCTTCCTACTGTCTATGTTTTGAGCGTTTTCTGTGTCACTAGTTTTACATTCTGATGCACCTTTACACGTTTACTGTATCCCATGGACCTTCCCAATGACGATGAAACACAGATATTGCATCGGAATTAAATATAAGAGACACAATGCCGACTTAAGTACAGGAAGACTGAGTCTTCCTACTGTCTATAATTTGAGCGTTTCCTGTGTCACCAGTTTTACATTCCGATGCACCTGTACAGGTTTACTGTATCCCTTGGACCTTCACAGTGACGATGAAACACAGAAATTGTATCGGAATTAAATATAAGAGACACAATGCCGACTTAAGTACAGGAAGACTAAGTCTTCCTACTGTCTATGTTTTGAGCGTTTCCTGTGTCACTAGTTTTACATTCCGATGCACCTCTGCAGGTTTACTGTATCCCTTGGACCTTCCCATTCACGATGAAACACAGAAATTGCATCGGAATTAAATATAAGAGACACAATGCCGACTTAAGTACAGAAAGACTGAGTCTTCCTACTGTCTATGTTTGAGCGTTTCCTGTGTCACCAGTTTTACATTCTGATGCACCTCTGCAGGTTTTGATGTATCCCTTGGACCTTGCCATTGGCGATGAAACACACAAATTGCATCGAATTTAAATATAAGAGACACAATGCCGACTTAAGTACAGGAAGACTGAGTCTTCCTACTGTCAATGTATTGAGCGTTTCCTGTGTCACCAGTTTTACATTCCGATTCACCTCTGCAGGGTTTACTGTATCCATTGGACCTTCCCATTGACGATGAAAAACAGAAATTGCATCGGAAATAAATATAAGAGACGCAATGCCGACTTAAGTACAGGAAGACTAAGTCTTCCTACTGTCTATGTTTTGAGCGTTTCCTGTGTCATCAGTTTTACTTTCCGATGCACCTCTGCAGGTTTACTATATCCCTTGGACCTTCCCATTCACGATGAAACACAGAAATTTCATCGGAAATAAATATAAGAGACACAAGGCAAACTTAAGTACAGGAAGACTAAGTCTTCCTACTGTCTATGTTTTGAGCGTTTCCTGTGTCACCAGTTATATATTCCGATGCACCTCTGCAGGTTTACTGAATCCCTTGGACCTTCCCATTGACGATGAAACACAGAAATTGCATCGGAATTAAATATAAGAGACACAATGACGACTTAAGTACAGGAAGACTGAGTCTTCCTACTGTCTATGTTTGAGCGTTTCCTGTGTCACTAGTTTTACATTCCGATGCATCTCTGCAGGTTTACTGTATCCCTTGGACCTTCCCATTGACGATGAAACACAGAAATTGCATCGGAATTAAATATAAGAGTCACAATTCCGACTTAAGTACAGGAAGACTGAGTCTTCCTACTGTCAATGTTTTGAGCGTTTCCTGTGTCACTAGTTTTACATTCTGATGCACTTTTGCAGGTTTACTGCATCCCATGGACCTTCCCATTGACGATGAAACACAGAAATTGCATCGGAATTAAATATAAGAGACACAATTCCGACTTAAGTACAGGAAGACTGAGTCTTCCTACTGTCTCTAATTTGAGCGTTTCGTGTGTCACCAGTTTTACATTCCGATGCACCTGTACAGTTTTACTGTATCCGTTGGACCTTCACAGTGACGATGAAACACAGAAATTGCATCGGAATTAAATATGAGAGACACAATGCCGCCTTAAGTACAGGAAGACTGAGTCTTCCTACTGTCTATGATTTGAGCGTTTCCTGTGTCACCAGTTTTACATTCCGTTGCACCTCTGCAGGTTTACTGTATCCCTTGGACCATCCCATTCAGGATGAAACACAGAAATTGAATCGGAATTAAATATAAGAGACACAATGCCGACTTAAGTACAAGAAAACATTGACAGTAGGAAGACTCAGTCTTCCTGTGCTTAAGTCGGCATTGTGTCTCTTATATTTAAATTCGATGCAATTTCTGTGTTTCATCGTCAATGGGAAGGTCCAAGGGATATAGTAAACCTGCAGAGGTGCATCGGAAAGTAAAACTGATGACACAGGAAAAGCTCTAAACATAGACAGTAGGAAGACTTAATCTTCCTGTACTTAAGTCGGCATTGTGTCTCTTATATTTAAATCCGATGCAATTTCTGTTTTTCATCGTCAATGGGATAGTCCAAGGGATACAGTAAACCTGCAGAGGTGCATCGGAATGTAAAACTGATGACACAGGAAACGCTCAAAACATAGACAGTAGGAAGACTCAGTCTTCCCGTACTTAAGTCGGCATTGTGTCTCTTATATTTAATTCCGATACGATTTCTGTGTTTCATCGACAATGGGAAGGGGCAAGGGATACAGTAAACCGGCATAGGTGCATCGGAATGTAAAACTGGCGACACAGGAAACGCTCAAAACATAGACCGTAAGAAGACTCACTTTTCTTGTACTTAAGTCGGCGTAGTGTCTCTTATATTTAAATTCCGATGCAATTTCTGTGTTTCATCGTGAATGGGAAGGTCCAAGGGATACAGTAAACCTGCAGAGGTGCATCGGAATGTAAAACTGGTGACACAGGAAACGCTCAAACATAGACAGTAGGAAGACTCAGTCTTCCTGTACTTAAGTAGGCATTGTGTCACTTAAATTTAACTCCGATGCAATTTCTGTGTTTCATCGTCAATGGGAAGGTCCAAGGGATACAGTAAACCTGCAGAGGTGCATCAGAATGTAAAACTGGTGACACAGGAAACGCTCAAAACATAGACAGTAGGAAGACTCAGTCTTCCTGTACTTAAGTCGGCATTGTGTCTCTTATATTTAATTCCGATGCTATTTCTGTTTTTCATCGTGAATGGGAAGGTCCGAGGGATACAGTAAACCTGCAGAGGTGCATCGGAATGTAAAACTAGTGACACAGGAAACGCTCAAAACATAGACAGTAGGAAGACTCAGTCTTCCTGTACTTAAGTCGGCATTCTGTCTCTTATATTTAATTCCGATGCAATTTCTGTGTTTCATCGTCAATGGGAAGGTCCAAGGGATACAGTAAACCTGCAGAGGTGCATCGGAATGTAAAACTGGTGACACAGGAAACGCTCAAATCATAGACAGTAGGAAGACTCAGTCTTGCTGTACTTAAGTCGGCATTGTGTCTCTTATATTTATTTCCGATGAAATTTCTGTGTTTCATCGTCAATGGGAAGGTCGAAGGGATATAGTAAACCTGCAGAGGTGCATCGGAAAGTAAAACTGATGACACAGGAAACGCTCAAAACATAGACAGTAGGAAGACTTAGTCTTCCTGTACTTAAGTCGGCATTGTGTCTCTTATATTTAAATTCGATGCAATTTATGTGTTTCATCGCCAATGGCAAGGTCCAAGGGATACAGTAAACCTGCAGAGGTGCATCGGAATGTAAAATTGGGGACACAGGAAACGCTCAAAACATTGACTGTAAGAAGACTGTTTTCTTGTACTTAAGTCTACATTGTGTCTCTTATATTTAATTCCGATGCAATTTCTGTGTTTCATCGTCACTGTGAAGGTCCAAGGGATACAGTACAACTGTACAGGTGCATCGGAATGTAACACTGGTGACACAGGAAACGCTCAAATTATAGACAGTAGGAAGACTCAGTCTTCCTGTACTTAAGTAGGCATTGTGTCACTTAAATTTAACTCCGATGCAATTTCTGATTTCATCGTCAATGGGAAGGTCCAAGGGATACAGTAAACCTGCAGAGGTGCATCAGAATGTAAAACTGGTGACACAGGAAACGCTCAAAACATAGACAGTAGGAAGACTCAGTCTTCCTGTACTTAAGTCGGCATTGTGTCTCTTATATTTAATTCCGATGCTATTTCTGTTTTTCATCGTGAATGGGAAGGTCCGAGGGATACAGTAAACCTGCAGAGGTGCATCGGAATGTAAAACTAGTGACACAGGAAACGCTCAAAACATAGACAGTAGGAAGACTCAGTCTTCCTGTACTTAAGTCGGCATTCTGTCTCTTATATTTAATTCCGATGCAATTTCTGTGTTTCATCGTCAATGGGAAGGTCCAAGGGATACAGTAAACCTGCAGAGGTGCATCGGAATGTAAAACTGGTGACACAGGAAACGCTCAAACATAGACAGTAGGAAGACTCAGTCTTCCTGTACTTAAGTAGGCATTGTGTCACTTAAATTTAACTCCGATGCAATTTCTGATTTCATCGTCAATGGGAAGGTCCAAGGGATACAGTAAACCTGCAGAGGTGCATCAGAATGTAAAACTGGTGACACAGGAAACGCTCAAAACATAGACAGTAGGAAGACTCAGTCTTCCTGTACTTAAGTCGGCATTGTGTCTCTTATATTTAATTCCGATGCTATTTCTGTTTTTCATCGTGAATGGGAAGGTCCGAGGGATACAGTAAACCTGCAGAGGTGCATCGGAATGTAAAACTAGTGACACAGGAAACGCTCAAAACATAGACAGTAGGAAGACTCAGTCTTCCTGTACTTAAGTCGGCATTCTGTCTCTTATATTTAATTCCGATGCAATTTCTGTGTTTCATCGTCAATGGGAAGGTCCAAGGGATACAGTAAACCTGCAGAGGTGCATCGGAATGTAAAACTGGTGACACAGGAAACGCTCAAATCATAGACAGTAGGAAGACTCAGTCTTGCTGTACTTAAGTCGGCATTGTGTCTCTTATATTTATTTCCGATGAAATTTCTGTGTTTCATCGTCAATGGGAAGGTCGAAGGGATATAGTAAACCTGCAGAGGTGCATCGGAAAGTAAAACTGATGACACAGGAAACGCTCAAAACACAGACAGTAGGAAGACTTAGTCTTCCTGTACTTAAGTCGGCATTGTGTCTCTTATATTTAATTCCGATGCAATTTCTGTGTTTCATCGTCAATGGGAAGTTCCAAGGGATACAGTAAACCTGCAGAGGTGCATCGGAATGTAAAACTAGTGACACAGGAAACGCTCAAAACATAGACAGTAGGAAGACTCAGTCTTCCTGTACTTAAGTCGGAATTGTGTCTCTTATATTTAATTCCGATGCAATTTCTGTGTTTCATCGTCAATGGGAAGTTCCAAGGGATACAGTAAACCTGCAGAGGTGCATCGGAATGAAAAACTAGTGACACAGGAAACGCTCAAAACATAGACAGTAAGAAGACTCAGTCTTCCTGTACTTAAGTCGGCATTGTGTCTCTTATATTTAATTCCGATGCAATTTCTGTGTTTCATTGTCAATGGGAAGGTCCAAGGGATAAAGTAAACCTGCAGAGGTGCATCGGAATGTAAAACAGGTGACACAGGAAACGCTCAAATCATAGACAGTGGGATGACTTAGTCTTGCTGTACTTAAGTCGGCATTGTGTCTCTTATATTTATTTCCGATGAAATTTCTGTGTTTCATCGTCAATGGGAAGGTCCAAGGGATATAGTAAACCTGCAGAGGTGCATCGGAAAGTAAAACTGATGACACAGGAAACGCTCAAAACATAGTCGGCCTTGTGTCTCTTATATTTAATTCCGACGCAATTTCTGTGTTTCATCGTCACTGTGAAGGTCCAAGGGATACAGTAAAACTTTATAGGTGCATCGGAATGTAAAACTGGTGACACAGGAAACGCTCAAATTATAGACAGTAGGAAGACTCAGTCTTCCTGTACATAAGTCGGAATTGTGTCTCTTATATTTAATTCCGATGCAATTTCTGTGTTTCATCGTCAATGGGAAGGTCCAAGGGATACAGTAAACCTGCAGAGGTGCATCGGAATGTGAAACTGGTGACACAGGAAACGCTCAAAACATAGACAGTAGGAAGACTCAGTCTTCCTGTACTTAAGTCGGAATTGTGTCTCTTATATTTAATTCCGATGAAATTTCTGTGTTTCATCGTGTATGGGAGGGTATAAGGGATATAGTAAACCTGCAGAGGTGCATCGGAAAGTAAAACTGATGACACAGGAAAAACTCTAAACATAGACAGTAGGAAGACTTAGTCTTCCTGTACTTTAGTCGGCATTGTGTCTTTTATATTTAAATCCGATGCAGTTTCTGTTTTTCATCGTCAATGGGATGGTCCAAGGGATACAGTAAACCTGCAGAGGTGCATCGGAATGTAAAACTGATGACAGGAAACGCTCAAAACATAGACAGTAGGAAGACTCAGTCTTCCCGTACTTAAGTCCTCATTGTGTCTTCTATATTTAATTCCGATACGATTTCTGTGTTTCATCGACAATGGGAATTGGCAAGGCATACAGTAAACCGGCATAGGTGCATCGGAATGTAAAACTGGCGACACAGGAAACGCTCAAAACATAGACAGTAGGAAGACTCAGTCTTCCTGTACTTAAGTCGGCATTGTGTCTCTTATATTTAATTCCGATGCAATTTCTGTGTTTCATCGTCACTGGGAAGGTCCAAGATTTACAGTGAACCTGCAGAGGTGCATCGGAATGTAAAACTGGTGACACAGGAAACGCTCAAATCATAGACAGTAGGAAGACTCAGTCTTGCTGTACATAAGTCGGCATTGTGTCTCTTATATTTATTTCCGATGAAATTTCTGTGTTTCATCGTCAATGGGAAGGTCCATGGGATAAAGTAAACCTGTAGAAGTGCATCGGAATGTAAAACTGGTGACACAGGAAACGCTCAAATCATAGACTGTAGGAAGACTCAGTCTTGCTGTACTTAAGTCGGCATTGCGTCTCTTATATTTAATTCCAATGCAATTTCTGTTTTTCATCGTCAATGGGCAGGTCCAATGGATACAGTAAACCCTGCAGAGGTGATCGGAATGTAAAACTGGTGACACAGGAAACGCTCAAAACATTGACAGTAGGAAGACTCAGTCTTCCTGTACTTAAGTCGGCATTGTGTCTCTTATATTTAAATTCGATGCAATTTGTGTGTTTCATCGCCAATGAGAAGGTCCAAGGGATACAGTAAACCTGCAGATGTGCATCGGAATGTAAAACTGATGACACAGGAAACGCTCAAAACATTGACTGTAAGAAGACTGTTTTCTTGTACTTAAGTCGGCGTTGTGTCTCTTATATTTAATTCCGATGCAATTTCTGTGTTTCATCGTCAATGGGAAGGTCCAAGGGATATAGTAAACCTGCAGAGGTTCATCGGAAAGTAAAAGTGATGACACAGGAAACGCTCAAAACATAGACAGTAGGAAGACTTAGTCTTCCTGTTCTTAAGTCGGCATTGTGTCTCTTATATTTAATTCCGATGAAATTTCTGTGTTTCATCGTCAATGGGAAGGTCCAAGGGATATAGTAAACCTGCAGAGGTTCATCGGAAAGTAAAACTGATGACACAGGAAACGCTCAAAGCATAGACAGTAGGAAGACTTAGTCTTCCTGTACTTATGTCGGCATTGTGTCTCTTATATTTAATTCCGATGCAATTTCTGTGTTTCATCGTCACTGTGAAGGTCCAAGGGATACAGTACAACTGTACAGGTGCATCGGAATGTAACACTGGTGACACAGGAAACGCTCAAATTATAGGCAGTAGGAAGACTCAGTCTTCCTGTACTTAAGTCGGAATTGTGTCTCTTATATTTAATTCCGATGCAATTTCTGTGTTTCATCGTCAATGGGAAGGTCCAAGGCATACAGTAAACCTGCAGAGGTGCATCGGAATGTGAAACTGGTGACACAGGAAATGCTCAAAACATAGACAGTAGGAAGACTCAGTCTTCCTGTACTTAAGTCGGAATTGTGACTCTTATATTTAATTCCGATGAAATTTCTGTGTTTCATCGTGTATGGGAAGGTCCAAGGGATATAGTAAACCTGCAGAGGTGCATCGGAAAGTAAAACTGATGACACAGGAAAAGCTATAAACATAGACAGTAGGAAGACTTAATCTTCCTGTACTTAAGTCGGCATTGTGTCTGTTATATTTAAATCCGATCCAATTTCTGTTTTTCATCGTCAATGGGATGGTCCAAGGGATACAGTAAACCTGCAGAGGCGCATCGGAATGTAAAACTGATGACACAGGAAACGCTCAAAACATAGACAGTAGGAAGACTCAGTCTTCCCGTACTTAAGTCGGCATTGTGTCTCTTATATTTAATTCCGATACGATTTCTGTGTTTCATCGACAATGGGAAAGGGCAAGGGATACAGTAAACCGGCATAGGTGCATCGGAATGTAAAACTGGCGACACAGGAAACGCTCAAAACATAGACCGTAAGAAGACTCACTTTTCTTGTACTTAAGTCGGCGTAGTGTCTCTTATATTTAAATTCCGATGCAATTTCTGTGTTTCATCGTGAATGGGAAAGTCCAAGGGATACAGTAAACCTGCAGAGGTGCATCGGAATGTAAAACTGGTGACACAGGAAACGCTCAAACATAGACAGTAGGAAGACTCAGTCTTCCTGTACTTAAGTAGGCATTGTGTCACTTAAATTTAACTCCGATGCAATTTCTGATTTCATCGTCAATGGGAAGGTCCAAGGGATACAGTAAACCTGCAGAGGTGCATCAGAATGTAAAACTGGTGACACAGGAAACGCTCAAAACATAGACAGTAGGAAGACTCAGTCTTCCTGTACTTAAGTCGGCATTGTGTCTCTTATATTTAATTCCGATGCTATTTCTGTTTTTCATCGTGAATGGGAAGGTCCGAGGGATACAGTAAACCTGCAGAGGTGCGTCGGAATGTAAAACTAGTGACACAGGAAACGCTCAAAACATAGACAGTAGGAAGACTCAGTCTTCCTGTACTTAAGTCGGCATTCTGTCTCTTATATTTAATTCCGATGCAATTTCTGTGTTTCATCGTCAATGGGAAGGTCCAAGGGATACAGTAAACCTGCAGAGGTGCATCGGAATGTAAAACTGGTGACACAGGAAACGCTCAAATCATAGACAGTAGGAAGACTCAGTCTTGCTGTACTTAAGTCGGCATTGTGTCTCTTATATTTATTTCCGATGAAATTTCTGTGTTTCATCGTCAATGGGAAGGTCGAAGGGATATAGTAAACCTGCAGAGGTGCATCGGAAAGTAAAACTGATGACACAGGAAACGCTCAAAACACAGACAGTAGGAAGACTTAGTCTTCCTGTACTTAAGTCGGAATTGTGTCTCTTATATTTAATTCCGATGCAATTTCTGTGTTTCATCGTCAATGGGAAGTTCCAAGGGATACAGTAAACCTGCAGAGGTGCATCGGAATGTAAAACTAGTGACACAGGAAACGCTCAAAACATAGACAGTAAGAAGACTCAGTCTTCCTGTACTTAAGTCGGCATTGTGTCTCTTATATTTAATTCCGATGCAATTTCTGTGTTTCATTGTCAATGGGAAGGTCCAAGGGATAAAGTAAACCTGCAGAGGTGCATCGGAATGTAAAACAGGTGACACAGGAAACGCTCAAATCATAGACAGTGGGATGACTTAGTCTTGCTGTACTTAAGTCGGCATTGTGTCTCTTATATTTATTTCCGATGAAATTTCTGTGTTTCATCGTCAATGGGAAGGTCCAAGGGATATAGTAAACCTGCAGAGGTGCATCGGAAAGTAAAACTGATGACACAGGAAACGCTCAAAACATAGTCGGCCTTGTGTCTCTTATATTTAATTCCGACGCAATTTCTGTGTTTCATCGTCACTGTGAAGGTCCAAGGGATACAGTAAAACTTTATAGGTGCATCGGAATGTAAAACTGGTGACACAGGAAACGCTCAAATTATAGACAGTAGGAAGACTCAGTCTTCCTGTACATAAGTCGGAATTGTGTCTCTTATATTTAATTCCGATGCAATTTCTGTGTTTCATCGTCAATGGGAAGGTCCAAGGGATACAGTAAACCTGCAGAGGTGCATCGGAATGTGAAACTGGTGACACAGGAAACGCTCAAAACATAGACAGTAGGAAGACTCAGTCTTCCTGTATTTATGTCGGAATTGTGTCTCTTATATTTAATTCCGATGAAATTTCTGTGGTTCATCGTGTATGGGAAGGTCCAAGGGATATAGTAAACCTGCAGAGGTGCATCGGAAAGTAAAACTGATGACACAGGAAAAACTCTAAACATAGACAGTAGGAAGACTTAGTCTTCCTGTACTTTAGTCGGCATTGTGTCTTTTATATTTAAATCCGATGCAGTTTCTGTTTTTCATCGTCAATGGGATGGTCCAAGGGATACAGTAAACCTGCAGAGGTGCATCGGAATGTAAAACTGATGACAGGAAACGCTCAAAACATAGACAGTAGGAAGACTTAGTCTTCCCGTACTTAAGTCCTCATTGTGTCTTCTATATTTAATTCCGATACGATTTCTGTGTTTCATCGACAATGGGAATTGGCAAGGCATACAGTAAACCGGCATAGGTGCATCGGAATGTAAAACTGGCGACACAGGAAACGCTCAAAACATAGACAGTAGAAAGACTCAGTCTTCCTGTACTTAAGTCGGCATTGTGTCTCTTATATTTAATTCCGATGCAATTTCTGTGTTTCATCGTCAATGGGAAGGTCCAAGATATACAGTGAACCTGCAGAGGTGCATCGGAATGTAAAACTGGTGACACAGGAAACGCTCAAATCATAGACAGTAGGAAGACTCAGTCTTGCTGTACATAAGTCGGCATTGTGTCTCTTATATTTATTTCCGATGAAATTTCTGTGTTTCATCGTCAATGGGAAGGTCCATGGGATAAAGTAAACCTGTAGAAGTGCATCGGAATGTAAAACTGGTGACACAGGAAACGCTCAAATCATAGACTGTAGGAAGACTCAGTCTTGCTGTACTTAAGTCGGCATTGTGTCTCTTATATTTATTTCCGATGAAATTTCTGTGTTTCATCATCAATGGGAAGGTCCAAGGGATATAGTAAACCTGTAGAGGTGCATCGGAAAGTAAAACTGATGACACAGGAAACGCTCAAAACATTGACTGCAAGAAGACTGTTTTCTTGTCCTTAAGTCGGCGTTGTGTCTCTTATATTTAATTCCGATGCAATTTCTGTGTTTCATCGTCAATGGGAAGGTCCAAGGGATACAGTAAACCTGCAGAGGTGCATCGGAATGTAAAACTGGTGACACAGGAAACGCTCAAATCATAGACAGTAGGAAGACTCAGTCTTGCTGTACTTAAGTCGGCATTGTGTCTCTTATATTTATTTCCGATGAAATTTCTGTGTTTCATCGTCAATGGGAAGGTCCAAGGGATATAGTAAACCTGCAGAGGTTCATCGGAAAGTAAAACTGATGACACAGGAAACGCTCAAAACATAGACAGTAGGAAGACTTAGTCTTCCTGTTCTTAAGTCGGCATTGTGTCTCTTATATTTAATTCCGATGCAATTTCTGTGTTTCATCGTCACTGTGAAGGTCCAAGGGATACAGTAAAACTGTACAGGTGCATCGGAATGTAAAACTCGTGACACAGGAAACGCTCAAATTCTAGACAGTAGGAAGATTCAGTCTTCCTGTACTTAAGTCGGAATTGTGTCTCTTATATTTAATTCCGATGCAATTTCTGTGTTTCATCGTCAATGGGAAGGTCCAAGGGATACAGTAAACCTGCAGAAGTGCATCGGAATGTGAAACTGGTAACACAGGAAACGCTCAAATCATAGACAGTAGGAAGACTCAGTCTTCCTGTACTTAAGTCGGCATTGTGCCTCTTATATTTATTTCCGATGAAATTTCTGTGTTTCATCGTGTATGGGAAGGTCCAAGGGATATAGTAAACCTGCAGAGGTGCATCGGAAAGTAAAACTGATGACACAGGAAAAGCTCTAAACATGGACAGTAGGAAGACTTAGTCTTCCTGTACTTAAGTCGGCATTGTGTCTCTTATATTTAAATCCGATGCAATTTCTGTATTTCAACGTCAATGGGATGGTCCAAGGGATACAGTAAACCTGCAGAGGTGCATCGGAATGTAAAACTGATGACACAGGAAACGCTCAAAACATAGACAGTAGGAAGACTCAGTCTTCCCGTACTTAAGTCGGCATTGTGTCTCTTATATTTAATTCCGATACGATTTTTGTGTTTCATCGACAATGGGAAGGGGCAAGGGATACAGTGAACCGGCATAGGTGCATCGGAATGTAAAACTGGCGACACAGGAAACGCTCAAAACATAGACCGTAAGAAGACTCACTTTTCTAGTACTTAAGTCGGCGTAATGTCTCTTATATTTAAATTCCGATGCAATTTCTGTGTTTCATCGTGAATGGGAAGGTCCAAGGGATACAGTAAACCTGCAGAGGTGCATCGGAAAGTAAAACTGATGACACAGGAAACGCTCAAAACATAGACAGTAGGAAGACTTAGTCTTCCTGTACTTAAGTAGGCATTGTGTCTCTTAAATTTAACTCCGATGCATTTTCTGTGTTTCATCGTCAATGGGAAGGTCCAAGGGATACAGTAAACCTGCAGAGGTGCATCAGAATGTAAAACTGGTGACACAGGAAACGCTCAAAACATAGACAGTAGGAAGACTCAGTCTTCCTGTACTTAAGTCGGCATTGTGTCTCTTATATTTAATTCCGATGCTATTTCTGTGTTTCATCGTGAATGGGAAGGTCCAAGGGATACAGTAAACCTGCAGAGGTGCATCGGAATGTAAAACTAGTGACACAGGAAACGCTCAAAACATAGATAGTAGGAAGACTCAGTCTTCCTGTACTTAAGTCGGCATTGTGTCTCTTATATTTAATTCCGATGCAATTTCTGTGTTTCATCGTCACTGTGAAGGTCCAAGGGATACAGTAAACCTGTACAGGTGCATCGGAATGTAAAACTGGTGACACAGGAAACGCTCAAATTATAGACAGTAGGAAGACTCAGTCTTCCTGTACTTAAGTCGGCATTGTGTCTCTTAAATTTAATTCCGATGCAATTTCTGTGTTTCATCGTCAATGGGAAGGTCCATGGGATACAGTAAACCTGCAAAGGTGCATCAGAATGTAAAACTAGTGACACAGGAAACGCTCAAAACATTGACAGTAGGAAGACTCAGTCTTCCTGTACTTAAGTCGGAATTGTGTCTCTTATATTTAATTCCGATGCAATTTCTGTGTTTCGTCGTCAATGGGAAGTTCCAAGGGATACAGTAAACCTGCAGAGGTTAATCGGAATGTAAAACTAGTGACACAGGAAACGCTCAAAACATAGACAGTAGGAAGACTCAGTCTTCCTGTACTTAAGTCTGCATTGTGTCTCTTATATTTAATTCCGATGCAATTTCTGTGTTTCATCGTCAATGGGAAGGTCCATGGGATACAGTAAACCTGCAAAGGTGCATCAGAATGTAAAACTAGTGACACAGGAAACGCTCAAAACATTGACAGTAGGAAGACTCAGTCTTCCTGTACTTAAGTCGGAATTGTGTCTCTTATATTTAATTCCGATGCAATTTCTGTGTTTCATCGTCAATGGGAAGTTCCAAGGGATACAGTAAACCTGCAGAGGTGCATCGGAATGTAAAACTAGTGACACAGGAAACGCTCAAACATAGACAGTAGGAAGACTCAGTCTTCCTGTACTTAAGTCGGCATTGTGTCTCTTATATTTAATTCCGATGCAATTTCTGTGTTTCATCGTCAATGGGAAGGTCCAAGGGATACAGTAAACCTGCAGAGGTGCATCGGAATGTATAACTGGTGACACAGGAAACGCTCAAAACATAGACAGTAGGAAGACTCAGTCTTCCTGTACTTAAGTCGGCATTGTGTCTCTTATATTTAATTCCGATGAAATTTCTGTGTTTCATCGTGAATGGTAAGGTCCAAGGGATATAGTAAACCTGCAGAGGTGCATCGGAAAGTAAAACTGATGACACAGGAAACGCTCAAAACATAGACAGTAGGAAGACTTAGTCTTCCTGTACTTAAGTCGGCATTGCGTCTCTTATATTTAATTCCGATGCAATTTCTGTTTTTCATCGTCAATGGGAAGGTCCAATGGATACAGTAAACCTGCAGAGGTGCATCGGAATGTGAAACTGATGACACAGGAAACGCTCAAAACATTGACAGTAGGAAGACTCAGTCTTCCTGTACTTAAGTCGGCATTGTGTCTCTTAATTTAAATTCGATGCAATTTGTGTGTTTCATCGCCAATGGGAAGGTCCAAGGGATACAGTAAACCTGCAGAGGTGCATCGGAATGTAAAACTGGTGACACAGGAAACGCTCAAAACATTGACTGTAAGAAGACTGTTTTCTTGTACTGAAGTCGGCATTGTGTCTCTTATATTTAATTCCGATTCAATTTCTGTGTTTCATCGTCAATGGGAAGGTCCAAGGGATACAGTAAACCTGCAGAGGTGCATCGGAATGTAAAACTGGTGACACAGGAAACGCTCAAATCATAGACAGTAGGAAGACTCAGTCTTGCTGTACTTAAGTCGGCATTGTGTCTCTTAATTTAAATTCGATGCAATTTGTGTGTTTCATCGCTAATTGGAAGGTCCAAGGGATACAGTAAATCTGCAGAGGTGCATCGGAATGTAAAACTGGTGACACAGGAAACGCTCAAAACATTGACTGTAAAAAGACTGTTTTCTTGTACTTAAGTCGGCATTGTGTCTCCTATATTTAATTCCGATTCAATTTCTGTGTTTCATCGTCAATGGGAAGGTCCAAGGGATACAGTAAACCTGCAGAGGTGCATCGGAATGTAAAACTGGTGACACAGGAAACGCTCAAATCATAGACAGTAGGAAGACTCAGTCTTGCTGTACTTAAGTCGGCATTGTGTCTCTTATATTTATTTCCGATGAAATTTCTGTGTTTTAATCGTCAATGGGAAGGTCCAAGGGATATAGTAAACCTGCAGAGGTGCATCGGAATGTAAAACTGATGACACAGGGAACGCTCAAAACATAGACCGTAGGAAGACTCAGTCTTCCTGTACTTAAGTCGTAATTGTGTCTCTTATATTTAATTCCGATGCAATTTCTGTGTTTCATCGTCAATGGGAAGGTCCAAGGGATACAGTAAGCCTGCAGAAGTGCATCGGAATGTGAAACTGGTGACACAGGAAACGCTCAAAACATAGACAGTAGGAAGACTCAGTCTTCCTGTACTTACGTAGGCATTGTGTCTCTTAAATTTAACTCCGATGCAATTTCTGTGTTTCATCGTCAATGGGAAGGTCCAAGGGATACAGTAAACCTGCAGAGGTGCATCAGAATGTAAAACTGGTGACACAGGAAACGCTCAAAACATAGACAGTAGGAAGACTCAGTCTTCCTGTACTTAAGTCGGCATTGTGTCTCTTATATTTAATTCCGATGCAATTTCTGTGTTTCATCGTCAATGGGAAGGTCCAAGGGATACAGTAAACCTGCAGAGGTGCATCGGAATGTAAAACTGGTGACACAGGAAACGCTCAAATCATAGACAGTAGGAAGACTCAGTCTTGCTGTACTTAAGTCTGCATTGTGTCTCTTATATTTATTTCCGATGAAATTCCTGTGTTTCATCGTCAATGGGAAGGTCCATGGGATAAAGTAAACCTGCAGAAGTGCATCGGAATATAAAACTGGTGACACAGGAAACGCTCAAATCATAGACTGTAGGAAGACTCAGTCTTGCTATACTTAAGTCGGCATTGTGTCTCTTATATTTATTTCCGATGAAATTTCTGTGTTTCATCGTCAATGGGAAGGTCCAAGGGATATAGTAAACCTGCAGAGGTGCATCAGAAAGTAAAACTGATGACACAGGAAACGCTCAAAACATTGACTGCAAGAAGACTGTTTTCTTGTACTTAAGTCGGCGTTGTGTCTCTTATATTTAATTCCGATGCAATTTCTGTGTTTCATCGTCAATGGGAAGGTCCAAGGGATTCAGTAAACCTGCAGAGGTGCATCGGAATGTAAAACTGGTGACACAGGAAACGCTCAAATCATAGACAGTAGGAAGACTCAGTCTTGCTGTACTTAAGTCGGCATTGTGTCTCTTATATTTATTTCCGATGAAATTTCTGTGTTTCATCGTCAATGGGAAGGTCCAAGGGATATAGTAAACCTGCAGAGGTTCATCGGAAAGTAAAACTGCTGACACAGTAAACGCTCAAAACATAGACAGTAGGAAGACTTAGTCTTCCTGTTCTTAAGTCGGCATTGTGTCTCTTATATTTAATTCCGATGCAATTTCTGTGTTTCATCGTCACTGTGAAGGTCCAAGGGATACAGTAAAACTGTACAGGTGCATCGGAATGTAAAACTCGTGACACAGGAAACACTCAAATTATAGACAGTAGGAAGATTCAGTCTTCCTGTACTTAAGTCGGAATTGTGTCTCTTATATTTAATTCCGATGCAATTTCTGTGTTTCATCGTCAATGGGAAGGTCCATGGGATACAGTAAACCTGCAGAAGTGCATCGGAATGTGAAACTGGTAACACAGGAAACGCTCAAAACATAGACAGTAGGAAGACTCAGTCTTCCTGTACTTAAGTCGGCATTGTGCCTCTTATATTTATTTCCGATGAAATTTCTGTGTTTCATCGTGTATGGGAAGGTCCAAGGGATATAGTAAACCTGCAGAGGTGCATCGGAAAGTAAAACTGATGACACAGGAAAAGCTCTAAACATAGACAGTAGGAAGACTTAGTCTTCCTGTTCTTAAGTCGGCATTGTGTCTCTTATATTTAAATCCGATGCAATTTCTGTATTTCATCGTCAATGGGATGGTCCAAGGGATACAGTAAACCTGCAGAGGTGCATCGGAATGTAAAACTGATGACACAGGAAACGCTCAAATCATAGACAGTAGGAAGACTCAGTCTTCCCGTACTTAAGTCGGCATTGTGTCTCTTATATTTAATTCCGATACGATTTTTGTGTTTCATCGACAATGGGAGGGGGCAAGGGATACAGTGAACCGGCATAGGTGCATCGGAATGTAAAACTGGCGACACAGGAAACGCTCAAAACATAGACCGTAAGAAGACTCACTTTTCTAGTACTTAGGTCGGCGTAGTGTCTCTTATATTTAAATTCCGATGCAATTTCTGTGTTTCATCGTGAATGGGAAGGTCCAAGGGATACAGTAAACCTGCAGAGGTGCATCGGAAAGTAAAACTGATGACACAGGAAACGCTCAAAACATAGACAGTAGGAAGACTTAGTCTTCCTGTACTTAAGTAGGCATTGTGTCTCTTAAATTTAACTCGATGCAGTTTCTGTGTTTCATCGTCAATGGGAAGGTCCAAGGGATACAGTAAACCTGCAGAGGTGCACCAGAATGTAAAACTGGTGACACAGGAAACGCTCAAATCATAGACAGTAGGAAGACTCAGTCTTGCTGTACTTAAGTCGGCATTGTGTCTCTTAATTTAAATTCGATGCAATTTGTGTGTTTCATCGCCAATGGGAAGGTCCAAGGGATACAGTAAATCTGCAGAGGTGCATCGGAATGTAAAACTGGTGACACAGGAAACGCTGAAAACATTGACTGTAAGAAGACTGTTTTCTTGTACTTAAGTCGGCATTGTGTCTCTTATATTTAATTCCGATTCAATTTCTGTGTTTCATCGTCAATGGGAAGGTCCAAGGGATACAGTAAACCTGCAGAGGTGCATCGGAATGTAAAACTGGTGACACAGGAAACGCTCAAATCATAGACAGTAGGAAGACTCAGTCTTGCTGTACTTAAGTCGACATTGTGTCTCTTATATTTATTTCCGATGAAATTTCTGTGTTTCATCGTCAATGGGAAGGTCCAAGGGATATAGTAAACCTGCAGAGGTGCATCGGAATGTAAAACTGATGACACAGGGAACGCTCAAAACATAGACCGTAGGAAGACTCAGTCTTCCTGTACTTAAGTCGGAATTGTGCCTCTTATATTTAATTCCGATGCAATTTCTGTGTTTCATCGTCAATGGGAAGGTCCAAGGGATACAGTAAGCCTGCAGAAGTGCATCGGAATGTGAAACTGGTGACACAGGAAACGCTCAAAACATAGACAGTAGGAAGACTCAGTCTTCCTGTACTTACGTAGGCATTGTGTCTCTTAAATTTAACTCCGATGCAATTTCTGTGTTTCATCGTCAATGGGAAGGTCCAAGGGATACAGTAAACCTGCAGAGGTGCATCAGAATGTAAAACTGGTGACACAGGAAACGCTCAAAACATAGACAGTAGGAAGACTCAGTCTTCCTGTACTTAAGTCGGCATTGTGTCTCTTATATTTAATTCCGATGCAATTTCTGTGTTTCATCGTCAATGGGAAGGTCCAAGGGATACAGTGAACCTGCAGAGGTGCATCGGAATGTAAAACTGGTGACACAGGAAACGCTCAAATCATAGACAGTAGGAAGACTCAGTCTTGCTGTACTTAAGTCTGCATTGTGTCTCTTATATTTATTTCCGATGAAATTTCTGTGTTTCATCGTCAATGGGAAGGTCCAAGGGATATAGTAAACCTGCAGAGGTGCATCGGAAAGTAAAACTGATGACACAGGAAACGCTCAAAACATTGACTGCAAGAAGACTGTTTTCTTGTACTTAAGTCGGCGTTGTGTCTCTTATATTTAATTCCGATGAAATTTCTGTGTTTCATCGTCACTGTGAAGGTCCAAGGGATACAGTAAAACTGTACAGGTGCATCGGAATGTAAAACTCGTGACACAGGAAACGCTCAAATTATAGACAGTAGGAAGATTCAGTCTTCCTGTACTTAAGTCGGAATTGTGTCTCTTATATTTAATTCCGATGCAATTTCTGCGTTTCATCGTCACTGTGAAGGTCCAAGGGATACAGTAAACCTGTATAGGTGCATCGGAATGTAAAACTGGTGACACAGGAAACGCTCAAATTATAGACAGTAGGAAGACTCAGTCTTCCTGTACTTAAGTCGGCATTGTGTCTCTTATATTTAATTCCGATGCAATTTCTGTGTTTCATCGTCAATGGGAAGGTCCATGGGATACAGTAAACCTGCAAAGGTGCATCAGAATATAAAACTAGTGACACAGGAAACGTTCAAAACATTGACAGTAGGAAGACTCAGTCTTCCTGTACTTAAGTCGGAATTGTGTCTCTTATATTTAATTCCGATGCAATTTCTGTGTTTCATCGTCAATGGGAAGTTCCAAGGGATACAGTAAACCTGCAGAGGTGCATCGGAATGTAAAACTAGTGACACAGGAAACGCTCAAAACATAGACAGTAGGAAGACTCAGTCTTCCTGTACTTAAGTCGGCATTGTGTCTCTTATATTTAATTCCGATGCAATTTCTGTGTTTCTTCGTCAATGGGAAGGTCCAAGGGATAAAGTAAACCTGCAGAGGTGCATCGGAATGTAAAACGGGTGACACAGGAAACGCTCAAATCATAGACAGTAGGAAGACTCAGTCTTGCTGAACTTAAGTCGTCATTGTGTCTCTTATATTTATTTCCGATGAAATTTCTGTGTTTCATCGTCAATGGGAAGGTCCAAGGGATACAGTAAACCTGCAGAGGTGCATCAGAATGTAAAACTGGTGACACAGGAAACGCTCAAAACATAGACAGTAGGAAGACTCAGTCTTCCTGTACTTAAGTCGGCATTGTGTCTCTTATATTTAATTCCGATGCTATTTCTGTGTTTCATCGTGAATGGGAAGGTCCAAGGGATACAGTAAACCTGCAGAGGTGCATCGGAATGTAAAACTAGTGACACAGGAAACGCTCAAAACATAGATAGTAGGAAGACTCAGTCTTCCTGTACTTAAGTCGGCATTCTGTCTCTTATATTTAATTCCGATGCAATTTCTGTGTTTCATCGTCAATGGGAAGATCCAAGGGATACAGTAAACCTGCAGAGGTGCATCGGAATGTAAAACTGGTGACACAGGAAACGCTCAAATCATAGACAGTAGGAAGACTCAGTCTTGCTGTACTTAAGTCGGCATTGTGTCTCTTATATTTATTTACGATGAAATTTCTGTGTTTCATCGTCAATGGGAAGGTCCAAGGGATATAGTAAACCTGCAGAGGTGCATCGGAAAGTAAAACTGATGACACAGGAACGCTCAAAACATAGACAGTGGGAAGACTTAGTCTTCCTGTACTTAAGTCGGTATTGTGTCTCTTATATTTAATTCCGATGCAATTATTGTGTTTCATCGTCACTGTGAAGGTCCAAGGGATACAGTAAACCTGTACAGGTGCATCGGAATGTAAAACTGGTGACACAGGAAACGCTCAAATTATAGACAGTAGGAAGACTCAGTCTTCCTGTACTTAAGTCGGCATTGTGTCTCTTATATTTAATTCCGATGCAATTTCTGTGTTTCATCGTCAATGGGAAGGTCCATGGGATACAGTAAACCTGCAAAGGTGCATCAGAATGTAAAACTAGTGACACAGGAAACGCTCAAAACATTGACAGTAGGAAGACTCAGTCTTCCTGTACTTAAGTCGGAATTGTGTCTCTTATATTTAATTCCGATGCAATTACTATGTTTCATCGTCAATGGGAAGTTCCAAGGGATGCAGTAAACCTGCAGAGGTGCATCGGAATGTAAAACTAGTGACACAGGAAACGCTCAAAACATACACAGTAGGAAGACTCAGTCTTCCTGTACTTAAGTCGGCATTGTGTCTCTTATATTTAATTCCGATGCAATTTCTGTGTTTCATCGTCACTGTGAGGGTCCAAGCGATACAGTAAACCTGTACAGGTGCATCGGAATGTAAAACTGGTGACACAGGAAACGCTCAAATTATAGACAGTAGGAAGACTCAGTCTTCCTGTACTTAAGTCGGCATTGTGTCTCTTATATTTAATTCCGATGCAATTTCTGTGTTTCATCGTCAATGGGAAGGTCCATGGGATACAGTAAACCTGCAAAGGTGTATCAGAATGTAAAACTAGTGACACAGGAAACGCTCAAAACATTGACAGTAGGAAGACTCAGTCTTCCTGTACTTAAGTCGGAATTGTGTCTCTTATATTTAATTCCGATGCAATTTCTATGTTTCATCGTCAATGGGAAGTTCCAAGGGATACAGTAAACCTGCAGAGGTGCATCGGAATGTGAAACTAGTGACACAGGAAACGCTCAAAACATAGACAGTAGGAAGACTCAGTCTTCCTGTACTTAAGTCGGCATTGTGTCTCTTATATTTAATTCCGATGCAAATTCTGTGTTTCATCGTCACTGTGAGGGTCCAAGCGATACAGTAAACCTGTACAGGTGCATCGGAATGTAAAACTGGTGACACAGGAAACGCTCAAATTATAGACAGTAGGAAGACTCAGTCTTCCTGTACTTAAGTCGGAATTGTGTCTCTTATATTTAATTCCGACTCAATTTCTGTGTTTCATCGTCAATGGGAAGGTCCAAGGGATACAGTAAACCTGCAGAGGTGCATCGGAATGTATAACTGGTGACACAGGAAACGCTCAAAACATAGACAGTAGGAAGACTCAGTCTTCCTGTACTTAAGTCGGCATTGTGTCTCTTATATTTAATTCCGATGAAATTTCTGTGTTTCATCGTGAATGGTAAGGTCCAAGGGATATAGTAAACCTGCAGAGAGGCATCGGAAAGTAAAACTGATGACACAGGAAACGCTCAAAACATAGACAGTAGGAAGACTTAGTCTTCCTGTACTTAAGTCGGCATTGCGTCTCTTATATTTAATTCCGATGCAATTTCTGTTTTTCATCGTCAATGGGAAGGTCCAATGGATACAGTAAACCTGCAGAGGTCCATCGGAATGTAAAACTAGTGACACAGGAAACGCTCAAAACATAGACAGTAGGAAGACTCAGTCTTCCTGTACTTAAGTCGGCATTGTGTCTCTTATATTTAATTCCGATGCAATTTCTGTGTTTCTTCGTCAATGGGAAGGTCCATGGGATACAGTAAACCTGCAAAGGTGCATCAGAATGTAAAACTAGTGACACAGGAAACGCTCAAAACATTGACAGTAGGAAGACTCAGTCTTCCTGTACTTAAGTCGGAATTGTGTCTCTTATTTTTATTTCCGATGCAATTTCTGTGTTTCATCGTCAATGGGAGGTTCCAAGGGATACAGTAAACCTGCAGAGGTGCATCGGAATGTAAAACTAGTGACACAGGAAACGCTCAAACATAGACAGTAGGAAGACTCAGTCTTCCTGTACTTAAGTCGGCATTGTGTGTCTTATATTTAATTCCGATGCAATTTCTGTGTTTCATCGTCAATGGGAAGGTCCAAGGGATACAGTAAACCTGCAGAGGTGCATCGGAATGTATAACTGGTGACACAGGAAACGCTCAAAACATAGACAGTAGGAAGACTCAGTCTTCCTGTACTTAAGTCGGCATTGCGTCTCTTACATTTAATTCCGATGCAATTTCTGTTTTTCATCGTCAATGGGAACGTCCAATGGATACAGTAAACCTGCAGAGGTGCATCGGAATGTAAAACTGGTGACACAGGAAACGCTCATAACATTGACAGTAGGAAGACTCAGTCTTCCTGTACTTAAGTCGGCATTGTGTCTCTTAATTTAAATTCGATGCAATTTGTGTGTTTCATCGCCAATGCGAAGGTCCAATGGATACAGTAAACCTGCAGAGGTGCATCGGAATGTAAAACTGGTGATACAGGAAACGCTCATAACATTGACAGTAGGAAGACTCAGTCTTCCTGTACTTAAGTCAGCATTGTGTCTCTTAATTTAAATTCGATGCAATTTGTGTGTTTCATCGCCAATGCGAAGGTCCAAGGGATATAGTGAACCTGCAGAGGTGCATCGGAAAGTAAAACTGATGACACAGGAAACGCTCAAAACATTGACAGTAGGAAGCCATAGTCTTCCTGTACTTAAGTCGGCATTGTGTCTCTTAAATTTAATTCCGATGCAATTTCTGTGTTTCATCGTCACTGTGAGGGTCCAAGCAATACAGTAAACCTGTACAGGTGCATCGGAATGTGAAACTGGTGACACAGGAAACGCTCAAAACATAGACAGTAGGAAGACTCAGTCTTCCTGTACTTAAGTCGGCATTGTGTCTCTTATATTTAATTCCGATGCAATTTCTGTGTTTCATCGACAATGGGAAGGTCCAAGGGATACAGTAAACCGGCAGAGGTGCATCGGAATGTAAAACTGGTGACACAGGAAACGCTCAAAACATTGACCGTACGAAGACTGTTTTCTTGTACTTAAGTCGGCATTGTGTCTCTTATATTTAAATCCGATGCAATTTCTGTATTTCATCGTCAATGGGATGGTCCAAGGGATACAGTAAACCTGCAGAGGTGCATCGGAATGTAAAACTGATAACACAGGAAACACTAAAACATAGACAGTAGGAAGACTCAGTCTTCCCGTAATTAAGTCGGCATTGTGTCTCTTATATTTAATTCCGATACGATTTTTGTGTTTCATCGACAATGGGAAGGGGCAAGGGATACAGTGAACCGGCATAGGTGCATCGGAATGTAAAACTGGCGACACAGGAAACGCTCAAAACATAGACCGTAAGAAGACTCTCTTTTCTAGTACTTAAGTCGGCGTAGTGTCTCTTATATTTAAATTCCGATGCAATTTCTGTGTTTCATCGTGAATGGGAAGGTCCAAGGGATACAGTAAACCTGCAGAGGTGCATCGGAAAGTAAAACTGATGACACAGGAAACGCTCAAAACATAGACAGTAGGAAGACTTAGTCTTCCTGTACTTAAGTAGGCATTGTGTCTCTTAAATTTAACTCCGATGCAATTTCTGTGTTTCATCGTCAATGGGAAGGTCCAAGGGATACAGTAAACCTGCAGAGGTGCATCAGAATGTAAAACTGGTGACACAGGAAACGCTCAAAACATAGACAGTAGGAAGACTCAGTCTTCCTGTACTTAAGTCGGCATTGTGTCTCTTATATTTAATTCCGATGCTATTTCTGTGTTTCATCGTGAATGGGAAGGTCCAAGGGATACAGTAAACCTGCAGAGGTGCATCGGAATGTAAAACTAGTGACACAGGAAACGCTCAAAACATAGATAGTAGGAAGACTCAGTCTTCCTGTACTTAAGTCGGCATTCTGTCTCTTATATTTAATTCCGATGCAATTTCTGTGTTTCATCGTCAATGGGAAGATCCAAGGGATACAGTAAACCTGCAGAGGTGCATCGGAATGTAAAACTGGTGACACAGGAAACGCTCAAATCATAGACAGTAGGAAGACTCAGTCTTGCTGTACTTAAGTCGGCATTGTGTCTCTTATATTTATTTACGATGAAATTTCTGTGTTTCATCGTCAATGGGAAGGTCCAAGGATATAGTAAACCTGCAGAGGTGCATCGGAAAGTAAAACTGATGACACAGGAACGCTCAAAACATAGACAGTAGGAAGACTTAGTCTTCCTGTACTTAAGTCGGTATTGTGTCTCTTATATTTAATTCCGATGCAATTTCTGTGTTTCATCGTCACTGTGAAGGTCCAAGGGATACAGTAAACCTGTACAGGTGCATCGGAATATAAAACTGGTGACACAGGATACGCTCAAATTATAGACAGTAGGAAGACTCAGTCTTCCTGTACTTAAGTCGGCATTGTGTCTCTTATATTTAATTCCGATGCAATTTCTGTGTTTCATCGTCAATGGGAAGGTCCATGGGATACAGTAAACCTGCAAAGGTGCATCAGAATGTAAAACTAGTGACACAGGAAACGCTCAAAACATTGACAGTAGGAAGACTCAGTCTTCCTGTACTTAAGTCGGAATTGTGTCTCTTATATTTAATTCCGATGCAATCTCTATGTTTCATCGTCAATGGGAAGTTCCAAGGGATACAGTAAACCTGCAGAGGTGCATCGGAATGTAAAACTAGTGACACAGGAAACGCTCAAAACATAGACAGTAGGAAGACTCAGTCTTCCTGTACTTAAGTCGGCATTGTGTCTCTTATATTTAATTCCGATGCAATTTCTGTGTTTCATCGTCACTGTGAGGGTCCAAGCGATACAGTAAACCTGTACATGTGCATCGGAATGTAAAACTGGTGACACAGGAAACGCTCAAATTATAGACAGTAGGAAGACTCAGTCTTCCTGTACTTAAGTCGGCATTGTGTCTCTTATATTTAATTCCGATGCAATTTCTGTGTTTCATCGTCAATGGGAAGGTCCATGGGATACAGTAAACCTGCAAAGGTGCATCAGAATGTAAAACTAGTGACACAGGAAACGCTCAAAACATTGACAGTAGGAAGACTCAGTCTTCCTGTACTTAAGTCGGAATTGTGTCTCTTATATTTAATTCCGATGCAATTTCTATGTTTCATCGTCAATGGGAAGTTCCAAGGGATACAGTAAACCTGCAGAGGTGCATCGGAATGTAAAACTAGTGACACAGGAAACGCTCAAAACATAGACAGTAGGAAGACTCAGTCTTCCTGTACTTAAGTCGGCATTGTGTCTCTTATATTTAATTCCGATGCAAATTCTGTGTTTCATCGTCACTGTGAGGGTCCAAGCGATACAGTAAACCTGTACAGGTGCATCGGAATGTAAAACTGGTGACACAGGAAACGCTCAAATTATAGACAGTAGGAAGACTCAGTCTTCCTGTACTTAAGTCGGAATTGTGTCTCTTATATTTAATTCCGACTCAATTTCTGTGTTTCATCGTCAATGGGAAGTTCCAAGGGATACAGTAAACCTGCAGAGGTGCATCGGAATGTAAAACTAGTGACACAGGAAACGCTCAAACATAGACAGTAGGAAGACTCAGTCTTCCTGTACTTAAGTCGGCATTGTGTCTCTTATATTTAATTCCGATGCAATTTCTGTGTTTCATCGTCAATGGGAAGGTCCAAGGGATACAGTAAACCTGCAGAGGTGCATCGGAATGTATAACTGGTGACACAGGAAACGCTCAAAACATAGACAGTAGGAAGACTCAGTCTTCCTGTACTTAAGTCGGCATTGTGTCTCTTATATTTAATTCCGATGAAATTTCTGTGTTTCATCGTGAATGGTAAGGTCCAAGGGATATAGTAAACCTGCAGAGGTGCATCGGAAAGTAAAACTGATGACACAGGAAACGCTCAAAACATAGACAGTAGGAAGACTTAGTCTTCCTGTACTTAAGTCGGCATTGCGTCTCTTATATTTAATTCCGATGCAATTTCTGTTTTTCATCGTCAATGGGAAGGTCCAATGGATACAGTAAACCTGCAGAGGTCCATCGGAATGTAAAACTAGTGACACAGGAAACGCTCAAAACATAGACAGTAGTAAGACTCAGTCTTCCTGTACTTAAGTCGGCATTGTGTCTCTTATATTTAATTACGATGCAATTTCTGTGTTTCTTCGTCAATGGGAAGGTCCATGGGATACAGTAAACCTGCAAAGGTGCATCAGAATGTAAATCTAGTGACACAGGAAACGCTCAAAACATTGACAGTAGGAAGACTCAGTCTTCCTGTACTTAAGTCGGAATTGTGTCTCTTATTTTTAATTCCGATGCAATTTCTGTGTTTCATCGTCAATGGGAAGTTCCAAGGGATACAGTAAACCTGCAGAGGTGCATCGGAATGTAAAACTAGTGACACAGGAAACGCTCAAACATAGACAGTAGGAAGACTCAGTCTTCCTGTACTTAAGTCGGCATTGTGTGTCTTATATTTAATTCCGATGCAAATTCTGTGTTTCATCGTCAATGGGAAGGTCCAAGGGATACAGTAAACCTGCAGAGGTGCATCGGAATGTATAACTGGTGACACAGGAAATGCTCAAAACATAGACAGTAGGAAGACTCAGTCTTCCTGTACTTAAGTCGGCATTGCGTCTCTTACATTTAATTCCGATGCAATTTCTGTTTTTCATCGTCAATGGGAACGTCCAATGGATACAGTAAACCTGCAGAGGTGCATCGGAATGTAAAACTGGTGACACAGGAAACGCTCATAACATTGACAGTAGGAAGACTCAGTCTTCCTGTACTTAAGTCGGCATTGTGTCTCTTATATTTAATTCCGATGCAATTTCTGTGTTTCATCGTCAATGGGAAGGTCCAAGGGATACAGTGAACCTGCAGAGGTGCATCGGAATGTAAAACTGGTGACACAGGAAACGCTCAAATCATAGACAGTAGGAAGACTCAGTCTTGCTGTACTTAAGTCTGCATTGTGTCTCTTATATTTATTTCCGATGAAATTCCTGTGTTTCATCGTCAATGGGAAGGTCCATGGGATAAAGTAAACCTGCAGAAGTGCATCGGAATGTAAAACTGGTGACACAGGAAACGCTCAAATCATAGAATGTAGGAAGACTCAGTCTTGCTATACTTAAGTCGGCATTGTGTCTCTTATATTTATTTCCGATGAAATTTCTGTGTTTCATCGTCAATGGGAAGGTCCAAGGGATATAGTAAACCTGCAGAGGTGCATCGGAAAGTAAAACTGATGACACAGGAAACGCTCAAAACATTGACTGCAAGAAGACTGTTTTCTTGTACTTAAGTCGGCGTTGTGTCTCTTATATTTAATTCCGATGAAATTTCTGTGTTTCATCGTCACTGTGAAGGTCCAAGGGATACAGTAAAACTGTACAGGTGCATCGGAATGTAAAACTCGTGACACAGGAAACGCTCAAATTATAGACAGTAGGAAGATTCAGTCTTCCTGTACTTAAGTCGGAATTGTGTCTCTTATATTTAATTCCGATGCAATTTCTGCGTTTCATCGTCACTGTGAAGGTCCAAGGGATACAGTAAACCTGTATAGGTGCATCGGAATGTAAAACTGGTGACACAGGAAACGCTCAAATTATAGACAGTAGGAAGACTCAGTCTTCCTGTACTTAAGTCGGCATTGTGTCTCTTATATTTAATTCCGATGCAATTTCTGTGTTTCATCGTCAATGGGAAGGTCCATGGGATACAGTAAACCTGCAAAGGTGCATCAGAATATAAAACTAGTGACACAGGAAACGTTCAAAACATTGACAGTAGGAAGACTCAGTCTTCCTGTACTTAAGTCGGAATTGTGTCTCTTATATTTAATTCCGATGCAATTTCTGTGTTTCATCGTCAATGGGAAGTTCCAAGGGATACAGTAAACCTGCAGAGGTGCATCGGAATGTAAAACTAGTGACACAGGAAACGCTCAAAACATAGACAGTAGGAAGACTCAGTCTTCCTGTACTTAAGTCGGCATTGTGTCTCTTATATTTAATTCCGATGCAATTTCTGTGTTTCTTCGTCAATGGGAAGGTCCAAGGGATAATAGTAAACCTGCAGAGGTGCATCGGAATGTAAAACGGGTGACACAGGAAACGCTCAAATCATAGACAGTAGGAAGACTCAGTCTTCCTGTACTTAAGTCGGCATTGTGTCTCTTATATTTATTTACGATGAAATTTCTGTGTTTCATCGTCAATGGGAAGGTCCAAGGATATAGTAAACCTGCAGAGGTGCATCGGAAAGTAAAACTGATGACACAGGAACGCTCAAAACATAGACAGTAGGAAGACTTAGTCTTCCTGTACTTAAGTCGGTATTGTGTCTCTTATATTTAATTCCGATGCAATTTCTGTGTTTCATCGTCACTGTGAAGGTCCAAGGGATACAGTAAACCTGTACAGGTGCATCGGAATATAAAACTGGTGACACAGGATACGCTCAAATTATAGACAGTAGGAAGACTCAGTCTTCCTGTACTTAAGTCGGCATTGTGTCTCTTATATTTAATTCCGATGCAATTTCTGTGTTTCATCGTCAATGGGAAGGTCCATGGGATACAGTAAACCTGCAAAGGTGCATCAGAATGTAAAACTAGTGACACAGGAAACGCTCAAAACATTGACAGTAGGAAGACTCAGTCTTCCTGTACTTAAGTCGGAATTGTGTCTCTTATATTTAATTCCGATGCAATCTCTATGTTTCATCGTCAATGGGAAGTTCCAAGGGATACAGTAAACCTGCAGAGGTGCATCGGAATGTAAAACTAGTGACACAGGAAACGCTCAAAACATAGACAGTAGGAAGACTCAGTCTTCCTGTACTTAAGTCGGCATTGTGTCTCTTATATTTAATTCCGATGCAATTTCTGTGTTTCATCGTCACTGTGAGGGTCCAAGCGATACAGTAAACCTGTACATGTGCATCGGAATGTAAAACTGGTGACACAGGAAACGCTCAAATTATAGACAGTAGGAAGACTCAGTCTTCCTGTACTTAAGTCGGCATTGTGTCTCTTATATTTAATTCCGATGCAATTTCTGTGTTTCATCGTCAATGGGAAGGTCCATGGGATACAGTAAACCTGCAAAGGTGCATCAGAATGTAAAACTAGTGACACAGGAAACGCTCAAAACATTGACAGTAGGAAGACTCAGTCTTCCTGTACTTAAGTCGGAATTGTGTCTCTTATATTTAATTCCGATGCAATTTCTATGTTTCATCGTCAATGGGAAGTTCCAAGGGATACAGTAAACCTGCAGAGGTGCATCGGAATGTAAAACTAGTGACACAGGAAACGCTCAAAACATAGACAGTAGGAAGACTCAGTCTTCCTGTACTTAAGTCGGCATTGTGTCTCTTATATTTAATTCCGATGCAAATTCTGTGTTTCATCGTCACTGTGAGGGTCCAAGCGATACAGTAAACCTGTACAGGTGCATCGGAATGTAAAACTGGTGACACAGGAAACGCTCAAATTATAGACAGTAGGAAGACTCAGTCTTCCTGTACTTAAGTCGGAATTGTGTCTCTTATATTTAATTCCGACTCAATTTCTGTGTTTCATCGTCAATGGGAAGTTCCAAGGGATACAGTAAACCTGCAGAGGTGCATCGGAATGTAAAACTAGTGACACAGGAAACGCTCAAACATAGACAGTAGGAAGACTCAGTCTTCCTGTACTTAAGTCGGCATTGTGTCTCTTATATTTAATTCCGATGCAATTTCTGTGTTTCATCGTCAATGGGAAGGTCCAAGGGATACAGTAAACCTGCAGAGGTGCATCGGAATGTATAACTGGTGACACAGGAAACGCTCAAAACATAGACAGTAGGAAGACTCAGTCTTCCTGTACTTAAGTCGGCATTGTGTCTCTTATATTTAATTCCGATGAAATTTCTGTGTTTCATCGTGAATGGTAAGGTCCAAGGGATATAGTAAACCTGCAGAGGTGCATCGGAAAGTAAAACTGATGACACAGGAAACGCTCAAAACATAGACATTAGGAAGACTTAGTCTTCCTGTACTTAAGTCGGCATTGCGTCTCTTATATTTAATTCCGATGCAATTTCTGTTTTTCATCGTCAATGGGAAGGTCCAATGGATACAGTAAACCTGCAGAGGTCCATCGGAATGTAAAACTAGTGACACAGGAAACGCTCAAAACATAGACAGTAGTAAGACTCAGTCTTCCTGTACTTAAGTCGGCATTGTGTCTCTTATATTTAATTACGATGCAATTTCTGTGTTTCTTCGTCAATGGGAAGGTCCATGGGATACAGTAAACCTGCAAAGGTGCATCAGAATGTAAATCTAGTGACACAGGAAACGCTCAAAACATTGACAGTAGGAAGACTCAGTCTTCCTGTACTTAAGTCGGAATTGTGTCTCTTATTTTTAATTCCGATGCAATTTCTGTGTTTCATCGTCAATGGGAAGTTCCAAGGGATACAGTAAACCTGCAGAGGTGCATCGGAATGTAAAACTAGTGACACAGGAAACGCTCAAACATAGACAGTAGGAAGACTCAGTCTTCCTGTACTTAAGTCGGCATTGTGTGTCTTATATTTAATTCCGATGCAAATTCTGTGTTTCATCGTCAATGGGAAGGTCCAAGGGATACAGTAAACCTGCAGAGGTGCATCGGAATGTATAACTGGTGACACAGGAAATGCTCAAAACATAGACAGTAGGAAGACTCAGTCTTCCTGTACTTAAGTCGGCATTGCGTCTCTTACATTTAATTCCGATGCAATTTCTGTTTTTCATCGTCAATGGGAACGTCCAATGGATACAGTAAACCTGCAGAGGTGCATCGGAATGTAAAACTGGTGACACAGGAAACGCTCATAACATTGACAGTAGGAAGACTCAGTCTTCCTGTACTTAAGTCGGCATTGTGTCTCTTATATTTAATTCCGATGCAATTTCTGTGTTTCATCGTCAATGGGAAGGTCCAAGGGATACAGTGAACCTGCAGAGGTGCATCGGAATGTAAAACTGGTGACACAGGAAACGCTCAAATCATAGACAGTAGGAAGACTCAGTCTTGCTGTACTTAAGTCTGCATTGTGTCTCTTATATTTATTTCCGATGAAATTCCTGTGTTTCATCGTCAATGGGAAGGTCCATGGGATAAAGTAAACCTGCAGAAGTGCATCGGAATGTAAAACTGGTGACACAGGAAACGCTCAAATCATAGAATGTAGGAAGACTCAGTCTTGCTATACTTAAGTCGGCATTGTGTCTCTTATATTTATTTCCGATGAAATTTCTGTGTTTCATCGTCAATGGGAAGGTCCAAGGGATATAGTAAACCTGCAGAGGTGCATCGGAAAGTAAAACTGATGACACAGGAAACGCTCAAAACATTGACTGCAAGAAGACTGTTTTCTTGTACTTAAGTCGGCGTTGTGTCTCTTATATTTAATTCCGATGAAATTTCTGTGTTTCATCGTCACTGTGAAGGTCCAAGGGATACAGTAAAACTGTACAGGTGCATCGGAATGTAAAACTCGTGACACAGGAAACGCTCAAATTATAGACAGTAGGAAGATTCAGTCTTCCTGTACTTAAGTCGGAATTGTGTCTCTTATATTTAATTCCGATGCAATTTCTGCGTTTCATCGTCACTGTGAAGGTCCAAGGGATACAGTAAACCTGTATAGGTGCATCGGAATGTAAAACTGGTGACACAGGAAACGCTCAAATTATAGACAGTAGGAAGACTCAGTCTTCCTGTACTTAAGTCGGCATTGTGTCTCTTATATTTAATTCCGATGCAATTTCTGTGTTTCATCGTCAATGGGAAGGTCCATGGGATACAGTAAACCTGCAAAGGTGCATCAGAATATAAAACTAGTGACACAGGAAACGTTCAAAACATTGACAGTAGGAAGACTCAGTCTTCCTGTACTTAAGTCGGAATTGTGTCTCTTATATTTAATTCCGATGCAATTTCTGTGTTTCATCGTCAATGGGAAGTTCCAAGGGATACAGTAAACCTGCAGAGGTGCATCGGAATGTAAAACTAGTGACACAGGAAACGCTCAAAACATAGACAGTAGGAAGACTCAGTCTTCCTGTACTTAAGTCGGCATTGTGTCTCTTATATTTAATTCCGATGCAATTTCTGAGTTTCTTCGTCAATGGGAAGGTCCAAGGGATAAAGTAAACCTGCAGAGGTGCATCGGAATGTAAAACGGGTGACACAGGAAACGCTCAAATCATAGACAGTAGGAAGACTCAGTCTTGCTGAACTTAAGTCGTCATTGTGTCTCTTATATTTATTTCCGATGAAATTTCTGTGTTTCATCGTCAATGGGAAGGTCCAAGGGATACAGTAAACCTGCAGAGGTGCATCAGAATGTAAAACTGGTGACACAGGAAACGCTCAAAACATAGACAGTAGGAAGACTCAGTCTTCCTGTACTTAAGTCGGCATTGTGTCTCTTATATTTAATTCCGATGCTATTTCTGTGTTTCATCGTGAATGGGAAGGTCCAAGGGATACAGTAAACCTGCAGAGGTGCATCGGAATGTAAAACTAGTGACACAGGAAACGCTCAAAACATAGATAGTAGGAAGACTCAGTCTTCCTGTACTTAAGTCGGCATTCTGTCTCTTATATTTAATTCCGATGCAATTTCTGTGTTTCATCGTCAATGGGAAGATCCAAGGGATACAGTAAACCTGCAGAGGTGCATCGGAATGTAAAACTGGTGACACAGGAAACGCTCAAATCATAGACAGTAGGAAGACTCAGTCTTGCTGTACTTAAGTCGGCATTGTGTCTCTTATATTTATTTACGATGAAATTTCTGTGTTTCATCGTCAATGGGAAGGTCCAAGGGATATAGTAAACCTGCAGAGGTGCATCGGAAAGTAAAACTGATGACACAGGAACGCTCAAAACATAGACAGTGGGAAGACTTAGTCTTCCTGTACTTAAGTCGGTATTGTGTCTCTTATATTTAATTCCGATGCAATTATTGTGTTTCATCGTCACTGTGAAGGTCCAAGGGATACAGTAAACCTGTACAGGTGCATCGGAATGTAAAACTGGTGACACAGGAAACGCTCAAATTATAGACAGTAGGAAGACTCAGTCTTCCTGTACTTAAGTCGGCATTGTGTCTCTTATATTTAATTCCGATGCAATTTCTGTGTTTCATCGTCAATGGGAAGGTCCATGGGATACAGTAAACCTGCAAAGGTGCATCAGAATGTAAAACTAGTGACACAGGAAACGCTCAAAACATTGACAGTAGGAAGACTCAGTCTTCCTGTACTTAAGTCGGAATTGTGTCTCTTATATTTAATTCCGATGCAATTACTATGTTTCATCGTCAATGGGAAGTTCCAAGGGATGCAGTAAACCTGCAGAGGTGCATCGGAATGTAAAACTAGTGACACAGGAAACGCTCAAAACATACACAGTAGGAAGACTCAGTCTTCCTGTACTTAAGTCGGCATTGTGTCTCTTATATTTAATTCCGATGCAATTTCTGTGTTTCATCGTCACTGTGAGGGTCCAAGCGATACAGTAAACCTGTACAGGTGCATCGGAATGTAAAACTGGTGACACAGGAAACGCTCAAATTATAGACAGTAGGAAGACTCAGTCTTCCTGTACTTAAGTCGGCATTGTGTCTCTTATATTTAATTCCGATGCAATTTCTGTGTTTCATCGTCAATGGGAAGGTCCATGGGATACAGTAAACCTGCAAAGGTGCATCAGAATGTAAAACTAGTGACACAGGAAACGCTCAAAACATTGACAGTAGGAAGACTCAGTCTTCCTGTACTTAAGTCGGAATTGTGTCTCTTATATTTAATTCCGATGCAATTTCTATGTTTCATCGTCAATGGGAAGTTCCAAGGGATACAGTAAACCTGCAGAGGTGCATCGGAATGTGAAACTAGTGACACAGGAAACGCTCAAAACATAGACAGTAGGAAGACTCAGTCTTCCTGTACTTAAGTCGGCATTGTGTCTCTTATATTTAATTCCGATGCAAATTCTGTGTTTCATCGTCACTGTGAGGGTCCAAGCGATACAGTAAACCTGTACAGGTGCATCGGAATGTAAAACTGGTGACACAGGAAACGCTCAAATTATAGACAGTAGGAAGACTCAGTCTTCCTGTACTTAAGTCGGAATTGTGTCTCTTATATTTAATTCCGACTCAATTTCTGTGTTTCATCGTCAATGGGAAGGTCCAAGGGATACAGTAAACCTGCAGAGGTGCATCGGAATGTATAACTGGTGACACAGGAAACGCTCAAAACATAGACAGTAGGAAGACTCAGTCTTCCTGTACTTAAGTCGGCATTGTGTCTCTTATATTTAATTCCGATGAAATTTCTGTGTTTCATCGTGAATGGTAAGGTCCAAGGGATATAGTAAACCTGCAGAGAGGCATCGGAAAGTAAAACTGATGACACAGGAAACGCTCAAAACATAGACAGTAGGAAGACTTAGTCTTCCTGTACTTAAGTCGGCATTGCGTCTCTTATATTTAATTCCGATGCAATTTCTGTTTTTCATCGTCAATGGGAAGGTCCAATGGATACAGTAAACCTGCAGAGGTCCATCGGAATGTAAAACTAGTGACACAGGAAACGCTCAAAACATAGACAGTAGGAAGACTCAGTCTTCCTGTACTTAAGTCGGCATTGTGTCTCTTATATTTAATTCCGATGCAATTTCTGTGTTTCTTCGTCAATGGGAAGGTCCATGGGATACAGTAAACCTGCAAAGGTGCATCAGAATGTAAAACTAGTGACACAGGAAACGCTCAAAACATTGACAGTAGGAAGACTCAGTCTTCCTGTACTTAAGTCGGAATTGTGTCTCTTATTTTTATTTCCGATGCAATTTCTGTGTTTCATCGTCAATGGGAGGTTCCAAGGGATACAGTAAACCTGCAGAGGTGCATCGGAATGTAAAACTAGTGACACAGGAAACGCTCAAACATAGACAGTAGGAAGACTCAGTCTTCCTGTACTTAAGTCGGCATTGTGTGTCTTATATTTAATTCCGATGCAATTTCTGTGTTTCATCGTCAATGGGAAGGTCCAAGGGATACAGTAAACCTGCAGAGGTGCATCGGAATGTATAACTGGTGACACAGGAAACGCTCAAAACATAGACAGTAGGAAGACTCAGTCTTCCTGTACTTAAGTCGGCATTGCGTCTCTTACATTTAATTCCGATGCAATTTCTGTTTTTCATCGTCAATGGGAACGTCCAATGGATACAGTAAACCTGCAGAGGTGCATCGGAATGTAAAACTGGTGACACAGGAAACGCTCATAACATTGACAGTAGGAAGACTCAGTCTTCCTGTACTTAAGTCGGCATTGTGTCTCTTAATTTAAATTCGATGCAATTTGTGTGTTTCATCGCCAATGCGAAGGTCCAATGGATACAGTAAACCTGCAGAGGTGCATCGGAATGTAAAACTGGTGATACAGGAAACGCTCATAACATTGACAGTAGGAAGACTCAGTCTTCCTGTACTTAAGTCAGCATTGTGTCTCTTAATTTAAATTCGATGCAATTTGTGTGTTTCATCGCCAATGCGAAGGTCCAAGGGATATAGTGAACCTGCAGAGGTGCATCGGAAAGTAAAACTGATGACACAGGAAACGCTCAAAACATTGACAGTAGGAAGCCATAGTCTTCCTGTACTTAAGTCGGCATTGTGTCTCTTAAATTTAATTCCGATGCAATTTCTGTGTTTCATCGTCACTGTGAGGGTCCAAGCAATACAGTAAACCTGTACAGGTGCATCGGAATGTGAAACTGGTGACACAGGAAACGCTCAAAACATAGACAGTAGGAAGACTCAGTCTTCCTGTACTTAAGTCGGCATTGTGTCTCTTATATTTAATTCCGATGCAATTTCTGTGTTTCATCGACAATGGGAAGGTCCAAGGGATACAGTAAACCGGCAGAGGTGCATCGGAATGTAAAACTGGTGACACAGGAAACGCTCAAAACATTGACCGTACGAAGACTGTTTTCTTGTACTTAAGTCGGCATTGTGTCTCTTATATTTAAATCCGATGCAATTTCTGTATTTCATCGTCAATGGGATGGTCCAAGGGATACAGTAAACCTGCAGAGGTGCATCGGAATGTAAAACTGATAACACAGGAAACACTAAAACATAGACAGTAGGAAGACTCAGTCTTCCCGTAATTAAGTCGGCATTGTGTCTCTTATATTTAATTCCGATACGATTTTTGTGTTTCATCGACAATGGGAAGGGGCAAGGGATACAGTGAACCGGCATAGGTGCATCGGAATGTAAAACTGGCGACACAGGAAACGCTCAAAACATAGACCGTAAGAAGACTCTCTTTTCTAGTACTTAAGTCGGCGTAGTGTCTCTTATATTTAAATTCCGATGCAATTTCTGTGTTTCATCGTGAATGGGAAGGTCCAAGGGATACAGTAAACCTGCAGAGGTGCATCGGAAAGTAAAACTGATGACACAGGAAACGCTCAAAACATAGACAGTAGGAAGACTTAGTCTTCCTGTACTTAAGTAGGCATTGTGTCTCTTAAATTTAACTCCGATGCAATTTCTGTGTTTCATCGTCAATGGGAAGGTCCAAGGGATACAGTAAACCTGCAGAGGTGCATCAGAATGTAAAACTGGTGACACAGGAAACGCTCAAAACATAGACAGTAGGAAGACTCAGTCTTCCTGTACTTAAGTCGGCATTGTGTCTCTTATATTTAATTCCGATGCTATTTCTGTGTTTCATCGTGAATGGGAAGGTCCAAGGGATACAGTAAACCTGCAGAGGTGCATCGGAATGTAAAACTAGTGACACAGGAAACGCTCAAAACATAGATAGTAGGAAGACTCAGTCTTCCTGTACTTAAGTCGGCATTCTGTCTCTTATATTTAATTCCGATGCAATTTCTGTGTTTCATCGTCAATGGGAAGATCCAAGGGATACAGTAAACCTGCAGAGGTGCATCGGAATGTAAAACTGGTGACACAGGAAACGCTCAAATCATAGACAGTAGGAAGACTCAGTCTTGCTGTACTTAAGTCGGCATTGTGTCTCTTATATTTATTTACGATGAAATTTCTGTGTTTCATCGTCAATGGGAAGGTCCAAGGGATATAGTAAACCTGCAGAGGTGCATCGGAAAGTAAAACTGATGACACAGGAACGCTCAAAACATAGACAGTAGGAAGACTTAGTCTTCCTGTACTTAAGTCGGTATTGTGTCTCTTATATTTAATTCCGATGCAATTTCTGTGTTTCATCGTCACTGTGAAGGTCCAAGGGATACAGTAAACCTGTACAGGTGCATCGGAATATAAAACTGGTGACACAGGATACGCTCAAATTATAGACAGTAGGAAGACTCAGTCTTCCTGTACTTAAGTCGGCATTGTGTCTCTTATATTTAATTCCGATGCAATTTCTGTGTTTCATCGTCAATGGGAAGGTCCATGGGATACAGTAAACCTGCAAAGGTGCATCAGAATGTAAAACTAGTGACACAGGAAACGCTCAAAACATTGACAGTAGGAAGACTCAGTCTTCCTGTACTTAAGTCGGAATTGTGTCTCTTATATTTAATTCCGATGCAATCTCTATGTTTCATCGTCAATGGGAAGTTCCAAGGGATACAGTAAACCTGCAGAGGTGCATCGGAATGTAAAACTAGTGACACAGGAAACGCTCAAAACATAGACAGTAGGAAGACTCAGTCTTCCTGTACTTAAGTCGGCATTGTGTCTCTTATATTTAATTCCGATGCAATTTCTGTGTTTCATCGTCACTGTGAGGGTCCAAGCGATACAGTAAACCTGTACATGTGCATCGGAATGTAAAACTGGTGACACAGAAAACGCTCAAATTATAGACAGTAGGAAGACTCAGTCTTCCTGTACTTAAGTCGGCATTGTGTCTCTTATATTTAATTCCGATGCCATTTCTGTGTTTCATCGTCAATGGGAAGGTCCATGGGATACAGTAAACCTGCAAAGGTGCATCAGAATGTAAAACTAGTGACACAGGAAACGCTCAAAACATTGACAGTAGGAAGACTCAGTCTTCCTGTACTTAAGTCGGAATTGTGTCTCTTATATTTAATTCCGATGCAATTTCTATGTTTCATCGTCAATGGGAAGTTCCAAGGGATACAGTAAACCTGCAGAGGTGCATCGGAATGTAAAACTAGTGACACAGGAAACGCTCAAAACATAGACAGTAGGAAGACTCAGTCTTCCTGTACTTAAGTCGGCATTGTGTCTCTTATATTTAATTCCGATGCAAATTCTGTGTTTCATCGTCACTGTGAGGGTCCAAGCGATACAGTAAACCTGTACAGGTGCATCGGAATGTAAAACTGGTGACACAGGAAACGCTCAAATTATAGACAGTAGGAAGACTCAGTCTTCCTGTACTTAAGTCGGAATTGTGTCTCTTATATTTAATTCCGACTCAATTTCTGTGTTTCATCGTCAATGGGAAGTTCCAAGGGATACAGTAAACCTGCAGAGGTGCATCGGAATGTAAAACTAGTGACACAGGAAACGCTCAAACATAGACAGTAGGAAGACTCAGTCTTCCTGTACTTAAGTCGGCATTGTGTCTCTTATATTTAATTCCGATGCAATTTCTGTGTTTCATCGTCAATGGGAAGGTCCAAGGGATACAGTAAACCTGCAGAGGTGCATCGGAATGTATAACTGGTGACACAGGAAACGCTCAAAACATAGACAGTAGGAAGACTCAGTCTTCCTGTACTTAAGTCGGCATTGTGTCTCTTATATTTAATTCCGATGAAATTTCTGTGTTTCATCGTGAATGGTAAGGTCCAAGGGATATAGTAAACCTGCAGAGGTGCATCGGAAAGTAAAACTGATGACACAGGAAACGCTCAAAACATAGACAGTAGGAAGACTTAGTCTTCCTGTACTTAAGTCGGAATTGTGTCTCTTATTTTTAATTCCGATGCAATTTCTGTGTTTCATCGTCAATGGGAAGTTCCAAGGGATACAGTAAACCTGCAGAGGTGCATCGGAATGTAAAACTAGTGACACAGGAAACGCTCAAACATAGACAGTAGGAAGACTCAGTCTTCCTGTACTTAAGTCGGCATTGTGTGTCTTATATTTAATTCCGATGCAAATTCTGTGTTTCATCGTCAATGGGAAGGTCCAAGGGATACAGTAAACCTGCAGAGGTGCATCGGAATGTATAACTGGTGACACAGGAAATGCTCAAAACATAGACAGTAGGAAGACTCAGTCTTCCTGTACTTAAGTCGGCATTGCGTCTCTTACATTTAATTCCGATGCAATTTCTGTTTTTCATCGTCAATGGGAACGTCCAATGGATACAGTAAACCTGCAGAGGTGCATCGGAATGTAAAACTGGTGACACAGGAAACGCTCATAACATTGACAGTAGGAAGACTCAGTCTTCCTGTACTTAAGTCGGCATTGTGTCTCTTAATTTAAATTCGATGCAATTTGTGTGTTTCATCGCCAATGCGAAGGTCCAAGGGATACAGTAAACCTGCAGAGGTGCATCGGAATGTAAAACTGGTGACACAGGAAACGCTCAAAACATTGACTGTAAGAAGACTGTTTTCTTGTACTTAAGTCGGCATTGTGTCTCTTATATTTAATTCCGATTCAATTTCTGTGTTTCATCGTCAATGGGAAGGTCCAAGGGATACAGTAAACCTGCAGAGGTGCATCGGAATGTAAAACTAGTGACACAGGAAACGCTCAAACATAGACAGTAGGAAGACTCAGTCTTCCTGTACTTAAGTCGGCATTATGTCTCTTATATTTAATTCCGATGCAATTTCTGTGTTTCATCGTCAATGTGAAGGTCCAAGGGATACAGTAAACCTGCAGAGGTGCATCGGAATGTATAACTGGTGACACAGGAAACGCTCAAAACATAGACAGTAGGAAGACTCAGTCTTCCTGTACTTAAGTCGGCATTGTGTCTCTTATATTTAATTCCGATGAAATTTCTGTGTTTCATCGTGAATGGTAAGGTCCAAGGGATATAGTAAACCTGCAGAGGTGCATCGGAAAGTAAAACTGATGACACAGGAAACGCTCAAAACATAGACAGTAGGAAGACTTAGTCTTCCTGTACTTAAGTCGGCATTGCGTCTCTTATATTTAATTCAGATGCATTTTCTGTTTTTCATCGTCAATGGGAAGGTCCAATGGATACAGTAAACCTGCAGAGGTCCATCGGAATGTAAAACTAGTGACACAGGAAACGCTCAAAACATAGACAGTAGGAAGACTCAGTCTTCCTGTACTTAAGTCGGCATTGTGTCTCTTATATTTAATTCCGATGCAATTTCTGTGTTTCTTCGTCAATGGGAAGGTCCATGGGATACAGTAAACCTGCAAAGGTGCATCAGAATGTAAAACTAGTGACACAGGAAACGCTCAAAACATTGACAGTAGGAAGACTCAGTCTTCCTGTACTTAAGTCGGCATTGTGTCTCTTATATTTAATTCCGATGCAATTTCTGTGTTTCATCGTCAATGGGAAGTTCCAAGGGATACAGTAAACCTGCAGAGGTGCATCGGAATGTAAAACTAGTGACACAGGAAACGCTCAAACATAGACAGTAGGAAGACTCAGTCTTCCTGTACTTAAGTCGGCATTGTGTGTCTTATATTTAATTCCGATGCAATTTCTGTGTTTCATCGTCAATGGGAAGGTCCAAGGGATACAGTAAACCTGCAGAGGTGCATCGGAATGTATAACTGGTGACACAGGAAACGCTCAAAACATAGACAGTAGGAAGATTCAGTCTTCCTGTACTTAAGTCGGCATTGCGTCTCTTACATTTAATTCAGATGCAATTTCTGTTTTTCATCGTCAATGGGAACGTCCAATGGATACAGTAAACCTGCAGAGGTGCATCGGAATGTAAAACTGGTGACACAGGAAACGCTCATAACATTGACAGTAGGAAGACTCAGTCTTCCTGTACTTAAGTCGGCATTGTGTCTCTTAATTTAAATTCGATGCAATTTGTGTGTTTCATCGCCAATGCGAAGGTCCAAGGGATACAGTAAACCTGCAGAGGTGCATCGGAATGTAAAACTGGTGACACAGGAAACGCTCAAAACATTGACTGTAAGAAGACTGTTTTCTTGTACTTAAGTCGGCATTGTGTCTCTTATATTTAATTCCGATTCAATTTCTGTGTTTCATCGTCAATGGGAAGGTCCAAGGGATACAGTAAACCTGCAGAGGTGCATCGGAATGTAAAACTGGTGACACAGGAAACGCTCACATCATAGACAGTAGGAAGACTCAGTCTTGCTGTACTTAAGTCGGCATTGTGTATCTTATATTTATTTCCGATGGAATTTCTGTGTTTCATCGTCAATGGGAAGGTCCAAGGGATATAGTAAACCTGCAGAGGTGCATCGGAATGTAAAACTGATGACACAGGGAACGCTCAAAACATAGACCGTAGGAAGACTCAGTCTTCCTGTACTTAAGTCGGAATTGTGTCTCTTATATTTAATTCCGATGCAATTTCTGTGTTTCATCGTCACTGTGAAGGTCCAAGGGATACAGTAAACCTGCAGAAGTGCATCGGAATGTGAAACTGGTGACACAGGAAACGCTCAAAACATAGACAGTAGGAAGACTCAGTCTTCCTGTACTTAAGTAGGCATTGTGTCTCTTAAATTTAACTCCGATGCAATTTCTGTGTTTCATCGTCAATGGGAAGGTCCATGGGATAAAGTAAACCTGCAGAAGTGCATCGGAATGTAAAACTGGTGACACAGGAAACGCTCAAATCATAGACTGTAGGAAGACTCAGTCTTGCTGTACTTAAGTCGGCATTGTGTCTCTTATATTTATTTCCGATGAAATTTCTGTGTTTCATCGTCAATGGGAAGGTCCAAGGGATATAGTAAACCTGCAGAGGTGCATCGGAAAGTAAAACTGAGGATACAGGAAAAGGTCTAAACATAGACAGTGGGAAGACTTAGTCTTCCTGTACTTAAGTCGGCATTGTGTCTCTTATATTTAAATCCGATGCAATTTCTGTATTTCATCGTCAATGGGATGGTCCAAGAGATACAGTAAACCTGCAGAGGTGCATCGGAATGTAAAACTGATGACACAGGAAACGCTCAAAACATAGACAGTAGGAAGACTCAGTCTTCCCGTACTTAAGTCGGCATTGTGTCTCTTATATTTATTTCCGATGAAATTTCTGTGTTTCATCGTCAATGGGAAGGTCCAAGGGATATAGTAAACCTGCAGAGGTTCATCGGAAAGTAAAACTGATGACACAGGAAACGCTCAAAACATAGACAGTAGGAAGACTTAGTCTTCCTGTTCTTAAGTCGGCATTGTGTCTCTTATATTTAATTCCGATGCAATTTCTGTGTTTCATCGTCACTGTGAAGGTCCAAGGGATACAGTAAAACTGTACAGGTGCATCGGAATGTAAAACTCGTGACACAGGAAACGCTCAAATTATAGACAGTAGGAAGATTCAGTCTTCCTGTACTTAAGTCGGAATTGTGTCTCTTATATTTAATTCCGATGCAATTTCTGTGTTTCATCGTCAATGGGAAGGTCCAAGGGATACAGTAAACCTGCCGAAGTGCATCGGAATGTGAAACTGGTAACACAGGAAACGCTCAAAACATAGACAGTAGGAAGACTCAGTGTTCCTGTACTTAAGTCGGCATTGTGCCTCTTATATTTATTTCCGATGAAATTTCTGTGTTTCATCGTGTATGGGAAGGTCCAAGGGATATAGTAAACCTGCAGAGGTGCATCGGAAAGTAAAACTGATGACACAGGAAAAGCTCTAAACATAGACAGTAGGAAGACTTAGTCTTCCTGTACTTAAGTCGGCATTGTGTCTCTTATATTTAAATCCGATGCAATTTCTGTATTTCATCGTCAATGGGATGGTCCAAGGGATACAGTAAACCTGCAGAGGTGCATCGGAATGTAAAACTGATGACACAGGAAACGCTCAAAACATAGACAGTAGGAAGACTCAGTCTTCCCGTACTTAAGTCGGCATTGTGTCTCTTATATTTAATTCCGATACGATTTTTGTGTTTCATCGACAATGGGAAGGGGCAAGGGATACAGTGAACCGGCATAGGTGCATCGGAATGTAAAACTGGCGACACAGGAAACGCTCAAAACATAGACCGTAAGAAGACTCACTTTTCTAGTACTTAAGTCGGCGTAGTGTCCCTTATATTTAAATTCCGATGCAATTTCTGTGTTTCATCGTGAATGGGAAGGTCCAAGGGATACAGTAAACCTGCAGAGGTGCATCGGAAAGTAAAACTGATGACACAGGAAACGCGCAAAACATAGACAGTAGGACGACTTAGTATTCCTGTACTTAAGTAGGCATTGTGTCTCTTAAATTTAACTCCGATGCAATTTCTGTGTTTCATCGTGAATGGGAAGGTCCAAGGGATACAGTAAACCTGCAGAGGTGCATCGGAATGTAAAACTAGTGACACAGGAAACGCTCAAAACATAGATAGTAGGAAGACTCAGTCTTCCTGTACTTAAGTCGGCATTCTGTCTCTTATATTTAATTCCGATGCAATTTCTGTGTTTCATCGTCAATGGGAAGGTCCAAGGGATACAGTAAACCTGCAGAGGTGCATCGGAATGTAAAACTGGTGACACAGGAAACGCTCAAATCATAGACAGTAGGAAGACTCAGTCTTGCTGTACTTAAGTCGGCATTGTATCTCTTATATTTATTTACGATGAAATTTCTGTGTTTCATCGTCAATGGGAAGGTCCAAGGGATATAGTAAACCTGCAGAGGTGCATCGGAAAGTAAAACTGATGACACAGGAACGCTCAAAACATAGACAGTAGGAAGACTTAGTCTTCCTGTACTTAAGTCGGTATTGTGTCTCTTATATTTAATTCCGATGCAATTTCTGTGTTTTATCGTCACTGTGAAGGTCCAAGGGATACAGTAAACCTGTACAGGTGCATCGGAATGTAAAACTGGTGACACAGGAAACGCTCAAATTATAGACAGTAGGAAGACTCAGTCTTCCTGTACTTAAGTCGGCATTGTGTCTCTTATATTTAATTCCGATGCAATTTCTGTGTTTCATCGTCAATGGGAAGGTCCATGGGATACAGTAAACCAGCAAAGGTGCATCAGAATGTAAAACTAGTGACACAGGAAACGCTCAAAACATTGACAGTAGGAAGACTCAGTCTTCCTGTACTTAAGTCCGAATTGTTTCTCTTATATTTAATTCCGATGCAAGTTCTGTGTTTCATCGTCAATGGGAAGTTCCAAGGGTTACAGTAAACCTGCAGAGGTGCATCGGAATGTAAAACTAGTGACACAGGAAACGCTCAAAACATAGACAGTAGGAAGACTCAGTCTTCCTGTACTTAAGTCGGCATTGTGTCTCTTATATTTAATTCCGATGCAATTTCTGTGTTTCTTCGTCAATGGGAAGGTCCAAGGGATAAAGTAAACCTGCAGAGGTGCATCGGAATGTAAAACTGGTGACACAGGAAACGCTCAAATCATAGACAGTAGGAAGACTCAGTCTTGCTGAACTTAAGTCGTCATTGTGTCTCTTATATTTATTTCCGATGAAATTTCTGTGTTTCATCGTCAATGGGAAGGTCCAAGGGATATAGTAAACCTGCAGAGGTGCATCGGAAAGTAAAACTGATGACACAGGAAACGCTCAAAACATAGACAGTAGGAAGACTTAGTCTTCCTGTACTTAAGTCGGCATTGCGTCTCATATATTTAATTCCGATGCAATTTCTGTTTTTGATCGTCAATGGGAAGGTCCATGGGATACAGTAAAACTGCAAAGGTGCATCAGAATGTAAAACTAGTGACACAGGAAACGCTCAAAACATTGACAGTAGGAAGACTCAGTCTTCCTGTACTTAAGTCGGAATTGTGTCTCTTATATTTAATTCCGATGCGATTTCTGTGTTTCATTGTCAATGGGAAGTTCCAAGGGATACAGTAAACCTGCAGAGGTGCATCGGAATGTAAAACTGGTGACACAGGAAACGCTCAAAACATTGACTGTAAGAAGACTGTTTTCTTGTACTTAAGTCGGCGTTGTGTCTCTTATATTTAAATTCGATGCAATTTCTGTGTTTCATCGTCAATGGGAAGGTCCAAGGGATACAGTAAACCTGCAGAGGTGCATCGGAATGTAAAACTGGTGACACAGGAAACGCTCAAATCATAGACAGTAGGAAGACTCAGTCTTGCTGTACTTAAGTCGGCATTGTGTCTCTTATATTTATTTCCGATGAAATTTCTGTGTTTCATCGTCAATGGGAAGGTCCAAGGGATACAGTAAACCTGTAGAAGTGCATCGGAATGTAAAACTGGTGACACAGGAAACGCTCAAATCATAGACAGTAGGAAGACTCAGTCTTGCTGTACTTAAGTCGGCATTGTGCCTCTTATATTTATTTCGGATGAAATTTCTGTGTTTCATCGTCAATGGGAAGGTCCAAGGGATATAGTAAACCTGCAGAGGTTCATTGGAAAATAAAACTGATGACACAGGAAACGCTCAAAGCATAGACAGTAGGAAGACTTAGTCTTCCTTTACTTAAGACGGCATTGTGTCTCTTATATGTAATTCCGATGCAATTTCTGTGTTTCATCGTCACTGTGAAGGTCCAAGGGATACAGTAAAACTCTACAGGTGCATCGGAATGTAAAACTGGTGATACAGGAAACGCTCAAATTATAGAGAGTAGGAAGACTCAGTCTTCCTGTACATAAGTCGGAATTGTGTCTCTTATATTTAATTCCGATGCAATTTCTGTGTTTCATCGTCAATGGGAAGGTCCAAGGGATACAGTAAACCTGCAGAGGTGCATCGGAATGTGAAACTGGTGACACAGGAAACGCTCAAAACATAGACAGTAGGAAGACTCAGTCTTCCTGTACTTAAGTCGGAATTGTGTCTCTTATATTTAATTCCGATGAAATTTCTGTGTTTCATCGTGTATGGGAAGGTCCAAGGGATATAGTAAACCTGCAGAGGTGCATCGGAAAGTAAAACTGATGACACAGGAAAAACTCTACACATAGACAGTAGGAAGACTTAGTCTTCCTGTACTTAAGTCGGCATTGTGTCTCTTATATTTAAATCCGATGCAATTTCTGTTTTTCATCGTCAATGGGATGGTCCAAGGGATACAGTAAACCTGCAGAGGTGCATCGGAATGTAAAACTGATGACAGGAAACGCTCAAAACATAGACAGTAGGAAGACTCAGTCTTCCCGTACTTAAGTCGGCATTGTGTCTCTTATATTTAATTCCGATACGATTTCTGTGTTTCATCGACAATGGGAATTGGCAAGGCATACAGTAAACCGGCATAGGTGCATCGGAATGTAAAACTGGCGACACAGGAAGCGCTCAAAACATAGACCGTAAGAAGACTCACTTTTCTTGTACTTAAGTCGGCGTAGTGTCTCTTATATTTAAATTCCGATGCAATTTCTGTGTTTCATCGTGAATGGGAAGGTCCAAGGGATACAGTAAACCTGCAGAGGTGCATCGGAATGTAAAACTGGTGACACAGGAAACGCTCTAAACATAGACAGTAGGAAGACTCAGTCTTCCTGTACTTAAGTAGGCATTGTGTCTCTTAAATTTAACTCCGATGCAATTTCTGTGTTTCATCGTCAATGGGAATGTCCAAGGGATACAGTAAACCTGCAGAGGTGCATCAGAATGTAAAACTGGTGACACAGGAAACGCTCAAAACATAGACAGTAGGAAGACTCAGTCTTCCTGTACTTAAGTCGGCATTGTGTCTCTTATATTTAATTCCGATGCAATTTCTGTGTTTCATCGTCAATGGGAAGGTCCAAGGGATACAGTGAACCTGCAGAGGTGCATCGGAATGTAAAACTGGTGACACAGGAAACGCTCAAATCATAGACAGTAGGAAGACTCAGTCTTGCTGTACTTAATTCGGCATTGTGTCTCTTATATTTATTTCCGATGAAATTTCTGTGTTTCATCGTCAATGGGAAGGTCCATGGGATAAAGTAAACCTGCAGAAGTGCATCGGAATGTAAAACTGGTGACACAGGAAACGCTCAAATCATAGACTGTAGGAAGTCTCAGTCTTGCTGTACTTAAGTCGGCATTGTGTCTCTTATATTTATTTCCGATGAAATTTCTGTGTTTCATCGTCAATGGGAAGGTCCAAGGGATATAGTAAACCTGCAGAGGTGCATCGGAAAGTAAAACTGATGACACAGGAAACGCTCAAAACATTGACTGCAAGAAGACTGTTTTCTTGTACTTAAGTCGGCGTTGTGTCTCTTATATTTAATTCCGATGCAATTTCTGTGTTTCATCGTCAATGGGAAGATCCAAGGGATACAGTAAACCTGCAGAGGTGCATCGGAATGTAAAACTGGTGACACAGGAAACGCTCAAATCATAGACAGTAGGGAGACTCAGTCTTGCTGTACTTAAGTCGGCATTGTGTCTCTTATATTTATTTCCGATGAAATTTCTGTGTTTCATCGTCAATGGGAAGGTCCAAGGGGTATAGTAAACCTGCAGAGGTTCATCGGAAAGTAAAACTGATGACACAGGAAACGCTCAAAACATAGACAGTAGGAAGACTTAGTCTTCCTGTTCTTAAGTCGGCATTGTGTCCCTTATATTTAATTCCGATGCAATTTCTGTGTTTCATCGTCACTGTGAAGGTCCAAGGGATACAGTAAAACTGTACAGGTGCATCGGAATGTAAAACTCGTGACACAGGAAACGCTCAAATTATAGACAGAAGGAAGATTCATTTTTCCTGTACTTAAGTCGGAATTGTGTCTCTTATATTTAATTCCGATGCAATTTCTGTGTTTCATCGTCAATGGGAAGGTCCAAGGGATACAGTAAACCTGCAGAAGTGCATCGGAATGTGAAACTGGTAACACAGGAAACGCTCAAAACATAGACAGTAGGAAGACTCAGTCTTCCTGTACTTAAGTCGGCATTGTGCCTCTTATATTTATTTCCGATGAAATTTCTGTGTTTCATCGTGTATGGGAAGGTCCAAGGGATATAGTAAACCTGCAGAGGTGCATCGGAAAGTAAAACTGATGACGCAGGAAAAGCTCTAAACATAGACAGTAGGAAGACTTAGTCTTCCTGTACTTAAGTCGGCATTGTGTCTCTTATATTTAAATCCGATGCAATTTCTGTATTTCATCGTCAATGGGATGGTCCAAGGGATACAGTAAACCTGCAGAGGTGCATCGGAATGTAAAACTGATGACACAGGAAACGCTCAAAACATAGACAGTAGGAAGACTCAGTCTTCCCGTACTTAAGTCGGCATTGTGTCTCTTATATTTAATTCCGATACGATTATTGTGTTTCATCGACAATGGGAAGGGGCAAGGGATACAGTGAACTGGCATAGGTGCATCGGAATGTAAAACTGGCGACACAGGAAACGCTCAAAACATAGACCGTAAGAAGACTCACTTTTCTAGTACTTAAGTCGGCGTAGTGTCTCTTATATTTAAATTCCGATGCAATTTCTGTTGTTTCATCGTGAATGGGAAGGTCCAAGGGATACAGTAAACCTGCAGAGGTGCATCGGAAAGTAAAACTGATGACACAGGAAACGCTCAAAACATAGACAGTAGGAAGACTTAGTCTTCCTGTACTTATGTAGGCATTGTGTCTCTTAAATTTAACTCCGATGCAATTTCTGTGTTTCATCGTCAATGGGAAGGTCCAAGGGATACAGTAAACCTGCAGAGGTGCATCAGAATGTAAAACTGGTGACACAGGAAACGCTCAAAACATAGACAGTAGGAAGACTCAGTCTTCCTGTACTTAAGTCGGCATTCTGTTTCTTATATTTAATTCCGATGCAATTTCTGTGTTTCATCGTCAATGGGAAGGTCCAAGGGATACAGTAAACCTGCAGAGGTGCATCGGAATGTAAAACTGGTGACACAGGAAACGCTCAAAACATTGACAGTAGGAAGACTCAGTCTTCCTGTACTTAAGTCGGAATTGTGTCTCTTATATTTAATTCCGATGCAATTTCTGTGTTTCATCGTCAATGGGAAGGTCCATGGGATACAGTAAACCAGCAAAGGTGCATCAGAATGTAAAACTAGTGACACAGGAAACGCTCAAAACATTGACAGTAGGAAGACTCAGTCTTCCTGTACTTAAGTCCGAATTGTTTCTCTTATATTTAATTCCGATGCAAGTTCTGTGTTTCATCGTCAATGGGAAGTTCCAAGGGTTACAGTAAACCTGCAGAGGTGCATCGGAATGTAAAACTAGTGACACAGGAAACGCTCAAAACATAGACAGTAGGAGGAAGTCTTCCTGTACTTAAGTCGGCATTGTGTCTCTTATATTTAATTCCGATGCAATTTCTGTGTTTCTTCGACAATGGGAAGGTCCAAGGGATAAAGTAAACCTGCAGAGGTGCATCGGAATGTAAAACTGGTGACACAGGAAACGCTCAAATCATAGACAGTAGGAAGACTCAGTCTTGCTGAACTTAAGTCGTCATTGTGTCTCTTATATTTATTTCCGATGAAATTTCTGTGTTTCATCGTCAATGGGAAGGTCCAAGGGATATAGTAAACCTGCAGAGGTGCATCGGAAAGTAAAACTGATGACACAGGAAACGCTCAAAACATAGACAGTAGGAAGACTTAGTCTTCCTGTACTTAAGTCGGCATTGCGTCTCATATATTTAATTCCGATGCAATTTCTGTGTTTCATCGTCAATGGGAAGGTCCAAGGGATACAGTAAACCTGTAGAAGTGCATCGGAATGTAAAACTGGTGACACAGGAAACGCTCAAATCATAGACAGTAGGAAGACTCAGTCTTGCTGTACTTAAGTCGGCATTGTGTCTCTTATATTTATTTCCGATGAAATTTCTGTGTTTCATCGTCAATGGGAAGGTCCAAGGGATATAGTAAACCTGCAGAGGTTCATTGGAAAATAAAACTGATGACACAGGAAACGCTCAAAGCATAGACAGTAGGAAGACTTAGTCTTCCTTTACTTAAGACGGCATTGTGTCTCTTATATGTAATTCCGATGCAATTTCTGTGTTTCATCGTCACTGTGAAGGTCCAAGGGATACAGTAAAACTTTACAGGTGCATCGGAATGTAAAACTGGTGACACAGGAAACGCTCAAATTATAGAGAGTAGGAAGACTCAGTCTTCCTGTACATAAGTCGGAATTGTGTCTCTTATATTTAATTCCGATGCAATTTCTGTGTTTCATCGTCAATGGGAAGGTCCAAGGGATACAGTAAACCTGCAGAGGTGCATCGGAATGTGAAACTGGTGACACAGGAAACGCTCAAAACATAGACAGTAGGAAGACTCAGTCTTCCTGTACTTAAGTCGGAATTGTGTCTCTTATATTTAATTCCGATGAAATTTCTGTGTTTCATCGTGTATGGGAAGGTCCAAGGGATATAGTAAACCTGCAGAGGTGCATCGGAAAGTAAAACTGATGACACAGGAAAAACTCTACACATAGACAGTAGGAAGACTTAGTCTTCCTGTACTTAAGTCGGCAATGTGTCTCTTATATTTAAATCCGATGCAATTTCTGTTTTTCATCGTCAATGGGATGGTCCAAGGGATACAGTAAACCTGCAGAGGTGCATCGGAATGTAAAACTGATGACAGGAAACGCTCAAAACATAGACAGTAGGAAGACTCAGTCTTCCCGTACTTAAGTCGGCATTGTGTCTCTTATATTTAATTCCGATACGATTTCTGTGTTTCATCGACAATGGGAATTGGCAAGGCATACAGTAAACCGGCATAGGTGCATCGGAATGTAAAACTGGCGACACAGGAAACGCTCAAAACATAGACCGTAAGAAGACTCACTTTTCTTGTACTTAAGTCGGCGTAGTGTCTCTTATATTTAAATTCCGATGCAATTTCTGTGCTTCATCGTGAATGGGAAGGTCCAAGGGATACAGTAAACCTGCAGAGGTGCATCGGAATGTAAAACTGGTGACACAGGAAACGCTCTAAACATAGACAGTAGGAAGACTCAGTCTTCCTGTACTTAAGTAGGCATTGTGTCTCTTAAATTTAACTCCGATGCAATTTCTGTGTTTCATCGTCAATGGGAATGTCCAAGGGATACAGTAAACCTGCAGAGGTGCATCAGAATGTAAAACTGGTGACACAGGAAACGCTCAAAACATAGACAGTAGGAAGACTCAGTCTTCCTGTACTTAAGTCGGCATTGTGTCTCTTATATTTAATTCCGATGCAATTTCTGTGTTTCATCGTCAATGGGAAGGTCCAAGGGATACAGTGAACCTGCAGAGGTGCATCGGAATGTAAAACTGGTGACACAGGAAACGCTCAAATCATAGACAGTAGGAAGACTCAGTCTTGCTGTACTTAAGTCGGCATTGTGTCTCTTATATTTATTTCCGATGAAATTTCTGTGTTTCATCGTCAATGGGAAGGTCCATGGGATAAAGTAAACCTGCAGAAGTGCATCGGAATGTAAAACTGGTGACACAGGAAACGCTCAAATCATAGACTGTAGGAAGACTCAGTCTTGCTGTACTTAAGTCGGCATTGTGTCTCTTATATTTATTTCCGATGAAATTTCTGTGTTTCATCGTCAATGGGAAGGTCCAAGGGATATAGTAAACCTGCAGAGGTGCATCGGAAAGTAAAACTGATGACACAGGAAACGCTCAAAACATTGACAGTAGGAAGCCGTAGTCTTCCTGTACTTAAGTCGGCATTGTGTCTCTTATATTTAATTCCGATGCAATTTCTGTGTTTCATCGTCACTGTGAGGGTCCAAGCGATACAGTAAACCTGTACAGGTGCATCGGAATGTAAAACTGGTGACACAGGAAACGCTCAAATCATAGACAGTAGGGAGACTCAGTCTTGCTGTACTTAAGTCGGCATTGTGTCTCTTATATTTATTTCCGATGAAATTTCTGTGTTTCATCGTCAATGGGAAGGTCCAAGGGGTATAGTAAACCTGCAGAGGTTCATCGGAAAGTAAAACTGATGACACAGGAAACGCTCAAAACATAGACAGTAGGAAGACTTAGTCTTCCTGTTCTTAAGTCGGCATTGTGTCCCTTATATTTAATTCCGATGCAATTTCTGTGTTTCATCGTCACTGTGAAGGTCCAAGGGATACAGTAAAACTGTACAGGTGCATCGGAATGTAAAACTCGTGACACAGGAAACGCTCAAATTATAGACAGTAGGAAGATTCAGTATTCCTGTACTTAAGTCGGAATTGTGTCTCTTATATTTAATTCCGATGCAATTTCTGTGTTTCATCGTCAATGGGAAGGTCCAAGGGATACAGTAAACCTGCAGAAGTGCATCGGAATGTGAAACTGGTAACACAGGAAACGCTCAAAACATAGACAGTAGGAAGACTCAGTCTTCCTGTACTTAAGTCGGCATTGTGCCTCTTATATTTATTTCCGACGAAATTTCTGTGTTTCATCGTGTATGGGAAGGTCCAAGGGATATAGTAAACCTGCAGAGGTGCATCGGAAAGTAAAACTGATGACGCAGGAAAAGCTCTAAACATAGACAGTAGGAAGACTTAGTCTTCCTGTACTTAAGTCGGCATTGTGTCTCTTATATTTAAATCCGATGCAATTTCTGTATTTCATCGTCAATGGGATGGTCCAAGGGATACAGTAAACCTGCAGAGGTGCATCGGAATGTAAAACTGATGACACAGGAAACGCTCAAAACATAGACAGTAGGAAGACTCAGTCTTCCCGTACTTAAGTCGGCATTGTGTCTCTTATATTTAATTCCGATACGATTTTTGTGTTTCATCGACAATGGGAAGGGGCAAGGGATACAGTGAACCGGCATAGGTGCATCGGAATGTAAAACTGGCGACACAGGAAACGCTCAAAACATAGACCGTAAGAAGACTCACTTTTCTAGTACTTAAGTCGGCGTAGTGTCTCTTATATTTAAATTCCGATGCAATTTCTGTTGTTTCATCGTGAATGGGAAGGTCCAAGGGATACAGTAAACCTGCAGAGGTGCATCGGAAAGTAAAACTGATGACACAGGAAACGCTCAAAACATAGACAGTAGGAAGACTTAGTCTTCCTGTACTTATGTAGGCATTGTGTCTCTTAAATTTAACTCCGATGCAATTTCTGTGTTTCATCGTCAATGGGAAGGTCCAAGGGATACAGTAAACCTGCAGAGGTGCATCAGAATGTAAAACTGGTGACACAGGAAACGCTCAAAACATAGACCGTAGGAAGACTCAGTCTTCCTGTACTTAAGTCGGCATTCTGTTTCTTATATTTAATTCCGATGCAATTTCTGTGTTTCATCGTCAATGGGAAGGTCCAAGGGATACAGTAAACCTGCAGAGGTGCATCGGAATGTAAAACTGGTGACACAGGAAACGCTCAAATCATAGACAGTAGGAAGTCTCAGTCTTGCTGTACTTAAGTCGGCATTGTGTCTCTTATATTTATTTACGATGAAATATCTGTGTTTCATCGTCAATGGGAAGGTCCAAGGGATATAGTAAAACTGCAGAGGTGCATCGGAAAGTAAAACTGATGACACAGGAAACGCTCAAAACATTGACAGTAGGAAGCCGTAGTCTTCCTGTACTTAAGTCGGCATTGTGTCTCTTATATTTAATTCCGATGCAATTTCTGTGTTTCATCGTCACTGTGAGGGTCCAAGCGATACAGTAAACCTGTACAGGTGCATCGGAATGTAAAACTGGTGACACAGGAAACGCTCAAATTATAGACAGTAGGAAGACTCAGTCTTCCTGTACTTAAGTCGGCATTGTGTCTCTTATATTTAATTCCGATGCAATTTCTGTGTTTCATCGTCAATGGGAAGGTCCATGGGATACTGTAAACCTGCAAAGGTGCATCAGAATGTAAAACTAGTGACACAGGAAACGCTCAAAACATTGACAGTAGGAAGACTCAGTCTTCCTGTACTTAAGTCGGAATTGTGTCTCTTATATTTAATTCCGATGCAATTTCTGTGTTTCATCGTCACTGTGAGGGTCCAAGCGATACAGTAAACCTGCAGAGGTGCATCGGAATGTAAAACTGATGACACAGGAAACGCTCAAAACATAGACAGTAGGAAGACTCAGTCTTCCCGTACTTAAGTCGGCATTGTGTCTCTTATATTTAATTCCGATACGATTTTTGTGTTTCATCGACAATGGGAAGGGGCAAGGGATACAGTGAACCGGCATAGGTGCATCGGAATGTAAAACTGGCGACACAGGAAACGCTCAAAACATAGACCGTAAGAAGACTCACTTTTCTAGTACTTAAGTCGGCGTAGTGTCTCTTATATTTAAATTCCGATGCAATTTCTGTGTTTCATCGTGAATGGGAAGGTCCAAGGCATACAGTAAACCTGCAGAGGTGCATCGGAAAGTAAAACTGATGACACAGGAAACGCTCAAAACATAGACAGTAGGAAGACTTAGTCTTCCTGTACTTAAGTAGGCATTGTGTCTCTTAAATTTAACTCCGATGCAATTTCTGTGTTTCATCGTCAATGGGAAGGTACAAGGGATACAGTAAATCTGCAGAGGTGCATCAGAATGTAAAACTGGTGACACAGGAAACGCTCAAAACATAGACAGTAGGAAGACTCAGTCTTCCTGTACTTAAGTCGGCATTGTGTCTCTTATATTTAATTCCGATGCTATTTCTGTGTTTCATCGTGAATGGGAAGGTCCAAGGGATACAGTAAACCTGCAGAGGTGCATCGGAATGTAAAACTAGTGACACAGGAAACGCTCAAAACATAGATAGTAGGAAGACTCAGTCTTCCTGTACTTAAGTCGGCATTCTGTCTCTTATATTTAATTCCGATGCAATTTCTGTGTTTCATCGTCAATGGGAAGGTCCAAGGGATACAGTAAACCTGCAGAGGTGCATCGGAATGTAAAACTGGTGACACAGGAAACGCTCAAATCATAGACAGTAGGAAGTCTCAGTCTTGCTGTACTTAAGTCGGCATTGTGTCTCTTATATTTATTTACGATGAAATTTCTGTGTTTCATCGTCAATGGGAAGGTCCAAGGGATATAGTAAACCTGCAGAGGTGCATCGGAAAGTAAAACTGATGACACAGGAACGCTCAAAACATAGACAGTAGGAAGACTTAGTCTTCCTGTACTTAAGTCGGTATTGTGTCTCTTCTATTTAATTCCGATTCAATTTCTGTGTTTCATCGTCACTGTGAAGGTCCAAGGGATACAGTAAACCTGTACAGGTGCATCGGAATGTAAAACTGGTGACACAGGAAACGCTCAAATTATAGACAGTAAGAAGACTCAGTCTTCCTGTACTTAAGTCGGCATTGTGTCTCTTATATTTAATTCCGATGCAATTTCTGTGTTTCATCGTCAATGGGAAGGTCCATGGGATACAGTAAACCTGCAAAGGTGCATCAGAATGTAAAACTAGTGACACAGGAAACGCTCAAAACATTGACAGTAGGAAGACTCAGTCTTCCTGTACTTAAGTCGGAATTGTGTCTCTTATATTTAATTCCGATGCAATTTCTGTGTTTCATCGTCAATGGGAAGTTCCAAGGGATACAGTAAACCTGCAGAGGTGCATCGGAATGTAAAAATAGTGACACAGGAAACGCTCAAAACATAGACAGTAGGAAGACTCAGTCTTCCTGTACTTAAGTCGGCATTGTGTCTCTTATATTTAATTCCGATGCAATTTCTGTGTTTCTTCGTCAATGGGAAGGTCCAAGGGATAAAGTAAACCTGCAGAGGTGCATCGGAATGTAAAACCGGTGACACAGGAAACGCTCAAATCATAGACAGTAGGAAGACTCAGTGTTGCTGAACTTAAGTCGTCATTGTGTCTCTTATATTTATTTCCGATGAAATTTCTGTGTTTCATCGTCAATGGGAAGGTCCAAGGGATATAGTAAACCTGCAGAGGTGCATCGGAAAGTAAAACTGATGACACAGGAAACGCTCAAAACATTGACAGTAGGAAGCCGTAGTCTTCCTGTACTTAAGTCGGCATTGTGTCTCTTATATTTAATTCCGATGCAATTTCTGTGTTTCATCGTCACTGTGAGGGTCCAAGCGATACAGTAAACCTGTACAGGTGCATCGGAATGTAAAACTGGTGACACAGGAAACGCCCAAATTATAGACAGTAGGAAGACTCAGTCTTCCTGTACTTAAGTCGGCATTGTGTCTCTTATATTTAATTCCGATGCAATTTCTGTGTTTCATCGTCAATGGGAAGGTCCATGGGATACTGTAAAACTGCAAAGGTGTATCAGAATGTAAAACTAGTGACACAGGAAACGCTCAAAACATTGACAGTAGGAAGACTCAGTCTTCCTGTACTTAAGTCGGAATTGTGTCTCTTATATTTAATTCCGATGCAATTTCTGTTTTTCATCGTCAATGGGAAGTTCCAAGGGATACAGTAAACCTGCAGAGGTGCATCGGAATGTAAAACTAGTGACACAGGACACGCTCAAACATAGACAGTAGGAAGACTCAGTATTCCTGTACTTAAGTCGGCATTGTGTCTCTTATATTTAATTCCGATGCAATTTCTGTGTTTCATCGTCAATGGGAAGGTCCAAGGGATACAGTAAACCTGCAGAGGTGCATCGGAATGTATAACTGGTGACACAGGAAACGCTCAAAACATAGACAGTAGGAAGACTTAGTCTTCCTGTACTTAAGTCGGCATTGTGTCTCTTATATTTAATTCCGATGAAATTTCTGCGTTTCATCGTGAATGGTAAGGTCCAAGGGATATAGTAAACCTGCAGAGGTGCATCGGAATGTAAAACTGATGACACAGGGAACGCTCAAAACATAGACTGTAGGAAGACTCAGTCTTCCTGTACTTAAGTCGGAATTGTGTCTCTTATATTTAATTCCGATGCAATTTCTGTGTTTCATCGTCAATGGGAAGGTCCAAGGGATACAGTAAACCTGCAGAAGTGCATCGGAATGTGAAACTGGTGACACAGGAAACGCTCAAAACATAGACAGTAGGAAGACTCAGTCTTCCTGTACTTAAGTAGGCATTGTGTCTCTTAAATTTAACTCCGATGCAATTTCTGTGTTTCATCGTCAATGGGAAGGTCCAAGGGATACAGTAAACCTGCAGAGGTGCATCAGAATGTAAAACTGGTGACACAGGAAACGCTCAAAACATAGACAGTAGGAAGACTCAGTCTTCCTGTACTTAAGTCGGCATTGTGTCTCTTATATTTAATTCCGATGCAATTTCTGTGTTTCATCGTCAATGGGAAGGTCCAAGGGATACAGTGAACCTGCAGAGGTGCATCGGAATGTAAAACTGGTGACACAGGAAACGCTCAAATCATAGACTGTAGGAAGACTCAGTCTTGCTGTACTTAAGTCGGCATTGTGTCTCTTATATTTATTTCCGATGAAATTTCTGTGTTTCATCGTCATTGGGAAGGTCCAAGGGATATAGTAAACCTGCAGAGGTGCATCGGAAAGTAAAACTGATGACACAGGAAACGCTCAAAACATTGACTGCAAGAAGACTGTTTTCTTGTACTTAAGTCGGCGTTGTGTCTCTTATATTTAATTCCGATGCAATTTCTGTGTTTCATCGTCAATGGGAAGGTCCAAGGGATACAGTAAACCTGCAGAGGTGCATCGGAATGTAAAACTGGTGACACAGGAAACGCTCAAATCATAGACAGTAGGAAGACTCAGTCTTGCTGTACTTAAGTCGGCATTGTGTCTCTTATATTTATTTCCGATGAAATTTCTGTGTTTCATCGTCAATGGGAAGGTCCAAGGGATATAGTAAACCTGCAGAGGTTCATCGGAAAGTAAAACTGATGACACAGGAAACGCTCAAAACATAGACAGTAGGAAGACTTAGTCTTCCTGTTCTTAAGTCGGCATTGTGCCTCTTATATTTAATTCCGATGCAATTTCTGTGTTTCATCGTCACTGTGAAGGTCCAAGGGATACAGTAAAACTGTACAGGTGCATCGGAATGTAAAACTCGTGACACAGGAAACGCTCAAATTATAGACAGTAGGAAGATTCAGTCTTCCTGTACTTAAGTCGGAATTGTGTCTCTTATATTTAATTCCGATGCAATTTCTGTGTTTCATCGTTAATGGGAAGGTCCAAGGGATACAGTAAACCTGCAGAAGTGCATCGGAATGTGAAACTGGTAACACAGGAAACGCTCAAAACATAGACAGTAGGAAGACTCAGTCTTCCTGTACTTAAGTCGGCATTGTGCCTCTTATATTTATTTCCGATGAAATTTCTGTGTTTCATCGTGTATGGGAAGGTCCAAGGGATATAGTAAACCTGCAGAGGTGCATCGGAAAGTAAAACTGATGACACAGGAAAAGCTCTAAACATAGACAGTAGGAAGACTTAGTCTTCCTGTACTTAAGTCGGCATTGTGTCTCTTATATTTAATTCCGATACGATTTTTGTGTTTCATCGACAATGGAAAGGGGCAAGGGATACAGTGAACCGGCATAGGTGCATCGGAATGTAAAACTGGCGACACAGGAAACGCTCAAAACATAGACCGTAAGGAGACTCACTTTTCTAGTACTTAAGTCGGCGTAGTGTCTCTTATATTTAAAATCCGATGCAATTTCTGTGTTTCATCGTGAATGGGAAGGTCAAAGGGATACAGTAAACCTGCAGAGGTGCATCGGAAAGTAAAACTGATGACACAGGAAACGCTCAAAACATAGACAGTAGGAAGACTTAGTCTTCCTGTACTTAAGTAGGCATTGTGTCTCTTAAATTTAACTCCGATGCAATTTCTGTGTTTCATCGTCAATGGGACGGTCCAAGGGATACAGTAAACCTGCAGAGGTGCATCAGAATGTAAAACTGGTGACACAGGAAACGCTAAAAAAAAAACAGTAGGAAGACTCAGTCTTCCTGTACTTAAGTCGGCATTGTGTCTCTTATATTTAATTCCGATGCTATTTCTGTGTTTCATCGTCAATGGGAAGGTCCAATGGATACAGTAAACCTGCAGAGGTGCATCAGAATGTAAAACTGGTGACACAGGAAACGCTCAAAACATAGACAGCAGGAAGACTCAGTCTTCCTGTACTTAAGTCGGCATTCTGTCTCTTATATTTAATTCCGATGCAATTTCTGTGTTTCATCGTCAATGGGAAGGTCCAAGGGATACAGTAAACCTGCAGAGGTGCATCGGAATGTAAAACTGATGACACAGGTAACGCTCAAAACATAGACAGTAGGAAGACTCTGTCTTCCTGTACTTAAGTCGGCATTGTGTCTCTTATATTTAATTCCGATACGATTTCTGTGTTTCATCGACAATGGGAAGGGGCAAGGGATACAGTAAACCGGCATAGGTGCATCGGAATGTAAAACTGGCGACACAGGAAACGCTCAAAACATAGACCGTAAGAAGACTCACTTTTCTTCTACTTAAGTCGGCATTGTGTCTCTTATATTTAAATCCGATGCAATTTCTGTGTTTCATCGTGAATGGGAAGGTCGAAGAGATACAATAAACCTGCAGAGGTGCATCGGAATGTAAAACTGGTGACACAGGAAACGCTCAAATCATAGACAGTAGGAAGACTCAGTCTTGCTGTACTTAAGTCGGCATTGTGTCTCTTATATGTATTTCCGATGAAATTTCTGTGTTTCATCGTCAATGGGAAGGTCCATGGGATAAAGTAAACCTGCAGAAGTGCATCGGAATGTAAAACTGGTGACACAGGAAACGCTCAAATCATAGACTGTAGGAAGACTCAGTCTTGCTGTACTTAAGTCGGCATTGTGTCTCTTATATTTATTTCCGATGAAATTTCTGTGTTTCATCGTCATTGGGAAGGTCCAAGGGATATAGTAAACCTGCAGAGGTTCATCGGAAAGTAAAACTGATGACACAGGAAACGCTCAAAACATTGACTGCAAGAAGACTGTTTTCTTGTACTTAAGTCGGCGTTGTGTCTCTTATATTTAATTCCGATGCAATTTCTGTGTTTCATCGTCAATGGGAAGGTCCAAGGGATACAGTAAACCTGCAGAGGTGCATCGGAATGTAAAACTGGTGACACAGGAAACGCTCAAATCATAGACAGTAGGAAGACTCAGTCTTGCTGTACTTAAGTCGGCATTGTGTCTCTTATATTTATTTCCGATGAAATTTCTGTGTTTCATCGTCAATGGGAAGGTCCAAGGGATATAGTAAACCTGCAGAGGTTCATCGGAAAGTAAAACTGATGACACAGGAAACGCTCAAAACATAGACAGTAGGAAGACTTAGTCTTCCTGTTCTTAAGTCGGCATTGTGCCTCTTATATTTAATTCCGATGCAATTTCTGTGTTTCATCGTCACTGTGAAGGTCCAAGGGATACAGTAAAACTGGACAGGTGCATCGGAATGTAAAACTCGTGACACAGGAAACGCTCAAATTATAGACAGTAGGAAGATTCAGTCTTCCTGTACTTAAGTCGGAATTGTGTCTCTTATATTTAATTCCGATGCAATTTCTGTGTTTCATCGTCAATGGGAAGGTCCAAGGGATACAGTAAACCTGCAGAAGTGCATCGGAATGTGAAACTGGTAACACAGGAAACGCTCAAAACATAGACAGTAGGAAGACTCAGTCTTCCTGTACTTAAGTCGGCATTGTGCCTCTTATATTTATTTCCGATGAAATTTCTGTGTTTCATCGTGTATGGGAAGGTCCAAGGGATATAGTAAACCTGCAGAGGTGCATCGGAAAGTAAAACTGATGACACAGGAAAAGCTCTAAACATAGACAGTAGGAAGACTTAGTCTTCCTGTACTTAAGTCGGCATTGTGTCTCTTATATTTAATTCCGATACGATTTTTGTGTTTCATCGACAATGGAAAGGGGCAAGGGATACAGTGAACCGGCATAGGTGCATCGGAATGTAAAACTGGCGACACAGGAAACGCTCAAAACATAGACCGTAAGGAGACTCACTTTTCTAGTACTTAAGTCGGCGTAGTGTCTCTTATATTTAAAATCCGATGCAATATCTGTGTTTCATCGTGAATGGGAAGGTCAAAGGGATACAGTAAACCTGCAGAGGTGCATCGGAAAGTAAAACTGATGACACAGGAAACGCTCAAAACATAGACAGTAGGAAGACTTAGTCTTCCTGTACTTAAGTAGGCATTGTGTCTCTTAAATTTAACTCCGATGCAATTTCTGTGTTTCATCGTCAATGGGACGGTCCAAGGGATACAGTAAACCTGCAGAGGTGCATCAGAATGTAAAACTGGTGACACAGGAAACGCTCAAACATAGACAGTAGGAAGACTCAGTCTTCCTGTACTTAAGTCGGCATTGTGTCTCTTATATTTAATTCCGATGCTATTTCTGTGTTTCATCGTCAATGGGAAGGTCCAATGGATACAGTAAACCTGCAGAGGTGCATCAGAATGTAAAACTGGTGACACAGGAAACGCTCAAAACATAGACAGTAGGAAGACTCAGTCTTCCTGTACTTAAGTCGGCATTCTGTCTCTTATATTTAATTCCGATGCAATTTCTGTGTTTCATCGTCAATGGGAAGGTCCAAGGGATACAGTAAACCTGCAGAGGTGCATCGGAATGTAAAACTGATGACACAGGTAACGCTCAAAACATAGACAGTAGGAAGACTCTGTCTTCCTGTACTTAAGTCGGCATTGTGTCTCTTATATTTAATTCCGATACGATTTCTGTGTTTCATCGACAATGGGAAGGGGCAAGGGATACAGTAAACCGGCATAGGTGCATCGGAATGTAAAACTGGCGACACAGGAAACGCTCAAAACATAGACCGTAAGAAGACTCACTTTTCTTCTACTTAAGTCGGCATTGTGTCTCTTATATTTAAATCCGATGCAATTTCTGTGTTTCATCGTGAATGGGAAGGTCCAAGAGATACAATAAACCTGCAGAGGTGCATCGGAATGTAAAACTGGTGACACAGGAAACGCTCAAATCATAGACAGTAGGAAGACTCAGTCTTGCTGTACTTAAGTCGGCATTGTGTCTCTTATATGTATTTCCGATGAAATTTCTGTGTTTCATCGTCAATGGGAAGGTCCATGGGATAAAGTAAACCTGCAGAAGTGCATCGGAATGTAAAACTGGTGACACAGGAAACGCTCAAATCATAGACTGTAGGAAGACTCAGTCTTGCTGTACTTAAGTCGGCATTGTGTCTCTTATATTTATTTCCGATGAAATTTCTGTGTTTCATCGTCATTGGGAAGGTCCAAGGGATATAGTAAACCTGCAGAGGTTCATCGGAAAGTAAAACTGATGACACAGGAAACGCTCAAAACATTGACTGCAAGAAGACTGTTTTCTTGTACTTAAGTCGGCGTTGTGTCTCTTATATTTAATTCCGATGCAATTTCTGTGTTTCATCGTCAATGGGAAGGTCCAAGGGATACAGTAAACCTGCAGAGGTGCATCGGAATGTAAAACTGGTGACACAGGAAACGCTCAAATCATAGACAGTAGGAAGACTCAGTCTTGCTGTACTTAAGTCGGCATTGTGTCTCTTATATTTATTTCCGATGAAATTTCTGTGTTTCATCGTCAATGGGAAGGTCCAAGGGATATAGTAAACCTGCAGAGGTTCATCGGAAAGTAAAACTGATGACACAGGAAACGCTCAAAACATAGACAGTAGGAAGACTTAGTCTTCCTGTTCTTAAGTCGGCATTGTGCCTCTTATATTTAATTCCGATGCAATTTCTGTGTTTCATCGTCACTGTGAAGGTCCAAGGGATACAGTAAAACTGTACAGGTGCATCGGAATGTAAAACTCGTGACACAGGAAACGCTCAAATTATAGACAGTAGGAAGATTCAGTCTTCCTGTACTTAAGTCGGAATTGTGTCTCTTATATTTAATTCCGATGCAATTTCTGTGTTTCATCGTCAATGGGAAGGTCCAAGGGATACAGTAAACCTGCAGAAGTGCATCGGAATGTGAAACTGGTAACACAGGAAACGCTCAAAACATAGACAGTAGGAAGACTCAGTCTTCCTGTACTTAAGTCGGCATTGTGCCTCTTATATTTATTTCCGATGAAATTTCTGTGTTTCATCGTGTATGGGAAGGTCCAAGGGATATAGTAAACCTGCAGAGGTGCATCGGAAAGTAAAACTGATGACACAGGAAAAGCTCTAAACATAGACAGTAGGAAGACTTAGTCTTCCTGTACTTAAGTCGGCATTGTGTCTCTTATATTTAATTCCGATACGATTTTTGTGTTTCATCGACAATGGAAGGGGGCAAGGGATACAGTGAACCGGCATAGGTGCATCGGAATGTAAAACTGGCGACACAGGAAACGCTCAAAACATAGACCGTAAGGAGACTCACTTTTCTAGTACTTAAGTCGGCGTAGTGTCTCTTATATTTAAAATCCGATGCAATATCTGTGTTTCATCGTGAATGGGAAGGTCCAAGGGATACAGTAAACCTGCAGAGGTGCATCGGAAAGTAAAACTGATGACACAGGAAACGCTCAAAACATAGACAGTAGGAAGACTTAGTCTTCCTGTACTTAAGTAGGCATTGTGTCTCTTAAATTTAACTCCGATGCAATTTCTGTGTTTCATCGTCAATGGGACGGTCCAAGGGATACAGTAAACCTGCAGAGGTGCATCAGAATGTAAAACTGGTGACACAGGAAACGCTCAAAACATAGACAGTAGGAAGACTCAGTCTTCCTGTACTTAAGTCGGCATTGTGGTTCTTATATTTAATTCCGATGCTATTTCTGTGTTTCATCGTCAATGGGAAGGGGCAAGGGATACAGTAAACCGGCATAGGTGCATCGGAATGTAAAACTGGCGACACAGGAAACGCTCAAAACATAGACCGTAAGAAGACTCACTTTTCTTCTACTTAAGTCGGCATTGTGTCTCTTATATTTAAATCCGATGCAATTTCTGTGTTTCATCGTGAATGGGAAGGTCCAAGAGATACAATAAACCTGCAGAGGTGCATCGGAATGTAAAACTGGTGACACAGCAAACGCTCAAATCATAGACAGTAGGAAGACTCAATCTTGCTGTACTTAAGTCGGCATTGTGTCTCTTATATTTATTTACGATGAAATTTCTGTGTTTCATCGTCAATGGGAAGGTCCAAGGGATATAGTAAACCTGCAGAGGTGCATCGGAAAGTAAAACTGATGACACAGGAACGCTCAAAACATAGAAAGTAGGAAGACTTAGTCTTCCTGTACTTAAGTCGGCATTGTGTCTCTTATATTTAATTCCGATGCCATTTCTGTGTTTCATCGTCAATGGGAAGGTCCAAGAGATACAGTAAACCTGCAGAGGTGCATCGGAATGTATAACTGGTGACACAGGAAACGTTAAAAACATAGACAGTAGGAAGACTCAGTCTTCTTGTACTTAAGTCGGCATTGTGTCTCTTATATTTAATCCCGATGCAATTTCTGTGTTTCTTCGTCAATGGGAAGGTCCAAGGGATAAAGTAAACCTGCAGAGGTTCATCGGAATGTAAAACTGGTGACACAGGAAACGCTCAAATCATAGACAGTAGGAAGACTCAGTCTTGCTGAACTTAAGTCGTCATTGTGTCTCTTATATTTATTTCCGATGAAATTTCTGTGTTTCATCGTCAATGGGAAGATCCAAGGGATATAGTAAACCTGCAGAGGTGCATCGGAAAGTAAAACTGATGACACAGGAAACGCTCAAAACATTGACAGTAGGAAGCCGTAGTCTTCCTGTACTTAAGTCGGCATTGTGTCTCTTATATTTAATTCCGATGCAATTTCTGTGTTTCATCGTCACTGTGAGGGTCCAAGCGATACTGTAAACCAGTACAGGTGCATCGGAATGTAAAACTGGTGACACAGGAAACGCTCAAATTATAGACAGTAGGAAGACTCAGTCTTCCTGTACTTAAGTCGGCATTGTGTCTCTTATATTTAATTCCGATGCAATTTCTGTGTTTCATCGTCAATGGGAAGGTCCATGGGATACAGTAAACCTGCAAAGGTGCATCAGAATGTAAAACTAGTGACACAGGAAACGCTCAAAACATTGACAGTAGGAAGACTCAGTCTTCCTGTACTTAAGTCGGAATTGTGTCTCTTATATTTAATTCCGATGCAATTTCTGTGTTTCATCGTCAATGGGAAGTTCCAAGGGATACAGTAAACCTGGAGATGTGCATCGGAATGTAAAACTAGTGACACAGGAAACGCTCAAACATAGACAGTAGGAAGACTCAGTCTTCCTGTACTTAAGTCGGCATTGTGTCTCTTATATTTAATTCCGATGCACTTTCTGTGTTTCATCGTCAATGGGAAGGTCCAAGGGATACAGTAAACCTGCAGAGGTGCATCGGAATGTATAACTGGTGACACAGGAAACGCTCAAAACATAAACAGTAGGAAGACTCAGTCTTCCTGTACTTAAGTCGGCATTGTGTCTCTTATATTTAATTCCGATGAAATTTCTGTGTTTCATCGTGAATGGTAAGGTCCAAGGGATATAGTAAACCTGCAGAGGTGCATCGGAAAGTAAAACTGATGACACAGGAAACGCTCAAAACATAGACAGTAGGAAGACTTAGTCTTCCTGTACTTAAGTCGGCATTGCGTCTCTTATATTTAATTCCGATGCAATTTCTGTTTTTCATCGTCAATGGGAAGGTCCAATGGATACAGTAAACCTGCAGAGGTGCATCGGAATGTAAAACTGGTGACACAGGAAACGCTCATAACATTGACAGTAGGAAGACTCAGTCTTCCTGTACTTAAGTCGGCATTGTGTCTCTTAATTTAAATTCGATGCAATTTGTGTGTTTCATCGCCAATGGGAAAGTCCAAGGGATACAGTAAACCTGTAGAGGTGCATCGGAATGTAAAACTGGTGACACAGGAAACGCTCAAAACATTGACTGTAAGAAGACTGTTTTCTTGTACTTAAGTCGGCATTGTGTCTCTTATATTTAATTCCGATTCAATTTCTGTGTTTCATCGTCAATGGGAAGGTCCAAGGGATACAGTAAACCTGCAGAGGTGCATCGGAATGTAAAACTGGTGACACAGGAAACGCTCAAATCATAGACAGTAGGAAGACTCAGTCTTGCTGTACTTAAGTCGGCATTGTGTCTCTTATATTTATTTCCGATGAAATTTCTGTGTTTCATCGTCAATGGGACGGTCCAAGGGATATAGTAAACCTGCAGAGGTGCATCGGAATGTAAAACTGATGACACAGGGAACGCTCAAAACATAGACCGTAGGAAGACTCAGTCTTCCTGTACTTAAGTCGGAATTGTGTCTCTTATTTTTAATTCCGATGCAATTTCTGTGTTTCATCGTCAATGGGAAGGTCCAAGGGATACAGTAAACCTGCAGAAGTGCATCGGAATGTGAAACTGGTGACACAGGAAACGCTCAAAACATAGACAGTAGGAAGACTCAGTCTTCCTGTACTTAAGTCGGCATTGTGCCTCTTATATTTTTTTCCGATGAAATTTCTGTGTTTCATCGTGTATGGGAAGGTCCAAGGGATATAGTAAACCTGCAGAGGTGCATCGGAAAGTAAAACTGATGACACAGGAAAAGCATTAAACATAGACAGTTCGAAGACTTAGTCTTCCTGTACTTAAGTCGGCATTGTGTCTCTTATATTTAAATCCGATGCAATTTCTGTTTTTCATCGGGAATGGGAAGTTCCAAGGGATACAGTAAACCTGCAGAGGTGCATCGGAATGTAAAACTGGTGACACAGGAAACGCTCAAAACATTGACTGCAAGAAGACTGTTTTCTTGTACTTAAGTCGGCGTTGTGTCTCTTATATTTAATTCCGATGCAATTTCTGTGTTTCATCGTCAATGGGAAGGTCCAAGGGATACAGTAAACCTGCAGAGGTGCATCGGAATGTAAAACTGGTGACACAGGAAACGCTCAAATCATAGACAGTAGGAAGACTCAGTCTTGCTGTACTTAAGTCGGCATTGTGTCTCTTATATTTATTTCCGATGAAATTTCTGTGTTTCATCGTCAATGGGAAGGTCCAAGGGATATAGTAAACCTGCAGAGGTTCATCGGAAAGTAAAACTGATGACACAGGAAACGCTCAAAACATAGACAGTAGGAAGACTTAGTCTTCCTGTTCTTAAGTCGGCATTGTGCCTCTTATATTTAATTCCGATGCAATTTCTGTGTTTCATCGTCACTGTGAAGGTCCAAGGGATACAGTAAAACTGTACAGGTGCATCGGAATGTAAAACTCGTGACACAGGAAACGCTCAAATTATAGACAGTAGGAAGATTCAGTCTTCCTGTACTTAAGTCGGAATTGTGTCTCTTATATTTAATTCCGATGCAATTTCTGTGTTTCATCGTCAATGGGAAGGTCCAAGGGATACAGTAAACCTGCAGAAGTGCATCGGAATGTGAAACTGGTAACACAGGAAACGCTCAAAACATAGACAGTAGGAAGACTCAGTCTTCCTGTACTTAAGTCGGCATTGTGCCTCTTTTATTTATTTCCGATGAAATTTCTGTGTTTCATCGTGTATGGGAAGGTCCAAGGGATATAGTAAACCTGCAGAGGTGCATCGGAAAGTATAACTGATGACACAGGAAAAGCTCTAAACATAGACAGTAGGAAGACTTAGTCTTCCTGTACTTAAGTCGGCATTGTGTCTCTTATATTTAATTCCGATACGATTTTTGTGTTTCATCGACAATGGAAAGGGGCAAGGGATACAGTGAACCGGCATAGGTGCATCGGAATGTAAAACTGGCGACACAGGAAACGCTCAAAACATAGACCGTAAGGAGACTCACTTTTCTAGTACTTAAGTCGGCGTAGTGTCTCTTATATTTAAAATCCGATGCAATTTCTGTGTTTCATCGTGAATGGGAAGGTCCAAGGGATACAGTAAACCTGCAGAGGTGCATCGGAAAGTAAAACTGATGACACAGGAAACGCTCAAAACATAGACAGTAGGAAGACTTAGTCTACCTGTACTTAAGTAGGCATTGTGTCTCTTAAATTTAACTCCGATGCAATTTCTGTGTTTCATCGTCAATGGGACGGTCCAAGGGATACAGTAAACCTGCAGAGGTGCATCAGAATGTAAAACTGGTGACACAGGAAACGCTCAAAACATAGACAGTAGGAAGACTCAGTCTTCCTGTACTTAAGTCGGCATTGTGTCTCTTATATTTAATTCCGATGCTATTTCTGTGTTTCATCGTCAATGGGAAGGGGCAAGGGATACAGTAAACCGGCATAGGTGCATCGGAATGTAAAACTGGCGACACAGGAAACGCTCAAAACATAGACCGTAAGAAGACTCACTTTTCTTCTACTTAAGTCGGCATTGTGTCTCTTATATTTAAATCCGATGCAATTTCTGTGTTTCATCGTGAATGGGAAGGTCCAAGAGATACAATAAACCTGCAGAGGTGCATCGGAATGTAAAACTGGTGACACAGCAAACGCTCAAATCATAGACAGTAGGAAGACTCAATCTTGCTGTAGTTAAGTCGGCATTGTGTCTCTTATATTTATTTACGATGAAATTTCTGTGTTTCATCGTCAATGGGAAGGTCCAAGGGATATAGTAAACCTGCAGAGGTGCATCGGAAAGTAAAACTGATGACACAGGAACGCTCAAAACATAGAAAGTAGGAAGACTTAGTCTTCCTGTACTTAAGTCGGTATTGTGTCTCTTATATTTAATTCCGATGCAATTTCTGTGTTTCATCGTCACTGTGAAGGTCCAAGGGATACAGTAAACCTGTACAGGTGCATCGGAATGTAAAACTGGTGACACAGGAAACGCTCAAATTATAGACAGTAGGAAGACTCAGTCTTCCTGTACTTAAGTCGGCATTGTGTCTCTTATATTTAATTCCGATGCCATTTCTGTGTTTCATCGTCAATGGGAAGGTCCAAGAGATACAGTAAACCTGCAGAGGTGCATCGGAATGTATAACTGGTGACACAGGAAACGTTAAAAACATAGACAGTAGGAAGACTCAGTCTTCTTGTACTTAAGTCGGCATTGTGTCTCTTATATTTAATCCCGATGCAATTTCTGTGTTTCTTCGTCAATGGGAAGGTCCAAGGGATAAAGTAAACCTGCAGAGGTTCATCGGAATGTAAAACTGGTGACACAGGAAACGCTCAAATCATAGACAGTAGGAAGACTCAGTCTTGCTGAACTTAAGTCGTCATTGTGTCTCTTATATTTATTTCCGATGAAATTTCTGTGTTTCATCGTCAATGGGAAGATCCAAGGGATATAGTAAACCTGCAGAGGTGCATCGGAAAGTAAAACTGATGACACAGGAAACGCTCAAAACATTGACATTAGGAAGCCGTAGTCTTCCTGTACTTAAGTCGGCATTGTGTCTCTTATATTTAATTCCGATGCAATTTCTGTGTTTCATCGTCACTGTGAGGGTCCAAGCGATACAGTAAACCAGTACAGGTGCATCGGAATGTAAAACTGGTGACACAGGAAACGCTCAAATTATAGACAGTAGGAAGACTCAGTCTTCCTGTACTTAAGTCGGCATTGTGTCTCTTATATTTAATTCCGATGGAATTTCTGTGTTTCATCGTCAATGGGAAGGTCCATGGGATACAGTAAACCTGCAAAGGTGCATCAGAATGTAAAACTAGTGACACAGGAAACGCTCAAAACATTGACAGTAGGAAGACTCAGTCTTCCTGTACTTAAGTCGGAATTGTGTCTCTTATATTTAATTCCGATGCAATTTCTGTGTTTCATCGTCAATGGGAAGTTCCAAGGGATACAGTAAACCTGCAGATGTGCATCGGAATGTAAAACTAGTGACACAGGAAACGCTCAAACATAGACAGTAGGAAGACTCAGTCTTCCTGTACTTAAGTCGGCATTGTGTCTCTTATATTTAATTCCGATGCACTTTCTGTGTTTCATCGTCAATGGGAAGGTCCAAGGGATACAGTAAACCTGCAGAGGTGCATCGGAATGTATAACTGGTGACACAGGAAACGCTCAAAACATAAACAGTAGGAAGACTCAGTCTTCCTGTACTTAAGTCGGCATTGTGTCTCTTATATTTAATTCCGATGAAATTTCTGTGTTTCATCGTGAATGGTAAGGTCCAAGGGATATAGTAAACCTGCAGAGGTGCATCGGAAAGTAAAACTGATGACACAGGAAACGCTCAAAACATAGACAGTAGGAAGACTTAGTCTTCCTGTACTTAAGTCGGCATTGCGTCTCTTATATTTAATTCCGATGCAATTTCTGTTTTTCATCGTCAATGGGAAGGTCCAAAGGATACAGTAAACCTGCAGAGGTGCATCGGAATGTAAAACTGGTGACACAGGAAACGCTCATAACATTGACAGTAGGAAGACTCAGTCTTCCTGTACTTAAGTCGGCATTGTGTCTCTTAATTTAAATTCGATGCAATTTGTGTGTTTCATCGCCAATGGGAAGGTCCAAGGGATACAGTAAACCTGTAGAGGTGCATCGGAATGTAAAACTGGTGACACAGGAAACGCTCAAAACATTGACTGTAAGAAGACTGTTTTCTTGTACTTAAGTCGGCATTGTGTCTCTTATATTTAATTCCGATTCAATTTCTGTGTTTCATCGTCAATGGGAAGGTCCAAGGGATACAGTAAACCTGCAGAGGTGCATCGGAATGTAAAACTGGTGACACAGGAAACGCTCAAATCATAGACAGTAGGAAGACTCAGTCTTGCTGTACTTAAGTCGGCATTGTGTCTCTTATATTTATTTCCGATGAAATTTCTGTGTTTCATCGTCAATGGGAAGGTCCAAGGGATATAGTAAACCTGCAGAGGTGCATCGGAATGTAAAACTGATGACACAGGGAACGCTCAAAACATAGACCGTAGGAAGACTCAGTCTTCCTGTACTTAAGTCGGAATTGTGTCTCTTATTTTTAATTCCGATGCAATTTCTGTGTTTCATCGTCAATGGGAAGGTCCAAGGGATACAGTAAACCTGCAGAAGTGCATCGGAATGTGAAACTGGTGACACAGAACACGCTCAAAACATAGACAGTAGGAAGACTCAGTCTTCCTGTACTTAAGTCGGCATTGTGCCTCTTATATTTTTTTCCGATGAAATTTCTGTGTTTCATCGTGTATGGGAAGGTCCAAGGGATATAGTAAACCTGCAGAGGTGCATCGGAAAGTAAAACTGATGACACAGAAAAGCATTAAACATAGACAGTTCGAAGACTTAGTCTTCCTGTACTTAAGTCGGCATTGTGTCTCTTATATTTAAATCCGATGCAATTTCTGTTTTTCATCGGGAATGGGAAGTTCCAAGGGATACAGTAAACCTGCAGAGGTGCATCGGAATGTAAAACTGGTGACACAGGAAACGCTCAAAACATTGACTGTAAGAAGACTGTTTTCTTGTAGTTAAGTCGGCATTGTGTCTCTTATATTTAATTCCGATTCAATTTCTGTGTTTCATCGTCAATGGGAAGGTCCAAGGGATACAGTAAACCTGCAGAGGTGCATCGGAATGTAAAACTGGTGACACAGGAAACGCTCATAACATTGACAGTAGGAAGACTCAGTCTTCCTGTACTTAAGTCGGCATTGTGTCTCTTATATTTAATTCCGATGCAATTTCTGTGTTTCATCGCCAATGGGAAGTTCCAAGGGATACAGTAAACCTGCAGAGGTGCATCGGAATGTAAAACTGGTGACACAGGAAACGCTCAAAACATTGACTGTAAGAAGACTGTTTTCTTGTACTTAAGTCGGCATTGTGTCTCTTATATTTAATTACGATGCAATTTCTGTGTTTCATCGTCAATGAGAAGGTCCAAGGGATACAGTAAACCTGCAGAGGTGCATCGAAATGTAAAACTAGTGACACAGGAAACGTTAAAACATAGACATTAGGAAGACTCAGTCTTCCTGTACTTAAGTCGGCATTGTGTCTCTTATATTTAATTCCGATGCAATTTCTGTGTTTCTTCGTCAATGGGAAGGTCCAAGGGATACAGTAAAACTGTACAGGTGCATCGGAATGTAAAACTGGTGACACAGGAAACGCTCAAATTATAGACAGTAGGAAGACTTAGTCTTCCTGTACTTAAGTCGGCATTGTGTCTCTTATATTTAATTCCGATGCAATTTCTGTGTTTCATCGTCACTGTGAAGGTCCAAGGGATACAGTAAAACTGTACAGGTGCATCGGAATGTAAAACTGGCGACACAGGAAACGCTCAAAACATAGACCGTAAGAAGACTCACTTTTCTTGTACTTAAATCGGCGTAGTGTCTCTTATATTTCAATTCCGATGCAATTTCTGTGTCTCATCGTGAATGGGAAGTTCCAAGGGATACAGTAAAACTGCAGAGGTGCATCGGAATGTAAAACTGGTGACACAGGAAACGCTCAAACATAGACAGTAGGAAGACTCAGTCTTCCTGTACTTAAGTAGGCATTGTGTCTCTTAAATTTAACTCCGATGCAATTTCTGTGTTTCATCGTCAATGGGAAGGTCCAAGGGATACAGTAAACCTGCAGAGGTGCATCAGAATGTAAAACTGGTGACACAGGAAACGCTCAAAACATAGACAGTAGGAAGACTCAGTCTTCCTGTACTTACGTCGGCATTGTGTCTCTTATATTTAATTCCGATGCAATTTCTGTGTTTCATCGTGAATGGGAAGGTCCAAGGGATACAGTAAGCCTGCAGAGGTGCATCGGAATGTAAAACTAGTGACACAGGAAACGCTCAAAACATAGACAGTAGGAAGACTCAGTCTTCCTGTACTTAAGTCGGCATTGTGTCTCTTATATTTATTTCCGATGAAATCTCTGTGTTTCATCGTGAATGGTAAGGTCCAAGGGATATAGTAAACCTGCAGAGGTGCATCGGAAAGTAAAACTGATGACACAGGAAACGCTCAAAACATAGACAGTAGGAAGACTTAGTCTTCCTGTACTTAAGTCTGCATTGCGTCTCTTATATTTAATTCCGATGCAATTTCTGTTTTTCATCGTCAATGGGAAGGTCCAATGGATTCAGTTAACCTGCAGAGGTGCATCGGAATGTAAAACTGGTGACACAGGAAACGCTCATAACATTGACAGTAGGAAGACTCAGTCTTCCTGTACTTAAGTCGGCATTGTGTCTCTTATATTTAATTCCGATGCAATTTCTGTGTTTCATCGCCAATGGGAAGTTCCAAGGGATACAGTAAACCTGCAGAGGTGCATCGGAATGTAAAACTGGTGACACAGGAAACGCTCAAAACATTGACTGTAAGAAGACTGTTTTCTTGTACTTAAGTCGGCATTGTGTCTCTTATATTTAATTACGATGCAATTTCTGTGTTTCATCGTCAATGAGAAGGTCCAAGGGATACAGTAAACCTGCAGAGGTGCATCGAAATGTAAAACTAGTGACACAGGAAACGTTAAAACATAGACATTAGGAAGACTCAGTCTTCCTGTACTTAAGTCGGCATTGTGTCTCTTATATTTAATTCCGATGCAATTTCTGTGTTTCATCGTCACTTTGAAGGTCCAAGGGATACAGTAAAACTGTACAGGTGCATCGGAATGTAAAACTGGTGACACAGGAAACGCTCAAATTATAGACAGTAGGAAGACTCAGTCTTCCTGTACTTAAGTCGGAAATGTGTCTCTTATATTTAATTCCGATGCAATTTCTGTTTTTCATCGTCAATGGGAAGGTCCAATGGATACAGTAAACCCTGCAGAGGTGAATCGGAATGTAAAACTGGTGACACAGGAAACGCTCAAAACATTGACAGTAGGAAGACTCAGTCTTCCTGTACTTAAGCCGGCATTGCGTCTCTTATATTTAATTGCGATGCAATTTCTGTTTTTCATCGTCAATGGGAAGGTCCAATGGATAAAGTAAACCTGCAGAGGTGCATCGGAATGTAAAACTGGTGACACAGGAAACGCTCATAACATTGACAGTAGGAAGACTCAGTCTTCCTGTACTTAAGTCGGCATTGTGTCTCTTATATTTAATTCCGATGCTATTTCTGTGTTTCATCGTCAATGGGAAAGTCCAAGGGATACAGTAAACCTGCAGAGGTGCATCGGAATGTGAAACTAGTGACACAGGAAACGCTCAAACATAGACAGTAGGAAGACTCAGTCTTCCTGTACTTAAGTCGGCATTGTGTCTCTTATATTTAATTCCGATGCAATTTCTGTGTTTCATCGTGAATGGCAAGGTCCAAGGGATATAGTAAACCTCCAGAGGTGCATCGGAAAGTAAAACTGATGACACAGGAAACGCTCAAACATAGACAGTAGGAAGACTTAGTCTTCCTGTACTTAAGTCGGCATTGCGTCTCTTATATTTAATTCCGAAGCAATTTCTGTTTTTCATCGTCAATGGCAAGGTCCAATAGATACAGTAAACCCTGCAGAGGTGAATCGGAATGTAAAACTGGTGACACAGGAAACGCTCAAATCATTGACAGTAGGAAGCCGTAGTCTTCCTGTACTTAAGTCGGCATTGTGTCTCTTATATTTAAATTCGATGCAATTTGTGTGTTTCATCGCCAATGGGAAGGTCCAAGGGATACAGTAAACCTGCAGATGTGCATCGGAATGTAAAACTGGTGACACAGGAAACGCTCAAATCATTGACTGTAAGAAGACTGTTTTCTTGTACTTAAGTCGGCATTGTGTCTCTTATATTTAATTCCGATGCAATTTCTGTGTTTCATCGTCACTGTGAAGGTCCAAGGGATGCAGAAAACCTGTAGAGGTGCATCGGAATGTAAAACTGGTGATACAGGAAACGCTCAAATTATAGATAGATGGAAGACTCAGTCTTCCTGTACTTAAGTCGGCATTGTGTCTCTTATATTTAATTCCGAGGCAATTTCTGTGTTTCATCGTCAATGGGAAGGTACAAGGGATACAGTAAACCTGCAGAGGTGCATCGAAATGTAAAACTAGTGCCACAGGAAATGTTAAAAACATAGACAGTAGGAAGACTCAGTCTTCTTGTACTTAATTCGGCATTGTGTCTCTTATATTTAATTCCGAATCAATTACTATGTTTCATCGTGAATGGGAAGGTGCAAGGGATACAGTAAACCTGCACAGGTGCATCGGAGTGTAAAACTGGTGACACAGGAAACGCTCAAAACATAGCCAGTACGAAGACTTAGTCTTCCTGTACTTAAGTCGGCATTGTGTCTCTTATATTTAATTCCAATGCAATTTCTGTGTTTCATCGTCAATGGGAAGGTCCAAGGGATACAGTAAACCTGCAGAGGTGCATCGGAATGTGAAACCGGTGACACAGGAAACGCCTAAATCATAGACAGTAGGAAGACTCAGTCTTGCTGTACTTAAGTCGGCATTGTGTCTCTTATATTTATTTCCGATGAAATTTCTGTGTTTCATTGTGAATGGGAAGGTGCAAGGGATATAGTAAACCTGCAGAGGTGCATCGGAAAGTAAAACTGATGACACAGGAAAGGCTCAAAACATAGACATGTGGAAGACTTAGTCTTCCTGTACTTAAGTCGGCTTTGTGTCTCTTATATTTAATTCCGATGCAATTTCTGTGTTTCATCGTCACTGTGAAGGTCCAAGGGATACAGTAAAACTGTACAGGTGCATCGGAATGTAAAACTCGTGACACAGGAAACGCTCAAATTATAGACAGTAGGAAGATTCAGTCTTCCTGTACTTAAGTCGGAATTGTGTCTCTTATATTTAATTCCGATGCAATTTCTGTGTTTCATCGTCAATGGGAAGGTCCAAGGGATACAGTAAACCTGCAGAAGTGCATCGGAATGTGAAACTGGTAACACAGGAAACGCTCAAAACATAGACAGTAGGAAGACTCAGTCTTCCTGTACTTAAGTCGGCATTGTGCCTCTTATATTTATTTCCGATGAAATTTCTGTGTTTCATCGTGTATGGGAAGGTCCAAGGGATATAGTAAACCTGCAGAGGTGCATCGGAAAGTAAAACTGATGACACAGGAAAAGCTCTAAACATAGACAGTAGGAAGACTTAGTCTTCCTGTACTTAAGTCGGCATTGTGTCTCTCATATTTAATTCCGATACGATTTTTGTGTTTCATCGACAATGGAAAGGGGTAAGGGATACAGTGAACCGGCATAGGTGCATCGGAATGTAAAACTGGCGACACAGGAAACGCTCAAAACATAGACCGTAAGGAGACTCACTTTTCTAGTACTTAAGTCGGCGTAGTGTCTCTTATATTTAAAATCCGATGCAATTTCTGTGTTTCATCGTGAATGGGAAGGTCCAAGGGATACAGTAAACCTGCAGAGGTGCATCGGAAAGTAAAACTGATGACACAGGAAACGCTCAAAACATAGACAGTAGGAAGACTTAGTCTTCCTGTACTTAAGTAGGCATTGTGTCTCTTAAATTTAACTCCGATGCAATTTCTGTGTTTCATCGTCAATGGGACGGTCCAAGGGATACAGTAAACCTGCAGAGGTGCATCAGAATGTAAAACTGGTGACACAGGAAACGCTCAAAACATAGACAGTAGGAAGACTCAGTCTTCCTGTACTTAAGTCGGCATTGTGTCTCTTATATTTAATTCCGATGCTATTTCTGTGTTTCATCGTCAATGGGAAGGTCCAATGGATACAGTAAACCTGCAGAGGTGCATCAGAATGTAAAACTGGAGACACAGGAAACGCTCAAAACATAGACAGTAGGAAGACTCAGTCTTCCTGTACTTAAGTCGGCATTCTGTCTCTTATATTTAATTCCGATGCAATTTCTGTGTTTCATCGTCAATGGGAAGGTCCAAGGGATACAGTAAACCTGCAGAGGTGCATCGGAATGTAAAACTGATGACACAGGTAACGCTCAAAACATAGACAGTAGGAAGACTCTGTCTTCCTGTACTTAAGTCGGCATTGTGTCTCTTATATTTAATTCCGATACGATTTCTGTGTTTCATCGACAATGGGAAGGGGCAAGGGATACAGTAAACCGGCATAGGTGCATCGGAATGTAAAACTGGCGACACAGGAAACGCTCAAAACATAGACCGTAAGAAGACTCACTTTTCTTCTACTTAAGTCGGCATTGTGTCTCTTATATTTAAATCCGATGCAATTTCTGTGTTTCATCGTGAATGGGAAGGTCCAAGAGATACAATAAACCTGCAGAGGTGCATCGGAATGTAAAACTGGTGACACAGCAAACGCTCAAATCATAGACAGTAGGAAGACTCAATCTTGCTGTACTTAAGTCGGCATTGTGTCTCTTATATTTATTTACGATGAAATTTCTGTGTTTCATCGTCAATGGGAAGGTCCAAGGGATATAGTAAACCTGCAGAGGTGCATCGGAAAGTAAAACTGATGACACAGGAACGCTCAAAACATAGAAAGTAGGAAGACTTAGTCTTCCTGTACTTAAGTCGGTATTGTGTCTCTTATATTTAATTCCGATGCAATTTCTGTGTTTCATCGTCACTGTGAAGGTCCAAGGGATACAGTAAACCTGTACAGGTGCATCGGAATGTAAAACTGGTGACACAGGAAACGCTCAAATTATAGACAGTAGGAAGACTCAGTCTTCCTGTACTTAAGTCGGCATTGTGTCTCTTATATTTAATTCCGATGCCATTTCTGTGTTTCATCGTCAATGGGAAGGTCCAAGAGATACAGTAAACCTGCAGAGGTGCATCGGAATGTATAACTGGTGACACAGGAAACGTTAAAAACATAGACAGTAGGAAGACTCAGTCTTCTTGTACTTAAGTCGGCATTGTGTCTCTTATATTTAATCCCGATGCAATTTCTGTGTTTCTTCGTCAATGGGAAGGTCCAAGGGATAAAGTAAACCTGCAGAGGTGCATCGGAATGTAAAACTGGTGACATAGGAAACGCTCAAATCATAGACAGTAGGAAGACTCAGTCTTGCTGAACTTAAGTCGTCATTGTGTCTCTTATATTTATTTCCGATGAAATTTCTGTGTTTCATCGTCAATGGGAAGATCCAAGGGATATAGTAAACCTGCAGAGGTGCATCGGAAAGTAAAACTGATGACACAGGAAACGCTCAAAACATTGACAGTAGGAAGCCGTAGTCTTCCTGTACTTAAGTCGGCATTGTGTCTCTTATATTTAATTCCGATGCAATTTCTGTGTTTCATCGTCACTGTGAGGGTCCAAGCGATACAGTAAACCAGTACAGGTGCATCGGAATGTAAAACTGGTGACACAGGAAACGCTCAAATTATAGACAGTAGGAAGACTCAGTCTTGCTGAACTTAAGTCGTCATTGTGTCTCTTATATTTATTTCCGATGCAATTTCTGTGTTTCATCGTCAATGGGAAGGTCCATGGGATACAGTAAACCTGCAAAGGTGCATCAGAATGTAAAACTAGTGACACAGGAAACGCTCAAAACATTGACAGTAGGAAGACTCAGTCTTCCTGTACTTAAGTCGGAATTGTGTCTCTTATATTTAATTCCGATGCAATTTCTGTGTTTCATCGTCAATGGGAAGTTCCAAGGGATACAGTAAACCTGCAGATGTGCATCGGAATGTAAAACTAGTGACACAGGAAACGCTCAAACATAGACAGTAGGAAGACTCAGTCTTCCTGTACTTAAGTCGGCATTGTGTCTCTTATATTTAATTCCGATGCACTTTCTGTGTTTCATCGTCAATGGGAAGGTCCAAGGGATACAGTAAACCTGCAGAGGTGCATCGGAATGTATAACTGGTGACACAGGAAACGCTCAAAACATAAACAGTAGGAAGACTCAGTCTTCCTGTACTTAAGTCGGCATTGTGTCTCTTATATTTAATTCCGATGAAATTTCTGTGTTTCATCGTGAATGGTAAGGTCCAAGGGATATAGTAAACCTGCAGAGGTGCATCGGAAAGTAAAACTGATGACACAGGAAACGCTCAAAACATAGACAGTAGGAAGACTTAGTCTTCCTGTACTTAAGTCGGCATTGCGTCTCTTATATTTAATTCCGATGCAATTTCTGTTTTTCATCGTCAATGGGAAGGTCCAATGGATACAGTAAACCTGCAGAGGTGCATCGGAATGTAAAACTGGTGACACAGGAAACGCTCATAACATTGACAGTAGGAAGACTCAGTCTTCCTGTACTTAAGTCGGCAATGTGTCTCTTAATTTAAATTCGATGCAATTTGTGTGTTTCATCGCCAATGGGAAGGTCCAAGGGATACAGTAAACCTGTAGAGGTGCATCGGAATGTAAAACTGGTGACACAGGAAACGCTCAAAACATTGACTGTAAGAAGACTGTTTTCTTGTACTTAAGTCGGCATTGTGTCTCTTATATTTAATTCCGATTCAATTTCTGTGTTTCATCGTCAATGGGAAGGTCCAAGGGATACAGTAAACCTGCAGAGGTGCATCGGAATGTAAAACTGGTGACACAGGAAACGCTCAAATCATAGACAGTAGGAAGACTCAGTCTTGCTGTACTTAAGTCGGCATTGTGTCTCTTATATTTATTTCCGATGAAATTTCTGTGTTTCATCGTCAATGGAAAGGTCCAAGGGATATAGTAAACCTGCAGAGGTGCATCGGAATGTAAAACTGATGACACAGGGAACGCTCAAAACATAGACCGTAGGAAGACTCAGTCTTCCTGTACTTAAGTCGGCATTGTGTCTCTTATATTTAATTCCGATGCACTTTCTGTGTTTCATCGTCGATGGGAAGGTCCAAGGGATACAGTAAACCTGCAGAAGTGCATCGGAATGTGAAACTGGTGACACAGGAAACGCTCAAAACATAGACAGTAGGAAGACTCAGTCTTCCTGTACTTAAGTCGGCATTGTGCCTCTTATATTTTTTTCCGATGAAATTTCTGTGTTTCATCGTGTATGGGAAGGTCCAAGGGATATAGTAAACCTGCAGAGGTGCATCGGAAAGTAAAACTGATGACACAGGAAAAGCATTAAACATAGACAGTTCGAAGACTTAGTCTTCCTGTACTTAAGTCGGCATTGTGTCTCTTATATTTAAATCCGATGCAATTTCTGTTTTTCATCGGGAATGGGAAGTTCCAAGGGATACAGTAAACCTGCAGAGGTGCATCGGAATGTAAAACTGGTGACACAGGCAATGCTCAAAACATTGACTGTAAGAAGACTGTTTTCTTGTACTTAAGTCGGCATTGTGTCTCTTATATTTAATTCCGATTCAATTTCTGTGTTTCATCGTCAATGGGAAGGTCCAAGGGATACAGTAAACCTGCAGAGGTGCATCGGAATGTAAAACTGGTGACACAGGAAACGCTCATAACATTGACAGTAGGAAGACTCAGTCTTCCTGTACTTAAGTCGGCATTGTGTCTCTTATATTTAATTCCGATGCAATTTCTGTGTTTCATCGCCAATGGGAAGTTCCAAGGGATACACTAAACCTGCAGAGGTGCATCGGAATGTAAAACTGGTGACACAGGAAACGCTCAAAACATTGACTGTAAGAAGACTGTTTTCTTGTACTTAAGTCGGCATTGTGTCTCTTATATTTAATTACGATGCAATTTCTGTGTTTCATCGTCAATGAGAAGGTCCAAGGGATACAGTAAACCTGCAGAGGTGCATCGAAATGTAAAACTAGTGACACAGGAAACGTTAAAACATAGACATTAGGAAGACTCAGTCTTCCTGTACTTAAGTCGGCATTGTGTCTCTTATATTTAATTCCGATGCAATTTCTGTGTTTCATCGTCACTTTGAAGGTCCAGGGGATACAGTAAAACTGTACAGGTGCATCGGAATGTAAAACTGGTGACACAGGAAACGCTCAAATTATAGACAGTAGGAAGACTTAGTCTTCCTGTACTTAAGTCGGCATTGTGTCTCTTATATTTAATTCCGATGCAATTTCTGTGTTTCATCGTCACTGTGAAGGTCCAAGGGATACAGTAAAACTGTACAGGTGCATCGGAATGTAAAACTGGCGACACAGGAAACGCTCAAAACATAGACCGTAAGAAGACTCACTTTTCTTGTACTTAAATCGGCGTAGTGTCTCTTATATTTCAATTCCGATGCAATTTCTGTGTTTCATCGTGAATGGGAAGTTCCAAGGGATACAGTAAAACTGCAGAGGTGCATCGGAATGTAAAACTGGTGACACAGGAAACGCTCAAACATAGACAGTAGGAAGACTCAGTCTTCCTGTACTTAACTAGGCATTGTGTCTCTTAAATTTAACTCCGATGCAATTTCTGTGTTTCATCGTCAATGGGAAGGTCCAAGGGATACAGTAAACCTGCAGAGGTGCATCAGAATGTAAAACTGGTGACACAGGAAACGCTCAAAACATAGACAGTAGGAAGACTCAGTCTTCCTGTACTTACGTCGGCATTGTGTCTCTTATATTTAATTCCGATGCAATTTCTGTGTTTCATCGTGAATGGGAAGGTCCAAGGGATACAGTAAGCCTGCAGAGGTGCATCGGAATGTAAAACTAGTGACACAGGAAACGCTCAAAACATAGACAGTAGGAAGACTCAGTCTTCCTGTACTTAAGTCGGCATTGTGTCTCTTATATTTATTTCCGATGAAATCTCTGTGTTTCATCGTGAATGGTAAGGTCCAAGGGATATAGTAAACCTGCAGAGATGCATCGGAAAGTAAAACTGATGACACAGGAAACGCTCAAAACATAGACAGTAGGAAGACTTAGTCTTCCTGTACTTAAGTCTGCATTGCGTCTCTTATATTTAATTCCGATGCAATTTCTGTTTTTCATCGTCAATGGGAAGGTCCAATGGATTCAGTTAACCTGCAGAGGTGCATCGGAATGTAAAACTGGTGACACAGGAAACGCTCATAACATTGACAGTAGGAAGACTCAGTCTTCCTGTACTTAAGTCGGCATTGTGTCTCTTATATTTAATTCCGATGCAATTTCTGTGTTTCATCGCCAATGGGAAGTTCCAAGGGATACAGTAAACCTGCAGAGGTGCATCGGAATGTAAAACTGGTGACACAGGAAACGCTCAAAACATTGACTGTAAGAAGACTGTTTTCTTGTACTTAAGTCGGCATTGTGTCTCTTATATTTAATTACGATGCAATTTCTGTGTTTCATCGTCAATGAGAAGGTCCAAGGGATACAGTAAACCTGCAGAGCTGCATCGAAATGTAAAACTAGTGACACAGGAAACGTTAAAACATAGACATTAGGAAGACTCAGTCTTCCTGTACTTAAGTCGGCATTGTGTCTCTTATATTTAATTCCGATGCAATTTCTGTGTTTCATCGTCACTTTGAAGGTCCAAGGGATACATTAAAACTGTACAGGTGCATCGGAATGTAAAACTGGTGACACAGGAAACGCTCAAATTATAGACAGTAGGAAGACTCAGTCTTCCTGTACTTAAGTCGGAAATGTGTCTCTTATATTTAATTCCGATGCAATTTCTGTTTTTCATCGTCAATGGGAAGGTCCAATGGATACAGTAAACCCTGCAGAGGTGAATCGGAATGTAAAACTGGTGACACAGGAAACGCTCAAAACATTGACAGTAGGAAGACTCAGTCTTCCTGTACTTAAGCCGGCATTGCGTCTCTTATATTTAATTGCGATGCAATTTCTGTTTTTCATCGTCAATGGGAAGGTCCAATGGATAAAGTAAACCTGCAGAGGTGCATCGGAATGTAAAACTGGTGACACAGGAAACGCTCATAACATTGACAGTAGGAAGACTCAGTCTTCCTGTACTTAAGTCGGCATTGTGTCTCTTATATTTAATTCCGATGCTATTTCTGTGTTTCATCGTCAATGGGAAGGTCCAAGGGATACAGTAAACCTGCAGAGGTGCATCGGAATGTGAAACTAGTGACACAGGAAACGCTCAAACATAGACAGTAGGAAGACTCAGTCTTCCTGTACTTAAGTCGGCATTGTGTCTCTTATATTTAATTCCGATGCAATTTCTGTGTTTCATCGTGAATGGCAAGGTCCAAGGGATATAGTAAACCTCCAGAGGTGCATCGGAAAGTAAAACTGATGACACAGGAAACGCTCAAACATAGACAGTAGGAAGACTTAGTCTTCCTGTACTTAAGTCGGCATTGCGTCTCTTATATTTAATTCCGAAGCAATTTCTGTTTTTCATCGTCAATGGCAAGGTCCAATAGATACAGTAAACCCTGCAGAGGTGAATCGGAATGTAAAACTGGTGACACAGGAAACGCTCAAATCATTGACAGTAGGAAGACTCAGTCTTCCTGTACTTAAGTCGGCATTGTGTCTCTTATATTTAAATTCGATGCAATTTGTGTGTTTCATCGCCAATGGGAAGGTCCAAGGGATACAGTAAACCTGCAGATGTGCATCGGAATGTAAAACTGGTGACACAGGAAACGCTCAAAACATAGCCAGTACGAAGACTTAGTCTTCCTGTACTTAAGTCGGCATTGTGTCTCTTATATTTAATTCCAATGCAATTTCTGTGTTTCATCGTCAATGGGAAGGTCCAAGGGATACAGTAAACCTGCAGAGGTGCATCGGAATGTGAAACCGGTGACACAGGAAACGCCTAAATCATAGACAGTAGGAAGACTCAGTCTTGCTGTACTTAAGTCGGCATTGTGTCTCTTATATTTATTTCCGATGAAATTTCTGTGTTTCATTGTGAATGGGAAGGTGCAAGGGATATAGTAAACCTGCAGAGGTGCATCGGAAAGTAAAACTGATGACACAGGAAAGGCTCAAAACATAGACATGTGGAAGACTTAGTCTTCCTGTACTTAAGTCGGCTTTGTGTCTCTTATATTTAATTCCGATGCAATTTCTGTGTTTCATCGTCACTGTGAAGGTCCAAGGGATACAGTAAACCTGCAGAGGTGCATCGGAATGTAAAACTGGTGACACAGGAAACGTTCAAATCATTGACTGTAAGAAGACTGTTTTCTTGTACTTAAGTCGGCATTGTGTCTCTTATATTTAATTCCGATGCACATTCTGTGTTTCATTGTCACTCTGAACGTCCAAGGGATACAGAAAACCTGTAGAGGTGCATCTGAATGTAAAACTGGTGATACAGGAAACGCTCAAATTATAGACAGTAGGAAGACTCAGTCTTCCTGTACTTAAGTCGGCATTGTATCTCTTATATTTAATTCCGATGCAATTTCTGTGTTTCATCGTCAATGGGAAGGTCCAAGGGATACAGTATACCTGCAGACGTGCTTCGGAGTGTAAAACTGGTGACACAGGAAACGCTCAAATCATAGCCAGTAGGAAGACTTAGTCTTCCTGTACTTAAGTCGGCATTGTGTCACTTAAATTTAATTCCGATGCAATTTCTGTTTTTCATCGTCAATGGGAAGGTCCAAGGGATACAGTAAACCTGCAGAGGTTCATCGGAATGTAAAAACTGATGACACAGGAAACGCTCAAAACATAGACAGTAGGAAGACTCAGTCTTTCTGTACTTAAGTCGGCATTGTGTCTCTTATATTTAATTCCAATGCAATTTCTGTGTTTCATCGTCAATGGGAAGGTCCAAGGGATACAGTAAACTTGCAGAGGTGCATCACAATGTAAAACTGGTGACACAGGAAACGCTCAAATTATAGACAGTAGGAAGACTCAGTCTTCCTGTACTTAAATCGGCATTGTGTCTCTTATATTTAATTCCGATTCAATTTCAGTGTTTCATCGTCACTGTGAAGGTCCAAAGGATACAGTAAATCTGTAGAGGAGCATCGGGATGTAAAACTGGTGACACAGGAAACGCTCAAATTACAGACAGTAATAAGACTCAGTCTTCCTGTACTTAAGTCGGCATTGTGTCTCTTATATTTAATTCCGAATCAATTTCTATGTTTCATCGTGAATGGGAAGGTGCAAGGGATACAGTAAACCTGCACAGGTGCATCGGAGTGTAAAACTGGTGACACAGGAAACGCTCAAATCATTGACTGTAAGAAGACTGTTTTCTTGTACTTAAGTCGGCATTGTGTCTCTTATATTTAATTCCGATGCAATTTCTGTGTTTCATCGTCACTGTGAAGGTCCAAGGGATACAGAAAACCTGGAGAGGTGCATCGGAATGTAAAACTGGTGATACAGGAAACGCTCAAATTATAGATAGTTGGAAGACTCAGTCTTCCTGTACTTAAGTCGGCATTGTGTCTCTTATATTTAATTCCGAGGCAATTTCTGTGTTTCATCGTCAATGGGAAGGTACAAGGGATACAGTAAACCTGCAGAGGTGCATCGAAATGTAAAACTAGTGCCACAGGAAACGTTAAAAACATAGACAGTAGGAAGACTCAGTCTTCTTGTACTTAAGTCGGCATTGTGTCTCTTATATTTAATTCCGAATCAATTTCTATGTTTCATCGTGAATGGGAAGGTGCAAGGGATACAGTAAACCTGCACAGGTGCATCGGAGTGTAAAACTGGTGACACAGGAAACGCTCAAAACATAGACAGTAGGAAGACTTAGTCTTCCTGTACTTAAGTCGGCATCGTGTCTCTTATATTTAATTCCAATGCAATTTCTGTGTTTCATCGTCAATGGGAAGGTCCAAGGGATACAGTAAACCTGCAGAGGTGCATCGGAATGTGAAACTGGTGACACAGGAAACGCTCAAATCATAGACAGTAGGAAGACTCAGTCTTGCTGTACTTAAGTCGGCATTGTGTCTCTTATATTTATTTCCGATGAAATTTCTGTGTTTCATCGTGAATGGGAAGGTGCAAGGGATATAGTAAACCTGCAGAGGTGCATCGGAAAGTAAAACTGATGACACAGGAAACGCTCAAAACATAGACATGTGGAAGACTTAGTCTTCCTGTACTTAAGTCGGCTTTGTGTCTCTTATATTTAATTCCGATGCAATTTCTGTGTTTCATCGTCACTGTGAAGGTCCAAGGGATACAGTAAACCTGCAGAGGTGCATCGGAATGTAAAACTGGTGACACAGGAAACGTTCAAATCATTGACTGTAAGAAGACTGTTTTCTTGTACTTAAGTCGGCATTGTGTCTCTTATATTTAATTCCGATGCATATTCTGTGTTTCATTGTCACTCTCAAGGTCCAAGGGATACAGAAAACCTGTAGAGGTGCATCGGAATGTAAAACTGGTGATACAGGAAACGCTCAAATTATAGACAGTAGCAAGACTTAGTCTTCCTGTACTTAAGTCGGCATTGTGTCTCTTATATTTAATTCCGATGCAATTTCTGTGTTTCATCGCCAATGGGAAGTTCCAAGGGATACAGTAAACCTGCAGAGGTGCATCGGAATGTAAACCTGGTGACACAGGAAACGCTCAAATCATAGCCAGTAGGAAGACTTAGTCTTCCTGTACTTAAGTCGGCATTGTGTCACTTCAATTTAATTCCGATGCAATTTCTGTTTTTCATCGTCAATGGGAAGGTCCAAGGGATACAGTAAACCTGCAGAGGTGCATCGGAATGTAAAACTGATGACACAGGAAACGCTCAAAACATAGACAGTAGGAAGACTTAGTCCTCCTGTACTTAAGTCGGCATTGTGTCTCTTATATTTAATTCCGAAGCAATTTCTGTGTTTCATCGTCACTGTGAAGGTCCAAGGGATACAGTAAAACAGTACAGGTGCATCGGAATGTAAAACTGGTGACACAGGAAACGCTCAAATTATAGACAGTAGGAAGACTCAGTCTTCCTGTACTTAAGTCGGCATTGTGTCTCTTATATTTAAATTCGATGCAATTTGTGTGTTTCATCGCCAATGGGAAGGTCCAAGGGATACAGTAAACCTGCAGATGTGCATCGGAATGTAAAACTGGTGAAACAGGAAACGCTCAAATCATTGACTGTAAGAAAACTGTTTTCTTGTACTTAAGTCGGCATTGTGTCTCTTATATTTAATTCCGATGCAATTTCTGTGTTTCATCGTCACTGTGAAGGTCCAAGGGATACAGAAAACCTGTAGAGGTGCATCGGAATGTAAAACTGGTGATACAGGAAACGCTCAAATTATAGATAGTTGGAAGACTCAGTCTTCCTGTACTTAAGTCGGCATTGTGTCTCTTATATTTAATTCCGAGGCAATTTCTGTGTTTCATCGTCAATGGGAAGGTGCAAGGGATACAGTAAACCTGCAGAGGTGCATCGAAATGTAAAACTAGTGCCACAGGAAACGTTAAAAACATAGACAGTAGGAAGACTCAGTCTTCTTGTACTTAAGTCGGCATTGTGTCTCTTATATTTAATTCCGAATCAATTTCTATGTTTCATCGTGAATGGGAAGGTGCAAGGGATACAGTAAACCTGCACAGGTGCATCGGAGTGTAAAACTGGTGACACAGGAAACGCTCAAAACATAGACAGTAGGAAGACTTAGTCTTCCTGTACTTAAGTCGGCATCGTGTCTCTTATATTTAATTCCAATGCAATTTCTGTGTTTCATCGTCAATGGGAAGGTCCAAGGGATACAGTAAACCTGCAGAGGTGCATCGGAATGTGAAACTGGTGACACAGGAAACGCTCAAATCATAGACAGTAGGAAGACTCAGTCTTGCTGTACTTAAGTCGGCATTGTGTCTCTTATATTTATTTCCGATGAAATTTCTGTGTTTCATCGTGAATGGGAAGGTGCAAGGGATATAGTAAACCTGCAGAGGTGCATCGGAAAGTAAAACTGATGACACAGGAAACGCTCAAAACATAGACATGTGGAAGACTTAGTCTTCCTGTACTTAAGTCGGCTTTGTGTCTCTTATATTTAATTCCGATGCAATTTCTGTGTTTCATCGTCACTGTGAAGGTCCAAGGGATACAGTAAACCTGCAGAGGTGCATCGGAATGTAAAACTGGTGACACAGGAAACGTTCAAATCATTGACTGTAAGAAGACTGTTTTCTTGTACTTAAGTCGGCATTGTGTCTCTTATATTTAATTCCGATGCACATTCTGTGTTTCATTGTCACTCTGAAGGTCCAAGGGATACAGAAAACCTGTAGAGGTGCATCGGAATGTAAAACTGGTGATACAGGAAACGCTCAAATTATAGACAGTAGGAAGACTCAGTCTTCCTGTACTTAAGTCGGCATTGTATCTCTTATATTTAATTCCGATGCAATTTCTGTGTTTCATCGTCAATGGGAAGGTCCAAGGGATACAGTATACCTGCAGAGGTGCATCGGAGTGTAAAACTGGTGACACAGGAAACGCTCAAATCATAGCCAGTAGGAAGACTTAGTCTTCCTGTACTTAAGTCGGCATTGTGTCACTTAAATTTAATTCCGATGCAATTTCTGTTTTTCATCGTCAATGGGAAGGTCCAAGGGATACAGTAAACCTGCAGAGGTGCATCGGAATGTAAAACTGATGACACAGGAAACGCTCAAAACATAGACAGTAGGAAGACTCAGTCTTTCTGTACTTAAGTCGGCATTGTGTCTCTTATATTTAATTCCAATGCAATTTCTGTGTTTCATCGTCAATGGGAAGGTCCAAGGGATACAGTAAACTTGCAGAGGTGCATCACAATGTAAAACTGGTGACACAGGACACGCTCAAATTATAGACAGTAGGAAGACTCAGTCTTCCTGTACTTAAAACGGCATTGTGTCTCTTATATTTAATTCCGATTCAATTTCAGTGTTTCATCGTCACTGTGAAGGTCCAAGGGATACAGTAAATCTGTAGAGGAGCACTGGGATGTAAAACTGGTGACACAGGAAACGCTCAAATTACAGACAGTAATAAGACTCAGTCTTCCTGTACTTAAGTCGGCATTGTGTCTCTTATATTTAATTCCGATGCAATTTCTGTGTTTCATCGCCAATGGGAAGGTCCAAGGGATACAGTAAACCTGCAGAGGTGCATCGGAATGTAAAACTGGTGACACAGGAAACGCTCAAAACATAGACAGTAGGAAGACTCAGTCTTGCTGTACTTAAGTCGGCATTGTGTCTCTTATATTTAATTCCGATGAAATTTCAGTTTTTCATCGTGACTGGGAAGGTCCAAGGGATATAGTAAACCTGCAGATGTGTATCGGAAAGTAAAACTGATGACACAGGAAACGCTCAAAACATAGACAGTAGGAAGACTTAGTCCTCCTGTACTTAAGTCGGCATTGTGTCTCTTATATTTAATTCCGAAGCAATTTCTGTGTTTCATCGTCACTGTGAAGGTCCAAGGGATACAGTAAAACAGTACAGGTGCATTGGAATGTAAAACTGGTGACACAGGAAACGCTCAAATTATAGACAGTAGGAAGACTCAGTCTTCCTGTACTTAAGTCGGCATTGTGTCTCTTATATTTAAATTCGATGCAATTTGTGTGTTTCATCGCCAATGGGAAGGTCCAAGGGATACAGTAAAGCTGCAGAGGTGCATCGGAATGTAAAACTGGTGACACAGGAAACGCTCAAAACATTGACTGTAAGAAGGCTGTTTTCTTGTACTTAGGTCGGCATTGTGTCTCTTATATTTAATTCCGACGCACATTCTGTGTTTCATTGTCACTGTAAAGGTCCAAGGGATACAGAAAACCTGTAGAGGTGCATCGGAATGTAAAACTGGTGATACAGGAAGCGCTCAAATTATAGACAGTAGGAAGACTCAGTCTTCCTGTACTTAAGTCGGCATTGTGTCTCTTATATTTAATTCCGATGCAATTTCTGTGTTTCATCGTCAATGGGAAGGTCCAAGGGATACAGTAAACCTGCAGAGGTGCATCGGAGTGTAAAACTGGTGACACAGGAAACGCTCAAAACATAGACAGTAGGAAGACTTAGTCTTCCTGTACTTAAGTCGGCATTGTGTCACTTAAATTTAATTCCTATGCAATTTCCGTTTTTCATGGTCAATGGGAAGGTCCAAGGGATACAGTAAACCTGCAGAGGTGCATCATAATGTAAAACTGATGACATAGGAAACGCTCAAAACATAGACAGTAGGAAGACTCAGTCTTTCTGTACGTAAGTCGGCATTGTGTCTCTTATATTATATTCCAATGCAATTTCTGTGTTTCATCGTCAATGGGAAGGTCCAAGGGATACAGTAAGCCTGCAGAGGTGCATCAGAATGTAAAACTGGTAACACAGGAAACGCTCAAATTATAGACAGTAGGAAGACTCAGTCTTCATGTACTTAAGTCGGCATTGTGTCTCTTATATTTAATTCCGATGCAATTTCTGTCTTTCATCGTCAATGGGATGGTCCAAGGGATACAGGAAACCTGCAGAGGTGCATCGGAATGTAAAACTGGTGACACAGGAAACGCTCAAATCATAGACAGTAGGAAGACTCAGTCTTTCTGTACTTAAGTCGGCATTGTGTCTCTTATATTTAATTCCAATGCAATTTCTGTGTTTCATCGTCAATGGGAAGGTCCAAGGGATACAGTAAACTTGCAGAGGTGCATCACAATGTAAAACTGGTGACACAGGAAACGCTCAAATTATAGACAGTAGGAAGACTCAGTCTTCCTGTACTTAAATCGGCATTGTGTCTCTTATATTTAATTCCGATTCAATTTCAGTGTTTCATCGTCACTGTGAAGGTCCAAAGGATACAGTAAATCTGTAGAGGAGCATCGGGATGTAAAACTGGTGACACAGGAAACGCTCAAATTACAGACAGTAATAAGACTCAGTCTTCCTGTACTTAAGTCGGCATTGTGTCTCTTATATTTAATTCCGAATCAATTTCTATGTTTCATCGTGAATGGGAAGGTGCAAGGGATACAGTAAACCTGCACAGGTGCATCGGAGTGTAAAACTGGTGACACAGGAAACGCTCAAATCATTGACTGTAAGAAGACTGTTTTCTTGTACTTAAGTCGGCATTGTGTCTCTTATATTTAATTCCGATGCAATTTCTGTGTTTCATCGTCACTGTGAAGGTCCAAGGGATACAGAAAACCTGTAGAGGTGCATCGGAATGTAAAACTGGTGATACAGGAAACGCTCAAATTATAGATAGTTGGAAGACTCAGTCTTCCTGTACTTAAGTCGGCATTGTGTCTCTTATATTTAATTCCGAGGCAATTTCTGTGTTTCATCGTCAATGGGAAGGTGCAAGGGATACAGTAAACCTGCAGAGGTGCATCGAAATGTAAAACTAGTGCCACAGGAAACGTTAAAAACATAGACAGTAGGAAGACTCAGTCTTCTTGTACTTAAGTCGGCATTGTGTCTCTTATATTTAATTCCGAATCAATTTCTATGTTTCATCGTGAATGGGAAGGTGCAAGGGATACAGTAAACCTGCACAGGTGCATCGGAGTGTAAAACTGGTGACACAGGAAACGCTCAAAACATAGACAGTAGGAAGACTTAGTCTTCCTGTACTTAAGTCGGCATCGTGTCTCTTATATTTAATTCCAATGCAATTTCTGTGTTTCATCGTCAATGGGAAGGTCCAAGGGATACAGTAAACCTGCAGAGGTGCATCGGAATGTGAAACTGGTGACACAGGAAACGCTCAAATCATAGACAGTAGGAAGACTCAGTCTTGCTGTACTTAAGTCGGCATTGTGTCTCTTATATTTATTTCCGATGAAATTTCTGTGTTTCATCGTGAATGGGAAGGTGCAAGGGATATAGTAAACCTGCAGAGGTGCATCGGAAAGTAAAACTGATGACACAGGAAACGCTCAAAACATAGACATGTGGAAGACTTAGTCTTCCTGTACTTAAGTCGGCTTTGTGTCTCTTATATTTAATTCCGATGCAATTTCTGTGTTTCATCGTCACTGTGAAGGTCCAAGGGATACAGTAAACCTGCAGAGGTGCATCGGAATGTAAAACTGGTGACACAGGAAACGTTCAAATCATTGACTGTAAGAAGACTGTTTTCTTGTACTTAAGTCGGCATTGTGTCTCTTATATTTAATTCCGATGCATATTCTGTGTTTCATTGTCACTCTCAAGGTCCAAGGGATACAGAAAACCTGTAGAGGTGCATCGGAATGTAAAACTGGTGATACAGGAAACGCTCAAATTATAGACAGTAGCAAGACTTAGTCTTCCTGTACTTAAGTCGGCATTGTGTCTCTTATATTTAATTCCGATGCAATTTCTGTGTTTCATCGCCAATGGGAAGTTCCAAGGGATACAGTAAACCTGCAGAGGTGCATCGGAATGTAAACCTGGTGACACAGGAAACGCTCAAATCATAGCCAGTAGGAAGACTTAGTCTTCCTGTACTTAAGTCGGCATTGTGTCACTTCAATTTAATTCCGATGCAATTTCTGTTTTTCATCGTCAATGGGAAAGTCCAAGGGATACAGTAAACCTGCAGAGGTGCATCGGAATGTAAAACTGATGACACAGGAAACGCTCAAAACATAGACAGTAGGAAGACTCAGTCTTTCTGTACTTAAGTCGGCATTGTGTCTCTTATATTTAATTCCAATGCAATTTCTGTGTTTCATCGTCAATGGGAAGGTCCAAGGGATACAGTAAACTTGCAGAGGTGCATCACAATGTAAAACTGGAAACACAGGAAACGCTCAAATTATAGACAGTAGGAAGACTCAGTCTTCCTGTACTTAAATCGGCATTGTGTCTCTTATATTTAATTCCGATTCAATTTCAGTGTTTCATCGTCACTGTGAAGGTCCAAGGGATACAGTAAATCTGTAGAGGAGCATCGTGATGTAAAACTGGTGACACAGGAAACGCTCAAATTACAGACAGTAAAAAGACTCAGTCTTCCTGTACTTAAGTCGGCATTGTGTCTCTTATATTTAATTCCGATGCAATTTCTGTGTTTCATCGCCAATGGGAAGGTCCAAGGGATACAGTAAACCTGCAGAGGTGCATCGGAATGTAAAACTGGTGACACAGGAAACGCTCAAAACATAGTCAGTAGGAAGACTCAGTCTTGCTGTACTTAAGTCGGCATTGTGTCTCTTATATTTAATTCCGATGAAATTTCAGTTTTTCATCGTGAATGGGAAGGTCCAAGGGATATAGTAAACCTGCAGAGGTGTATCGGAAAGTAAAACTGATGACACAGGAAACGCTCAAAACATAGACAGTAGGAAGACTTAGTCCTCCTGTACTTAAGTCGGCATTGTGTCTCTTATATTTAATTCCGAAGCAATTTCTGTGTTTCATCGTCACTGTGAAGGTCCAAGGGATACAGTAAAACAGTACAGGTGCATCGGAATGTAAAACTGGTGACACAGGAAGCGCTCAAATTATAGACAGTAGGAAGACTCAGTCTTCCTGTACTTAAGTCGGCATTGTGTCTCTTATATTTAAATTCGATGCAATTTGTGTGTTTCATCGCCAATGGGAAGGTCCAAGGGATACAGTAAACCTGCAGATGTGCATCGGAATGTAAAACTGATGAAACAGGAAACGCTCAAATCATTGACTGTAAGAAAACTGTTTTCTTGTACTTAAGTCGGCATTGTGTCTCTTATATTTAATTCCGATGCAATTTCTGTGTTTCATCGTCACTGTGAAGGTCCAAGGGATACAGAAAACCTGTAGAGGTGCATCGGAATGTAAAACTGGTGATACAGGAAACGCTCAAATTATAGATAGTTGGAAGACTCAGTCTTCCTGTACTTAAGTCGGCATTGTGTCTCTTATATTTAATTCCGAGGCAATTTCTGTGTTTCATCGTCAATGGGAAGGTGCAAGGGATACAGTAAACCTGCAGAGGTGCATCGAAATGTAAAACTAGTGCCACAGGAAACGTTAAAAACATAGACAGTAGGAAGACTCAGTCTTCTTGTACTTAAGTCGGCATTGTGTCTCTTATATTTAATTCCGAATCAATTTCTATGTTTCATCGTGAATGGGAAGGTGCAAGGGATACAGTAAACCTGCACAGGTGCATCGGAGTGTAAAACTGGTGACACAGGAAACGCTCAAAACATAGACAGTAGGAAGACTTAGTCTTCCTGTACTTAAGTCGGCATCGTGTCTCTTATATTTAATTCCAATGCAATTTCTGTGTTTCATCGTCAACGGGAAGGTCCAAGGGATACAGTAAACCTGCAGAGGTGCATCGGAATGTGAAACTGGTGACACAGGAAACGCTCAAATCATAGACAGTAGGAAGACTCAGTCTTGCTGTACTTAAGTCGGCATTGTGTCTCTTATATTTATTTCCGATGAAATTTCTGTGTTTCATCGTGAATGGGAAGGTGCAAGGGATATAGTAAACCTGCAGAGGTGCATCGGAAAGTAAAACTGATGACACAGGAAACGCTCAAAACATAGACATGTGGAAGACTTAGTCTTCCTGTACTTAAGTCGGCTTTGTGTCTCTTATATTTAATTCCGATGCAATTTCTGTGTTTCATCGTCACTGTGAAGGTCCAAGGGATACAGTAAACCTGCAGAGGTGCATCGGAATGTAAAACTGGTGACACAGGAAACGTTCAAATCATTGACTGTAAGAAGACTGTTTTCTTGTACTTAAGTCGGCATTGTGTCTCTTATATTTAATTCCGATGCACATTCTGTGTTTCATTGTCACTCTGAAGGTCCAAGGGATACAGAAAACCTGTAGAGGTGCATCGGAATGTAAAACTGGTGATACAGGAAACGCTCAAATTATAGACAGTAGGAAGACTCAGTCTTCCTGTACTTAAGTCGGCATTGTATCTCTTATATTTAATTCCGATGCAATTTCTGTGTTTCATCGTCAATGGGAAGGTCCAAGGGATACAGTATACCTGCAGAGGTGCATCGGAGTGTAAAACTGGTGACACAGGAAACGCTCAAATCATAGCCAGTAGGAAGACTTAGTCTTCCTGTACTTAAGTCGGCATTGTGTCACTTAAATTTAATTCCGATGCAATTTCTGTTTTTCATCGTCAATGGGAAGGTCCAAGGGATACAGTAAACCTGCAGAGGTGCATCGGAATGTAAAACTGATGACACAGGAAACGCTCAAAACATAGACAGTAGGAAGACTCAGTCTTTCTGTACTTAAGTCGGCATTGTGTCTCTTATATTTAATTCCAATGCAATTTCTGTGTTTCATCGTCAATGGGAAGGTCCAAGGGATACAGTAAACTTGCAGAGGTGCATCACAATGTAAAACTGGTGACACAGGACACGCTCAAATTATAGACAGTAGGAAGACTCAGTCTTCCTGTACTTAAATCGGCATTGTGTCTCTTATATTTAATTCCGATTCAATTTCAGTGTTTCATCGTCACTGTGAAGGTCCAAGGGATACAGTAAATCTGTAGAGGAGCACTGGGATGTAAAACTGGTGACACAGGAAACGCTCAAATTACAGACAGTAATAAGACTCAGTCTTCCTGTACTTAAGTCGGCATTGTGTCTCTTATATTTAATTCCGATGCAATTTCTGTGTTTCATCGCCAATGGGAAGGTCCAAGGGATACAGTAAACCTGCAGAGGTGCATCGGAATGTAAAACTGGTGACACAGGAAACGCTCAAAACATAGACAGTAGGAAGACTCAGTCTTGCTGTACTTAAGTCGGCATTGTGTCTCTTATATTTAATTCCGATGAAATTTCAGTTTTTCATCGTGACTGGGAAGGTCCAAGGGATATAGTAAACCTGCAGATGTGTATCGGAAAGTAAAACTGATGACACAGGAAACGCTCAAAACATAGACAGTAGGAAGACTTAGTCCTCCTGTACTTAAGTCGGCATTGTGTCTCTTATATTTAATTCCGAAGCAATTTCTGTGTTTCATCGTCACTGTGAAGGTCCAAGGGATACAGTAAAACAGTACAGGTGCATTGGAATGTAAAACTGGTGACACAGGAAACGCTCAAATTATAGACAGTAGGAAGACTCAGTCTTCCTGTACTTAAGTCGGCATTGTGTCTCTTATATTTAAATTCGATGCAATTTGTGTGTTTCATCGCCAATGGGAAGGTCCAAGGGATACAGTAAAGCTGCAGAGGTGCATCGGAATGTAAAACTGGTGACACAGGAAACGCTCAAAACATTGACTGTAAGAAGGCTGTTTTCTTGTACTTAGGTCGGCATTGTGTCTCTTATATTTAATTCCGACGCACATTCTGTGTTTCATTGTCACTGTAAAGGTCCAAGGGATACAGAAAACCTGTAGAGGTGCATCGGAATGTAAAACTGGTGATACAGGAAGCGCTCAAATTATAGACAGTAGGAAGACTCAGTCTTCCTGTACTTAAGTCGGCATTGTGTCTCTTATATTTAATTCCGATGCAATTTCTGTGTTTCATCGTCAATGGGAAGGTCCAAGGGATACAGTAAACCTGCAGAGGTGCATCGGAGTGTAAAACTGGTGACACAGGAAACGCTCAAAACATAGACAGTAGGAAGACTTAGTCTTCCTGTACTTAAGTCGGCATTGTGTCACTTAAATTTAATTCCTATGCAATTTCCGTTTTTCATGGTCAATGGGAAGGTCCAAGGGATACAGTAAACCTGCAGAGGTGCATCATAATGTAAAACTGATGACATAGGAAACGCTCAAAACATAGACAGTAGGAAGACTCAGTCTTTCTGTACGTAAGTCGGCATTGTGTCTCTTATATTATATTCCAATGCAATTTCTGTGTTTCATCGTCAATGGGAAGGTCCAAGGGATACAGTAAGCCTGCAGAGGTGCATCAGAATGTAAAACTGGTAACACAGGAAACGCTCAAATTATAGACAGTAGGAAGACTCAGTCTTCATGTACTTAAGTCGGCATTGTGTCTCTTATATTTAATTCCTATGCAATTTCTGTCTTTCATCGTCAATGGGATGGTCCAAGGGATACAGGAAACCTGCAGAGGTGCATCGGAATGTAAAACTGGTGACACAGGAAACGCTCAAATCATAGACAGTAGGAAGACTCAGTCTTCCTGTACTTAAGTCGGCATTGTGTCTCTTATATTTAATTCCGATGCAATTTCTGTGTTTCATCGTCAATGGGAAGGTCCACGGGATACAGTAAACCTGCAGAGGTGTATCGGAATGTAAATCTGGTGACACAGGAAACGCTCAAATCATAGACAGTAGGAAGACTCAGTCTTCCTATACTTAAGTCGGCATTGTGTCTCTTATATTTAATTCCGAACGCGATGTCTGTGTTTCATCCTGAATGGGAAGGTCCAAGGGATATTGTAAACCTGCAGAGGTGCATCGGAAAGTAAAACTGATGACACAGGAAACGCTCAAAACATAGACAGTAGGAAGACTTAGTCTTCCTGTACTTAAGTCGGCATTGTGTCTCTTATATTTAATTCCGATGCAATTTCTGTGTTTCATCGTCACTGTGAAGGTCCAAGGGATACAGTAAACCTGTAGAGGTACATCGGGATGTAAAACTGCTGACACAGGAAACGCTCAAATTACAGACAGTAGTAAGACTCAGGCTTCCTGTACTTAAGTCGGCATTGTGTCTCTTATATTTAATTCCGACGCTATTTCTGTGTTTCATCGTCAATGGGAAGGTCCAAGGGATACAGTAAACTTGCAGAGGTGCATCGGAATGTAAAACTGGTGACACACGAAACGCTCAAAACATAGACAGTAGGAAGACTCAGTCTTCCTGTACTTAAGTCGGCATTGTGTCTCTAATATTTAATTCCGATGAAATTTCAGTGTTTCATCGTGAATGGGAAGGTCCAAGGGATATAGTAAACCTGCAGAGGTGCATCGGAATGTAAAACTGATGACACAGGGAACGCTCAAAACATAGACAGTAGGAAGACTCAGTCTTTCTGTACTTAAGTCAGCATTGTGTCTCTTATATTTAATTCCAATGCAATTTCTGTGCTTCATCGTCAATGGGAAGGTCCAAGGGATACAGTAAACCTGCGGATGTGCAACAGAAAGTAAAACTGGTGACACAGGAAACGCTCAAAACATAGACAGTAGGAAGACTCAGTCTTCCTGTACTTAAGTCGGCATTGTGTCTCTTATATTTAATTCCGATGCAATTTCCGTGTTTCATCGTCAATGGGAAGGTCCAATGGATACAGCAAACCTGCAGAGGTGCATCAGAATGTAAAACTGGTGACACAGGAAACGCTCAAAATATAGACAGTAGGAAGACTCAGGCTTTCTGTACATAAGTCGGCATTGTGTCTCTTATATTTAATTCCGATGAAATTTCAGTGTTTCATCGTGAATGGGAAGGTCCAAGGGATATAGTAAACCTGCAGAGGTGCATCGGAAAGTAAAACTGATGACAAAGGAAACGCTCAAAACATAGACAGTAGGAAGACTTAGTCTTCCTGTACTTAAGACGGCATTGTGTCACTTAAATTTAATTCCGATGCAATTTCTGTTTTTCATCGTCAATGGGAAGGTCCAAGGGATACAGTAAACCTGCAGAGGTGCATCGGAATGTAAAACTAGTGACACAGGAAACGCTCAAACATAGACAGTAGGAAGACTCAGTCTTCCTGTACTTAAGTCGGCATTGTGTCTCTTATATTTCATTCCGATGCAATTTCTGTGTTTCATCGTCAATGGGAAGGTCCAAGGGATACAGTAAACCTGCAGAGGTGCATCGGAATGTATAACTGGTGACACAGGAAACGCTGAAAACATAGACAGTAGGAAAACTCAGTCTTCCTGTACTTAAGTCGGCATTGTGTCTCTTATATTTAATTCCGATGCAATTTCTGTGTTTCATCGTCAATGGGAAAGTCCAAGGGATACAGTAAACCTGCAGAGGTGCATCGGAATGTATAACTGGTGACACAGGTAACGCTGAAAACATAGACAGTAGGAAGACTCAGTCTTCCTGTACTTAAGTCGGCATTGTGTCTCTTATATTTATTTGCGATGAAATTTCTGTGTTTCATCGTGAATGGGAAGGTCCAAGGGATATAGTAAACCTGCAGAGGTGCATCGGAAAGTAAAACTGATGACACAGGAAACGCTCAAACATAGACAGTAGGAAGACTTAGTATTCCTGTACTTAAGTCGGCATTGCGTCTCTTATATTTAATTCCAATGCAATTTCTGTTTTTCATCGTCAATGGGCAGGTCCAATGGATACGGTAAACCCTGCAGAGGTGAATCGGAATGTAAAACTGGTGACACAGGAAACGCTCAAAACATTGACAGTAGGAAGACTCAGTCTTCCTGTACTTAAGTCGGCATTGTGTCTCTTATATTTAAATTCGATGCAATTTGTGTGTTTCATCGCCAATGGGAAGGTCCAAGGGATACAGTAAACCTGCAGATGTGCATCGGAATGTAAAACTGGTGACACAGGAAACGCTCAAAACATTGACTGTAAGAAGACTGTTTTCTTGTACTTAAGTCGGCATTGTGTCTCTTATATTTAATTCCGATGCAATTTCTGTGTTTCATCGTCACTGTGAAGGACCAAGGGATACAGAAAACCTGTAGAGGTGCATCGGAATGTAAAACTGGTGACACAGGAAACGCTCAAATTACAGACAGTAGTAAGACTCAGGCTTCCTGTACATAAGTCGGCATTGTGTCTCTTATATTTAATTCCGATGCTATTTCTGTGTTTCAACGTCAATGGGAAGGTCCAAGGGATACAGTAAACCTGCAGAGTTGCATCGGAATGTAAAACTGGTGACACAGGAAACGCTCAAAACATAGACAGTAGGAAGACTCAGTCTTCCTGTACTTAAGTCGGCATTGTGTCTCTAATATTTAATTCCGATGAAATTTCAGTGTTTCATCGTGAATGGGAAGGTCCAAGGGATATAGTAAACCTGCAGAGGTGCACCGGAAAGCAAAACTGATGACACAGGAAACGCTCAAAACATAGACATGTGGAAGACTTAGTCTTCCTGTACTTAAGTCGGTATTGTGTCTCTTAAATTTAATTCCGATGCAATTTCTGTTTTTCATCGTCAATGGGAAGGTCCAAGGGATACAGTAAACCTGCAGAGGTGCATCATAATGTAAAACTGATGGCATAGGAAACGCTCAAAACATAGACAGTAGGAAGCCTCAGTCTTTCTGTACTTAAGTCGGCATTGTGTCTCTTATATTTAATTCCAATGCAATTTCTGTGTTTCATCGTCAATGGGAAGGTCCAAGGGATACAGTAAACCTGCAGAGGTGCATCAGAATGTAAAACTGGTAACACAGCAAACGCTCAAATTATAGACAGTAGGAAGACTCAGTCTTCCTGTACTTAAGTCGGCATTGTGTCTCTTATATTTAATTCCGATGCAATTTCTGTGTTTCATCGTCAATGGGAAGGTCCACGGGATACAGTAAACCTGCAGAGGTGCATCGGAATGTAAATCTGGTGACACAGGAAACGCTCAAATCATAGACAGTAGGAAGACTCAGTCTTCCTATACTTAAGTCGGCATTGTGTCTCTTATATTTAATTCCGAACGCAATTTCTGTGTTTCATCCTGAATGGGAAGGTCCAAGGGATATTGTAAACCTGCAGAGGTGTATCGGAAAGTAAAACTGATGACACAGGAAACGCTCAAAACATAGGCAGTAGGAAGACTTAGTCTTCCTGTACTTAAGTCGGCATTGTGCCTCTTATATTTAATTCCGATGCAATTTCTGTGTTTCATCGTCAATGGGAAGGTCCAAGGGATACAGTAAACCTGCAGAGGTGCATCGGAATGTATAACTGGTGACACAGGAAACGCTCAAAACATAGAAAGTAGGAAGACTCAGTCTTCCTGTACTTAAGTCGGCATTGTGTCTCTTATATTTATTTGCGATGAAATTTCTGTGTTTCATCGTGAATGGGAAGGTCCAAGGGATATAGTAAACCTGCAGAGGTGCATCGGAAAGTAAAACTGATGACACAGGAAACGCTCAAACATAGACAGTAGGAAGACTTAGTCTTCCTGTACTTAAGTCGGCATTGCGTCTCTTATATTTAATTCCAATGCAATTTCTGTTTTTCATCGTCAATGGGCAGGTCCAATGAATACAGTAAACCCTGCAGAGGTGAATCGGAATGTAAAACTGGTGACACAGGAAACGCTCAAAACATTGACAGTAGGAAGACTCAGTCTTCCTGTACTTAAGTCGGCATTGTGTCTCTTATATTTAAATTCGATGCAATTTGTGTGTTTCATAGCCAATGGGAAGGTCCAAGGGATACAGTAAACCTGCAGATGTGCATCGGAATGTAAAACTGGTGACACAGGAAACGCTCAAAACATTGACTGTAAGAAGACTGTTTTCTTGTACTTAAGTCGGCATTGTGTCTCTTATATTTAATTCCGATGCAAATTCTGTGTTTCATCGTCACTGTGAAGGACCAAGGGATACAGAAAACCTGTAGAGGTGCATCGGAATGTAAAACTGGTGACACAGGAAACGCTCAAATCATAGACAGTAGGAAGACTCAGTCTTGCTGTACTTAAGTCGGCATTGTGTCTCATATATTTAATTCCGAATCAATTTCTATGTTTCATCGTGAATGGGAAGGTCCAAGGGATGCAGTAAACCTGCACAGGTGCATCGGAGTGTAAAACTGGTGACACAGGAAACGCTCAAAACATAGACATGTGGAAGACTTAGTCTTCCTGTACTTAACTCGGCATTGTGTCTCTTAAATTTAATTCCGATGCAATTTCTGTTTTTCATCGTCAATGGGAAGGTCCAAGGGATACAGTAAACCTGCAGAGGTGCATCGGAATGTAAAACTGATGACACAGGGAACGCTCAAAACATAGACCGTAGGAAGACTCAGTCTTTCTGTACATAAGTCAGCATTGTGTCTCTTATATTTAATTCCAATGCAATTTCTGTGCTTCATCGTCAATGGGAAGGTCCAAGGGATACAGTAAACCTGCTGATGTGCATCTGAATGTAAAACTGGTGACACAGGAAACTTTCAAAATATACACAGTAGGAAGACTCAGGCTTTCTGTACTTAAGTCGGCATTGTGTCTCTTATATTTAATTCCGATGAAATTTCAGTGTTTCATCGTGAATGGGAAGGTCCAAGGGATATAGTAAACCTGCAGAGGTGCATCGGAAAGTAAAACTGATGACAAAGGAAACGCTCAAAACATAGACAGTAGGAAGACTTAGTCTTCCTGTACTTAAGTCGGCATTGTGTCACTTAAATTTAATTCCGATGCAATTTCTGTTTTTCATCGTCAATGGGAAGATCCAAGGGATACAGTAAACCTGCAGAGGTGCATCGGAATGTAAAACTAGTGACACAGGAAACGCTCAAACATAGACAGTAGGAAGACTCAGTCTTCCTGTACTTAAGTCGGCATTGCGTCTCTTATATTTAATTCCAATGCAATTTCAGTTTTTCATCGTCAATGGGCAGGTCCAATGGATACAGTAAACCCTGCAGTGGTGAATCGGAATGTAAAACTGGTGACACAGGAAACGCTCAAAACATTGACAGTAGGAAGACTCAGTCTTCATGTACTTAAGTCGGCATTGTATCTCTTATATTTAATTCCGATGCAATTTCTGTGTTTCATCGTCAATGGGAAGGTCCAAGGGATACAGTATACCTGCAGAGGTGCATCGGAGTGTAAAACTGGTGACACAGGAAACGCTCAAAACATAGCCAGTAGGAAGACTTAGTCTTCCTGTACTTAAGTCGGCATTGTGTCACTTAAATTTAATTCCGATGCAATTTCCGTTTTTCATGGTCAATGGGAAGGTCCAGGGGATACAGTAAACCTGCAGAGGTGCATCATAATGTAAAACTGATGACATAGGAAACGCTCAAAACATAGACAGTAGGAAAACTCAGTCTTTCTGTACTTAAGTAGGCATTGTGTCTCTTATATTTAATTCTAATGCAATTTCTGTGTTTCATCGTCAATGGGAAGGTCCAAGGGATAATGTAAACCTGCAGAGGTGCATCAGAATGTTAAACTGGTAACACAGGAAACGCTCAAATTATAGACAGTAGGAAGACTCAGTCTTCCTGTACTTAAGTCGGCATTGTGTCTCTTATATTTAATTCCGATGCAATTTCTGCGTTTCATCGTCAATGGGATGGTCCAAGGGATACAGGAAACCTGCAGAGGTGCATCGGAATGTAAAACTGGTGAAACAGGAAACGCTCAAATCATAGACAGTAGGAAGACTCAGTCTTCCTGTACTTAAGTCGGCATTGTGTCTCTTATATTTAATTCCGATTCAATTTCTGTGTTTCATCGTCAATGGGAAGGTCCACGGGATACAGTAAACCTGCATAGGTGCATCGGAATGTAAAACTGGTGACACAGGAAACGCTCAAACATAGACAGTAGGAAGACTCAGTCTTCCTGTACTTAAGTCGGCATTGTGTCTCTTATATTTAATTCCGATGCAATTTCTGTGTTTCATCGTCAATGGGAAGGTCCAATGGATACAGTAAACCTGCAGAGGTGCATCGGAATGTATAACTGGTGACACACGAAACGCTCAAAACATAGACAGTAGGAAGACTCAGTCTTCTTGTACTTAAGTCGGCATTGTGTCCCTTATATTTATTTGCGATGAAATTTCTGTGTTTCATCGTGAATGGGAAGGTCCAAGGGATATAGTAAACCTGCAGAGGTGCATCGGAAAGTAAAACTGATGACACAGGAAACGCACAAACATAGACAGTAGGAAGACTTAGTCTTCCTGTACTTAAGTCGGCATTGCGTCTCTTATATTTAATTCCAATGCAATTTCAGTTTTTCATCGTCAATGGGCAGGTCCAATGGATACAGTAAACCCTGCAGTGGTGAATCGGAATGTAAAACTGGTGACACAGGAAACGCTCAAAACATTGACAGTAGGAAGACTCAGTCTTCATGTACTTAAGTCGGCATTGTATCTCTTATATTTAATTCCGATGCAATTTCTGTGTTTCATCGTCAATGGGAAGGTCCAAGGGATACAGTATACCTGCAGAGGTGCATCGGAGTGTAAAACTGGTGACTCAGGAAACGCTCAAAACATAGCCAGTAGGAAGACTTAGTCTTCCTGTACTTAAGTCGGCATTGTGTCACTTAAATTTAATTCCGATGCAATTTCTGTTTTTCATCGTCAATGGGAAGGTCCAAGGGATACAGTAAACCTGCAGAGGTGCATCGGAATGTAAAACTGATGACACAGGAAACGCTCAAATTATACACAGTAGGAAGACTCAGTCTTCCTGTACTTAAGTCGGCATTGTGTCTCTTATATTTAAATTCGATGCAATTTGTGTGTTTCATCGCCGATGGGAAGGTCCAAGGGATACAGAAAACCTGCAGAGGTGCATCGGAATGTAAAACTTTTGACACAGGAAACGCTCAAAACATTGACTGTAAGAAGGCTGTTTTCTTGTACTTAGGTCGGCGTTGGGTCTCTAATATTTAATTCCGACGCACTTTCTGTGTTTCATTGTCACTGTGAAGGTCCAAGGGATACAGGAAACCTCTAGAGGTGCATCGGAATGTAAAACTGGTGATACAGGAAATGCTCAAATTATAGACAGTAGGAAGACTCAGTCTTCCTGTACTTAAGTCGGCATTGTGTCTCTTATATTTAATTCCGATGCAATTTCTGTGTTTCAACGTCAATGGGAAGGTCCAAGGGATACAGTAAACCTGCAGAGGTGCATCGGAGTGTAAAACTGGTGACACAGGAAACGCTCAAAACATAGACAGTAGGAAGACTTAGTCTTCCTGTACTTAAGTCGGCATTGTGTCACTTAAATTTAATTCCGATGCAATTTCCGTTTTTCATGGTCAATGGGAAGGTCCAAGGGATACAGTAAACCTGCAGAGGTGCATCATAATGTAAAACTGATGACATAGGAAACGCTCAAAACATAGACAGTAGGAAGACTCAGTCTTTCTGTACTTAAGTCGGCATTGTGTCTCTTATATTTAATTCTAATGCAATTTCTGTGTTTCATCGTCAATGGGAAGGTCCAAGGGATACAGTAAACCTGCAGAGGTGCATCAGAATGTTAAACTGGTAACACAGGAAACGCTCAAATTATAGACAGTAGGAAGACTCAGTCTTCCTATACTTAAGCCGGCATTGTGTCTCTTATATTTAATTCCGAACGCGATTTCTGTGTTTCATCCTGAATGGGAAGGTCCAAGGGATATTGTAAACCTGCAGAGGTGCATCGGAAAGTAAAACTGATGACACAGGAAACGCTCAAAACATAGACAGTAGGAAGACTTAGTCTTCCTGTACTTAAGTCGGCATTGTGTCTCTTATATTTAATTCCGATGCAATTTCTGTGTTTCATCGTCACTGTGAAGGTCCAAGGGATACAGTAAACCTGTAGAGGTGCATCGGGATGTAAAACTGGTGACACAGGAAACGCTCAAATTACAGACAGTAGTAAGACTCAGGCTTCCTGTACTTAAGTCGGCATTGTGTCTCTTATATTTAATTCCGATGCTATTTCTGTGTTTCATCGTCAATGGGAAGGTCCAAGGGATACAGTAAACCTGCAGAGGTGCATCGGAATGTAAAACTGATGACACAGGGAACGCTCAAAACATAGACAGTAGGAAGACTCAGTCTTTCTGTACTTAAGTCAGCATTGTGTCTCTTATATTTAATTCCAATGCAATTTCTGTGCTTCATCGTCAATGGGAAGCTCCAAGGGATACAGTAAACCTGCGGATGTGCATCAGAATGTAAAACTGGTGACACAGGAAACGCTCAAAACATAGACAGTAGGAAGACTCAGTCTTCCTGTACTTAAGTCGGCATTGTGTCTCTTATATTTAATTCCGATGCAATTTCTGTGTTTCATCGTCAATGGGAAGGTCCAATGGATACAGCAAACCTGCAGAGGTGCATCAGAATGTAAAACTGGTGACACAGGAAACGCTCAAAATATAGACAGTAGGAAGACTCAGGCTTTCTGTACATAAGTCGGCATTATGTCTCTTATATTTAATTCCGATGAAATTTCAGTGTTTCATCGTGAATGGGAAGGTCCAAGGGATATAGTAAACCTGCAGTGGTGCATCGGAAAGTAAAACTGATGACAAAGGAAACGCTCAAAACATAGACAGTAGGAAGACTTAGTCTTCCTGTACTTAAGTCGGCATTGTGTCACTTAAATTTAATTCCGATGCAATTTCTGTTTTTCATCGTCAATGGGAAGGTCCAAGGGATACAGTAAACCTGCAGAGGTGCATCGGAATGTAAAACTAGTGACACAGGAAACGCTCAAACATAGACAGTAGGAAGACTCAGTCTTCCTGTACTTAAGTCGGCATTGTGTCTCTTATATTTAATTCCGATGCAATTTCTGTGTTTCATCGTCAATGGGAAGGTCCAAGGGATACAGTAAACCTGCAGTGGTGCATCGGAATGTATAACTGGTGACACAGGAAACGCTCAAAACATAGACAGTAGGAAGACTCAGTCTTCCTGTACTTAAGTCGGCATTGTGTCTCTTATATTTATTTGCGATGAAATTTCTGTGTTTCATCGTGAATGGGAAGGTCCAAGGGATATAGTAAACCTGCAGAGGTGCATCGGAAAGTAAAACTGATGACACAGGAAACGCTCAAACATAGACAGTAGGAAGACTTAGGTTTCCTGTACTTAAGTCGGCATTGCGTCTCTTATATTTAATTCCAATGCAATTTCTGTTTTTCATCGTCAATGGGCAGGTCCAATGGATACAGTAAACCCTGCAGAGGTGAATCGGAATGTAAAACTGGTGACACAGGAAACGCTCAAAACATTGACAGTAGGAAGACTCAGTCTTCCTGTACTTAAGTCGGCATTGTGTCTCTTATATTTAAATTCGATGCAATTTGTGTGTTTCATCGCCAATGAGAAGGTCCAAGGGATACAGAAAACTTGCAGAGGTGCATCGGAATGTAAAACTGGTGACACAGGAAACGCTCAAAACATTGACTGTAAGAAGACTGTTTTCTTGTACTTAGGTCGGCATTGGGTCTCTAATATTTAATTCCGACGCACTTTCTGTGTTTCATTGTCACTGTGAAGGTCCAAGGGATACAGAAAACCTGTAGAGGTGCATCGGAATGTAAAACTGGTGATACAGGAAACGCTCAAATTATAGACAGTAGGAAGACTCAGTCTTCCTGTACTTAAGTCGGCATTGTGTCTCTTATATTTAATTCCGATGCAATTTCTGTGTTTCAACGTCAATGGGAAGGTCCAAGGGATACAGTAAACCTGCAGAGGTGCATCGGAGTGTAAAACTGGTGACACAGGAAACGCTCAAAACATAGACAGTAGGAAGACTTAGTCTTCCTGTACTTAAGTCGGCATTGTGTCACTTAAATTTAATTCCGATGCAATTTCCGTTTTTCATGGTCAATGGGAAGGTCCAAGGGATACAGTAAACCTGCAGAGGTGCATCATAATGTAAAACTGATGACATAGGAAACGCTCAAAACATAGACAGTAGGAAGACTCAGTCTTTCTGTACTTAAGTCGGCATTGTGTCTCTTATATTTAATTCTAATGCAATTTCTGTGTTTCATCGTCAATGGGAAGGTCCAAGGGATACAGTAAACCTGCAGAGGTGCATCAGAATGTTAAACTGGAAACACAGGAAACGCTCAAATTATAGACAGTAGGAAGACTCAGTCTTCCTGTACTTAAGTCGGCATTGTGTCTCTTATATTTAATTCCGATGCAATTTCTGCGTTTCATCGTCAATGGGGTGGTCCAAGGGATACAGGAAACCTGCAGAGGTGCATCGGAATGTAAAACTGGTGACACAGGAAACGCTCAAATCATAGACAGTAGGAAGACTCAGTCTTCCTGTACTTAAGTCGGCATTGTGTCTCTTATATTTAATTCCGATTCAATTTCTGTGTTTCATCGTCAATGGGAAGGTCCACGGGATACAGTAAACCTGCATAGGTGCATCGGAATGTAAATCTGGTGACACAGGAAACGCTCAAATCATAGACAGTAGGAAGACTCAGTCTTCCTATACTTAAGCCGGCATTGTGTCTCTTATATTTAATTCCGAACGCGATTTCTGTGTTTCATCCTGAATGGGAAGGTCCAAGGGATATTGTAAACCTGCAGAGGTGCATCGGAAAGTAAAACTGATGACACAGGAAACGCTCAAAACATAGACAGTAGGAAGACTTAGTCTTCCTGTACTTAAGTCGGCATTGTGTCTCTTATATTTAATTCGGATGCAATTTCTGTGTTTCATCGTCACTGTGAAGGTCCAAGGCATACAGTAAACCTGTAGAGGTGCATCGGAAAGTAAAACTGATGACACAGGAAACGCTCAAACATAGACAGTAGGAAGACTTAGTCTTCCTGTACTTAAGTCGGCATTGCGTCTCTTATATTTAATTCCAATGCAATTTCTGTTTTTCATCGTCAATGGGCAGGTCCAATGGATACAGTAAACCCTGCAGAGGTGAATCAGAATGTAAAACTGGTGACACAGGAAACGCTCAAAACATAGACAGTAGGAAGACTCAGTCTTCCTGTACTTAAGTCGGCATTGTGTCTCTTATATTTAATTCCGATGCAATTTCTGTGTTTCATCGTCAATGGGAAGGTCCAATGTATACAGCAAACCTGCAGAGGTGCATCAGAATGTAAAACTGGTGACACAGGAAACGCTCAAAATATAGACAGTAGGAAGACTCAGGCTTTCTGTACATAAGTCGGCATTGTGTCTCTTATATTTAATTCCGATGAAATTTCAGTGTTTCATCGTGAATGGCAAGGTCCAAGGGATATAGTAAACCTGCAGTGGTGCATCGGAAAGTAAAACTGATGACAAAGGAAACGCTCAAAACATAGACAGTAGGAAGACTTAGTCTTCCTGTACTTAAGTCGGCATTGTGTCACTTAAATTTAATTCCGATGCAATTTCTGTTTTTCATCGTCAATGGGAAGGTCCAAGGGATACAGTAAACCTGCAGAGGTGCATCGGAATGTAAAACTAGTGACACAGGAAACGCTCAAACATAGACAGTAGGAAGACTCAGTCTTCCTGTACTTAAGTCGGCATTGTGTCTCTTATATTTAATTCCGATGCAATTTCTGTGTTTCATCGTCAATGGGAAGGTCCAAGGGATACAGTAAACCTGCAGTGGTGCATCGGAATGTATAACTGGTGACACAGGAAACGCTCAAAACATAGACAGTAGGAAGACTCAGTCTTCCTGTACTTAAGTCGGCATTGTGTCTCTTATATTTATTTGCGATGAAATTTCTGTGTTTCATCGTGAATGGGAAGGTCCAAGGGATATAGTAAACCTGCAGAGGTGCATCGGAAAGTAAAACTGATGACACAGGAAACGCTCAAACATAGACAGTAGGAAGACTTAGTCTTCCTGTACTTAAGTCGGCATTGCGTCTCTTATATTTAATTCCAATGCAATTTCTGTTTTTCATCGTCAATGGGCAGGTCCAATGGATACAGTAAACCCTGCAGAGGTGAATCGGAATGTAAAACTGGTGACACAGGAAACGCTCAAAACATTGACAGTAGGAAGACTCAGTCTTCCTGTACTTAAGTCGGCATTGTGTCTCTTATATTTAAATTCGATGCAATTTGTGTGTTTCATCGCCAATGAGAAGGTCCAAGGGATACAGTAAACCTGCAGATGTGCATCGGAATGTAAAACTGGTGACACAGGAAACGCTCAAAACATTGACTGTAAGAAGACTGTTTTCTTGTACTTAAGTCGGCATTGTGTCTCTTATATTTAATTCCGATGCAATTTCTGTGTTTCATCGTCACTGTGAAGGACCAAGGGATACAGAAAACCTGTAGAGGTGCATCGGAATGTAATACTGGTGACACAGGAAACGCTCAAATTACAGACAGTAGTAAGACTCAGGCTTCCTGTACTTAAGTCGGCATTGTGTCCCTTATATTTAATTCCGATGCTATTTCTGTGTTTCATCGTCAATGGGAAGGTCCAAGGGATACAGTAAACCTGCAGAGTTGCATCGGAATGTAAAACTGGTGACACAGGAAACGCTCAAAACATCGACAGTAGGAAGACTCAGTCTTCCTGTACTTAAGTCGGCATTGTGTCTCTAATATTTAATTCCGATGAAATGTCAGTGTTTCATCGTCAATGGGAAGGTCCAAGGGATATAGTAAACCTGCAGAGGTGCATCGGAAAGTAAAACTGATGACACAGGAAACGCTCGAAACATAGACAGTAGGAAGACTTAGTCTTCCTTTACTTAAGTCGGCATTGTGTCTCTTAAATTTAATTCCGATGAAATTTCTGTTTTTCATCGTCAATGGGAAGGTCCAAGGGATACAGTAAACCTGCAGAGGTGCATCATAATGTAAAACTGATGACATAGGAAACGCTCAAAACATAGACAGTAGGAAGACTCAGTCTTTCTGTACTTAAGTCGGCATTGTGTCTCTTATATTTAATTCCAATGCAATTTCTGTGTTTCATCGTCAATGGGAAGGTCCAAGGGATACAGTAAACCTGCAGAGGTGCATCAGAATGTAAAACTGGTAACACAGGAAACGCTCAAAACATAGACAGTAGGAAGACTTAGTCTTCCTGTACTTAAGTCGGCATTGTGTCTCTTATATTTAATTCGGATGCAATTTCTGTGTTTCATCGTCACTGTGAAGGTCCAAGGGATACAGTAAACCTGTAGAGGTGCATCGGAAAGTAAAACTGATGACACAGGAAACGCTCAAATTATAGACAGTAGGAAGACTCAGTCTTCCTATACTTAAGCCGGCATTGTGTCTCTTATATTTAATTCCGAACGCGATTTCTGTGTTTCATCCTGAATGGGAAGGTCCAAGGGATATTGTAAACCTGCAGAGGTGCATCGGAAAGTAAAACTGATGACACAGGAAACGCTCAAAACATAGACAGTAGGAAGACTTAGTCTTCCTGTACTTAAGTCGGCATTGTGTCTCTTATATTTAATTCCGATGCAATTTCTGTGTTTCATCGTCACTGTGAAGGTCCAAGGGATACAGTAAACCTGTAGAGGTGCATCGGGATGTAAAACTGGTGACACAGGAAACGCTCAAATTACAGACAGTAGTAAGACTCAGGCTTCCTGTACTTAAGTCGGCATTGTGTCTCTTATATTTAATTCCGATGCAATTTCTGTGTTTCAACGTCAATGGGAAGGTCCAAGGGATACAGTAAACCTGCAGAGGTGCATCGGAGTGTAAAACTGGTGACACAGGAAACGCTCAAAACATAGACAGTAGGGAGACTTAGTCTTCCTGTACTTAAGTCGGCATTGTGTCACTTAAATTTAATTCCGATGCAATTTCCGTTTTTCATGGTCAATGGGAAGGTCCAAGGGATACAGTAAACCTGCAGAGGTGCATCATAATGTAAAACTGATGACATAGGAAACGCTCAAAACATAGACAGTAGGAAGACTCAGTCTTTCTGTACTTAAGTCGGCATTGTGTCTCTAATATTTAATTCTAATGCAATTTCTGTGTTTCATCGTCAATGGGAAGGTCCAAGGGATACAGTAAACCTGCAGAGGTGCATCAGAATGTTAAACTGGAAACACAGGAAACGCTCAAATTATAGACAGTAGGAAGACTCAGTCTTCCTGTACTTAAGTCGGCATTGTGTCTCTTATATTTAATTCCGATGCAATTTCTGCGTTTCATCGTCAATGGGATGGTCCAAGGGATACAGGAAACCTGCAGAGGTGCATCGGAATGTAAAACTGGTGACACAGGAAACGCTCAAATCATAGACAGTAGGAAGACTCAGTCTTCCTGTACTTAAGTCGGCATTGTGTCTCTTATATTTAATTCCGATTCAATTTCTGTGTTTCATCGTCAATGGGAAGGTCCACGGGATACAGTAAACCTGCATAGGTGCATCGGAATGTAAATCTGGTGACACAGGAAACGCTCAAATCATAGACAGTAGGAAGACTCAGTCTTCCTATACTTAAGCCGGCATTGTGTCTCTTATATTTAATTCCGAACGCGATTTCTGTGTTTCATCCTGAATGGGAAGGTCCAAGGGATATTGTAAACCTGCAGAGGTGCATCGGAAAGTAAAACTGATGACACAGGAAACGCTCAAAACATAGACAGTAGGAAGACTTAGTCTTCCTGTACTTAAGTCGGCATTGTGTCTCTTATATTTAATTCGGATGCAATTTCTGTGTTTCATCGTCACTGTGAAGGTCCAAGGGATACAGTAAACCTGTAGAGGTGCATCGGAAAGTAAAACTGATGACACAGGAAACGCTCAAACATAGACAGTAGGAAGACTTAGTCTTCCTGTACTTAAGTCGGCATTGCGTCTCTTATATTCAATTCCAATGCAATTTCTGTTTTTCATCGTCAATGGGCAGGTCCAATGGATACAGTAAACCCTGCAGAGGTGAATCAGAATGTAAAACTGGTGACACAGGAAACGCTCAAAACATTGACAGTAGGAAGACTCAGTCTTCCTGTACTTAAGTCGGCATTGTGTCTCTTATATTTAAATTCGATGCAATTTGTGTGTTTCATCGCCAATGAGAAGGTCCAAGGGATACAGTAAACCTGCAGATGTGCATCGGAATGTAAAACTGGTGACACAGGAAACGCTCAAAACATTGACTGTAAGAAGACTGTTTTCTTGTACTTAAGTCAGCATTGTGTCTCTTATATTTAATTCCAATGCAATTTCTGTGCTTCATCGTCAATGGGAAGGTCCAAGGGATACAGTAAACCTGCGGATGTGCATCAGAATGTAAAACTGGTGACACAGGAAACGCTCAAAACATAGACAGTAGGAAGACTCAGCCTTCCTGTACTTAAGTCGGCATTGTGTCTCTTATATTTAATTCCGATGCAATTTCTGTGTTTCATCGTCAATGGGAAGGTCCAATGTATACAGCAAACCTGCAGAGGTGCATCAGAATGTAAAACTGGTGACACAGGAAACGCTCAAAATATAGACAGTAGGAAGACTCAGGCTTTCTGTACATAAGTCGGCATTGTGTCTCTTATATTTAATTCCGATGAAATTTCAGTGTTTCATCGTGAATGGCAAGGTCCAAGGGATATAGTAAACCTGCAGTGGTGCATCGGAAAGTAAAACTGATGACAAAGGAAACGCTCAAAACATAGACAGTAGGAAGACTTAGTCTTCCTGTACTTAAGTCGGCATTGTGTCACTTAAATTTAATTCCGATGCAATTTCTGTTTTTCATCGTCAATGGGAAGGTCCAAGGGATACAGTAAACCTGCAGAGGTGCATCGGAATGTAAAACTAGTGACACAGGAAACGCTCAAACATAGACAGTAGGAAGACTCAGTCTTCCTGTACTTAAGTCGGCATTGTGTCTCTTATATTTAATTCCGATGCAATTTCTGTGTTTCATCGTCAATGGGAAGGTCCAAGGGATACAGTAAACCTGCAGTGGTGCATCGGAATGTATAACTGGTGACACAGGAAACGCTCAAAACATAGACAGTAGGAAGACTCAGTCTTCCTGTACTTAAGTCGGCATTGTGTCTCTTATATTTATTTGCGATGAAATTTCTGTGTTTCATCGTGAATGGGAAGGTCCAAGGGATATAGTAAACCTGCAGAGGTGCATCGGAAAGTAAAACTGATGACACAGGAAACGCTCAAACATAGACAGTAGGAAGACTTAGTCTTCCTGTACTTAAGTCGGCATTGCGTCTCGTATATTTAATTCCAATGCAATTTCTGTTTTTCATCGTCAATGGGCAGGTCCAATGGATACAGTAAACCCTGCAGAGGTGAATCGGAATGTAAAACTGGTGACACAGGAAACGCTCAAAACATTGACAGTAGGAAGACTCAGTCTTCCTGTACTTAAGTCGGCATTGTGTCTCTTATATTTAAATTCGATGCAATTTGTGTGTTTCATCGCCAATGAGAAGGTCCAAGGGATACAGTAAACCTGCAGATGTGCATCGGAATGTAAAACTGGTGACACAGGAAACGCTCAAAACATTGACTGTAAGAAGACTGTTTTCTTGTACTTAAGTCGGCATTGTGTCTCTTATATTTAATTCCGATGCAATTTCTGTGTTTCATCGTCACTGTGAAGGACCAAGGGATACAGAAAACCTGTAGAGGTGCATCGGAATGTAATACTGGTGACACAGGAAACGCTCAAATTACAGACAGTAGTAAGACTCAGGCTTCCTGTACTTAAGTCGGCATTGTGTCCCTTATATTTAATTCCGATGCTATTTCTGTGTTTCATCGTCAATGGGAAGGTCCAAGGGATACAGTAAACCTGCAGAGTTGCATCGGAATGTAAAACTGGTGACACAGGAAACGCTCAAAACATCGACAGTAGGAAGACTCAGTCTTCCTGTACTTAAGTCGGCATTGTGTCTCTAATATTTAATTCCGATGAAATGTCAGTGTTTCATCGTCAATGGGAAGGTCCAAGGGATATAGTAAACCTGCAGAGGTGCATCGGAAAGTAAAACTGATGACACAGGAAACGCTCAAAACATAGACAGTAGGAAGACTTAGTCTTCCTTTACTTAAGTCGGCATTGTGTCTCTTAAATTTAATTCCGATGAAATTTCTGTTTTTCATCGTCAATGGGAAGGTCCAAAGGATACAGTAAACCTGCAGAGGTGCATCATAATGTAAAACTGATGACATAGGAAACGCTCAAAACATAGACAGTAGGAAGACTCAGTCTTTCTGTACTTAAGTCGGCATTGTGTCTCTTATATTTAATTCCAATGCAATTTCTGTGTTTCATCGTCAATGGGAAGGTCCAAGGGATACAGTAAACCTGCAGAGGTGCATCAGAATGTAAAACTGGTAACACAGGAAACGCTCAAAACATAGACAGTAGGAAGACTTAGTCTTCCTGTACTTAAGTCGGCATTGTGTCTCTTATATTTAATTCGGATGCAATTTCTGTGTTTCATCGTCACTGTGAAGGTCCAAGGGATACAGTAAACCTGTAGAGGTGCATCGGAAAGTAAAACTGATGACACAGGAAACGCTCAAACATAGACAGTAGGAAGACTTAGTCTTCCTGTACTGAAGTCGGCATTGCGTCTCTTATATTTAATTCCAATGCAATTTCTGTTTTTCATCGTCAATGGGCAGGTCCAATGGATACAGTAAACCCTGCAGAGGTGAATCAGAATGTAAAACTGGTGACACAGGAAACGCTCAAAACATTGACAGTAGGAAGACTCAGTCTTCCTGTACTTAAGTCGGCATTGTGTCTCTTATATTTAAATTCGATGCAATTTGTGTGTTTCATCGCCAATGAGAAGGTCCAAGGGATACAGTAAACCTGCAGATGTGCATCGGAATGTAAAACTGGTGACACAGGAAACGCTCAAAACATTGACTGTAAGAAGACTGTTTTCTTGTACTTAAGTCAGCATTGTGTCTCTTATATTTAATTCCAATGCAATTTCTGTGCTTCATCGTCAATGGGAAGGTCCAAGGGATACAGTAAACCTGCGGATGTGCATCAGAATGTAAAACTGGTGACACAGGAAACGCTCAAAACATAGACAGTAGGAAGACTCAGTCTTCCTGTACTTAAGTCGGCATTGTGTCTCTTATATTTAATTCCGATGCAATTTCTGTGTTTCATCGTCAATGGGAAGGTCCAATGTATACAGCAAACCTGCAGAGGTGCATCAGAATGTAAAACTGGTGACACAGGAAACGCTCAAAATATAGACAGTAGGAAGACTCAGGCTTTCTGTACATAAGTCGGCATTGTGTCTCTTATATTTAATTCCGATGAAATTTCAGTGTTTCATCGTGAATGGGAAGGTCCAAGGGATATAGTAAACCTGCAGTGGTGCATCGGAAAGTAAAACTGATGACAAAGGAAACGCTCAAAACATAGACAGTAGGAAGACTTAGTCTTCCTGTACTTAAGTCGGCATTGTGTCACTTAAATTTAATTCCGATGCAATTTCTGTTTTTCATCGTCAATGGGAAGGTCCAAGGGATACAGTAAACCTGCAGAGGTGCATCGGAATGTAAAACTAGTGACACAGGAAACGCTCAAAACATTGACAGTAGGAAGACTCAGTCTTCCTGTACTTAAGTCGGCATTGTGTCTCTTATATTTAATTCCGATGCAATTTCTGTGTTTCATCGTCAATGGGAAGGTCCAAGGGATACAGTAAACCTGCAGTGGTGCATCGGAATGTATAACTGGTGACACAGGAAACGCTCAAAACATAGACAGTAGGAAGACTCAGTCTTCCTGTACTTAAGTCGGCATTGTGTCTCTTATATTTATTTGCGATGAAATTTCTGTGTTTCATCGTGAATGGGAAGGTCCAAGGGATATAGTAAACCTGCAGAGGTGCATCGGAAAGTAAAACTGATGACACAGGAAACGCTCAAACATAGACAGTAGGAAGACTTAGTCTTCCTGTACTTAAGTCGGCATTGCGTCTCTTATATTTAATTCCAATGCAATTTCTGTTTTTCATCGTCAATGGGCAGGTCCAATGGATACAGTAAACCCTGCAGAGGTGAATCGGAATGTAAAACTGGTGACACAGGAAACGCTCAAAACATTGACAGTAGGAAGACTCAGACTTCCTGTACTTAAGTCGGCATTGTGTCTCTTATATTTAAATTCGATGCAATTTGTGTGTTTCATCGCCAATGAGAAGGTCCAAGGGATACAGTAAACCTGCAGATGTGCATCGGAATGTAAAACTGGTGACACAGGAAACGCTCAAAACATTGACTGTAAGAAGACTGTTTTCTTGTACTTAAGTCGGCATTGTGTCTCTTATATTTAATTCCGATGCAATTTCTGTGTTTCATCGTCACTGTGAAGGACCAAGGGATACAGAAAACCTGTAGAGGTGCATCGGAATGTAATACTGGTGACACAGGAAACGCTCAAATTACAGACAGTAGTAAGACTCAGGCTTCCTGTACTTAAGTCGGCATTGTGTCCCTTATATTTAATTCCGATGCTATTTCTGTGTTTCATCGTCAATGGGAAGGTCCAAGGGATACAGTAAACCTGCAGAGTTGCATCGGAATGTAAAACTGGTGACACAGGAAACGCTCAAAACATCGACAGTAGGAAGACTCAGTCTTCCTGTACTTAAGTCGGCATTGTGTCTCTAATATTTAATTCCGATGAAATTTCAGTGTTTCATCGTCAATGGGAAGGTCCAAGGGATATAGTAAACCTGCAGAGGTGCATCGGAAAGTAAAACTGATGACACAGGAAACGCTCAAAACATAGACAGTAGGAAGACTTAGTCTTCCTTTACTTAAGTCGGCATTGTGTCTCTTAAATTTAATTCCGATGAAATTTCTGTTTTTCATCGTCAATGGGAAGGTCCACGGGATACAGAAAACCTGCAGAGGTGCATCGGAATGTAAATCTGGTGACACAGGAAACGCTCAAATCATAGACAGTAGGAAGACTCAGTCTTCCTATACTTAAGTCGGCATTGTGTCTCTTATATTTAATTCCGTACGCGATTTCTGTGTTTCATTATGAATGGGAAGGTCCAAGGGATATTGTAAACCTGCAGAGGTGCATCGGAAAGTAAAACTGATGACACAGGAAACGCTCAAAACATAGACAGTAGGAAGACTTAGTCTTCCTGTACTTAAGTCTGCATTGTGTCTCTTATATTTAATTCCGATGCAATTTCTGTGTTTCATCGTCAATGGGAAGGTCCACGGGATACAGAAAACCTGCAGAGGTGCATCGGAATGTTAATCTGGTGACACAGGAAACGCTCAAATCATAGACAGTAGGAAGACTCAGTCTTCCTATACTTAAGTCGGCATTGTGTCTCTTATATTTAATTCCGAACGCGATTTCTGTGTTTCATCCTGAATGGGAAGGTCCAAGGGATATTGTAAACCTGCAGAGGTGCATCGGAAAGTAAAACTGATGACACAGGAAACGCTCAAAACATAGACAGTAGGAAGACTTAGTCTTCCTGTACTTAAGTCGGCATTGTGTCTCTTATATTTAATTCCAATGCAATTTCTGTGCTTCATCGTCAATGGGAAGGTCCAAGGGATACAGTAAACCTGCGGATGTGCATCAGAATGTAAAACTGGTGACACAGGAAACGCTCAAAACATAGACAGTAGGAAGACTCAGTCTTCCTGTACTTATGTCGGCATTGTGTCTCTTATATTTAATTCCGATGCAATTTCTGTGTTTCATCGTCAATGGGAAGGTCCAATGGATACAGCAAACCTGCAGAGGTGCATCAGAATGTAAAACTGGTGACACAGGAAACGCTCAAAACATAGACAGTAGGAAGACTCAGTCTTCCTGTACTTAAGTCGGCATTGTGTCTCTTATATTTATTTGCGATGAAATTTCTGTGTTTCATCCTGAATGGGAAGGTCCAAGGGATATAGTAAACCTGCAGAGGTGCATCGGAAAGTAAAACTGATGACACAGGAAACGCTCAAAACATAGACAGTAGGAAGACTTAGTCTTCCTTTACTTAAGTCGGCATTGTGTCTCTTAAATTTAATTCCGATGAAATTTCTGTTTTTCATCGTCAATGGGAAGGTCCAAGGGATACAGTAAACCTGCAGAGGTGCATCATAATGTAAAACTGATGACATAGGAAACGCTCAAAACATAGACAGTAGGAAGACTCAGTCTTTCTGTACTTAAGTCGGCATTGTGTCTCTTATATTTAATTCCAATGCAATTTCTGTGTTTCATCGTCAATGGGAAGGTCCAAGGGATACACTAAACCTGCAGAGGTGCATCAGAATGTAAAACTGGTAACACAGGAAACGCTCAAATTATAGACAGTAGGAAGACTCAGTCTTCCTGTACTTAAGTCGGCATTGTGTCTCTTATATTTAATTCCGATGCAATTTCTGCGTTTCATCGTCAATGGGATGGTCCAAGGGATACAGGAAACCTGCAGAGGTGCATCGGAATGTAAAACTGGTGACACAGGAAACGCTCAAATCATAGACAGTAGGAAGACTCAGTCTTCCTGTACTTAAGTCGGCATTGTGTCTCTTATATTTAATTCCGATGCAATTTCTGTGTTTCATCGTCAATGGGAAGGTCCACGGGATACAGAAAACCTGCAGAGGTGCATCGGAATGTAAATCTGGTGACACAGGAAACGCTCAAATCATAGACAGTAGGAAGACTCAGTCTTCCTATACTTAAGTCGGCATTGTGTCTCTTATATTTAATTCCGTACGCGATTTCTGTGTTTCATCCTGAATGGGAAGGTCCAAGGGATATTGTAAACCTGCAGAGGTGCATCGGAAAGTAAAACTGATGACACAGGAAACGCTCAAAACATAGACAGTAGGAAGACTTAGTCTTCCTGTACTTAAGTCGGCATTGTGTCTCTTATATTTAATTCCAATGCAATTTCTGTGCTTCATCGTCAATGGGAAGGTCCAAGGGATACAGTAAACCTGCGGATGTGCATCAGAATGTAAAACTGGTGACACAGGAAACGCTCAAAACATAGACAGTAGGAAGACTCAGTCTTCCTGTACTTAAGTCGGCATTGTGTCTCTTATATTTAATTCTGATGCAATTTCTGTGTTTCATCGTCAATGGGAAGGTCCAATGGATACAGCAAACCTGCAGAGGTGCATCAGAATGTAAAACTGGTGACACAGGAAACGTTCAAAATATAGACAGTAGGAAGACTCAGGCTTTCTGTACATAAGTCGGCATTGTGTCTCTTATATTTAATTCCGATGAAATTTCAGTGTTTCATCGTGAATGGGAAGGTCCAAGGGATATAGTAAACCTGCAGTGGTGCATCGGAAAGTAAAACTGATGACAAAGGAAACGCTCAAAACATAGACAGTAGGAAGACTTAGTCTTCCTGTACTTAAGTCGGCATTGTGTCACTTAAATTTAATTCCGATGCAATTTCTGTTTTTCATCGTCAATGGGAAGGTCCAAGGGATACAGTAAACCTGCAGAGGTGCATCGGAATGTAAAACTAGTGACACAGGAAACGCTCAAACATAGACAGTAGGAAGACTCAGTCTTCCTGTACTTAAGTCGGCATTGTGTCTCTTATATTTAATTCCGATGCAATTTCTGTGTTTCATCGTCAATGGGAAGGTCCAAGGGATACAGTAAACCTGCAGAGGTGCATCGGAATGTATAACTGGTGACACAGGAAACGCTCAAAACATAGACAGTAGGAAGACTCAGTCTTCCTGTACTTAAGTCGGCATTGTGTCTCTTATATTTATTTTCGATGAAATTTCTGTGTTTCATCGTGAATGGGAAGGTCCAAGGGATATAGTAAACCTGCAGAGGTGCATCGGAAAGTAAAACTGATGACACAGGAAACGCTCAAACATAGACAGTAGGAAGACTTAGTCTTCCTGTACTTAAGTCGGCATTGCGTCTCTTATATTTAATTCCAATGCAATTTCTGTTTTTCATCGTCAATGGGCAGGTCCAATGGATACAGTAAACCCTGCAGAGGTGAATCGGAATGTAAAACTGGTGACACAGGAAACGCTCAAAACATTGACAGTAGGAAGACTCAGTCTTCCTGTACTTAAGTCGGCATTGTGTCTCTTATATTTAAATTCGATGCAATTTGTGTGTTTCATCGCCAATGAGAAGGTCCAAGGGATACAGTAAACCTGCAGATGTGCATCGGAATGTAAAACTGGTGACACAGGAAACGCTCAAAACATTGACTGTAAGAAGACTGTTTTCTTGTACTTAAGTCGGCATTGTGTCTCTTATATTTAATTCCGATGCAATTTCTGTGTTTCATCGTCACTGTGAAGGACCAAGGGATACAGAAAACCTGTAGAGGTGCATCGGAATGTAATACTGGTGACACAGGAAACGCTCAAATTACAGACAGTAGTAAGACTCAGGCTTCCTGTACTTAAGTCGGCATTGTGTCCCTTATATTTAATTCCGATGCTATTTCTGTGTTTCATCGTCAATGGGAAGGTCCAAGGGATACAGTAAACCTGCAGAGTTGCATCGGAATGTAAAACTGGTGACACAGGAAACGCTCAAAACATCGACAGTAGGAAGACTCAGTCTTCCTGTACTTAAGTCGGCATTGTGTCTCTAATATTTAATTCCGATGAAATTTCAGTGTTTCATCGTCAATGGGAAGGTCCAAGGGATATAGTAAACCTGCAGAGGTGCATCGGAAAGTAAAACTGATGACACAGGAAACGCTCAAAACATAGACAGTAGGAAGACTTAGTCTTCCTTTACTTAAGTCGGCATTGTGTCTCTTAAATTTAATTCCGATGAAATTTCTGTTTTTCATCGTCAATGGGAAGGTCCACGGGATACAGAAAACCTGCAGAGGTGCATCGGAATGTAAATCTGGTGACACAGGAAACGCTCAAATCATAGACAGTAGGAAGACTCAGTCTTCCTATACTTAAGTCGGCATTGTGTCTCTTATATTTAATTCCGTACGCGATTTCTGTGTTTCATTATGAATGGGAAGGTCCAAGGGATATTGTAAACCTGCAGAGGTGCATCGGAAAGTAAAACTGATGACACAGGAAACGCTCAAAACATAGACAGTAGGAAGACTTAGTCTTCCTGTACTTAAGTCTGCATTGTGTCTCTTATATTTAATTCCGATGCAATTTCTGTGTTTCATCGTCAATGGGAAGGTCCACGGGATACAGAAAACCTGCAGAGGTGCATCGGAATGTTAATCTGGTGACACAGGAAACGCTCAAATCATAGACAGTAGGAAGACTCAGTCTTCCTATACTTAAGTCGGCATTGTGTCTCTTATATTTAATTCCGAACGCGATTTCTGTGTTTCATCCTGAATGGGAAGGTCCAAGGGATATTGTAAACCTGCAGAGGTGCATCGGAAAGTAAAACTGATGACACAGGAAACGCTCAAAACATAGACAGTAGGAAGACTTAGTCTTCCTGTACTTAAGTCGGCATTGTGTCTCTTATATTTAATTCCAATGCAATTTCTGTGCTTCATCGTCAATGGGAAGGTCCAAGGGATACAGTAAACCTGCGGATGTGCATCAGAATGTAAAACTGGTGACACAGGAAACGCTCAAAACATAGACAGTAGGAAGACTCAGTCTTCCTGTACTTATGTCGGCATTGTGTCTCTTATATTTAATTCCGATGCAATTTCTGTGTTTCATCGTCAATGGGAAGGTCCAATGGATACAGCAAACCTGCAGAGGTGCATCAGAATGTAAAACTGGTGACACAGGAAACGCTCAAAACATAGACAGTAGGAAGACTCAGTCTTCCTGTACTTAAGTCGGCATTGTGTCTCTTATATTTATTTGCGATGAAATTTCTGTGTTTCATCCTGAATGGGAAGGTCCAAGGGATATAGTAAACCTGCAGAGGTGCATCGGAAAGTAAAACTGATGACACAGGAAACGCTCAAAACATAGACAGTAGGAAGACTTAGTCTTCCTTTACTTAAGTCGGCATTGTGTCTCTTAAATTTAATTCCGATGAAATTTCTGTTTTTCATCGTCAATGGGAAGGTCCAAGGGATACAGTAAACCTGCAGAGGTGCATCATAATGTAAAACTGATGACATAGGAAACGCTCAAAACATAGACAGTAGGAAGACTCAGTCTTTCTGTACTTAAGTCGGCATTGTGTCTCTTATATTTAATTCCAATGCAATTTCTGTGTTTCATCGTCAATGGGAAGGTCCAAGGGATACACTAAACCTGCAGAGGTGCATCAGAATGTAAAACTGGTAACACAGGAAACGCTCAAATTATAGACAGTAGGAAGACTCAGTCTTCCTGTACTTAAGTCGGCATTGTGTCTCTTATATTTAATTCCGATGCAATTTCTGCGTTTCATCGTCAATGGGATGGTCCAAGGGATACAGGAAACCTGCAGAGGTGCATCGGAATGTAAAACTGGTGACACAGGAAACGCTCAAATCATAGACAGTAGGAAGACTCAGTCTTCCTGTACTTAAGTCGGCATTGTGTCTCTTATATTTAATTCCGATGCAATTTCTGTGTTTCATCGTCAATGGGAAGGTCCACGGGATACAGAAAACCTGCAGAGGTGCATCGGAATGTAAATCTGGTGACACAGGAAACGCTCAAATCATAGACAGTAGGAAGACTCAGTCTTCCTATACTTAAGTCGGCATTGTGTCTCTTATATTTAATTCCGTACGCGATTTCTGTGTTTCATCCTGAATGGGAAGGTCCAAGGGATATTGTAAACCTGCAGAGGTGCATCGGAAAGTAAAACTGATGACACAGGAAACGCTCAAAACATAGACAGTAGGAAGACTTAGTCTTCCTGTACTTAAGTCGGCATTGTGTCTCTTATATTTAATTCCAATGCAATTTCTGTGCTTCATCGTCAATGGGAAGGTCCAAGGGATACAGTAAACCTGCGGATGTGCATCAGAATGTAAAACTGGTGACACAGGAAACGCTCAAAACATAGACAGTAGGAAGACTCAGTCTTCCTGTACTTAAGTCGGCATTGTGTCTCTTATATTTAATTCTGATGCAATTTCTGTGTTTCATCGTCAATGGGAAGGTCCAATGGATACAGCAAACCTGCAGAGGTGCATCGGAATGTATAACTGGTGACACAGGAAACGCTCAAAACATAGACAGTAGGAAGACTCAGTCTTCCTGTACTTAAGTCGGCATTGTGTCTCTTATATTTATTTGCGATGAAATTTCTGTGATTCATCGTGAATGGGAAGGTCCAAGGGATATAGTAAACCTGCAGAGGTGCATCGGAAAGTAAAACTGATGACACAGGAAACTTTCAAACATAGACAGTAGGAAGACTTAGTCTTCCTGTACTTAAGTCGGCATTGCGTCTCTTATATTTAATTCCAATGCAATTTCTGTTTTTCATCGTCAATGGGCAGGTCCAATGGATACAGTAAACCCTGCAGAGGTGAATCGGAATGTAAAACTGGTGACACAGGAAACGCTCAAAACATTGACAGTAGGAAGACTCAGTCTTCCTGTACTTAAGTCGGCATTGTGTCTCTTATATTTAAATTCGATGCAATTTGTGTGTTTCATCGCCAATGAGAAGGTCCAAGGGATACAGAAAACCTGTAGAGGTGCATCGGAATGTAAAACTGGTGACACAGGAAACGCTCAAATTACAGACAGTAGTAAGACTCAGGCTTCCTGTACTTAAGTCGGCATTGTGTCTCTTATATTTAATTCCGATGCTATTTCTGTGTTTCATCGTCAATGGGAAGGTCCAAGGGATACAGTAAACCTGCAGAGTTGCATCGGAATGTAAAACTGGTGACACAGGAAACGCTCAAAACATAGACAGTAGGAAGACTCAGTCTTCCTGTACTTAAGTCGGCATTGTGTCTCTAATATTTAATTCCGATGAAATTTCAGTGTTTCATCGTCAATGGGAAGGTCCAAGGGATATAGTAAACCTGCAGAGGTGCATCGGAAAGTAAAACTGATGACACAGGAAACGCTCAAAACATATACAGTAGGAAGACTTAGTCTTCCTTTACTTAAGTCGGCATTGTGTCTCTTAAATTTAATTCCGATGAAATTTCTGTTTTTCATCGTCAATGGGAAGGTCCAAGGGATACAGTAAACCTGCAGAGGTGCATCATAATGTAAAACTGATGACATAGGAAACGCTCAAAACATAGACAGTAGGAAGACTCAGTCTTTCTGTACTTAAGTCGGCATTGTGTCTCTTATATTTAATTCCAATGCAATATCTGTGTTTCATCGTCAATGGGAAGGTCCAAGGGATACAGTAAACCTGCAGAGGTGCATCAGAATGTAAAACTGGTAACACAGGAAACGCTCAAATTATAGACAGTAGGAAGACTCAGTCTTCCTGTACTTAAGTCGGCATTGTGTCTCTTATATTTAATTCCGATGCAATTTCTGCGTTTCATCGTCAATGGGATGGTCCAAGGGATACAGGAAACCTGCAGAGGTGCATCGGAATGTAAAACTGGTGACACAGGAAACGCTCAAATCATAGACAGTAGGAAGACTCAGTCTTCCTGTCCTTAAGTCGGCATTGTGTCTCTTATATTTAATTCCGATGCAATTTCTGTGTTTCATCGTCAATGGGAAGGTCCACGGGATACAGAAAACCTGAAGAGGTGCATCGGAATGTAAATCTGGTGACACAGGAAACGGTCAAATCATAGACAGTAGGAAGACTCAGTCTTCCTATACTTAAGTCGGCATTGTGTCTCTTATATTTAATTCCGAACGCGATTTCTGTGTTTCATCCTGAATGGGAAGGTCCAAGGGATATTGTAAACCTGCAGAGGTGCATCGGAAAGTAAAACTGATGACACAGGAAACGCTCAAAACATAGACAGTAGGAAGACTTAGTCTTCCTGTACTTAAGTCGGCATTGTGTCTCTTATATTTAATTCCAATGCAATTTCTGTGCTCCATCGTCAATGGGAAGGTCCAAGGGATACAGTAAACCTGCGGATGTGCATCAGAATGTAAAACTGGTGACACAGGAAACGCTCAAAACATAGGCAGTAGGAAGACTCAGTCTTCCTGTACTTAAGCCGGCATTGTGTCTCTTATATTTAATTCCGATGCAATTTCTGTGTTTCATCGTCAATGGGAAGGTCCAATGGATACAGCAAACCTGCAGAGGTGCATCAGAATGTAAAACTGGTGACACAGGAAACGCTCAAAATATAGACAGTAGGAAGACTCAGGCTACTGTACATAAGTCGGCATTGTGTCTCTTATATTTAATTCCGATGAAATTTCAGTGTTTCATCGTGAATGGGAAGGTCCAAGGGATATAGTTAACCTGCAGTGGTGCATCGGAAAGTAAAACTGATGACAAAGGAAACGCTCAAAACATAGACAGTAGGAAGACTTAGACTTCCTGTACTTAAGTCGGCATTGTGTCACTTAAATTTAAATCCGATGCAATTTCTGTTTTTCATCGTCAATGGGAAGGTCCAAGGGATACAGTAAACCTGCAGAGGTGCATCGGAATGTAAAACTAGTGACACAGGAAACGCTCAAAACATAGACAGTAGGAAGACTCAGTCTTCCTGTACTTAAGTCGGCATTGTGTCTCTTATATTTAATTCCGATGCAATTTCTGTGTTTCATCGTCAATGGGAAGTTCCAAGGGATACAGTAAACCTGCAGAGGTGCATCGGAATGTATAACTGGTGACACAGGAAACGCTCAAAACATAGACAGTAGGAAGACTCAGTCTTCCTGTACTTAAGTCGGCATTGTGTCTCTTATATTTATTTGCTATGAAATTTCTGTGCTTCATCGTGAATGGGAAGGTCCAAGGGATATAGTAAACCTGCAGAGGTGCAACGGAAAGTAAAACTGATGACACAGGAAACGCTCAAACATAGACAGTAGGAAGACTTAGTCTTCCTGTACTTAAGTCGGCATTGCGTCTCTTATATTTAATTCCAATGCAATTTCTGTTTTTCATCGTCAATGGGCAGGTCCAATGGATACAGTAAACCCTGCAGAGGTGATCGGAATGTAAAACTGGTGACACAGGAAACGCTCAAAACATTGACAGTAGGAAGACTCAGTCTTCCTGTACTTAAGTCGGCATTGTGTCTCTTATATTTAAATTCGATGCAATTTGTGTGTTTCATCGCCAATGAGAAGGTCCAAGGGATACAGTAAACCTGCAGATGTGCATCGGAATGTAAAACTGATGACACAGGAAACGCTCAAAACATTGACTGTAAGAAGACTGTTTTCTTGTACTTAAGTCGGCATTGTGTCTCTTATATTTAATTCCGATGCAATTTCTGTGTTTCATCGTCACTGTGAAGGACCAAGGGATACAGAAAACCTGTAGAGGTGCATCGGAATGTAAAACTGGTGACACAGGAAACGCTCAAATTACAGACACTAGTAAGACTCAGGCTTCCTGTACTTAAGTCGGCATTGTGTCTCTTATATTTAATTCCGATGCTATTTCTGTGTTTCATCGTCAATGGGAAGGTCCAAGGGATACAGTAAACCTGCAGAGTTGCATCGGAATGTAAAACTGGTGACACAGGAGACGCTCAAAACATAGACAGTAGGAAGACTCAGTCTTCCTGTACTTAAGTCGGCATTGTGTCTCTAATATTTAATTCCGATGAAATTTCAGTGTTTCATCAACAATGGGAAGGTCCAAGGGATATAGTAAACCTGCAGAGGTGCATCGGAAAGTAAAACTGATGGCACAGGAAACGCTCAAAACATAGACAGTAGGAAGACTTAGTCTTCCTTTACTTAAGTCGGCATTGTGTCTCTTAAATTTAATTCCGATGAAATTTCTGTTTTTCATCGTCAATGGGATGGTCCAAGGGATACAGTAAACCTGCAGAGGTGCATCATAATGTAAAACTGATGACATAGGAAACGCTCAAAACATAGACAGTAGGAAGACTCAGTCTTTCTGTACTTAAGTCGGCATTGTGTCTCTTATATTTAATTCCAATGCAAATTCTGCGTTTCATCGTCAATGGGAAGGTCCAAGGGATACAGTAAACCTGCAGAGGTGCATCAGAATGTAAAACTGGTAACACAGGAAACGCTCAAATTATAGACAGTAGGAAGACTCAGTCTTCCTGTACTTAAGTCGGCATTGTGTCTCTTATATTTAATTCCGATGCAATTTCTGCGTTTCATCGTCAATGGGATGGTCCAAGGGATACAGGAAACCTGCAGAGGTGCATCGGAATGTAAAACTGGTGACACAGGAAACGCTCAAATCATAGACAGTAGGAAGACTCAGTCTTCCTGTCCTTAAGTCGGCATTGTGTCTCTTATATTTAATTCCGATGCAATTTCTGTGTTTCATCGTCAATGGGAAGGTCCACGGGATACAGAAAACCTGCAGAGGTGCATCGGAATGTAAATCTGGTGACACAGGAAACGCTCAAATCATAGACAGTAGGAAGACTCAGTCTTCCTATACTTAAGTCGGCATTGTGTCTCTTATATTTAATTCCGAACGCGATTTCTGTGTTTCATCCTGATTGGGAAGGTCCAAGGGATATTGTAAACCTGCAGAGGTGCATCGGAAAGTAAAACTGATGACACAGGAAACGCTCAAAACATAGACAGTAGGAAGACTTAGTCTTCCTGTACTTAAGTCGGCATTGTGTCTCTTATATTTAATTCCAATGCAATTTCTGTGCTCCATCGTCAATGGGAAGGTCCAAGGGATACAGTAAACCTGCGGATGTGCATCAGAATGTAAAACTGGTGACACAGGAAACGCTCAAAACATAGGCAGTAGGAAGACTCAGTCTTCCTGTACTTAAGTCGGCATTGTGTCTCTTATATTTAATTCCGATGCAATTTCTGTGTTTCATCGTCAATGGGAAGGTCCAATGGATACAGCAAACCTGCAGAGGTGCATCAGAATGTAAAACTGGTGACACAGGAAACGCTCAAAATATAGACAGTAGGAAGACTCAGGCTTTCTGTACATAAGTCGGCATTGTGTCTCTTATATTTAATTCCGATGAAATTTCAGTGTTTCATCGTGAATGGGAAGGTCCAAGGGATATAGTTAACCTGCAGTGGTGCATCGGAAAGTAAAACTGATGACAAAGGAAACGCTCAAAACATAGACAGTAGGAAGACTTAGTCTTCCTGTACTTAAGTCGGCATTGTGTCACTTAAATTTAATTCCGATGCAATTTCTGTTTTTCATCGTCAATGGGAAGGTCCAAGGGATACTGTAAACCTGCAGAGGTGCATCGGAATGTAAAACTAGTGACACAGGAAACGCTCAAAACATAGACAGTAGGAAGACTCAGTCTTCCTGTACTTAAGTCGGCATTGTGTCTCTTATATTTAATTCCGATGCAATTTCTGTGTTTCATCGTCAATGGGAAGGTCCAAGGGATACAGTAAACCTGCAGAGGTGCATCGGAATGAATAACTGGTGACACAGGAAACGCTCAAAACATAGACAGTAGGAAGACTCAGTCTTCCTGTACTTAAGTCGGCATTGTGTCTCTTATATTTATTTGCTATGAAATTTCTGTGCTTCATCGTGAATGGGAAGGTCCAAGGGATATAGTAAACCTGCAGAGGTGCAACGGAAAGTAAAACTGATGACACAGGAAACGCTCAAACATAGACAGTAGGAAGACTTAGTCTTCCTGTACTTAAGTCGGCATTGCGTCTCTTATATTTAATTCCAATGCAATTTCTGTTTTTCATCGTCAATGGGCAGGTCCAATGGATACAGTAAACCCTGCAGAGGTGATCGGAATGTAAAACTGGTGACACAGGAAACGCTCAAAACATTGACAGTAGGAAGACTCAGTCTTCCTGTACTTAAGTCGGCATTGTGTCTCTTATATTTAAATTCGATGCAATTTGTGTGTTTCATCGCCAATGACAAGGTCCAAGGGATACAGTAAACCTGCAGAGGTGCAACGGAAAGTAAAACTGATGACACAGGAAACGCTCAAACATAGACAGTAGGAAGACTCAGGCTTTCTGTACATAAGTCGGCATTGTGTCTCTTATATTTAATTCCGATGAAATTTCAGTGTTTCATCGTGAATGGGAAGGTCCAAGGGATATAGTTAACCTGCGGATGTGCATCAGAATGTAAAACTGGTGACACAGGAAACGCTCAAAACATAGGCAGTAGGAAGACTCAGTCTTCCTGTACTTAAGTCGGCATTGTGTCTCTTATATTTAATTCCGATGCAATTTCTGTGTTTCATCGTCACTGTGAAGGACCAAGGGATACAGAAAACCTGTAGAGGTGCTTCGGAATGTAAAACTGGTGACACAGGAAACGCTCAAATTACAGACACTAGTAAGACTCAGGCTTCCTGTACTTAAGTCGGCATTGTGTCTCTTATATTTAATTCCGATGCTATTTCTGTGTTTCATCGTCAATGGGAAGGTCCAAGGGATACAGTAAACCTGCAGAGTTGCATCGGAATGTAAAACTGGTGACACAGGAGACGCTCAAAACATAGACAGTAGGAAGACTCAGTCTTCCTGTACTTAAGTCGGCATTGTGTCTCTAATATTTAATTCCGATGAAATTTCAGTGTTTCATCAACAATGGGAAGGTCCAAGGGATATAGTAAACCTGCAGAGGTGCATCGGAAAGTAAAACTGATGACACAGGAAACGCTCAAAACATAGACAGTAGGAAGACTTAGTCTTCCTTTACTTAAGTCGGCATTGTGTCTCTTAAATTTAATTCCGATGAAATTTCTGTTTTTCATCGTCAATGGGATGGTCCAAGGGATACAGTAAACCTGCAGAGGTGCATCATAATGTAAAACTGATGACATAGGAAACGCTCAAAACATAGACAGTAGGAAGACTCAGTCTTTCTGTACTTAAGTCGGCATTGTGTCTCTTATATTTAATTCCAATGCAAATTCTGTGTTTCATCGTCAATGGGAAGGTCCAAGGGATACAGTAAACCTGCAGAGGTGCATCAGAATGTAAAACTGGTAACACAGGAAACGCTCAAATTATAGACAGTAGGAAGACTCAGTCTTCCTGTACTTAAGTCGGCATTGTGTCTCTTAAATTTAATTCCGATGCCATTTCTGCGTTTCATCGTCAATGGGATGGTCCAAGGGATACAGGAAACCTGCAGAAGTGCATCGGAATGTAAAACTGGTGACACAGGAAACGCTCAAATCATAGACAGTAGGAAGACTCAGTCTTCCTGTACTTAAGTCGGCATTGTGTCTCTTATATTTATTTGCTATGAAATTTCTGTGCTACATCGTGAATGGGAAGGTCCAAGGGATATAGTAAACCTGCAGAGGTGCAACGGAAAGTAAAACTGATGACACAGGAAACGCTCAAACATAGACAGTAGGAAGACTTAGTCTTCCTGTACTTAAGTCGGCATTGCGTCTCTTATATTTAATTCCAATGCAATTTCTGTTTTTCATCGTCAATGGGCAGGTCCAATGGATACAGTAAACCCTGCAGAGGTGATCGGAATGTAAAACTGGTGACACAGGAAACGCTCAAAACATTGACAGTAGGAAGACTCAGTCTTCCTGTACTTAAGTCGGCATTGTGTCTCTTATATTTAAATTCGATGCAATTTGTGTGTTTCATCGCCAATGAGAAGGTCCAAGGGATACAGTAAACCTGCAGATGTGCATCGGAATGTAAAACTGATGACACAGGAAACGCTCAAAACATTGACTGTAAGAAGACTGTTTTCTTGTACTTAAGTCGGCATTGTGTCTCTTATATTTAATTCCGATGCAATTTCTGTGTTTCATCGTCACTGTGAAGGACCAAGGGATACAGAAAACCTGTAGAGGTGCATCGGAATGTAAAACTGGTGACACAGGAAACGCTCAAATTACAGACACTAGTAAGACTCAGGCTTCCTGTACTTAAGTCGGCATTGTGTCTCTTATATTTAATTCCGATGCTATTTCTGTGTTTCATCGTCAATGGGAAGGTCCAAGGGATACAGTAAACCTGCAGAGTTGCATCGGAATGTAAAACTGGTGACACAGGAGACGCTCAAAACATAGACAGTAGGAAGACTCAGTCTTCCTGTACTTAAGTCGGCATTGTGTCTCTAATATTTAATTCCGATGAAATTTCAGTGTTTCATCAACAATGGGAAGGTCCAAGGGATATAGTAAACCTGCAGAGGTGCATCGGAAAGTAAAACTGATGGCACAGGAAACGCTCAAAACATAGACAGTAGGAAGACTTAGTCTTCCTTTACTTAAGTCGGCATTGTGTCTCTTAAATTTAATTCCGATGAAATTTCTGTTTTTCATCGTCAATGGGATGGTCCAAGGGATACAGTAAACCTGCAGAGGTGCATCATAATGTAAAACTGATGACATAGGAAACGCTCAAAACATAGACAGTAGGAAGACTCAGTCTTTCTGTACTTAAGTCGGCATTGTGTCTCTTATATTTAATTCCAATGCAAATTCTGTGTTTCATCGTCAATGGGAAGGTCCAAGGGATACAGTAAACCTGCAGAGGTGCATCAGAATGTAAAACTGGTAACACAGGAAACGCTCAAATTATAGACAGTAGGAAGACTCAGTCTTCCTGTACTTAAGTCGGCATTGTGTCTCTTATATTTAATTCCGATGCAATTTCTGCGTTTCATCGTCAATGGGATGGTCCAAGGGATACAGGAAACCTGCAGAGGTGCATCGGAATGTAAAACTGGTGACACAGGAAACGCTCAAATCATAGACAGTAGGAAGACTCAGTCTTCCTGTCCTTAAGTCGGCATTGTGTCTCTTATATTTAATTCCGATGCAATTTCTGTGTTTCATCGTCAATGGGAAGGTCCACGGGATACAGAAAACCTGCAGAGGTGCATCGGAATGTAAATCTGGTGACACAGGAAACGCTCAAATCATAGACAGTAGGAAGACTCAGTCTTCCTATACTTAAGTCGGCATTGTGTCTCTTATATTTAATTCCGAACGCGATTTCTGTGTTTCATCCTGATTGGGAAGGTCCAAGGGATATTGTAAACCTGCAGAGGTGCATCGGAAAGTAAAACTGATGACACAGGAAACGCTCAAAACATAGACAGTAGGAAGACTTAGTCTTCCTGTACTTAAGTCGGCATTGTGTCTCTTATATTTAATTCCAATGCAATTTCTGTGCTCCATCGTCAATGGGAAGGTCCAAGGGATACAGTAAACCTGCGGATGTGCATCAGAATGTAAAACTGGTGACACAGGAAACGCTCAAAACATAGGCAGTAGGAAGACTCAGTCTTCCTGTACTTAAGTCGGCATTGTGTCTCTTATATTTAATTCCGATGCAATTTCTGTGTTTCATCGTCAATGGGAAGGTCCAATGGATACAGCAAACCTGCAGAGGTGCATCAGAATGTAAAACTGGTGACACAGGAAACGCTCAAAATATAGACAGTAGGAAGACTCAGGCTTTCTGTACATAAGTCGGCATTGTGTCTCTTATATTTAATTCCGATGAAATTTCAGTGTTTCATCGTGAATGGGAAGGTCCAAGGGATATAGTTAACCTGCAGTGGTGCATCGGAAAGTAAAACTGATGACAAAGGAAACGCTCAAAACATAGACAGTAGGAAGACTTAGTCTTCCTGTACTTAAGTCGGCATTGTGTCACTTAAATTTAATTCCGATGCAATTTCTGTTTTTCATCGTCAATGGGAAGGTCCAAGGGATACAGTAAACCTGCAGAGGTGCATCGGAATGTAAAACTAGTGACACAGGAAACGCTCAAAACATAGACAGTAGGAGGACTCAGTCTTCCTGTACTTAAGTCGGCATTGTGTCTCTTATATTTAATTCCGATGCAATTTCTGTGTTTCATCGTCAATGGGAAGGTCCAAGGGATACAGTAAACCTGCAGAGGTGCATCGGAATGAATAACTGGTGACACAGGAAACGCTCAAAACATAGACAGTAGGAAGACTCAGTCTTCCTGTACTTAAGTCGGCATTGTGTCTCTTATATTTATTTGCTATGAAATTTCTGTGCTTCATCGTGAATGGGAAGGTCCAAGGTATATATTAAACCTGCAGAGGTGCAACGGAAAGTAAAACTGATGACACAGGAAACGCTCAAACATAGACAGTAGGAAGACTTAGTCTTCCTGTACTTAAGTCGGCATTGCGTCTCTTATATTTAATTCCAATGCAATTTCTGTTTTTCATCGTCAATGGGCAGGTCCAATGGATACAGTAAACCCTGCAGAGGTGATCGGAATGTAAAACTGGTGACACAGGAAACGCTCAAAACATTGACAGTAGGAAGTCTCAGTCTTCCTGTACTTAAGTCGGCATTGTGTCTCTTATATTTAAATTCGATGCAATTTGTGTGTTTCATCGCCAATGAGAAGGTCCAAGGGATACAGTAAACCTGCAGATGTGCATCGGAATGTAAAACTGATGACACAGGAAACGCTCAAAACATTGACTGTAAGAAGACTGTTTTCTTGTACTTAAGTCGGCATTGTGTCTCTTATATTTAATTCCGATGCAATTTCTGTGTTTCATCGTCACTGTGAAGGACCAAGGGATACAGAAAACCTGTAGAGGTGCTTCGGAATGTAAAACTGGTGACACAGGAAACGCTCAAATTACAGACACTAGTAAGACTCAGGCTTCCTGTACTTAAGTCGGCATTGTGTCTCTTATATTTAATTCCGATGCTATTTCTGTGTTTCATCGTCAATGGGAAGGTCCAAGGGATACAGTAAACCTGCAGAGTTGCATCGGAATGTAAAGCTGGTGACACAGGAGACGCTCAAAACATAGACAGTAGGAAGACTCAGTCTTCCTGTACTTAAGTCGGCATTGTGTCTCTAATATTTAATTCCGATGAAATTTCAGTGTTTCATCAACAATGGGAAGGTCCAAGGGATATAGTAAACCTGCAGAGGTGCATCGGAAAGTAAAACTGATGACACAGGAAACGCTCAAAACATAGACAGTAGGAAGACTTAGTCTTCCTTTACTTAAGTCGGCATTGTGTCTCTTAAATTTAATTCCGATGAAATTTCTGTTTTTCATCGTCAATGGGATGGTCCAAGGGATACAGTAAACCTGCAGAGGTGCATCATAATGTAAAACTGATGACATAGGAAACGCTCAAAACATAGACAGTAGGAAGACTCAGTCTTTCTGTACTTAAGTCGGCATTGTGTCTCTTATATTTAATTCCAATGCAAATTCTGTGTTTCATCGTCAATGGGAAGGTCCAAGGGATACAGTAAACCTGCAGAGGTGCATCAGAATGTAAAACTGGTAACACAGGAAACGCTCAAATTATAGACAGTAGGAAGACTCAGTCTTCCTGTACTTAAGTCGGCATTGTGTCTCTTATATTTAATTCCGATGCAATTTCTGCGTTTCATCGTCAATGGGATGGTCCAAGGGATACAGGAAACCTGCAGAGGTGCATCGGAATGTAAAACTGGTGACACAGGAAACGCTCAAATCATAGACAGTAGGAAGACTCAGTCTTCCTGTCCTTAAGTCGGCATTGTGTCTCTTATATTTAATTCCGATGCAATTTCTGTGTTTCATCGTCAATGGGAAGGTCCACGGGATACAGAAAACCTGCAGAGGTGCATCGGAATGTGAATCTGGTGACACAGGAAACGCTCAAATCATAGACAGTAGGAAGACTCAGTCTTCCTATACTTAAGTCGGCATTGTGTCTCTTATATTTAATTCCGAACGCGATTTCTGTGTTTCATCCTGATTGGGAAGGTCCAAGGGATATTGTAAACCTGCAGAGGTGCATCGGAAAGTAAAACTGATGACACAGGAAACGCTCAAAACATAGACAGTAGGAAGACTTAGTCTTCCTGTACTTAAGTCGGCATTGTGTCTCTTATATTTAATTCCAATGCAATTTCTGTGCTCCATCGTCAATGGGAAGGTCCAAGGGATACAGTAAACCTGCGGATGTGCATCAGAATGTAAAACTGGTGACACAGGAAACGCTCAAAACATAGGCAGTAGGAAGACTCAGTCTTCCTGTACTTAAGTCGGCATTGTGTCTCTTATATTTAATTCCGATGCAATTTCTGTGTTTCATCGTCAATGGGAAGGTCCAATGGATACAGCAAACCTGCAGAGGTGCATCAGAATGTAAAACTGGTGACACAGGAAACGCTCAAAATATAGACAGTAGGAAGACTCAGGCTTTCTGTACATAAGTCGGCATTGTGTCTCTTATATTTAATTCCGATGAAATTTCAGTGTTTCATCGTGAATGGGAAGGTCCAAGGGATATAGTTAACCTGCAGTGGTGCATCGGAAAGTAAAACTGATGACAAAGGAAACGCTCAAAACATAGACAGTAGGAAGACTTAGTCTTCCTGTACTTAAGTCGGCATTGTGTCACTTAAATTTAATTCCGATGCAATTTCTGTTTTTCATCGTCAATGGGAAGGTCCAAGGGATACAGTAAACCTGCAGAGGTGCATCGGAATGTAAAACTAGTGACACAGGAAACGCTCAAAACATAGACAGTAGGAAGACTCAGTCTTCCTGTACTTAAGTCGGCATTGTGTCTCTTATATTTAATTCCGATGCAATTTCTGTGTTTCATCGTCAATGGGAAGGTCCAAGGGATACAGTAATCCTGCAGAGGTGCATCGGAATGTAAAACTGATGACACAGGAAACGCTCAAAACATTGACTGTAAGAAGACTGTTTTCTTGTACTTAAGTCGGCATTGTGTCTCTTATATTTAATTCCGATGCAATTTCTGTGTTTCATCGTCACTGTGAAGGACCAAGGGATACAGAAAACCTGTAGAGGTGCATCGGAATGTAAAACTGGTGACACAGGAAACGCTCTAATTACAGACACTAGTAAGACTCAGGCTTCCTGTACTTAAGTCGGCATTGTGTCTCTTATATTTAATTCCGATGCTATTTCTGTGTTTCATCGTCAATGGGAAGGTCCAAGGGATACAGTAAACCTGCAGAGTTGCATCGGAATGTAAAACTGGTGACACAGGAAACGCTCAAAACATAGACAGTAGGAAGACTCAGTCTTCCTGTACTTAAGTCGGCATTGTGTCTCTAATATTTAATTCCGATGAAATTTCAGTGTTTCATCAACAATGGGAAGGTCCAAGGGATATAGTAAACCTGCAGAGGTTAATCGGAAAGTAAAACTGATGACACAGGAAACGCTCAAAACATAGACAGTAGGAAGACTTAGTCTTCCTTTACTTAAGTCGGCATTGTGTCTCTTAAATTTAATTCCGATGAAATTTCTGTTTTTCATCGTCAATGGGATGGTCCAAGGGATACAGTAAACCTGCAGAGGTGCATCATAATGTAAAACTGATGACATAGGAAACGCTCAAAACATAGACAGTAGGAAGACTCAGTCTTTCTGTACTTAAGTCGGCATTGTGTCTCTTATATTTAATTCCAATGCAAATTCTGTGTTTCATCGTCAATGGGAAGGTCCAAGGGATACAGTAAACCTGCAGAGGTGCATCAGAATGTAAAACTGGTAACACAGGAAACGCTCAAATTATAGACAGTAGGAAGACTCAGTCTTCCTGTACTTAAGTCGGCATTGTGTCTCTTATATTTAATTCCGATGCAATTTCTGCGTTTCATCGTCAATCGGATGGTCCAAGGGATACAGGAAACCTGCAGAGGTGCATCGGAATGTCAAACTGGTGACACAGGAAACGCTCAAATCATAGACAGTAGGAAGACTCAGTCTTCCTGTACTTAAGTCGGCATTGTGTCTCTTATATTTAATTCCGATGCAATTTCTGTGTTTCATCGTCAATGGGAAGGTCCACGGGATACAGAAAACCTGCAGAGGTGCATCGGAATGTAAATCTGGTGACACAGGAAACGCTCAAATCATAGACAGTAGGAAGACTCAGTCTTCCTATACTTAAATCGGCATTGTGTCTCTTATATTTAATTCCGAACGCGATTTCTGTGTTTCATCCTGAATGGGAAGGTCCAAGGGATATTGTAAACCTGCAGAGGTGCATCGGAAAGTAAAACTGATGACACAGGAAACGCTCAAAACATAGACAGTAGGAAGACTTAGTGGCTCTGAGCACTATGGGACTCAACTGCTGAGGTCATTAGTCCCCTAGAACTTAGAACTAGTTAAACCTAACTAACCTAAGGACATCACAAACATCCATGCCCGAGGCAGGATTCGAACCTGCGACCGTAGCGGTCTCGCGGTTCCAGACTGCAGCGCCTTTAACCGCACGGCCACTTCGGCCGGCGAAGACTTAGTCTTCCTGTACTTAAGTCGGCATTGTGTCTCTTATATTTAATTCCAATGCAATTTCTGTGCTTCATCGTCAATGGGAAGGTCCAAGGGATACAGTAAACCTGCGGATGTGCATCAGAATGTAAAACTGGTGACACAGGAAACGCTCAAAACATAGACAGTAGGAAGACTCAGTCTTCCTGTACTTAAGTCGGCATTGTGTCACTTAAATTTAATTCCGATGCAATTTCTGTTATTCATCGTCAATGGGAAGGTCCAAGGGATACAGTAAACCTGCAGATGTGCATCGGAATGTAAAACTGGTGACACAGGAAACGCTCAAAACATTGACTGTAAGAAGACTGTTTTCTTGTACCTAAGTCGGCATTGTGTCTCTTATATTTAATTCCGATGCAATTTCTGTGTTTCATCGTCACTGTGAAGGACCAAGGGATACAGAAAACCTGTAGAGGTGCATCGGAATGTAAAACTGGTGACACAGGAAACGCTCAAATCATAGACAGTAGGAAGACTCAGTCTTGCTGTACTTAAGTCGGCATTGTGTCTCATATATTTAATTCCGAATCAATTTCTATGTTTCATCGTGAATGGGAAGGTCCAAGGGATACAGAAAACCTGCAGAGGTGCATCGGAATGTAAATCTGGTGACACAGGAAACGCTCAAATCATAGACAGTAGGAAGACTCAGTCTTGCTGTACTTAAGTCGGCATTGTGTCTCTTATATTTAATTCCGAACGTGATTTCTGTGTTTCATCCTGAATGGGAAGGTCCAAGGGATATTGTCAACCTGCAGAGGTGCATCGGAAAGTAAAACTGATGACACAGGAAACGCTCAAAACATAGACAGTAGGAAGACTTAGTCTTCCTGTACTTAAGTCGGCATTGTGTCTCTTGTATTTAATTCCAATGCAATTTCTGTGCTTCATCGTCAATGGGAAGGTCCAAGGGATACAGTAAACCTGCGGATGTGCATCAGAATGTAAAACTAGTGACACAGGAAACGCTCAAAACATAGACAGTAGGAAGACTCAGTCTTCCTGTACTTAAGTCGGCCTTGTGTCTCTTATATTTAATTCCGATGCAATTTCTGTGTTCCATCGTCAATGGGAAGGTCCAATGGATACAGCAAACCTGCAGAGGTGCATCAGAATGTAAAACTGGTGACACAGGAAACGCTCAAAATATAGACAGTAGGAAGACTCAGGCTTTCTGTACATAAGTCGGCATTGTGTCTCTTATATTTAATTCCGATGAAATTTCAGTGTTTCATCGAGAATGGGAAGGTCCAAGGGATATAGTAAACCTGCAGAGGTGCATCGGAAAGTAAAACTGATGACAAAGGAAACGCTCAAAACATAGACAGTAGGAAGACTTAGTCTTCCTGTACTTAAGTCGGCATTGTGTCACTTAAATTTAATTCCGATGCAATTTCTGTTATTCATCGTCAATGGGAAGGTCCAAGGGATACAGTAAACCTGCAGAGGTGCATCGGAATGTAAAACTAGTGACACAGGAAACGCTCAAACATAGACAGTAGGAAGGCTCAGTCTTCCTGTACTTAAGTCGGCATTGTGTCTCTTATATTTAATTCCGATGCAATTTCTGTGTTTCATCGTCAATGGGAAGGTCCAATGGATACAGTAAACCTGCAGAGGTGCATCGGAATGTATAACTGGTGACACACGAAACGCTCAAAACATAGACAGTAGGAAGACTCAGTCTTCCTGTACTTAAGTCGGCATTGTGTCTCTTATATTTATTTGCGATGAAATTTCTGTGTTTCATCGTGAATGGGAAGGTCCAAGGGATATAGTAAACCTGCAGAGGTGCATCGGAAAGTAAAACTGATGACACAGGAAACGCTCAAACATAGACAGTAGGAAGACTTAGTCTTCCTGTACTTAAGTCGGCATTGCGTCTCTTATATTTAATTCCAATGCAATTTCTGTTTTTCATCGTCAATGGGCAGGTCCAATGGATACAGTAAACCCTGCAGTGGTGAATCGGAATGTAAAACTGGTGACACAGGAAACTCTCAAAACATTGACTGTAAGAAGACTGTTTTCTTGTACCTAAGTCGGCATTGTGTCTCTTATATTTAATTCCGATGCAATTTCTGTGTTCCATCGTCAATGGGAAGGTCCAATGGATACAGCAAACCTGCAGAGGTGCATCAGAATGTAAAACTGGTGACACAGTAAACGCTCAAAATATAGACAGTAGGAAGACTCAGGCTTTCTGTACATAAGTCGGCATTGTGTCTCTTATATTTAATTCCGATGAAATTTCAGTGTTTCATCGAGAATGGGAAGGTCCAAGGGATATAGTAAACCTGCAGAGGTGCATCGGAAAGTAAAACTGATGACAAAGGAAACGCTCAAAACATAGACAGTAGGAAGACTTAGTCTTCCTGTACTTAAGTCGGCATTGTGTCACTTAAATTTAATTCCGATGCAATTTCTGTTATTCATCGTCAATGGGAAGGTCCAAGGGATACAGTAAACCTGCAGAGGTGCATCGGAATGTAAAACTAGTGACACAGGAAACGCTCAAACATAGACAGTAGGAAGGCTCAGTCTTCCTGTACTTAAGTCGGCATTGTGTCTCTTATATTTAATTCCGATGCAATTTCTGTGTTTCATCGTCAATGGGAAGGTCCAATGGATACAGTAAACCTGCAGAGGTGCATCGGAATGTATAACTGGTGACACACGAAACGCTCAAAACATAGACAGTAGGAACACTCAGTCTTCCTGTACTTAAGTCGGCATTGTGTCTCTTATATTTATTTGCGATGAAATTTCTGTGTTTCATCGTGAATGGGAAGGTCCAAGGGATATAGTAAACCTGCAGAGGTGCATCGGAAAGTAAAACTGATGACACAGGAAACGCTCAAACATAGACAGTAGGAAGACTTAGTCTTCCTGTACTTAAGTCGGCATTGCGTCTCTTATATTTAATTCCAATGCAATTTCTGATTTTCATCGTCAATGGGCAGGTCCAATGGATACAGTAAACCCTGCAGTGGTGAATCGGAATGTAAAACTGGTGACACAGGAAACGCTCAAAACATTGACTGTAAGAAGACTGTTTTCTTGTACCTAAGTCGGCATTGTGTCTCTTATATTTAATTCCGATGCAATTTCTGTGTTTCATCGTCACTGTGAAGGACCAAGGGATACAGAAAACCTGTAGAGGAGCATCGGAATGTAAAACTGGTGACACAGGAAACGCTCAAATCATAGACAGTAGGAAGACTCAGTCTTGCTGTACTTAAGTCGGCATTGTGTCTCATATATTTAATTCCGAATCAATTTCTATGTTTCATCGTGAATGGGAAGGTCCAAGGGATACAGTAAACCTGCACAGGTGCATCGGAGTGTAAAACTGGTGACACAGGAAACGGTCAAAACATAGACAGGTGGAAGACTTAGTCTTACTGTACTTAAGTCGGCATTGTGTCTCTTATATTTTATTCCGATGCACATTCTGTGTTTCATTGTCACTCTGAAGGTCCAAGGGATACAGAAAACCTGTAGAGGTGCATCGGAATGTAAAACTGGTGATACAGGAAACGCTCAAATTGTAGACAGTAGGAAGACTCAGTCTTCCTGTACTTAAGTCGGCAGTGTATCTCTTATATTTAATTCCGATGCAATTTCTGTGTTTCATCGTCAATGGGAAGGTCCAAGGGATACAGTAAACCTGCAGAGGTGAATCGGAGTGTAAAACTGGTGACACAGGAAACGCTCAAAACATAGCCAGTAGGAAGACTTAGTCTTCCTGTACTTAAGCCGGCATTGTGTCACTTAAATTTAATTCCGATGCAAATTCTGTTTTTCATCGTCAATGGGAAGGTCCAAGGGATACAGTAAACCTGCAGAGGTGCATCGGAATGTAAAACTGATGACACAGGAAACGCTCAAAACATAGACAGTAGGAAGTCTCAGTCTTTCTGTACTTAAGTCGGCATTGTGTCTCTTACATTTAATTCCAATGCAATTTCTGTGTTTCATCGTCAATGGGATGGTCCAAGGGATACAGAAAACCTGCAGAGGTGCCTCGGAATGTAAAACTGGTGACACAGGAAACGCTCAAATCATAGACAGTAGGAAGACTCATTCTTCCTGTACTTAAGTCGGCATTGTGTCTCTTATATTTAATTCCGATGCAATTTCTGTGTTTCATCGTCAATGGGAAGGTCCAATGGATACAGCAAACCTGCAGAGGTGCATCAGAATGTAAAACTGGTGACACAGGAAACGCTCAAAATATAGACAGTAGGAAGACTCAGGCTTTCTGTACATAAGTCGGCATTGTGTCTCTTATATTTAATTCCGATGAAATTTCAGTGTTTCATCGTGAATGGGAAGGTCCAAGGGATATAGTAAACCTGCAGAGGTGCACTGGAAAGTAAAACTGATGACAAAGGAAACGCTCAAAACATAGACAGTAGGGAGACTTAGTCTTCCTATACTTAAGTCGGCATTGTGTCTCTTATATTTATTTCCGATGAAATTTCTGCGTTTCATCGTGAATGGGAAGGTCAAAGGGATATAGTAAACCTGCAGAGGTGCATCGGAAAGTAAAACTGATGACACAGGAAACGCTCAAAACATAGACAGTAGGAAGACTTAGTCTTCCTGTACTTAAGTCGGCATTGTGTCTCTTATATTTAATTCCGATGCAATTTCTGTGTTTCATCGTCAATGGGAAGGTCCAATGGATACAGCAAACCTGCAGAGGTGCATCAGAATGTAAAACTGGTGACACAGGAAACGCTCAAAATATAGACAGTAGGAAGACTCAGGCTTTCTGTACATAAGTCGGCATTGTGTCTCTTATATTTAATTCTGATGAAATTTCAGTGTTTCATCGTGAATGGGAAGGTCCAAGGGATATAGTAAACCTGCAGAGGTGCATCGGAAAGTAAAACTGATGACAAAGGAAACGCTCAAAACATAGACAGTAGGAAGACTTAGTCTTCCTGTACTTAAGTCGGCATTGTGTCACTTAAATTTAATTCCGATGCAATTTCTGTTTTTCATCGTCAATGGGAAGGTCCAAGGGATAAAGTAAACCTGCAGAGGTGCATCGGAATGTAAAACTAGTGACACAGGAAACGCTCAAACATAGACAGTAGGAAGACTCAGTCTTCCTGTACTTAAGTCGGCATTGTGTCTCTTATATTTAATTCCGATGCAATTTCTGTGTTTCATCGTCAATGGGAAGGTCCAATGGATACAGTAAACGTGCAGAGGTGCATCGGAATGTATAACTGGTGACACACGAAACGATCAAAACATAGACAGTAGGAAGACTCAGTCTTCCTGTACTTAAGTCGGCATTGTGTCTCTTATATTTATTTGCGATGAAATTTCTGTGTTTCATCGTGAATGGGAAGGTCCAAGGGATATAGTAAACCTGCAGAGGTGCATCGGAAAGTAAAACTGATGACACAGGAAACGCTCAAACATAGACAGTAGGAAGACTTAGTCTTCCTGTACTTAAGTCGGCATTGCGTCTCTTATATTTAATTCCAATGCAATTTCTGTTTTTCATCGTCAATGGGCAGGTCCAATGGATACAGTAAACCCTGCAGTGGTGAATCGGAATGTAAAACTGGTGACACAGAAAATGCTCAAAACATTGACAGTAGGAAGGCTCAGTCTTCCTGTACTTAAGTCGGCATTGTGTCTCTTATATTTAAATTCGATGCAATTTGTGTGTTTCATCGCCAATGGGAAGGTCCAAGGGATACAGTAAACCTGCAGATGTGCATCGGAATGTAAAACTGGTGACACAGGAAACGCTCAAAACATTGACTGTAAGAAGACTGTTTTCTTGTACATAAGTCGGCATTGTGTCTCTTATATTTTATTCCGATGCACATTCTGTGTTTCATTGTCACTCTGAAGGTCCAAGGGATACAGAAAACCTGTAGAGGTGCATCGGAATGTAAAACTGGTGATACAGGAAACGCTCAAATTGTAGACAGTAGGAAGACTCAGTCTTCCTGTACTTAAGTCGGCATTGTATCTCTTATATTTAATTCCGATGCAATTTCTGTGTTTCATCGTCAATGGGAAGGTCCAAGGGATACAGTAAACCTGCAGAGGTGCATCGGAGTGTAAAACTGGTGACACAGGAAACGCTCAAAACATAGCCAGTAGGAAGTCTTAGTCTTCCTGTACTTAAGCCGGCATTGTGTCACTTAAACTTTATTCCGATGCAATTTCTGTTTTTCATCGTCAATGGGAAGGTCCAAGGGATACAGTAAACCTGCAGAGGTGCATCGGAATGTAAAACTGATGACACAGGAAACGCTCAAAACATAGACAGTAGGAAGACTCAGTCTTTCTGTACTTAAGTCGGCATTGTGTCTCTTACATTTAATTCCAATGCAATTTCTGTGTTTCATCGTCAATGGGAAGGTCCAAGGGATACAGTAAACGTGCAGAGGTGCATCACAATGTAAAACTGGTGACACAGGAAACGCTCAAATTATAGACAGTAGGAAGACTCAGTCTTCCTGTACTTAAGTCGGCATTGTGTCTTTTATATTTAATTCCGATGCAATTTGTGTGTTTCATCGTCAATGGGAAGGTCCACGGGATACAGTAAACCTGCAGAGGTGCATCGGAATGTAAATCTGGTGACACAGGAAACGCTCAAATCATAGACAGTAGGAAGAATCAGTCTTCCTATACTTACGTCGGCATTGTGTCTCTTATATTTATTTCCGATGAAATTTCTGCGTTTCATCGTGAATGGGAAGGTCCAAGGGATTTAGCAAACCTGCAGAGGTGCATCGGAATGTAAATCTGGTGACACAGGAAACGCTCAAATCATAGACAGTAGGAAGAATCAGTCTTCCTATACTTAAGTCGGCATTGTGTCTCTTATATTTATTTCCGATGAAATTTCTGCGTTTCATCGTGAATGGGAAGGTCCAAGGGATATAGTAAACCTGCAGAGGTGCATCGGAAAGTAAAACTGATGACACAGGAAACACTCAAAACATAGACAGTAGGAAGACTTAGTCTTCCTGTACTTAAGTCGGCATTGTGTCTCTTATATTTAATTCCGATTCAATTTCAGTGTTTCATCGGCACTGTGAAGGTCCAAGGGATACAGTAAACCTGTAGAGGAGCATCGGGATGTAAAACTGTTGACACAGGAAACGCTCAAATTACAGACAGTAATAAGACTCAGTCTTCCTGTACTTAAGTCGGCATTGTGTCTCTTATATTTAATTCCGATGCAATTTCTGTGTTTCATCGCCAATGGGAAGGTCCAAGGGATACAGTAAACCTGCAGAGGTGCATCGGAATGTAAAACTGGTGACACAGGAAACGCTCAAAACATAGACAGTAGGAAGACTCAGTCTTGCTGTACTTAAGTCGGCATTGTGTCTCTTATATTTAATTCCGATGAAATTTGAGTTTTTCATCGTGAATGGGAAGGTCCAAGGGATATAGTAAACCTGCAGAGGTGCATCGGAAAGTAAAACTGATGACACAGGAAACGCTCAAAACATAGACAGTAGGAAGACTTAGTCCTCCTGTACTTAAGTCGGCATTGTGTCTCTTATATTTAATTCCGATGCAATTTCTGTGTTTCATCGTCACTGTGAAGGTCCAAGGGATACAGTAAAACTGTACAGGTGCATCGGAATGTAAAACTGGTGACACAGGAAACGCTCAAATTATAGACAGTAGGAAGACTCAGTCTTCCTGTACTTAAGTCGGCATTGTGTCTCTTATATTTAAATTCGACGCAATTTGTGTGTTTCATCGCCAATGGGAAGGTCCAAGGGATACAGTAAACCTGCAGAGGTGCATCGGAATGTAAAACTGGTGACACAGGAAACGCTCAAAACATTGACTGTAAGAAGGCTGTTTTCTTGTACTTAAGTCGGCATTGTGTCTCTTATATTTAATTCCGACGCACATTCTGTGTTTCATTGTCACTGTGAAGGTCCAAGGGATACAGTAAACCTGCAGAGGTGCATCATAATGTAAAACTGATGACATAGGAAACGCTCAAAACATAGACAGTAGGAAGACTCAGTCTTTCTGCACTTACGTCGGCATTGTGTCTCTTATATTTAATTCCGATGCAATTTCTGTGTTTCATCGTCAATGGGATGGTCCAAGGGATACAGGAAACCTGCCGATGTGCATCGGAATGTAAAACTGGTGACACAGGAAACGCTCAAATCATAGACAGTAGGAAGACTCAGTCTTCCTGTACTTAAGTCGGCATTGTGTCTCTTATATTTAATTCCGATGCAATTCCTGTGTTTCATCGTCAATGGGAAGGTCCACGGGATACAGTAAAACTGCAGAGGTGCATCGGAATGTAAAACTGATGACACAGGAAACGCTCAATACATAGACAGTAGGAAGACTTAGTCTTCCTGTACTTAAGTCGGCATTGTGTCTCTTATATTTAATTCCGATTCAATTTCTGTGTTTCATTGTCACTGTGAAGGTCCAAGGGATACAGTAAACCTCTAGAGGTGCATCGGGATGTAAAACTGGTGACACAGGAAACGCTCAAATTACAGACAGTAGTAAGACTCGGGCTTCCTGTACTTAAGTCGGCATTGTGTCTCTTATATTAAATTCCGATGCTATTTCTGTGTTTCATCGTGAATGGGAAGGTCCAAGGGATATAGTAAACCTGCAGAGGTGCATCGGAAAGTAAAACTGATGACACAGGAAACGCTCAAAACATAGACAGTAGGAAGACTTAGTCTTCCTGTACTTAAGTCGGCATTGTGTCTCTTAAATTTAATTCCGATGCAATTTTTGTTTTTCATCGTCAATGGGAAGGTCCAAGGGATACAGTAAACCTGCAGAGGTGCATCGGAATGTAAAACTGATGACACAGGGAACGCTCAAAACATAGACAGTAGGAAGACTCAGTCTTTCTGTACTTAAGTCAGCATTGTGTCACTTATATTTAATTCAAATGCAATTTCTGTGCTTCATCGTCAATGGGAAGGTCCAAGGGATACAGTGAACCTGCGGATGTGCATCAGAATGTAAAACTGGTGACACAGGAAACGCTCAAAACATAGACAGTAGGAAGACTCAGTCTTCCTGTACTTAAGTCGGCATTGTGTCTCTTATATTTAATTCCGATGCAATTTCTGTGTTTCATCGTCAATGGGAAGGTCCAATGGATACAGCAAACCTGCAGAGGTGCATCAGAATGTAAAACTGGTGACACAGGTAACGCTCAAAATATAGACAGTAGGAAGACTCAGGCTTTCTGTACATAAGTCGGCATTGTGTCTCTCATATTTAATTCCGATGAAATTTCAGTGTTTCATCGTGAATGGGAAGTCCAAGGGATATAGTAAACCTGCAGAGGTGCATCGGAAAGTAAAACTGATGACAAAGGAAACGCTGAAACCATAGACAGTAGGAAGACTTAGTCTTCCTGTACTTAAGTCGGCATTGTGTCACTTAAATTTAATTCCGTTGCAATTTCTGTTTTTCATCGTCAATGGGAAGGTCCAAGGGATACAGTAAACCTGCAGAGTTGCATCGGAATGTAAAACTGATGACACAGGGAACGCTCAAAACATAGACAGTAGGAAGACTCAGTCTTTCTGTACTTAAGTCAGCATAGTGTCTCTTATATTTAATTCCAATGCAATTTCTGTGTTTCATCGTCAATGGGAAGGTCCAAGGGATACAGTAAACCTGCGGATGTGCATCAGAATGTAAAACTCGTGACACAGGAAACGCTCAAAACATAGACAGTAGGAAGACTCAGTCTTCCTGTACTTAAGTCGGCATTGTGTCTCTTATATTTAATTCCGATGCAATTTCTGTGTTTCATCGTCAATGGGAAGGTCCAATGGATACAGCAAACCTGCAGAGGTGCATCAGAATGTAAAACTGGTGACACAGGAAACGCTCAAAATATAGACAGTAGGAAGACTCAGTCTTCCTGTACTTAAGTCGGCATTGTGTCTCTTATATTTATTTGTGATGAAATTTCTGTGTTTCATCGTGAATGGGAAGGTCCAAGGGATATAGTAAACCTGCAGAGGTGCATCGGAAAGTAAAACCGATGACACAGGAAACGCTCAAACATAGACAGTAGGAAGACTTAGTCTTCCTGTACTTAAGTCGGCATTGCGTCTCTTATATTTAATTCCAATGCAATTTCTGTTTTTCATCGTCAATGGGCAGGTCCAATGGATACAGTAAACCCTGCAGTGGTGAATCGGAATGTAAAACTGGTGACACAGGAAACGCTCAAAACATTGACAGTAGGGAGACTCAGTCTTCCTGTACTTAAGTCGGCATTCTGTCTCTTATATTTAAATTCGATGCAATTTGTGTGTTTCATCGCCAATGGAAAGGTCCAAGGGATACAGTAAACCTGCAGATGTGCATCGGAATGTAAAACTGGTGACACAGGAAACGCTCAAAACATTGACCGTAAGAAGACTGTTTTCTTGTACTTAAGTCGGCATTGTGTCTCTTATATTTTATTCCGATGCACATTCTGTGTTTCATTGTCACTCTGAAGGTCCAAGGGATACTGAAAACCTGTAGAGGTGCATCGGAATTTAAAACTGGTGATACAGGAAACGCTCAAATTGTAGACAGTAGGAAGACTCAGTCTTCCTGTACTTAAGTCGGCATTGTATCTCTTATATTTAATTCCGATGCAATTTCTGTGTTTCATCGTCAATGGGAAGGTCCAAGGGATACAGTAAACCTGCAGAGGTGCATCGGAGTGTAAAACTGGTGACACAGGAAACGCTCAAAACATAGCCAGTAGGAAGTCTTAGTCTTCCTGTACTTAAGCCGGCATTGTGTCACTTAAATTTTATTCCGATGCAATTTCTGTTTTTCATCGTCTATGGGAAGGTCCAAGGGATACAGTAAACCTGCAGAGGTGCATCGGAATGTAAAACTGATGACACAGGAAACGCTCAAAACATAGACAGTAGGAAGACTCAGTCTTTCTGTACTTAAGTCGGCATTGTGTCTCTTACATTTAATTCCAATGCAATTTCTGTGTTTCATCGTCAATGGGAAGGTCCAAGGGGTACAGTAAACTTGCAGAGGTGCATCACAATGTAAAACTGGTGACACAGGAAACGCTCAAATTATAGACAGTATAAAGACTCAGTCTTCCTGTACTTAAGTCGGCATTGTGTCTTTTATATTTAATTCCGATGCAATTTCTGTGTTTCATCGTCAATGGGAAGGTCCACGGGATACAGTAAACCTGCAGAGGTGCATCGGAATGTAAATCTGGTGACACAGGAAACGCTCAAATCATAGACAGTAGGAAGAATCAGTCTTCCTATACTTAAGTCGGCATTGTGTCTCTTATATTTATTTCCGATGAAATTTCTGCGTTTCATCGTGAATGGGAAGGTCCAAGGGATTTAGCAAACCTGCAGAGGTGCATCGGAATGTAAATCTGGTGACACAGGAAACGCTCAAATCATAGACAGTAGGAAGAATCAGTCTTCCTATACTTAAGTCGGCATTGTGTCTCTTATATTTATTTCCGATGAAATTTCTGCGTTTCATCGTGAATGGGAAGGTCCAAGGGATTTAGCAAACCTGCAGAGGTGCATCGGAATGTAAAACTGGTGACACAGGAAACGCTCAAAATATAGACAGTAGGAAGACTCAGGCTTTCTGTACATAAGTGGGCATTGTGTCTCTTATATTTAATTCCGATGAAATTTCAGTGTTTCATCGTGAATGGGAAGGTCCAAGGGATATAGTAAACCTGCAGAGGTGCATCGGAAAGTAAAACTGATGACAAATGAAACGCTCAAAACATAGACAGTAGGAAGACTTAGTCTTCCTGTACTTAAGTCCGCATTGTGTCACTTAAATTTAATTCCGATGCAATTTCTGTTTTTCATCGTCAATGGGAAGGTCCAAGGGATAAAGTAAACCTGCAGAGGTGCATCGGAATGTAAAACTATCACAGGAAACGCTCAAACATAAACAGTAGGAAGACTCAGTCTTCCTGTACTTAAGTCGGCATTGTGACTCTTATATTTAATTCCGATGCAATTTCTGTGTTTCATCGTCAATGGGAAGGTCCAATGGATACAGTAAACCTGCAGAGGTGCATCGGAATGTATAACTGGTGACACACGAAACGCTCAAAGCATAGACAGTAGGAAGACTCAGTCTTCCTGTACTTAAGTCGGCATTGTGTCTCTTATATTTATTTGTGATGAAATTTCTGTGTTTCATCGTGAATGGGAAGGTCCAAGGGATATAGTAAACCTGCAGAGGTGCATCGGAAAGTAAAACTGATGACACAGGAAACGCTCAAACATAGACAGTAGGAAGACTTAGTCTTCCTGTACTTAAGTCGGCATTGCGTCTCTTATATTTAATTCCAATGCAATTTCTGTTTTTCATCGTCAATGGGCAGGTCCAATGGATACAGTAAACCCTGCAGTGGTGAATCGGAATGTAAAACTGGTGACACAGGAAACGCTCAAAACATTGACAGTAGGAAGACTCAGTCTTCCTGTACTTAAGTCGGGTTTCTGTCTCTTATATTTAAATTCGATGCAATTTGTGTGTTTCATCGCCAATGGAAAGGTCCAAGGGATACAGTAAACCTGCAGATGTGCATCGGAATGTAAAACTGGTGACACAGGAAACGCTCAAAACATTGACTGTAAGAAGACTGTTTTCTTGTACTTAAGTCGGCATTGTGTCTCTTATATTTTATTCCGATGCACATTCTGTGTTTCATTGTCACTCTGAAGGTCCAAGGGATACAGAAAACCTGTAGAGGTGCATCGGAATTTAAAACTGGTGATACAGGAAACGCTCAAATTGTAGACAGTAGGAAGACTCAGTCTTCCTGTACTTAAGTCGGCATTGTATCTCTTATATTTAATTCCGATGCAATTTCTGTGTTTCATCGTCAATGGGAAGGTCCAAGGGATACAGTAAACCTGCAGAGGTGCATCGGAGTGTAAAACTGGTGACACAGGAAACGCTCAAAACATAGCCAGTAGGAAGTCTTAGTCTTCCTGTACTTAAGCCGGCATTGTGTCACTTAAATTTTATTCCGATGCAATTTCTGTTTTTCATCGTCAATGGGAAGGTCCAAGGGATACAGTAAACCTGCAGAGGTGCATCGGAATGTAAAACTGATGACACAGGAAACGCTCAAAACATAGACAGTAGGAAGACTCAGTCTTTCTGTACTTAAGTCGGCATTGTGTCTCTTAGATTTAATTCCAACGCAATTTCTGTGTTTCATCGTCAATGGGAAGGTCCAAGGGGTACAGTAAACTTGCAGAGGTGCATCACAATGTAAAACTGGTGACACAGGAAACGCTCAAATTATAGACAGTAGGAAGACTCAGTCTTCCTGTACTTAAGTCGGCATTGTGTCTTTTATATTTAATTCCGATGCAATTTCTGTGTTTCATCGTCAATGGGAAGGTCCACGGGATGCAGTAAACCTGCAGAGGTGCATCGGAATGTAAATCTGGTGACACAGGAAACGCTCAAATCATAGACAGTAGGAAGAATCAGTCTTCCTATACTTAAGTCGGCATTGTGTCTCTTATATTTATTTCCGATGAAATTTCTGCGTTTCATCGTGAATGGGAAGGTCCAAGGGATTTAGCAAACCTGCAGAGGTGCATCGGAATGTAAATCTGGTGACACAGGAATCGCTCAAATCATAGACAGTAGGAAGAATCAGTCTTCCTATACTTAAGTCGGCATTGTGTCTCTTATATTTATTTCCGATGAAATTTCTGCGTTTCATCGTGAATGGGAAGGTCCAAGGGATATAGTAAACCTGCAGAGGTGCATCGGAAAGTAAAACTGATGACACAGTAAACACTCAAAACATAGACAGTAGGAAGACTTAGTCTTCCTGTACTTAAGTCGGCATTGTGTCTCTTATATTTAATTCCGATGCAATTTCTGTGTTTCATCGCCAATGGGAAGGTCCAAGGGATACAGTAAACCTGCAGAGGTGCATCGGAATGTAAAACTGGTGACACAGGAAACGCTCAAAACATAGACAGTAGGAAGACTCAGTCTTGCTGTACTTAAGTCGGCATTGTGCCTCTTATATTTAATTCCGATGAAATTTGAGTTTCTCATCGTGAATGGGAAGGTCCAAGGGATATAGTAAACCTGCAGAGGTGCATCGGAAAGTAAAACTGATGACACAGGTAACGCTCAAAACATAGACAGTAGGAAGACTTAATCCTCCTGTACTTAAGTCGGCATTGTGTCTCTTATATTTAATTCCGATGCAATTTCTGTGTTTCATCGTCACTGTGAAGGTCCAAGGGATACAGTAAAACTGTACAGGTGCATCGGAATGTAAAACTGGTGACACAGGAAACGCTCAAATTATAGACGGTAGGAAGACTCAGTCTTCCTGTACTTAAGTCGGCATTGTGTCTCTTATATTTAAATTCGACGCAATTTGTGTGTTTCATCGCCTATGGGAAGGTCCAAGGGATACAGTAAACCTGCAGAGGTGCATCGGAATGTAAAACTGGTGACACAGGAAACGCTCAAAACATTGACTGTAAGAAGGCTGTTTTCTTGTACTTAAGTCGGCATTGTGTCTCTTATATTTAATTCCGACGCACATTCTGTGTTTCATTGTCACTGTGAAGGTCCAAGGGATACAGTAAACCTGCAGAGGTGCATCATAATGTAAAACTGATGACATAGGAAACGCTCAAAACATAGACAGTAGGAAGACTCAGTCTTTCTGTACTTACGTCGGCATTGTGTCTCTTATATTTAATTCCGATGCAATTTCTGTGTTTCATCGTCAATGGGATGGTCCAAGGGATACAGGAAACCTGCAGATGTGCATCGGAATGTAAAACTGGTGACACAGGAAACGCTCAAATCATAGACAGTAGGAAGACTCAGTCTTCCTGTACTTAAGTCGGCATTGTGTCTCTTATATTTAATTCCGATGCAATTCCTGTGTTTCATCGTCAATGGGAAGGTCCACGGGATACAGTAAAACTGCAGAGGTGCATCGGAATGTAAAACTGATGACACAGGAAACGCTCAATGCATAGACAGTAGGAAGACTTAGTCTTCCTGTACTTAAGTCGGCATTGTGTCTCTTATATTTAATTCCGATTCAATTTCTGTGTTTCATTGTCTCTGTGAAGGTCCAAGGGATACAGTAAACCTGTAGAGGTGCATCGGGATGTAAAACTGGTGACACAGGAAACGCTAAAATTACAGACAGTAGTAAGACTCGGGCTTCCTGTACTTAAGTCGGCATTGTGTCTCTTATATTTATTTGCGATGAAATTTCTGTGTTTCATCGTGAATGGGAAGGTCCAAGGGATATAGTAAACCTGCAGAGGTGCATCGGAAAGTAAAACTGATGACACAGGAAACGCTCAAACATAGACAGTAGGAAGACTTAGTCTTCCTGTACTTAAGTCGGCATTGCGTCTCTTATATTTAATTCCAATGCAATTTCTGTTTTTCATCGTCAATGGGCAGGTCCAATGGATACAGTAAACCCTGCAGTGGTGAATCGGAATGTAAAACTGGTGACACAGGAAACGCTCAAAACATTGACAGTAGGAAGACTCAGTCTTCCTGTACTTAAGTCGGCATTCTGTCTCTTATATTTAAATTCGATGCAATTTGTGTGTTTCATCGCCAATGGAAAGGTCCAAGGGATACAGTAAACCTGCAGATGTGCATCGGAATGTAAAACTGGTGACACAGGAAATGCTCAAAACATTGACTGTAAGAAGACTGTTTTCTTGTACTTAAGTCGGCATTGTGTCTCTTATATTTTATTCCGATGCACATTCTGTGTTTCATTGTCACTCTGAAGGTCCAAGGGATACAGAAAACCTGTAGAGGTGCATCGGAATGTAAAACTGGTGATACAGGAAACGCTCAAATTGTAGACAGTGGGAAGACTCAGTCTTCCTGTACTTAAGTCGGCATTGTATCTCTTATATTTAATTCCGATGCAATTTCTGTGTTTCATCGTCAATGGGAAGGTCCAAGGGATACAGTAAACCTGCAGAGGTGCATCGGAGTGTAAAACTGGTGACACAGGAAACGCTCAAAACATAGCCAGTAGGAAGTCTTAGTCTTCCTGTACTTAAGCCGGCATTGTGTCACTTAAATTTTATTCCGATGCAATTTCTGTTTTTCATCGTCAATGGGAAGGTCCAAGGGATACAGTAAACCTGCAGAGGTGCATCGGAATGTAAAACTGATGACACAGGAAACGCTCAAAACATAGACAGTAGGAAGACTCAGTCTTTCTGTACTTAAGTCGGCATTGTGTCTCTTACATTTAATTCCAATGCAATTTCTGTGTTTCATCGTCAATGGGAAGGTCCAAGGGGTACAGTAAACTTGCAGAGGTGCATCACAATGTAAAACTGGTGACACAGGAAACGCTCAAATTATAGACAGTAGGAAGACTCAGTCTTCCTGTACTTAAGTCGGCATTGTGTCTTTTATATTTAATTCCGATGCAATTTCTGTGTTTCATCGTCAATGGGAAGGTCCACGGGAAACAGTAAACCTGCAGAGGTGCATCGGAATGTAAATCTGGTGACACAGGAAACGCTCAAATCATAGACAGTAGGAAGAATCAGTCTTCCTATACTTAAGTCGGCATTGTGTCTCTTATATTTATTTCCGATGAAATTTCTGCGTTTCATCGTGAATGGGAAGGTCCAAGGGATTTAGCAAACCTGCAGAGGTGCATCGGAATGTAAATCTGGTGACACAGGAAACGCTCAAATCATAGACAGTAGGAAGAATCAGTCTTCCTATACTTAAGTCGGCATTGTGTCTCTTATATTTATTTCCGATGAAATTTCTGCGTTTCATCGTGAATGGGAAGGTCCAAGGGATTTAGCAAACCTGCAGAGGTGCATCGGAATGTAAATCTGGTGACACAGGAAACGCTCAAATCATAGACAGTAGGAAGAATCAGTCTTCCTATACTTATGTCGGCATTGTGTCTCTTATATTTATTTCCGATGAAATTTCTGCGTTTCATCGTGAATGGGAAGGTCCAAGGGATATAGTAAACCTGCAGAGGTGCATCGGAATGTAAATCTGGTGACACAGGAAACGCTCAAATCATAGACAGTAGGAAGAATCAGTCTTCCTATACTTAAGTCGGCATTGTGTCTCTTATATTTATTTCCGATGAAATTTCTGCGTTTCATCGTGAATGGGAAGGTCCAAGGGATATAGTAAACCTGCAGAGGTGCATCGGAAAGTAAAACTGATGACACAGGAAACACTCAAAACATAGACAGTAGGAAGACTTAGTCTTCCTGTACTTAAGTCGGCATTGTGTCTCTTATATTTAATTCCGATTCAATTTCAGTGTTTCATCGGCACTGTGAAGGTCTAAGGGATACAGTAAACCTGTAGAGGAGCATCGGGATGTAAAACTGTTGACACAGGAAACGCTCAAATTACAGACAGTAATAAGACTCAGTCTTCCTGTACTTAAGTCGGCATTGTGTCTCTTATATTTAATTCCGATGCAATTTCTGTGTTTCATCGCCAATGGGAAGGTCCAAGGGATACAGTAAACCTGCAGAGGTGCATCGGAATGTAAAACTGGTGACACAGGAAACGCTCAAAACATAGACAGTAGGAAGACTCAGTCTTGCTGTACTTAAGTCGGCATTGTGTCTCTTATATTTAATTCCGATGAAATTTGAGTTTTTCATCGTGAATGGGAAGGTCCAAGGGATATAGTAAACCTGCAGAGGTGCATCGGAAAGTAAAACTGATGACACAGGAAACGCTCAAAACATAGACAGTAGGAAGACTTAGTCCTCCTGTACTTAAGTCGGCATTGTGTCTCTTATATTTAATTCCGATGCAATTTCTGTGTTTCATCGTCACTGTGAAGGTCCAAGGGATACAGTAAAACTGTACAGGTGCATCGGAATGTAAAACTGGTGACACAGGAAACGCTCAAATTATAGACAGTAGGAAGACTCAGTCTTCCTGTACTTAAGTCGGCATTGTGTCTCTTATATTTAAATTCGACGCAATTTGTGTGTTTCATCGCCAATGGGAAGGTCCTAGGGATACAGTAAACCTGCAGAGGTGCATCGGAATGTAAAACTGGTGACACAGGAAACGCTCAAAACATTGACTGTAAGAAGGCTGTTTTCTTGTACTTAAGTCGGCATTGTGTCTCTTATATTTAATTCCGACGCACATTCTGTGTTTCATTGTCACTGTGAAGGTCCAAGGGATATAGTAAACCTGCAGAGGTGCATCGGAATGTAAATCTGGTGACACAGGAAACGCTCAAATCATAGACAGTAGGAAGAATCAGTCTTCCTATACTTAAGTCGGCATTGTGTCTCTTATATTTATTTCCGATGAAATTTCTGCGTTTCATCGTGAATGGGAAGGTCCAAGGGATTTAGCAAACCTGCAGAGGTGCATCGGAATGTAAATCTGGTGACACAGGAAACGCTCAAATCATAGACAGTAGGAAGAATCAGTCTTCCTATACTTAAGTCGGCATTGTGTCTCTTATATTTATTTCCGATGAAATTTCTGCGTTTCATCGTGAATGGGAAGGTCCAAGGGATATAGTAAACCTGCAGAGGTGCATCGGAAAGTAAAACTGATGACACAGGAAACACTCAAAACATAGACAGTAGGAAGACTTAGTCTTCCTGTACTTAAGTCGGCATTGTGTCTCTTATATTTAATTCCGATTCAATTTCAGTGTTTCATCGGCACTGTGAAGGTCCAAGGGATACAGTAAACCTGTAGAGGAGCATCGGGATGTAAAACTGTTGACACAGGAAACGCTCAAATTACAGACAGTAATAAGACTCAGTCTTCCTGTACTTAAGTCGGCATTGTGTCTCTTATATTTAATTCCGATGCAATTTCTGTGTTTCATCGCCAATGGGAAGGTCCAAGGGATACAGTAAACCTGCAGAGGTGCATCGGAATGTAAAACTGGTGACACAGGAAACGCTCAAAACATAGACAGTAGGAAGACTCAGTCTTGCTGTACTTAAGTCGGCATTGTGTCTCTTATATTTAATTCCGATGAAATTTGAGTTTTTCATCGTGAATGGGAAGGTCCAAGGGATATAGTAAACCTGCAGAGGTGCATCGGAAAGTAAAACTGATGACACAGGAAACGCTCAAAACATAGACAGTAGGAAGACTTAGTCCTCCTGTACTTAAGTCGGCATTGTGTCCCTTATATTTAAATGCGACGCAATTTCTGTGTTTCATCGCCAATGGGAAGGTCCAAGGGATACAGTAAAACTGTACAGGTGCATCGGAATGTAAAACTGGTGACACAGGGAACGCTCAAAACATTGACTGTAAGAAGGCTGTTTTCTTGTACTTAAGTCGGCATTGTGTCTCTTATATTTAATTCCGACGCACATTCTGTGTTTCATTGTCACTGTGAAGGTCCAAGGGATACAGTAAACCTGCAGAGGTGCATCATAATGTAAAACTGATGACATAGGAAACGCTCAAAACATAGACAGTAGGAAGACTCAGTCTTTCTGTACTTACGTCGGCATTGTGTCTCTTATATTTAATTCCGATGCAATTTCTGTGTTTCATCGTCAATGGGATGGTCCAAGGGATACAGGAAACCTGCAGATGTGCATCGGAATGTAAAACTGGTGACACAGGAAACGCTCAAATCATAGACAGTAGGAAGACTCAGTCTTCCTGTACTTAAGTCGGCATTGTGTCTCTTATATTTAATTCCGATGCAATTCCTGTGTTTCATCGTCAATGGGAAGGTCCACGGGATACAGTAAAACTGCAGAGGTGCATCGGAATGTAAAACTGATGACACAGGAAACGCTCAATACATAGACAGTAGGAAGACTTAGTCTTCCTGTACTTAAGTCAGCATTGTGTCTCTTATATTTAATTCCGATTCAATTTCTGTGTTTCATTGTCACTGTGAAGGTCCAAGGGATACAGTAAACCTGTAGAGGTGCATCGGGATGTAAAACTGGTGACACAGGAAACGCTAAAATTACAGACAGTAGTAAGACTCGGGCTTCCTGTACTTAAGTCGGCATTGTGTCTCTTATATTTATTTGCGATGAAATTTCTGTGTTTCATCGTGAATGGGAAGGTCCAAGGGATATAGTAAACCTGCAGAGGTGCATCGGAAAGTAAAACTGATGACACAGGAAACGCTCAAACATAGACAGTAGGAAGACTTAGTCTTCCTGTACTTAAGTCGGCATTGCGTCTCTTATATTTAATTCCAATGCAATTTCTGTTTTTCATCGTCAATGGGCAGGTCCAATGGATACAGTAAACCCTGCAGTGGTGAATCGGAATGTAAAACTGGTGACACAGGAAACGCTCAAAACATTGACAGTAGGAAGACTCAGTCTTCCTGTACTTAAGTCGGCATTCTGTCTCTTATATTTAAATTCGATGCAATTTGTGTATTTCATCGCCAATGGAAATGTCCAAGGGATACAGTAAACCTGCAGATGTGCATCGGAATGTAAAACTGGTGACACAGGAAATGCTCAAAACATTGACTGTAAGAAGACTGTTTTCTTGTACTTAAGTCGGCATTGTGTCTCTTATATTTTATTCCGATGCACATTCTGTGTTTCATTGTCACTCTGAAGGTCCAAGGGATACAGAAAACCTGTAGAGGTGCATCGGAATGTAAAACTGGTGATACAGGAAACGCTCAAATTGTAGACAGTAGGAAGACTCAGTCTTCCTGTACTTAAGTCGGCATTGTATCTCTTATATTTAATTCCGATGCAATTTCTGTGTTTCATCGTCAATGGGAAGGTCCAAGGGATACAGTAAACCTGCAGAGGTGCATCGGAGTGTAAAACTGGTGACACAGGAAACGCTCAAAACATAGCCAGTAGGAAGTCTTAGTCTTCCTGTACTTAAGCCGGCATTGTGTCACTTAAATTTTATTCCGATGCAATTTCTGTTTTTCATCGTCAATGGGAAGGTCCAAGGGATACAGTAAACCTGCAGAGGTGCATCGGAATGTAAAACTGATGACACAGGAAACGCTCAAAACATAAACAGTAGGAAGACTCAGTCTTTCTGTACTTAAGTCGGCATTGTGTCTCTTACATTTAATTCCAATGCAATTTCTGTGTTTCATCGTCAATGGGAAGGTCCAAGGGGTACAGTAAACTTGCAGAGGTGCATCACAATGTAAAACTGGTGACACAGGAAACGCTCAAATTATAGACAGTAGGAAGACTCAGTCTTCCTGTACTTAAGTCGGCATTGTGTCTTTTATATTTAATTCCGATGCAATTTCTGTGTTTCATCGTCAATGGGAAGGTCCACGGGATACAGTAAACCTGCAGAGGTGCATCGGAATGTAAATCTGGTGACACAGGAAACTCTCAAATCATAGACAGTAGGAAGAATCAGTCTTCCTATACTTAAGTCGGCATTGTGTCTCTTATATTTATTTCCGATGAAATTTCTGCGTTTCATCGTGAATGGGAAGGTCCAAGGGATTTAGCAAACCTGCAGAGGTGCATCGGAATGTAAATCTGGTGACACAGGAAACGCTCAAAACATAGACAGTAGGAAGACTTAGTCTTCCTGTACTTAAGTCGGCATTGTGTCTCTTATATTTAATTCCGATTCAATTTCAGTGTTTCATCGGCACTGTGAAGGTCTAAGGGATACAGTAAACCTGTAGAGGAGCATCGGGATGTAAAACTGTTGACACAGTAAACGCTCAAATTACAGACAGTAATAAGACTCAGTCTTCCTGTACTTAAGTCGGCATTGTGTCTCTTATATTTAATTCCGATGCAATTTCTGTGTTTCATCGCCAATGGGAAGGTCCAAGGGATACAGTAAACCTGCAGAGGTGCATCGGAATGTAAAACTGGTGACACAGGAAACGCTCAAAACATAGACAGTAGGAAGACTCAGTCTTGCTGTACTTAAGTCGGCATTGTGTCTCTTATATTTAATTCCGATGAAATTTGAGTTTTTCATCGTGAATGGGAAGGTCCAAGGGATATAGTAAACCTGCAGAGGTGCATCGCAAAGTAAAACTGATGACACAGGAAACGCTCAAAACATAGACAGTAGGAAGACTTAGTCCTCCTGTACTTAAGTCGGCATTGTGTCTCTTATATTTAATTCCGATGCAATTTCTGTGTTTCATCGTCACTGTGAAGGTCCAAGGGATACAGTAAAACTGTACAGGTGCATCGGAATGTAAAACTGGTGACACAGGAAACGCTCAAATTATAGACAGTAGGAAGACTCAGTCTTCCTGTACTTAAGTCGGCATTGTGTCTCTTATATTTAAATTCGACGCAATTTGTGTGTTTCATCGCCAATGGGAAGGTCCTAGGGATACAGTAAACCTGTAGAGGTGCATCGGAATGTAAAACTGGTGACACAGGAAACGCTCAAAACATTGACTGTAAGTAGGCTGTTTTCTTGTACTTAAGTCGGCATTGTGTCTCTTATATTTAATTCCGACGCACATTCTGTGTTTCATTGTCACTGTGAAGGTCCAAGGGATATAGTAAACCTGCAGAGGTGCATCGGAATGTAAAATCTGGTGACACAGGAAACGCTCAAATCATAGACAGTAGGAAGAATCAGTCTTCCTATACTTAAGTCGGCATTGTGTCTCTTATATTTATTTCCGATGAAATTTCTGCGTTTCATCGTGAATGGGAAGGTCCAAGGGATTTAGCAAACCTGCAGAGGTGCATCGGAATGTAAATCTGGTGACACAGGAAACGCTCAAATCATAGACAGTAGGAAGAATCAGTCTTCCTATACTTAAGTCGGCATTGTGTCTCTTATATTTATTTCCGATGAAATTTCTGCGTTTCATCGTGAATGGGAAGGTCCAAGGGATATAGTAAACCTGCAGAGGTGCATCGGAAAGTAAAACTGATGACACAGGAAACACTCAAAACATAGACAGTAGGAAGACTTAGTCTTCCTGTACTTAAGTCGGCATTGTGTCTCTTATATTTAATTCCGATTCAATTTCAGTGTTTCATCGGCACTGTGAAGGTCCAAGGGATACAGTAAACCTGTAGAGGAGCATCGGGATGTAAAACTGTTGACACAGGAAACGCTCAAATTACAGACAGTAATAAGACTCAGTCTTCCTGTACTTAAGTCGGCATTGTGTCTCTTATATTTAATTCCGATGCAATTTCTGTGTTTCATCGCCAATGGGAAGGTCCAAGGGATACAGTAAACCTGCAGAGGTGCATCGGAATGTAAAACTGGTGACACAGGAAACGCTCAAAACATAGACAGTAGGAAGACTCAGTCTTGCTGTACTTAAGTCGGCATTGTGTCTCTTATATTTAATTCCGATGAAATTTGAGTTTTTCATCGTGAATGGGAAGGTCCAAGGGATATAGTAAACCTGCAGAGGTGCATCGGAAAGTAAAACTGATGACACAGGAAACGCTCAAAACATAGACAGTAGGAAGACTTAGTCCTCCTGTACTTAAGTCGGCATTGTGTCTCTTATATTTAAATTCGACGCAATTTCTGTGTTTCATCGCCAATGGGAAGGTCCAAGGGATACAGTAAAACTGTACAGGTGCATCGGAATGTAAAACTGGTGACACAGGAAACGCTCAAAACATTGACTGTAAGAAGGATGTTTTCTTGTACTTAAGTCGGCATTGTGTCTCTTATATTTAATTCCGACGCACATTCTGTGTTTCATTGTCACTGTGAAGGTCCAAGGGATACAGTAAACCTGCAGAGGTGCATCATAATGTAAAACTGATGACATAGGAAACGCTCAAAACATAGACAGTAGGAAGACTCAGTCTTTCTGTACTTACGTCGGCATTGTGTCTCTTATATTTAATTCCGATGCAATTTCTGTGTTTCATCGTCAATGGGATGGTCCAAGGGATACAGGAAACCTGCAGATGTGCATCGGAATGTAAAACTGGTGACACAGGAAACGCTCAAATCATAGACAGTAGGAAGACTCAGTCTTCCTGTACTTAAGTCGGCATTGTGTCTCTTATATTTAATTCCGATGCAATTCCTGTGTTTCATCGTCAATGGGAAGGTCCACGGGATACAGTAAAACTGCAGAGGTGCATCGGAATGTAAAACTGATGACACAGGAAACGCTCAATACATAGACAGTAGGAAGACTTAGTCTTCCTGTACTTAAGTCAGCATTGTGTCTCTTATATTTAATTCCGATTCAATTTCTGTGTTTCATTGTCACTGTGAAGGTCCAAGGGATACAGTAAACCTGTAGAGGTGCATCGGGATGTAAAACTGGTGACACAGGAAACGCTAAAATTACAGACAGTAGTAAGACTCGGGCTTCCTGTACTTAAGTCGGCATTGTGTCTCTTATATTTATTTGCGATGAAATTTCTGTGTTTCATCGTGAATGGGAAGGTCCAAGGGATATAGTAAACCTGCAGAGGTGCATCGGAAAGTAAAACTGATGACACAGGAAACGCTCAAACATAGACAGTAGGAAGACTTAGTCTTCCTGTACTTAAGTCGGCATTGCGTCTCTTATATTTAATTCCAATGCAATTTCTGTTTTTCATCGTCAATGGGCAGGTCCAATGGATACAGTAAACCCTGCAGTGGTGAATCGGAATGTAAAACTGGTGACACAGGAAACGCTCAAAACATTGACAGTAGGAAGACTCAGTCTTCCTGTACTTAAGTCGGCATTCTGTCTCTTATATTTAAATTCGATGCAATTTGTGTATTTCATCGCCAATGGAAATGTCCAAGGGATACAGTAAACCTGCAGATGTGCATCGGAATGTAAAACTGGTGACACAGGAAATGCTCAAAACATTGACTGTAAGAAGACTGTTTTCTTGTACTTAAGTCGGCATTGTGTCTCTTATATTTTATTCCGATGCACATTCTGTGTTTCATTGTCACTCTGAAGGTCCAAGGGATACAGAAAACCTGTAGAGGTGCATCGGAATGTAAAACTGGTGATACAGGAAACGCTCAAATTGTAGACAGTAGGAAGACTCAGTCTTCCTGTACTTAAGTCGGCATTGTATCTCTTATATTTAATTCCGATGCAATTTCTGTGTTTCATCGTCAATGGGAAGGTCCAAGGGATACAGTAAACCTGCAGAGGTGCATCGGAGTGTAAAACTGGTGACACAGGAAACGCTCAAAACATAGCCAGTAGGAAGTCTTAGTCTTCCTGTACTTAAGCCGGCATTGTGTCACTTAAATTTTATTCCGATGCAATTTCTGTTTTTCATCGTCAATGGGAAGGTCCAAGGGATACAGTAAACCTGCAGAGGTGCATCGGAATGTAAAACTGATGACACAGGAAACGCTCAAAACATAAACAGTAGGAAGACTCAGTCTTTCTGTACTTAAGTCGGCATTGTGTCTCTTACATTTAATTCCAATGCAATTTCTGTGTTTCATCGTCAATGGGAAGGTCCAAGGGGTACAGTAAACTTGCAGAGGTGCATCACAATGTAAAACTGGTGACACAGGAAACGCTCAAATTATAGACAGTAGGAAGACTCAGTCTTCCTGTACTTAAGTCGGCATTGTGTCTCTTATATTTATTTCCGATGAAATTTCTGCGTTTCATCGTGAATGGGAAGGTCCAAGGGATTTAGCAAACCTGCAGAGGTGCATCGGAATGTAAATCTGGTGACACAGGAAACGCTCAAATCATAGACAGTAGGAAGAATCAGTCTTCCTATACTTAAGTCGGCATTGTGTCTCTTATATTTATTTCCGATGAAATTTCTGCGTTTCATCGTGAATGGGAAGGTCCAAGGGATTTAGCAAACCTGCAGAGGTGCATCGGAATGTAAATCTGGTGACACAGGAAACGCTCAAATCATAGACAGTAGGAAGAATCAGTCTTCCTATACTTAAGTCGGCATTGTGTCTCTTATATTTATTTCCGATGAAATTTCTGCGTTTCATCGTGAATGGGAAGGTCCAAGGGATATAGTAAACCTGCAGAGGTGCATCGGAATGTAAATCTGGTGACACAGGAAACGCTCAAATCATAGACAGTAGGAAGAATCAGTCTTCCTATACTTAAGTCGGCATTGTGTCTCTTATATTTATTTCCGATGAAATTTCTGCGTTTCATCGTGAATGGGAAGGTCCAAGGGATATAGTAAACCTGCAGAGGTGCATCGGAAAGTAAAACTGATGACACAGGAAACACTCAAAACATAGACAGTAGGAAGACTTAGTCTTCCTGTACTTAAGTCGGCATTGTGTCTCTTATATTTAATTCCGATTCAATTTCAGTGTTTCATCGGCACTGTGAAGGTCCAAGGGATACAGTAAACCTGAAGAGGAGCATCGGGATGTAAAACTGTTGACACAGGAAACGCTCAAATTACAGACAGTAATAAGACTCAGTCTTCCTGTACTTAAGTCGGCATTGTGTCTCTTATATTTAATTCCGATGCAATTTCTGTGTTTCATCGCCAATGGGAAGGTCCAAGGGATACAGTAAACCTGCAGAGGTGCATCGGAATGTAAAACTGGTGACACAGGAAACGCTCAAAACATAGACAGTAGGAAGACTCAGTCTTGCTGTACTTAAGTCGGCATTGTGTCTCTTATATTTAATTCCGATGAAATTTGAGTTTTTCATCGTGAATGGGAAGGTCCAAGGGATATAGTAAACCTGCAGAGGTGCATCGGAAAGTAAAACTGATGACACAGGAAACGCTCAAAACATAGACAGTAGGAAGACTTAGTCCTCCTGTACTTAAGTCGGCATTGTGTCTCTTATATTTAATTCCGATGCAATTTCTGTGTTTCATCGTCACTGTGAAGGTCCAAGGGATACAGTAAAACTGTACAGGTGCATCGGAATGTAAAACTGGTGACACAGGATACGCTCAAATTATAGACAGTAGGAAGACTCAGTCTTCCTGTACTTAAGTCGGCATTGTGTCTCTTATATTTAAATTCGACGCAATTTGTGTGTTTCATCGCCAATGGGAAGGTCGTAGGGATACAGTAAACCTGCAGAGGTGCATCGGAATGTAAAACTGGTGACACAGGAAACGCTCAAAACATTGACTGTAAGAAGGCTGTTTTCTTGTACTTAAGTCGGCATTGTGTCTCTTATATTTAATTCCGACGCACATTCTGTGTTTCATTGTCACTGTGAAGGTCCAAGGGATACAGTAAACCTGCAGAGGTGCATCATAATGTAAAACAGATGACATAGGAAACGCTCAAAACATAGACAGTAGGAAGACTCAGTCTTTCTGTACTTAAGTCGGCATTGTGTCTCTTACATTTAATTCCAATGCAATTTCTGTGTTTCATCGTCAATGGGAAGGTCCAAGGGGTACAGTAAACTTGCAGAGGTGCATCACAATGTAAAACTGGTGACACAGGAAACGCTCAAATTATAGACAGTAGGAAGACTCAGTCTTCCTGTACTTAAGTCGGCATTGTGTCTTTTATATTTATTTCCGATGAAATTTCTGCGTTTCATCGTGAAAGGGAAGGTCCAAGGGATTTAGCAAACCTGCAGAGGTGCATCGGAATGTAAATCTGGTGACACAGGAAACGCTCAACTCATGGACAGTAGGAAGAATCAGTCTTCCTATACTTAAGTCGGCATTGTGTCTCTTATTTTTATTTCCGATGAAATTTCTGCGTTTCATCGTGAATGGGAAGGTCCAAGGGATTTAGCAAACCTGCAGAGGTGCATCGGAATGTAAATCTGGTGACACAGGAAACGCTCAAATCATAGACAGTAGGAAGAATCAGTCTTCCTGTACTTATGTCGGCATTGTGTCTCTTATATTTATTTCCGATGAAATTTCTGCGTTTCATCGTGAATGGGAAGGTCCAAGGGATATAGTAAACCTGCAGAGGTGCATCGGAAAGTAAAACTGATGACACAGGAAACACTCAAAACATAGACAGTAGGAAGACTTAGTCTTCCTGTACTTAAGTCGGCATTGTGTCTCTTATATTTAATTCCGATTCAATTTCAGTGTTTCATCGGCACTGTGAAGGTCCAAGGGATACAGTAAACCTGTAGAGGAGCATCGGGATGTAAAACTGTTGACACAGGAAACGCTCAAATTACAGACAGTAATAAGACTCAGTCTTCCTGTACTTAAGTCGGCATTGTGTCTCTTATATTTAATTCCGATGCAATTTCTGTGTTTCATCGCCAATGGGAAGGTCCAATGGATACAGTAAAACTGTACAGGTGCATCGGAATGTAAAACTGGTGACACAGGAAACGCTCAAATCATAGACAGTAGGAAGACTCAGTCTTCCTGTACTTAAGTCGGCATTGTGTCTCTTATATTTAAATTCGACGCAATTTGTGTGTTTCATCGCCAATGGGAAGGTCCAAGGGATACAGTAAACCTGCAGAGGTGCATCGGAATGTAAAACTGGTGACACAGGAAACGCTCAAAACATTGACTGTAAGAAGGCTGTTTTCTTGTACTTAAGTCGGCATTGTGTCTCTTATATTTAATTCCGACGCACATTCTGTGTTTCATTGTCACTGTGAAGGTCCAAGGGATACAGTAAACCTGCAGAGGTGCATCATAATGTAAAACTGATGACATAGGAAACGCTCAAAACATAGACAGTAGGAAGACTCAGTCTTTCTGTACTTACGTCGGCATTGTGTCTCTTATTTTTAATTCCGATGCAATTTCTGTGTTTCATCGTCAATGGGATGGTCCAAGGGATACAGGAAACCTGCAGATGTGCATCGGAATGTAAAACTGGTGACACAGGAAACGCTCAAATCATAGACAGTAGGAAGACTCAGTCTTCCTGTACTTAAGTCGGCATTGTGTCTCTTATATTTAATTCCGATGCAATTCCTGTGTTTCATCGTCAATGGGAAGGTCCACGGGATACAGTAAAACTGCAGAGGTGCATCGGAAAGTAAAACTGATGACACAGGAAACGCTCAATACATAGACAGTAGGAAGACTTAGTCTTCCTGTACTTAAGTCGGCATTGTGTCTCTTATATTTAATTCCGATTCAATTTCTGTGTTTCATTGTCACTGTGAAGGTCCAAGGGATACAGTAAACCTGTAGAGGTGCATCGGGATGTAAAACTGGTGACACAGGAAACGCTCAAATTACAGACAGTAGTAAGACTCGGGCTTCCTGTACTTAAGTCGGCATTGTGTCTCTTATATTAAATTCCGATGCTATTTCTGTGTTTCATCGTGAATGGGAAGGTCCAAGGGATATAGTAAACCTGCAGAGGTGCATCGGAAAGTAAAACTAATGACACAGGAAACGCTCAAAACATAGACAGTAGGAAGACTTAGTCTTCCTGTACTTAAGTCGGCATTGTGTCTCTTAAATTTAATTCCGATGCAATTTCTGTTTTTCATCGTCAATGGGAAGGACCAAGGGATACAGTAAACCTGCAGAGGTGCATCGGAATGTAAAACTGATGACACAGGGAACGCTCAAAACATAGACAGTAGGAAGACTCAGTCTTTCTGTACTTAAGTCAGCATTGTGTCTCTTATATTTAATTCATATGCAATTTCTGTGCTTCATCGTCAGTGGGAAGGTCCAAGGGATACAGTAAACCTGCGGATGTGCATCAGAATGTAAAACTGGTGACACAGGAAACGCTCAAAACATAGACAGTAGGAAGACTCAGTCTTCCTGTACTTAAGTCGGCATTGTGTCTCTTATATTTAATTCCGATGCAATTTCTGTGTTTCATCGTCAATGGGAAGGTCCAATGGATACAGCAAACCTGCAGAGGTGCATCAGAATGTAAAACTGGTGACACAGGAAACGCTCAAAATATAGACAGTAGGAAGACTCAGGCTTTCTGTACATAAGTCGGCATTGTGTCTCTCATATTTAATTCCGATGAAATTTCAGTGTTTCATCGTGAATGGGAAGGTCCAAGGGATATAGTAAACCTGCAGAGGTGCATCGGAAAGTAAAACTGATGACAAAGGAAACGCTGAAACCATAGACAGTAGGAAGACTTAGTCTTCCTGTACTTAAGTCGGCATTGTGTCACTTAAATTTAATTCCGTTGCAATATCTGTTTTTCATCGTCAATGGGAAGGTCCAAGGGATACAGTAAACCTGCAGAGGTGCATCGGAATGTAAAACTAGTGACACAGGAAACCCTCAAACATAGACAGTAGGAAGACTCAGTCTTCCTGTACTTAAGTCGGCATTGTGTCTCTTATATTTAATTCCGATGCAATTTCTGTGTTTCATCGTCAATGGAAAGGTCCAAGGGATACAGTAAACCTGCAGAGGTGCATCGGAATGTATAACTGGTGACACAGGAAACGCTCAAAACATAGACAGTAGGAAGACTCAGTCTTCCTGTACTTAAGTCGGCATTGTGTCTCTTATATTTATTTGCGATGAAATTGCTGTGTTTCATCGTGAATGGGAAGGTCCAAGGGATATAGTAAACCTGCAGAGGTGAATCGGAAAGTAAAACTGATGACACAGGAAACGTTCAAACATAGACAGTAGGAAGACTTAGTCTTCCTGTACTTAAGTCGGCATTGCGTCTCTTATATTTAATTCTGATGCAATTTCTGTTTTTCATCGTCAGTGGGAAGGTCCAATGGATACAGTAAACCCTGCAGAGGTGAATCGGAATGTAAAACTGGTGACACAGGAAACGCTCAAAACATTGACCGTACGAAGACTGTTTTCTTGTACTTAAGTCGGCATTGTGTCTCTTATATTTAATTCCGATGCAATTTCTGTGTTTCATCGTCACTGTGTATGACCAAGGGATACAGAAAACCTGTAGAGGTGCATCGGAATGTAAAACTGGTGATACAGGAAACGCTCAAATTATAGACAGTAGGAAGACTCAGTCTTCCTGTACTTAGGTCGGCATTGTGTCTCTTATATTTAATTCCGAGGCAATTTCTGTGTTTCATCGTCAATGGGAAGGTCCAAGGGATACGGTAAAACTGCAGAGGTGCATCGAAATGTAAAACTAGTGACACAGGAAACGTTAAAAACATAGACAGTAGGAAGACTCAGTCTTCCTGTACTTAAGTCGGCATTGTGTCTCTTATATTTAATTCCAATGCAATTTCTGTGTTTCATCGTCAATGGGAAGGTCCAAGGGATACAGTAAACCTGCAGAGGTGCATCGGAATGTAAAACTGGTGACACAGGAAGCGCTCAAATCATAGACAGTAGGAAGACTCAGTCTTGCTGTACTTATGTCGGCATTGTGTCTCTTATACTTATTTCCGATGAAATTTCTGTGTTTCATCGTGAATGGGAAGGTCCAAGGGATATAGTAAACCTGCAGAGGTGCATCGGAAAGTAAAACTGATGACACAGGAAACGCTCAAAACATACACAGTAGGAAGACTTAGTCATCCTGTACTTAAGTCGGCATTGTGTCTCTTATATTTAATTCCGATGCAATTTCTGTGTTTCATCGTCACTGTGAAGGTCCAAGGGATACAGTAAAACTGTACAGGTGCATCGGAATGTAAAACTGGTGACACAGGAAACGCTCAAATTATAGACAGTAGGAAGACTCAGTCTTCCTGTACTTAGGTCGGCATTGTGTCTCTTATATTTAATTCCGATGCAATTTCTGTGTTTCATCGTCAATGGGAAGGTCCAAGGGATACAGTAAACCTGCAGAGGTGCATCGGAATGTAAAACTGATGACATAGGAAACGCTCAAAGCATAGACAGTAGCCCGCATCTCGTGGTCGTGCGGTAGCGTTCTCGCTTCTCACGCCCGGGTTCCCGGGTTCGATTCCCGGCGGGTTCAGGGATTTTCTCTGCCTCGTGATGGCTGGGCGTTGTGTGCTGTCCTTAGGTTAGTTAGGTTTAAGTAGTTCTAAGTTCTAGGGGACTGATGGCCATAGATGTTAAGTCCCGTAGTGCTCAGAGCCATTTGAACCATAGACAGTAGGAAGACTCAGTCTTTCTGTACTTAAGTCGCCATTGTGTCTCTTATAGTTAATTCCAATGCAATTTCTGTGTTTCATCGTCAATGGGAAGGTCCAAGGGATACAGTAAACCTGCAGAGGTGCATCAGAATGTAAAACTGGTGACACAGGAAACGCTCAAATTATAGACAGTAGGAAGACTCAATCTTCCTGTACTTAAGTCAGCATTGTGTCTCTTATATTTAATTCCGATGCAATTTCTGTGTTTCATCGTCAATGGGATGGTCCAAGGGATACAGGAAACCTGCAGAGGTGCATCGGAATGTAAAACTGGTGACACAGGAAACGCTCAAATCATAGACAGTAGGAAGACTCAGTCTTCCTGTACTTAAGTCGGCATTGTGTCTCTTATATTTAATTCCGATGCAATTTCTGTGTTTCATCGTCAATGGGAAGGTCCACGGGATACAGTAAACCTGCAGAGGTGCATCGGAATGTAAATCTGGTGACACAGGAAACGCTCAAATCATAGACAGTAGGAAGAATCAGTCTTCCTATACTTAAGTCGGCATTGTGTCTCTTATATTTATTTCCGATGAAATTTCTGCGTTTCATCGTGAATGGGAAGGTCCAAGGGATATAGTAAACCTGCAGAGGTGCATCGGAAAGTAAAACTGATGACACAGGAAACACTCAAAACAAAGACAGTAGGAAGACTTAGTCTTCCTGTACTTAAGTCGGCATTGTGTCTCATATATTTATTTCCGATTCAATTTCAGTGTTTCATCGTCACTGTGAAGGTCCAAGGGATACAGTAAACCTGTAGAGGTGCATCGGGATGTAAAACTGGTGACACAGGAAACGCTCAAAACATAGACAGTAGGAAGACTCATTCTTCCTGTACTTAAGTCGGCATTGTGTCTCTTATATTTAATTCCGATGCAATTTCTGTGTTTCATCGTCAATGGGAAGGTCCAATGGATACAGTAAACCTGCAGAGGTGCCTCAGAATGTAAAACTGGTAACACAGGAAACGCTCAAATCATAGACAGTAGGAAGACTCAGTCTTTCTGTACATAAGTCGGCATTGTGTCTCTTATATTTAATTCCGATGCGATTTCTGTCTTTCATCGTCAATGGGAAGGTCCAAGGGATACAATAAACAGGCAGAGGTGCATCGGAATTGTAAAACTGGTGACACAGGAAACGCTCAAAAAATTGACCGTACGAAGACTGTTTTCTTGTACTTAAGTGGGCATTGTGTCTCTTTTATTTAATTTCGATGCAATTTCTGTGTTTCATCGTCAATGGGAAGGTCCAAGGGATACAGTAAACCTGCAGAGGTGCATCGGAATGTAAAACTGATGACACAGGAAACGCTCAAAACATAAACAGTAGGAAGACTCAGTCTTTCTGTACTTAAGTCGGCATTGTGTCTCTTACATTTAATTCCAATGCAATTTCTGTGTTTCATCGTCAATTGGAAGGTCCAAGGGGTACAGTAAACTTGCAGAGGTGCATCACAATGTAAAACTGGTGACACAGGAAACGCTCAAATTATAGACAGTAGGAAGACTCAGTCTTCCTGTACTTAAGTCGGCATTGTGTCTCTTATATTTATTTCCGATGAAATTTCTGCGTTTCATCGTGAATGGGAAGGTCCAAGGGATTTAGCAAACCTGCAGAGGTGCATCGGAATGTAAATCTGGTGACACAGGAAACGCTCAAATCATAGACAGTAGGAAGAATCAGTCTTCCTATACTTAAGTCGGCATTGTGTCTCTTATATTTATTTCCGATGAAATTTCTGCGTTTCATCGTGAATGGGAAGGTCCAAGGGATTTAGCAAACCTGCAGAGGTGCATCGGAATGTAAATCTGGTGACACAGGAAACGCTCAAATCATAGACAGTAGGAAGAATCAGTCTTCCTATACTTAAGTCGGCATTGTGTCTCTTATATTTATTTCCGATGAAATTTCTGCGTTTCATCGTGAATGGGAAGGTCCAAGGGATATAGTAAACCTGCAGAGGTGCATCGGAATGTAAATCTGGTGACACAGGAAACGCTCAAATCATAGACAGTAGGAAGAATCAGTCTTCCTATACTTAAGTCGGCATTGTGTCTCTTATATTTATTTCCGATGAAATTTCTGCGTTTCATCGTGAATGGGAAGGTCCAAGGGATATAGTAAACCTGCAGAGGTGCATCGGAAAGTAAAACTGATGACACAGGAAACACTCAAAACATAGACAGTAGGAAGACTTAGTCTTCCTGTACTTAAGTCGGCATTGTGTCTCTTATATTTAATTCCGATTCAATTTCAGTGTTTCATCGGCACTGTGAAGGTCCAAGGGATACAGTAAACCTGTAGAGGAGCATCGGGATGTAAAACTGTTGACACAGGAAACGCTCAAATTACAGACAGTAATAAGACTCAGTCTTCCTGTACTTAAGTCGGCATTGTGTCTCTTATATTTAATTCCGATGCAATTTCTGTGTTTCATCGCCAATGGGAAGGTCCAAGGGATACAGTAAACCTGCAGAGGTGCATCGGAATGTAAAACTGGTGACACAGGAAACGCTCAAAACATAGACAGTAGGAAGACTCAGTCTTGCTGTACTTAAGTCGGCATTGTGTCTCTTATATTTAATTCCGATGAAATTTGAGTTTTTCGTCGTGAATGGGAAGGTCCAAGGGATATAGTAAACCTGCAGAGGTGCATCGGAAAGTAAAACTGATGACACAGGAAACGCTCAAAACATAGACAGTAGGAAGACTTAGTCCTCCTGTACTTAAGTCGGCATTGTGTCTCTTATATTTAATTCCGATGCAATTTCTGTGTTTCATCGTCACTGTGAAGGTCCAAGGGATACAGTAAAACTGTACAGGTGCATCGGAATGTAAAACTGGTGACACAGGATACGCTCAAATTATAGACAGTAGGAAGACTCAGTCTTCCTGTACTTAAGTCGGCATTGTGTCTCTTATATTTAAATTCGACGCAATTTGTGTGTTTCATCGCCAATGGGAAGGTCGTAGGGATACAGTAAACCTGCAGAGGTGCATCGGAATGTAAAACTGGTGACACAGGAAACGCTCAAAACATTGACTGTAAGAAGGCTGTTTTCTTGTACTTAAGTCGGCATTGTGTCTCTTATATTTAATTCCGACGCACATTCTGTGTTTCATTGTCACTGTGAAGGTCCAAGGGATACAGTAAACCTGCAGAGGTGCATCATAATGTAAAACAGATGACATAGGAAACGCTCAAAACATAGACAGTAGGAAGACTCAGTCTTTCTGTACTTAAGTCGGCATTGTGTCTCTTACATTTAATTCCAATGCAATTTCTGTGTTTCATCGTCAATGGGAAGGTCCAAGGGGTACAGTAAACTTGCAGAGGTGCATCACAATGTAAAACTGGTGACACAGGAAACGCTCAAATTATAGACAGTAGGAAGACTCAGTCTTCCTGTACTTAAGTCGGCATTGTGTCTTTTATATTTAACTCCGATGCAATTTCTGTGTTTCATCGTCAATGGGAAGGTCCACGGGATACAGTAAACCTGCAGAGGTGCATCGGAATGTAAATCTGGTGACACAGGAAACGCTCAAATCATAGACAGTAGGAAGAATCAGTCTTCCTATACTTAAGTCGGCATTATGTCTCTTATATTTATTTCCGATGAAATTTCTGCGTTTCATCGTGAATGGGAAGGTCCAAGGGATTTAGCAAACCTGCAGAGGTGCATCGGAATGTAAATCTGGTGACACAGGAAACGCTCAAATCATGGACAGTAGGAAGAATCAGTCTTCCTATACTTAAGTCGGCATTGTGTCTCTTATTTTTATTTCCGATGAAATTTCTGCGTTTCATCGTGAATGGGAAGGTCCAAGGGATTTAGCAAACCTGCAGAGGTGCATCGGAATGTAAATCTGGTGACACAGGAAACGCTCAAATCATAGACAGTAGGAAGAATCAGTCTTCCTGTACTTAAGTCGGCATTGTGTCTCTTATATTTATTTCCGATGAAATTTCTGCGTTTCATCGTGAATGGGAAGGTCCAAGGGATATAGTAAACCTGCAGAGGTGCATCGGAAAGTAAAACTGATGACACAGGAAACACTCAAAACATAGACAGTAGGAAGACTTAGTCTTCCTGTACTTAAGTCGGCATTGTGTCTCTTATATTTAAATTCGACGCAATTTGTGTGTTTCATCGCCAATGGGAAGGTCCAAGGGATACAGTAAACCTGCAGAGGTGCATCGGAATGTAAAACTGGTGACACAGGAAACGCTCAAAACATTGACTGTAAGAAGGCTGTTTTCTTGTACTTAGGTCGGCATTGTGTCTCTTATATTTAATTCCGACGCACATTCTGTGTTTCATTGTCACTGTGAAGGTCCAAGGGATACAGTAAACCTGCAGAGGTGCATCATAATGTAAAACTGATGACATAGGAAACGCTCAAAACATAGACAGTAGGAAGACTCAGTCTTTCTGTACTTACGTCGGCATTGTGTCTCTTATTTTTAATTCCGATGCAATTTCTGTGTTTCATCGTCAATGGGATGGTCCAAGGGATACAGGAAACCTGCAGATGTGCATCGGAATGTAAAACTGGTGACACAGGAAACGCTCAAATCATAGACAGTAGGAAGACTCAGTCTTCCTGTACTTAAGTCGGCATTGTGTCTCTTATATTTAATTCCGATGCAATTCCTGTGTTTCATCGTCAATGGGAAGGTCCACGGGATACAGTAAAACTGCAGAGGTGCATCGGAATGTAAAACTGATGACACAGGAAACGCTCAATACATAGACAGTAGGAAGACTTAGTCTTCCTGTACTTAAGTCGGCATTGTGTCTCTTATATTTAATTCCGATTCAATTTCTGTGTTTCATTGTCACTGTGAAGGTCCAAGGGATACAGTAAACCTGTAGAGGTGCATCGGGATGTAAAACTGGTGACACAGGAAACGCTCAAATTACAGACAGTAGTAAGACTCGGGCTTCCTGTACTTAAGTCGGCATTGTGTCTCTTATATTAAATTCCGATGCTATTTCTGTGTTTCATCGTGAATGGGAAGGTCCAAGGGATATAGTAAACCTGCAGAGGTGCATCGGAAAGTAAAACTAATGACACAGGAAACGCTCAAAACATAGACAGTAGGAAGACTTAGTCTTCCTGTACTTAAGTCGGCATTGTGTCTCTTAAATTTAATTCCGATGCAATTTCTGTTTTTCATCGTCAATGGGAAGGTCCAAGGGATACAGTAAACCTGCAGAGGTGCATCGGAATGTAAAACTGATGACACAGGGAACGCTCAAAACATAGACAGTAGGAAGACTCAGTCTTTCTGTACTTAAGTCAGCATTGTGTCTCTTATATTTAATTCAAATGCAATTTCTGTGCTTCATCGTCAGTGGGAAGGTCCAAGGGATACAGTAAACCTGCGGATGTGCATCAGAATGTAAAACTGGTGACACAGGAAACGCTCAAAACATAGACAGTAGGAAAACTCAGTCTTCCTGTACTTAAGTCGGCATTGTGTCTCTTATATTTAATTCCGATGCAATTTCTGTGTTTCATCGTCAATGGGAAGGTCCAATGGATACAGCAAACCTGCAGAGGTGCATCAGAATGTAAAACTGGTGACACAGGAAACGCTCAAAATATAGACAGTAGGAAGACTCAGGCTTTCTGTACATAAGTCGGCATTGTGTCTCTCATATTTAATTCCGATGAAATTTCAGTGTTTCATCGTGAATGGGAAGGTCCAAGGGATATAGTAAACCTGCAGAGGTGCATCGGAAAGTAAAACTGATGACAAAGGAAACGCTGAAACCATAGACAGTGGGAAGACTTAGTCTTCCTGTACTTAAGTCGGCATTGTGTCACTTAAATTTAATTCCGTTGCAATATCTGTTTTTCATCGTCAATGGGAAGGTCCAAGGGATACAGTAAACCTGCAGAGGTGCATCGGAATGTAAAACTAGTGACACAGGAAACCCTCAAACATAGACAGTAGGAAGACTCAGTCTTCCTGTACTTAAGTCGGCATTGTGTCTCTTATATTTAATTCCGATGCAATTTCTGTGTTTCATCGTCAATGGAAAGGTCCAAGGGATACAGTAAACCTGCAGAGGTGCATCGGAATGTATAACTGGTGACACAGGAAACGCTCAAAACATAGACAGTAGGAAGACTCAGTCTTCCTGTACTTAAGTCGGCATTGTGTCTCTTATATTTATTTGCGATGAAATTGCTGTGTTTCATCGTGAATGGGAAGGTCCAAGGGCTATAGTAAACCTGCAGAGGTGAATCGGAAAGTAAAACTGATGACACAGGAAACGTTCAAACATAGACAGTAGGAAGACTTAGTCTTCCTGTACTTAAGTCGGCATTGCGTCTCTTATATTTAATTCTGATGCAATTTCTGTTTTTCATCGTCAGTGGGAAGGTCCAATGGATACAGTAAACCCTGCAGAGGTGAATCGGAATGTAAAACTGGTGACACAGGAAACGCTCAAAACATTGACCGTACGAAGACTGTTTTCTTGTACTTAAGTCGGCATTGTGTCTCTTATATTTAATTCCGATGCAATTTCTGTGTTTCATCGTCACTGTGTATGACCAAGGGATACAGAAAACCTGTAGAGGTGCATCGGAATGTAAAACTGGTGATACAGGAAACGCTCAAATTATAGACAGTAGGAAGACTCAGTCTTCCTGTACTTAGGTCGGCATTGTGTCTCTTATATTTAATTCCGAGGCAATTTCTGTGTTTCATCGTCAATGGGAAGGTCCAAGGGATACGGTAAAACTGCAGAGGTGCATCGAAATGTAAAACTAGTGACACAGGAAACGTTAAAAACATAGACAGTAGGAAGACTCAGTCATCCTGTACTTAAGTCGGCATTGTGTCTCTTATATTTAATTCCAATGCAATTTCTGTGTTTCATCGTCAATGGGAAGGTCCAAGGGATACAGTAAACCTGCAGAGGTGCATCGGAATGTAAAACTGGTGACACAGGAAGCGCTCAAATCATAGACAGTAGGAAGACTCAGTCTTGCTGTACTTATGTCGGCATTGTGTCTCTTATACTTATTTCCGATGAAATTTCTGTGTTTCATCGTGAATGGGAAGGTCCAAGGGATATAGTAAACCTGCAGAGGTGCATCGGAAAGTAAAACTGATGACACAGGAAACGCTCAAAACATACACAGTAGGAAGACTTAGTCATCCTGTACTTAAGTCGGCATTGTGTCTCTTATATTTAATTCCGATGCAATTTCTGTGTTTCATCGTCACTGTGAAGGTCCAAGGGATACAGTAAAACTGTACAGGTGCATCGGAATGTAAAACTGGTGACACAGGAAACGCTCAAATTATAGACAGTAGGAAGACTCAGTCTTCCTGTACTTAGGTCGGCATTGTGTCTCTTATATTTAATTCCGATGCAATTTCTGTGTTTCATCGTCAATGGGAAGGTCCAAGGGATACAGTAAACCTGCAGAGGTGCATCGGAATGTAAAACTGATGACATAGGAAACGCTCAAAGCATAGACAGTAGCCCGCATCTCGTGGTCGTGCGGTAGCGTTCTCGCTTCTCACGCCCGGGTTCCCGGGTTCGATTCCCGGCGGGTTCAGGGATTTTCTCTGCCTCGTGATGGCTGGGCGTTGTGTGCTGTCCTTAGGTTAGTTAGGTTTAAGTAGTTCTAAGTTCTAGGGGACTGATGGCCATAGATGTTAAGTCCCGTAGTGCTCAGAGCCATTTGAACCATAGACAGTAGGAAGACTCAGTCTTTCATCTACATCTACATCTACATCTATACTCCGCGAGCCACCTTACGGTGTGTGGCGGAGGGTACTTATTGTACCACTATCTGATCCCCCCTTCCCTGTTCCATTCACGAATTGTGCGTGGGAAGAACGACTGCTTGTAAGTCTCCGTATTTGCTCTAATTTCTCGGATCTTTTCGTTGTGATCATTACGCGAGATATATGTGGGCGGTAGTAATATGTTGCCCATCTCTTCCCGGAATGTGCTCTCTCGTAATTTCGATAATAAACCTCTCCGTATTGCGTAACGCCTTTCTTGAAGTGTCCGCCACTGGAGCTTGTTCAGCATCTCCGTAACGCTCTCGCGCTGACTAAATGTCCCCATGACGAATCGCGCTGCTTTTCGCTGGATCATGTCTATCTCTTCTATTAATCCAACCTGGTAAGGGTCCCATACTGATGAGCAATACTCAAGAATCGGACGAACAAGCGTTTTGTAAGCTACTTCTTTCGTCGATGAGTCACATTTTCTTAGAATTCTTCCTATGAATCTCAACCTGGCGCCTGCTTTTCCCACTATTTGTTTTATGTGATCATTCCACTTCAGATCGCTCCGGATAGTAACTCCTAAGTATTTTACGGTCGTTACCGCTTCCAATGATTTACCACCTATGGCATAATCGTACTGGAATGGATTTCTGCCCCTATGTATGCGCATTATATTACATTTATCTACGTTTAGGGAAAGCTGCCAGCTGTCGCACCATTCATTAATCCTCTGCAGGTCTTCCTGGAGTACGTACGAGTCTTCTGATGTTGCTACTTTCTTGTAGACAACCGTGTCATCTGCAAATAGCCTCACGGAGCTACCGATGTTGTCAACTAAGTCATTTATGTATATTGTAAACAATAAAGGTCCTATCACGCTTCCTTGCGGTACTCCCGAAATTACCTCTACATCTGCAGATTTTGAACCGTTAAGAATGACATGTTGTGTTCTTTCTTCTAGGAAATCCTGAATCCAATCACAAACCTGGTCCGATATTCCGTAAGCACGTATTTTTTTCACTAAACGTAAGTGCGGAACCGTATCAAATGCCTTCCTGAAGTCCAGGAATACGGCATCAATCTGCTCGCCAGTGTCTACGGCACTGTGAATTTCTTGGACAAATAGGGCGAGCTGAGTTTCACATGATCTCTGTTTGCGGAATCCATGTTGGTTATGATGAAGGAGATTTGTATTATCTAAGAACGTCATAATACGAGAACACAAAACATGTTCCATTATTCTACAACAGATTGACGTAAGTGAAATAGGCCTATAATTATTCGCATCTGATTTATGACCCTTCTTGAAAATGGGAACGACCTGTGCTTTCTTCCAGTCGCTAGGTACTTTACGTTCTTCCAGAGATCTACGATAAATTGCTGATAGAAAGGGGGCAAGTTCTTTAGCATAATCACTGTAGAATCTTACGGGTATCTCGTCTGGTCCGGATGCTTTTCCGCTACTAAGTGATAGTAGTTGTTTTTCAATTCCGATATCGTTTATTTCAATATTTTCCATTTTGGCGTCCGTGCGACGGCTGAAGTCAGGGACCGTGTTACGATTTTCCGCAGTGAAACAGTTTCGGAACACTGAATTCAGTATTTCTGCCTTTCTTCGGTCGTCCTCTGTTTCGGTGCCATCGTGGTCAACGAGTGACTGAATAGGGGATTTAGATCCGCTTACCGATTTTACATATGACCAAAACTTTTTAGGGTTCTTGTTTAGATTGTTTGCCAATGTTTTATGTTCGAATTCGTTGAATGCTTCTCTCATTGCTCTCTTTACGCTCTTTTTCGCTTCGTTCAGCTTTTCCTTATCAGCTATGATTCGACTACTCTTAAACCTATGATGAAGCTTTCTTTGTTTCCGTAGTACCTTTCGTACATGATTGTTATACCACGGTGGATCTTTCCCCTCGCTTTGGACCTTAGTCGGTACGAACTTATCTAAGGCGTACTGGACGATGTTTCTGAATTTTTTCCATTTTTGTTCCACATCCTCTTCCTCAGAAATGAACGTTTGATGGTGGTCACTCAGATATTCTGCGATTTGTGCCCTATCACTCTTGTTAAGCAAATAGATTTTCCTTCCTTTCTTGGCATTTCTTATTACACTTGTAGTCATTGATGCAACCACTGACTTATGATCACTGATACCCTCTTCTACATTCACGGAGTCGAAAAGTTCCGGTCTATTTGTTGCTATGAGGTCTAAAACGTTAGCTTCACGAGTTGGTTCTCTAACTATCTGCTCGAAGTAATTCTCGGACAAGGCAGTCAGGATAATGTCACAAGAGTCTCTGTCCCTGGCTCCAGTTCTGATTGTGTGACTATCCCATTCTATACCTGGTAGATTGAAGTCTCCCCCTATTACAATAGTATGATCACGGAACTTCTTCACGACGTTATGCAGGTTCTCTCTGAGGCGCTCAACTACTACGGTTGCTGATGCAGGTGGCCTATAGAAGCATCCGACTATCATATCTGACCCACCTTTGATACTTAACTTAACCCAGATTATTTCACATTCGCATTCGCTAATAACTTCACTGGATATTATTGAATTCTTTACTGCTATAAATACTCCTCCACCATTGGCGTTTATCCTATCCTTGCGGTATATATTCCATTCTGTGTCTAGGATTTCGTTACTGTTCACTTCCGGTTTTAACCAACTTTCCGTTCCTAATACTATATGCGCACTATTTCCTTCAATAAGAGATACTAATTCAGGAACCTTGCCCTGGATACTCCTGCAGTTTACCAATATTACGTTAACTTTTCCTGTTTTTGGTCTCTGAGGACGGACGTTCTTTATCAACGATGATAATGTTCTCTCTGGTAAGCCGTCAGGTATTTTATCGTTTCGCCCAAGGGGGGGTCCCTCTAACCTAAAAAACCCCCGTGTGCACGCCACACGTACTCTGCTACCCTAGTAGCTGCTTCCGGTGTGTAGTGCACGCCTGACCTGTCTAGGGGGGCCCTACAGTTCTCCACCCAATAACGGAGGTCGATGAATTTGCAACCATTATAGTCGCAGAGTCGTCTGAGCCTCTGGTTTAGACCCTCCACACGGCTCCAAACCAGAGGACCGCGATCGACTCTGGGCACTATGCTGCAGATATTAAGCTCAGCTTGCATTCCGCGTGCGATGCTGGTTGTCTTCACCAAATCAGCCAGCCGCCGGAAGGAACCAAGGATGGCCTCAGAACCCAAGCGGCAGGCGTCATTCGTTCCGACATGTGCTACTATCTGCAGCCGGTCACACCCAGTGCGTTCAATAGCTGCCGGAAGGGCCTCCTCCACATTACGGACGAGACCCCCCGGCAAGCACACCGAGTGCACACTGGCATTCTTCCCCGACCTACCCGCTATTTTCCTGAGGGGCTCCATAACCCGCCTAACGTTGGAGCTCCCTATAACTAATAGGCCCGCCCTCTGTGACTGTCGGGACCTTGCCGGAGAATCGGCCACTGGCCCAACAGGCGAGGCATCCTGTGGTGGCTCGGAAACGATGTCATCACCACTAGGAAGCACCCCGTACCTGTTGGAAAGGGGTAAGGCAGCCGCCACGCGGCCAGATCCCACCTTCGCCTTTCGGCCAGGCACGCGCGAGCCCACCACTGTCCGCCATTCACCCTGGAGTGATGGCTGACCGGTAAGATGCTCACTGCCGGAAGACGCAGCGACATCAGGGGTTCCATGTGATTCCAAGGCCACCGAAGTAGGCATAGGTCTCTGTACTTAAGTCGCCATTGTGTCTCTTATAGTTAATTCCAATGCAATTTCTGTGTTTCATCGTCAATGGGAAGGTCCAAGGGATACAGTAAACCTGCAGAGGTGCATCAGAATGTAAAACTGGTGACACAGGAAACGCTCAAATTATAGACAGTAGGAAGACTCAATCTTCCTGTACTTAAGTCAGCATTGTGTCTCTTATATTTAATTCCGATGCAATTTCTGTGTTTCATCGTCAATGGGATGGTCCAAGGGATACAGGAAACCTGCAGAGGTGCATCGGAATGTAAAACTGGTGACACAGGAAACGCTCAAATCATAGACAGTAGGAAGACTCAGTCTTCCTGTACTTAAGTCGGCATTGTGTCTCTTATATTTAATTCCGATGCAATTTCTGTGTTTCATCGTCAATGGGAAGGTCCACGGGATACAGTAAACCTGCAGAGGTGCATCGGAATGTAAATCTGGTGACACAGGAAACGCTCAAATCATAGACAGTAGGAAGAATCAGTCTTCCTATACTTAAGTCGGCATTGTGTCTCTTATATTTATTTCCGATGAAATTTCTGCGTTTCATCGTGAATGGGAAGGTCCAAGGGATATAGTAAACCTGCAGAGGTGCATCGGAAAGTAAAACTGATGACACAGGAAACACTCAAAACAAAGACAGTAGGAAGACTTAGTCTTCCTGTACTTAAGTCGGCATTGTGTCTCATATATTTATTTCCGATTCAATTTCAGTGTTTCATCGTCACTGTGAAGGTCCAAGGGATACAGTAAACCTGTAGAGGTGCATCGGGATGTAAAACTGGTGACACAGGAAACGCTCAAAACATAGACAGTAGGAAGACTCATTCTTCCTGTACTTAAGTCGGCATTGTGTCTCTTATATTTAATTCCGATGCAATTTCTGTGTTTCATCGTCAATGGGAAGGTCCAATGGATACAGTAAACCTGCAGAGGTGCCTCAGAATGTAAAACTGGTAACACAGGAAACGCTCAAATCATAGACAGTAGGAAGACTCAGTCTTTCTGTACATAAGTCGGCATTGTGTCTCTTATATTTAATTCCGATGCGATTTCTGTCTTTCATCGTCAATGGGAAGGTCCAAGGGATACAATAAACAGGCAGAGGTGCATCGGAATTGTAAAACTGGTGACACAGGAAACGCTCAAAAAATTGACCGTACGAAGACTGTTTTCTTGTACTTAAGTGGGCATTGTGTCTCTTTTATTTAATTTCGATGCAATTTCTGTGTTTCATCGTGAATGGGATGGTCCAAGGGATACAGGAAACCTGCAGAGGTGCATCGGAATGTAAAACTGGTGACACAGGAAACGCTCAAATCATAGACAGTAGGAAGACTCCGTCTTCCTGAACTTAGGTCGGCATTGTGTGTCTTATATTTAATTCCGATGAAATTTCTTTGTTTCATCGTCAATGGGAAGGTCCACGGGATACAGTAAACCTGCAGATGTGCATCGGAATGTAAAACTGGTGACACAGGAAACGCTCAAATCATAGACAGTAGGAAGACTCAGTCTTCCTATACTTAAGTCGGCATTGTGTCTCTTATATTTAATTCCAATGCAATTTCTGTGTTTCATCGTCAATGGGAAGGTCCAAGGGATACAGTAAACCTGCAGAGGTGCATCAGAATGTAAAACTGGTGACACAGGAAACGCTCAAATTATAGACAGTAGGAAGACTCAGTCTTCCTGTACTTAAGTCGGCATTGTGTCTCTTATATTTAATTCCGACGCACATTCTGTGTTTCATTGTCACTGTGAAGGTCCAAGGGATACAGAAAACCTGTAGAGGTGCATCGGAATGAAAAACTGGTGATACAGGAAACGCTCAAATTATAGACAGTAAGAAGACTCAGTCTTCCTGTACTTAAGTCGGCATTGTGTCTCTTATATTTAATTCCGATGGAATTTCTGTGTTTCATCGTCAATGGGAAGGTCCAAGGGATACAGTAAAATGGCAGAGGTGCATCGGAGTGTAAAACTGGTGACACAGGAAACGCACGAAACATAGACAGTAGGAAGACTTAGTCTTCCTGTACTTAAGTCGGCATTGTGTCACTTAAATTTAATTCCGATGCAATTTCTGTTTTTCATCGTCAATGGGAAGGTCCAAGGGATACAGTAAACCTGCAGAGGTGCATCGGAATGTACAACTGATGACATAGGAAACGCTCAAAGCATAGACAGTAGGAAGACTCAGTCTTTCTGTACTTAAGTCGGCATTGTGTCTCTTATATTTAATTCCAATGCAATTTCTGTGTTTCGTCGTCAATGGGAAGGTCCAAGGGATACAGTAAATCTGCAGAGGTGCATCAGAATGTAAAACTGGTGACACAGGAAACGCTCAAATTATAGACAGTAGGAAGACTCAGTCTTCGTGTACTTAAGTCGGCATTGTGTCTCTTATATTTAATTCCGATGCAATTTCTGTGTTTCATCGTCACTGTGAAGGTCCAAGGGATACAGTAAAACTGTACAGGTGCATCGGAATGTAAAACTGGTGACACAGGAAACGCTCAAATTATAGACAGTAGGAAGACTCAGTCTTCCTGTACTTAGGTCGGCATTGTGTCTCTTATATTTAATTCCGATGCAATTTCTGTGTTTCATCGTCAATGGGAAGGTCCAAGGGATACAGTAAACCTGCAGAGGTGCATCGGAATGTAAAACTGATGACATAGGAAACGCTCAAAGCATAGACAGTAGCCCGCATCTCGTGGTCGTGCGGTGGCGTTCTCGCTTCTCACGCCCGGGTTCCCGGGTTCGATTCCCGGCGGGTTCAGGGATTTTCTCTGCCTCGTGATGGCTGGGCGTTGTGTGCTGTCCTTAGGTTAGTTAGGTTTAAGTAGTTCTAAGTTCTAGGGGACTGATGACCATAGATGTTAAGTCCCGTAGTGCTCAGAGCCATTTGAACCATAGACAGTAGGAAGACTCAGTCTTTCTGTACTTAAGTCGCCATTGTGTCTCTTATAGTTAATTCCAATGCAATTTCTGTGTTTCATCGTCAATGGGAAGGTCCAAGGGATACAGTAAACCTGCAGAGGTGCATCAGAATGTAAAACTGGTGACACAGGAAACGCTCAAATTATAGACAGTAGGAAGACTCAATCTTCCTGTACTTAAGTCAGCATTGTGTCTCTTATATTTAATTCCGATGCAATTTCTGCGTTTCATCGTCAATGGGATGGTCCAAGGGATACAGGAAACCTGCAGAGGTGCATCGGAATGTAAAACTGGTGACACAGGAAACGCTCAAATCATAGACAGTAGGAAGACTCAGTCTTCCTGTACTTAAGTCGGCATTGTGTCTCTTATATTTAATTCCGATGCAATTTCTGTGTTTCATCGTCAATGGGAAGGTCCACGGGATACAGTAAACCTGCAGAGGTGCATCGGAATGTAAATCTGGTGACACAGGAAACGCTCAAATCATAGACAGTAGGAAGAATCAGTCTTCCTATACTTAAGTCGGCATTGTGTCTCTTATATTTATTTCCGATGAAATTTCTGCGTTTCATCGTGAATGGGAAGGTCCAAGGGATATAGTAAACCTGCAGAGGTGCATCGGAAAGTAAAACTGATGACACAGGAAACACTCAAAACATAGACAGTAGGAAGACTTAGTCTTCCTGTACTTAAGTCGGCATTGTGTCTCATATATTTATTTCCGATTCAATTTCAGTGTTTCATCGTCACTGTGAAGGTCCAAGGGATACAGTAAACCTGTAGAGGTGCATCGGGATGTAAAACTGGTGACACAGGAAACGCTCAAAACATAGACAGTAGGAAGACTCATTCTTCCTGTACTTAAGTCGGCATTGTGTCTCTTATATTTAATTCCGATGCAATTTCTGTGTTTCATCGTCAATGGGAAGGTCCAATGGATACAGTAAACCTGCAGAGGTGCCTCAGAATGTAAAACTGGTAACACAGGAAACGCTCAAATCATAGACAGTAGGAAGAATCAGTCTTTCTGTACATAAGTCGGCATTGTGTCTCTTATATTTAATTCCGATGCGATTTCTGTCTTTCATCGTCAATGGGAAGGTCCAAGGGATACAATAAACAGGCAGAGGTGCATCGGAATTGTAAAACTGGTGACACAGGAAACGCTCAAAAAATTGACCGTACGAAGACTGTTTTCTTGTACTTAAGTGGGCATTGTGTCTCTTTTATTTAATTTCGATGCAATTTCTGTGTTTCATCGTCAATGGGATGGTCCAAGGGATACAGGAAACCTGCAGAGGTGCATCGGAATGTAAAACTGGTGACACAGGAAACGCTCAAATCATAGACAGTAGGAAGACTCCGTCTTCCTGAACTTAGGTCGGCATTGTGTGTCTTATATTTAATTCCGATGAAATTTCTTTGTTTCATCGTCAATGGGAAGGTCCACGGGATACAGTAAACCTGCAGATGTGCATCGGAATGTAAAACTGGTGACACAGGAAACGCTCAAATCATAGACAGTAGGAAGACTCAGTCTTCCTATACTTAAGTCGGCATTGTGTCTCTTATATTTAATTCCAATGCAATTTCTGTGTTTCATCGTCAATGGGAAGGTCCAAGGGATACAGTAAACCTGCAGAGGTGCATCAGAATGTAAAACTGGTGACACAGGAAACGCTCAAATTATAGACAGTAGGAAGACTCAGTCTTCCTGTACTTAAGTCGGCATTGTGTCTCTTATATTTAATTCCGACGCACATTCTGTGTTTCATTGTCACTGTGAAGGTCCAAGGGATACAGAAAACCTGTAGAGGTGCATCGGAATGAAAAACTGGTGATACAGGAAACGCTCAAATTATAGACAGTAAGAAGACTCAGTCTTCCTGTACTTAAGTCGGCATTGTGTCTCTTATATTTAATTCCGATGGAATTTCTGTGTTTCATCGTCAATGGGAAGGTCCAAGGGATACAGTAAAATTGCAGAGGTGCATCGGAGTGTAAAACTGGTGACACAGGAAACGCTCGAAACATAGACAGTAGGAAGACTTAGTCTTCCTGTACTTAAGTCGGCATTGTGTCACTTAAATTTAATTCCGATGCAATTTCTGTTTTTCATCGTCAATGGGAAGGTCCAAGGGATACAGTAAACCTGCAGAGGTGCATCGGAATGTACAACTGATGACATAGGAAACGCTCAAAGCATAGACAGTAGGAAGACTCAGTCTTTCTGTACTTAAGTCGGCATTGTGTCTCTTATATTTAATTCCAATGCAATTTCTGTGTTTCGTCGTCAATGGGAAGGTCCAAGGGATACAGTAAATCTGCAGAGGTGCATCAGAATGTAAAACTGGTGACACAGGAAACGCTCAAATTATAGACAGTAGGAAGACTCAGTCTTCGTGTACTTAAGTCGGCATTGTGTCTCTTATATTTAATTCCGATGCAATTTCTGTGTTTCATCGTCAATGGGATGGTCCAAGGGATACAGGAAACCTGCAGAGGTGCATCGGAATGTAAAACTGGTGACACAGGAAACGCTCAAATCATAGACAGTAGGAAGACTCAGTCTTCCTGTACTTATGTCGGCATTGTGTCTCTTATATTTAATTCCGATGCAATTTCTGTGTTTCATCGTCAATGGGAAGGTCCACGGGATACAGTAAACCTGCAGAGGTGCATCGGAATGTAAATCTGGTGACACAGGAAACGCTCAAATCATAGACAGTAGGAAGAATCAGTCTTCCTATACTTAAGTCGGCATTGTGTCTCTTATATTTATTTCCGATGAAATTTCTGCGTTTTATCGTGAATGGGAAGGTCCAAGGGATATAGTAAACCTGTAGAGGTGCATCGGAAAGTAAAACTGATGACACAGGAAACACTCAAAACATAGACAGTAGGAAGACTTAGTCTTCATGCACTTAAGTCGGCATTGTGTCTCTTATATTTATTTCCGATTCAATTTCAGTGTTTCATCTTCACTGTGAAGGTCCAAAGGATACAGTAAACCTGTAGAGGTGCATCGGGATGTAAAACTGGTGACACAGGAAACGCTCAAAACATAGACAGTAGGAAGACTCAGTCTTCCTGTACTTAAGTCGGCATTGTGTCTCTTATATTTAATTCCGATGCAATTTCTGTGTTTCATCGTCAATGGGAAGGTCCAATGGATACAGTAAACCTGCAGAGGTGCATCAGAATGTAAAACTGGTGACACAGGAAACGCTCAAATCATAGACAGTAGGAAGACTCAGTCTTTCTGTACATAAGTCGGCATTGTGTCTCTTATATTTAATTCCGATGCGATTTCTGTCTTTCATCGTCACTCGGAAGGCCTAAGGGATACAATAAACAGGCAGAGGTGCATCGGAATTGTAAAACTGGTGACACAGGAAACGCTCAAAACATTGTCCGTACGAAGACTGTTTTCTTGTACTTAAGTGGGCATTGTGTCTCTTATATTTAATTTCCATGCAATTTCTGTGGTACTTAAGTGGGCATTGTGTCTCTTATATTTAATTTCGATGCAATTTCTGTGTTTCATCGTCAATGGGATGGTCCAAGGGATACAGGAAACCTGCAGAGGTGCATCGGAGTGTAAAACTGGTGACACAGGAAACGCTCAAAACATAGCCAGTAGGAAGACTTAGTCTTCCTGTACTTAAATCTGGATTGTGTCACTTAAATTTAATTCCGATGCAATTTCTGTTTTTCATCGTCAATGGGAAGGTCCAAGGGATACAGTAAACCTGCAGAGGTGCATCGGGATGTAAAACTGGTGACACTGGAAACGCTCAAAACATTGACCGTACGAAGACTGTTTTCTTGTACTTAAGTCGGCATTGTGTCTCTTATATTTAATTCCGATGCGATTTCTGTCTTTAATCGTCAATGGGAAGCCTAAGGGATACAATAAACAGGCAGAGGTGCATCGGAATTGTAAAACTGTTGACACAGGAAACGCTCAAAACATTGACCGTACGAAGACTGTTTTCTTGTACTTAAGTGGGCATTGTGTCTCTTTTATTTAATTTCGATGAAATTTCTTTGTTTCATCGTCAATGGGAAGGTCCACGGGATACAGTAAACCTGCAGAGGTGCATCGGAATGTAAATCTGGTGACACAGGAAACGCTCAAATCATAGACAGTAGGAAGACTCAGTCTTCCTATACTTAAGTCGGCATTGTGTCTCTTATATTTAATTCCGAACGCGATTTCTGTGTTTCATCGTGAATGGGAAGGTCCAAGGGATATAGTAAACCTGCAGAGGTGCATCGAAAAGTAAAACTGATGACACAGGAAACGCTCAAAACATAGACAGTAGGAGGACTTAGTCTTCCTGTACTTAAGTCGGCATTGTGTCTCTTATATTTAATTCCGATGCAATTTCTGTGTTTCATCGTCAATGGGAAGGTCCACGGGATACAGAAAACCTGCAGAGGTGCATCGGAATGTAAATCTGGTGACACAGGAAACGCTCAAATCATAGACAGTAGGAAGAATCAGTCTTCCTATACTTAAGTCGGCATTGTGTCTCTTATATTTATTTCCGATGAAATTTCTGCGTTTCATCGTCAATGGGAAGGTCCAAGGGATACAGTAAACTTGTAGAGGTGCATCACTATGTAAAACTGGTGACACAGGAAACGCTCAAATTATAGACAGTAGGAAGACTCAGTCTTCCTGTACTTAAGTCGGCATTGTGTCTCTTATATTTAATTCCGATGCAATTTCTGTGTTTCATCGTCAATGGGATGGTCCAAGGGATACAGGAAACGTGCAGAGGTGCATCGGAATGTAAATCTGGTGACACAGGAAACGCTCAAATCATAGACAGTAGGAAGACTCAGTCTTCCTGTACTTAAGTCGGCATTGTGTCTCTTATATTTAATTCCGATGCAATTTCTGTGTTTCATCGTCAATGGGAAGGTCCACGGGATACAGTAAACCTGCAGATGTGCATCGGAATGTAAATCTGGTGACACAGGAAACGCTCAAATCATAGACAGTAGGAAGAATCAGTCTTCCTATACTTAAGTCGGCATTGTGTCCCTTATATTTATTTCCGATGAAATTTCTGCGTTTCATCGTGAATGGGAAGGTTCAAGGGATATAGTAAACCTGCAGAGGTGCATCGGAAAGTAAAACTGATGACACAGGAAACACTCAAAACATAGACAGTAGGAAGACTTAGTCTTCCTGTACTTAAGTCGGCATTGTCTCTCTTATATTCAATTCCGATTCAATTTCAGTGTTTCATCGTCACTGTGAAGGTCCAAGGGATACAGTAAACCAGTAGAGGTGCATCGGGATGTAAAACTGGTGACACAGGAAACGCTCAAATTACAGACAGTAGTAAGACTCAGTCTTCCTGTACTTAAGTCGGCATTGTGTCTCTTATATTTAATTTCGACGCAATTTCTGTGTTTCATCGTCAATGGGATGGTCCAAGGGATACAGGAAACCTGCAGAGGTGCATCGTAATGTAAAACTGGTGACACAGGAAACACTCAAATCATAGACAGTAGGAAGACTCAGTCTTCCTGTACTTAGGTCGGCATTGTGTATCTTATATTTAATTCCGATGCAATTTCTGTGTTTCATCGTCACTGTGAAGGTCCAAGGGATACAGTAAAACTGTACAGGTGCATCGGAATGTAAAACTGGTGACACAGGAAACGCTCAAATTATAGACAGTAGGAAGACTCAGTCTTCCTGTACTTAAGTCGGCATTGTGTCTCTTATATTTAAATTCGATGCAATTTGCGTGTTTCATCGCCAATGGGAAGGTCCAAGGGATACAGTAAACCTGCAGAGGTGCATCGGAATGTAAAACTGGTGACACAGGAAACGCTCAAAACATTGACTGTAAGAAGACTGTTTTCTTGTACTGAAGTCGGCATTGTGTCTCTTATATTTAATTCCGACGCACATTCTGTGTTTCATTGTCACTGTGAAGGTCCATGGGGTACAGAAAACCTGTAGAGGTGCATTGGAATGAAAAACTGGTGATACAGGAAACGCTCAAATTATAGACAGTAAGAAGACTCAGTCTTCCTGTACTTAAGTCGGCATTGTGTCTCTTATATTTAATTCCGATGCAATTTCTGTGTTTCATCGTCAATGGGAAGGTCCAATGGATACAGTAAACCTACAGAGGTGCATCAGAATGTAAAACTGGTGACACAGGAAACGCTCAAATCATAGACAGTAGGAAGACTCAGTCTTTCTGTACATAAGTCGGCATTGTGTCTCTTATATTTAATTCCGATGCGATTTCTGTCTTTCATCGTCAATGTGAAGGCCTAAGGGATACAATAAACAGTCAGAGGTGCATCGGAATTGTAAAACTGGTGACACAGGAAACGCTCAAAACATTGACCGTACGAAGACTGTTTTCTTGTACTTAAGTGGGCATTGTGTCTCTTATATTTAATTTCGATGCAATTTCTGTGGTACTTAAGTGGGCATTGTGTCTCTTATATTTAATTTCGATGCAATTTCTGTGTTTCATCGTCAATGGGATGGTCCAAGGGATACAGGAAACCTGCAGTGGTGCATCAGAGTGTAAAACTGGTGACACAGGAAACGCTCAAAACATAGCCAGTAGGAAGACTTAGTCTTCCTGTACTTAAGTCGGCATTGTGTCTCTTATATTTAATTCCAATGCCATTTCTGTGTTTCATCGTCAATGGGAAGGTCCACGCGATACAGTAAACTTGTAGAGGGGCATCACAATGTAAAACTGGTGACACAGGAAACGCCCAAATTATAGACAGTAGGAAGACTCAGTCTTCCTGTACTTAAGTCGGCATTGTGTCTCTTATATTTAATTCCGATGCAATTTCTATGTTTCATCGTCAATGGGATGGTCCACGGGATACAGTAAACCTGCAGAGGTGCATCGGAATGTAAATCTGGTGACACAGGAAACGCTCAAATCATAGACAGTAGGAAGACTCAGTCTTCCTATACTTAAGTCGGCATTGTGTCTCTTATATTTAATTCCGAACGCGATTTCTGTGTTTCATCGTGAATGGGAAGGTCCAAGGGATATAGTAAACCTGCACAGGTGCATCGGAAAGTAAAACTGATGACACAGGAAACGCTCAAAACATAGACAGTAGGAAGACTTAGTCTTCCTGTACTTAAGTCGGCATTGTGTCTTGTATATTTATTTCCGATTCAATTTCAGTGTTTCATCGTCACTGTGAAGGTCCAAGGGATACAGTAAACCTGCAGAGGGGCATCGGAGTGTAAAACTGGTGACACAGGAAACGCTCAAAACATATACAGTAGGAAGACTCAGTCTTCCTGTACTTAAGTCGGCATTGTGTCTCTTATATTTAATTCCGATGCGATTTCTGTCTTTCATCGTCAATGGGAAGGTCCAAGGGATAAAATAAACAGGCAGAGGTGCATCGGAATATAAAACTGGTGATACAGGAAACGCTCCAATTATAGACAGTAGGAAGACTCAGTCTTCCTGTACTTAAGTCGGCATTGTATCTCTTATATTTAATTCCGATGCAATTTCTGTGTTTCATCGTCAATGGGATGGTCCAAGGGCTACAGTAAACTTGTAGAGGGGCATAACAATGTAAAACTGGTGACACAGGAAACGCCCAAATTATAGACAGTAGGAAGACTCAGTCTTCCTGTACTTAAGTCGGCATTGTGTCTCTTATATTTAATTCCGATGCAATTTCTGTGTTTCATCGTCAATGGGATGGTCCAAGGGATACAGGAAACCTGCAGAGGTGCATCGGAATGTAAAACAGGTGACACAGGAAACGCTCAAATCATAGACAGTAGGAAGACTCAGTCTTGGTGTACTTAAGTCGAAATTGTGTCTCTTATATTGAATTCCGATGCAATTTCTGTGTTTCATCGTCAATGGGAAGGTCCACGGGATACAGTAAACCTGCAGAGGAGCATCGGAATGTAAATCTGGTGACACACGAAACGCTCAAATCATAGACAGTAGGAAGAATCAGTCTTCCTATACTTAAGTCGGCATTGTGTCTCTTATATTTATTTCCGATGAAATTTCTGCGTTTCATCGTGAATGGGAAGGTCCAAGGGATATAGTAAACCTGCAGAGGTGCATCGGAAAGTAAAACTGATGACACAGGAAACACTCAAAACATAGACAGTAGGAAGACTTAGTCTTCCTGTATTTAAGTCGGCATTGTGTCTCTTATATTTAATTCCGATTCAATTTCAGTGCTTCATCGTCACTGTGAATGTCCAATGGATACAGTTAACCTGTAGAGGTGCATCGGGATGTAAAACTGGTGACACAGGAAACGCTCAAAACATAGACAGTAGGAAGACTCAGTCTTCCTGTACTTAAGTCGGCATTGTGTCTCTTATATTTAATTCCGATGCTATTTCTGAGTTTCATCGTCAATGGGAAGGTTCAATGGATACAGTAAACCTGCAGAGGTGCATCAGAAAGTAAAACTGGTGACACAGGAAACGCTCAAATCATAGACAGTAGGAAGACTCAGTCTTTCTGTACATAAGTCGGCATTGTGTCTCTTATATTTAATTCCGATGCGATTTCTGTCTTTCATCGTCAATGGGAAGGACCAAGGGATACAATAAACAGGCAGAGGTGCATAGGAATGTAAAACTGGTGACACAGGAAACGCTCAAAACATTGACCGTACGAAGACTGTTTTCTTGTACTTAAGTGGGCATTGTGTCTCTTATATTTAATTTCGATGCAATTTCTGTGTTTCATCGTCAATGGGATGGTCCAAGGGATACAGGAAACCTGCAGAGGTGCATCGGAATGTAAATCTGGTGACACAGGAAACGCTCAAATCATAGACAGTGGGAAGACTCAGTCTTCCTATACTTAAGTCGGCATTGTGTCTCTTATATTTAAATCCGAACGCGACTTCTGTGTTTCATCGTGAATGGGAAGGTCCAAGGGATATAGTAAACCTGCAGAGGTGCATCGGAAAGTAAAACTGATGACACAGGAAACGCTCAAAACATAGACAGTAGGAAGACTTAGTCTTCCTGTACTTAAGTCGGCATTGTGTCTCTTATATTTAATTCCGATGCATTTTCTGTGTTTCATCGTCAATGGGAAGGTCCACGGGATACAGTAAACCTGCAGAGGTGCATCGGAATGTAAATCTGGTGACACAGGAAACGCTCAAATCATAGACAGTAGGAAGAATCAGTCTTCCTATACTTAGGTCGGCATTGTGTCTCTTATATTTAATTCCGAACGCGATTTCTGTGTTTCATCGTGAATGGGAAGGTCCAAGGGATATAGTAAACCTGCAGAGGTGCATCGGAAAGTAAAACTGATGACACAGGAAACACTCAAAATATAGACAGTAGGAAGACTTAGTCTTCCTGTACTTAAGTCGGCATTGTGTCTCTTATATTTATTTCCGATTCAATTTCAGTGCTTCATCGTCACTGTGAAGGTCCAATGGATACAGTAAACCTGTAGAGGTGCATCGGGATGTAAAACTGGTGACACAGGAAACGCTCAAATCATAGACAGTAGGAAGACTCAGTCTTTCTGTACATAAGTCGGCATTGTGTCTCTTATATTTAATTCCGATGCAATTTCTGTGTTTCATCGTCAATGGGATGGTCCAAGGGATACAGTAAACCTGCAGAGGTGCATCGGAATGTAAATCTGGTGACACAGGAAACGCTCAAATCATAGACAGTAGGAAGACTCAGTCTTCCTATACTTAAGTCGGCATTGTGTCTCTTATATTTAATTCCGAACGCGATTTCTGTGTTTCATCGTGAATGGGAAGGTCCAAGGGATATAGTAAACCTGCAGAGGTGCATCGGAAAGTAAAACTGATGACACAGGAAACGCTCAAAACATAGACAGTAGGAAGACTTAGTCTTCCTGTACTTAAGTCGGCATTGTGTCTCTTATATTTAATTCCGATGCATTTTCTGTGTTTCATCGTCAATGGGAAGGTCCACGGGATACAGTAAACCTGCAGAGGTGCATCGGAATGTAAATCTGGTGACACAGGAAACGCTCAAATCATAGACAGTAGGAAGAATCAGTCTTCCTATACTTAAGTCGGCATTGTGTCTCTTATATTTATTTCGGATGAAATTTCTGCGTTTCATCGTGAATGGGAAGGTCCAAGGGATATAGTAAACCTGCAGAGGTGCATCGGAAAGTAAAACTGATGACACAGGAAACACTCAAAACATAGACAGTAGGAAGACTTATTCTTCTAGTACTTAAATCGGCATTGTGTCCTATATATTTATTTCCGATTCAATTTCAGTGTTTCATCGTCGCTGTGAAGGTCCAAGGGATACAGTAAACCTGTAAAGGTGCATCGGGATGTAAAACTTGTGACACAGGAAACGCTCAAAACATAGACAGTAGGAAGACTCAGTCTTCCTGTACTTAAGTCGGCATTGTGTCTCTTATATTTAATTCCGATGCGATTTCTGTCTTTCATCGTCAATGGGAAGGTCCAAGGGATACAATAAACAGGCAGAGGTGCATCGGAATGTAAAACTGGTGATACAGGAAACGCTCAAATTATAGACAGTAGGAAGACTCAGTCTTCCTGTACTTAAGTCGGCATTGTATCTCTTATATTTAATTCCGATGCAATTTCTGTGTTTCATCGTCAATGGGAAGGTCCAAGGGATACAGTAAACCTGCAGAGGTGCATCGGAGTGTAAAACTGGTGACACAGGAAACGCTCAAAACATAGCCAGTAGGAAGACTTAGTCTTCCTGTACTTAAGTCTGGATTGTGTCACTTAAATATAATTCCGATGCAATTTCTGTTTTTCATCGTCAATGGGAAGGTCCAAGGGATACAGTAAACCTGCAGAGGTGCATCGGAATGTAAAACTGATGACACAGGAAACGCTCAAAACATAGACAGTAGGAAGACTCAGTCTTTCTGTACTTAAGTCGGCATTGTGTCTCTTATATTTAATTCCAATGCAATTTCTGTGTTTCATCGTCAATGGGATGGTCCAAGGTATACAGTAAACTTGTAGAGAAGCATCACAATGTAAAACTGGTGACACAGGAAACGCCCAAATTATAGACAGTAGGAAGACTCAGTCCTCCTGTAGTTAAGTCGGCATTGTGTCTCTTATATTTAATTCCGATGCAATTTCTGTGTTTCATCGTCAATGGGATGGTCCAAGGGATACAGGAAACCTGCAGAGGTGCATCGGAATGTAAAACTGGTGACACAGGAAACGCTCAAATCATAGACAGTAGGAAGACTCAGTCTTCGTGTACTTAAGTCGAAATTGTGTCTCTTATATTGAATTCCGATGCAATTTCTGTGTTTCATCGTCAATGGGAAGGTCCACGGGATACAGTAAACCTGCAGAGGAGCATCGGAATGTAAATCTGGTGACACAGGAAACGCTCAAATCATAGACAGTAGGAAGAATCAGTCTTCCTATACTTAAGTCGGCATTGTGTCTCTTATATTTATTTCCGATGAAATTTCTGCGTTTCATCGTGAATGGGAAGGTCCAAGGGATATAGTAAACCTGCAGAGGTGCATCGGAAAGTAAAACTGATGACACAGGAAACACTCAAAAAATAGACAGTAGGAAGACTTAGTCGGCATTGTGTCTCTTATATTTAATTCCGAACGCGATTTCTGTGTTTCATCGTGAATGGGAAGGTCCAAGGGATATAGTAAACCTGCAGAGGTGCATCGGAAAGTAAAACTGATGACACAGGAAACGCTCAAAACATAGACAGTAGGAAGACTTAGTCTTCCTGTACTTAAGTCGGCATTGTGTCTCTTATATTTAATTCCGATGCAATTTCTGTGTTTCATCGTCAATGGGAAGGTCCACGGGATACAGTAAACCTGCAGAGGTGCATCGGAATGTAAATCTGGTGACACAGGAAACGCTCAAATCATAGACAGTAGGAAGAATCAGTCTTCCTATACTTAAGTCGGCATTGTGTCTCTTATATTTATTTCGGATGAAATTTCTGCGTTTCATCGTAAATGGGAAGGTCCAAGGGATATAGTAAACCTGCAGAGGTGCATCGGAAAGTAAAACTGATGACACAGGAAACACTCAAAACATAGACAGTAGGAAGACTTATTATTCCTGTACTTAAGTCGGCATTGTGTCCTATATATTTATTTCCGATTCAATTTCAGTGTTTCATCGTCACTGTGAAGGTCCAAGGGATACAGTAAACCTGTAGAGGTGCATCGGGATGTAAAACTGGTGACACAGGAAACGCTCAAAGCATAGACAGTAGGAAGACTCAGTCTTCCTGTACTTAAGTCGGCATTGTGTCTCTTATATTTAATTCCGATGCGATTTCTGTCTTTCATCGTCAATGGGAAGGTCCAAGGGATACAATAAACAGGCAGAGGTGCATCGGGATGTAAAACTGGTGACACAGGATACGCTCAAATTACAGACAGTAGTAAGACTCAGTCTTCCTGTACTTAAGTCTGCATTGTGTTTCTTATATTTAATTCCGATGCAATTTCTGTGTTTCATCGTCAATGGGAAGGTCCAAGGGATACAGTAAGCCTGCAGAGGTGCATCGGAATGTAAAACTGGTGACACAGGAAACGCTCAAAACATTGACTGTAAGAAGACTGTTTTGTTGTACTTAAGTCAGCATTGTGTCTCTTATATTTAATTCCGACGCACATTCTGTGTTTCATTGTCACTGTGAAGGTCCAAGGGATACAGAAAACCTGTAGATGTGCATCGGAATGTAAATCATAGACAGTAGGAAGAATCAGTGTTCCTATACTTAAGTCGGCATTGTGTCTCTTATATTTATTTCCGATGAAATTTTTGCATTTCATCGTGAATGGGTAGGTCCAAGGGATATAGTAAACCTGCAGAGGTGCATCGGAAAGTAAAACTGATGACACAGGAAACACTCAAAATATAGACAGTAGGAAGACTTAGTCTTCCTGTACTTAAGTCGGCAGTGTGTCTCTTATATTTATTTCCGATTCAATTTCAGTGCTTCATCGTCACTGTGAAGGTCCAATGGATACAGTAAACCTGTAGAGGTGCATCAGAATGTAAAACTGGTGACACAGGCAACGCTCAAATCATTGACAGTAGGAAGACTCAGTCTTTCTGTACATAAGTCGGCATTGTGTCTCTTATATTTAATTCCGATGCGATTTCTGTCTTTCATCGTCAATGGGAAGGTCCAAGGGATACAATAAACAGGCAGAGGTGCATCGGAATGTAAAACTGGTGACATATTTAATTTCGATGCACTTTCTGTGTTTCATCGTCAATGGGATGGTCCAAGGGATACAGGAAACCTTCAGAGGTGCATCGGAATGTAAAACTGGTGACACAGGAAACGCTCAAATCATAGACAGTAGGAAGACTCAGTCTTCCTGTACTTAGGTCGGCATTGTGTCTTATATTTAATTCCGATGCAATTTCTGTGTTTCATCGTCAATGGGAAGGTCCACGGGATACAGTAAACCTGCAGAGGTGCATCGGAATGTAAATCTGGTGACACAGGAAACGCTCAAATCATAGACAGTGGGAAGACTCTGTCTTCCTATACTTAAGTCGGCATTGTGTCTCTTATATTTAATTCCGATGCAATTTCTGTGTTTCATCGTGAATGGGAAGGTCCAAGGGATATAGTAAACCTGCAGTGGTGCATCGGAAAGTAAAACTGATGACACAGGAAACGCTCAAAACATAGACAGTAGGAAGACTTAGTCTTCCTGTACTTAAGTCGGCATTGTGTCTCTTATATTTAATTCCGATTCAATTTCTGTGTTTCATCGTCACTGTGATGGTCCAAGGGATACAGTAAACCTGTAGAGGAGCATCGGGATGTAAAACTGCTGACAAAGGAAACGCTCAAATTACAGACAGTAGTAAGACTCAGGCTTCCTGTACTTAAGTCGGCTTTGTGTCTCATATATTTAATTCCGATGCAATTTCTGTGTTTCATCGTCAATGGGAAGGTCCAAGGGATACAGTAAACCTGCAGAGGTGCATCGGAGTGTAAAACTGGTGACACAGGAAACGCTCAAAACATAGCCAGTAGGAAGACTTAGTCTTCCTGTACTTAAGTCTGGATTGTGTCACATAAATTTAATTCCGATGCAATTTCGGTTTTTCATCGTCAATGGGAAGGTCCAAGGGATACAGTAAACCTGCAGAGGTGCATCGGAATGTAAAACTGATGACACAGGAAACGCTCAAAACATAGACAGTAGGAAGACTCAGTCTTCCTGTATTTAAGTCGGCATTGTGTCTCTTATATTTAATTCCGATGCAATTTCTGTGTTTCATCGTCAATGGGAAGGTCCACGGGATACAGTAAACCTGCAGAGGAGCATCGGAATGTAAATCTGGTGACACAGGAAACGCTCAAATCATAGACAGTAGGAAGAATCAGTCTTCCTATACTTAAGTCGGCATTGTGTCTCTTATATTTATTTCCGATGAAATTTCTGCGTTTCATCGTGAATGGGAAGGTCCAAGGGATATAGTAAACCTGCAGAGGTGCATCGGAAAGTAAAACTGATGACACAGGAAACACTCAAAACATAGACAGTAGGAAGACTTATTCTTCCTGTACTTAATTCGGCATTGTGTCCTATATATTTATTTCCGATTCAATTTCAGTGTTTCATCGTCACTGTGAAGGTCCAAGGGATACAGTAAACCTGTAGAGGTGCATCGGGATGTAAAACTGGTGACACAGGAAACGCTCAAAACATAGACAGTAGGAAGACTCAGTCTTCCTGTACTTAAGTCGGCATTGTGACTCTTATATTTAATTCCGATGCGATTTCTGTCTTTCATCGTCAATGGGAAAGTCCAAGGGATACAATAAACAGGCAGAGGTGCATCGGAATGTAAAACTGGTGATACAGGAAACGCTCAAATTATAGACAGTAGGAAGACTCAGTCTTCCTGTACTTAGGTCGGCATTGTATCTCTTATATTTAATTCCGATGCAATTTCTGTGTTTCATCGTCAATGGGAAGGTCCAAGGGATACAGTAAACCTGCAGAGGTGCATCGGAGTGTAAAACTGGTGACACAGGAAACGCTCAAAACATAGCCAGTAGGAAGACTTAGTCTTCCTGTACTTAAGTCTGGATTGTGTCACTTAAATTTAATTCCGATGCAATTTCTGTTTTTCATCGTCAATGGGAAGGTCCAAGGGATACAGTAAACCTGCAGAGGTGCATCGGAATGTAAAACTGATGACACAGGAAACTCTCAAAACATAGACAGTAGGAAGACTCAGTCTTTCTGTACTTAAGTCGGCATTGTGTCTCTTATATTTAATTCCAATGCAATTTCTGTGTTTCATCGTCAATGGGATGGTCCAAGGTATACAGTAAACTTGTAGAGAAGCATCACAATGTAAAGCTGGTGACACAGGAAACGCCCAAATTATAGACAGTAGGAAGACTCAGTCTTCGTGTACTTAAGTCGAAATTGTGGCTCTTATATTGAATTCCGATACAATTTCTGTGTTTCATCGTCAATGGGAAGGTCCACGGGATACAGTAAACCTGCAGAGGAGCATCGGAATGTAAATCTGGTGACACAGGAAACGCTCAAATCATAGACAGTAGGAAGAATCAGTCTTCCTATACTTAAGTCGGCATTGTGTCTCTTATATTTATTTCCGATGAAATTTCTGCGTTTCACCGTGAATGGGAAGGTCCAAGGGATATAGTAAACCTGCAGAGGTGCATCGGAAAGTAAAACTGATGACACAGGAAACACTCAAAAAATAGACAGTAGGAAGACTTAGTCGGCATTGTGTCTCTTATATTTAATTCCGAACGCGATTTCTGTGTTTCATCGTGAATGGGAAGGTCCAAGGGATATAGTAAACCTGCAGAGGTGCATCGGAAAGTAAAACTGATGACACAGGAAACGCTCAAAACATAGACAGTAGGAAGACTTAGTCTTCCTGTACTTAAGTCGGCATTGTGTCTCTTATATTTAATTCCGATGCAATTTCTGTGTTTCATCGTCAATGGGAAGGTCCACGGGATACAGTAAACCTGCAGAGGTGCATCGGAATGTAAATCTGGTGACACAGGAAACGCTCAAATCATAGACAGTAGGAAGAATCAGTCTTCCTATACTTAAGTCGGCATTGTGTCTCTTATATTTATTTCGGATGAAATTTCTGCGTTTCATCGTGAATGGGAAGGTCCAAGGGATATAGTAAACCTGCAGAGGTGCATCGGAAAGTAAAACTGATGACACAGGAAACACTCAAAACATAGACAGTAGGAAGACTTATTCTTCCTGTACTTAAGTCGGCATTGTGTCCTATATATTTATTTCCGATTCAATTTCAGTGTTTCATCGTCACTGTGAAGGTCCAAGGGATACAGTAAACCTGTAGAGGTGCATCGGGATGTAAAACTGGTGACACAGGAAACGCTCAAAACATAGACAGTAGGAAGACTCAGTCTTCCTGTACTTAAGTCGGCATTGTGTCTCTTATATTTAATTCCGATGCGATTTCTGTCTTTCATCGTCAATGGGAAGGTCCAAGGGATACAATAAGCAGGCAGAGGTGCATCGGGATGTAAAACTGGTGACACAGGAAACGCTCAAATTACAGACAGTAGTAAGACTCAGTCTTCCTGTACTTAAGTCTGCATTGTGTTTCTTATATTTAATTCCGATGCAATTTCTGTGTTTCATCGTCAATGGGAAGGTCCAAGGGATACAGTAAACCTGCAGAGGTGCATCGGAATGTAAAACTGGTGACACAGGAAACGCTCAAAACATTGACTGTAAGAAGACTGTTTTCATGTACTTAAGTCAGCATTGTGTCTCTTATATTTAATTCCGACGCACATTCTGTGTTTCATTGTCACTGTGAAGGTCCAAGGGATACAGAAAACCTGTAGATGTGCATCGGAATGTAAATCATAGACAGTAGGAAGAATCAGTGTTCCTATACTTAAGTCGGCATTGTGTCTCTTATATTTATTTCCGATGAAATTTTTGCATTTCATCGTGAATGGGTAGGTCCAAGGGATATAGTAAACCTGCAGAGGTGCATCGGAAAGTAAAACTGATGACACAGGAAACACTCAAAATATAGACAGTAGGAAGACTTAGTCTTCCTGTACTTAAGTCGGCAGTGTGTCTCTTATATTTATTTCCGATTCAATTTCAGTGCTTCATCGTCACTGTGAAGGTCCAATGGATACAGTAAACCTGTAGAGGTGCATCAGAATGTAAAACTAGTGACACAGGCAACGCTCAAATCATAGACAGTAGGAAGACTCAGTCTTTCTGTACATAAGTCGGCATTGTGTCTCTTATATTTAATTCCGATGCGATTTCTGTCTTTCATCGTCAATGGGAAGGTCCAAGGGATACAATAAACAGGCAGAGGAGCATCGGAATGTAAAACTGGTGACATATTTAATTTCGATGCACTTTCTGTGTTTCATCGTCAATGGGATGGTCCAAGGGATACAGGAAACCTTCAGAGGTGCATCGGAATGTAAAACTGGTGACACAGGAAACGCTCAAATCATAGACAGTAGGAAGACTCAGTCTTCCTGTACTTAGGTCGGCATTGTGTCTTATATTTAATTCCGATGCAATTTCTGTGTTTCATCGTCAATGGGAAGGTCCACGGGATACAGTAAACCTGCAGAGGTGCATCGGAATGTAAATCTGGTGACACAGGAAACGCTCAAATCATAGACAGTGGGAAGACTCAGTCTTCCTATTCTTAAGTCGGCGTTGTGTCTCTTATATTTAATTCCGATGCAATTTCTGTGTTTCATCGTGAATGGGAAGGTCCAAGGGATATAGTAAACCTGCAGAGGTGCATCGGAAAGTAAAACTGATGACACAGGAAACGCTCAAAACATAGACAGTAGGAAGACTTAGTCTTCGTGTACTTAAGTCGGCATTGTGTCTCTTATATTTAATTCCGATTCAATTTCTGTGTTTCATCGTCACTGTGAAGGTCCAAGGGATACAGTAAACCTGTAGAGGAGCATCGGGATGTAAAACTGCTGACAAAGGAAACGCTCAAATTTCAGACAGTAGTAAGACTCAGGCTTCCTGTACTTAAGTCGGCTTTGTGTCTCATATATTTAATTCCGATGCAATTTCTGTGTTTCATCGTCAATGGGAAGGTCCAAGGGATACAGTAAACCTGCAGAGGTGCATCGGAGTGTAAAACTGGTGACACAGGAAACGCTCAAAACATAGCCATTAGGAAGACTTAGTCTTCCTGTACTTAAGTCTGGATTGTGTCACATAAATTTAATTCCGATGCAATTTCGGTTTTTCATCGTCAATGGGAAGGTCCAAGGGATACAGTAAACCTGCAGAGGTGCATCGGAAAGTAAAACTGATGACACAGGAAACACTCAAAATATAGACAGTAGGAAGACTTAGTCTTCCTGTACTTAAGTCGGCATTGTGTCTCTTATATTTATTTCCGATTCAATTTCAGTGCTTCATCGTCACTGTGAAGGTCCAATGGATACAGTAAACCTGTAGAGGTCCATCGGGAATTAAAACTGGTGACACAGGAAACGCTCAAAACATAGACAGGAGGAAGACTCAGTCTTCCTGTACTTAAGTCGGCAGTGTGTCTCTTATATTTAATTCCGATGCAATTTCTGTGTTTCATCGTCAATGGGAAGGTCCAATGGATACAGTAAACCTGCAGAGGTGCATCAGAATGTAAAACTGGTGACACAGGAAACGCTCAAATCATAGACAGTAGGAAGACTCAGTCTTTCTGTACATAAGTCGGCATTGTGTCTCTTATATTTAATTCCGATGCGATTTCTGTCTTTCATCGTCAATGGGAAGGTCCAAGGGATACAATAAACAGGCAGAGGTGCATCGGAATGTAAAACTGGTGACATATTTAATTTCGATGCACTTTCTGTGTTTCATCGTCAATGGGATGGTCCAAGGGATACAGGAAACCTTCAGAGGTGCATCGGAATGTAAAACTGGTGACACAGGAAACGCTCAAATCATAGACAGTAGGAAGACTCAGTCTTCCTGTACTTAGGTCGGCATTGTGTCTTATATTTAATTCCGATGCAATTTCTGTGTTTCATCGTCAATGGGAAGGTCCACGGGATACAGTAAACCTGCAGAGGTGCATCGGAATGTAAATCTGGTGACACAGGAAACGCTCAAATCATAGACAGTGGGAAGACTCAGTCTTCCTATACTTAAGTCGGCATTGTGTCTCTTATATTTAATTCCGATGCAATTTCTGTGTTTCATCGTGAATGGGAAGGTCCAAGGGATATAGTAAACCTGCAGAGGTGCATCGGAAAGTAAAACTGATGACACAGGAAACGCTCAAAACATAGACAGTAGGAAGACTTAGTCTTCCTGTACTTAAGTCGGCATTGTGTCTCTTATATTTAATTCCGATTCAATTTCTGTGTTTCATCGTCACTGTGAAGGTCCAAGGGATACAGTAAACCTGTAGAGGAGCATCGGGATGTAAAACTGGTGACAAAGGAAACGCTCAAATTACAGACAGTAGTAAGACTCAGGCTTCCTGTACTTAAGTCGGCATTGTGTCTCATATATTTATTTCCAATGCAATTTCTGTGTTTCATCGTCAATGGGAAGGTCCAAGGGATACAGTAAACCTGCAGAGGTGCATCGGAATCTAAAACTGGTGACACAGGAAACGCTCAAAACATAGACAGTAGGAAGACTCAGTCTTCCTGTACTTAAGTCGGCATTGTGTCTCTTATATTTAATTCCGATGCAATTTCTGTGTTTCATCGTCACTGTGAAGGTCCAAGGGATACAGTAAAACTGTACAGGTGCATCGGAATGTAAAACTGGTGACACAGGAAACGCTCAAATTATAGACAGTAGGAAGACTCAGTCTGCCTGTACTTAAGTCGGCATTGTGTCTCTTATATTTAAATTCGATGCAATTTGTGTGTTTCATCGCCAATGGGAAGGTCCAAGGCATACAGTAAACCTGCAGAGGTGCATCGGAATGTAAAACTGGTGACACAGGAAACGCTCAAAGCATTGACTGTAAGAAGACTGTTTTCTTGTACTTATGTCGGCATTGTGTCTCTTATATTTAATTCCGATTCAATTTCTGTGTTTCATTGTCACTGTGAAGGTCCACGGGATAGAGAAAACCTGTAGAGGTGCATCGGAATGTAAAACTGGTGATACAGGAAACGCTCAAATTATAGACAGTAGGAAGACTCAGTCTTCCTGTACTTAAGTCGGCTTTGTGTCTCTTATATTTAAATTCGATGCAAATTGTGTGTTTCATCGCCAATGGGAAGGTCCAAGGCATACAGTAAACCTGCAGAGGTGCATCGGAGTGTAAAACTGGTTACACAGGAAACGATCAAAACATAGACAGTAGGAAGACTTAGTCTTCCTGTACTTAAGTCGGCATTGTGTCACTTAAATTTAATTCCGATGCAATTTCTGTTTTTCATCGTCAATGGGAAGGTCCAAGGGATACAGTAAACCTGCAGAGGTGCATCGGAATGTAAAACTGATGACATAGGAAACGCTCAAAACATAGACAGTAGGAAGACTCAGTCTTTCTGTACTTAAGTCGGCATTGTGTCTCTTATATTTAATTCCAATGCAATTTCTGTGTTTCATCGTCAATGGGAAGGTCCAAGGGATACAGTAAACCTGCAGAGGTGCATCAGAATGTAAAACTGGTGACACAGGAAACGCTCAAATTATAGACAGTAGGAAGACTCAGTCTTCCTGAACTTAAGTCGACATTGAGTCTCTTATATTTAATTCCGATGCAATATCTGTGTTTCATCGTCAATGGGATGGTCCAAGGGATACAGGAAACCTGCAGAGGTGCATCGGAATGTAAAACTGGTGACACAGGAAACGCTCAAATCATAGACAGTAGGAAGACTCAGTCTTCCTGTACTTAAGTGGGCATTGTGTCTCTTATATTTAATTCCGATGCAATTTCTGTGTTTCATCGTCAATGGGAAGGTCCACGGGATACAGTAAACCTGCAGAGGTGCATCGGAATGTAAATCTGGTGACACAGGAAACGCTCAAATCATAGACAGTAGGAAGAATCAGTCTTCCTATACTTAAGTCGGCATTGTGTCTCTTATATTTATTTCGGATGAAATTTCTGCGTTTCATCGTGAATGGGAAGGTCCAAGGGCTATAGTAAACCTACAGAGGTGCATCGGAAAGTAAAACTGATGACACAGGAAACACTTAAAATATAGACAGTAGGAAGATTTAGTCTTCCTGTACTTAAGTCGGCATTGTGTCTCTTATATTTAATTCCGATGCAATTTCTGTGTTTCATCGTCAATGGGAAGGTCCACGGGATACAGTAAACCTGCAGAGGTGCATCGGAATGTAAATCTGGTGACACAGGAAACGCTCAAATCATAGACAGTAGGAAGAATCAGTCTTCCTATACTTAAGTCGGCATTGTGTCTCTTATTTTTATTTCGGATGAAATTTCTGCGTTTCATCGTGAATGGGAAGGTCCAAGGGATATAGTAGACCTGCAGAGGTGCATCGGAAAGTAAAACTGATGACACAGGAAACACTCAAAACATAGACAGTAGGAAGACTTAGTCTTCCTGTACTTAAGTCGGCATTGTGTCTTATATATTTATTTCCGATTCAATTTCAGTGTTTCAACGTCACTGTGAAGGTCCAAGGGATACAGTAAACCTGAAGAGGTGCATCGGGATGTAAAACTGGTGACACAGGAAACGCTCAAAACATAGACAGTAGGAAGACTCAGTCTTCCTGTACTTAAGTTGGCATTGTGTCTCTTATATTTAATTCCGATGCGATTTCTGTCTTTCATCGACAATGGGAAGGTCCAAGGGATAAAATAAACAGGCAGAGGTGCATCGGAATGTAAAACTGGTGATACAGGAAACGCTCAAATTATAGACAGTAGGAAGACTCAGTCTTCCTGTACTTAAGTCGGCATTGTATCTCTTATATTTAATTCCGATGCAATTTCTGTGTTTCATCGTCAATGGGAAGGTCCAAGGGATACAGTAAACCTGCAGAGGTGCATCGGAGTGTAAAACTGGTGACACAGGAAAAGCTCAAAACATAGCCAGTAGGAAGACTTAGTCTTCCTGTACTTAAGTCTGGATTGTGTCACTTAAATTTAATTCCGATGCAATTTCTGTTTTTCATCGTCAATGGGAAGGTCCAAGGGATACAGTAAACCTGCAGAGGTGCATCGGAATGTAAAACTGACGACACAGGAAACGCTCAAAACATAGACAGTAGGAAGACTCAGTCTTTCTGTACTTAAGTCGGCATTGTGTCTCTTACATTTAATTCCAATGCAATATCTGTGTTTCATCGTCAATGGGATGGTCCAAGGGATACAGTGAACTTGTAGAGGGGCATCACAATGTAAAACTGGTGACACAGGAAACGCCCAAATTATAGACAGTAGGAAGACTCAGTCTTCCTGTACTTAAGTCGGCATTGTGTCTCTTATATTTAATTCCGATGCAATTTCTGTGTTTCATCGTCAATGGGATGGTCCAAGGGATACAGGAAACCTGCAGAGGTGCATCGGAATGTAAAACAGGTGACACAGGAAACGCTCAAATCATAGACAGTAGGAAGACTCTGTCTTCGTGTACTTAAGTCGAAATTGTGTCTCTTATATTGAATTCCGATGCAATTTCTGTGTTTCATCGTCAATGGGAAGGTCCACGGGATACCGTAAACTTGCAGAGGAGCATCGGAATGTAAATCTGGTGACACACGAAACGCTCAAATCATAGACAGTAGGAAGAATCAGTCTTCCTATACTTAAGTCGGCATTGTGTCTCTTATATTTATTTCCGATTCAATTTCTGTGTTTCATCGTCACTGTGAAGGTCCAAGGGATACAGTAAACCTGTAGAGGTGCATCGGGATGTAAAACTGGTGACAAAGGAAACGCTCAAATTACAGACAGTAGTAAGACTCAGGCTTCCTGTACTTAAGTCGGCATTGTGTCTCATATATTTAATTCCGATGCAATTTCTGTGTTTCATCGTCAATGGGAAGGTCCAAGGGATACAGGAAACCTGCAGAGGTGCATCGGAATGTAAAACTGGTGACACAGGAAACGCTCAAATCATAGACAGTAGGAAGACTCAGTCTTCCTGTACTTATGTCGGCATTGTGTCTCTTATATTAAATTCCGATGCTATTTCTGTGTTTCATCGTCAATGGGAAGGTCCACGGGATACAGTAAACCTGCAGAGGTGCATCGGAATGTAAATCTGGTGACACAGGAAACGCTCAAATCATAGACAGTAGGAAGAATCAGTCTTCCTATACTTAAGTCGGCATTGTGTCTCTTATATTTATTTCCAATGAAATTTCTGCGTTTCATCGTGAATGGGAAGGTCCAAGGGATATAGTAAACCTGCAGAGGTGCATCGGAAAGTAAAACTGATGACACAGGAAACACTCAAAATATAGACAGTAGGAAGACTTAGTCTTCCTGTACTTAAGTCGGCATTGTGTCTCTTATATTTATTTCCGATTCAATTTCAGTGCTTCATCGTCACTGTGAAAGTCCAATGGATACAGTAAACCTATAGAGGTGCATCGGGATGTAAAACTGGTGACACAGGAAACGCTCAAAAGATAGACAGTAGGAAGACTCAGTCTTCCTGTACTTAAGTCGGCATTGTGTCTCTTATATTTAATTCCGATGCAATTTCTGTGTTTCATCGTCAATGGGAGGGTCCAATGGATACAGTAAACCTGCAGAGGTGCATCAGAATGTAAAACTGGTGACACAGGAAACGCTCAAATCATAGAGAGTAGGAAGACTCAGTCTTTCTGTACATAAGTCGGCATTGTGTCTCTTATATTTAATTCCGATGCGATTTCTGTCTTTCATCGTCAATGGGAAGGTCCAAGGGATACAATAAACAGGCAGAGGTGCATCGGAATGTAAAACTGGTGACACAGGAAACGCTCAAAACATTGACCGTACGAAGACTGTTTTCTTGTACTTAAGTGGGCATTGTGTCTCTTATATTTAATTTCGATGCAATTTCTGTGGTACTTAAGTGGGCATTGTGTCTCTTATATTTAATTTCGATGCAATTTCTGTGTTTCATCGTCAATGGGATGGTCCAAGGGATACAGGAAACCTGCAGAGGTGCATCGGAGTGTAAAACTGGTGACACAGGAAACGCTCAAAACATAGCCAGTAGGAAGACTTAGTCTTCCTGTACTTAAGTCTGGATTGTGTCACTTAAATTTAATTCCGATGCAATTTCTGTTTTTCATCGTCAATGGGAAGGTCCAAGGGATACAGTAAACCTGCAGAGGTGCATCGGAATGTAAAACTGATGACACAGGAAACGCTCAAAACATAGACAGTAGGAAGACTCAGTCTTGCTGTACTTAAGTCGGCATTGTGTCTCTTATATTTAATTCCAATGCAATTTCTGTGCTTCATCGTCAATGGTAAGGTCCAAGGGATACAGTAAACCTGCAGAGGTGCATCGGAATGTAAATCTGGTGACACAGGAAACGCTCAAATCATAGACAGTAGGAAGACTCAGTCTTCCTATACTTAAGTCGGCATTGTGTCTCTTATATTTAATTCCGAACGCGATTTCTGTGTTTCATCGTGAATGGGAAGGTCCAAGGGATATAGTAAACCTGCAGAGGTGCATCGGAAAGTAAAACTGATGACACAGGAAACGCTCAAATCATAGACAGCACGAAGACTTAGTCTTCGTGTACTTAAGTCGGCATTGTGTCTCTTATATTTAATTCCGATGCAATTTCTGTGTTTCATCGTCAATGGGAAGGTCCACGGGATACAGTAAACCTGCAGAGGTGCATCGGAATGTAAATCTGGTGACACAGGAAACGCTCAAATCATAGACAGTAGGAAGAATCAGTCTTCCTATACTTAAGTCGTCATTGTGTCTCTTATATTTATTTCGGATGAAATTTCTGCGTTTCCTCGTGAATGGGAAGGTCCAAGGGATATAGTAAACCTGCAGAGGTGCATCGGAAAGTAAAACTGATGACACAGGAAACACTCAAAACATAGACAGTAGGAAGACTTATTCTTCCTGTACTTAAGTCGGCATTGTGTCTTATATATTTATTTCCGATTCAATTTCAGTGTTTCATCGTCACTGTGAAGGTCCAAGGGATACAGTAAACCTGTAGAGGTGCATCGGGATGTAATACTGGTGACACAGGAAACGCTCAAAACATAGACAGTAGGAAGACTCAGTCTTCCTGTACTTAAGTCGGCATTGTGTCTCTTATATTTAATTCCGATGCGATTTCTGTCTTTCATCGACAATGGGAAGGTCCAAGGGATAAAATAAACAGGCAGAGGTGCATCGGAATGTAAAACTGGTGATACAGGAAACGCTCAAATTATAGACAGTAGGAAGACTCAGTCTTCCTGTACTTAAGTCGGCATTGTATCTCTTATATTTAATTCCGATGCAATTTCTGTGTTTCATCGTCAATGGGAAGGTCCAAGGGATACAGTAAACCTGCAGAGGTGCATCGGAGTGTAAAACTGGTGACACAGGAAAAGCTCAAAACATAGCCAGTAGGAAGACTTAGTCTTCCTGTACTTAAGTCTGGATTGTGTCACTTAAATTTCATTCCGATGCAATTTCTGTTTTTCATCGTCAATGGGAAGGTCCAAGGGATACAGTAAACCTGCAGAGGTGCATCGGAATGTAAAACTGACGACACAGGAAACGCTCAAAACATAGACAGTAGGAAGACTCAGTCTTTCTGTACTTAAGTCGGCATTGTGTCTCTTACATTTAATTCCAATGCAATATCTGTGTTTCATCGTCAATGGGATGGTCCAAGGGATACAGTGAACTTGTAGAGGGGCATCACAATGTAAAACTGGTGACACAGGAAACGCCCAAATTATAGACAGTAGGAAGACTCAGTCTTCCTGTACTTAAGTCGGCATTGTGTCTCTTATATTTAATTCCGATGCAATTTCTGTGTTTCATCGTCAATGGGATGGTCCAAGGGATACAGGAAACCTGCAGAGGTGCATCGGAATGTAAAACAGGTGACACAGGAAACGCTCAAATCATAGACAGTAGGAAGACTCTGTCTTCGTGTACTTAAGTCGAAATTGTGTCTCTTATATTGAATTCCGATGCAATTTCTGTGTTTCATCGTCAATGGGAAGGTCCACGGGATACCGTAAACTTGAAGAGGAGCATCGGAATGTAAATCTGGTGACACACGAAACGCTCAAATCATAGACAGTAGGAAGAATCAGTCTTCCTATACTTAAGTCGGCATTGTGTCTCTTATATTTATTTCCGATTCAATTTCTGTGTTTCATCGTCACTGTGAAGGTCCAAGGGATACAGTAAACCTGTAGAGGTGCATCGGGATGTAAAACTGGTGACAAAGGAAACGCTCAAATTACAGACAGTAGTAAGACTCAGGCTTCCTGTACTTAAGTCGGCATTGTGTCTCATATATTTAATTCCGATGCAATTTCTGTGTTTCATCGTCAATGGGAAGGTCCAAGGGATACAGGAAACCTGCAGAGGTGAATCGGAATGTAAAACTGGTGACACAGGAAACGCTCAAATCATAGACAGTAGGAAGACTCAGTCTTCCTGTACTTATGTCGGCATTGTGTCTCTTATATTTAATTCCGATGCAATTTCTCTGTTTCATCGTCAATGGGAAGGTCCACGGGATACAGTAAACCTGCAGAGGTGCATCGGAATGTAAATCTGGTGACACAGGAAACGCTCAAATCATAGACAGTAGGAAGAATCAGTCTTCCTATACTTAAGTCGGCATTGTGTCTCTTATATTTATTTCCAATGAAATTTCTGCGTTTCATCGTGAATGGGAAGGTCCAAGGGATATAGTAAACCTGCAGAGGTGCATCGGAAAGTAAAACTGATGACACAGGAAACACTCAAAATATAGACAGTAGGAAGACTTAGTCTTCCTGTACTTAAGTCGGCATTGTGTCTCTTATATTTATTTCCGATTCAATTTCAGTGCTTCATCGTCACTGTGAAAGTCCAATGGATACAGTAAACCTATAGAGGTGCATCGGGATGTAAAACTGGTGACACAGGAAACGCTCAAAAGATAGACAGTAGGAAGACTCAGTCTTCCTGTACTTAAGTCGGCATTGTGTCTCTTATATTTAATTCCGATGCAATTTCTGTGTTTCATCGTCAATGGGAGGGTCCAATGGATACAGTAAACCTGCAGAGGTGCATCAGAATGTAAAACTGGTGACACAGAAAACGCTCAAATCATAGAGAGTAGGAAGACTCAGTCTTTCTGTACATAAGTCGGCATTGTGTCTCTTATATTTAATTCCGATGCGATTTCTGTCTTTCATCGTCAATGGGAAGGTCCAAGGGATACAATAAACAGGCAGAGGTGCATCGGAATGTAAAACTGGTGACACAGGAAACGCTCAAAACATTGACCGTACGAAGACTGTTTTCTTGTACTTAAGTGGGCATTGTGTCTCTTATATTTAATTTCGATGCAATTTCTGTGGTACTTAAGTGGGCATTGTGTCTCTTATATTTAATTTCGATGCAATTTCTGTGTTTCATCGTCAATGGGATGGTCCAAGGGATACAGGAAACCTGCAGAGGTGCATCGGAGTGTAAAACTGGTGACACAGGAAACGCTCAAAACATAGCCAGTAGGAAGACTTAGTCTTCCTGTACTTAAGTCTGGATTGTGTCACTTAAATTTAATTCCGATGCAATTTCTGTTTTTCATCGTCAATGGGAAGGTCCAAGGGATACAGTAAACCTGCAGAGGTGCATCGGAATGTAAAACTGATGACACAGGAAACGCTCAAAACATAGACAGTAGGAAGACTCAGTCTTGCTGTACTTAAGTCGGCATTGTGTCTCTTATATTTAATTCCAATGCAATTTCTGTGTTTCATCGTCAATGGTAAGGTCCAAGGGATACAGTAAACTTGTAGAGGGGCATCACAATGTAAAACTGGTGACACAGGAAACTCCCAAATTACAGACAGTAGGAAGACTCAGTCTTCCTGTACTTAAGTCGGCATTGTGTATCTTATATTTAATTCCGATGCAATTTCTGTGTTTCATCGTCAATGGGATGGTCCACGGGATACAGTAAACCTGCAGAGGTGCATCGGAATGTAAATCTGGTGACACAGGAAACGCTCAAATCATAGACAGTAGGAAGACTCAGTCTTCCTATACTTAAGTCGGCATTGTGTCTCTTATATTTAATTCCGAACGCGATTTCTGTGTTTCATCGTGAATGGGAAGGTCCAAGGGATATAGTAAACCTGCAGAGGTGCATCGGAAAGTAAAACTGATGACACAGGAAACGCTCAAAACATAGACAGCACGAAGACTTAGTCTTCGTGTACTTAAGTCGGCATTGTGTCTCTTATATTTAATTCCGATGCAATTTCTGTGTTTCATCGTCAATGGGAAGGTCCACGGGATACAGTAAACCTGCAGAGGTGCATCGGAATGTAAATCTGGTGACACAGGAAACGCTCAAATCATAGACAGTAGGAAGAATCAGTCTTCTTATACTTAAGTCGTCATTGTGTCTCTTATATTTATTTCGGATGAAATTTCTGCGTTTCATCGTGAATGGGAAGGTCCAAGGGATATAGTAAACCTGCAGAGGTGCATCGGAAAGTAAAACTGATGACACAGGAAACACTCAAAACATAGACAGTAGGAAGACTTATTCTTCCTGTACTTAAGTCGGCATTGTGTCTTATATATTTATTTCCGATTCAATTTCAGTGTTTCATCGTCACTGTGAAGGTCCAAGGGATACAGTAAACCTGTAGAGGTGCATCGGGATGTAATACTGGTGACACAGGAAACGCTCAAAACATAGATAGTAGGAAGACTCAGTCTTCCTGTACTTAAGTCGGCATTGTGTCTCTTATATTTAATTCCGATGCGATTTCTGTCTTTCATCGTCAATGGGAAGGTCCAAGGGATACAATAAACAGGCAGAGGTGCATCGGAATGTAAAACTGGTGATACAGGAAACGCTCAAATTATAGACAGTAGGAAGACTCAGTCTTCCTGTACTTATGTCGGCATTGTATCTCTTATATTTAATTCCGATGCAATTTCTGTGTTTCATCGTCAATGGGAAGGTCCAAGGGATACAGTAAACCTGCAGAGGTGCATCGGAGTGTAAAACCGGTGACACAGGAAACGCTCAAAACATAGCCAGTAGGAAGACTTAGTCTTCCTGTACTTAAGTCTGGATTGTGTCACTTAAATTTAATTCCGATGCAATTTCTGTTTTTCATCGTCAATGGGAAGGTCCAAGGGATACAGTAAACATGCAGAGGTGCATCGGAATGTAAAACTGATGACACAGGAAACGCTCAAAACATAGACAGTAGGAAGACTCAGTCTTTCTTGTACTTAAGTCGGCATTGTGTCTCTTATATTGAATTCCGATGCAATTTCTGTGTTTCATCGTCAATGGGATGGTCCAAGGGATACAGTAAACTTGTAGAGGGGCATCACAATGTAAAACTGGTGACACAGGAAACGCCCAAATTATAGACAGTAGGAAGACTCAGTCTTCCTGTACTTAAGTCGGCATTGTGTCTCTTATATTTAATTCCGATGCAATTTCTGTGTTTCATCGTCAATGGGAAGGTCCAATGGATACAGTAAACCTGCAGAGGTGCATCAGAATGTAAAACTGTGACACAGGAAACGCTCAAATCATAGACAGTAGGAAGACTCAGTCTTTCTGTACATAAGTCGGCATTGTGTCTCTTATATTTAATTCCGATGCGATTTCTGTCTTTCATCGTCAATGGGAACGTCCAAGGGATACAATAAACAGGCAGAGGTGCATCGGAATGTAAAACTGGTGACACAGGAAACGCTCAAAACTTTGACCGTACGAAGACTGTTTTCTTGTACTTAAGTGGGCATTGTGTCTCTTATATATAATTTCGATGCAATTTCTGTGTTTCATCGTCAATGGGATGGTCCAAGGGATACAGGAAACCTGCAGAGGTGCATCGGAATGTAAAACTGGTGACACAGGAAACGCTCAAATCATAGACAGTAGGAAGACTCAGTCTTCCTGTACTTAGGTCGGCATTGTGTCTTATATTTAATTCCGATGCAATTTCTGTGTTTCATCGGCAATGGGAAGGTCCACGGGATACAGTAAACCTGCAGAGGTGCATCGGAATGTAAATCTGCTGACACAGGAAACGCTCAAATCATAGACAGTGGGAAGACTCAGTCTTCCTATACTTAAGTCGGCATTGTGTCTCTTATATTTAATTCCGAACGCGATTTCTGTGTTTCATCGTGAATGGGAAGGTCCAAGGGATATAGTAAACCTGCAGAGGTGCATCGGAAAGTAAAACTGATGACACAGGAAACGCTCCAAACATAGACAGTAGGAAGACTTAGTCTTCCTGTACTTAAGTCGGCATTGTGTCTCTTATATTTAATTCCGATTCAATTTCTGTGTTTCATCGTCACTGTGAAGGTCCAAGGGATTCAGTAAAACTGTACAGGTGCATCGGAATGTAAAACTGGTCACACAGGAAACGCTCAAATTATAGACAGTAGGAAGACTCAGTCTGCCTGTACTTAAGTCGGCATTGTGTCTCTTATATTTAAATTCGATGCAATTTGTGTGTTTCATCGCCAATGGGAAGGTCCAAGGCATACAGTAAACCTGCAGAGGTGCATCGGAATGTAAAACTGGTGACACAGGAAACGCTCAAAGCATTGACTGTAAGAAGACTGTTTTCTTGTACTTATGTCGGCATTGTGTCTCTTATATTTAATTCCGACGCACATTCTGTGTTTCATTGTCACTGTGAAGGTCCAAGGGATACAGAAAACCTGTAGAGGTGCATCGGAATGTAAAACTGGTGATACAGGAAACGCTCAAATTATAGACAGTAGGAAGACTCAGTCTTCCTGTACTTAAGTCGGCATTGTGTCTCTTATATTTAATTCCGATGCAATTTCTGTGTTTCATCGTCAATGGGAAGGTCCAAGGGATACAGTAAACCTGCAGAGGTGCATCGGAGTGTAAAACTGGTGACACAGGAAACGCTCAAAACATAGACAGTAGGAAGACTTTGTCTTCCTGTACTTAAGTCGGCATTGTGTCACTTAAATTTAATTCCGATGCAATTTCTGTTTTTCATCGTCAATGGGAAGGTCCAAGGGATAGAGTAAACCTGCAGAGGTGCATCGGAATGTAAAACTGATGACATAGGAAACGCTCAAAACATAGACAGTAGGAAGACTCAGTCTTTCTGTACTTAAGTCGGCATTGTGTCTCTTATATTTAATTCCAATGCAATTTCTGTGTTTCATCGTCAATGGGAAGGTCCAAGGGATACAGTAAACCTGCAGAGGTGCATCAGAATGTAAAACTGGTGACACAGGAAACGCTCAAATTATAGACAGTAGGAAGACTCAGTCTTCCTGTACTTAAGTCGGCATTGTGTCTCTTATATTTAATTCCGATGCAATTTCTGTGTTTCATCGTCAATGGGATGGTCCAAGGGATACAGGAAACCTGCAGAGGAGCATCGGAATGTAGAACTGGTGACACAGGATACGCTCAAAACATAGACAGTAGGAAGACTCAGTCTTCCTGTACTTAAGTCGGCATTGTGTCTCTTATATTTAATTCCGATGCAATTTCTGTGTTTCATCGTCAATGGGAAGGTCCACGGGATACAGTAAACCTGCAGAGGTGCATCGGAATGTAAATCTGGTGACACAGGAAACGCTCAAATCATAGACAGTAGGAAGAATCAGTCTTCCTATACTTAAGTCGGCATTGTGTCTCTTATATTTAATTCCGATGCGATTTCTGTCTTTCATCGTCAATGGGAAGGTCCAAGGGATACAATAAACAGGCAGAGGTGCATCGGAATGTAAAACTGGTGACACAGGAAACGCTCAAAACATTGACCGTACGAAGACTGTTTTCTTGTACTTAAGTGGGCATTCTGTCTCTTATATTTAATTTCGATGCAATTTTTGTGGTACTTAAGTGGGCATTGTGTCTCTTATATTTAATTTCGATGCAATTTCTGTGTTTCATCGTCAATGGGATGGTCCAAGGGATACAGGAAACCTGCAGAGGTGCATCGGAGTGTAAAACTGGTGACACAGGAAACGCTCAAAACATAGCCAGTAGGAAGACTTAGTCTTCCTGTACTTAAGTCTGGATTGTGTCACTTAAATTTAATTCCGATGCAATTTCTGTTTTTCATCGTCAATGGGAAGGTCCAAGGGATACAGTAAACCTGCAGAGGTGCATCGGGATGTAAAACTGATGACACAGGAAACGCTCAAAACATAGACAGTAGGAAGACTCAGTCTTGCTGTACTTAAGTCGGCATTGTGTCTCTTATATTTAATTCCAATGCAATTTCTGTGTTTCATCGTCAATGGTAAGGTCCAAGGGATACAGTAAACTTGTAGAGGGGCATCACAATGTAAAACTGGTGACACAGGAAACTCCCAAATTACAGACAGTAGGAAGACTCAGTCTTCCTGTACTTAAGTCGGCATTGTGTATCTTATATTTAATTCCGATGCAATTTCTGTGTTTCATCGTCAATGGGATGGTCCACGGGATACAGTAAACCTGCAGAGGTGCATCGGAATGTAAATCTGGTGACACAGGAAACGCTCAAATCATAGACAGTAGGAAGACTCAGTCTTCCTATACTTAAGTCGGCATTGTGTCTCTTATATTTAATTCCGAACGCGATTTCTGTGTTTCATCGTGAATGGGAAGGTCCAAGGGATATAGTAAACCTGCAGAGGTGCATCGGAAAGTAAAACTGATGACACAGGAAACGCTCAAAACATAGACAGCACGAAGACTTAGTCTTCGTGTACTTAAGTCGGCATTGTGTCTCTTATATTTAATTCCGATGCAATTTCTGTGTTTCATCGTCAATGGGAAGGTCCACGGGATACAGTAAACCTGCAGAGGTGCATCGGAATGTAAATCTGGTGACACAGGAAACGCTCAAATCATAGACAGTAGGAAGAATCAGTCTTCTTATACTTAAGTCGTCATTGTGTCTCTTATATTTATTTCGGATGAAATTTCTGCGTTTCATCGTGAATGGGAAGGTCCAAGGGATATAGTAAACCTGCAGAGGTGCATCGGAAAGTAAAACTGATGACACAGGAAACACTCAAAACATAGACAGTAGGAAGACTTATTCTTCCTGTACTTAAGTCGGCATTGTGTCTTATATATTTATTTCCGATTCAATTTCAGTGTTTCATCGTCACTGTGAAGGTCCAAGGGATACAGTAAACCTGTAGAGGTGCATCGGGATGTAATACTGGTGACACAGGAAACGCTCAAAACATAGATAGTAGGAAGACTCAGTCTTCCTGTACTTAAGTCGGCATTGTGTCTCTTATATTTAATTCCGATGCGATTTCTGTCTTTCATCGTCAATGGGAAGGTCCAAGGGATACAATAAACAGGCAGAGGTGCATCGGAATGTAAAACTGGTGATACAGGAAACGCTCAAATTATAGACAGTAGGAAGACTCAGTCTTCCTGTACTTATGTCGGCATTGTATCTCTTATATTTAATTCCGATGCAATTTCTGTGTTTCATCGTCAATGGGAAGGTCCAAGGGATACAGTAAACCTGCAGAGGTGCATCGGAGTGTAAAACCGGTGACACAGGAAACGCTCAAAACATAGCCAGTAGGAAGACTTAGTCTTCCTGTACTTAAGTCTGGATTGTGTCACTTAAATTTAATTCCGATGCAATTTCTGTTTTTCATCGTCAATGGGAAGGTCCAAGGGATACAGTAAACATGCAGAGGTGCATCGGAATGTAAAACTGATGACACAGGAAACGCTCAAAACATAGACAGTAGGAAGACTCAGTCTTTCTTGTACTTAAGTCGGCATTGTGTCTCTTATATTGAATTCCGATGCAATTTCTGTGTTTCATCGTCAATGGGATGGTCCAAGGGATACAGTAAACTTGTAGAGGGGCATCACAATGTAAAACTGGTGACACAGGAAACGCCCAAATTATAGACAGTAGGAAGACTCAGTCTTCCTGTACTTAAGTCGGCATTGTGTCTCTTATATTTAATTCCGATGCAATTTCTGTGTTTCATCGTCAATGGGAAGGTCCAATGGATACAGTAAACCTGCAGAGGTGCATCAGAATGTAAAACTGTGACACAGGAAACGCTCAAATCATAGACAGTAGGAAGACTCAGTCTTTCTGTACATAAGTCGGCATTGTGTCTCTTATATTTAATTCCGATGCGATTTCTGTCTTTCATCGTCAATGGGAACGTCCAAGGGATACAATAAACAGGCAGAGGTGCATCGGAATGTAAAACTGGTGACACAGGAAACGCTCAAAACTTTGACCGTACGAAGACTGTTTTCTTGTACTTAAGTGGGCATTGTGTCTCTTATATATAATTTCGATGCAATTTCTGTGTTTCATCGTCAATGGGATGGTCCAAGGGATACAGGAAACCTGCAGAGGTGCATCGGAATGTAAAACTGGTGACACAGGAAACGCTCAAATCATAGACAGTAGGAAGACTCAGTCTTCCTGTACTTAGGTCGGCATTGTGTCTTATATTTAATTCCGATGCAATTTCTGTGTTTCATCGTCAATGGGAAGGTCCACGGGATACAGTAAACCTGCAGAGGTGCATCGGAATGTAAATCTGGTGACACAGGAAACGCTCAAATCATAGACAGTGGGAAGACTCAGTCTTCCTATACTTAAGTCGGCATTGTGTCTCTTATATTTAATTCCGAACGCGATTTCTGTGTTTCATCGTGAATGGGAAGGTCCAAGGGATATAGTAAACCTGCAGAGGTGCATCGGAAAGTAAAACTGATGACACAGGAAACGCTCCAAACATAGACAGTAGGAAGACTTAGTCTTCCTGTACTTAAGTCGGCATTGTGTCTCTTATATTTAATTCCGATTCAATTTCTGTGTTTCATCGTCACTGTGAAGGTCCAAGGGATTCAGTAAAACTGTACAGGTGCATCGGAATGTAAAACTGGTCACACAGGAAACGCTCAAATTATAGACAGTAGGAAGACTCAGTCTGCCTGTACTTAAGTCGGCATTGTGTCTCTTATATTTAAATTCGATGCAATTTGTGTGTTTCATCGCCAATGGGAAGGTCCAAGGCATACAGTAAACCTGCAGAGGTGCATCGGAATGTAAAACTGGTGACACAGGAAACGCTCAAAGCATTGACTGTAAGAAGACTGTTTTCTTGTACTTATGTCGGCATTGTGTCTCTTATATTTAATTCCGACGCACATTCTGTGTTTCATTGTCACTGTGAAGGTCCAAGGGATACAGAAAACCTGTAGAGGTGCATCGGAATGTAAAACTGGTGATACAGGAAACGCTCAAATTATAGACAGTAGGAAGACTCAGTCTTCCTGTACTTAAGTCGGCATTGTGTCTCTTATATTTAATTCCGATGCAATTTCTGTGTTTCATCGTCAATGGGAAGGTCCAAGGGATACAGTAAACCTGCAGAGGTGCATCGGAGTGTAAAACTGGTGACACAGGAAACGCTCAAAACATAGACAGTAGGAAGACTTTGTCTTCCTGTACTTAAGTCGGCATTGTGTCACTTAAATTTAATTCCGATGCAATTTCTGTTTTTCATCGTCAATGGGAAGGTCCAAGGGATAGAGTAAACCTGCAGAGGTGCATCGGAATGTAAAACTGATGACATAGGAAACGCTCAAAACATAGACAGTAGGAAGACTCAGTCTTTCTGTACTTAAGTCGGCATTGTGTCTCTTATATTTAATTCCAATGCAATTTCTGTGTTTCATCGTCAATGGGAAGGTCCAAGGGATACAGTAAACCTGCAGAGGTGCATCAGAATGTAAAACTGGTGACACAGGAAACGCTCAAATTATAGACAGTAGGAAGACTCAGTCTTCCTGTACTTAAGTCGGCATTGTGTCTCTTATATTTAATTCCGATGCAATTTCTGTGTTTCATCGTCAATGGGATGGTCCAAGGGATACAGGAAACCTGCAGAGGAGCATCGGAATGTAGAACTGGTGACACAGGATACGCTCAAAACATAGACAGTAGGAAGACTCAGTCTTCCTGTACTTAAGTCGGCATTGTGTCTCTTATATTTAATTCCGATGCAATTTCTGTGTTTCATCGTCAATGGGAAGGTCCACGGGATACAGTAAACCTGCAGAGGTGCATCGGAATGTAAATCTGGTGACACAGGAAACGCTCAAATCATAGACAGTAGGAAGAATCAGTCTTCCTATACTTAAGTCGGCATTGTGTCTCTTATATTTAATTCCGATGCGATTTCTGTCTTTCATCGTCAATGGGAAGGTCCAAGGGATACAATAAACAGGCAGAGGTGCATCGGAATGTAAAACTGGTGACACAGGAAACGCTCAAAACATTGACCGTACGAAGACTGTTTTCTTGTACTTAAGTGGGCATTCTGTCTCTTATATTTAATTTCGATGCAATTTTTGTGGTACTTAAGTGGGCATTGTGTCTCTTATATTTAATTTCGATGCAATTTCTGTGTTTCATCGTCAATGGGATGGTCCAAGGGATACAGGAAACCTGCAGAGGTGCATCGGAGTGTAAAACTGGTGACACAGGAAACGCTCAAAACATAGCCAGTAGGAAGACTTAGTCTTCCTGTACTTAAGTCTGGATTGTGTCACTTAAATTTAATTCCGATGCAATTTCTGTTTTTCATCGTCAATGGGAAGGTCCAAGGGATACAGTAAACCTGCAGAGGTGCATCGGGATGTAAAACTGATGACACAGGAAACGCTCAAAACATAGACAGTAGGAAGACTCAGTCTTGCTGTACTTAAGTCGGCATTGTGTCTCTTATATTTAATTCCAATGCAATTTCTGTGTTTCATCGTCAATGGTAAGGTCCAAGGGATACAGTAAACTTGTAGAGGGGCATCACAATGTAAAACTGGTGACACAGGAAACGCCCAAATTACAGACAGTAGGAAGACTCAGTCTTCCTGTACTTAAGTCGGCATTGTGTCTCTTATATTTAATTCCGATGCAATTTCTGTGTTTCATCGTCAATGGGAAGGTCCAATGGATACAGTAAACCTGCAGAGGTGCATCAGAATGTAAAACTGGTGACACAGGAAACGCTCAAATCATAGACAGTAGGAAGACTCAGTCTTTCTGTACATAAGTCGGCATTGTGTCTCTTATATTTAATTCCGATGCGATTTCTGTCTTTCATCGTCAATGGGAAGGTCCAAGGGATACAATAAACAGGCAGAGGTGCATCGGAATGTAAAACTGGTGACACAGGAAACGCTCAAAACATTGACCGTACGAAGACTGTTTTCTTGTACTTAAGTGGGCATTGTGTCTCTTATATTTAATTTCGATGCAATTTTTGTGGTACTTAAGTGGGCATTGTGTCTCTTATATTTAATTTCGATGCAATTTCTGTGTTTCATCGTCAATGGGATGGTCCAAGGGATACAGGAAACCTGCAGAGGTGCATCGGAGTGTAAAACTGGTGACACAGGAAACGCTCAAAACATAGCCAGTAGGAAGACTTAGTCTTCCTGTACTTAAGTCTGGATTGTGTCACTTAAATTTAATTCCGATGCAATTTCTGTTTTTCATCGTCAATGGGAAGGTCCAAGGGATACAGTAAACCTGCAGAGGTGCATCGGGATGTAAAACTGATGACACAGGAAACGCTCAAAACATAGACAGTAGGAAGACTCAGTCTTGCTGTACTTAAGTCGGCATTGTGTCTCTTATATTTAATTCCAATGCAATTTCTGTGTTTCATCGTCAATGGTAAGGTCCAAGGGATACAGTAAACTTGTAGAGGGGCATCACAATGTAAAACTGGTGACACAGGAAACGCCAAAATTACAGACAGTAGGAAGACTCAGTCTTCCTGTACTTAAGTCGGCATTGTGTCTCTTATATTTAATTCCGATGCAATTTCTGTGTTTCATCGTCAATGGGATGGTCCACGGGATACAGTAAACCTGCAGAGGTGCATCGGAATGTAAATCTGGTGACACAGGAAACGCTCAAATCATAGACAGTAGGAAGACTCAGTCTTCCTATACTTAAGTCGGCATTGTGTCTCCTATATTTAATTCCGAACGCGATTTCTGTGTTTCATCGTGAATGGGAAGGTCCAAGGGATATAGTAAACCTGCAGAGGTGCATCGGAAAGTAAAACTGATGACACAGGAAACGCTCAAAACATAGACAGTACGAAGACTTAGTCTTCGTGTACTTAAGTCGGCATTGTGTCTCTTATATTTAATTCCGATGCAATTTCTGTGTTTCATCGTCAATGGGAAGGTCCACGGAATACAGTAAACCTGCAGAGGTGCATCGGAATGTAAATCTGGTGACACAGGAAACGCTCAAATCATAGACAGTAGGAAGAATCAGTCTTCCTATACTTAAGTCGTCATTGTGTCTCTTATATTTATTTCGGATGAAATTTCTGCGTTTCATCGTGAATGGGAAGGTCCAAGGGATATAGTAAACCTGCAGAGGTGCATCGGAAAGTAAAACTAATGACACAGGAAACACTCAAAACATAGACAGTAGGAAGACTTATTCTTCCTGTACTTAAGTCGGCATTGTGTCTTATATATTTATTTCCGATTCAATTTCAGTGTTTCATCGTCACTGTGAAGGTCCAAGGGATACAGTAAACCTGTAGAGGTGCATCGGGATGTAATATTGGTGACACAGGAAACGCTCAAAACATAGACAGTAGGAAGACTCAGTCTTCCTGTACTTAAGTCGGCATTGTGTCTCTTATATTTAATTCCGATGCGATTTCTGTCTTTCATCGTCAATGGGAAGGTCCAAGGGATACAATAAACAGGCAGAGGTGCATCGGAATGTAAAACTGGTGATACAGGAAACGCTCAAATTATAGACAGTAGGAAGACTCAGTCTTCCTGTACTTATGTCGGCATTGTATCTCTTATATTTAATTCCGATGCAATTTCTGTGTTTCATCGTCAATGGGAAGGTCCAAGGGATACAGTAAACCTGCAGAGGTGCATCGGAGTGTAAAACCGGTGACACAGGAAACGCTCAAAACATAGCCAGTAGGAAGACTTAGTCTTCCTGTACTTAAGTCTGGATTGTGTCACTTAAATTTAATTCCGATGCAATTTCTGTTTTTCATCGTCAATGGGAAGGTCCAAGGGATACAGTAAACATGCAGAGGTGCATCGGAATGTAAAACTGATGACACAGGAAACGCTCAAAACATAGACAGTCGGAAGACTCTGTCTTTCTTGTACTTAAGTCGGCATTGTGTCTCTTATATTTAATTCCAATGCAATTTCTGTGTTTCATCGTCAATGGGATGGTCCAAGGGATACAGTAAACATGCAGAGGTGCATCGGAATGTAAAACTGGTGACACAGGAAACGCTCAAAACATTGACCGTACGAAGACTGTTTTCTTGTACTTAAGTGGGCATTGTGTCTCTTATATTTAATTTCGATGCAATTTTTGTGGTACTTAAGTGGGCATTGTGTCTCTTATATTTAATTTCGATGCAATTTCTGTGTTTCATCGTCAATGGGAAGGTCCAAGGGATACAGTAAACATGCAGAGGTGCATCGGAATGTAAAACTGGTGACACAGGAAACGCTCAAAACATTGACCGTACGAAGACTGTTTTCTTGTACTTAAGTGGGCATTGTGTCTCTTATATTTAATTTCGATGCAATTTTTGTGGTACTTAAGTGGGCATTGTGTCTCTTATATTTAATTTCGATGCAATTTCTGTGTTTCATCGTCAATGGGATGGTCCAAGGGATACAGGAAACCTGCAGAGGTGCATCGGAGTGTAAAACTGGTGACACAGGAAACGCTCAAAACATAGCCAGTAGGAAGACTTAGTCTTCCTGTACTTAAGTCTGGATTGTGTCACTTAAATTTAATTCCGATGCAATTTCTGTTTTTCATCGTCAATGGGAAGGTCCAAGGGATACAGTAAACCTGCAGAGGTGCATCGGGATGTAAAACTGATGACACAGGAAACGCTCAAAACATAGACAGTAGGAAGACTCAGTCTTGCTGTACTTAAGTCGGCATTGTGTCTCTTATATTTAATTCCAATGCAATTTCTGTGTTTCATCGTCAATGGTAAGGTCCAAGGGATACAGTAAACTTGTAGAGGGGCATCACAATGTAAAACTGGTGACACAGGAAACGCCCAAATTACAGACAGTAGGAAGACTCAGTCTCCCTGTACTTAAGTCGGCATTGTGTCTCTTATATTTAATTCCGATGCAATTTCTGTGTTTCATCGTCAATGGGATGGTCCACGGGATACAGTAAACCTGCAGAGGTGCATCGGAATGTAAATCTGGTGACACAGGAAACGCTCAAATCATAGACAGTAGGAAGAATCAGTCTTCCTATACTTAAGTCGTCATTGTGTCTCTTATATTTATTTCGGATGAAATTTCTGCGTTTCATCGTGAATGGGAAGGTCCAAGGGATATAGTAAACCTGCAGAGGTGCATCGGAAAGTAAAACTGATGACACAGGAAACACTCAAAACATAGACAGTAGGAAGACTTATTCTTCCTGTACTTAAGTCGGCATTGTGTCTTATATATTTATTTCCGATTCAATTTCAGTGTTTCATCGTCACTGTGAAGGTCCAAGGGATACAGTAAACCTGTAGAGGTGCATCGGGATGTAATATTGGTGACACAGGAAACGCTCAAAACATAGACAGTAGGAAGACTCAGTCTTCCTGTACTTAAGTCGGCATTGTGTCTCTTATATTTAATTCCGATGCGATTTCTGTCTTTCATCGTCAATGGGAAGGTCCAAGGGATACAATAAACAGGCAGAGGTGCATCGGAATGTAAAACTGGTGATACAGGAAACGCTCAAATTATAGACAGTAGGAAGACTCAGTCTTCCTGTACTTATGTCGGCATTGTATCTCTTATATTTAATTCCGATGCAATTTCTGTGTTTCATCGTCAATGGGAAGGTCCAAGGGATACAATAAACCTGCAGAGGTGCATCGGAGTGTAAAACCGGTGACACAGGAAACGCTCAAACATAGCCAGTAGGAAGACTTAGTCTTCCTGTACTTAAGTCTGGATTGTGTCACTTAAATTTAATTCCGATGCAATTTCTGTTTTTCATCGTCAATGGGAAGGTCCAAGGGATACAGTAAACATGCAGAGGTGCATCGGAATGTAAAACTGATGACACAGGAAACGCTCAAAACATAGACAGTAGGAAGACTCAGTCTTCCTGTACTTAAGTCGGCATTGTGTCTCTTATATTTAATTCCGATGCGATTTCTGTCTTTCATCGTCAATGGGAAGGTCCAAGGGATACAATAAACAGGCAGAGGTGCATCGGAATGTAAAACTGGTGATACAGGAAACGCTCAAATTATAGACAGTAGGAAGACTCAGTCTTCCTGTACTTATGTCGGCATTGTATCTCTTATATTTAATTCCGATGCAATTTCTGTGTTTCATCGTGAATGGGAACGTCCAAGGGATACAATAAACAGGCAGAGGTGCATCGGAATGTAAAACTGGTGACACAGGAAACGCTCAAAACATTGACCGTACGAAGACTGTTTTCTTGTACTTAAGTGGGCATTGTGTCTCTTATATATAATTTCGATGCAATTTCTGTGTTTCATCGTCAATGGGATGGTCCAAGGGATACAGGAAACCTGCAGAGGTGCATCGGAATGTAAAACTGGTGACACAGGAAACGCTCAAATCATAGACAGTAGGAAGACTCAGTCTTCCTGTACTTAGGTCGGCATTGTGTCTTATATTTAATTCCGATGCAATTTCTGTGTTTCATCGTCAATGGGAAGGTCCACGGGATACAGTAAACCTGCAGAGGTGCATCGGAATGTAAATCTGGTGACACAGGAAACGCTCAAATCATAGACAGTGGGAAGACTCAGTCTTCCTATACTTAAGTCGGCATTGTGTCTCTTATATTTAATTCCGAACGCGATTTCTGTGTTTCATCGTGAATGGGAAGGTCCAAGGGATATAGTAAACCTGCAGAGGTGCATCGGAAAGTAAAACTGATGACACAGGAAACGCTCAAAACATAGACAGTAGGAAGACTCAGTCTTCCTGTACTTAAGTCGGCATTGTGTCTCTTATATTTAATTCCGATGCAATTTCTGTGTTTCATCGTCAATGGGAAGGTCCACGGGATACAGTAAACCTGCAGAGGTGCATCGGAATGTAAATCTGGTGACACAGGAAACGCTCAAATCATAGACAGTAGGAAGAATCAGTCTTCCTATACTTAAGTCGGCATTGTGTCTCTTATATTTATTTCGGATGAAATTTCTGCGTTTCATCGTGAATGGGAAGGTCCAAGGGATATAGTAAACCTCCAGAGGTGCATCGGAAAGTAAAACTGATGTCACAGGAAACACTCAAAACATAGACAGTAGGAAGACTTAGTCTTCCTGTACTTAAGTCGGCATTGTGTCTCTTATATTTATTTCCGATTCAATTTCAGTGTTTTATCGTCAATGGGAAGGTTCAATGGATACAGTAAACCTGCAGAGGTGCATCAGAATGTAAAACTGGTGACACAGGAAACGCTCAAATCATAGACAGTAGGAAGACTCAGTCTTTCTGTACATAAGTCGGCATTGTGTCTCTTATATTTAATTCCGATGCGATTTCTGTCTTTCATCGTCAATGGGAAGGTCCAAAGGATACAGTAAACCTGCAGAGGTGCATCGGAATGTAAAACTGGTGACACAGGAAACGCTCAAAACATAGACAGTAGGAAGACTCAGTCTTCCTGTACTTAAGTCGGCATTGTGTCTCTAATATTTAATTCCGATGAAATTTCAGTGTTTCATCGTGAATGGGAAGGTCCAAGGGATATAGTAAACCTGCAGAGGTGCATCGGAAAGTAAAACTGATGACACAGGAAACGCTCAAAACATAGACAGTAGGAAGACTTAGTCTTCCTGTACTTAAGTCGGCATTGTGTCTCTTAAATTTATTTCCGATTCAATTTCAGTGTTTCATCGTCACTGTGAAGGTCCAATGGATACAGTAAACCTGTATAGGTGCATCGGGATGTAAAACTGGTGACACAGGAAACGCTCAAAACATAGACAGTAGGAAGACTCAGTCTTCCTGTACTTAAGTGGGCATTGTGTCTCTTATATTTAATTCCGATGCAATTTCTGTGTTTCATCGTCAATGGGAAGGTCCAATCGATACAGTAAACCTGCAGAGGTGCATCGGAATGTAAATCTGGTGACACAGGAAACGCTCAAATCATAGACAGTAGGAAGACTCAGTCTTCCTATACTTAAGTCGGCATTGTGTCTCTTATATTTATTTCCGATGAAATTTCTGCGTTTCATCGTGAATGGGAAGGTCCACGGGATATAGTAAACCTGCAGAGGTCTATCGGAAAGTAAAACTGATGATACAGGAAACGCTCAAAACATAGACAGTAGGAAGACTTAGTCTTCCTGTACTTATGTCGGCATTGTGTCTCTTATATTTAATTCCGATTCAATTTATGTGTTTCTTCGTCACTGTGAAGGTCCAAGGGATACAGTAAACCTGTAGAGGTGCATCGGGATGTAAAACTGGTGACACAGAAAACGCTCAAATTACAGACAGTAGGAAGACTCAGTCTTCCTGTACTTAAGTCGGCATTGTGTCTCTTATATTTATTTCCGATTCAATTTCAGTGCTTCATCGTCACTGTGAAGGTCCAATGGATACAGTAAACCTGTATAGGTGCATCGGGATGTAAAACTTGTGACACAGGAAACGCTCAAAACATAGACAGTAGGAAGACTTAGGCTTCCAGTACTTAAGTCGGCATTGTGTCACTTAAATTTAATTCCGATGCAATTTCTGTTTTTCATCGTCAATGGGAAGGTCCAAGGGATAGAGTAAACCTGCAGAGGTGCATCGGAATGTAAAACTGATGACATAGGAAACGCTCAAACATAGACAGTAGGAAGACTCAGTCTTTCTGTACTTAAGTCGGCATTGTGTCTCTTATATTTAATTCCAATGCAATTTCTGTGTTTCATCGTCAATGGGAAGGTCCAAGGGATACAGTAAACCTGCAGAGGTGCATCAGAATGTAAAACTGGTGACACAGGAAACGCTCAAATTATAGACAGTAGGAAGACTCAGTCTTCCTGTACTTAAGTCGGCATTGTGTCTCTTATATTTAATTCCGATGCAATTTCTGTGTTTCATCGTCAATGGGATGGTCCAAGGGATACAGGAAACCTGCAGAGGTGCATCGGAATGTAGAACTGGTGACACAGGATACGCTCAAAACATAGACAGTAGGAAGACTCAGTCTTCCTGTACTTAAGTCGGCATTGTGTCTCTTATATTTAATTCCGATGCAATTTCTGTGTTTCATCGTCAATGGGAAGGTCCACGGGATACAGTAAACCTGCAGAGGTGCATCGGAATGTAAATCAGGTGACACAGGAAACGCTCAAATCATAGACAGTAGGAAGAATCAGTCTTCCTATACTTAAGTCGGCATTGTGTCTCTTATATTTATTTCGGATGAAATTTCTGCGTTTCATCGTGAATGGGAAGGTCCAAGGGATATAGTAAACCTGCAGAGGTGCATCGGAATCTAAAACTGGTGACACAGGAAACGCTCAAAACATAGACAGTCGGAAGACTCAGTCTTCCTGTACTTAAGTCGGCATTGTGTCTCTAATATTTAATTCCGATGAAATTTCAGTGTTTCATCGTGAATGGAAAGGTCTAAGGGATATAGTAAACCTGCAGAGGTGCATCGCAAAGTAAAACTGATGACACAGGAAACGCTCAAAACATAGACAGTAGGAAGACTTAGTCTTCCTGTACTTAAGACGGCATTGTGTCTCTTAAATTTAATTCCGATGCAATTTCTGTTTTTCATCGTCAATGGGAAGGTCCAAAGGATACAGTAAACCTGCAGAGGTGCATCGGAATCTAAAACTGGTGACACAGGAAACGCTCAAAACATAGACAGTAGGAAGACTCAGTCTTCCTGTGCTTAAGTCGGCATTGTGTCTCTTATATTTAATTCCGATGCAATTTCTGTGTTTCATCGTCACTGTGAAGGTCCAAGGGATACAGAAAAACTGTACAGGTGCATCGGAATGTAAAACTGGTGACACAGGAAACGCTCAAATTATAGACAGTAGGAAGACTCAGTCTGCCTGTACTTAAGTCGGCATTGTGTCTCTTATATTTAAATTCGATGCAATTTGTGTGTTTCATCGCCAATGGGAAGGTCCAAGGCATACAGTAAACCTGCAGAGGTGCATCGGAATGTAAAACTGGTGACACAGGAAACGGTCAAAGCATTGACTGTAAGAAGACTGTTTTCTTGTACTTATGTCGGCATTGTGTCTCTTATATTTAATTCCGACGCACATTCTGTGTTTCATTGTCACTGTGAAGGTCCAAGGGATACAGAAAACCTGTAGAGGTGCATCGGAATGTAAAACTGGTGATACAGGAAACGCTCAAATTATAGACAGTAGGGAGACTCAGTCTTCCTGTACTTAAGTCGGCATTGTGTCTCTTATATTTAATTCCGATGCTATTTCTGTGTTTCATCGTCAATGGGAAGGTCCAAGGGATACAGTAAACCTGCAGAGGTGCATCGGAGAGTAAAACTGGTGACACAGGAAACGCTCAAAACATAGACAGTAGGAAGACTTAGTCTTCCTGTACTTAAGTCGGCATTGTGTCACTTAAATTTAATTCCGATGCAATTTCTGTTTTTCATCGTGAATGGGAAGGTCCAAGGGATACAGTAAACCTGCAGAGGTGCATCGGAATATAAAACTGATGACATAGGAAACGCTCAAAACATAGACAGTAGGAAGACTCAGTCTTTCTGTACTTAAGTCGGCATTGTGTCTCTTATATTTAATTCCAATGCAATTTCTGTGTTTCATCGTCAATGGGAAGGTCCAAGGGATACAGTAAACCTGCAGAGGTGCATCAGAATGTAAAACTGGTGACACAGGAAACGCTCAAATTATAGACAGTAGGAAGACTCAGTCTTCCTGTACTTAAGTCGGCATTGTGTCTCTTATATTTAATTCCGATGCAATTTCTGTGTTTCATCGTCAATGGGATGGTCCAAGGGATACAGGAAACCTGCAGAGGTGCATCGCAATGTAAAACTGGTGACACAGGATACGCTCAAATCATAGACAGTAGGAAGACTCAGTCTTCCTGTACTTAAGTCGGCATTGTGTCTCTTATATTTAATTCCGATGCAATTTCTGTGTTTCATCGTCAATGGGAAGGTCCACGGGATACAGTAAACCTGCAGAGGTGCATCGGAATGTAAATCTGGTGACACAGGAATCGCTCAAATCATAGTCAGTAGGAAGAATCAGTCTTCCTATACTTAAGTTGGCATTGTGCCTCTTATATTTATTTCGGATGAAATTTCTGCGTTTCATCGTGAATGGGAAGGTCCAAGGGATATAGTAAACCTCCAGAGGTGCATCGGAAAGTAAAACTGATGACACAGGATACACTCAAAACATAGACAGTAGGAAGACTTAGTCTTCCTGTACTTAAGTCGGCATTGTGTCTCTTATATTTATTTCCGATTCAATTTCAGTGTTTCATCGTCACTGTGAAGGTCCAATGGATACAGTAAACCTGTAGAGGTGCATCGGGATGTAAAACTGGTGACACAGGAAACGCTCAAAACATAGACAGTAGGAAGACTCAGTCTTCCTGTACTTAAGTCGGCATTGTGTCTCTTATATTTAATTCCGATGCAATTTCTGTGTTTCATCGTCAATGGGAAGGTCCAATGGGTACAGTAAACCTGCAGAGGTGCATCAGAATGTAAAATTGGTGACACAGGAAACGCTCAAATCATAGACAGTAGGAAGACTCAGTCTTTCTGTACATAAGTCGGCATTGTGTCTCTTATATTTAATTCCGATGCGATTTCTGTCTTTCATCGTCAATGGGAAGGTCCAAGGGATACAGTAAACCTGCAGAGGTGCATCGGAATGTAAAACTGGTGACACAGGAAACGGTCAAAACATAGACAGTAGGAAGACTCAGTCTTCCTGTACTTAAGTCGGCATTGTGTCTCTAATATATAATTCCGATGAAATTTCAGTGTTTCATCGTGAATGGGAAGGTCCAAGGGATATAGTAAACCTGCAGAAGTGCATCGGAAAGTAAAACTGATGACACAGGAAACGCTCAAAACATAGACAGTAGGAAGACTTAGTCTTCCTGTACTTAAGTCGGCATTGTGTCTCTTATATTTATTTCCGATTAAATTTCAGTGTTTCATCGTCACTGAGAAGGTCCAATGGATACAGTAAACCTGTAGAGGTGCATCGGGATGTAAAACTGGTGACACAGGAAACGCTCAAAACATAGACAGTAGGACGACTCAGTCTTCCTGTAGTTAAGTCGGCATTGTGTCTCTTATATTTAATTCCGATGCAATGTCTGTGTTTCATTGTCAATGGCAAGGTCCAATGGATACAGTTAACCTGCAGAGGTGCATCGGAATGTAAATCTGGTGACACAGGAAACGCTCAAATCATAGACAGTAGGAAGACTCAGTCTTCCTATACTTAAGTCGGCATTGTGTCTCTTATATTTATATCCGATGAAATTTCTGCGTTTCATCGTGAATGGGAAGGTCCACGGGATATAGTAAACCTGCAGAGGTCCATCGGAAAGTAAAACTGATGCCACATTAAACGCTCAAAACATAGACAGTAGGAAGACTTAGTCTTCCTGTACTTATGTCGGCATTGTGTCTCTTATATTTAATTCCGAATAAATTTCTGTGTTTCATCGTCACTGTGAAGGTCCAAGGGATACAGTAAACCTGTAGAGGTGCATCGGGATGTAAAACTGGTGACACAGGAAACGCTCAAAACATAGACAGTAGGACGACTCAGTCTTCCTGTACTTAAGTCGGCATTGTGTCTCTTATATTTAATTCCGATGCAGTTTCTGTGTTTCATCGTCAATGGGAAGGGCCAAGGGATACAGTAAACCTGCAGAGGTGCATCGGAATGTAAAACTGGTGACACAGGAAAGGCTCAAAACATAGACAGTAGGAAGACTCAGTGTTACTGTACTTAAGTCGGCATTGTGTCTCTTATATTTAATTCCGATGAAATTTCAGTATTTCATCGTGAATGGGAAGGTCCAAGGGATATAGTAAACCTGCAGAGGTGAATCGGAAAGTAAAACTGATGACACAGGAAACGCTCAAAACATAGACAGTAGGAAGACTTAGTCTTCCTGTACTTAAGTCGGCATTGTGTCTCTTAAATTTAATTCCGATACAATTTCTGTTTTTCATCGTCAATGGGAAGGTCCAAGGGATACAGTGAACCTGCAGAGGTGCATCGGAATGTAAAACTGATGACACAGGGAACGCTCAAAACATAGACAGTAGGAAGACTCAGTCTTTCTGTACTCAAGTTGGCATTGTGTCTCTTATATTTAATTCCAATGCAATTTCTGTGCTTCATCGTCAATGGGAAGGTCCAAGGGATACAGTAAACCTGCGGAGGTGCATCATAATGTAAAACTGGTGACACAGGAAACGCTCAAATCATAGACAGTAGGAAGACTCAGTCTTTCTGTACTTAAGTCGGCATTGTGCCTCTTATATTTAATTCCGATTCAATTTCTGTGTTTCATCGTCAATGGGAAGGTCCAATGGATACAGTAAACCTGCAGAATTGCATCATAATGTAAAACTGGTGACACAGGAAACGCACAAAACATAGACAGTAGGAAGACTCAGTCTTTCTGTACATAAGTCGGCATTGTTGCTCTTATATTTAATTCCGATGCGATTTCTGTGTTTCATCGTCAATGGGAGGGTCCAAAGGATACAATAAACAGGCAGAGGTGCATCGGAATCTAAAACTGGTGACACAGGAAACGCTCAAAACATTGACCGTACGAAGACTGTTTTCTTGTACTTAAGTGGGCATTGTGTCTCTTATATTTAATTTCGATGCAATTTCTGTGTTTCATCGTCAATGGGATGGTCCAAGGGATACAGGAAATCTGCAGAGGTGCATCGGAATGTAAAACTGGTGACACAGGAAACGCTCAAATCATAGACAGTAGGGAGACTCAGTCTTCCTATACTTAAGTCGGCATTGTGACTCTTATATTTATTTCCGATGAAATTTCTGTGTTTCATCGTGAATGGGAAGGTCCAAGGGATATAGTAAACCTGCAGAGGTGCATCGGAAAGTAAAACTGATGACACAGGAAACGCTCAAAACATAGACAGTAGGAAGACTCAGTCTTTCTGTACTTAAGTTTGCAGTGTGTCTCTTATATTTAATTCCAATGCAATTTGTGTGCTTCATCGTCAATGGGAAGGTCCAAGGGATTCATTAAACCTGCGGATGTGCATCAGAATGTAAAACTGGTGACACAGGAAACGCTCAAAACATAGACAGTAGGAAGACTCAGTCTTCCTGTACTTAAGTCGGCATTGTGTCTCTTATATTTAATTACGATGCAATTTCTGTGTTTCATCGTCAATGGGAAGGTCCAAGGGATACAGTAAACCTGCAGAGGTGCATCGGAATGTAAAACTGATGACACAGGAAACGCTCTAATCATAGACTGTAGGAAGACTCAGTCTTCCTATACTTAAGTCGGCATTGTGTCTCTTATATTTATTTCCGATGAAATTTCTGCGTTTCATCGTGAATTGGAAGGTCCACGGGATATAGTAAACCTGCAGAGGTCCATCGCAAAGTAAAACTGATGACACAGGAAACGCTCAAATCATAGACAGTAGGAAGACTTAGTCTTCCTGTACTTATGTCGGCATTGTGTCTCTTATATTTAATTCCGATGCAATTTCTGTGTTTCATCGTCACTGTGAAGGTCCAAGGGATACAGTAAACCTGTAGAGGTGCATCGGGATGTAAAACTGGTGACAGAGAAAACGCTCAAATTACAGACAGTAGTGAGACTCAGTCTTCTTGTACTTAAGTCGGCATTGTGTCTCTTATATTTAATTCCGATGCAATTTCTGTGTTTCATCGTCAATGGGAAGGTCCAAGGGATACAGTAAACCTGCAGAGGTGGATCGGAATGTAAAACTGGTGACACAGGAAACGCTCAAAACATAGACACTAGGAAGACTCAGTCTTCCTGTACTTAAGTCGGCATTGTGTCTCTAATATATAATTCCGATGAAATTTCAGTGTTTCATCGTGAATGGGAAGGTCCAAGGGATATAGTAAACCTGCAGAGGTGCATCGGAAAGTAAAACTGATGACACAGGAAACGCTCAAAACATAGACAGTAGGAAGACTTAGTCTTCCTGTACTTAAGTCGGCATTGTGCCTCTTATATTTAATTCCGATTCAATTTCTGTGTTTCATCGTCAATGGGATGTTCCAATGGATACAGTAAACCTGCGGAATTGCATCATAATGTAAAACTGGTGACACAGGAAACGCTCAATACATAGACAGTAGGAAGACTCAGTCTTTCTGTACATAAGCCGGCATTGTGTCTCTTATATTTAATTCCGATGCGATTTCTGTGTTTCATCGTCAATGGGAAGGTCCAAAGGATACAATAAACAGGCAGAGGTGCATTGGAATGAAAAACTGGTGACACAGGAAACGCTCAAAACATTGACCGTACGAAGACTGTTTTCTTGTACTTAAGTGGGCATTGTGTCTCTTATATTTAATTTCGATGCAATTTCTGTGTTTCATCGTCAATGGGATGGTCCAAGGGATACAGGAAATCTGCAGAGGTGCATCGGAATGTAAAACTGGTGACACAGGAAACGCTCAAATCATAGACGGTAGGAAGACTCAGTCTTCCTGTACTTAAGTCGAGATTGTGTGTCTTATATTTAATTCCGATGCAATTTCTGTGTTTCATCGTCTATGGGAAGGTCCACGGGATACAGTAAACCTGCAGAGGTGCATCGGAATGTAAATCTGGTGACACAGGAAACGCTGAAATCATAGACAGTAGGGAGACTCAGTCTTCCTATACTTAAGTCGGCATTGTGACTCTTATTTTTATTTCCGATGAAATTTCTGTGTTTCATCGTGAATGGGAAGGTCCAAGGGATATAGTAAACCTGCAGAGGTGCATCGGAAAGTAAAACTGATGACACAGGAAACGCTCAAAACATAGACAGTAGGAAGACTCAGTCTTTCTGTACTTAAGTCGGCATTGTGTCTCTTATATTTAATTCCGAATAAATTTCTGTGTTTCATCGTCACTGTGAAGGTCCAAGGGATACAGTAAACCTGTAGAGGTGCATCGGGATGTAAAACTGGTGACACAGAATACGCTCAAATTGCAGACAGTAGTAAGACTCAGTCTTCCTGTACTTATGTCGGCATTGTGTCTCTTATATTTAATTCCGATGCAGTTTCTGTGATTCATCGTCAATGGGAAGGGCCAAGGGATACAGTAAACCTGCAGAGGTGCATCGGAATGTAAAACTGGTGACACAGGAAACGCTCCAAACATAGACAGTAGGAAGACTCAGTGTTACTGTACTTAAGTCGGCATTGTGTCTCTTATATTTAATTCCGATGAAATTTCAGTATTTCATCGTGAATGGGAAGGTCCAAGGGATATAGTAAACCTGCAGAGGTGAATCGGAAAGTAAAACTGATGACACAGGAAACGCTCAAAACATAGACAGTAGGAAGACTTAGTCTTCCTGTACTTAAGTCGGCATTGTGTCTCTTAAATTTAATTCCGATGCAATTTCTGTTTTTCATCGTCAATGGGAAGGTCCAAGGGATACAGTAAACCTGCAGAGGTGCATCGGAATGTAAAACTGATGACACAGGGAACGCTCAAAACATAGACAGTAGGAAGACTCAGTCTTTCTGTACTCAAGTCGGCATTGTGTCTCTTATATTTAATTCCAATGCCATTTCTGTGCTTCATCGTCAATGGGAAGGTCCAAGGGATACAGTAAACCTGCGGAGGTGCATCATAATGTAAAACTGTTGACACAGGAAACGCACAAAACATAGACAGTAGGAAGACTCAGTCTTTCTGTACATAAGTCGGCATTGTGGCTCTTATATTTAATTCCGATGCGATTTCTGTGTTTCATCGTCAATGGGAAGGTCCAAAGGATACAATAAACAGGCAGAGGTGCATCGGAATCTAAAACTGCTGACACAGGAAACGCTCAAAACATTGACCGTACGAAGACTGTTTTCTTGTACTTAAGTGGGCATTGTGTCTCTTATATTTAATTTCGATGCAATGTCTGTGTTTCATCGTCAATGGGATGGTCCAAGGGATACAGGAAATCTGCAGAGGTGCATCGGAATGTAAAACTGGTGACACAGGAAACGCTCAAATCATAGACAGTAGGGAGACTCAGTCTTCCTATACTTAAGTCGGCATTGTGACTCTTATATTTATTTCCGATGAAATTTCTGTGTTTCATCGTGAATGGGAAGGTCCAAGGGATATAGTAAACCTGCAGAGGTGCATCGGAAAGTAAAACTGATGACACAGGAAACGCTCAAAACATAGACAGTAGGAAGACTCAGTCTTTCTGTACTTAAGTCGGCATTGTGTCTCTTATATTTAATTCCAATGCAATTTGTGTGCTTCATCGTCAATGGGAAGGTCCAAGGGATTCATTAAACCTGCGGATGTGCATCAGAATGTAAAACTGGTGACACAGGAAACGCTCAAAACATAGACAGTAGGAAGACTCAGTCTTCCTGTACTTAAGTCGGCATTGTGTCTCTTATATTTAATTCCGATGCAATTTCTGTGTTTCATAGTCAATGGGAAGGTCCAATGGATACAGCAAACCTGCAGAGGTGCATCAGAATGTAAAACTGGTGACACAGGAAACGCTCAAAACATAGACAGTAGGAAGACTCAATCTTTCTGTACATAATTCGGCATTGTGTCTCTTATATTTAATTCCGATGAAATTTCAGTGTTTCTTCGTGAATGGGAAGGTCCAAGGGATATAGTAAACCTGCAGAGGTGTATCGGAAAGTGAAACTGATGACAAAGGAAACGCTCAAAACATAGACAGTAGGAAGACTTAGTCTTCCTGTACTAAAGTCGGCATTGTGTCACTTAAATTTAATGCCGATGCAATTTCTGTGTTTCATCGTCAATGGGAAGGTCCAAGGGATACAGTAAACCTGCAGAGGTGCATCGGAATGTAAAACTGATGACACAGGAAACGCTCAAAACATAGACAGTAGGTAGACTCAGTCTTTCTGTACTTAAGTCGCCATTGTGTCTCTTATATTTAATTCCAATGCAATTTCTGTGTTTCATCGTCAATGAGAAGGTCCAAGGGATACAGGAAACTTGCAGAGATGCATCGGAATGTAAAACTGGTGACACAGGAACCGCTCAAATCATAGACAGTAGGAAGACTCAGTCTTGCAGTACTTAAGTCGGCATTGTGTCTCTTATATTTAATTCCGATGCAATTTCTGTGTTTCATCGTCAACGGGAAGGTCCACGGGATACAGTAAACCTGCAGAGGTGCATCGGAATGTAAATCTGGTGTCACAGGAAACGCTCAGATCATAGACAGTAGGAAGACTCAGTCTTCCTATACTTAAGTCGGCATTGTGTCTCTTATATTTATTTCCGATGAAATTTCTGCGTTTCATCGTGAATGGGAAGGTCCACGGGATATAGTAAACCTGCAGAGGTCCATCGGAAAGTAAAACTGATGACACAGGAAACGCTCAAAACATAGACAGTAGGAAGACTTAGTCTTCCTGTACTTATGTCGGCATTGTGTCTCTTATATTTAATTCCGATGCAATTTCTGTGTTTCATCGTCACTGTGAAGGTCCAAGGGATACAGTAAACCTGTAGAGGTGAATCGGGATGTAAAACTGGTTACACAGAAAACGCTCAAATTACAGACAGTAGTAAGACACAGTCTTCCTGTACTTAAGTCGGCATTGTGTCTCTTCTATTTAATTCCGATGCAATTTCTGTGTTTCATCGTCAATGGGAAGGTCCAAGGGATACAGTAAACCTGCAGAGGTGCATCGGAATGTAAAACTGGTGACACAGGAAACGCTCAAAACATAGACACTAGGAAGACTCAGTCTTCCTGTACTTAAGTCGGCATTGTGTCTCTAATATTTAATTCCGATGAAATTTCAGTGTTTCATCGTGAATGGGAAGGTCCAAGGGATATAGTAAACCTGCAGAGGTGCATCTGAAAGTAAAACTGATGACACAGGAAACGCTCAAAACATAGACAGTAGGAAGACTTAGTCTTCCTGTACTTAAGTCGGCATTGTGTTTCTTAAATTTAATTCCGATGCAATATCTGTTTTTCATCGTCAGTGGGAAGGTCCAAGGGATACAGTAAACCTGCAGAGGTGCATCGGAATGTAAAACTGATGACACAGGGAACGCTCAATACATAGACAGTAGGAAGACTCAGTCTTTCTGTACTTAAGTCGGCATTGTGTCTCTTACATTTAATTCCAATGCAATTTCTGTGCTTCATCGTCAATGGGAAGGTCCAAAGGATTCAGTAAACCTGCGGATGTGCATCAGAATGTAAAACTGGTGACACAGGAAACGCTCAAAACATAGACAGTAGGAAGACTCAGTCTTCCTGTACTTAAGTCGGCATTGAGTCTCTTATATTTAATTCCGATGCAATTTCTGTGTTTCATCGTCAATGGGAAGGTCCAATGGATACAGCAAACCTGCAGATGTGCATCAGAATGTAAAACTGGTGACACAGGAAACGCTCAAAATATAGACAGTAGGAAGACTCAGTCTTTCTGTACATAAGTCGGCATTGTGTCTCTTATATTTAATTCCGATGAAAATTTAGTGTTTCATCGTGAATGGGAAGGTCCAAGGGATATAGTAAACCTGCAGAGGTGCATCGGAAAGTGTAACTGATGACAAAGGAAACGCTCAAAACATAGACAGTGGGAAGACTTAGTCTTCCTGTACTTAAGTCGGCATTGTATCACTTAAATTTAATTCCGATGCAATTTCTGTTTTTCGTCGTCAATGGGAAGGTCCAAGGGATACAGTAAACCTGCAGAGGTGCATCGGAATGTAAAACTGATGACACAGGAATCGCTCAAAACATAGACAGTAGGTAGACTCAGTCTTTCTGTACTTAAGTCGGCATTGTGTCTCTTATATTTAATTCCAATGCAATTTCTGTGTTTCATCGTCAATGGGAAGGTCAAAGGGATACAGTAAACCTGCAGAGGTGCATCAGAATGTAAAACTGGTGACACAGGAAACGCTGAAATTATAGACAGTAGGAAGACTCAGTCTTCCTGTACTTAAGTCGGCATTGTGTCTCTTATATTTAATTCCGATGTGATTTCTGTGTTTCATCGTCAATGGGATGGTCCAAGGGATACAGGAAACCTGCAGAGGTGCATCGGAATGTAAAACTGGTGACACAGGAAACGCTCAAATCGTAGACAGTAGGAAGACTCAGTCTTCCTGTACTTAAGTCGGCAATGTGTCTCTTATATTTAATTCCGAAGCAATTTCTGTGTTTCATGGTCAATGGGAAGGTCCACGGGATACAGTAAACCTGCAGAGGTGCATCGGAAAGTAAAACTGATGACACAGGAAACGCTCAAAACATAGACAGTAGGAAGACTTAGTCTTCCTGTACTTAAGTCGGCATTGTGTCTCTTAAATTTAATTCCGATGCAATTTCTGTTTTTCATCGTCAATGGGAAGGTCCAAGGGATACAGTAAACCGGCAGAAGTGCATCGGAATGTAAAACTGATGACACAGGGAACGCTCAAAACATAGACAGTAGGAAGACTCAGTCTCTCTGTACATAAGTCGGCATTGTGTCTCTTATATTTAATTCCGATGCGATTTCTGTGTTTCATCGTCAATGGGAAGGTCCAAGGGATACAATTAACAAGCAGAGGTGCATCGGAATGTAAAACTGGTGACACAGGAAACGCTCAAAACATTGACCGTACGAAGACTGTTTTCTTGTACTTAAGTGGGCATTGTGTCTCTTATATTTAAATTCGATGCAATTTCTGTGTTTCATCGTCAATGGGATGGTCCAAGGGAAACAGGAAACCTGCAGAGTTGCATCGGAATGTAAAACTGGTAACACAGGAAACGCTCAAATCATAGACAGTAGGAAGACTCAGTCTTCCTGTACTTAAGTCGGCATTGTGTGTCTTATATTTAATACCGATGCAATTTCTGTGTTTCATCGTCAATGGGAAGGTCCACGGGATACAGTAAACCTGCAGAGGTGCATCGGAATGTAAACCTGGTGACAAAGGAAACGCTCAAATCATAGACAGTAGGAAGACTCAGTCTTCCTACTTAAGTCGGCATTGTGTCTCTTATATTTATTTCCGATGAAATTTCTGTGTTTCAACGTGAATGGGAAGGTCCAAGGGATAGAGTAAACCTGCAGAGGTGCATCGGAATGTAAATCTGGTGACACAGGAAACGCTCAAATCATAGACAGTAGGAAGACTCAGTCTTCCTATACTTAAGTCGGCATTGTGTCTCTTATATTTATTTCCGATGAAATTTCTGTGTTTCATCGTGAATGGGAAGGTCCAAGGGATATAGTAACCTGCAGAGGTGCATCGGAAAGTAGAACTGATGACACAGGAAACGCTCAAAACATAGACAGTAGGAAGACTTAGTCTTCCTGTACTTAAGTCGGCATTGTGTCTCTTATATTTAATTCCGATTCAATTTCTGTGTTTCATCGTCACTGTGAAGGTCCAAGGGATACAGTAAACCTGTAGAGGTGCATCGGGATGTAAAACTGGTGACACAGGAAACGCTCAAATTACAGACAGTAGTAAGACTCACTCTTCCTGTACTTAAGTCGGCATTGTGTCTCTTATATTTAATTCCGATGAAATTTCTGTATTTCATCGTCACTGTGATGGTCCAAGCGATACAGTAAACCTGTAGAGGTGCATCGGGATGTAAAAATGGTGACACAGAAAACGCTCAAATTACAGACAGTAGTAAGACCCAGTCTTCCTGTACTTAAGTCGGCATTGTGTCTCTTATATGTAATTCCGATGCAATTTCTGTGTTTCATCGTCAATGGGAAGGTCCAAGGGATACAGTAAACCTGCAGAGGTGCATCGGAATGTAAAACTGGTGACACAGGAAACGCTCAAAACATAGACAGTAGGAAGACTTAGTGTTACTGTACTTAAGTCGGCATTGTGTCTCTTATATTTAATTCCGATGCAATTTTTGTGTTTCATCGTCAATGGGAAGGTCCAATGGATACAGTAAACCTGCAGAGGTGGATCAGAATGTAAAACTGGTGACACAGGAAACGCTCAAAACATAGACAGTAGGAAGACTCAGTCTTTCTGTACTTAAGTCGGCATTGTGTCTCTTATATTTAATTCCAATGCAATTTCTGTGCTTCATCGTCAATGGGAAGGTCCAAGGGATACAGTAAACCTGCGGAGGTGCATCAGAATGTAAAACTGGTGACACAGGAAACGCTCAAAACATAGACAGTAGGAAGACTCAGTCTTCCTGTACTTAAGTCGGCATTGTGTCTCTTATATTTAATTCCGATGCAATTTTTGTGTTTCATCGTCAATGGGAAGGTCCAATGGATACAGTAAACCTGCAGAGGTGGATCAGAATGTAAAACTGGTGACACAGGAAACGCTCAAAACATAGACAGTAGGAAGACTCAGTCTTTCTGTACTTAAGTCGGCATTGTGTCTCTTATATTTAATTCCAATGCAATTTCTGTATTTCATCGTCACTGTGATGGTCCAAGCGATACAGTAAACCTGTAGAGGTGCATCGGGATGTAAAAATGGTGACACAGAAAACGCTCAAATTACAGACAGTAGTAAGACTCAGTCTTCCTGTACTTAAGTCGGCATTGTGTCTCTTATATGTAATTCCGATGCAATTTCTGTGTTTCATCGTCAATGGGAAGGTCCAAGGGATACAGTAAACCTGCAGAGGTGCATCGGAATGTAAAACTGGTGACACAGGAAACGCTCAAAACATAGACAGTAGGAAGACTTAGTGTTACTGTACTTAAGTCGGCATTGTGTCTCTTATATTTAATTCCGATGCAATTTTTGTGTTTCATCGTCAATGGGAAGGTCCAATGGATACAGTAAACCTGCAGAGGTGGATCAGAATGTAAAACTGGTGACACAGGAAACGCTCAAAACATAGACAGTAGGAAGACTCAGTCTTTCTGTACTTAAGTGGGCATTGTGTCTCTTATATTTAATTTCGATGCAATTTCTGTGTTTCATCGTCAATCGGATGGTCCAAGGGATACAGGAAACCTGCAGAGGTGCATCGGAATGTAAAACTGGTGACACAGGAAACGCTCAAATCATAGACAGTAGGAAGACTCAGTCTTCCTGCACTTAAGTCGTGATTGTGTGTCTTATATTTAATTCCAATGCAATTTCTGTGTTTCATCTTCAATGGGAAGGTCCACGGGATACAGTAAACCTGCAGAGGTGCATCGGAATGTAAATCTGGTGACACAGGAAACGCTCAAATCATAGACAGTAGGGAGACTCAGTCTTCCTATACTTAAGTCGGCATTGTGTCTCTTATATTTATTTCCGATGAAATTTCTGTGTTTCATCGTGAATGGGAAGGTCCAAGGGATATAGTAAACCTGCAGAGGTTCATCAGAATGTAAAACTGGTGACACAGGAAACGCCCAAATTATAGACAAGATGAAGACTCAGTCTTCCTGTACTTAAGTCGGCATTGTGTCTCTTATATTTAATTCCGATGTGATTTCTGTGTTACATCGTCAATGGGATGGTCCAAGGGATATAGTAAACCTGCAGAGGTGCATCGGAAAGTAAAACTGATGACACAGGAAACGCTCAAAACATAGACAGTAGGAAGACTTAGTCTTCCTGTACTTAAGTCGGCATTGTGTCTCTTAAATTTAATTCCGATGCAATTTCTGTTTTTCATCGTCAATGGGAAGGTCCAAGGGATACAGTAAACCTGCAGAGGTGCATCGGAATGTAAAACTGATGACACAGGGAACGCTCAAAACATAGACAGTAGGAAGACTCAGTCTTTCTGTACTTAAGTCGGCATTGTGTCTCTTGTATTTAATTCCAATGCAATTTCTGTGCTTCATCGTCAATGGGAAGGTCCAAGGGATACAGTAAACCTGCGTAGGTGCATCAGAATGTAAAACTGGTGGCACAGGAAACGCTCAAAACATAGACAGTAGGAAGACACAGCCTTCCTGTACTTAAGGCGGCATTGTGTCTCTTATATTTAATTCCGATGCAATTTCTGTGTTTCATCGTCAATGGGAAGGTCCAAAGGATACAATAAACGGGCAGAGGTGCATCGGAATGTAAAAGTGGTGACACAGGAAACGCTCAAAACATTGACCGTACGAAGACTGTTTTCTTGTACTTAAGTGGGCATTGTGTCTCTTATATTTAATTTCGTTGCAATTTCTGTGTTTCATCGTCAATGGGATGGTCCAAGGGATACAGGAAACCTGCAGAGGTGCATCTGAATGTAAAACTCGTGACACAGGAATCGCTCAAATCATAGACAGTAGGATGACTCAGTCTTCCTGTACTTAAGTCGGGATTGTGTCTCTTATATTTCATTCCGATGCAATTTCTGTGTTTCATCGTCAATGGGAAGGTCCACGGGATACAGTAAACCTGCAGAGGTGCATCGGAATGTAAATCTGGTGACACAGGAAACGCTCAAATCATAGACAGTAGGGAGACTCAGTCTTCCTATACATAAGTCGGCATTGTGACTCTTATATTTATTTCCGATGAAATTTCTGTGTTTCATCGTGAATGGGAAGGTCCAAGGGATATAGTAAACCTGCAGAGGTGCAACGGAAAGTAAAACTGATGACACAGGAAACGCTCAAAACTTAGACAGTAGGAAGACTTAGTCTTCCTGTACTTAAGTCGGCATTGTGTCTCTTATATTGAATTCCCGTTCAATTTCTGTGTTTCATCGTCACTGTGAAGGTCCAAGGGATACAGTAAACCTGTAGAGGTGCATCGGGATGTAAAACTTGTGACACACGAAACGCTCAAATTACAGACAGTAGTAAGACTCAGGCTACCTGTACTTAAGTCGGCATTGTGTCTCTTAAATTTAATTCCGATGCAATTTCTATTTTTCATCGTCAATGGGAAGGTCCAAGGGATACAGTAAACCTGCGGAGGTGCTTCAGAATGTAAAACTGGTGACACAGGAAACGCTCAAAACATAGACAGTAGGAAGACTCAGCCTTCCCGTACTTATGTCGGCATTGTGTCTCTTATATTTAATTCCGATGCAATTTCTGTGTTTCATCGTCAATGGGAAGGTCCAATGGATACAGTAAACCTGCAGAGGTGCATCAGAATGTAAAACTGGTGACACAGGAAACGCTCAAAACATAGACAGTAGGAAGACTCAGTCTCTCTGTACATAAGTCGGCATTGTGTCTCTTATATTTAATTCCGATGCGATTTCTGTGTTTCATCGTCAATGGGAAGGTCCAAGGGATACAATTAACAAGCAGAGGTGCATCGGAATGTAAAACTGGTGACACAGGAAACGCTCAAAACATTGACCGTACGAAGACTGTTTTCTTGTACTTAAGTGGGCATTGTGTCTCTTATATTTAAATTCGATGCAATTTCTGTGTTTCATCGTCAATGGGATGGTCCAAGGGAAACAGGAAACCTGCAGAGGTGCATCGGAATGTAAAACTGGTAACACAGGAAACGCTCAAATCATAGACAGTAGGAAGACTCAGTCTTCCTGTACTTAAGTCGGCATTGTGTGTCTTATATTTAATACCGATGCAATTTCTGTGTTTCATCGTCAATGGGAAGGTCCACGGGATACAGTAAACCTGCAGAGGTGCATCGGAATGTAAACCTGGTGACAAAGGAAACGCTCAAATCATAGACAGTAGGAAGACTCAGTCTTCCTATACTTAAGTCGGCATTGTGTCTCTTATATTTATTTCCGATGAAATTTCTGTGTTTCAACGTGAATGGGAAGGTCCAAGGGATAGAGTAAACCAGCAGAGGTGCATCGGAATGTAAATCTGGTGACACAGGAAACGCTCAAATCATAGACAGTAGGAAGACTCAGTCTTCCTATACTTAAGTCGGCATTGTGTCTCTTATATTTATTTCCGATGAAATTTCTGTGTTTCATCGTGAATGGGAAGGTCCAAGGGATATAGTAACCTGCAGAGGTGCATCGGAAAGTAGAACTGATGACACAGGAAACGCTCAAAACATAGACAGTAGGAAGACTTAGTCTTCCTGTACTTAAGTCGGCATTGTGTCTCTTATATTTAATTGCGATGCGATTTCTTTGTTTCATCGTCAATGGTAAGGTCCAAAGGATACAATAAACAGGCAGAGGTGCATCGGAATATAAACTGGGGACACAGGAAACGCTCAAAACATTGACCGTTCGAAGACTGTTTTCTTGTACTTAAGTGGGCATTGTGTCTCTTATATTTAATTTCGATGCAATTTCTGTCTTTCATCGTCAATCGGATGGTCCAAGGGATACAGGAAACCTGCAGAGGTGCATCGGAATGTAAAACTGGTGACACAGGAAACGCTCAAATCATAGACAGTAGGAAGACTCAGTCTTCCTGCACTTAAGTCGGGATTGTGTGTCTTATATTTAATTCCGATGCAATTTCTGTGTTTCATCTTCAATGGGAAGGTCCACGGGATACAGTAAACCTGCAGAGGTGCATCGGAATGTAAATCTGGTGACACAGGAAACGCTCAAATCATAGACAGTAGGGAGACTCAGTCTTCCCATACTTAAGTCGGCATTGTGACTCTTATATTTATTTCCGATGAAATTTCTGTGTTTCATCGTGAATGGGAAGGTCCAAGGGATATAGTAAACCTGCAGAGGTGCATCGGAAAGTAAAACTGATGACACAGGAAACGCTTAAAACATAGACAGTAGGAAGACTTAGTCTTTCTGTACTTAAGTCGGCATTGTGTCTCTTATATTGAATTCCCGTTCAATTTCTGTGTTTCATCGTCACTGTGAAGGTCCAAGGGATACAGTAAACCTGTAGAGGTGCATCGGGATGTAAAACTGGTGACACAGGAAACGCTCAAATTACAGACAGTAGTAAGACTCAGGCTACCTGTACTTAAGTCGGCATTGTGTCTCTTATATTTAATTCCGATGCAGTTCCTGTGATTCATCGTCAATGGGAAGGGCCAAGGGATACAGTAAACCTGCAGAGGTGCATCGGAATGTAAAACTGGTGACACAGGAAACGCTCCAAACATAGACAGTAGGAAGACTCAGTGTTACTGTACTTAAGTCGGCATTGTGTCTCTTATATTTAATTCCGATGAAATTTCAGTATTTCATCGTGAATGGGAAGGTCCAAGGGATATAGTAAACCTGCAGAGGTGAATCGGAAAGTAAAACTTTTGACACAGGAAACGCTCAAAACATAGACAGTAGGAAGACTTAGTCTTCCTGTACTTAAGTCGGCATTGTGTCTCTTAAATTTAATTCCGATGCAATTTCTGTTTTTCATCGTCAATGGGAAGGTCCAAGGGATACAGTAAACCTGCAGAGGTGCATCGGAATGTAAAACTGATGACACAGGGAACGCTCAAAACATAGACAGTAGGAAGACTCAGTCTTTCTGTACTCAAGTCGGCATTGTGTCTCTTATATTTAATTCCAATGCAATTTCTGTGCTTCATCGTCAATGGGAAGGTCCAAGGGATACAGTAAACCTGCGGAGGTGCATCATAATGTAAAACTGGTGACACAGGAAACGCTCAAATCATAGACAGTAGGAAGACTCAGTCTTTCTGTACTTAAGTCGGCATTGTGCCTCTTATATTTAATTCCGATTCAATTTCTGTGTTTCATAGTCAATGGGAAGGTCCAATGGATACAGTAAACCTGCAGAATTGCATCATAATGTAAAACTGTTGACACAGGAAACGCACAAAGCATAGACAGTAGGAAGACTCAGTCTTTCTGTACATAAGTCGGCATTGTGGCTCTTATATTTAATTCCGATGCGATTTCTGTGTTTCATCGTCAATGGGAAGGTCCAAAGGATACAATAAACAGGCAGAGGTGCATCGGAATCTAAAACTGGTGACACAGGAAACGCTCAAAACATTGACCGTACGAAGACTGTTTTCTTGTACTTAAGTGGGCATTGTGTCTCTTATATTTAATTTCGATGCAATTTCTGTGTTTCATCGTCAATGGGATGGTCCAAGGGATACAGGAAATCTGCAGAGGTGCATCGGAATGTAAAACTGGTGACACAGGAAACGCTCAAATCATAGACAGTAGGGAGACTCAGTCTTCCTATACTTAAGTCGGCATTGTGACTCTTATATTTATTTCCGATGAAATTTCTGTGTTTCATCGTGAATGGGAAGGTCCAAGGGATATAGTAAACCTGCAGAGGTGCATCGGAAAGTAAAACTGATGACACAGGAAACGCTCAAAACATAGACAGTAGGAAGACTCAGTCTTTCTGTACTTAAGTCGGCATTGTGTCTCTTATATTTAATTCCAATGCAATTTGTGTGCTTCATCGTCAATGGGAAGGTCCAAGGGATTCATTAAACCTGCGGATGTGCATCAGAATGTAAAACTGGTGACACAGGAAACGCTCAAAACATAGACAGTAGGAAGACTCAGTCTTCCTGCACTTAAGTCGGCATTGTGTCTCTTATATTTAATTCCGATGCAATATCTGTGTTTCATAGTCAATGGGAAGGTCCAATTTATACAGCAAACCTGCAGAGGTGCATCAGAATGTAAAACTGGTGACACAGGAAACGCTCAAAACATAGACAGTAGGAAGACTCAATCTTTCAGTACATAATTCGGCATTGTGTCTCTTATATTTAATTCCGATGAAATTTCAGTGTTTCATCGTGAATGGGAAGGTCCAAGGGATATAGTAAACCTGCAGAGGTGTATCGGAAAGTGAAACTGATGACAAAGGAAACGCTCAAAACATAGACAGTAGGAAGACTTAGTCTTCCTGTACTAAAGTCGGCATTGTGTCACTTAAATTTAATGCCGATGCAATTTCTGTGTTTCATCGTCAATGGGAAGGTCCAAGGGATACAGTAAACCTGCAGAGGTGCATCGGAATGTAAAACTGATGACACAGGAAACGCTCAAAACATAGACAGTAGGTAGACTCAGTCTTTCTGTACTTAAGTCGGCATTGTGTCTCTTATATTTAATTCCAATGCAATTTCTGTGTTTCATCGTCAATGAGAAGGTCCAAGGGATACAGGAAACTTGCAGAGGTGCATCGGAATGTAAAACTGGTGACACAGGAACCGCTCAAATCATAGACAGTAGGAAGACTCAGTCTTGCAGTACTTAAGTCGGCATTGTGTCTCTTATATTTAATTCCGATGCAATTTCTGTGTTTCATCGTCAACGGGAAGGTCCACGGGATACAGTAAACCTGCAGAGGTGCATCGGAATGTAAATCTGGTGTCACAGGAAACGCTCAGATCATAGACAGTAGGAAGACTCAGTCTTCCTATACTTAAGTCGGCATTGTGTCTCTTATATTTACTTCCGATGAAATTTCTGCGTTTCATCGTGAATGGGAAGGTCCACGGGATATAGTAAACCTGCAGAGGTCCATCGGAAAGTAAAACTGATGACACAGGAAACGCTCAAAACATAGACAGTAGGAAGACTTAGTCTTCCTGTACTTATGTCGGCATTGTGTCTCTTATATTTAATTCCGATGCAATTTCTGTGTTTCATCGTCACTGTGAAGGTCCAAGGGATACAGTAAACCTGTAGAGGTGCATCGGGATGTAAAACTGGTGACACAGAAAACGCTCAAATTACAGACAGTAGTAAGACACAGTCTTCCTGTACTTAAGTCGGCATTGTGTCTCTTCTATTTAATTCCGATGCAATTTCTGTGTTTCATCGTCAATGGGAAGGTCCAAGGGATACAGTAAACCTGCAGAGGTGCATCGGAATGTAAAACTGGTGACACAGGAAACGCTCAAAACATAGACACTAGGAAGACTCAGTCTTCCTGTACTTAAGTCGGCATTGTGTCTCTAATATTTAATTCCGATGAAATTTCAGTGTTTCATCGTGAATGGGAAGGTCCAAGGGATATAGTAAACCTGCAGATGTGAATATGAAAGTAAAACTGATGACACAGGAAACGCTCAAAACATAGACAGGAGGAAGACTTAGTCTTCCTGTACTTAAGTCGGCATTGTGTCTCTTAAATTTAATTCCGATGCAATATCTGTTTTTCATCGTCAGTGGGAAGGTCCAAGGGATACAGTAAACCTGCAGAGGTGCATCGGAATGTAAAACTGATGACACAGGGAACGCTCAAAACATAGACAGTAGGAAGACTCAGTCTTTCTGTACTTAAGTCGGCATTGTGTCTCTTACATTTAATTCCAATGCAACTTCTGTGCTTCATCGTCAATGGGAAGGTCCAAAGGATTCAGTAAACCTGCGGATGTGCATCAGAATGTAAAACTGGTGACACAGGAAACGCTCAAAACATAGACAGTAGGAAGACTCAGTCTTCCTGTACTTAAGTCGGCATTGTGTCTCTTATATTTAATTCCGATGCAATTTCTGTGTTTCATCGTCAATGGGAAGGTCCAATGGATACAGCAAACCTGCAGATGTGCATCAGAATGTAAAACTGGTGACACAGGAAACGCTCAAAATATAGACAGTAGGAAGACTCAGTCTTTCTGTACATAAGTCGGCATTGTGTCTCTTATATTTAATTCCGATGAAAATTTAGTGTTTCATCGTGAATGGGAAGGTCCAAGGGATATAGTAAACCTGCAGAGGTGCATCGGAAAGTGTAACTGATGACAAAGGAAACGCTCAAAACATAGACAGTGGGAAGACTTAGTCTTCCTGTACTTAAGTCGGCATTGTATCACTTAAATTTAATTCCGATGCAATTTCTGTTTTTCGTCGTCAATGGGAAGGTCCAAGGGATACAGTAAACCTGCAGAGGTGCATCGGAATGTAAAACTGATGACACAGGAATCGCTCAAAACATAGACAGTAGGTAGACTCAGTCTTTCTGTACTTAAGTCGGCATTGTGTCTCTTATATTTAATTCCAATGCAATTTCTGTGTTTCATCGTCAATGGGAAGGTCAAAGGGATACAGTAAACCTGCAGAGGTGCATCAGAATGTAAAACTGGTGACACAGGAAACGCTGAAATTATAGACAGTAGGAAGACTCAGTCTTCCTGTACTTAAGTCGGCATTGTGTCTCTTATATTTAATTCCGATGTGATTTCTGTGTTTCATCGTCAATGGGATGGTCCAAGGGATACAGGAAACCTGCAGAGGTGCATCGGAATGTAAAACTGGTGACACAGGAAACGCTCAAATCGTAGACAGTAGGAAGACTCAGTCTTCCTGTACTTAAGTCGGCATTGTGTCTCTTATATTTAATTCCGAAGCAATTTCTGTGTTTCATGGTCAATGGGAAGGTCCACGGGATACAGTAAACCTGCAGAGGTGCATCGGAATGTAAATCTGGTGACACAGGAGACGCTCAATTCATAGACAGTAGGAAGACTCAGTCTTCCTATACTTAAGTCGGCATTGTGTCTCTTATATTTATTTCCCATGAAATTTCTGCGTTTCATCGTGAATGGGAAGGTCCACGGGATTTAGTAAACCTGCAGAGGTCCATCGGAAAGTAAAACTGATGACACAGGAAACGCTCAAAACATAGACAGTAGGAAGACTTAGTCTTCCTGTACTTATGTCGGCATTGTGTCTCTTATATTTAATTCCGTTTCAATTTCTGTGTTTCATCGTCACTGTGAAGGTGCAAGGGATACAGTAAACCTGTAGAGGTGCATCGGGATGTAAAACTGGTGACACAGAAAACGCTCAAATTACAGACAGTAGTAAGACTCATTGTTCCTGTACTTAAGTCGGCATTGTGTCTCTTATATTTAATTCCGATGCAATTTCTGTGTTTCATCGTCAATGGGAAGGTCCAAGGGATACAGTAAACCTGCAGAGGTGCATCGGAATGTAAAACTGGTGACACAGGAAACGCTCAAAACATAGACAGTAGGAAGACTTAGTGTTACTGTACTTAAGTCGGCATTGTGTCTCTTATATTTAATTCCGATGCAATTTCTGTGTTTCATCGTCAATGGGAAGGTCCAATGGATACAGTAAACCTGCAGAGGTGGATCAGAATGTAAAACTGGTGACACAGGAAACGCTCAAAACATAGACAGTAGGAAGACTCAGTCTTTCTGTACTTAAGTCGGCATTGTGTCTCTTATATTTAATTCCAATGCAATTTCTGTGCTTCATCGTCAATGGGAAGGTCCAAGGGATACAGTAAACCTGTAGAGGTGCATCGGGATATAAAACTGGTGACACACGAAACGCTCAAATTACAGACAGTAGTAAGACTCACTCTTCCTGTACTTAAGTCGGCATTGTGTCTCTTATATTTAATTCCGATGAAATTTCTGTATTTCATCGTCACTGTGATGGTCCAAGGGATACAGTAAACCTGTAGAGTTGCATCGGGATGTAAAAATGGTGACACAGAAAACGCTCAAATTACAGACAGTAGTAAGATTCAGTCTTCCTGTACTTAAGTCGGCATTGTGTCTCTTATATGTAATTCCGATGCAATTTCTGTGTTTCATCGTCAATGGGAAGGTCCAAAGGATACAATAAACGGGCAGAGGTGCATCGGAATGTAAAAGTGGTGACACAGGAAACGCTCAAAACATTGACCGTACGAAGACTGTTTTCTTGTACTTAAGTGGGCATTGTGTCTCTTATATTTAATTTCGTTGCAATTTCTGTGTTTCATCGTCAATGGGATGGTCCAAGGGATACAGGAAACCTGCAGAGGTGCATCGGAATGTAAAACTGGTGACACAGGAATCGCTCAAATCATAGACAGTAGGATGACTCAGTCTTCCTGTACTTAAGTTGGGATTGTGTCTCTTATATTTAATTCCGATGCAATTTCTGTGTTTCATCGTCAATGGGAAGGTCCACGGGATACAGTAAACCTGCAGAGGTGCATCGGAATGTAAATCTGGTGACACAGTAAACGCTCAAATCATAGACAGTAGGGAGACTCAGTCTTCCTATACATAAGTCGGCATTGTGACTCTTATATTTATTTCCGATGAAATTTCTGTGTTTCATCGTGAATGGGAAGGTCCAAGGGATATAGTAAACCTGCAGAGCTGCAACGGAAAGTAAAACTGATGACACAGGAAACGCTCAAAACTTAGACAGTAGGAAGACTTAGTCTTCCTGTACTTAAGTCGGCATTGTGTCTCTTATATTGAATTCCCGTTCAATTTCTGTGTTTCATCGTCACTGTGAAGGTCCAAGGGATACAGTAAACCTGTAGAGGTGCATCGGGATGTAAAACTTGTGACACAGGAAACGCTCAAATTACAGACAGTAGTAAGACTCAGGCTACCTGTACTTAAGTCGGCATTGTGTCTCTTAAATTTAATTCCGATGCAATTTCTATTTTTCATCGTCAATGGGAAGGTCCAAGGGATACAGTAAACCTGCGGAGGTGCTTCAGAATGTAAAACTGGTGACACAGGAAACGCTCAAAACATAGACAGTAGGAAGACTCAGTCTCTCTGTACATAAGTCGGCATTGTGTCTCTTATATTTAATTCCGATGCGATTTCTGTGTTTCATCGTCAATGGGAAGGTCCAAGGGATACAATTAACAAGCAGAGGTGCATCGGAATGTAAAACTGGTGACACAGGAAACGCTCAAGTCATTGACCGTACGAAGACTGTTTTCTTGTACTTAAGTGGGCATTGTGTCTCTTATATTTAAATTCGATGCAATTTCTGTGTTTCATCGTCAATGGGATGGTCCAAGGGAAACAGGAAACCTGCAGAGGTGCATCGGAATGTAAAACTGGTAACACAGGAAACGCTCAAATCATAGACAGTAGGAAGACTCAGTCTTCCTGTACTTAAGTCGGCATTGTGTGTCTTATATTTAATACCGATGCAATTTCTGTGTTTCATCGTCAATGGGAAGGTCCACGGGATACAGTAAACCTGCAGAGGTGCATCGGAATGTAAACCTGGTGACAAAGGAAACGCTCAAATCATAGACAGTAGGAAGACTCAGTCTTCCTACTTAAGTCGGCATTGTGTCTCTTATATTTATTTCCGATGAAATTTCTGTGTTTCAACGTGAATGGGAAGGTCCAAGGGATAGAGTAAACCTGCAGAGGTGCATCGGAATGTAAATCTGGTGACACAGGAAACGCTCAAATCATAGACAGTAGGAAGACTCAGTCTTCCTATACTTAAGTCGGCATTGTGTCTCTTATATTTATTTCCGATGAAATTTCTGTGTTTCATCGTGAATGGGAAGGTCCAAGGGATATAGTAACCTGCAGAGGTGCATCGGAAAGTAGAACTGATGACACAGGAAACGCTCAAAACATAGACAGTAGGAAGACTTAGTCTTCCTGTACTTAAGTCGGCATTGTGTCTCTTATATTTAATTCCGATTCAATTTCTGTGTTTCATCGTCACTGTGAAGGTCCAAGGGATACAGTAAACCTGTAGAGGTGCATCGGGATGTAAAACTGGTGACACAGGAAACGCTCAAATTACAGACAGTAGTATGACTCACTCTTCCTGTACTTAAGTCGGCATTGTGTCTCTTATATTTAATTCCGATGAAATTTCTGTATTTCATCGTCACTGTGATGGTCCAAGGGATACAGTAAACCTGTAGAGGTGCATCGGGATGTAAAAATGGTGACACAGAAAACGCTCAAATTACAGACAGTAGTAAGACTCAGTCTTCCTGTACTTAAGTCGGCATTGTGTCTCTTATATGTAATTCCGATGCAATTTCTGTGTTTCATCGTCAATGGGAAGGTCCAAGGGATACAGTAAACCTGCAGAGGTGCATCGGAATGTAAAACTGGTGACACAGGAAACGCTCAAAACATAGACAGTAGGAAGACTTAGTGTTACTGTACTTAAGTCGGCATTGTGTCTCTTATATTTAATTCCGATGCAATTATTGTGTTTCATCGTCAATAGGAAGGTCCAATGGATACAGTAAACCTGCAGAGGTGGATCAGAATGTAAAACTGGTGACACAGGAAACGCTCAAAACATAGACAGTAGGAAGACTCAGTCTTTCTGTACTTAAGTCGGCATTGTGTCTCTTATATTTAATTCCAATGCAATTTCTGTGCTTCATCGTCAATGGGAAGGTCCAAGGGATACAGTAAACCTGCGGAGGTGCATCAGAATGTAAAACTGGTGACACAGGAAACGCTCAAAACATAGACAGTAGGAAGACTCAGTCTTCCTGTACTTAAGTCGGCATTGTGTCTCTTATATTTAATTCCGATGCAATTTCTGTGTTTCATCGTCAATGGGAAGGTCCAATGGATACAGTAAACCTGCAGAGGTGCATCAGAATGTAAAACTGGTGACACAGGAAACGCTCAAAACATAGACAGTAGGAAGACTCAGTCTTTCTGTACTTAAGTCGGCATTGTGTCTCTTATATTTAATTCCAATGCAATTTCTGTGCTTCATCGTCAATGGGAAGGTCCAAGGGATACAGTAAACCTGCAGAGGTGGATCAGAATGTAAAACTGGTGACACAGGAAACGCTCAAAACATAGACAGTAGGAAGACTCAGTCTTTCTGTACTTAAGTCGGCATTGTGTCTCTTATATTTAATTCCAATGCAATTTCTGTGCTTCATCGTCAATGGGAAGGTCCAAGGGATACAGTAAACCTGCGGAGGTGCATCGGAATGTAAAACTGGTGACACAGGAAACGCTCAAATCATAGACAGGAGGAAGACTCAGTCTTCCTGCACTTAAGTCGGGATTGTGTGTCTTATATTTAATTCCGATGCAATTTCTGTGATTCATCTTCAATGGGAAGGTCCACGGGATACAGTAAACCTGCAGAGGTGCATCGGAATGTAAATCTGGTGACACAGGAAACGCTCAAATCATAGACAGTAGGGAGACTCAGTCTTCCCATACTTAAGTCGGCATTGTGTCTCTTATATTTATTTCCGATGAAATTTCTGTGTTTCATCGTGAATGGGAAGGTCCAAGGGATATAGTAAACCTGCAGAGGTGCATCAGAATGTAAAACTGGTGACACAGGAAACGCCCAAATTATAGACAAGATGAAGACTCAGTCTTCCTGTACTTAAGTCGGCATTGTGTCTCTTATATTTAATTCCGATGTTATTTCTGTGTTACATCGTCAATGGGATGGTCCAAGGGATATAGTAAACCTGCAGAGGTGCATCGGAAAGTAAAACTGATGACACAGGAAACGCTCAAAACATAGACAGTAGGAAGACTTAGTCTTCCTGTACTTAAGTCGGCATTGTGTCTCTTAAATTTAATTCCGATGCAATTTCTGTTTTTCATCGTCAATGGGACGGTCCAAGGGATACAGTAAACCTGCAGAGGTGCATCGGAATGTAAAACTGATGACACAGGGAACGCTCAAAACATAGACAGTAGGAAGACTCAGTCTTTCTGTACTTAAGTCGGCATTGTGTCTCTTGTATTTAATTCCAATGCAATTTCTGTGCTTCATCGTCAATGGGAAGGTCCAAGGGATACAGTAAACCTGCGGAGGTGCATCAGAATGTAAAACTGGTGGCACAGGAAACGCTCAAAACATAGACAGTAGGAAGACACAGCCTTCCTGTACTTAAGTCGGCATTGTGTCTCTTATATTTAATTCCGATGCAATTTCTGTGTTTCATCGTCAATGGGAAGGTCCAAAGGATACAATAAACGGGCAGAGGTGCATCGGAATGTAAAAGTGGTGACACAGGAAACGCTCAAAACATTGACCGTACGAAGACTGTTTTCTTGTACTTAAGTGGGCATTGTGTCTCTTATATTTAATTTCGTTGCAATTTCTGTGTTTCATCGTCAATGGGATGGTCCAAGGGACACAGGAAACCTGCAGAGGTGCATCTGAATGTAAAACTGGTGACACAGGAATCGCTCAAATCATAGACAGTAGGATGACTCAGTCTTCCTGTACTTAAGTCGGGATTGTGTCTCTTATATTTCATTCCGATGCAATTTCTGTGTTTCATCGTCAATGGGAAGGTCCACGGGATACAGTAAACCTGCAGAGGTGCATCGGAATGTAAATCTGGTGACACAGGAAACGCTCAAATCATAGACAGTAGGGAGACTCAGTCTTCCTATACATAAGTCGGCATTGTGACTCTTATATTTATTTCCGATGAAATTTCTGTGTTTCATCGTGAATGGGAAGGTCCAAGGGATATAGTAAACCTGCAGAGGTGCAACGGAAAGTAAAACTGATGACACAGGAAACGCTCAAAACTTAGACAGTAGGAAGACTTAGTCTTCCTGTACTTAAGTCGGCATTGTGTCTCTTATATTGAATTCCCGTTCAATTTCTGTGTTTCATCGTCACTGTGAAGGTCCAAGGGATACAGTAAACCTGTAGAGGTGCATCGGGATGTAAAACTTGTGACACAGGAAACGCTCAAATTACAGACAGTAGTAAGACTCAGGCTACCTGTACTTAAGTCGGCATTGTGTCTCTTAAATTTAATTCCGATGCAATTTCTATTTTTCATCGTCAATGGGAAGGTCCAAGGGATACAGTAAACCTGCGGAGGTGCTTCAGAATGTAAAACTGGTGACACAGGAAACGCTCAAAACATAGACAGTAGGAAGACTCAGCCTTCCCGTACTTATGTCGGCATTGTGTCTCTTATATTTAATTCCGATGCAATTTCTGTGTTTCATCGTCAATGGGAAGGTCCAATGGATACAGTAAACCTGCAGAGGTGCATCAGAATGTAAAACTGGTGACACAGGAAACGCTCAAAACATAGACAGTAGGAAGACTCAGTCTCTCTGTACATAAGTCGGCATTGTGTCTCTTATATTTAATTCCGATGCGATTTCTGTGTTTCATCGTCAATGGGAAGGTCCAAGGGATACAATTAACAAGCAGAGGTGCATCGGAATGTAAAACTGGTGACACAGGAAACGCTCAAAACATTGACCGTACGAAGACTGTTTTCTTGTACTTAAGTGGGCATTGTGTCTCTTATATTTAAATTCGATGCAATTTCTGTGTTTCATCGTCAATGGGATGGTCCAAGGGAAACAGGAAACCTGCAGAGGTGCATCGGAATGTAATACTGGTAACACAGGAAACGCTCAAATCATAGACAGTAGGAAGACTCAGTCTTCCTGTACTTAAGTCGGCATTGTGTGTCTTATATTTAATACCGATGCAATTTCTGTGTTTCATCGTCAATGGGAAGGTCCGCGGGATACAGTAAACCTGCAGAGGTGCATCGGAATGTAAACCTGGTGACAAAGGAAACGCTCAAATCATAGACAGTAGGAAGACTCAGTCTTCCTATACTTAAGTCGGCATTATGTCTCTTATATTTATTTCCGATGAAATTTCTGTGTTTCAACGTGAATGGGAAGGTCCAAGGGATAGAGTAAACCAGCAGAGGTGCATCGGAATGTAACTCTGGTGACACAGGAAACGCTCAAATCATAGACAGTAGGAAGACTCAGTCTTCCTATACTTAAGTCGGCATTGTGTCTCTTATATTTATTTCCGATGAAATTTCTGTGTTTCATCGTGAATGGGAAGGTCCAAGGGATATAGTAACCTGCAGAGGTGCATCGGAAAGTAGAACTGATGACACAGGAAACGCTCAAAACATAGACAGTAGGAAGACTTAGTCTTCCTGTACTTAAGTCGGCATTGTGTCTCTTATATTTAATTCCGATTCAATTTCTGTGTTTCATCGTCACTGTGAAGGTCCAAGGGATACAGTAAACCTGTAGAGGTGCATCGGGATGTAAAACTGGTTACACAGGAAACGCTCAAATTACAGACAGTAGTAAGACTCACTCTTCCTGTACTTAAGTCGGCATTGTGTCTCTTATATTTAATTCCGATGAAATTTCTGTATTTCATCGTCACTGTGATGGTCCAAGGGATACAGTAAACCTGTAGAGGTGCATCGGGATGTAAAAATGGAGACACAGAAAACGCTCAAATTACAGACAGTAGTAAGACTCAGTCTTCCTGTACTTAAGTCGGCATTGTGTCTCTTATATGTAATTCCGATGCAATTTCTGTGTTTCATCGTCAATGGGAAGGTCCAAGGGATACAGTAAACCTGCAGAGGTGCATCGGAATGTAAAACTGGTGACACAGGAAACGCTCAAAACATAGACAGTAGGAAGACTTAGTGTTACTGTACTTAAGTCGGCATTGTGGCTCTTATATTTAATTCAGATGAAATTTCTGTGTTTCATCGTCAATGGGAAGGTCCAATGGATACAGTAAACCTGCAGAGGTGGATCAGAATGTAAAACTGGTGACACAGGAAACGCTCAAAACATAGACAGTAGGAAGACTCAGTCTTTCTGTACTTAAGTCGGCATTGTGTCACTTATATTTAATTCCAATGCAATTTCTGTGCTTCATCGTCAATGGGAAGGTCCAAGGGATACAGTAAACCTGCGGAGGTGCATCAGAATGTAAAACTGGTGACACAGGAAACGCTCAAAACATAGACAGTAGGAAGACTCAGTCTTCCTGTACTTAAGTCGGCATTGTGTCTCTTATATTTAATTCCGATGCAATTTCTGTGTTTCATCGTCAATGGGAAGGTCCAATGGATACAGTAAACCTGCAGAGGTGGATCAGAATGTAAAACTGGTGACACAGGAAACGCTCAAAACATAGACAGTAGGAAGACTCAGTCTTTCTGTACATAAGTCGGCATTGTGTCTCTTATATTTAATTTCGATGCGATTTCTGTGTTTCATCGTCAATGGTAAGGTCCAAAGGATACAATAAACAGGCAGAGGTGCATCGGAATATAAACTGGGGACACAGGAAACGCTCAAAACATTGACCGTTCGAAGACTGTTTTCTTGTACTTAAGTGGGCATTTTGTCTCTTATATTTAATTTCGATGCAATTTCTGTGTTTCATCGTCAATCGGATGGTCCAAGGGATACAGGAAACCTGCAGAGGTGCATCGGAATGTAAAACTGGTGACACAGGAAACGCTCAAATCATAGACAGTAGGAAGACTCAGTCTTCCTGCACTTAAGTCGGGATTGTGTGTCTTATATTTAATTCCGATGCAATTTCTGTGTTTCATCTTCAATGGGAAGGTCCACGGGATACAGTAAACCTGCAGAGGTGCATCGGAATGTAAATCTGGTGACACAGGAAACGCTCAAATCATAGACAGTAGGGAGACTCAGTCTTCCCATACTTAAGTCGGCATTGTGTCTCTTATATTTATTTCCGATGAAATTTCTGTGTTTCATCGTGAATGGGAAGGTCCAAGGGATATAGTAAACCTGCAGAGGTGCATCAGAATGTAAAACTGGTGACACAGGAAACGCCCATATTATAGACAAGATGAAGACTCAGTCTTCCTGTACTTAAGTCGGCATTGTGTCTCTTATATTTAATTCCGATGTGATTTCTGTGTTTCATCGTCAATGGGATGGTCAAAGGGATACAGGAAACCTGCAGAGGTGAATCGGAATGTAAAACTGGTGACACAGGAAACGCTCAAATCATAGACAGTAGGAAGACTCAGTCTTCCTGTACTTAAGTCGGCATTGTGTCTCTTATATTTAATTCCGATGCAATTTCTGTGTTTCATCGTCAATGGGAAGGTCCACGGGATACAGTAAACCTGCAGAGGTGCATCGGAATGTAAATCTGGTGACACAGGAAACTCTCAAATCATAGACAGTAGGAAGACTCAGTCTTTCTATACTTAAGTCGGCATTGTGACTCTTATATTTATTTCCGATGAAATTTCTGTGTTTCATCGTGAATGGGAAGGTCCAAGGGATATAGTAAACCTGCAGAGGTGCATCGGAAAGTAAAACTGATGACACAGGAAACGCTCAAAACATAGACAGTAGGAAGACTTAGTCTTTCTGTACTTAAGTCGGCATTGTGTCTCTTATATTGAATTCCCGTTCAATTTCTGTGTTTCATCGTCACTGTGAAGGTCCAAGGGATACAGTAAACCTGTAGAGGTGCATCGGGATGTAAAACTGGTGACACAGGAAACGCTCAAATTACAGACAGTAGTAAGACTCAGGCTACCTGTACTTAAGTCGGCATTGTGTCTCTTATATTTAATTCCGATGCAATTTCTGTGTTTCATCGTCAATGGGAAGGTCCAAGGGATACAGTAAACCTGCAGAGGTGCATCGGAATGTAAAACTGGTGACATAGGAAACGCTCAAAACATAGACAGTAGGAAGACTTAGTCATCCTGTACTTAAGTCGGCATTGTGTCTCTTAAATTTAATTCCGATGCAATTTCTATTTTTCATAGTCAATGGGAAGGTCCAAAGGATACAGTAAACCTGCAGAGGTGCATCGGAATGTAAAACTGATGAAACAGGGAACGCTCAAAACATAGACAGTAGGAAGACTCAGTCTTTCTGTACTTAAGTCGGCATTGTGTCTCTTATATTTAATTCCAATGCAATTTCTGTGTTTCATCGTCAATGGGAAGGTCCAATGGATACAGTAAACCTGCAGAGGTGCATCAGAATGTAAAACTGGTGACACAGGAAACGCTCAAAACATTGACAGTAGGAAGACTCAGTCTTTCTGTACATAAGTCGGCATTGTGTCTCTTATATTTAATTCTGATGCGATTTCTGTGTTTCATCGTCAATGGGAAGGTCCAAGGGATACAATAAACAGGCAGAGGTGCATCGGAATGTAAAACTGGTGACACAGGAAACGCTCAAAACATTGACCGTACGAAGACTGTTTTCTTGTACTTAAGTGGGCATTGTGTCTCTTATATTTAATTTCGATGCAATTTCTGTGTTTCATCGTCAATGGGAAGATCCAAGGGATACAGTAAACCTGCAGAGGTGCATCGGAATGTAAAACTGGTGAGACAGGAAACGCTCAAAACATAGACAGTAGGAAGACTCAGTGTTACTGTACTTAAGTCGACATTGTGTCTCTTATCTTTAATTCCGATGAAATTTCAGTATTTCATCGAGAATGGGAAGGTCCAAGGGATATAGTAAAACTGCAGAGGTGCATCGAAAAGTAAAACTGATGACACAGGAAACGCTCAAAACATAGACAGTAGGAAGACTTAGTCTTCCTGTACTTAAGTCGGCATTGTGTCTCTTAAATTTAATTCCGATGCAATTTCTGTTTTTCATCGTCAATGGGAAGGTCCAAGGGATACAGTAAACCTGCAGAGGTGCATCGGAAAGTAAAACTGATGACACGGGGAACGCTCAAAACATAGACAGTAGGAAGACTCAGTCTTTCTGTACTTAAGTCGGCATTGTGTCTCTTGAATTTAATTCCAATGCAATTTCTGTGCTTCATCGTCAATGGGAAGGTCCAAGGGATACAGTAAACCTGCGGAGGTGCATCAGAATGTAAAACTGGTGGCACAGGAAACGCTAAAAACATAGACAGTAGGAAGACACAGTCTTCCTGTACTTAAGTCGGCATTGTGTCTCTTATATTTAATTCCGATGCAATTTCTGTGTTTCATCGTCAATGGGATGGTCCAATGGATACAGTAAACCTGCAGAATTGCATCATAATGTAAAACTGGTGACACAGGAAACGCTCAAAACATAGACAGTAGGAAGACTCAGTCTTTCTGTACATAAGTCGGCATTGTGTCTCTTATATTTAATTCCGATGCAATTTCTGTGTTTCATCGTCAATGGGAAGGTCCAAAGGATACAATAAACAGGCAGAGGTGCATCGGAATGTAAAACTGGTGACACAGGAAACGCTCAAATCATTGACCGTACGAAGACTGTTTTCTTGTACTTAAGTGGGCATTGTGTCTCTTATATTTAATTTCGATGCAATTTCTGTGTTTCATCGTCAATGGGATGGTCCAAGGGATACAGGAAACCTGCAGAGGTGCATCGGAATGTAAAACTGGTGACACAGGAAACGCTCAAATCATAGACAGTAGGATGACTCAGTCTTCCTGTACTTCTGTACTTAAGTCGGGATTGTGTGTCTTATAATTAATTCCGATGCTATTTCTGTGTTTCATCGTCAATGGGAAGGTCCACGGGATACAGTAAACCTGCAGAGGTGCATCGGAATGTAAATCTGGTGACACAGGAAACGCTCAAATCATAGACAGTAGGAAGACTTAGTCTTCCTGTACTTAAGTCGGCATTGTGTCTCTTATATTGAATTCCCGTTCAATTTCTATGTTTCATCGTCACTGTGAAGGTCCAAGGGATACAGTAAACCTGTAGAGGTGCTTCGGGATGTAAAACTGGTGACACAGGAAACGCTCAAATTACAGACAGTAGTAAGACTCAGGCTACCTGTACTTAAGTCGGCATTGTGTCTCTTATATTTAATTAAGATGCAATATCTGTGTTTCATCGTCAATGGGAAGGTCCAAGGGATACAGTAAACCTGCAGAGGTGCGTCGGAATGTAAAACTGGTGACATAGGAAACGCTCAAATCATAGACAGTAGGAAGACTTAGTCATCCTGTACTTAAGTCGGCATTGTGTCTCTTAAATTTAATTCCGATGCAATTTCTATCTTTCATTGTCAATGGGAAGGTCCAAGGGATACAGTAAACCTGCAGAGGTGCATAGGAATGTAAAACTGATGACACAGGGAACGCTCAAAGCATAGACAGTAGGAAGACTCAGTCTTTCTGTACTTAAGTCGGCATTGTGTCTCTTATATTTAATTCCAATGCAATTTCTGTGCTTCATCGTCAATGGGAAGGTCCAAGGGATACAGTAAACCTGCGGAGGTGCTTCAGAATGTAAAACTGGTGACACAGGAAACGCTCAAAACATAGACAGTAGGAAGACTCAGCCTTCCCGTACTTAAGTCGGCATTGTGTCTCTTATATTTAATTCCGATGCAATTTCTGTGTTTCATCGTCAATGGGAAGGTCCAATGGATACAGTAAACCTGCAGAGGTGCATCAGAATGTAAAACTGGTGACACAGGAAACGCTCAAAACATAGACAGTAGGAAGACTCAGTCTTTCTGCACATAAGTCGGCATTGTGTCTCTTATATTTAATTCCGATGCGATTTCTGTGTTTCATCGTCAATGGGAAGGTCCAAGGGATACAATAAACAGGCAGAGGTGCATCGGAATGTAAAACTGGTGACACAGGAAACGCTCAAAACATTGACCGTACGAAGACTGTTTTCTTGTACTTAAGTGGGCATTGTGTCTCTTATATTTAATTTCGATGCAATTTCTGTGTTTCATCGTCAATGGGAAGGTCCACGGGATACAGTAAACCTGCAGAGGTGCATCGGAATGTAAATCTGGTGACACAGGAAACGCTCAAATCATAGACAGTAGGGAGACTCAGTCTTCCTATACTTAAGTCGGCATTGTGTCTCTTATATTTATTTTCGATGAAATTTCTGTGTTTCATCGTGAATGGGAAGGTCCAAGGGATATAGTAAACCTGCAGAGGTGGATCAGAATGTAAAACTGGTGACACAGGAAACGCCCAAATTATAGACAGTAGGAAGACTCAGTCTTCCTGTACTTAAGTCGGCCTTGTGTCTCTTATATTTAATTCCGATGTGATTTCTGTGTTTCATCGTCAAGGGGATGGTCCAAGCGATACAGGAAACCTGCAGATGTGCATCGGAATGTAAAACCGGTGACACAGGAAACGCTCAAATCATAGACAGCAGGAAGACTCAGTCTTCCTATACTTAAGTCGGCATTGTGTCTCTTATAATTATTTCCGATGAAATTTCTGCGTTTCATCGTGAATGGGAGGGTCCATGGGATACAGTAAACCTGCAGAGGTCCATCGGAAAGTAAAACTGATGACACAGGAAACGCTCAAAACATAGACAGCAGGAAGACTTAGTCTTCCTGTACTTATGTCGGCATTGTGTCTCTTATATTTAATTCCGATTCAATTTCTGTGTTTCATCGTCACTGTGAAGCTCCAAGGGATACAGTAAACCTGTAGAGGTGCATCGGGATGTAAAACTGGTGACACAGGAAACGCTCAAATTACAGACAGTAGTAAGACTCAGGCTACCTGTACTTAAGTCGGCATTGTGTCTCTTATATTTAATTAAGATGCAATTTCTGTGTTTCATCGTCAATGGGAAGGTCCACGGGATACAGTAAACCTGCAGAGGTGCATCGGAATGTAAATCCGGTGACACAGGAAACGCTCAAATCATAGACAGTAGGAAGACTTAGTCTTCCTGTACTTAAGTCGGCATTGTGTCTCTTATATTGAATTCCCGTTCAATTTCTATGTTTCATCGTCACTGTGAAGGTCCAAGGGATACAGTAAACCTGTAGAGGTGCATCGGGATGTAAAACTGGTGACACAGGAAACGCTCAAATTACAGACAGTAGTAAGACTCAGTCTTCCTGTACTTAAGTCGGCATTGTGTCTCTTATATTTAATTCCGATGCAATTTCTGTGTTTCATCGTCAATGGGAAGGTCCAAGGGATACAGTAAACCTGCAGGGGTGGATCGGAATGTAAAACTGGTGAGACAGGAAACGCTCAAAACATAGACAGTAGGAAGACTCAGTGTTACTGTAGTTAAGTCGGCATTGTGTCTCTTATATTTAATTCCGATGAAATTTCAGTATTTCATCGTGAATGGGAAGGTCCAAGGGATATAGTAAAACTGCAGAGGTGCATCGGAAAGTAAAACTGATGACACAGGAAACGCTCAAAACATAGACAGTAGGAAGACTTAGTATTCCTGTACTTAAGTCGGCATTGTGTCTCTTAAATTTAATTCCGATGCAATTTCTGTTTTTCATCGTCAATGGGAAGGTCCAAGGGATACAGTAAACCTGCAGAGGTGCATCGGAATGTAAATCTGATGACACAGGGAACGCTCAAAACATAGACAGTAGGAAGACTCAGTCTTTCTGTACGTAAGTCTGCATTGTGTCTCTTGTATTTAATTCCAATGCAATTTCTGTGCTTCATCGTCAATGGGAAGGTCCAAGGGATACAGTAAACCTGCGGAGGTGCATCAGAATGTAAAACTGGTGGCACAGGAAACGCTCAAAACATAGACAGTAGTAAGACTCAGTCTTCCTGTACTTAAGTCGGAATTGTGTCTCTTAAATTTAATTCCGATGCAATTTCTGTGTTTCATCGTCAATGGGAAGGTCCAATGGATACAGTAAACCTGCAGAATTGCATCATAATGTAAAACTGGTGACACAGGAAACGCTCAAAACATAGACAGTAGGAAGACTCAGTCTTTCTGTACATAAGTCGGCATTGTGTCTCTTATATTTAATTCCGAAGCGATTTCTGTGTTTCATCGTCAATGGGAAGGTCCAAAGGATACAATAAACAGGCAGAGGTGCATCGGAATGTAAAACTGGTGACACAGGAAACGCTCAAAACATTGACCGTACGAAGACTGTTTTCTTGTACTTAAGTGGGCATTGTGTCTCTTATATTAAATTTCGATGCAATTTCTGTGTTTCATCGTCAATGGGATGGTCCAAGGGATACAGGAAACCTGCAGACGTGCATCGGAATGTAAAACTGGTGACACAGGAAACGCTCAAATCATAGACAGTAGGATGACTCAGTCTTCCTGTACTTCTGTACTTAAGTCGGGATTGTGTGTCTTATATTTAATTCCGATGCAATTTCTGTGTTTCATCGTCAATGGGAAGGTCCAAGGGATACAGTAAACCTGCAGAGGTGCATCGGTATGTAAAACTGATGACACAGGGAACGCTCAAAACATAGACAGTAGGAAGACTCAGTCTTTCTGTACGTAAGTCGGCATTGTGTCTCTTGTATTTAATTCCAATGCAATTTCTGTGCTTCATCGTCAATGGGAAGGTCCAAGGGATACAGTAAACCTGTAGAGGTGCATCGGGATGTAAAACTGGTGACACAGAAAACGCTCAAATTACAGACAGTAGTAAGACTCAGTCTTCCTGTACTTAAGTCGGCATTGTGTCTCTTATATTTAATTCCGATGCAATTTCTGTGTTTCATCGTCAATGGGAAGGTCCAAGGGATACAGTAAACCTGCAGGGGTGCATCGGAATGTAAAACTGGTGAGACAGGAAACGCTCAAAACATAGACAGTAGGAAGACTCAGTGTTACTGTACTTAAGTCGGCATTGTGTCTCTTATATTTAATTCCGATGAAATTTCAGTATTTCATCGTGAATGGGAAGGTCCAAGGGATATAGTAAAACTGCAGAGGTGCATCGGAAAGTAAAACTGATGACACAGGAAACGCTCAAAACATAGACAGTAGGAAGACTTAGTCTTCCTGTACTTAAGTCGGCATTGTGTCTCTTAAATTTAATTCCGATGCAATTTCTGTTTTTCATCGTCAATGGGAAGGTCCAAGGGATACAGTAAACCTGCAGAGGTGCATCGGAATGTAAAACTGATGACACAGGGAACGCTCAAAACATAGACAGTAGGAAGACTCAGTCTTTCTGTACGTAAGTCGGCATTGTGTCTCTTGTATTTAATTCCAATGCAATTTCTGTGTTTCATCGTCAATGGGAAGGTCCAAGGGATACAGTAAACCTGCGGAGGTGCATCAGAATGTAAAACTGGTGGCACAGGAAACGCTCAAAACATAGACAGTAGGAAGACACAGTCTTCCTGTACTTAAGTCGGAATTGTGTCTCTTAAATTTAATTCCGATGCAATTTCTGTGTTTCATCGTCAATGGGAAGGTCCAATGGATACAGTAAACCTGCAGAATTGCATCATAATGTAAAACTGGTGACACAGGAAACGCTCAAAACATAGACAGTAGGAAGACTCAGTCTTTCTGTACATAAGTCTGCATTGTGTCTCTTATATTTAATTCCGAAGCGATTTCTGTGTTTCATCGTCAATGGGAAGGTCCAAAGGATACAATAAACAGGCAGAGGTGCATCGGAATGTAAAACTGGTGACACAGGAAACGCTCAAAACATTGACCGTACGAAGACTGTTTTCTTGTACTTAAGTGGGCATTGTGTCTCTTATATTAAATTTCGATGCAATTTCTGTGTTTCATCGTCAATGGGATGGTCCAAGGGATACAGGAAACCTGCAGAGGTGCATCGGAATGTAAAACTGGTGACACAGGAAACGCTCAAATCATAGACAGTAGGATGACTCTGTCTTCCTGTACTTCTGTACTTAAGTCGGGATTGTGTGTCTTATATTTAATTCCGATGCAATTTCTGTGTTTCATCGTCAATGGGAAGGTCCAAGGGATACAGTAAACCTGCAGAGGTGCATCGGAATGTAAAACTGATGACACAGGGAACGCTCAAAACATAGACAGTAGGAAGACTCAGTCTTTCTGTACGTAAGTCGGCATTGTGTCTCTTGTATTTAATTCCAATGCAACTTCTGCGCTTCATCGTCAATGGGAAGGTCCAAGGGATGCAGTAAACCTGTAGAGGTGCATCGGGATGTAAAACTGGTGACACAGAAAACGCTCAAATTACAGACAGTAGTAAGACTCAGTCTTCCTGTACTTAAGTCGGCATTGTGTCTCTTATATTTAATTCCGATGCAATTTCTGTGTTTCATCGTCAATGGGAAGGTCCAAGGGATACAGTAAACCTGCAGGGGTGCATCGGAATGTAAAACTGGTGAGACAGGAAACGCTCAAAACATAGACAGTAGGAAGACTCAGTGTTACTGTACTTAAGTCGGCATTGTGTCTCTTATATTTAATTCCGATGAAATTTCAGTATTTCATCGTGAATGGGAAGGTCCAAGGGATATAGTAAAACTGCAGAGGTGCATCGGAAAGTAAAACTGATGACACAGGAAACGCTCAAAACATAGACAGTAGGAAGACTTAGTCTTCCTGTACTTAAGTCGGCATTGTGTCTCTTAAATTTAATTCCGATGCAATTTCTGTTTTTCATCGTCAATGGGAAGGTCCAAGGGATACAGTAAACCTGCAGAGGTGCATCGGAATGTAAAACTGATGACACAGGGAACGCTCAAAACATAGACAGTAGGAAGACTCAGTCTTTCTGTACGTAAGTCGGCATTGTGTCTCTTGTATTTAATTCCAATGCAATTTCTGTGCTTCATCGTCAATGGGAAGGTCCAAGGGATACAGTAAACCTGCGGAGGTGCATCAGAATGTAAAACTGGTGGCACAGGAAACGCTCAAAACATAGACAGTAGGAAGACACAGTCTTCCTGTACTTAAGTCGGAATTGTGTCTCTTAAATTTAATTCCGATGCAATTTCTGTGTTTCATCGTCAATGGGAAGGTCCAATGGATACAGTAAACCTGCAGAATTGCATCATAATGTAAAACTGGTGACACAGGAAACGCTCAAAACATAGACAGTAGGAAGACTCAGTCTTTCTGTACATAAGTCGGCATTGTGTCTCTTATATTTAATTCCGAAGCGATTTCTGTGTTTCATCGTCAATGGGAAGGTCCAAAGGATACAATAAACAGGCAGAGGTGCATCGGAATGTAAAACTGGTGACACAGGAAACGCTCAAAACATTGACCGTACGAAGACTGTTTTCTTGTACTTAAGTGGGCATTGTGTCTCTTATATTATATTTCGATGCAATTTCTGTGTTTCATCGTCAATGGGATGGTCCAAGGGATACAGGAAACCTGCAGAGGTCCATCGGAAAGTAAAACTGATGACACAGGAAACGCTCAAAACATAGACAGCAGGAAGACTTAGTCTTCCTGCACTTATGCCGGCATTGTGTCTCTTATATTTAATTCCGATTCAATTTCTGTGTTTCATCGTCACTGTGAAGGTCCAAGGGATACAGTAAACCTGCAGGGGTGCATCGGAATGTAAAACTGGTGAGACAGGAAACGCTCAAAACATAGACAGTAGGAAGACTCAGTGTTACTGTACTTAAGTCGGCATTGTGTCTCTTATATTTAATTCCGATGAAATTTCAGTATTTCATCGTGAATGGGAAGGTCCAAGGGATATAGTAAAACTGCAGAGGTGCATCGGAAAGTAAAACTGATGACACAGGAAACGCTCAAAACATAGACAGTAGGAAGACTTAGTCTTCCTGTACTTAAGTCGGCATTGTGTCTCTTAAATTTAATTCCGATGCAATTTCTGTTTTTCATCGTCAATGGGAAGGTCCAAGGGATACAGTAAACCTGCAGAGGTGCATCGGAATGTAAAACTGATGACACAGGGAACGCTCAAAACATAGACAGTAGGAAGACTCAGTCTTTCTGGACGTAAGTCGGCATTGTGTCTCTTGTATTTAATTCCAATGCAATTTCTGTGCTTCATCGTCAATGGGAAGGTCCAAGGGATACAGTAAACCTGCGGAGGTGCATCAGAATGTAAAACTGGTGGCACAGGAAACGCTCAAAACATAGACAGTAGGAAGACACAGTCTTCCTGTACTTAAGTCGGAATTGTGTCTCTTACATTTAATTCCGATGCAATTTCTGTGTTTCATCGTCAATGGGAAGGTCCAAGGGATACAGTAAACCTGCGGAGGTGCATCGGAATGTAAAACTGATGACACAGGGAACGCTCAAAACATAGACAGTAGGAAGACTCAGTCATTCTGTACGTAAGTCGGCATTGTGTCTCTTGTATTTAATTCCAATGCAATTTCTGCGCTTCATCGTCAATGGGAAGGTCCAAGGGATACAGTAAACCTGTAGAGGTGCATCGGGATGTAAAACTGGTGACACAGAAAACGCTCAAATTACAGACAGTAGTAAGACTCAGTCTTCCTGTACTTAAGTCGGCATTGTGTCTCTTATATTTAATTCCGATGCAATTTCTGTGTTTCATCGTCAATGGGAAGGTCCAAGGGATACAGTAAACCTGCAGGGGTGCATCGGAATGTAAAACTGGTGAGACAGGAAACGCTCAAAACATAGACAGTAGGAAGACTCAGTGTTACTGTACTTAAGTCGGCATTGTGTCTCTTATATTTAATTCCGATGAAATTTCAGTATTTCATCGTGAATGGGAAGGTCCAAGGGATATAGTAAAACTGCAGAGGTGCATCGGAATGTAAAACTGATGACACAGGAAACGCTCAAAACATAGACAGTAGGAAGACTTAGTCTTCCTGTACTTAAGTCGGCATTGTGTCTCTTAAATTTAATTCCGATGCAATTTCTGTTTTTCATCGTCAATGGGAAGGTCCAAGGGATACAGTAAACCTGCAGAGGTGCATCGGAATGTAAAACTGATGACACAGGGAACGCTCAAAACATAGACAGTAGGAAGACTCAGTCTTTCTGTACGTAAGTCGGCATTGTGTCTCTTGTATTTAATTCCAATGCAATTTCTGTGCTTCATCGTCAATGGGAAGGTCCAAGGGATACAGTAAACCTGCGGAGGTGCATCAGAATGTAAAACTGGTGGCACAGGAAACGCTCAAAACATAGACAGTAGGAAGACACAGTCTTCCTGTACTTAAGTCGGAATTGTGTCTCTTAAATTTAATTCCGATGCAATTTCTGTGTTTCATCGTCAATGGGAAGGTCCAATGGATACAGTAAACCTGCAGAATTGCATCATAATGTAAAACTGGTGACACAGGAAACGCTCAAAACATAGACAGTAGGAAGACTCGGTCTTTCTGTACATAAGTCGGCATTGTGTCTCTTATATTTAATTCCGAAGCGATTTCTGTGTTTCATCGTCAATGGGAAGGTCCAAAGGATACAATAAACAGGCAGAGGTGCATCGGAATGTAAAACTGGTGACACAGGAAACGCTCAAAACATTGACCGTACGAAGACTGTTTTCTTGTACTTAAGTGGGCATTGTGTCTCTTATATTAAATTTCGATGCAATTTCTGTGTTTCATCGTCAATGGGATGGTCCAAGGGATACAGGAAACCTGCAGAGGTGCATCGGAATGTAAAACTGGTGACACAGGAAACGCTCAAATCATAGACAATAGGATGACTCAGTCTTCCTGTACTTCTGTACTTAAGTCGGGATTGTGTGTCGTAAACCTGCAGAATTGCATCATAATGTAAAACTGGTGACACAGGAAACGCTCAAAACATGGACTGTAGGAAGACTCAGTCTTTCTGTACATATGTCGGCATTGTGTCTCTTATATTTAATTCCGAAGCGATTTCTGTGTTTCATCGTCAATGGGAAGGTCCAAAGGATACAATAAACAGGCAGAGGTGCATCGGAATGTAAAACTGGTGACACAGGAAACGCTCAAAACATTGACCGTACGAAGACTGTTTTCATGTACTTAAGTGGGCATCGTGTCTCTTATATTAAATTTCGATGCAATTTCTGTGTTTCATCGTCAATGGGATGGTCCAAGGGATACAGGAAACCTGCAGAGGTCCATCGGAAAGTAAAACTGATGACACAGGAAACGCTCAAAACATAGACAGCAGGAAGACTTAGTCTTCCTGCACTTATGCCGGCATTGTGTCTCTTATATTTAATTCCGATTCAATTTCTGTGTTTCATCGTCACTGTGAAGGTCCAAGGGATACAGTAAACCTGTAGAGGTGCATCGGGATGTAAAACTGGTGACACAGAAAACGCTCAAATTACAGACAGTAGTAAGACTCAGTCTTCCTGTACTTAAGTCGGCATTGTGTCTCTTATATTTAATTCCGATGCAATTTCTGTGTTTCATCGTCAATGGGAAGGTCCAAGGGATACAGTAAACCTGCAGGGGTGCATCGGAATGTAAAACTGGTGAGACAGGAAACGCTCAAAACATAGACAGTAGGAAGACTCAGTGTTACTGTACTTAAGTCGGCATTGTGTCTCTTATATTTAATTCCGATGAAATTTCAGTATTTCATCGTGAATGGGAAGGTCCAAGGGATATAGTAAAACTGCCGAGGTGCATCGGAAAGTAAAACTGATGACACAGGAAACGCTCAAAACATAGACAGTAGGAAGACTTAGTATTCCTGTACTTAAGTCGGCATTGTGTCTCTTAAATTTAATTCCGATGCAATTTCTGTCTTTCATCGTCATTGGGAAGGTCCAAGGGATACAGTAAACCTGCAGAGGTGCATCGGAATGTAAAACTGATGACACAGGGAACGCTCAAAACATAGACAGTAGGAAGACTCAGTCTTTCTGTACGTAAGTCGGCATTGTGTCTCTTGTATTTAATTCCAATGCAATTTCTGTGCTTCATCGTCAATGGGAAGGTCCAAGGGATACAGTAAACCTGCGGAGGTGCATCAGAATGTAAAACTGGTGGCACAGGAAACGCTCAAAACATAGACAGTAGTAAGACTCAGTCTTCCTGTACTTAAGTCGGAATTGTGTCTCTTAAATTTAATTCCGATGCAATTTCTGTGTTTCATCGTCAATGGGAAGGTCCAATGGATACAGTAAACCTGCAGAATTGCATCATAATGTAAAACTGGTGACACAGGAAACGCTCAAAACATAGACAGTAGGAAGACTCAGTCTTTCTGTACATAAGTCGGCATTGTGTCTCTTATATTTAATTCCGAAGCGATTTCTGTGTTTCATCGTCAATGGGAAGGTCCAAAGGATACAATAAACAGGCAGAGGTGCATCGGAATGTAAAACTGGTGACACAGGAAACGCTCAAAACATTGACCGTACGAAGACTGTTTTCTTGTACTTAAGTGGGCATTGTGTCTCTTATATTAAATTTCGATGCAATTTCTGTGTTTCATCGTCAATGGGATGGTCCAAGGGATACAGGAAACCTGCAGAGGTGCATCGGAATGTAAAACTGGTGACACAGGAAACGCTTAAATCATAGACAGTAGGATGACTCAGTCTTCCTGTACTTCTGTACTTAAGTCGGGATTGTGTGTCTTATATTTAATTCCGATGCAATTTCTGTGTTTCATCGTCAATGGGAAGGTCCACGGGATACAGTAAACCTACAGAGGTGCATCGGAATGTAAATCTGGTGACAGAGGAAACGCTCAAATCATAGACAGTAGGGAGACTCAGTCTTTCTATACTTAAGTCGGCATTGTGACTCTTATATTTATTTCCGATGAAATTTCTGTGTTTCATCGTGAATGGGAAGGTCCAAGGGATATAGTAAACCTGCAGAGGTGCATCGGAAAGTAAAACTGATGACACAGGAAACGCTCAAAACATAGACAGTAGGAAGACTTAGTCTTCCTGTACTTAAGTCGGCATTGTGTCTCTTATATTGAATTCCCGTTCAATTTCTGTGTTTCATCGTCACTGTGAAGGTCCAAGGGATACAGTAAACCTGTAGAGGTGCATCGGGATGTAAAACTGGTGACACAGGAAACGCTCAAATTACAGACAGTTGTAAGACTCAGGCTACCTCTACTTAATTCGGCATTGTGTCTCTTATATTTAATTCCGATGCAATTTCTGTGTTTCATCGTCAATGGGAAGGTCCAAGGGATACAGTAAACTTGCAGAGGTGCATCGGAATGTAAAACTGGTGACATAGGAAACGCTCAAATCATAGACAGTAGGAAGACTTAGTCATCCTGTACTTAAGTCGGCATTGTGTCTCTTAAATTTAATTCCGATGCAATTTCTATTTTTCATCGTCAATGGGAAGGTCCAAGGGATACAGTAAACCTGCAGAGGTGCATAGGAATGTAAAACTGATGACACAGGGAACGCTCAAAGCATAGACAGTAGGAAGACTCAGTCTTTCTGTACTTAAGTCGGCATTGTGTCTCTTATATTTAATTCCAATGCAATTTCTGTGCTTCATCGTCAATGGGAAGGTCCAAGGGATACAGTAAACCTGCGGAGGTGCTTCAGAATGTAAAACTGGTGACACAGGAAACGCTCAAAACATAGACAGTAGGAAGACTCAGCCTTCCCGTACTTAAGTCGGCATTGTGTCTCTTATATTTAATTCCGATGCGATTTCTGTGTTTCATCGTCAATGGGAAGGTCCAAGGGATACAATAAACAGGCAGAGGTGCATCGGAATGTAAAACTGGTGACACAGGAAACGCTCAAAACATTGACCGTACGAAGACTGTTTTCTTGTACTTAAGTGGGCATTGTGTCTCTTATATTTAATTTCGATGCAATTTCTGTGTTTCATCGTCAATGGAAAGGTCCACGGGATACAGTAAACCTGCAGAGGTGCATCGGAATGTAAATCTGGTGACACAGGAAACGCTCAAATCATAGACAGTAGGGAGACTCAGTCTTCCTATACTTAAGTCGGCATTGTGTCTCTTATATTTATTTTCGATGAAATTTCTGTGTTTCATCGTGAATGGGAAGGTCCAAGGGATATAGTAAACCTGCAGAGGTGGATCAGAAAGTAAAACTGGTGACACAGGAAACGCCCAAATTATAGACAGTAGGAAGACTCACTCATCCTGTACTTAAGTCGGCATTGTGTCTCTTATATTTAATTCCGATGTGATTTCTGTGTTTCATCGTCAAGGGGATGGTCCAAGCGATACAGGAAACCTGCAGATGTGCATCGGAATGTAAAACCGGTGACACAGGAAACGCTCAAATCATAGACAGTAGGAAGACTCAGTCTTCCTGTACTTAAGTCGGCATTGTGTCTCTTATATTTAATTCCGATGCAATTTCTGTGTTTCATCGTCAATGGGAAGGTCCACGGGATACAGTAAACCTGCAGAGGTGCATCGGAATGTAAATCTGGTGACACAGGAAACGCTCAAATCATAGACAGCAGGACGACTCAGTCTTCCTATACTTAAGTCGGCATTGTGTCTCTTATAATTATTTCCGATGAAATTTCTGCGTTTCATCGTGAATGGGAAGGTCCATGGGATATAGTAAACCTGCAGAGGTCCATCGGAAAGTAAAACTGATGACACAGGAAACGCTCAAAACATAGACAGCAGGAAGACTTAGTCTTCCTGTACTTATGTCGGCATTGTGTCTCTTATATTTAATTCCGATTCAATTTCTGTGTTTCATCGTCACTGTGAAGGTCCAAGGGATACTGTAAACCTGTAGAGGTGCATCGGGATGTAAAACTGGTGACACAGGAAACGCTCAAATTACAGACAGTAGTAAGACTCAGGCTACCTCTACTTAATTCGGCATTGTGTCTCTTATATTTAATTCCGATGCAATTTCTGTGTTTCATCGTCAATGGGAAGGTCCAAGGGATACAGTAAACTTGCAGAGGTGCATCGGAATGTAAAACTGGTGACATAGGAAACGCTCAAATCATAGACAGTAGGAAGACTTAGTCATCCTGTACTTAAGTCGGCATTGTGTCTCTTAAATTTAATTCCGATGCAATTTCTATTTTTCATCGTCAATGGGAAGGTCCAAGGGATACAGTAAACCTGCAGAGGTGCATAGGAATGTAAAACTGATGACACAGGGAACGCTCAAAGCATAGACAGTAGGAAGACTCAGTCTTTCTGTACTTAAGTCGGCATTGTGTCTCTTATATTTAATTCCAATGCAATTTCTGTGCTTCATCGTCAATGGGAAGGTCCAAGGGATACAGTAAACCTGCGGAGGTGCTTCAGAATGTAAAACTGGTGACACAGGAAACGCTCAAAACATAGACAGTAGGAAGACTCAGCCTTCCCGTACTTAAGTCGGCATTGTGTCTCTTATATTTAATTCCGATGCAATTTCTGTGTTTCATCGTCAATGGGAAGGTCCAATGGATACAGTAAACCTGCAGAGGTGCATCAGAATGTAAAACTGGTGACACAGGAACGCTCAAAACATAGACAGTAGGAAGACTCAGTCTTTCTGCACATAAGTCGGCATTGTGTCTCTTATATTTAATTCCGATGCGATTTCTGTGTTTCATCGTCAATGGGAAGGTCCAAGGGATACAATAAACAGGCAGAGGTGCATCGGAATGTAAAACTGGTGACACAGGAAACGCTCAAAACATTGACCGTACGAAGACTGTTTTCTTGTACTTAAGTGGGCATTGTGTCTCTTATATTTAATTTCGATGCAATTTCTGTGTTTCATCGTCAATGGGAAGGTCCACGGGATACAGTAAACCTGCAGAGGTGCATCGGAATGTAAATCTGGTGACACAGGAAACGCTCAAATCATAGACAGTAGGGAGACTCAGTCTTCCTATACTTAAGTCGGCATTGTGTCTCTTATATTTATTTTCGATGAAATTTCTGTGTTTCATCGTGAATGGGAAGGTCCAAGGGATATAGTAAACCTGCAGAGGTGGATCAGAAAGTAAAACTGGTGACACAGGAAACGCCAAAATTATAGACAGTAGGAAGACTCGGTCTTCCTGTACTTAAGTCGGCATTGTGTCTCTTATATTTAATTCCGATGTGATTTCTGTGTTTCATCGTCAAGGGGATGGTCCAAGCGATACAGGAAACCTGCAGATGTGCATCGGAATGTAAAACCGGTGACACAGGAAACGCTCAAATCATAGACAGTAGGAAGACTCAGTCTTCCTGTACTTAAGTCGGCATTGTGTCTCTTATATTTAATTCCGATGCAATTTCTGTGTTTCATCGTCAATGGGAAGGTCCACGGGATACAGTAAACCTGCAGAGGTGCATCGGAATGTAAATCTGGTGACACAGGAAACGCTCAAATCATAGACAGCAGGAAGACTCAGTCTTCCTATACTTAAGTCGGCATTGTGTCTCTTATAATTATTTCCGATGAAATTTCTGCGTTTCATCGTGAATGGGAAGGTCCATGGGATATAGTAAACCTGCAGATGTCCATCGGAAAGTAAAACTGATGACACAGGAAACGCTCAAAACATAGACAGCAGGAAGACTTAGTCTTCCTGTACTTATGTCGGCATTGTGTCTCTTATATTTAATTCCGATTCAATTTCTGTGTTTCATCGTCACTGTGAAGGTCCAAGGGATACAGTAAACCTGTAGAGGTGCATCGGGATGTAAAACTGGTGACACAGAAAACGCTCAAATTACAGACAGTAGTAAGACTCAGTCTTCCTGTACTTAAGTCGGCATTGTGTCTCTTATATTTAATTCCGATGCAATTTCTGTGTTTCATCGTCAATGGGAAGGTCCAAGGGATACAGTAAACCTGCAGGGGTGCATCGGAATGAAAAACTGGTGAGACAGGAAACGCTCAAAACATAGACAGTAGGAAGACTCAGTGTTACTGTACTTAAGTCGGCATTGTGTCTCTTATATTTAATTCCGATGAAATTTCAGTATTTCATCGTGAATGGGAAGGTCCAAGGGATATAGTAAAACTGCAGAGGTGCATCGGAAAGTAAAACTGATGACACAGGAAACGCTCAAAACATAGACAGTAGGAAGACTTAGTCTTCCTGTACTTAAGTCGGCATTGTGTCTCTTAAATTTAATTCCGATGCAATTTCTGTTTTTCATCGTCAATGGGAAGGTCCAAGGGATACAGTAAACCTGCAGAGGTGCATCGGAATGTAAAACTGATGACACAGCGAACGCTCAAAACATAGACCTTAGGAAGACTCAGTCTTTCTGTACGTAAGTGGGCATTGTGTCTCTTGTATTTAATTCCAATTCAATTTCTGTGCTTCATCGTCAATGGGAAGGTCCAAGGGATACAGTAAACCTGCGGAGGTGCATCAGAATGTAAAACTGGTGGCACAGGAAACGCTCAAAACATAGACAGTAGGAAGACACAGTCTTCCTGTACTTAAGTCGGAATTGTGTCTCTTAAATTTAATTCCGATGCAATTTCTGTGTTTCATCGTCAATGGGAAGGTCCAATGGATACAGTAAACCTGCAGAATTGCATCATAATGTAAAACTGGTAACACAGGAAACGCTCAAAACATAGACAGTAGGAAGACTCAGTCTTTCTGTACATAAGTCGGCATTGTGTCTCTTATATTTAATTCCGAAGCGATTTCTGTGTTTCATCGTCAATGGGAAGGTCCAAAGGATACAATAAACAGGCAGAGGTGCATCGGAATGTAAAACTGGTGACACAGGAAACGCTCAAATCATTGACCGTACGAAGACTGTTTTCTTGTACTTAAGTGGGCATTGTGTCTCTTATATTAAATTTCGATGCAATTTCTGTGTTTCATCGTCAATGGGATGTCCAAGGGATACAGGAAACCTGCAGAGGTGCATCGGAATGTAAAACTGGTGACACAGGAAACACTCAAATCATAGACAGTAGGATGACTCGGTCTTCCTGTACTTCTGTACTTAAGTCGGGATTGTGTGTCTTATATTTAATTCCGATGCAATTTCTGTGTTTCATCGTCAATGGGAAGGTCCACGGGATACAGTAAACCTGCAGAGGTGCATCGGAATGTAAATCTGGTGACAGAGAAAACGCTCAAATCATAGACAGAAGGGAGACTCAGTCTTTCTATACTTAAGTCGGCATTGTGACTCTTATATTTATTTCCGATGAAATTTCTGTGTTTCATCGTGAATGGGAAGGTCCAAGGGATATAGTAAACCTGCAGAGGTGCATCGGAAAGTAAAACTGATGACACAGGAAACGCTCAAAACATAGACAGTAGGAAGACTTAGTCTTCCTGTACTTAAGTCGGCATTGTGTCTCTTATATTGAATTCCCGTTCAATTTCTGTGTTTCATCGTCACTGTGAAGGTCCTAGGGATACAGTAAACCTGTAGAGGTGCATCGGGATGTAAAACTGGTGACACAGGAAACGCTCAAATTACAGACAGTAGTAAGACTCAGGCTACCTGTACTTAAGTCGGCATTGTGTCTCTTATATTTAATTCCGATGCAATTTCTGTGTTTCATCGTCAATGGGAAGGTCCAAGGGATACAGTAAACTTGCAGAGGTGCATCGGAATGTAAAACTGGTGACATAGGAAATTCTCAAAACATAGACATTAGGAAGACTAAGTCATCCTGTACTGAAGTCGGCATTGTGTCTCTTAAATTTAATTCCGATGCAATTTCTATTTTTCATCGTCAATGGGAAGGTCCAAGGGATACAGTAATCCTGCAGAGGTGCATCGGAATGTAAAACTGATGACACAGGGAACGCTCAAAACATAGACAGTAGGCAGACTCAGACTTTCTGTACTTAAGTCGGCATTGTGTCTCTTATATTTAAATCCAATGCAATTTCTGTGCTTCATCGTCAATGGGAAGGTCCAAGGGATACAGTAAACCTGCGGAGGTGCTTCAGAATGTAAAACTGGTGACACAGGAAACGCTCAAAACATAGACAGTAGGAAGACTCAGCCTTCCCGTACTTAAGTCGGCATTGTGTCTCTTATATTTAATTCCGATGCAATTTCTGTGTTTCATCGTCAATGGGAAGGTCCAATGGATACAGTAAACCTGCAGAGGTGCATCAGAATGTTAAACTGGTGACACAGGAAACGCTCAAAACATAGACAGTAGGAAGACTCAGTCTTTCTGTACATAAGTCATAATTGTGTCTCTTATATTTAATTCCGATGCGATTTCTGTGTTTCATTGTCAATGGAAAGGTCCAAAGGATGCAATAAACAGGCTGAGGTGCATCGGAATGTAAAACTGGGGACACAGGAAACGCTCAAAACATTGACCGTTCGAAAACTGTTTTCTTGTACTTAAGTGTTCATTGTGTCTCTTATATTTAATTTCGATGCAATTTCTGTGTTTCATCGTCAATGGGATGGTCCAAGGGATACAGGAAACCTGCAGAAGTGCATCGGAATGTAAAACTGGTGACACAGGAAACGCTCAAATCATAGACAGTAGGAAGACTCAGTCTTCCTGCACTTAAGTCGGGATTGTGTGTCTTATATTTAATTCCGATGCAATTTCTGTGTTTCGTCTTCAATGGGAAGGTCCACGGGATACAGTAAACCTGCAGAGGTGCATCGGAATGTAAATCTGGTGACACAGGAAACGCTCAAATCATAGACAGTAGGGAGACTCAGTCTTCCCATACTTAAGTCGGCATTGTGTCTTTTATATTTATTTCCGATGAAATTTCTGTGTTTCATCGTGAATGGGAAGGTCCAAGGGATATAGTAAACCTGCAGAGGTGCATCAGAATGTAAAACTGGTGACACAGGAAACGCCCAAATTATAGACAGTAGGAAGACTCAGTCTTCCTGTACTGAAGTCGGCATTGTGTCTCTTATATTGAATTCCCGTTCAATTTCTGTGTTTCATCGTCACTGTGAATGTTCAAGGGATACAGTAAACCTGTAGAGGTGCATCGGGATGTAAAACTGGTGACACAGGAAACGCTCAAATTACAGACAGTAGTAAGACTCAGGCTACCTGTACTTAAGTCGGCATTGTGTCTCTTATATTTAATTCCGATGCAATTTCTGTGTTTCATCGTCAATGGGAAGGTCCAAGGGATACAGTAAACCTGCAGACGTGCATCGGAATGTAAAACTGGTGACATAGGAAACGCTCTAAACATAGACAGTAGGAAGACTTAGTCATCCTGTACTTAAGTCGGCATTGTGTCTCTTAAATTTAATTCCGATGCAATTTCTATTTTTCATCGTCAATGGGAAGGTCCAAGGGATACAGTAAACCTGCAGAGGTGCATCGGAATGTAAAACTGATGACACAGGGAACGCTCAAAACATAGACATTAGGAAGACTCAGTCTTTCTGTACTTAAGTCGGCATTGTGTCTCTTATATTTAATTCCAATGCAATTTCTGTGCTTCATCGTCAATGGGAAGGTCCAAGGGATACAGTAAACCTGCGGAGGTGCTTCAGAATGTAAAACTGGTGACACAGGAAACGCTCAAATCATAGACAGTAGGAAGACTCAACCTTCCCGTACTTAAGTCGGCATTGTGTCTCTTATATTTAATTCCGATGCAATTTCTGTGTTTCATCGTCAATGGGAAGGTCCAATGGATACAGTAAACCTGCAGAGGTGCATCAGTATGTAAAACTGGTGACACAGGAAACGCTCAAAACATAGACAGTAGGAAGACTCAGTCTTTCTGTACATAAGTCGGCATTGTGTCTCTTATATTTAATTCCGATGCGATTTCTGTGTTTCATCGTCAATGGGAAGGTCCAAGGGATACAATAAACAGGCAGAGGTGCATCGGAATGTAAAACTGGTGACACAGGAAACGCTCAAAACATTGACCGTACGTAGACTGTTTTCTTGTACTTAAGTGGGCATTGTGTCTCTTATATTTAATTTCGATGCAATTTCTTTGTTTCATCGTCAATGGGATGGTCCAAGGGATACAGGAAACCTGCAAAGGTGCATCGGAATGTAAAACTGGTGACACAGGAAACGCTCAAATCATAGACAGTAGGAAGACTCAGTCTTCCTGTACTTAAGTCGGGATTGTGTGTCTTATATTTAATTCCGATGCAATTTCTGTGTTTCATCTTCAATGGGAAGGTCCACGGGATACAGTAAACCTGCAGAGGTGCATCGGCAAGTAAATCTGGTGACACAGGAAACGCTCAAATCATAGACAGTAGGGAGACTCAGTCTTCCTATACTTAAGTCGGCATTGTGTCTCTTATATTTATTTCCGATGAAATTTCTGTGTTTCATCGTGAATGGGAAGGTCCAAGGGATATAGTAAACCTGCAGAGGTGCATCAGAAAGTAAAACTGGTGACACAGGAAACGCCCAAATTATAGACAGTAGGAAGACTCAGTCTTCCTGTACTTAAGTCGGCATTGTGTCTCTTATATTTAATTCCGATGTGATTTCTGTGTTTCATCGTCAAGGGGATGGTCCAAGGGATACAGGAAACCTGCAGAGGTGCATCGGAATGTAAAACTGGTGACACAGGAAACGCTCAAATCATAGACAGTAGGAAGACTCAGTCTTCCTGTACTTAAGTCGGCATTGTGTCTCTTATATTTAATTCCGATGCAATTTCTGTGTTTCATCGTCAATGGGAAGGTCCACGGGATACAGTAAACCTGCAGAGGTGCATCGGAATGTAAATCTGGTGACACAGGAAACGCTCAAATCATAGACAGTAGGAAGACTCAGTCTTCCTATACTTAAGTCGGCATTGTGTCTCTTATATTAATTTCCGATGAAATTTCTGCGTTTCATCGTGAATGGGAAGGTCCACGGGATATAGTAAACCTGCAGAGGTCCATCGGAAAGTAAAACTGATGACACAGGAAACGCTCAAAACATAGACAGCAGGAAGACTTAGTCTTCCTGTACTTATGTCGGCATTGTGTCTCTTATATTTAATCCCGATTCAATTTCTGTGTTTCATCGTCACTGTGAAGGTCCAAGGGATACAGTAAACCTGTAGAGGTGCATCGGGATGTAAAACTGGTGACACAGAAAACGCTCAAATTACAGACAGTAGTAAGACTCAGTGTTCCTGTACTTAAGTCGGCATTGTGTCTCTTATATTTAATTCCGATGCAATTTCTGTGTGTCATCGTCAATGGGAAGGTCCAAGGGATACAGTAAACCTGCAGGGGTGCATCGGAATGTAAAACTGGTGAGACAGGAAACGCTCAAAACATAGACAGTAGGAAGACTCAGTGTTACTGTACTTAAGTCGGCATTGTGTCTCTTATATTTAATTCCGATGAAATTTCAGTATTTCATCGTGAATGGGAAGGTCCAAGGGATATAGTAAAACTGCAGAGGTGCATCGGAAAGTAAAACTGATGACACAGGAAACGCTCAAATCATAGACAGTAGGAAGACTTAGTCTTCCTGTACTTAAGTCGGCATTGTGTCTCTTAAATTTAATTCCGATGCAATTTCTGTTTTTCATCGTCAATGGGAAGGTCCAAGGGATACAGTAAACCTGCAGAGGTGCATCGGCATGTAAAACTGATGACACAGGGAACGCTCAAAACATAGACAGTAGGAAGACTCAGTCTTTCTGTACTTAAGTCGGCATTGTGTCTCTTGTATTTAATTCCAATGCAATTTCTGTGCTCCATCGTCAATGGGAAGGTCCAAGGGATGCAGTAAACCTGCGGAGGTGCATCAGAATGTAAAACTGGTGGCACAGGAAACGCTCAAAACATAGACAGTAGGAAGACACAGTCTTCCTGTACTTAAGTCGGCATTGTGTCTCTTATATTTAATTCCGATGCAATTTCTGTGTTTCATCGTCAATGGGAAGGTCCAATGGATACAGTAAACCTGCAGAGGTGCATCAGAATGCAAAACTGGTGACACACGAAACGCTCAAAACATAGACAGTAGGAAGACTCAGTCTTTCTGTACATAAGTCGGCATTGTGTCTCTTATATTTAATTCCGATGCGATTTCTGTGTTTCATCGTCAATGGGAAGGTCCCAAGGATACAATAAACAGGCAGAGGTGCATCGGAATGTAAAACCGGTGACACCGGAAACGCTCTAAACATTGACCGTACGAAGACTGTTTTCTTGTACTTAAGTGGGCATTGTGTCTCTTATATTTAATTTCGACGCAATTTCTGTGTTTCATCGTCAATGGGATGGTCCAAGGGATACAGGAAACCTGCAGAGGTGCATCGGAATGTAAAACTGGTGACACAGGAAACGCTCAAATCATAGACAGTAGGATGACTCAGTCTTCCTGTACTTCTGTACGTAAGTCGGGATTGTGTGTCTTATATTTAATTCCGATGCAATTTCTGTGTTTCATCGTCAATGGGAAGGTCCACGGGATACAGTAAACCTGCAGAGGTGCATCGGAATGTAAATCTGGTGACACAGGAAACGCTCAAATCATAGACAGTAGGGAGACTCAGTCTTTCTATACTTAAGTCGGCATTGTGACTCTTATATTTATTTCCGATGAAATTTCTGTGTTTCATCGTGAATGGGAAGGTCCAAGGGATATAGTAAACCTGCAGAGGTGCATCGGAAAGTAAAACTGATGACACAGGAAACGCTCAAAACATAGACAGTAGGAAGACTCAGACTTTCTGTACTTAAGTCGGCATTGTGTCTCTTATATTTAATTCCAATGCAATTTCTGTGCTTCATCGTCAATGGAAAGGTCCAAGGGATACAGTAAACCTGCGGAGGTGCTTCAGAATGTAAAACTGGTGACACAGGAAACGCTCAAAACATAGACAGTTGGAAGACTCAGTGTTCCTGTACTTAAGTCGGAATTGTGTCTCTTATATTGAATTCCCGTTCAATTTCTGTGTTTCATCGTCACTGTGAAGGTCCAAGGGATACAGTAAACCTGTAGAGGTGCATCGGGATGTAAAACTGGTGACACAGGAAACGCTCAAATTACAGACAGTAGTAAGACTCAGGCTACCTGTACTTAAGTCGGCATTGTGTCTCTTATATTTAATTCCGATGCAAATTCTGTGTTTCATCGTCAATGGGAAGGTCCAAGGGATACAGTAAACCTGCAGAGGTGCATCGGAATGTAAAACTGGTGACATAGGAAATTCTCAAAACATAGACAGTAGGAAGACTTAGTCATCCTGTACTTAAGTCGGCATTGTGTCTCTTAAATTTAATTCCGATGCAATTTCTATTTTTCATCGTCAATGGGAAGGTCCAAGGGATACAGTAATCCTGCAGAGGTGCATCGGAATGTAAAACTGATGACACAGGGAACGCTCAAAACATAGACAGTAGGCAGACTCAGACTTTCTGTACTTAAGTCGGCATTGTGTGTCTTATATTTAATTCCGATGCAATTTCTGTGTTTCGTCTTCAATGGGAAGGTCCACGGGATACAGTAAACCTGCAGAGGTGCATCGGAATGTAAATCTGGTGACACAGGAAACGCTCAAATCATAGACAGTAGGGAGACTCAGTCTTCCCATACTTAAGTCGGCATTGTGTCTTTTATATTTATTTCCGATGAAATTTCTGTGTTTCATCGTGAATGGGAAGGTCCAAGGGATATAGTAAACCTGCAGAGGTGCATCAGAATGTAAAACTGGTGACACAGAGAACGCCCAAATTATAGACAGTAGGAAGACTCAGTCTTCCTGTACTGAAGTCGGCATTGTGTCTCTTATATTGAATTCCCGTTCAATTTCTGTGTTTCATCGTCACTGTGAAGGTTCAAGGGATACAGTAAACCTGTAGAGGTGCATCGGGATGTAAAACTGGTGACACAGGAAACGCTCAAATTACAGACAGTAGTAAGACTCAGGCTACCTGTACTTAAGTCGGCATTGTGTCTCTTATATTTAATTCCGATGCAATTTCTGTGTTTCATCGTCAATGGGAAGGTCCAAGGGATACAGTAAACCTGCAGACGTGCATCGGAATGTAAAACTGGTGACATAGGAAACGCTCTAAACATAGACAGTGGGAAGACTTAGTCATCCTGTACTTAAGTCGGCATTGTGTCTCTTAAATTTAATTCCGATGCAATTTCTATTTTTCATCGTCAATGGGAAGGTCCAAGGGATACAGTAAACCTGCAGAGGTGCATCGGAATGTAAAACTGATGACACAGGGAACGCTCAAAACATAGACATTAGGAAGACTCAGTCTTTCTGTACTTAAGTCGGCATTGTGTCTCTTATATTTAATTCCAATGCAATTTCTGTGCTTCATCGTCAATGGGAAGGTCCAAGGGATACAGTAAACCTGCGGAGGTGCTTCAGAATGTAAAACTGGTGACACAGGAAACGCTCAAAACATAGACAGTAGGAAGACTCAGCCTTCCCGTACTTAAGTCGGCATTGTGTCTCTTATATTTAATTCCGATGCAATTTCTGTGTTTCATCGTCAATGGGAAGGTCCAATGGATACAGTAAACCTGCAGAGGTGCATCAGAATGTAAAACTGGTGACACAGGAAACGCTCAAAACATAGACAGTAGGAAGACTCAGTCTTTCTGTACATAAGTCGGCATTGTGTCTCTTATATTTAATTCCGATGCGATTTCTGTGTTTCATCGTCAATGGGAAGGTCCAAGGGATACAATAAACAGGCAGAGGTGCTTCGGAATGTAAAACTGGTGACACAGAAAACGCTCAAAACATTGACCGTACGTAGACTGTTTTCTTGTACTTAAGTGGGCATTGTGTCTCTTATATTTAATTTCGATGCAATTTCTTTGTTTCATCGTCAATGGGATGGTCCAAGGGATACAGGAAACCTGCAAAGGTGCATCGGAATGTAAAACTGGTGACACAGGAAACGCTCAAATCATAGACAGTAGGAAGACTCAGTCTTCCTGTACTTAAGTCGGGATTGTGTGTCTTATATTTAATTCCGATGCAATTTCTGTGTTTCATCTTCAATGGGAAGGTCCACGGGATACAGTAAACCTGCAGAGGTGCATCGGCATGTAAATCTGGTGACACAGGAAACGCTCAAATCATAGACAGTAGGGAGACTCAGTCTTCCTATACTTAAGTCGGCATTGTGTCTCTTATATTTATTTCCGATGAAATTTCTGTGTTTCATCGTGAATGGGAAGGTCCAAGGGATATAGTAAACCTGCAGAGGTGCATCAGAAAGTAAAACTGGTGACACAGGAAACGCCCAAATTATAGACAGTAGGAAGACTCAGTCTTCCTGTACTTAAGTCGGCATTGTGTCTCTTATATTTAATTCCGATGTGATTTCTGTGTTTCATCGTCAAGGGGATGGTCCAAGGGATACAGGAAACCTGCAGAGGTGCATCGGAATGTAAAACTGGTGACACAGGAAACGCTCAAATCATAGACAGTAGGAAGACTCAGTCTTCCTGTACTTAAGTCGGCATTGTGTCTCTTATTTTTAATTCCGATGCAATTTCTGTGTTTCATCGTCAATGGGAAGGTCCACGGGATACAGTAAACCTGCAGAGGTGCATCGGAATGTAAATCTGGTGACACAGGAAACGCTCAAATCATAGACAGTAGGAAGACTCAGTCTTCCTGTACTTAAGTCGGCATTGTGTCTCTTATATTAATTTCCGATGAAATTTCTGCATTTCATCGTGAATGGGAAGGTCCACGGGATATAGTAAACCTGCAGAGGTCCATCGGAAAGTAAAACTGATGACACAGGAAACGCTCAAAACATAGACAGCAGGAAGACTTAGTCTTCCTGTACTTATGTCGGCATTGTGTCTCTTATAATTAATTCCGATTCAATTTCTGTGTTTCATCGTCACTGTGAAGGTCCAAGGGATACAGTAAACCTGTAGAGGTGCATCGGGATGTAAAACTGGTGACACAGAAAACGCTCAAATTACAGACAGTAGTAAGACTCAGTCTTCCTGTACTTAAGTCGGCATTGTGTCTCTTATATTTAATTCCGATGCAATTTCTGTGTTTCATCGTCAATGGGAAGGTCCAAGGGATACAGTAAACCTGCAGGGGTGCATCGGAATGTAAAACTGGTGACACAGGAAACGCTCAAAACATAGACAGTAGGAAGACTCAGTGTTACTGTACTTAAGTCGGCATTGTGTCTCTTATATTTAATTCCGATGAAATTTCAGTATTTCATCGTGAATGGGAAGGTCCAAGGGATATAGTAAAACTGCAGAGGTGCATCGGAAAGTAAAACTGATGACACAGGAAACGCTCAAATCATAGACAGTAGGAAGACTTAGTCTTCCTGTACTTAAGTCGGCATTGTGTCTCTTAAATTTAATTCCGATGCAATTACTGTTTTTCATCGTCAATGGGAAGGTCCAAGGGATACAGTAAACCTGCAGAGGTGCATCGGCATGTAAAACTGATGACACAGGGAACGCTCAAAACATAGACAGTAGGAAGACTCAGTCTTTCTGTACTTAAGTCGGCATTGTGTCTCTTGTATTTAATTCCAATGCAATTTCTGTGCTCCATCGTCAATGGGAAGGTCCAATGGATGCAGTAAACCTGCGGAGGTGCATCAGAATGTAAATCTGGTGGCACAGGAAACGCTCAAAACATAGACAGTCGGAAGACACAGTCTTCCTGTACTTAAGTCGGCATTGTGTCTCTTATATTTAATTCCGATGCAATTTCTGTGTTTCATCGTCAATGGGAAGGTCCAATGGATACAGTAAACCTGCAGAGGTGCATCAGAATGCAAAACTGGTGACACACGAAACGCTCAAAACATAGACAGTAGGAAGACTCAGTCTTTCTGTACATAAGTCGGCATTGTGTCTCTTATATTTAATTCCGATGCGATTTCTGTGTTTCATCGTCAATGGGAAGGTCCCAAGGATACAATAAACAGGCAGAGGTGCATCGGAATGTAAAACTGGTGACACAGGAAACGCTCTAAACATTGACCGTACGAAGACTGTTTTCTTGTACTTAAGTGGGCATTGTGTCTCTTATATTTAATTTCGATGCAATTTCTGTGTTTCATCGTCAATGGGATGGTCCAAGGGATACAGGAAACCTGCAGAGGTGCATCGGAATGTAAAACTGGTGACACAGGAAACGCTCAAATCATAGACAGTAGGATGACTCAGTCTTCCTGTACTTCTGTACGTAAGTCGGGATTGTGTGTCTTATATTTAATTCCGATGCAATTTCTGTGTTTCATCGTCAATGGGAAGGTCCACGAGATACAGTAAACCTGCAGAGGTGCATCGGAATGTAAATCTGGTGACACAGGAAACGCTCAAATCATAGACAGTAGGGAGACTCAGTCTTTCTATACTTAAGTCGGCATTGTGACTCTTATATTTATTTCCGATGAAATTTCTGTGTTTCATCGTGAATGGGAAGGTCCAAGGGATATAGTAAACCTGCAGAGGTGCATCGGAAAGTAAAACTGATGACACAGGAAACGCTCAAAACATAGACAGTAGGAAGACTCAGACTTTCTGTACTTAAGTCGGCATTGTGTCTCTTATATTTAATTCCAATGCAATTTCTGTGCTTCATCGTCAATGGAAAGGTCCAAGGGATACAGTAAACCTGCGGAGGTGCTTCAGAATGTAAAACTGGTGACACAGGAAACGCTCAAAAGCATAGACAGTTGGAAGACTCAGTGTTCCTGTACTTAAGTCGGAATTGTGTCTCTTATATTGAATTCCCGTTCAATTTCTGTGTTTCATCGTCACTGTGAAGGTCCAAGGGATACAGTAAACCTGTAGAGGTGCATCGGGATGTAAAACTCGTGACACAGGAAACGCTCAAATTACAGACAGTAGTAAGACTCAGGCTACCTGTACTTAAGTCGGCATTGTGTCTCTTATATTTAATTCCGATGCAATTTCTGTGTTTCATCGTCAATGGGAAGGTCCAAGGGATACAGTAAACCTGCAGAGGTGCATCGGAATGTAAAACTGGTGACATAGGAAATTCTCAAAACATAGACAGTAGGAAGACTTAGTCATCCTGTACTTAAGTCGGCATTGTGTCTCTTAAATTTAATTCCGATGCAATTTCTATTTTTCATCGTCAATGGGAAGGTCCAAGGGATACAGTAATCCTGCAGAGGTGCATCGGAATGTAAAACTGATGACACAGGGAACGCTCAAAACATAGACAGTAGGCAGACTCAGACTTTCTGTACTTAAGTCGGCATTGTGTCTCTTATATTTAATTCCAATGCAATTTCTGTGCTTCATCGTCAATGGAAAGGTCCAAGGGATACAGTAAACCTGCAGAGGTGCATCGGAATGTAAATCTGGTGACACAGGAAACGCTCAAATCATAGACATTAGGAAGACTCAGTCTTCCTATACTTAAGTCGGCATTGTGTCTCTTATATGTAATTCCGATGCAATTTCTGTGCTTCATCGTCAATGGGAAGGTCCAAGGGATACAGTAAACCTGCAGAGGTGCATCGGAATGTAAAACTGGTGACACAGGAAACGCTCAAAACATAGACAGTAGGAAGACTTAGTGTTACTGTACTTAAGTCGGCATTGTGTCTCTTATAATTAATTCCGATGAAATTTCAGTGTTTCATCGTGAATGGGAAGGTCCAAGGGATATAGTAAACCTGCAGAGGTGCATCGGAAAGTAAAACTGATGACACAGGAAACGCTCAAAACATAGACAGTAGGAAGACTTAGGTTTCCTGTACTAAAGTCGGCATTGTGTCTCTTATATTTAATTCCGATTCAATTTCTGTGTTTCATCGTCACTGTGAAGGTCCAACGGATACAGTAAACCTGTAGAGGTGCATCGGGATGTAAAACTGGTGACACAGGAAACGCTCAAATGACAGACAGTAGTAAGACTCAGGCTTCCTGTACTTAAGTCGGCATTGTGTCTCTTATATTTTATTCCGATGTAATTTCTGTGTTTCATCGTCAATGGGAAGGTCCAAGGGATACAGTAAACCTGCAGAGGTGCATCGGAATGTAAAACTGGTGCCACAGGAAACGCTCAAAACATAGACAGTAGGAAGACTTAGTCTTCCTGTACTTAAGTCGGCATTGCGTCTCTTAAATTTAATTCCGATGCAATTTCTGTTTTCATCGTCAATGGGAAGGTCCAATGGATACAGTAAACCTGCAGAGGTGCATCGGAATGTAAAACTGATGACACAGGGAACGCTCAAAACATAGACAGTAGGAAGACTCAGCCTTCCTGTACTTAAGTCGGCATTGTGTCTCTTATATTTAATTCCGATGCAATTTCTGTGTTTCATCGTCAATGGGAAGGTCCAATGGATACAGTAAACCTGCAGAGGTGAATCAGAATGCAAAACTGGTGACACAGGAAACGCTCAAAACATAGACAGTAGGAAGACTCAGTCTTTCTGTACATAAGTCGGCATTGTGTCTCTTATATTTAATTCCGATGCGATTTCTGTGTTTCATCGTCAATGGGAAGGTCCAAAGGATACAATAAACAGGCAGAGGTGCATCGGAATGTAAAACTGGTGACACAGGAAACCCTCTAAACATTGACCGTACGAAGACTGTTTTCTTGTACTTAAGTGGGCATTGTGTCTCTTATATATAATTTCGATGCAATTTCTGTGTTTCATCGTCAATGGGATGGTCCAAGGGATACAGTAAACCTGCAGAGGTGCATCAGAATGTAAAACTGGTGACACAGGAAACGCTCAAAACATAGACAGTAGGAAGACTCAGTCTTTCTGTACATAAGTCGGAATTGTGTCTCTTATATTTAATTCCGATGCGATTTCTGTGTTTCATCGTCAATGGGAAGGTCCAAGGGATACAATAAACAGGCAGAGGTGCATCGGAATGTAAAACTGGTGACACAGGAAACGCTCAAATCATAGAGAGTAGGAAGACTCAGTCTTCCTGTACTTAAGTCGGCATTGTGTCTCTTATATTTAATTCCGATGCAATTTCTGTGTTTCATCGTCAATGGGAAGGTCCACGGGATACAGTAAACCTGCAGAGGTGCATCGGAATGTAAATCTGGTGACACAGGAAACGCCCAAATCATGGACAGTAGGAAGACTCAGTCTTCCTGTACTTAATTCGGCATTGTGTGTCTTATATTTATTTCCGATGAAATTACTGTGTTTCAACGTGAATGGGAAGGTCTAAGGGATAGAGTAAACCTGCAGAGGTGCATCGGAATGTAAATCTGGTGACACAGGGAACGCTCAAATCATAGACATTAGGAAGACTCAGTCTTCCTATACTTAAGTCGGCATTGTGTCTCTTATATTTAATTCCAATGCAATTTCTGTGCTTCATCGTCAATGGGAAGGTCCAAGGGTTACAGTAAACCAGCGGAGGTGCATCAGAATGTAAAACTGGTGACACAGGAAACGCTCAAAACATAGACAGTAGGAAGACTCAGTCTTCCTGTACTTAAGTCGGCATTGTGTCTCTTATATTTAATTCCGATGCAATTTCTGTGTTTCATCGTCAATGGGAAGGTCCAATGGATACAGTAAACCTGCAGAGGTGCATCAGAATGTAAAACTGGTGACACAGGAAACGCTCAAAACATAGACAGTAGGAAGACTCAGTCTTTCTGTACATAAGTCGGCATTGTGTCTCTTATATTTAATTCCGATGCGATTTCTGTGTTTCATCGTCAATGGGAAGGTCCAAAGGATACAATAAAAAGGCAGATGTGCATCGGAAATTAAAACTGGTGACACAGGAAACGCTCAAACATTGACAGTTCGAAGACTGTTTTCTTGTACTTAAGTGGGCATTGTGTCTCTTATATTTAATTTCGATGCAATTTCTGTGTTTCATCGTCAATGGGATGGTCCAAGGGATACAGGAAACCTGCAGAGGTGCATCGGAATGTAAAACTGGTGACACAGGAAACGCTCAAATCATAGACAGTAGGAAGACTCATTCTTCCTGTACTTTAGTCGGGATTGTGTGTCTTATATTTAACTCCGATGCAGTTTCTGTGTTTCATCTTCAATGGGAAGGTCCACGGGATACAGTAAACCTGCAGAGGTGCATCGGAATGTAAATCTGGTGACACAGGAAACGCTCAAATCATAGACAGTAGGGAGACTCAGTCTTCCTATACTTAAGTCGGCATTGTGTCTCTTATATTTATTTCCGATGAAATTTCTGTGTTTCATCGTGAATGGGAAGGTCCAAGGGATATAGTAAACCTGCAGAGGTGCATCGGAAAGTAAAACTGATGACACAGGAAACGCTCAAATCATAGACAGTAGGAAGACTTAGTTTTCCTGTACTTAAGTCGGCATTGTGTCTCTTATATTTAATTCCGATTCAATTTCTGTGTTTCATCGTCACTGTGAAGGTCCAAGGGATACAGTAAACCTGTAGAGGTGCATCGGGATGTAAAACTGGTGACACAGGAAACGCTCAAATTACAGACATTAGTAAGACTCAGGCTTTCTGTACTTAAGTCGGCATTGTGTCTCTTATATTTCAATTCGATGCAATTTCTGTGTTTCATCGTCAATGGGATGGTCCAAGGGAAACAGGAAACCTGCAGAGGTGCATCGGAATGTAAAACTGGTGACACAGGAAACGCTCAAATCATAGACAGTAGGAAGACTCAGTCTTCCTGTACTTAAGTCGGCATTGTGTGTCTTATATTTATTTCCGATGAAATTTCTGTGTTTCAACGTGAATGGGAAGGTCCAAGGGATAGAGTAAACCTGCAGAGGTGCATCGGAATGTAAATCTGGTGACACAGGAAACGCTCAAATCATAGACATTAGGAAGACTCAGTCTTCCTATACTTAAGTCGGCATTGTGTCTCTTATATGTAATTCCGATGCAATTTCTGTGTTTCATCGTCAATGGGAAGGTCCAAGGGATACAGTAAACCTGCAGAGGTGCATCGGAATGTAAAACTGGTGACACAGGAAACGCTCAAAACATAGACAGTAGGAAGACTTAGTGTTACTGTACTTAAGTCGGCATGGTGTCTCTTATATTTAATTCCGATGAAATTTCAGTGTTTCATCGTGAATGGGAAGGTCCAAGGGATATAGTAAACCTGCAGAGGTGCATCGGAAAGTAAAACTGATGACACAGGAAACGCTCAAAACATAGACAGTAGGAAGACTTAGGTTTCCTGTACTTAAGTCGGCATTGTGTCTCTTATATTTAATTCCGATTCAATTTCTGTGTTTCATCGTCACTGTGAAGGTCCAAGGGATACAGTAAACCTGTAGAGGTGCATCGGGATTAAAACTGGTGACACAGGAAACGCTCAAATTACAGACAGTAGTAAGACTCAGGCTTCCTGTACTTAAGTCGGCATTGTGTCTCTTATATTTAATTCCGATGTAATTTCTGTGTTTCATCGTCAATGGGAAGGTCCAAGGGATACAGTAAACCTGCAGAGGTGCATCGGAATGTAAAACTGGTGACACAGGAAACGCTCAAAACATAGACAGTAGGAAGACTTAGTCTTCCTGTACTTAAGTCGGCATTGCGTCTCTTAAATTTAATTCCGATGCAATTTCTGTTTTCATCGTCAATGGGAAGGTCCAATGGATACAGTAAACCTGCAGAGGTGCATCGGAATGTAAAACTGATGACACAGGGAACGCTCAAAACATAGACAGTAGGAAGACTCAGCCTTCCTGTACTTAAGTCGGCATTGTGTCTCTTATATTTAATTCCGATGCAATTTCTGTGTTTCATCGTCAATGGGAAGGTCCAATGGATACAGTAAACCTGCAGAGGTGCATCAGAATGCAAAACTGGTGACACAGGAAACGCTCAAAACATAGACAGTAGGAAGACTCAGTCTTTCTGTACATAAGTCGGCATTGTGTCTCTTATATTTAATTCCGATGCGATTTCTGTGTTTCATCGTCAATGGGAAGGTCCAAAGGATACAATAAACAGGCAGAGGTGCATCGGAATGTAAAACTGGTGACACAGGAAACGCTCTAAACATTGACCGTACGAAGACTGTTTTCTTGTACTTAAGTGGGCATTGTGTCTCTTATATTTAATTTCGATGCAATTTCTGTGTTTCATCGTCAATGGGATGGTCCAAGGGATACAATAAACAGGCAGAGGTGCATCGGAATGTAAAACTGGTGACACAGGAAACGCTCAAATCATAGACATTAGGAAGACTCAGTCTTCCTGTACTTAAGTCGGCATTGTGTGTCTTATATTTAATACCGATGCAATTTCTGTGTTTCACCGTCAATGGGAAGGTCAACGGGATACAGTAAACCTGCAGAGGTGCATCGGAATGTAAATCTGGTGACACAGGAAACGCTCAAATCATAGACAGTAGGTAGACTCAGTCTTCCTGTACTTAAGTCGGCATTGTGTGTCTTATATTTATTTCCGATGAAATTTCTGTGTTTCAACGTGAATGGGAAGGTCCAAGGGATAGAGTAAACCTGCAGAGGTGCATCGGAATGTAAATCTGGTGACACAGGAAACGCTCAAATCATAGACATTACGAAGACTCAGTCTTCCTATACTTAAGTCGGCATTGTGTCTCTTATATGTAATTCCGATGCAATTTCTGTGTTTCATCGTCAATGGGAAGGTCCAAGGGATACAGTAAACCTGCAGAGGTGCATCGGAATGTAAAACTGGTGACACAGGAAACGCTCAAAACATAGACAGTAGGAAGACTTAGTGTTACTGTACTTAAGTCGGCATTGTGTCTCTTATATTTAATTCCGATGAAATTTCAGTGTTTCATCGTGAATGGGAAGGTCCAAGGGATATAGTAAACCTGCAGAGGTGCATCGGAAAGTAAAACTGATGACACAGGAACCGCTCAAAACATAGATAGTAGGAAGACTTAGTCTTCCTGTACTTAAGACGGCATTGTGTCTCTTAAATTTAATTCCGATGCAATTTCTGTTTTTCATCGTCCATGGGAAGGTCCAAGGGATACAGTAAACCTGCAGAGCTGCATCGGAATGTAAAACTGATGACACAGGGAACGCTCAAAACATAGACAGTAGGAAGACTCAGTCTTTCTGTACTTAAGTCGGCATTGTGTCTCTTATATTTAATTCCAATGCAATTTCTGTGCTTCATCGTCAATGGGAAGGTCCAAGGGATACAGTAAACCTGCGGAGGTGCATCAGAATGTAAAACTGGTGACACAGGAAACGCTCAAATCATAGACAGTAGGAAGACGCAGTCTTTCTGTACTTAAGTCGGCATTGTGTCTCTTATATTTAATTCCAATGCAATTTCTGTGCTTCATCGTCAATGGGAAGGTCCAAGGGATTCAGTAAACCTGCGGAGGTGCTTCAGAATGTAAAACTGGTGACACAGGAAACGCTCAAAACATAGACAGTAGGAAGACTCAGTCTTCCTGTACTTAAGTCGGCATTGTGTGTCTTATATTTAATACCGATGCAATTTCTGTGTTTCACCGTGAATGGGAGGGTCAACGGGATACAGTAAACCTGCAGAGGTGCATCGGAATGTAAATCTGGTGACACAGGAAACGCTCAAATCATAGACAGTAGGAAGACTCAGTCTTTCTGTACTTAAGTCGGCATTGTGTCTCTTATATTTAATTCCAATGCAATTTCTGTGCTTCATCGTCAATGGGAAGGTCCAAGGGATTCAGTAAACCTGCGGAGGTGCTTCAGAATGTAAAACTGGTGACACAGGAAACGCTCAAAACATAGACAGTAGGAAGACTCAGCCTTCCCGTACTTAAGTCGGCATTGTGTCTCTTATATTTAATTCCGATGCAATTTCTGTGTTCATCGTCAATGGGAAGGTCCAATGGATACAGTAAACCTGCAGAGGTACATCAGAATGTAAAACTGGTGACACAGGAAACGCTCAAAACACAGACAGTAGGAAGACTCAGTCTTTCTGTACATAAGTTGACATTGTGTCTCTTATATTTAATTCCAATGCAATTTCTGTGTTTCATCGTCAATGGGAAGGTCCAAGGGATACAATAAACAGTCAGAGGTGCATCGGAATGTAAAACTGGTGACACAGGAAACGCTCAAATCATAGAGAGTAGGAAGACTCAGTCTTCCTGTACTTAAGTCGGCATTGTGTCTCTTATATTTAATTCCGATGCAATTTCTGTGTTTCATCGTCAATGGGAAGGTCCAAAGGATACAATAAACAGGGAGAGGTGCATCGGAAATTAAAACTGGTGACACAGGAAACGCTCAAACCATTGACAGTTCGAAGACTGTTTTCTTGTACTTAAGTGGGCATTGTGTCTCTTATATTTAACTTCGATGCAATTTCTGTGTTTCATCGTCAATGGGATGGTCCAAGGGATACAGGAAACCTGCAGAGGTGCATCGGAATGTAAAACTGGTGACACAGGAAACGCTCAAATCATAGACAGTAGGAAGACTCAGTCTTCCTGTACTTTAGTCGGGATTGTGTGTCTTATATTTAACTCCGATGCAGTTTCTGTGTTTCATCTTCAATGGGAAGGTCCACGGGATACAGTAAACCTGCAGAGGTGCATCGGAATGTAAATCTGGTGACACAGGAAACGCTCAAATCATAGACAGTAGGGAGACTCAGTCTTCCCATACTTAAGTCGGCATTGTGTCTCTTATATTTATTTCCGATGAAAATTCTGTGTTTCATCGTGAATGGGAAGGTCCAAGGGATATAGTAAACCTGCAGAGGTGCATCGGAAAGTAAAACTGATGACACAGGAAACGCTCAAATATAGACAGTAGGAAGACTTAGTTTTCCTGTACTTAAGTCGGCATTGTGTCTCTTATATTTAATTCCGATTCAATTTCTGTGTTTCATCGTCACTGTGAAGGTCCAAGGGATACAGTAAACCTGTAGAGGTGCATCGGGATGTAAAACTGGTGACACAGGAAACGCTCAAATTACAGACAATAGTAAGACTCAGGCTTCCTGTACTTAAGTCGGCATTGTGTCTCTTATATTTAATTCCGATGTAATTTCTGTGTTTCATCGTCAATGGGAAGGTCCAAGGGATACAGTAAACCTGCAGAGGTGCATCGGAATGTAAAACTGGTGACACAGGAAACGCTCAGAGCATAGAAAGTAGGAAGACTTAGTCTTCCTGTACTTAAGTCGGCATTGTGTCTCTTAAATTTAATTCCGATGCAATTTCTGTTTTCATCGTCAATGGGAAGGTCCAAGGGATACAGTAAACCTGCAGAGGTGCATCGGAATGTAAAACTGATGACACAGGGAACGCTCAAAACATAGACAGTAGGAAGACTCAGCCTTCCTGTACTTAAGTCGGCATTGTGTCTCTTATATTTAATTCCGATGCAATTTCTGTGTTTCATCGTCAATGGGAAGGTCCAATGGATACAGTAAACCTGCAGAGGTGCATCAGAATGCAAAACTGGTGACACAGGAAACGCTCAAAACATAGACAGTAGGAAGACTCAGTCTTTCTGTACATAAGACGGCATTGTGTCTCTTATATTTAATTCCGATGCGATTTCTGTGTTTCATCGTCAATGGGAAGGTCCAAAGGATACAATAAACAGGCAGAGGTGCATCGGAATGTAAAACTGGTGACACAGGAAACGCTCTAAACATTGACCGTACGAAGACTGTTTTCTTGTACTTAAGTGGGCATTGTGTCTCTTATATTTAATTTCGATGCAATTTCTGTGTTTCATCGTCAATGGGATGGTCCAAGGGATACAATAAACAGGCAGAGGTGCATCGGAATGTAAAACTGGTGACACAGGAAACGCTCAAATCATAGACATTAGGAAGACTCAGTCTTCCTGTACTTAAGTCGGCATTGTGTGTCTTATATTTAATACCGATGCAATTTCTGTGTTTCACCGTTAATGGGAAGGTCAACGGGATACAGTAAACCTGCAGAGGTGCATCGGAATGTAAATCTGGTGACACAGGAAACGCTCAAATCATAGACAGTAGGAAGACTCAGTCTTTCTGTACTTAAGTCGGCATTGTGTCTCTTATATTTAATTCCAATGCAATTTCTGTGCTTCATCGTCAATGGGAAGGTCCAAGGGATTCAGTAAACCTGCGGAGGTGCTTCAGAATGTAAAACTGGTGACACAGGAAACGCTCAAAACATAGACAGTAGGAAGACTCAGCCTTCCCGTACTTAAGTCGGCATTGTGTCTCTTATATTTAATTCCGATGCAATTTCTGTGTTCATCGTCAATGGGAAGGTCCAATGGATACAGTAAACCTGCAGAGGTACATCAGTATGTAAAACTGGTGACACAGGAAACGCTCAAAACATAGACAGTAGGAAGACTCAGTCTTTCTGTACATAAGTCGACATTGTGTCTCTTATATTTAATTCCAATGCAATTTCTGTGTTTCATCGTCAATGGGAAGGTCCAAGGGATACAATAAGCAGTCAGAGGTGCATCGGAATGTAAAACTGGTGACACAGGAAACGCTCAAATCATAGACAGTAGGAAGACTCAGTCTTCCTGTACTTAAGTCGGCATTGTGTCTCTTATATTTAATTCCGATGCAATTTCTGTGTTTCATCGTCAATGGGAAGGTCCACAGGATACAGTAAACCTGCAGAGGTGCATCGGAATGTAAATCTGGTGACACAGGAAACGCTCAAATCATAGACAGTAGGAAGACTCAGTCTTCCTGTACTTAAGTCGGCATTGTGTGTCTTATATTTATTTCCGATGAAATTTCTGTGTTTCAACGTGAATGGGAAGGTCCAAGGCATAGAGTAAACCTGCAGAGGTGCATCGGAATGTAAATCTGGTGACACAGGAAACGCTCAAATCATAGACATTAGGAAGACTCAGTCTTCCTATACTTAAGTCGGCATTGTGTCTCTTATATGTAATTCCGGTGCAATTTCTGTGTTTCATCGTCAATGGGAAGGTCCAAGGGATACAGTAAACCTGCAGAGGTGCATCGGAATGTAAAACTGGTGACACAGGAAACGCTCAAAACATAGACAGTAGGAAGACTTAGTGTTACTGTACTTAAGTCGGCATTGTGTCTCTTATATTTAATTCCGACGAAATTTCAGTGTTTCATCGTGAATGGGAAGGTCCAAGGGATATAGTAAACCTGCAGAGGTGCATCGGAAAGTAAAACTGATGACACAGGAACCGCTCAAAACATAGATAGTAGGAAGACTTAGTCTTCCTGTACTTAAGACGGCATTGTGTCTCTTAAATTTAATTCCGATGCAATTTCTGTTTTTCATCGTCCATGGGAAGGTCCAAGGGATACAGTAAACCTGCAGAGCTGCATCGGAATGTAAAACTGATGACACAGGGAACGCTCAAAACATAGACAGTAGGAAGACTCAGTCTTTCTGTACTTAAGTCGGCATTGTGTCTCTTATATTTAATTCCAATGCAATTTCTGTGCTTCATCGTCAATGGGAAGGTCCAAGGGATACAGTAAACCTGCGGAGGTGCATCAGAATGTAAAACTGGTGACACAGGAAACGCTCAAATCATAGACAGTAGGAAGACGCAGTCTTTCTGTACTTAAGTCGGCATTGTGTCTCTTATATTTAATTCCAATGCAATTTCTGTGCTTCATCGTCAATGGGAAGGTCCAAGGGATTCAGTAAACCTGCGGAGGTGCTTCAGAATGTAAAACTGGTGACACAGGAAACGCTCAAAACATAGACAGTAGGAAGACTCAGTCTTCCTGTACTTAAGTCGGCATTGTGTGTCTTATATTTAATACCGATGCAATTTCTGTGTTTCACCGTGAATGGGAGGGTCAACGGGATACAGTAAACCTGCAGAGGTGCATCGGAATGTAAATCTGGTGACACAGGAAACGCTCAAATCATAGACAGTAGGAAGACTCAGTCTTTCTGTACTTAAGTCGGCATTGTGTCTCTTATATTTAATTCCAATGCAATTTCTGTGCTTCATCGTCAATGGGAAGGTCCAAGGGATTCAGTAAACCTGCGGAGGTGCTTCAGAATGTAAAACTGGTGACACAGGAAACGCTCAAAACATAGACAGTAGGAAGACTCAGCCTTCCCGTACTTAAGTCGGCATTGTGTCTCTTATATTTAATTCCGATGCAATTTCTGTGTTCATCGTCAATGGGAAGGTCCAATGGATACAGTAAACCTGCAGAGGTACATCAGAATGTAAAACTGGTGACACAGGAAACGCTCAAAACACAGACAGTAGGAAGACTCAGTCTTTCTGTACATAAGTTGACATTGTGTCTCTTATATTTAATTCCAATGCAATTTCTGTGTTTCATCGTCAATGGGAAGGTCCAAGGGATACAATAAACAGTCAGAGGTGCATCGGAATGTAAAACTGGTGACACAGGAAACGCTCAAATCATAGAGAGTAGGAAGACTCAGTCTTCCTGTACTTAAGTCGGCATTGTGTCTCTTATATTTAATTCCGATGCAATTTCTGTGTTTCATCGTCAATGGGAAGGTCCAAAGGATACAATAAACAGGGAGAGGTGCATCGGAAATTAAAACTGGTGACACAGGAAACGCTCAAACCATTGACAGTTCGAAGACTGTTTTCTTGTACTTAAGTGGGCATTGTGTCTCTTATATTTAACTTCGATGCAATTTCTGTGTTTCATCGTCAATGGGATGGTCCAAGGGATACAGGAAACCTGCAGAGGTGCATCGGAATGTAAAACTGGTGACACAGGAAACGCTCAAATCATAGACAGTAGGAAGACTCAGTCTTCCTGTACTTTAGTCGGGATTGTGTGTCTTATATTTAACTCCGATGCAGTTTCTGTGTTTCATCTTCAATGGGAAGGTCCACGGGATACAGTAAACCTGCAGAGGTGCATCGGAATGTAAATCTGGTGACACAGGAAACGCTCAAATCATAGACAGTAGGGAGACTCAGTCTTCCCATACTTAAGTCGGCATTGTGTCTCTTATATTTATTTCCGATGAAAATTCTGTGTTTCATCGTGAATGGGAAGGTCCAAGGGATATAGTAAACCTGCAGAGGTGCATCGGAAAGTAAAACTGATGACACAGGAAACGCTCAAATATAGACAGTAGGAAGACTTAGTTTTCCTGTACTTAAGTCGGCATTGTGTCTCTTATATTTAATTCCGATTCAATTTCTGTGTTTCATCGTCACTGTGAAGGTCCAAGGGATACAGTAAACCTGTAGAGGTGCATCGGGATGTAAAACTGGTGACACAGGAAACGCTCAAATTACAGACAATAGTAAGACTCAGGCTTCCTGTACTTAAGTCGGCATTGTGTCTCTTATATTTAATTCCGATGTAATTTCTGTGTTTCATCGTCAATGGGAAGGTCCAAGGGATACAGTAAACCTGCAGAGGTGCATCGGAATGTAAAACTGGTGACACAGGAAACGCTCAGAGCATAGAAAGTAGGAAGACTTAGTCTTCCTGTACTTAAGTCGGCATTGTGTCTCTTAAATTTAATTCCGATGCAATTTCTGTTTTCATCGTCAATGGGAAGGTCCAAGGGATACAGTAAACCTGCAGAGGTGCATCGGAATGTAAAACTGATGACACAGGGAACGCTCAAAACATAGACAGTAGGAAGACTCAGCCTTCCTGTACTTAAGTCGGCATTGTGTCTCTTATATTTAATTCCGATGCAATTTCTGTGTTTCATCGTCAATGGGAAGGTCCAATGGATACAGTAAACCTGCAGAGGTGCATCAGAATGCAAAACTGGTGACACAGGAAACGCTCAAAACATAGACAGTAGGAAGACTCAGTCTTTCTGTACATAAGACGGCATTGTGTCTCTTATATTTAATTCCGATGCGATTTCTGTGTTTCATCGTCAATGGGAAGGTCCAAAGGATACAATAAACAGGCAGAGGTGCATCGGAATGTAAAACTGGTGACACAGGAAACGCTCTAAACATTGACCGTACGAAGACTGTTTTCTTGTACTTAAGTGGGCATTGTGTCTCTTATATTTAATTTCGATGCAATTTCTGTGTTTCATCGTCAATGGGATGGTCCAAGGGATACAATAAACAGGCAGAGGTGCATCGGAATGTAAAACTGGTGACACAGGAAACGCTCAAATCATAGACATTAGGAAGACTCAGTCTTCCTGTACTTAAGTCGGCATTGTGTGTCTTATATTTAATACCGATGCAATTTCTGTGTTTCACCGTTAATGGGAAGGTCAACGGGATACAGTAAACCTGCAGAGGTGCATCGGAATGTAAATCTGGTGACACAGGAAACGCTCAAATCATAGACAGTAGGAAGACTCAGTCTTTCTGTACTTAAGTCGGCATTGTGTCTCTTATATTTAATTCCAATGCAATTTCTGTGCTTCATCGTCAATGGGAAGGTCCAAGGGATTCAGTAAACCTGCGGAGGTGCTTCAGAATGTAAAACTGGTGACACAGGAAACGCTCAAAACATAGACAGTAGGAAGACTCAGCCTTCCCGTACTTAAGTCGGCATTGTGTCTCTTATATTTAATTCCGATGCAATTTCTGTGTTCATCGTCAATGGGAAGGTCCAATGGATACAGTAAACCTGCAGAGGTACATCAGTATGTAAAACTGGTGACACAGGAAACGCTCAAAACATAGACAGTAGGAAGACTCAGTCTTTCTGTACATAAGTCGACATTGTGTCTCTTATATTTAATTCCAATGCAATTTCTGTGTTTCATCGTCAATGGGAAGGTCCAAGGGATACAATAAGCAGTCAGAGGTGCATCGGAATGTAAAACTGGTGACACAGGAAACGCTCAAATCATAGAGAGTAGGAAGACTCAGTCTTCCTGTACTTAAGTCGGCATTGTGTGTCTTATATTTATTTCCGATGAAATTTCTGTGTTTCAACGTGAATGGGAAGGTCCAAGGGATAGAGTAAACCTGCAGAGGTGCATCGGAATGTAAATCTGGTGACACAGGAAACGCTCAAATCATAGACATTAGGAAGACTCAGTCTTCCTATACTTAAGTCGGCATTGTGTCTCTTATATGTAATTCCGGTGCAATTTCTGTGTTTCATCGTCAATGGGAAGGTCCAAGGGATACAGTAAACCTGCAGAGGTGCATCGGAATGTAAAACTGGTGACACAGGAAACGCTCAAAACATAGACAGTAGGAAGACTTAGTGTTACTGTACTTAAGTCGGCATTGTGTCTCTTATATTTAATTCCGACGAAATTTCAGTGTTTCATCGTAAATGGGAAGGTCCAAGGGATATAGTAAACCTGCAGAGGTGCATCGGAAAGAAAAACTGATGACACAGGAAACGCTCAAAACATAGACAGTAGGAAGACTTAGTCTTCCTGTACTTAAGTCGGCATTGTGTCTCTTAAATTTAATTCCGATGCAATTTCTGTTTTTCATCGTCCATGGGAAGGTCCAAGGGATACAGTAAACCTGCAGAGCTGCATCGGAATGTAAAACTGATGACACAGGGAACGCTCAAAACATAGACAGTAGGAAGACTCAGTCTTTCTGTACTTAAGTCGGCATTGTGTCTCTTATATTTAATTCCAATGCAATTTCTGTGCTTCATCGTCAATGGGAAGGTCCAAGGGATACAGTAAACCTGCGGAGGTGCATCAGAATGTAAAACTGGTGACACAGGAAACGCTCAAAACATAGACAGTAGGAAGACTCAGTCTTCCTGTACTTAAGTCGGCATTGTGTCTCTTATATTTAATTCCGATGCAATTTCTGTGTTTCATCGTCAATGGGAAGGTCCAATGGATACAGTAAACCTGCAGAGGTGCATCAGAATGTAAAACTGGTGACACAGGAAACGCTCAAAACATAGACAGTAGGAAGACTCAGTCTTTCTGTACATAAGTCGGCATTGTGTCTCTTATATTTAATTCCGATGCGATTTCTGTGTTTCATCGTCAATGGGAAGGTCCAAAGGATACAATAAACAGGCAGAGGTGCATCGGAAATTAAAACTGGTGACACAGGAAACGCTCAAAACATTGACAGTTCGAAGACTGTTTTCTTGTACTTAAGTGGGCATTGTGTCTCTTATATTTAATTTCGATGCAATTTCTGTGTTTCATCGTCAATGGGATGGTCCAAGGGATACAGGAAACCTGCAGAGGTGCATCGGAATGTAAAACTGGTGACACAGGAAACGCTCAAATCATAGACAGTAGGAAGACTCAGTCTTCCTGTACTTTAGTCGGGATTGTGTGTCTTATATTTAACTCCGATGCAGTTTCTGTGTTTCATCTTCAATGGGAAGGTCCACGGGATACAGTAAACCTGCAGAGGTGCATCGGAATGTAAATCTGGTGACACAGGAAACGCTCAAATCATAGACAGTAGGGAGACTCAGTCTTCCTATACTTAAGTCGGCATTGTGTCTCTTATATTTATTTCCGATGAAATTTCTGTGTTTCATCGTGAATGGGAAGGTCCAAGGGATATAGTAAACCTGCAGAGGTGCATCGGAAAGTAAAACTGATGACACAGGAAACGCTCAAATCATAGACAGTAGGAAGACTTAGTTTTCCTGTACTTAAGTCGGCATTGTGTCTCTTATATTTAATTCCGATTCAATTTCTGTGTTTCATCGTCACTGTGAAGGTCCAAGGGATACAGTAAACCTGTAGAGGTGCATCGGGATGTAAAACTGGTGACACAGGAAACGCTCAAATTACAGACAGTAGTAAGACTCAGGCTTCCTGTACTTAAGTCGGCATTGTGTCTCTTATATTTAAATTCGATGCAATTTCTGTGTTTCATCGTCAATGGGGTGGTCCAAGGGAAACAGGAAACCTGCAGAGGTGCATCGGAATGTAAAACTGGTGACACAGGAAACGCTCAAATCATAGACAGTAGGAAGACTCAGTCTTCCTGTACTTAAGTCGGCATTGTGTGTCTTATATTTATTGCCGATGAAATTTCTGTGTTTCAACGTGAATGGGAAGGTCCAAGGGATAGAGTAAACCTGCAGAGGTGCATCGGAATGTAAATCTGGTGACACAGGAAACGCTCAAATCATAGACATTAGGAAGACTCAGTCTTCCTATACTTAAGTCGGCATTGTGTCTCTTATATGTAATTCCGATGCAATTTCTGTGTTTCATCGTCAATGGGAAGGTCCAAGGGATACAGTAAACCTGCAGAGGTGCATCGGAAAGTAAAACTGGTGACACAGGAAACGCTCAAAACATAGACAGTAGGAAGACTTAGTGTTACTGTACTTAAGTCGGCATTGTGTCTCTTATATTTAATTCCGATTCAATTTCTGTGTTTCATCGTCACTGTGAAGGTCCAAGGGATACAGTAAACCTGTAGACGTGCATCGGGATGTAAAACTGGTGACACAGGAAACGCTCAAATTACAGACAGTAGTAAGACTCAGGCTTCCTGTACTTAAGTCGGCATTGTGTCTCTTATATTTAATTCCGATGTAATTTCTGTGTTTCATCGTCAATGGGAAGGTCCAAGGGATACAGTAAACCTGCAGAGGTGCATCGGAATGTAAAACTGGTGACACAGGAAACGCTCAAAACATAGACAGTAATAAGACTTAGTCTTCCTGTACTTAAGTCGGCATTGCGTCTCTTAAATTTAATTCCGATGCAATATCTGTTTTCATCGTCAATGGGAAGGTCCAATGGATACCGTAAACCTGCAGAGGTGCATCGGAATGTAAAACTGATGACACAGGGAACGCTCAAAACATAGACAGTAGGAAGACTCAGCCTTCCTGTACTTAAGTCGGCATTGTGTCTCTTATATTTAATTCCGATGCAATTTCTGTGTTTCATCGTCAATGGGAAGGTCCACGGGATACAGTAAACCTGCAGAGGTGCATCGGAATGTAAATCTGGTGACACAGGAAACGCTCAAATCATAGACAGTAGGAAGACTCAGTCTTCCTGTACTTAAGTCGGCATTGTGTGTCTTATATTTATTTCCGATGAAATTTCTGTGTTTCAACGTGAATGGGAAGGTCCAAGGGATAGAGTAAACCTGCAGAGGTGCATCGGAATGTAAATCTGGTGACACAGGAAACGCTCAAATCATAGACATTAGGAAGACTCAGTCTTCCTATACTTAAGTCGGCATTGTGTCTCTTATATGTAATTCCGATGCAATTTCTGTGTTTCATCGTCAATGGGAAGGTCCAAGGGATACAGTAAACCTGCGGAGGTGCATCAGAATGTAAAACTGGTGACACAGGAAACGCTCAAAACATAGACAGTAGGAAGACTCAGTCTTCCTGTACTTAAGTCGGCATTGTGTCTCTTATATTTAATTCCGATGCAATTTCTGTGTTTCATCGTCAATGGGAAGGTCCAATGGATACAGTAAACCTGCAGAGGTGCATCAGAATGTAAAACTGGTGACACAGGAAACGCTCAAAACATAGACAGTAGGAAGACTCAGTCTTTCTGTACATAAGTCGGCATTGTGTCTCTTATATTTAATTCCGATGCGATTTCTGTGTTTCATCGTCAATGGGAAGGTCCAAAGGATACAATAAACAGGCAGAGGTGCATCGGAAATTAAAACTGGTGACACAGGAAACGCTCAAAACATTGACAGTTCGAAAACTGTTTTCTTGTACTTAAGTGGGCATTGTGTCTCTTATATTTAATTTCGATGCAATTTCTGTGTTTCATCGTCAATGGGATGGTCCAAGGGATACAGGAAATCTGCAGAGGTGCATCGGAATGTAAAACTGGTGACACAGGAAACGCTCAAATCATAGACAGTAGGAAGACTCAGTCTTCCTGTACTTTAGTCGGGATTGTGTGTCTTATATTTAACTCCGATGCAGTTTCTGTGTTTCATCTTCAATGGGAAGGTCCACGGGATACAGTAAACCTGCAGAGGTGCATCGGAATGTAAATCTGGTGACACAGGAAACGCTCAAATCATAGACAGTAGGGAGACTCAGTCTTCCTATACTTAAGTCGGCATTGTGTCTCTTATATTTATTTCCGATGAAATTTCTGTGTTTCATCGTGAATGGGAAGGTCCAAGGGATATAGTAAACCTGCAGAGGTGCATCGGAAAGTAAAACTGATGACACAGGAAACGCTCAAATCATAGACAGTAGGAAGACTTAGTTTTCCTGTACTTAAGTCGGCATTGTGTCTCTTATATTTAATTCCGATTCAATTTCTGTGTTTCATCGTCACTGTGAAGGTCCAAGGGATACAGTAAACCTGTAGAGGTGCATCGGGATGTAAAACTGGTGACACAGGAAACGCTCAAATTACAGACAGTAGTAAGACTCAGGCTCCCTGTACTTAAGTCGGCATTGTGTCTCTTATATTTAATTCCGATGTAATTTCTGTGTTTCATCGTCAATGGGAAGGTCCAAGGGATACAGTAAACCTGCAGAGGTGCATCGGAATGTAAAACTGGTGACACAGGAAACGCTCAAAGCATAGACAGTAGGAAGACTTAGTCTTCCTGTACTTAAGTCGGCATTGTGTCTCTTAAATTTAATTCCGATGCAATTTCTGTTTTCATCGTCAATGGGAAGGTCCAAGGGAAACAGGAAACCTGCAGAGGTGCATCGGAATGTAAAACTGGTGACACAGGAAACGCTCAAATCATAGACAGTAGGAAGACTCAGTCTTCCTGTACTTAAGTCGGCATTGTGTGTCTTATATTTATTTCCGATGAAATTTCTGTGTTTCAACGTGAATGGGAAGGTCCAAGGGATAGAGTAAACCTGCAGAGGTGCATCGGAATGTAAATCTGGTGACACAGGAAACGCTCAAATCATAGACATTAGGAAGACTCAGTCTTCCTATACTTAAGTCGGCATTGTGTCTCTTATATGTAATTCCGATGCAATTTCTGTGTTTCATCGTCAATGGGAAGGTCCAAGGGATACAGTAAACCTGCAGAGGTGCATCGGAAAGTAAAACTGGTGACACAGGAAACGCTCAAAACATAGACAGTAGGAAGACTTAGTGTTACTGTACTTAAGTCGGCATTGTGTCTCTTATATTTAATTCCGATTCAATTTCTGTGTTTCATCGTCACTGTGAAGGTCCAAGGGATACAGTAAACCTGTAGACGTGCATCGGGATGTAAAACTGGTGACACAGGAAACGCTCAAATTACAGACAGTAGTAAGACTCAGGCTTCCTGTACTTAAGTCGGCATTGTGTCTCTTATATTTAATTCCGATGTAATTTCTGTGTTTCATCGTCAATGGGAAGGTCCAAGGGATACAGTAAACCTGCAGAGGTGCATCGGAATGTAAAACTGGTGACACAGGAAACGCTCAAAACATAGACAGTAATAAGACTTAGTCTTCCTGTACTTAAGTCGGCATTGCGTCTCTTAAATTTAATTCCGATGCAATATCTGTTTTCATCGTCAATGGGAAGGTCCAATGGATACAGTAAACCTGCAGAGGTGCATCGGAATGTAAAACTGATGACACAGGGAACGCTCAAAACATAGACAGTAGGAAGACTCAGCCTTCCTGTACTTAAGTCGGCATTGTGTCTCTTATATTTAATTCCGATGCAATTTCTGTGTTTCATCGTCAATGGGAAGGTCCACGGGATACAGTAAACCTGCAGAGGTGCATCGGAATGTAAATCTGGTGACACAGGAAACGCTCAAATCATAGACAGTAGGAAGACTCAGTCTTCCTGTACTTAAGTCGGCATTGTGTGTCTTATATTTATTTCCGATGAAATTTCTGTGTTTCAACGTGAATGGGAAGGTCCAAGGGATAGAGTAAACCTGCAGAGGTGCATCGGAATGTAAATCTGGTGACACAGGAAACGCTCAAATCATAGACATTAGGAAGACTCAGTCTTCCTGTACTTAAGTCGGCATTGTGTCTCTTATATTTAATTCCGATGTAATTTCTGTGTTTCATCGTCAATGGGAAGGTCCAAGGGATACAGTAAACCTGCAGAGGTGCATCGGAATGTAAAACTGGTGACACAGGAAACGCTCAAAGCATAGACAGTAGGAAGACTTAGTCTTCCTGTACTTAAGTCGGCATTGTGTCTCTTAAATTTAATTCCGATGCAATTTCTGTTTTCATCGTCAATGGGAAGGTCCAAGGGAAACAGGAAACCTGCAGAGGTGCATCGGAATGTAAAACTGGTGACACAGGAAACGCTCAAATCATAGACAGTAGGAAGACTCAGTCTTCCTGTACTTAAGTCGGCATTGTGTGTCTTATATTTATTTCCGATGAAATTTCTGTGTTTCAACGTGAATGGGAAGGTCCAAGGGATAGAGTAAACCTGCAGAGGTGCATCGGAATGTAAATCTGGTGACACAGGAAACGCTCAAATCATAGACATTAGGAAGACTCAGTCTTCCTATACTTAAGTCGGCATTGTGTCTCTTATATGTAATTCCGATGCAATTTCTGTGTTTCATCGTCAATGGGAAGGTCCAAGGGATACAGTAAACCTGCAGAGGTGCATCGGAAAGTAAAACTGGTGACACAGGAAACGCTCAAAACATAGACAGTAGGAAGACTTAGTGTTACTGTACTTAAGTCGGCATTGTGTCTCTTATATTTAATTCCGATTCAATTTCTGTGTTTCATCGTCACTGTGAAGGTCCAAGGGATACAGTAAACCTGTAGACGTGCATCGGGATGTAAAACTGGTGACACAGGAAACGCTCAAATTACAGACAGTAGTAAGACTCAGGCTTCCTGTACTTAAGTCGGCATTGTGTCTCTTATATTTAATTCCGATGTAATTTCTGTGTTTCATCGTCAATGGGAAGGTCCAAGGGATACAGTAAACCTGCAGAGGTGCATCGGAATGTAAAACTGGTGACACAGGAAACGCTCAAAACATAGACAGTAATAAGACTTAGTCTTCCTGTACTTAAGTCGGCATTGCGTCTCTTAAATTTAATTCCGATGCAATATCTGTTTTCATCGTCAATGGGAAGGTCCAATGGAAACAGTAAACCTGCAGAGGTGCATCGGAATGTAAAACTGATGACACAGGGAACGCTCAAAACATAGACAGTAGGAAGACTCAGCCTTCCTGTACTTAAGTCGGCATTGTGTCTCTTATATTTAATTCCGATGCAATTTCTGTGTTTCATCGTCAATGGGAAGGTCCACGGGATACAGTAAACCTGCAGAGGTGCATCGGAATGTAAATCTGGTGACACAGGAAACGCTCAAATCATAGACAGTGGGAAGACTCAGTCTTCCTGTACTTAAGTCGGCATTGTGTGTCTTATATTTATTTCCGATGAAATTTCTGTGTTTCAACGTGAATGGGAAGGTCCAAGGGATAGAGTAAACCTGCAGAGGTGCATCGGAATGTAAATCTGGTGACACAGGAAACGCTCAAATCATAGACATTAGGAAGACTCAGTCTTCCTGTACTTAAGTCGGCATTGTGTCTCTTATATTTATTTCCGATGAAATTTCTGTGTTTCATCGTGAATGGGAAGGTCCAAGGGATATAGTAAACCTGCAGAGGTGCATCGGAAAGTAAAACTGATGACACAGGAAACGCTCAAATCATAGACAGTAGGAAGACTTAGTTTTCCTGTACTTAAGTCGGCATTGTGTCTCTTATATTTAATTCCGATTCAATTTCTGTGTTTCATCGTCACTGTGAAGGTCCAAGGGATACAGTAAACCTGTAGAGGTGCATCGGGATGTAAAACTGGTGACACAGGAAACGCTCAAATTACAGACAGTAGTAAGACTCAGGCTCCCTGTACTTAAGTCGGCATTGTGTCTCTTATATTTAATTCCGATGTAATTTCTGTGTTTCATCGTCAATGGGAAGGTCCAAGGGATACAGTAAACCTGCAGAGGTGCATCGGAATGTAAAACTGGTGACACAGGAAACGCTCAAAGCATAGACAGTAGGAAGACTTAGTCTTCCTGTACTTAAGTCGGCATTGTGTCTCTTAAATTTAATTCCGATGCAATTTCTGTTTTCATCGTCAATGGGAAGGTCCAAGGGATACAGTAAACCTGCAGAGGTGCATCGGAATGTAAAACTGATGACACAGGGAACGCTCAAAACATAGACAGTAGGAAGACTCAGCCTTCCTGTACTTAAGTCGGCATTGTGTCTCTTATATTTAATTCCGATGCAATTTCTGTGTTTCATCGTCAATGGGAAGGTCCAATGGATACAGTAAACCTGCAGAGGTGCATCAGAATGCAAAACTGGTGACACAGGAAACGCTCAAAACATAGACAGTAGGAAGACTCAGTCTTTCTGTACATAAGTCGGCATTGTGTCTCTTATATTTAATTCCGATGCGATTTCTGTGTTTCATCGTCAATGGGAAGGTCCAAAGGATACAATAAACAGGCAGAGGTGCATCGGAAATTAAAACTGGTGACACAGGAAACGCTCAAAACATTGACAGTTCGAAAACTGTTTTCTTGTACTTAAGTGGGCATTGTGTCTCTTATATTTAATTTCGATGCAATTTCTGTGTTTCATCGTCAATGGGATGGTCCAAGGGATACAGGAAATCTGCAGAGGTGCATCGGAATGTAAAACTGGTGACACAGGAAACGCTCAACTCATAGACAGTAGGAAGACTCAGTCTTCCTGTACTTTAGTCGGGATTGTGTGTCTTATATTTAACTCCGATGCAGTTTCTGTGTTTCATCTTCAATGGGAAGGTCCACGGGATACAGTAAACCTGCAGAGGTGCATCGGAATGTAAATCTGGTGACACAGGAAACGCTCAAATCATAGACAGTAGGGAGACTCAGTCTTCCTATACTTAAGTCGGCATTGTGTCTCTTATATTTATTTCCGATGAAATTTCTGTGTTTCATCGTGAATGGGAAGGTCCAAGGGATATAGTAAACCTGCAGAGGTGCATCGGAAAGTAAAACTGATGACACAGGAAACGCTCAAATCATAGACAGTAGGAAGACTTAGTTTTCCTGTACTTAAGTCGGCATTGTGTCTCTTATATTTAATTCCGATTCAATTTCTGTGTTTCATCGTCACTGTGAAGGTCCAAGGGATACAGTAAACCTGTAGAGGTGCATCGGGATGTAAAACTGGTGACACAGGAAACGCTCAAATTACAGACAGTAGTAAGACTCAGGCTTCCTGTACTTAAGTCGGCATTGTGTCTCTTATATTTAATTCCGATGTAATTTCTGTGTTTCATCGTCAATGGGAAGGTCCAAGGGATACAGTAAACCTGCAGAGGTGCATCGGAATGTAAAACTGGTGACACAGGAAACGCTCAAAGCATAGACAGTAGGAAGACTTAGTCTTCCTGTACTTAAGTCGGCATTGTGTCTCTTAAATTTAATTCCGATGCAATTTCTGTTTTCATCGTCAATGGGAAGGTCCAAGGGATACAGTAAACCTGCAGAGGTGCATCGGAATGTAAAACTGATGACACAGGGAACGCTCAAAACATAGACAGTAGGAAGACTCAGCCTTCCTGTACTTAAGTCGGCATTGTGTCTCTTATATTTAATTCCGATGCAATTTCTGTGTTTCATCGTCAATGGGAAGGTCCAATGGATACAGTAAACCTGCAGAGGTGCATCAGAATGCAAAACTGGTGACACAGGAAACGCTCAAAACATAGACAGTAGGAAGACTCAGTCTTTCTGTACATAAGTCGGCATTGTGTCTCTTATATTTAATTCCGATGCGATTTCTGTGTTTCATCGTCATTGGGAAGGTCCAAAGGATACAATAAACAGGCAGAGGTGCATCGGAATGTAAAACTGGTGACACAGGAAACGCTCTAAACATTGACCGTACGAAGACTGTTTTCTTGTACTTAAGTGGGCATTGTGTCTCTTATATTTAATTTCGATGCAATTTCTGTGTTTCATCGTCAATGGGATGGTCCAAGGGATACAATAAACAGGCAGAGGTGCATCGGAATGTAAAACTGGTGACACAGGAAACGCTCAAATCATAGACATTAGGAAGACTCAGTCTTCCTGTACTTAAGTCGGCATTGTGTGTCTTATATTTAATACCGATGCAATTTCTGTGTTTCACCGTCAATGAGAAGGTGAACGGGATACAGTAAACCTGCAGAGGTGCATCGGAATGTTAATCTGGTGACACAGGAAACGCTCAAATCATAGACAGTAGGAAGACTCAGTCTTTCTGTACTTAAGTCGGCATTGTGTCTCTTATATTTAATTCCAATGCAATTTCTGTGCTTCATCGTCAATGGGAAGGTCCAAGGGATACAGTAAACCTGCGGAGGTGCTTCAGAATGTAAAATTGGTGACACAGGAAACGCTCAAAACATAGACAGTTGGAAGACTCAGCCTTCCCGTACTTAAGTCGGCATTGTGTCTCTTATATTTAATTCCGATGCAATTTCTGTGTTCATCGTCAATGGGAAGGTCCAATGGATACAGTAAACCTGCAGAGGTGCATCAGAATGTAAAACTGGTGACACAGGAAACGCTCAAAACATAGACAGTAGGAAGACTCAGTCTTTCTGTACATAAGTCGGAATTGTGTCTCTTATATTTAATTCCGATGCGATATCTGTGTTTCATCGTCAATGGGAAGGTCCAAGGGATACAATAAACAGGCAGAGGTGCATCGGAATGTAAAACTGGTGACACAGGAAACGCTCAAATCATAGAGAGTAGGAAGACTCAGTCTTCCTGTACTTAAGTCGGCATTGTGTCTCTTATATTTAATTCCGATGCAATTTCTGTGTTTCATCGTCAATGGGAAGGTCCACGGGATACATTAAACCTGCAGAGGTGCATCGGAATGTAAATCTGGTGACACAGGAAGCGCTCAAATCATAGACAGTAGGAAGACTCAGTCTTCCTGTACTTAAGTCGGCATTGTGTGTCTTATATTTATTTCCGATGAAATTTCTGTGTTTCAACGTGAATGGGAAGGTCCAAGGTATAGAGTAATCCTGCAGAGGTGCATCGGAATGTAAATCTGGTGACACAGGAAACGCTCAAATCATAGACATTAGGAAGACTCAGTCTTCCTATACTTAAGTCGGCATTGTGTCTCTTATATGTAATTCCGATGCAATTTCTGTGTTTCATCGTCAATGGGAAGGTCCAAGGGATACAGTAAACCTGCAGAGGTGCATCGGAATGTAAAACTGGTGACACAGGAAACGCTCAAAACATAGACAGTAGGAAGACTTAGTGTTACTGTACTTAAGTCAGCATTGTGTCTCTTATATTTAATTCCGATGAAATTTCAGTGTTTCATCGTGAATGGGAAGGTCCAAGGGATATAGTAAACCTGCAGAGGTGCATCGGAAAGTAAAACTGATGACACAGGAAACGCTTAAAAGCATAGACAGTAGGAAGACTTAGTCTTCCTGTACCTAAGTCGGCATTGTGTCTCTTAAATTTAATTCCGATGCAATTTCTGTTTTTCATCGTCCATGGGAAGGTCCAAGGGATACAGTAAACCTGCAGAGCTGCATCGGAATGTAAAACTGATGACACAGGGAACGCTCAAAACATAGACAGTAGGAAGACTCAGTCTTTCTGTACTTAAGTCGGCATTGTGTCTCTTATATTTAATTCCAATGCAATTTCTGTGCTTCATCGTCAATGGGAAGGTCCAAGGGATACAGTAAACCTGCGGAGGTGCATCAGAATGTAAAACTGGTGACACAGGAAACGCTCAAAACATAGACAGTAGGAAGACTCAGTCTTCCTGTACTTAAGTCGGCATTGTGTCTCTTATATTTAATTCCGATGCGATTTCTGTGTTTCATCGTCAATGGGAAGGTCCAAAGGATACAATAAACAGGCAGAGGTGCATCGGAAATTAAAACTGGTGACACAGGAAACGCTCAAAACATTGACAGTTCGAAAACTGTTTTCTTGTACTTAAGTGGGCATTGTGTCTCTTATATTTAATTTCGATGCAATTTCTGTGTTTCATCGTCAATGGGATGGTCCAAGGGATACAGGAAATCTGCAGAGGTGCATCGGAATGTAAAACTGGTGACACAGGAAACGCTCAAATCATAGACAGTAGGAAGACTCAGTCTTCCTGTACTTTAGTCGGGATTGTGTGTCTTATATTTAACTCCGATGCAGTTTCTGTGTTTCATCTTCAATGGGAAGGTCCACGGGATACAGTAAACCTGCAGAGGTGCATCGGAATGTAAATCTGGTGACACAGGAAACGCTCAAATCATAGACAGTAGGGAGACTCAGTCTTCCTATACTTAAGTCGGCATTGTGTCTCTTATATTTATTTCCGATGAAATTTCTGTGTTTCATCGTGAATGGGAAGGTCCAAGGGATATAGTAAACCTGCAGAGGTGCATCGGAAAGTAAAACTGATGACACAGGAAACGCTCAAATCATAGACAGTAGGAAGACTTAGTTTTCCTGTACTTAAGTCGGCATTGTGTCTCTTATATTTAATTCCGATTCAATTTCTGTGTTTCATCGTCACTGTGAAGGTCCAAGGGATACAGTAAACCTGTAGAGGTGCATCGGGATGTAAAACTGGTGACACAGGAAACGCTCAAATTACAGACAGTAGTAAGACTCAGGCTCCCTGTACTTAAGTCGGCATTGTGTCTCTTATATTTAATTCCGATGTAATTTCTGTGTTTCATCGTCAATGGGAAGGTCCAAGGGATACAGTAAACCTGCAGAGGTGCATCGGAATGTAAAACTGGTGACACAGGAAACGCTCAAAGCATAGACAGTAGGAAGACTTAGTCTTCCTGTACTTAAGTCGGCATTGTGTCTCTTAAATTTAATTCCGATGCAATTTCTGTTTTCATCGTCAATGGGAAGGTCCAAGGGATACAGTAAACCTGCAGAGGTGCATCGGAATGTAAAACTGATGACACAGGGAACGCTCAAAACATAGACAGTAGGAAGACTCAGCCTTCCTGTACTTAAGTCGGCATTGTGTCTCTTATATTTAATTCCGATGCAATTTCTGTGTTTCATCGTCAATGGGAAGGTCCAATGGATACAGTAAACCTGCAGAGGTGCATCAGAATGCAAAACTGGTGACACAGGAAACGCTCAAAACATAGACAGTAGGAAGACTCAGTCTTTCTGTACATAAGTCGGCATTGTGTCTCTTATATTTAATTCCGATGCGATTTCTGTGTTTCATCGTCAATGGGAAGGTCCAAAGGATACAATAAACAGGCAGAGGTGCATCGGAAATTAAAACTGGTGACACAGGAAACGCTCAAAACATTGACAGTTCGAAAACTGTTTTCTTGTACTTAAGTGGGCATTGTGTCTCTTATATTTAATTTCGATGCAATTTCTGTGTTTCATCGTCAATGGGATGGTCCAAGGGATACAGGAAATCTGCAGAGGTGCATCGGAATGTAAAACTGGTGACACAGGAAACGCTCAACTCATAGACAGTAGGAAGACTCAGTCTTCCTGTACTTTAGTCGGGATTGTGTGTCTTATATTTAACTCCGATGCAGTTTCTGTGTTTCATCTTCAATGGGAAGGTCCACGGGATACAGTAAACCTGCAGAGGTGCATCGGAATGTAAATCTGGTGACACAGGAAACGCTCAAATCATAGACAGTAGGGAGACTCAGTCTTCCTATACTTAAGTCGGCATTGTGTCTCTTATATTTATTTCCGATGAAATTTCTGTGTTTCATCGTGAATGGGAAGGTCCAAGGGATATAGTAAACCTGCAGAGGTGCATCGGAAAGTAAAACTGATGACACAGGAAACGCTCAAATCATAGACAGTAGGAAGACTTAGTTTTCCTGTACTTAAGTCGGCATTGTGTCTCTTATATTTAATTCCGATTCAATTTCTGTGTTTCATCGTCACTGTGAAGGTCCAAGGGATACAGTAAACCTGTAGAGGTGCATCGGGATGTAAAACTGGTGACACAGGAAACGCTCAAATTACAGACAGTAGTAAGACTCAGGCTTCCTGTACTTAAGTCGGCATTGTGTCTCTTATATTTAATTCCGATGTAATTTCTGTGTTTCATCGTCAATGGGAAGGTCCAAGGGATACAGTAAACCTGCAGAGGTGCATCGGAATGTAAAACTGGTGACACAGGAAACGCTCAAAGCATAGACAGTAGGAAGACTTAGTCTTCCTGTACTTAAGTCGGCATTGTGTCTCTTAAATTTAATTCCGATGCAATTTCTGTTTTCATCGTCAATGGGAAGGTCCAAGGGATACAGTAAACCTGCAGAGGTGCATCGGAATGTAAAACTGATGACACAGGGAACGCTCAGAACATAGACAGTAGGAAGACTCAGCCTTCCTGTACTTAAGTCGGCATTGTGTCTCTTATATTTAATTCCGATGCAATTTCTGTGTTTCATCGTCAATGGGAAGGTCCAATGGATACAGTAAACCTGCAGAGGTGCATCAGAATGCAAAACTGGTGACACAGGAAACGCTCAAAACATAGACAGTAGGAAGACTCAGTCTTTCTGTACATAAGTCGGCATTGTGTCTCTTATATTTAATTCCGATGCGATTTCTGTGTTTCATCGTCATTGGGAAGGTCCAAAGGATACAATAAACAGGCAGAGGTGCATCGGAATGTAAAACTGGTGACACAGGAAACGCTCTAAACATTGACCGTACGAAGACTGTTTTCTTGTACTTAAGTGGGCATTGTGTCTCTTATATTTAATTTCGATGCAATTTCTGTGTTTCATCGTCAATGGGATGGTCCAAGGGATACAATAAACAGGCAGAGGTGCATCGGAATGTAAAACTGGTGACACAGGAAACGCTCAAATCATAGACATTAGGAAGACTCAGTCTTCCTGTACTTAAGTCGGCATTGTGTGTCTTATATTTAATACCGATGCAATTTCTGTGTTTCACCGTCAATGAGAGGGTGAACGGGATACAGTAAACCTGCAGAGGTGCATCGGAATGTTAATCTGGTGACACAGGAAACGCTCAAATCATAGACAGTAGGAAGACTCAGTCTTTCTGTACTTAAGTCGGCATTGTGTCTCTTATATTTAATTCCAATGCAATTTCTGTGCTTCATCGTCAATGGGAAGGTCCAAGGGATACAGTAAACCTGCGGAGGTGCTTCAGAATGTAAAACTGGTGACACAGGAAACGCTCAAAACATAGACAGTTGGAAGACTCAGCCTTCCCGTACTTAAGTCGGCATTGTGTCTCTTATATTTAATTCCGATGCAATTTCTGTGTTCATCGTCAATGGGAAGGTCCAATGGATACAGTAAACCTGCAGAGGTGCATCAGAATGTAAAACTGGTGACACAGGAAACGCTCAAAACATAGACAGTAGGAAGACTCAGTCTTTCTGTACATAAGTCGGAATTGTGTCTCTTATATTTAATTCCGATGCGATATCTGTGTTTCATCGTCAATGGGAAGGTCCAAGGGATACAATAAACAGGCAGAGGTGCATCGGAATGTAAAACTGGTGACACAGGAAACGCTCAAATCATAGAGAGTAGGAAGACTCAGTCTTCCTGTACTTAAGTCGGCATTGTGTCTCTTATATTTAATTCCGATGCAATTTCTGTGTTTCATCGTCAATGGGAAGGTCCACGGGATACATTAAACCTGCAGAGGTGCATCGGAATGTAAATCTGGTGACACAGGAAGCGCTCAAATCATAGACAGTAGGAAGACTCAGTCTTCCTCTACTTAAGTCGGCATTGTGTGTCTTATATTTATTTCCGATGAAATTTCTGTGTTTCAACGTGAATGGGAAGGTCCAAGGTATAGAGTAAACCTGCAGAGGTGCATCGGAATGTAAATCTGGTGACACAGGAAACGCTCAAATCATAGACATTAGGAAGACTCAGTCTTCCTATACTTAAGTCGGCATTGTGTCTCTTATATGTAATTCCGATGCAATTTCTGTGTTTCATCGTCAATGGGAAGGTCCAAGGGATACAGTAAACCTGCAGAGGTGCATCGGAATGTAAAACTGGTGACACAGGAAACGCTCAAAACATAGACAGTAGGAAGACTTAGTGTTACTGTACTTAAGTCAGCATTGTGTCTCTTATATTTAATTCCGATGAAATTTCAGTGTTTCATCGTGAATGGGAAGGTCCAAGGGATATAGTAAACCTGCAGAGGTGCATCGGAAAGTAAAACTGATGACACAGGAAACGCTTAAAAGCATAGACAGTAGGAAGACTTAGTCTTCCTGTACCTAAGTCGGCATTGTGTCTCTTAAATTTAATTCCGATGCAATTTCTGTTTTTCATCGTCCATGGGAAGGTCCAAGGGATACAGTAAACCTGCAGAGCTGCATCGGAATGTAAAACTGATGACACAGGGAACGCTCAAAACATAGACAGTAGGAAGACTCAGTCTTTCTGTACTTAAGTCGGCATTGTGTCTCTTATATTTAATTCCAATGCAATTTCTGTGCTTCATCGTCAATGGGAAGGTCCAAGGGATACAGTAAACCTGCGGAGGTGCATCAGAATGTAAAACTGGTGACACAGGAAACGCTCAAAACATAGACAGTAGGAAGACTCAGTCTTCCTGTACTTAAGTCGGCATTGTGTCTCTTATATTTAATTCCGATGCAATTTCTGTGTTTCATCGTCAATGGGAAGGTCCAATGGATACAGTAAACCTGCAGAGGTGCATCAGAATGTAAAACTGGTGACACAGGAAACGCTCAAAACATAGACAGTAGGAAGACTCAGTCTTTCTGTACATAAGTCGGCATTGTGTCTCTTATATTTAATTCCGATGCGATTTCTGTGTTTCATCGTCAATGGGAAGGTCCAAAGGATACAATAAACAGGCAGAGGTGCATCGGAAATTAAAACTGGTGACACAGGAAACGCTCAAAACATTGACAGTTCGAAGACTGTTTTCTTGTACTTAAGTGGGCATTGTGTCTCTTATATTTAATTTCGATGCAATTTCTGTGTTTCATCGTCAATGGGATGGTCCAAGGGATACAGGAAACCTGCAGAGGTGCATCGGAATGTAAAACTGGTGACACAGGAAACGCTCAAATCATAGACAGTAGGAAGACTCAGTCTTCCTGTACTTTAGTCGGGATTGTGTGTCTTATATTTAACTCCGATGCAGTTTCTGTGTTTCATCTTCAATGGGAAGGTCCACGGGATACAGTAAACCGGCAGAGGTGCATCGGAATGTAAATCTGGTGACACAGGAAACGCCCAAATCATAGACAGTAGGGAGACTCAGTCTTCCTATACTTAAGTCGGCATTGTGTCTCTTATATTTATTTCCGATGAAATTTCTGTGTTTCATCGTGAATGGGAAGGTCCAAGGGATATAGTAAACCTGCAGAGGTGCATCGGAAAGTAAAACTGATGACTCAGGAAACGCTCAAATCATAGACAGTAGGAAGACTTAGTTTTCCTGTACTTATGTCGGCATTGTGTCTCTTATATTTAATTCCGATTCAATTTCTGTGTTTCATCGTCATTGTGAAGGTCCAAGGGATACAGTAAACCTGTAGAGGTGCATCGGGATGTAAAACTGGTGACACAGGAAACGCTCAAATTACAGACAGTAGTAAGACTCAGGCTTCCTGTACTTAAGTCGGCATTGTGTCTCTTATATTTAATTCCGATGTAATTTCTGTGTTTCATCGTCAATGGGACGGTCCAAGGGATACAGTAAACCTGCAGAGGTGCATCGGAATGTAAAACTGGTGACACAGGAAACGCTCAAAGCATAGACAGTAGGAAGACTTAGTCTTCCTGTACTTAAGTCGGCATTGTGTCTCTTAAATTTAATTCCGATGCTATTTTTGTTTTCATCGTCAATGGGAAGGTCCAAGGGATACAGTAAACCTGCAGAGGTGCATCGGAATGTAAAACTGATGACACAGGGAACGCTCAAAACATAGACAGTAGGAATACTCAGCCTTCCTGTACTTAAGTCGGCATTGTGTCTCTTATATTTAATTCCGATGCAATTTCTGTGTTTCATCGTCAATGGGATGGTCCAAGGGATACAGGAAACCTGCAGTGGTGCATCGGAATGTAAAGCTGGTGACACAGGAAACGCTCTAAACATTGACCGTACGAAGACTGTTTTCTTGTACTTAAGTGGGCATTGTGTCTCTTATATTTAATTTCGATGCAATTTCTGTGTTTCATCGTCAATGGGATGGTCCAAGGGATACAATAAACAGGCAGAGGTGCATCGGAATGTAAAACTGGTGACACAGGAAACACTCAAATCATAGACATTAGGAAGACTCAGTCTTCCTGTACTTAAGTCGGCATTGTGTCTCTTATATTTAATTCCGATGCAATTTCTGTGTTTCATCGTCAATGGGATGGTCCAAGGGATACAGGAAACCTGCAGTGGTGCATCGGAAAGTAAAGCTGGTGACACAGGAAACGCTCAAATCATAGACAGTAGGAAGACTCAGTCTTCCTGTACTTAAGTCGGCATTGTGTCTCTTACATTTAATTCCGATGCAATTTCTGTGTTTCATCGTCAATGGGATGGTCCACGGGATACAGGAAACCTGCAGAGGTGCATCGGAATGTAAATCTGGTGACACAGGAAACGCTCAAATCATAGACAGCAGGATGACTCAGTCTTCCTATACTTAAGTCGGCATTGTGTCTCTTATATTTATTTCCGATGAAATTTCTGCGTTTCATCGTGAATGGGAAGGTCCAAGGGATATAGTAAACCTGCAGAGTTGCATCGGAATGTAAATCAGGTGACACAGGAAACGCTCAAATTATAGACAGTAGGGAGACTCAGTCTTCCAATACTTAAGTCGGCATTGTGTTTCTTATATTTATTTCCGATGAAACTTCTGTGTTTCATCGTGAATGGGAAGGTCCAAGGGATATAGTAAACCTGCAGAGGTGCATCGGAAAGTAAAACTGATGACACAGGAAACGCTCAAAACATAGACAGTAGGAAGACTTAGTCTTCCTCTACTTTGGTCGGCATTGTGTCTCTTATATTTAATTCCGATTCAATTTCTGTGTTTCATCGTCACTGTGAAGGTCCAAGGGTTACAGTAAACCTGTAGAGGTGCATCAGGATGTAAAACTGGTGACACAGGAAACGCTCAAATTACACACAGTAGTAAGACTCAGGCTTCCTGTACTTAAGTCGGCATTGTGTCTCTTATATTTAATTCCGATGCAATTTCTGTGTTTCATCGTCAATGGGAAGGTCCAAGGGATAGAGTAAACCTGCAGAGGTGCATCGGAATGTAAAACTGGTGACACAGGAAACGCTCAAATCATAGACAGTAGGAAGACTCAGTCTTCCTGTACTTAAGTCGGCATTGTGTCTCTTATATTTAATTCTGATGAAATTTCAGTGTTTCATCGGGAATGCGAAGGTCCAAGGGATATAGTAAACCTGCAGAGGTGCATCGGAAAGTAAAACTGATGACACAGGAAACGCTCAAAACATAGACAGTAGGAAGACTTAGTCTTCCTTTACTTAAGTCGGCATTGTGTCTCTTAAATTTAATTCCGATGCAATTTCTGTTTTTCATCGTCAATGGGAAGGTCCAAGGGATACAGTAAACCTGCAGAGGTGCATCGGAATGTAAAACTAATGACACAGGGAACGCTCAAAACATAGACACTAGGAAGACTCAGTCTTTCTGTACTTAAGTCGGCATTGTGTCTCTTATATTTAATTCCAATGCAATTTCTGTGCTTAATCGTCAATGGGAAGGTCCAAGGGATACAGTAAACCTGCGGAGGTGCATCAGAATGTAAAACTTGTGACACAGGAAACGCTCAAAACATAGACAGTAGGAAGACTCAGCCTTCCTGTACTTAAGTCGGCATTGTGTCTCTTATATTAATTCCGATGCGATTTCTGTGTTTCATCGTCAATGGGAAGGTCCAATGGATACAGTAAACCTGCAGAGGTGCATCAGAATGTAAATCTGGTGACACAGGAAACGCTCAAATCATAGACACTAGGAAGACTCAGTCTTCCGATACTTAAGTCGGCATTGTGTCTCTTATATTTATTTCCGATGAAATTTCTGTGTTTCATCGTGAATGGGAAGGTCCAAGGGATAGAGTAAACCTGCAGAGGTGCATCGGAATGTAAATCTGGTGACACAGGAAACGCTCAAATCATAGACAGTAGGAAGACTCAGTCGTCCTATACTTAAGTCGGCATTGTGTCTCTTATATTTGTTTCCGATGAAATTTCTGTGTTTCATCGTGAATGGAAAGGTCCAAGGGATATAGTAAACCTGCAGAGGTGCATCGGAAAGGAAAACTGAAGACACAGGAAACGCTCAAAACACAGACAGTAGGAATACTTTGTCTTCCTGTACTTAAGTCGGCATTGTGTCTCTTATATTTAATTCCGATTCAATTTCTGTGATTCATCGTCACTGTGAAGGTCCAAGGGATACAGTAAACCTGTAGAGGTGCATCGGGATGTAAAACTGGTGACACAGGAAACGCTCAAATCATAGACAGTAGGAAGACTCAGTCTTCCTGTACTTAAGTCGGCATTGTGTCTCTTATATTTATTTCCGATGCAATTTCTGTGTTTCATCGTCAATGGGACGGTCCAAGGGATACAGGAAACCTGCAGAGGTGCATCGGAATGTAAATCTGGTGACACAGGAAACGCTCAAATCATAGACAGCAGGATGACTCAGTCTTCCTATACTTAAGTCGGCATTGTGTCTCTTATATTTATTTCCGATGAAATTTCTGTGTTTCATCGTGAATGGGAAGGTCCAAGGGATATAGTAAACCTGCAGAGGTGCATCGGAATGTAAATCAGGTGACACAGGAAACGCTCAAATTATAGACAGTAGGGAGACTCAGTGTTCCAATACTTAAGTCGGCATTGTGTTTCTTATATTTATTTCCGATGAAATTTCTGTGTTTCATCGTGAATGGGAAGGTCCAATGGATATAGTAAACCTGCAGAGTTGCATCGGAAAGTAAAACTGATGACACAGGAAACGCTCAAAACATAGACAGTAGGAAGACTCAGCCTTCCTGTACTTAAGTCGGCATTGTGTCTCTTATATTTAATTCCGATGCGATTTCTGTGTTTCATCGTCAATGGGAAGGTCCAATGGATACAGTAAACCTGCAGAGGTGCATCAGAATGTAAAACTGGTGACACAGGAAACGCTCAAAACATAGACAGTAGGAAGACTAAGTCTTTCTGTACATAAGTCGGCATTGTGTCTCTTATATTTAATTCCGATGCGATTTCTGTGTTTCATCATCAATGGGAAGGTCCAAGGGATACTATAAACAGGCAGAGGTGCATCGGAATGTAAAACTGGTGACTCAGGGAACGCTCAAAACATTGACCGTACGAAGACTGTTTTCTTGTACATAAGTGGGCATTGTGCCTCTTATATTTAATCTCGATGCAATTTCTGTGTTTCATCGTCAATGGGATGGTCCAAGGGATACAGGAAACCTGCAGAGGTGCATCGGAATGTAAATCTGGTGACACAGGAAACGCTCAAATCATAGACAGCAGGATGACTCAGTCTTCCTATACTTAAGTCGGCATTGTGTCTCTTATATTTATTTCCGATGAAATTTCTTTGTTTCATCGTGAATGGGAAGGTCCAAGGGATATAGTAAACCTGCAGAGGTGCATCGGAATGTAAATCAGGTGACACAGGAAACGCTCAAATTATAGACAGTAGGGAGACTCAGTGTTCCAATATTTAAGTCGGCATTGTGTTTCTTATATTTATTTCCGATGAAATTTCTGTGTTTCATCGTGAATGGGAAGGTCCAAGGGATACAGTAAACCTGCAGAGGTGCATCGGAAAGTAAAACTGATGACACAGGAAACGCTCAAAACATAGACAGTAGGAAGACTCAGCCTTCCTGTACTTAAGTCGGCATTGTGTCTCTTATATTTAATTCCGATGCGATTTCTGTGTTTCATCGTCAATGGGAAGGTCCAATGGATACAGTAAACCTGCAGAGGTGCATCAGAATGTAAATCTGGTGACACAGGAAACGCTCAAATCATAGACACTAGGAAGACTCAGTCTTCCTATACTTAAGTCGGCATTGTGTCTCTTATATTTATTTCCGATGAAATTTCTGCGTTTCATCGTGAATGGGAAGGTCCAAGGGATAGAGTAAACCTGCAGAGGTGCATCGGAATGTAAATCTGGTGACACAGGAAACGCTCAAATCATAGACAGTAGGAAGACTCAGTCTTCCTATACTTAAGTCGGCATTGTGTCTCTTATATTTGTTTCCGATGAAATTTCTGTGTTTCATCGTGAATGGGAAGGACCAAGGGATATAGTAAACCTGCAGAGGTGCATCGGAAAGAAAACTGAAGACACAGGAAACGCTCAAAACACAGACAGTAGGAATACTTAGTCTTCCTGTACTTAAGTCGGCATTGTGTCTCTTATATTTAATTCCGATTCAATTTCTGTGATTCATCGTCACTGTGAAGGTCCAAGGGATACAGTAAACCTGTAGAGGTGCATCGGGATGTAAAACTGGTGACACAGGAAACGCTCAAATTACAGACAGTAGTAAGACTCAGTCTTCCTGTACTTAAGTCGGCATTGTGTCTCTTATACTTAATTCCGATGCATTTTCTGTGTTTCATCGTCAATGGGAAGGTCCAAGGGATACAGTAAACCTGTAGAGGTGCATCGGGATGTAAAACTGGTGACACAGGAAACGCTCAAAACATAGACAGTAGGAAGACTCAGTCTTTCTCTACTTAAGTCGGCATTGTGTCTCTTATATTTAATTCCAATGCAATTTCTGTGTTTCATCGTCAATGGGAAGGTCCAAGGGATACAGTAAACCTGCAGAGGTGCATCAGAATGAAAAACTGGTGACACAGGAAACGCTCAAATTATAGACAGTAGGAAGACTCAGTCTTCCTGTACTTAAGTCGGCATTGTGTCTCTTATATTTAATTCCGATGCAATTTCTGTGTTTCATCGTCAATGGGATGGTCCAAGGGATACAGGAAACCTGCAGAGGTGCATCGGAATGTAAAACTGGTGACACAGGAAACGCTCAAATCATAGACATTAGGAAGACTCAGTCTTCCTGTACTTAAGTCGGCATTGTGTCTCTTATATTTAATTCCGATGCAATTTCTGTGTTTCAGCGTTAATGGGAAGGCCCACGGGATACAGTAAACCTGTAGAGGTGCATCGAGATGTAAAACTGGTGACACAGGAAACGCTCAAATTACAGACAGTAGTAAGACTCAGTTTTCCTGTACTTAAGTCGGCATTGTGTCTCTTATATTTAATTGCGATGCAATTTCTGTGTTTCATCGTCAATGGGATGGTCCAAGGGATACAGTAAACCTGCAGAGGTGCATCGGAATGTAAAACTGGTGACACAGGAAACGCTCAAAACATAGACAGTAGGAAGACTCAGGCATACTGTACTTAAGTCGGCATTGTGTCTCTTATATTTAATTCCGATGAAATTTCAGTGTTTCATCGTGAATGGGAAGGTCCAAGGGATATAGTAAAACTACAGAGGTGCATCGGAAAGTAAAACTGATGACACAGGAAACGCTCAAAGCATAGACAGTAGGAAGACTTAGTCTTCCTGTACTTAAGTCGGCATTGTGTCTCTTAAATTGAATTCCGATGCAATTTCTGTTTTTCATCGTCAATGGGAAGGTCCAAGGGATACAGTAAACCTGCAGAGGTGCAACGGAATGTAAAACTTATGACAGAGGGAACGCTCAAAACATAGACAGTAGGAAGACTCAGTCTTTCTGTACTTAAGTCGGCATTGTGTCTCTTATATTTAATTCCAATGCAATTTCTGTGCTTCATCGTCAATGGGAAGGTCCAAGGGATAAAGTAAACCTGCGGAGGTGCATCAGAATGTAAAACTGGTGACACAGAAAACGCTCAAAACATAGACAGTAGGAAGACTCAGTCTTCCTGTACTTAAGTCGGCATTGTGTGTCTAATATTTAATTCCGATGCAATTTCTGTGTTTCATCGTCAATGGGAAGGTCCACGGGATACAGTAAACCTGCAGAGGTGCATCGGAATGTAAATCTGGTGACACAGGAAACGCTCAAAACATAGGCAGTAGGAAGACTCAGTCTTTCTGTACATAAGTCGGCATTCTGTCTCTTATATTTAATTCCGATGCGATTTCTGTGTTTCATCGTCAATGGGAAGGTCCAAGGGATACAATAAACAGGCAGAGGTGCATCGGAATGTAAAACTGGTGACACAGGAAACGCTCAAAACATTGACCGTACGAAGTCTGTTTTCTTGTACTTAAGTGGGCATTGTGTCTCTTATATTTAATTTCGATGCTATTTCTGTGTTTCTTCGTCAATGGGATGGTCCAAGGGATACAGGAAACCTGCAGAGGTGCATCGGAATGTAAAACTGGTGACACAGGAAACGCTCAAATCATAGACAGTAGGAAGACTCAGTCTTCCTGTACTTAAGTCGGCATTGTGTGTCTTATATTTATTTCCGATGAAATTTCTGTGTTTCAACGTGAATGGGAAGGTCCAAGGGATAGAGTAAAGCTGCAGAGGTGCATCGGAATGTAAATCTGGTGACACAGGAAACGCTCAAATCATAGACATTAGGAAGACTCAGTCTTCCTATACTTAAGTCGGCATTGTGTCTCTTATATGTAATTCCGATGCAATTTCTGTGTTTCATCGTCAATGGGAAGGTCCAAGGGATACAGTAAACCTGCAGAGGTGCATCGGAATGTAAAACTGGTGACACAGGAAACGCTCAAAACATAGACAGTAGGAAGACTTAGTGTTACTGTACTTAAGTCGGCATTGTGTCTCTTATATTTAATTCCGATGAAATTTCAGTGTTTCATCGTGAATGGGAAGGTCCAAGGGATATAGTAAACCTGCAGAGGTGCATCGGAAAGTAAAACTGATGACACAGGAAACGCTCAAAACATAGACAGTAGGAAGACTTAGTCTTCCTGTACTTAAGTCGGCATTGTGTCTCTTAAATTTAATTCCGATGCAATTTCTGTTTTTCATCGTCCATGGGAAGGTCCAAGGGATACAGTAAACCTGCAGAGCTGCATCGGAATGTAAAACTGATGACACAGGGAACGCTCAAAACATAGACAGTAGGAAGACTCAGTCTTTCTGTACTTAAGTCGGCATCGTGTCTCTTATATTTAATTCCAATGCAATTTCTGTGCTTCATCGTCAATGGGAAGGTCCAAGGGATACAGTAAACCTGCGGAGGTGCATCAGAATGTAAAACTGGTGACACAGGAAACGCTCAAAACATAGGTAGTAGGAAGACTCAGTCTTCCTGTACTTAAGTCGGCATTGTGTCCCTTATATTTAATTCCGATGCAATTTCTGTGTTTCATCGTCAATGGGAAGGTCCAATGGATACAGTAAACCTGCAGAGGTGCATCAGAATGTAAAACTGGTGACACAGGAAACGCTCAAAACATAGACAGTAGGAAGACTCAGTCTTTCTGTACATAAGTCGGCATTGTGTCTCTTATATTTAATTCCGATGCGATTTCTGTGTTTCATCGTCAATGGGAAGGTCCAAAGGATACAATAAACAGGCAGAGGTGCATCGGAAATTAAAACTGGTGACACAGGAAACGCTCAAAACATTGACAGTTCGAAGACTGTTTTCTTGTACTTAAGTGGGCATTGTGTCTCTTATATTTAATTTCGATGCAATTTCTGTGTTTCATCGTCAATGGGATGGTCCAAGGGATACAGGAAATCTGCAGAGGTGCATCGGAATGTAAAACTGGTGACACAGGAAACGCTCAAATCATAGACAGTAGGAAGACTCAGTCTTCCTGTACTTTAGTCGGGATTGTGTGTCTTATATTTAACTCCGATGCAGTTTCTGTGTTTCATCTTCAATGGGAAGGTCCACGGGATACAGTAAACCTGCAGAGGTGCATCGGTGTGTAAATCTGGTGACACAGGAAACGCTCAAATCATAGACAGTAGGGAGACTCAGTCTTCCTATACTTAAGTCGGCATTGTGTCTCTTATATTTATTTCCGATGAAATTTCAGTGTTTCATCGTGAAAGGGAAGGTCCAAGGGATATAGTAAACCTGCAGAGGTGCATCGGAAAGTAAAACTGATGACACAGGAAACGCTCAAAACACAGACAGTAGGAAGACTTAGTCTTCCTGTACTTAAGTCGGCATTGTGTCTCTTAAATTTAATTCCGATGCAATTTCTGTTTTTCATCGTCCATGGGAAGGTCCAAGGGATACAGTAAACCTGCAGAGGTGCATCGGAATGTAAAACTTATGACAGAGGGAACGCTCAAAACATAGACAGTAGGAAGACTCAGTCTTTCTGTACTTAAGTCGGCATTGTGTCTCTTATATTTAATTCCAATGCAATTTCTGTGCTTCATCGTCAATGGGAAGGTCCAAGGGATAAAGTAAACCTGCGGAGGTGCATCAGAATGTAAAACTGGTGACACAGAAAACGCTCAAAACATAGACAGTAGGAAGACTCAGTCTTCCTGTACTTAAGTCGGCATTGTGTGTCTAATATTTAATTCCGATGCAATTTCTGTGTTTCATCGTCAATGGGAAGGTCCACGGGATACAGTAAACCTGCAGAGGTGCATCGGAATGTAAATCTGGTGACACAGGAAACGCTCAAAACATAGGCAGTAGGAAGACTCAGTCTTTCTGTACATAAGTCGGCATTCTGTCTCTTATATTTAATTCCGATGCGATTTCTGTGTTTCATCTTCAATGGGAAGGTCCAAGGGATACAATAAACAGGCAGAGGTGCATCGGAATGTAAAAGTGGTGACACAGGAAACGCTCAAAACATTGACCGTACGAAGTCTGTTTTCTTGTACTTAAGTGGGCATTGTGTCTCTTATATTTAATTTCGATGCTATTTCTGTGTTTCTTCGTCAATGGGATGGTCCAAGGGATACAGGAAACCTGCAGAGGTGCATCGGAATGTAAAACTGGTGACACAGGAAACGCTCAAATCATAGACAGTAGGAAGACTCAGTCTTCCTGTACTTAAGTCGGCATTGTGTGTCTTATATTTATTTCCGATGAAATTTCTGTGTTTCAACGTGAATGGGAAGGTCCAAGGGATAGAGTAAAGCTGCAGAGGTGCATCGGAATGTAAATCTGGTGACACAGGAAACGCTCAAATCATAGACATTAGGAAGACTCAGTCTTCCTATACTTAAGTCGGCATTGTGTCTCAGATATGTAATTCCGATGCAATTTCTGTGTTTCATCGTCAATGGGAAGGTCCAAGGGATACAGTAAACCTGCAGAGGTGCATCGGAATGTAAAACTGGTGACACAGGAAACGCTCAAAACATAGACAGTAGGAAGACTTAGTGTGTCTGTACTTAAGTCGGCATTGTGTCTCTTATATTTAATTCCGATGAAATTTCAGTGTTTCATCGTGAATGGGAAGGTCCAAGGGATATAGTAAACCTGCAGAGGTGCATCGGAAAGTAAAACTGATGACACAGGAAACGCTCAAAACATAGACAGTAGGAAGACTTAGTCTTCCTGTACTTAAGTCGGCATTGTGTCTCTTAAATTTAATTCCGATGCAATTTCTGTTTTTCATCGTCCATGGGAAGGTCCAAGGGATACAGTAAACCTGCAGAGCTGCATCGGAATGTAAAACTGATGACACAGGGAACGCTCAAAACATAGACAGTAGGAAGACTCAGTCTTTCTGTACTTAAGTCGGCATTGTGTCTCTTATATTTAATTCCAATGCAATTTCTGTGCTTCATCGTCAATGGGAAGGTCCAAGGGATACAGTAAACCTGCGGAGGTGCATCAGAATGTAAAACTGGTGACACAGGAAACGCTCAAAACATAGGCAGTAGGAAGACTCAGTCTTCCTGTACTTAAGTCGGCATTGTGTGCCTTATATTTAATTCCGATGCAATTTCTGTGTTTCATCGTCAATGGGAAGGTCCAATGGATACAGTAAACCTGCAGAGGTGCATCAGAATGTAAAACTGGTGACACAGGAAACGCTCAAAACATAGACAGTAGGAAGACTCAGTCTTCCTGTACTTTAGTCGGGATTGTGTGTCTTATATTTAACTCCGATGGAGTTTCTGTGTTTCATCTTCAATGGGAAGGTCCACGGGATACAGTAAACCTGCAGAGGTGCATCGGTGTGTAAATCTGGTGACACAGGAAACGCTCAAATCATAGACAGTAGGGAGACTCAGTCTTCCTATACTTAAGTCGGCATTGTGTCTCTTATATTTATTTCCGATGAAATTTCTGTGTTTCATCGTGAATGGGAAGGTCCAAGGGATATAGTAAACCTGCAGAGGTGCATCGGAAAGTAAAACTGATGACACAGGAAACGCTCAAATCATAGACAGTAGGAAGACTTAGGTTTCCTGTACTTAAGTCGGCATTGTGTCTCTTATATTTAATTCCGATGCGATATCTGTGTTTCATCGTCAATGGGAAGGTCCAAGGGATACAATAAACAGGCAGAGGTGCATCGGAATGTAAAACTGGTGACACAGGAAACGCTCAAATCATAGAGAGTAGGAAGACTCAGTCTTCCTGTACTTAAGTCGGCATTGTGTCTCTTATATTTAATTCCGATGCAATTTCTGTGTTTCATCGTCAATGGGAAGGTCCACGGGATACATTAAACCTGCAGAGGTGCATCGGAATGTAAATCTGGTGACACAGGAAGCGCTCAAATCATAGACAGTAGGAAGACTCAGTCTTCCTGTACTTAAGTCGGCATTGTGTGTCTTATATTTATTTCCGATGAAATTTCTGTGTTTCAACGTGAATGGGAAGGTCCAAGGTATAGAGTAAACCTGCAGAGGTGCATCGGAATGTAAATCTGGTGACACAGGAAACGCTCAAATCATAGACATTAGGAAGACTCAGTCTTCCTATACTTAAGTCGGCATTGTGTCTCTTATATGTAATTCCGATGCAATTTCTGTGTTTCATCGTCAATGGGAAGGTCCAAGGGATACAGTAAACCTGCAGAGGTGCATCGGAATGTAAAACTGGTGACACAGGAAACGCTCAAAACATAGACAGTAGGAAGACTTAGTGTTACTGTACTTAAGTCAGCATTGTGTCTCTTATATTTAATTCCGATGAAATTTCAGTGTTTCATCGTGAATGGGAAGGTCCAAGGGATATAGTAAACCTGCAGAGGTGCATCGGAAAGTAAAACTGATGACACAGGAAACGCTTAAAAGCATAGACAGTAGGAAGACTTAGTCTTCCTGTACCTAAGTCGGCATTGTGTCTCTTAAATTTAATTCCGATGCAATTTCTGTTTTTCATCGTCCATGGGAAGGTCCAAGGGATACAGTAAACCTGCAGAGCTGCATCGGAATGTAAAACTGATGACACAGGGAACGCTCAAAACATAGACAGTAGGAAGACTCAGTCTTTCTGTACTTAAGTCGGCATTGTGTCTCTTATATTTAATTCCAATGCAATTTCTGTGCTTCATCGTCAATGGGAAGGTCCAAGGGATACAGTAAACCTGCGGAGGTGCATCAGAATGTAAAACTGGTGACACAGGAAACGCTCAAAACATAGACAGTAGGAAGACTCAGTCTTCCTGTACTTAAGTCGGCATTGTGTCTCTTATATTTAATTCCGATGCAATTTCTGTGTTTCATCGTCAATGGGAAGGTCCAATGGATACAGTAAACCTGCAGAGGTGCATCAGAATGTAAAACTGGTGACACAGGAAACGCTCAAAACATAGACAGTAGGAAGACTCAGTCTTTCTGTACATAAGTCGGCATTGTGTCTCTTATATTTAATTCCGATGCGATTTCTGTGTTTCATCGTCAATGGGAAGGTCCAAAGGATACAATAAACAGGCAGAGGTGCATCGGAAATTAAAACTGGTGACACAGGAAACGCTCAAAACATTGACAGTTCGAAGACTGTTTTCTTGTACTTAAGTGGGCATTGTGTCTCTTATATTTAATTTCGATGCAATTTCTGTGTTTCATCGTCAATGGGATGGTCCAAGGGATACAGGAAACCTGCAGAGGTGCATCGGAATGTAAAACTGGTGACACAGGAAACGCTCAAATCATAGACAGTAGGAAGACTCAGTCTTCCTGTACTTTAGTCGGGATTGTGTGTCTTATATTTAACTCCGATGCAGTTTCTGTGTTTCATCTTCAATGGGAAGGTCCACGGGATACAGTAAACCGGCAGAGGTGCATCGGAATGTAAATCTGGTGACACAGGAAACGCCCAAATCATAGACAGTAGGGAGACTCAGTCTTCCTATACTTAAGTCGGCATTGTGTCTCTTATATTTATTTCCGATGAAATTTCTGTGTTTCATCGTGAATGGGAAGGTCCAAGGGATATAGTAAACCTGCAGAGGTGCATCGGAAAGTAAAACTGATGACTCAGGAAACGCTCAAATCATAGACAGTAGGAAGACTTAGTTTTCCTGTACTTATGTCGGCATTGTGTCTCTTATATTTAATTCCGATTCAATTTCTGTGTTTCATCGTCATTGTGAAGGTCCAAGGGATACAGTAAACCTGTAGAGGTGCATCGGGATGTAAAACTGGTGACACAGGAAACGCTCAAATTACAGACAGTAGTAAGACTCAGGCTTCCTGTACTTAAGTCGGCATTGTGTCTCTTATATTTAATTCCGATGTAATTTCTGTGTTTCATCGTCAATGGGACGGTCCAAGGGATACAGTAAACCTGCAGAGGTGCATCGGAATGTAAAACTGGTGACACAGGAAACGCTCAAAGCATAGACAGTAGGAAGACTTAGTCTTCCTGTACTTAAGTCGGCATTGTGTCTCTTAAATTTAATTCCGATGCTATTTTTGTTTTCATCGTCAATGGGAAGGTCCAAGGGATACAGTAAACCTGCAGAGGTGCATCGGAATGTAAAACTGATGACACAGGGAACGCTCAAAACATAGACAGTAGGAATACTCAGCCTTCCTGTACTTAAGTCGGCATTGTGTCTCTTATATTTAATTCCGATGCAATTTCTGTGTTTCATCGTCAATGGGATGGTCCAAGGGATACAGGAAACCTGCAGTGGTGCATCGGAATGTAAAGCTGGTGACACAGGAAACGCTCTAAACATTGACCGTACGAAGACTGTTTTCTTGTACTTAAGTGGGCATTGTGTCTCTTATATTTAATTTCGATGCAATTTCTGTGTTTCATCGTCAATGGGATGGTCCAAGGGATACAATAAACAGGCAGAGGTGCATCGGAATGTAAAACTGGTGACACAGGAAACGCTCAAATCATAGACATTAGGAAGACTCAGTCTTCCTGTACTTAAGTCGGCATTGTGTCTCTTATATTTAATTCCGATGCAATTTCTGTGTTTCATCGTCAATGGGATGGTCCAAGGGATACAGGAAACCTGCAGTGGTGCATCGGAAAGTAAAGCTGGTGACACAGGAAACGCTCAAATCATAGACAGTAGGAAGACTCAGTCTTCCTGTACTTAAGTCGGCATTGTGTCTCTTACATTTAATTCCGATGCAATTTCTGTGTTTCATCGTCACTGTGAAGGTCCAAGGAATACAGTAAACCTGTAGAGGTGCATCGGGATGTAAAACTGGTGACACAGGAAACGCTCAAATTACAGACAGTAGTAAGACTCAGTCTTTCTGTACTTAAGTCGGCATTGTGTCTCTTATATTTAATTCCGATGCAATTTCTGTGTTTCATCGTCAATGGGAAGGTCCAAGGGATACAGTAAACCTGCAGAGGTGCATCGGAATGTAAAACTGGTGACACAGGAAACGCTCAAAACATAGACAGTAGGAAGACTCAGTCTTCCTGTACTTAAGTCGGCATTGTGTCTCTTATATTTAATTCCGATGAAATTTCAGTGTTTCATCGTGTATGGGAAGGTCCAAGGGATATAGTAAACCTGCAGAGGTGCATCGGAAAGTAAAACTGATGACACAGGAAACGGTCAAAACACAGTCAGTAGGAAGACTTAGTCTTCCTGAACTTAAGTCGGCATTGTGTCTCTTAAATTTAATTCCGATGCAATTTCGGTTTTTCATCGTCAATGGGAAGGTCCAAGGGATACAGTAAACCTGTAGAGGTGCAACGGAATGTCAAACTGATGACACAGGGAACGCTCAAAACATAGACAGTAGGAAGACTCAGTCTTTCTGTACTTATGTCGGCATTGTGTCTCTTATATTTAATTCCGATGCAATTTCTGTGTTTCATCGTCAATAGGAAGGTCCAATGGATACAGTAAACCTGCAGAGGTGCATCAGAATGTAAAACAGGTGACACAGGAAACGCTCAAAACATAGACAGTAGGAAGACTCAGTCTTTCTGTACATAAGTCGGCATTGTGTCTGTTATATTTAATTCCGATGCGATTTCTGTGTTTCATCGTCAATGGGAAGGTCCAAGGGATACAATAAACAGGCAGAGGTGCATAGGAATGTAAAACTGGTGACACAGGAAACGCTCAAAACATTGACTGTACGAAGACTGTTTTCTTGTACATAAGTGGGCATTGTGTCTCTTATATTTAATTCCGATGCAATTTCTGTGTTTCATCGTCAATGGGAAGGTCCACGGGATACAGTAAACCGGCAGAGGTGCATCGGAATGTAAATCTGGTGACACAGGAAACGCTCAAATTATAGACAGTAGGAAGACTCAATCTTCCTGTACTTAAGTCGGCATTGTGTCTCTTGTATTTATTTCCGATGAAATTTCTGTGTTTCATCGTGAATGGGAAGGTCCAAGAGATATAGTAAACCTGCAGAGGTGCATAGGAAAGTAAATTTGATGACACAGGAAACGCTCAAAACATAGACAGTAGGAAGACTTAGTCCTCCTGCTCTTAAGTCGGCATTGTGTCTCTTATATTTAATTCCGATGCAATTTCTGTGTTTCATCGTCACTGTGAAGGTCCAAGGGATACAGTAAACCTGTAGAGGTGCATCGGGATGTAAAACTGGTGACACAGGAAACGCTCAAATTACAGAAAGTAGTAAGACTCAGTCCTTCTGTACTTAAGTCGGCCATGTGTCTCTTATATTTAATTCCGATGCAATTTCTGTGTTTCATCGTCAATGGGAAGGTCCAAGGGATACAGTAAACCTGCAGACGTGCATCGGAATGTAAAACTGGTGACACAGGAAACGCTCAAAACATAGACAGTAGGAAGACTCAGTCTTCCTGTACTTAAGTCGGCATTGTGTCTCATATATTTAATTCCGATGAAATTTCAGTGTTTCATCGTGAATGGGAAGGTCCAAGGGATATAGTAAACCTGCAGAAGTGCATCGGAAAGTAAAACTGATGACACAGGAAACGCTCAAAGCATAGAGAGTAGGAAGACTTAGTCTTCCAGTACTTAAGTCGGCATTGTGTCTCTTAAATTTAATTCCGATGCAATTTCTGTTTTTCATCGTCAATGGGAAGGTCCAAGGGATACAGTAAACCTGCAGAGGTGCATCGGAATGTAAAACTGATGACACAGGGAACGCTCAAAACATAGACAATAGGAAGACTCAGTCTTTCTGTACTTAAGTCGGCATTGTGTCTCTTATATTTAATTCCGATGCAATTTCTGTGTTTCATCGTCACTGTGAAGGTCCAAGGAATACAGTAAACCTGTAGAGGTGCATCGGGATGTAAAACTGGTGACACAGGAAACGCTCAAATTACAGACAGTAGTAAGACTCAGTCTTTCTGTACTTAAGTCGGCATTGTGTCTCTTATATTTAATTCCGATGCAATTTCTGTGTTTCATCGTCAATGGGAAGGTCCAAGGGATACAGTAAACCTGCAGAGGTGCATCGGAATGTAAAACTGGTGACACAGGAAACGCTCAAAACATAGACAGTAGGAAGACTCAGTCTTCCTGTACTTAAGTCGGCATTGTGTCTCTTATATTTAATTCCGATGAAATTTCAGTGTTTAATCGTGAATGGGAAGGTCCAAGGGATATAGTAAACCTGCAGAGGTGCATCGGAAAGTAAAACTGATGACACAGGAAACGCTCAAAACACAGTCAGTAGAAAGACTTAGTCTTCCTGAACTTAAGTCGGCATTGTGTCTCTTAAATTTAATTCCGATGCAATTTCGGTTTTTCATCGTCAATGGGAAGGTCCAAGGGATACAGTAAACCTGTAGAGGTGCAACGGAATGTCAAACTGATGACACAGGGAACGCTCAAAACATAGACAGTAGGAAGACTAAGTCTTTCTGTACTTATGTCGGCATTGTGTCTCTTATATTTAATTCCGATGCAATTTCTGTGTTTCATCGTCAATGGGAATGTCCAATGGATACAGTAAACCTGCAGAGGTGCATCAGAATGTAAAACTGGTGACACAGGAAACGCTCAAAACATAGACAGTAGGAAGACTCAGTCTTTCTGTACATAAGTCGGCATTGTGTCTGTTATATTTAATTCCGATGCGATTTCTGTGTTTCATCGTCAATGGGAAGGTCCAAGGGATACAATAAACAGGCAGAGGTGCATAGGAATGTAAAACTGGTGACACAGGAAACGCTCAAAACATTGACTGTACGAAGACTGTTTTCTTGTACATAAGTGGGCATTGTGTCTCTTATATTTAATTCCGATGCAATTTCTGTGTTTCATCGTCAATGGGAAGGTCCACGGGATACAGTAAACCGGCAGAGGTGCATCGGAATGTAAATCTGGTGACACAGGAAACGCTCAAATTATAGACAGTAGGAAGACTCAATCTTCCTGTACTTAAGTCGGCATTGTGTCTCTTATATTTATTTCCGATTAAATTTCTGTGTTTCATCGTGAATGGGAAGGTCCAAGAGATATAGTAAACCTGCAGAGGTGCATAGGAAAGTAAATCTGAGGACACAGGAAACGCTGAAAACATAGACAGTAGGAAGACTTAGTCTTCCTGTTCTTAAGTCGGCATTGTGTCTCTTATATTTAATTCCGATGCAATTTCTGTGTTTCATCGTCACTGTGAAGGTCCAAGGGATGCAGTAACCCTGTAGAGGTGCATCGGGATGTAAAACTGGTGACACAGGAAACGCTCAAATTACAGACAGAAGTAAGACTCAGTCCTTCTGTACTTAAGTCGGCCATGTGTCTCTTATACTTAATTCCGACGCAATTTCTGTGTTTCATCGTCAATGGGAAGGTCCAAGGGATACAGTAAACCTGCAAACGTGCATCGGAATGTAAAACTGGTGACACAGGAAACGCTCAAAACATAGACAGTAGGAAGACTCAGTCTTCCTGTACTTAAGTCGGCATTGTGTCTCATATATTTAATTCCGATGAAATTTCAGTGTTTCATCGTGAATGGGAAGGTCCAAGGGATATAGTAAACCTGCAGAGGTGCATCGGAAAGTAAAACTGATGACACAGGAAACGCTCAAAGCATAGACAGTAGGAAGACTTAGTCTTCCAGTACTTAAGTCGGCATTGTGTCTCTTAAATATAATTCCGATGCAATTTCTGTTTTTCATCGTCAATGGGAAGGTCCAAGGGATACAGTAAACCTGCAGAGGTGCATCGGAATGTAAAACTGCTGACACAGGGAACGCTCAAAACATAGACAGTAGGAAGACTCAGTCTTTCTGTACTTAAATCGGCATTGTGTCTCTTATATTTAAGTCCGATGCAATATCTGAGTTTCATCGTCAATGGGAAGGTCCAATGGATACAGTAAACCTGCAGAGGTGCATCAGAATGTAAAACTGGTGACACAGGAAACGCTCAAAACACAGACAGTAGGGAGACTCAGTCTTTCTTTACATAAGTCGGCATTGTGTCTGTTATATTTAATTCCGATGCGATTTCTGTGTTTCATCGTCAATGGGAAGGTCCAAGGGATACAATAAACAGGCAGAGGTGCATCGGAATGTAAAACTGGTGACACAGTAAACGCTCAAAACATTATCCGTACGAAGACTGTTTTCTTGTACTTAAGTGGGCCTTGTGTGTCTTATATTTAATTCCGATGCAATTTCTGTGTTTCATCGTCAATGGGAAGGTCCACGGGATACAGTAAACCGGCAGAGGTGCATCGGAATGTAAAACTGGTGACACAGGAAACGCTCAAATCATAGACAGTAGGAAGACTCAGTCTTCCTGTACTTAAGTCGGCATTGTGTGTCTTATATTTAATTCCGATGTAATTTCTGTGTTTCATCGTCAATGGGAAGCTCCACGGGATACAGTAAACCTGCAGAGGTGCATCGGAATGTAAATCTGGTGACACAGGAAACGCTCAAATCATGGACAGTAGGAAGACTCAGTCTTCCTATACTTAAGTCGGCATTGTGTCTCTTTATATTTATTTCCGATGAAATTTCTGTGTTTCATCTTGAATGGGAAGGTCCAAGGGATACAGCAAACCTGCAGATGTGCATCGGAATGTAAAACTGGTGACACAGGAAACGCTCAAAACATAGACAGTAGGAAGACTCAGTCTTCCTGCACTTAAGTCGGCATTGTGTCTCTTATATTTAATTCCGATCGAATTTCTGTGTTTCATTGTCAGTGGGAAGGTCCAAGGGATACAGTAATCCTGCAGAGGTGCATCGGAATGTAAAACTGGTGACACAGGAAACGCTCAAATTGTAGACGAGAGGAAGACTCAGTCATCCTATACTTAAGTCGGCATTGTGTCTCTTATATTTAATTCCGATGCAATTTCTGTGTTTCATCGGCAACGGGAAGGTCCAAGGGATACAGTAAACCTGCAGAGATGCATCAGAATGTAAAACTGGTGACACAGGAAACGCTCAAGGCATAGACAGTAGGAAGACTCAGTCTTCCTGTACTTAAGTCGGCATTGTGTCTCTGATATTTAATTCCGATGCAATTTCTGTGTTTCATCGTCAATGGGAAGGTCCAAGGGATAAAGTAAACCTGCACAGGTGCGTCGGAATGTAAAACTAGTGACACAGGAAACGCTCAAATTATAGACAGTAGGAAGACTCAGTCTTCCTGTACTTAAATCGGCATTGTGTCTCTTATATTTATCTCCGATGAAATTTCTGTGTTTCATCGTGAATGGGAAGGTCCAAGGGATATAGTGAACCTGCAGAGGTGCATCGGAAAGTAAAACTGATAACACAGGAAACGCTCAAAACATAGACAGTAGGAAGACTCAGTCTTCCTGTACTTAAGTTGGCATTGTGTCTCTTATGTTTAATTCCCATGCAATTTCTGTGTTTCATCGTCAATGGGAAGGTCCAAGGGATACAGTAAACCGTCAGAGGTGCATCGGAATGTAAAACTAGTGACACAGGAAACGCTCAAAACATAGACAGTAGGAAGACTCAGTCTTCCTGAACTTAAGTCGGCATTGTGTCTCTTATATTTAATTCCGATGGAATTTCTGTGTTTCATTGTCAGTGTGAACGTCCATGGGATACAGTAAACATGCAGAGGTGCATCGGAAAGTAAAACTGATGACACAGGAAACGCTCAAAACATAGACAGTAGGAAGACTTAGTCTTCCTGTACTTTAGTCGTCATTGTGTCTCTTATATTTAATTCCGATTCAATTTCTGTGTTTCATCGTCACTGTGAAGGTCCAAGGGATACAGTAAACCTGTAGAGGTGCATCGAAATGTAAAACTGGTGACACAGGAAACGCTCAAATTATAGACAGTAGTAGGACTCAGTCTTCCTGTACTTAAGTCGGCATTGTGTCTCTTATATTTAATTCCGATGCAATTTCTGTGTTTCATCGTCAATGGGAAGGTCCAAGGGATACTGTAAGCCTGCAGAGGTGCATCAGAATGTAAAACTGGTGACACAGGAAACGCTCAAAACATAGAGAGTAGGAAGACTCAGTCTTCCTGTACTTAAGTCGGCATTGTGTCTCTTATGTTTAATTCCCATGCAATTTCTGTGTTTCATCGTCAATGGGAAGGTCCAAGGGATACAGTAAACCGTCAGAGGTGCATCGGAATGTAAAACTAGTGACACAGGAAACGCTCAAAACATAGACAGTAGGAAGACTTAGTCTTCCTGTACTTAAGTCGGCATTGTGTCTCTTATATTTAATTCCGATGGAATTTCTGTGTTTCATTGTCAGTGTGAACGTCCATGGGATACAGTAAACCTGCAGAGGTGCATCGGAATGTAAAACTGGTGACACAGGAAACGCTCTTATTATTGACAAGTGGAAGACTCCGTCATCCTGTACTGAAGTCGGCATTGTGTGTCTTATATTTAATTCCGATGTAATTTCTTTGTTTCATCGTCAAAGGGAAGCTCCACGGGATACAGTAAACCTGCAGAGGTGCATCGGAATGTAAATCTGTTGACACAGGAAACGCTCAAATCATAGACAGTAGGAAGACTCAGTCTTCCTATACTTAAGTCGGCATTGTGTCTCTTTATATTTATTTCCGATGAAATTTCTGTGTTTCATCGTAAATGGGAAGGTCCAAGGGATGTAGTAAACCTGCAGAGGTGCATCGGAATGTAAAACTGATGACACAGGAAACGCTCAAAACATAGACAGTAGGAAGACTTAGTCTTCCTGTACTTAAGTCGTCATTGTGTCTCTTATATTTAATTCCGATTCAATTTCTGTGTTTCATCGTCACTGTGAAGGTCCAAGGGATACAGTAAACCTGTAGAGGTGCATCGAAATGTAAAACTGGTGACACAGGAAACGCTCAAATTATAGACAGTAGTAAGACTCAGTCTTCCTGTACTTAAGTCGGCATTGTGTCTCTTATATTTAATTCCGATGAAATTTCTGTGTTTCATCGTCAATTGGAAGGTCCAAGGGATACAGCAAACCTGCAGAGGTGCATCGGAATGTAAAACTGGTGACACAGGAAACGCTCTAATTGTAGACGAGAGGAAGACTCAGTCATCCTGTACTTAAGTCGGCATTGTGTCTCTTATATTTAATTCCGATGCAATTTCTGTGTTTCATCGTCAACGGGAAGGTCCAAGGGATACAGTAAACCTGCAGAGATGCATCAGAATGTAAAACTGGTGACACAGGAAACGCTCAAGGCATAGACAGTAGGAAGACTCAGTCTTCCTGTACTTAAGTCGGCATTGTGTCTCTGATATTTAATTCCGATGCAATTTCTGTGTTTCATCGTCAATGGGAAAGTCCAATGGATAAAGTAAACCTGCACAGGTGCGTCGGAATGTAAAACTGGTGACACAGGAAACGCTCAAAACATAGAGAGTAGGAAGACTCAGTCTTCCTGTACTTAAGTCGGCATTGTGTCTCTTATGTTTAATTCCGATGCAATTTCTGTGTTTCATCGTCAATGGGAAGGTCCAAGGGATACAGTAAACCGTCAGAGGTGCATCGGAATGTAAAACTAGTGACACAGGAAACGCTCAAAACATAGACAGTAGGAAGACTCAGTCTTCCTGTACTTAAGTCGGCATTGTGTCTCTTATATTTAATTCCGATGGAATTTCTGTGTTTCATTGTCAGTGGGAACGTCCATGGGATACAGTAAACCTGCAGAGGTGCATCGGAATGTAAAACTGGTGACACAGGAAACGCTCTTATTATAGACAAGTGGAAGACTCCGTCATCCTGTACTGAAGTCGGCATTGTGTGTCTTATATTTAATTCCGATGTAATTTCTGTGTTTCATCGTCAAAGGGAAGCTCCACGGGATACAGTAAACCTGCAGAGGTGCATCGGAATGTAAATCTGGTGACACAGGAAACGCTCAAAGCATAGACAGGAGTAAGACTCAGTCTTCCTGTACTTAAGTCGGCATTGTGTCTCTTATATTTAAATCCGATGCAATTTCTGTGTTTCATCGTCAATGGGAAGGTCCAAGGGATACAGCAAACCTGCAGATGTGCATCGGAATGTAAAACTGGTGACACAGGAAACGCTCAAAACATAGACAGTAGGAAGACTCAGTCTTCCTGCACTTAAGTCGGCATTGTGTCTCTTATATTTAATTCCGATGCAATTTCTGTGTTTCATCGTCAATGGGATGGTCCAATGGATACAGAAGACCTGCAGAGGTGCATCAGAATGTAAGTCTGGTGACACAGGAAACGCTCAAATCATAGACAGTAGGAAGACTCAGTCTTCCTATACTTAAGTCGGCATTGTGTCTCTTATATTTATTTCCGATGAAATTTCTGCGTCTCATCGTGAATGGGAAGGTCCAAGGGATATAGTAAACCTGCAGAGGTGCATCGGAAAGTAAAACTGATGACACAGGAAACCCTCAAAACATAGACAGTTGGAAGACTTAGTCTTTCTGTCCTTAAGTCGGCTTTGTGTCTCTTATATTTAATCCCGATGCAATTTCTGTGTTTCATCGTCACTGTGAAGGTCCAACGGATAAAGTAAACCTGTAGAGGTGCATCGGAATGTAAAACTGGTGACACAGAAAACGCTCAAATTATAGACAGTAGGAAGACTCAGTCTTCCTGTACTTAAGTCGGCATTGTGTCTCTTATATTTAATTCCGATGGAATTTCGGTGTTTCATTGTCAGTGGGAACGTCCATGGGATACAGTAAACCTGCAGAGGTGCATCGGAATGTAAAACTGGTGACACAGGAAACGCTCTTATTATAGACAAGTGGAAGACTCCGTCATCCTGTACTGAAGTCGGCATTGTGTCTCTTATATTTAATTCCGATGCAATTTCTGTGTTTCATCGCCAATGCGAAGGTCTAAGGGATACAGTAAACCCGCACAGGTGCGTCGGAATGTAAAACTGGTGACACAGGAAACGCTCAAAACATAGACAGTAGGAAGACTCAGTCTTCCTGTTCTTAAGTCGGCATTGTGTCTCTTATATTTAATTCCGATGCAATTTCTGTGTTTCATCGTCACTGTGAAGGTCCAAGGGATACAGTAAACCTGTAGAGGTGCATCGGAATGTAAAACTGGTGACACAGGAAACGCTCAAATTATAGACAGTAGGAAGACTCAGTCTTCCTGTATTTAAGTCGGCATTGTGTCTCTTATATTTAATTCCGATGCAATTTCTGTATTTCATCGTCAATGGGAAGGTCCAAGGGATACAGTAAACCTGTAGAGGTGAATCAGAATGTAAAACTGGTGACACAGGAAACGCTCAAAACATAGACAGTAGGAAGACTCAGTCTTCCTGCACTTAAGTCGGCATTGTGTCTCTTATATTTAATTCCGATGCAATTTCTGTGTTTCATCGTCAATGGGAAGGTCCGATGGATACAGAAGACCTGCAGAGGTGCATCAGAATGTAAATATGGTGACACAGGAAACGCTCAAAACATAGACAGTAGGAAGACTCAGTCTTCCTATACTTAAGTCGGCATTGTGTCTCTTATATTTATTTCCGATGAAATTTCTGCGTCTCATCGTGAATGGGAAGGTCCAAGGGATATAGTCAATATGCAGAGGTGCATCGGAAAGTAAAACTGATGACACAGGAAACGCTCAAAACATAGAGAGTTGGAAGACTTAGTCTTCCTGTACTTAAGTCGGCTTTGTGTCTCTTATATTTAATTCCGATGCAATTTCTGTGTTTCATCGTCACTGTGATGGTTTAACGGATACAGTAAACCTGTAGAGGTGCATCGGAATGTAAAACTGGTGACACAGGAAACGCTCAAATTATAGACAGTAGGAAGACTCAGTCTTCCTGTACTTAAGTCGGCATTGTGTCTGTTATATTTAATTCCGATGCAATTTCTGTGTTTCATCGTCAATGGGAAGGTCCAAGGGATACAGTAAACCTGCAGAGGTGCATCAGAATGTAAAACTGGTGACACAGGAAACGCTCAAAACATAGAGAGTAGGAAGACTCAGTCTTCCTGTACTTAAGTTGGCATTGTGTCTCTTATGTTTAATTCCGATGCAATTTCTGTGTTTCATCGTCAATGGGAAGGTCCAAGGGATACAGTAAACCTGCAGAGGTGCATCGGAATGTAAAACTGGTGACACAGGAAACGCTCAAAATATAGACAGTAGGAAGAATCAGTCTTCCTGTACTTAAGTCGGCATTGTGTCTCTTATATTTAATTCCGATGCAATTTCTGTGTTTCATCGTCAATGGGAAGGTCCAAGGGATACAGTAAACCTGCAGAGGTGCATCAGAATGTAAAACTGGTGACACAGGAAACGCTCAAAATATAGACAGTAGGAAGAATCAGTCTTCCTGTACTTAAGTCGGCATTGTGTCTCTTATATTTAATTCCGATGCAATTTCTGTGTTTCATCGTCACTGTGAAGGTCCAAGGGATACAGTAAACCTGTAGAGGTGCATCGGAATGTAAAACTGGTAAGACAGGAAACGCTCAAATTATAGACAGTAGGAAGACTCAGTCTTCCTGTACTTAAGTCGGCATTGTGTCTCTTATATTTAATTCCGATGCAATTTCTGTATTTCATCGTCAATGGGAAGGTCCATGGGATACAGTAAACCTGTAGAGGTGCATCAGAATGTAAAACTGGTGACACAGGAAACGCTCAAAACATAGACAGTAGGAAGACTCAATCTTCCTGCACTTGAGTCGGCATTGTGTCTCTTACATTTAATTCCGATTCAATTTCTGTGTTTCATCGTCAATGGGAAGGTCCAATGGATACAGAAGACCTGCAGAGGTGCATCAGAATGTAAATCTGGTGACACAGGAAACGCTCAAAACATAGACAGTAAGAAGACTCAGTCTTCCTATACTTAAGTCGGCATTGTGTCACTTATATTTATTTCCGATGAAATTTCTGCGTCTCATCGTGAACGGGAAGGTCCAAGGGATATAGAAAACCTGCAGAGGTGCATCGGAAAGTCAAACTGATGACACAGGAAACGCTCAAAACATAGAGAGTTGGAAGACTTAGTCTTCCTGTACTTAAGTCGGCTTTGTGTCTCATATATTTAATTCCGATGCAATTTCTGTGTTTCATCGTCACTGTGAAGGTCCAACGGATGCAATAAACCTGTAGAGGTGCATCGGAATGTAAAACTGGTGCCACAGGAAACGCTCAAATTATAGACAGTAGGAAGACTCAGTCTTCCTGTACTTAAGTCGGCATTGTGTCTCTTACATTTAATTCCGATGGAATTTCTGTGTTTCATCGTCAATGGGAAGGTCCAAGGGATACAGTAAACCTGCAGAGGTGCATCGGAATGTAAAACTGGTGACACAGGAAACGCTCAAAACATAGACAGTAGGAAGACTCAGTCTTCCTGTGCTTAAGTCGGCATTGTGTCTCTTATATTTAATTCCGATGCAATTTCTGTGTTTCATCGTCAATGGGAAGGTCCTAGGGATACAGTAAACCTGCAGAGGTGCATCAGAATGTAAAACTGGTGACACAGGAAACGCTCAACACATAGACAGTAGGAAGACTCATTCTCCCTGTACTTAAGTCAGCATTGGGTCTCTTATATTTAATTCCGATTTAATTTCTGTGTTTCATCGTCACTGTGAAGGTCCAAGGGATACAGTAAACCTGTAGAGGTGCATCGAAATGTAAAACTGGTGACACAAGAAACGCTCAAATTATAGACAGTAGTAAGACTCAGTCTTCCTGTACTTAAGTCGGCATTGTGTCTCTTATATTTAATTCCGATGCAATTTCTGTGTTTCATCGTCAATGGGAAGGTCCAAGTGATACAGCAAACCTGCAGATGTGCATCGGAATGTAAAACTGGTGACACAGGAAACGCTCAAAACATAGACAGTAGGAAGACTCAGTCTTCCTGCACTTAAGTCGGCATTGTGTCTCTTATATTTAATTCCGATGCAATTTCTGTGTTTCATCGTCAATGGGAAGGTCCACGGGATACAGTAAGCCTGCAGAGGTGCATCGAAATGTAAAACTGGTGACACAAGAAACGCTCAAATTATAGACAGTAGTAAGACTCAGTCTTCCTGTACTTAAGTCGGCATTGTGTCTCTTATATTTAATTCCGATGCAATTTCTGTGTTTCATCGTCAATGGGAAGGTCCAAGTGATACAGCAAACCTGCAGATGTGCATCGGAATGTAAAACAGGTGACACAGGAAACGCTCAAAGCATAGACAGTAGGAAGACTCAGTCTTCCTGTACTTAAGTCGGCATTGTGTCTCTGATATTTAATTCCGATGCAATTTCTGTGTTTCATCGTCAATGGGAAGGACCAAGGGATACAGGAAACCTGCAGAGGTGCATCGGAATGTAAAACTGGTGACACAGGAAACGCTCAAATTATAGACAGTAGGAAGACTCAGTCTCCCTGTACTGAAGTCGGCATTGTGTCTCTTATATTTAATTCCGATGCAATTTCTGTATTTCATCGTCAATGGGAAGGTCCAAGGGATACAGTAAACCTGTAGAGGTGCATCAGAATGTAAAACTGGTGACACAGGAAACGCTCAAAACATAGACAGTAGGAAGACTCAGTCTTCCTGCACTTAAGTCGGCATTGTGTCTCTTATATTTAATTCCGATGCAATTTCTGTGTTTCATCGTCAATGGGAAGGTCCAATGGATACAGAAGACCTGCAGAGGTGTATCAGAATGTAAATCTGGTGACACAGGAAACGCTCAAAACATAGACAGTAGGAAGACTCAGTCTTCCTATACTTAATTCGGCATTGTGTCTCTTATATTTATTTCCGATGAAATTTCTGCGTCTCATCGTGAATGGGAAGGTCCCAGGGATATAGTCAACATGCAGAGGTGCATCGGAAAGTAAAACTGGTGACACAGGAAACGCTCAAATTATAGACATTAGGAAGACTCAGTCTTCCTGTATTTAAGTAGGAAGACTCAATCTTCCTGCACTTAAGTCGGCATTGTGTCTCTTATATTTAATTCCGATGCAATTTCTGTGTTTCATCGTCAATGGGAAAGTCCAATGGATACAGAAGTGCAGAGGTGCATCAGAATGTAAATCTGGTGACACAGGAAACGCTCAAAACATAGACAGTAGGAAGACTGAGTCTTCCTATACTTAAGTCACCATTGTGTCACTTATATTTATTTCCGATGAAATTTCTGCGTCTCATCGTGAATGGGAAGGTCCAAGGGATATAGTAAACCTGCAGAGGTGCATCGGAATGTAAAACTAGTGACACAGGAAACGCTCAAAACTTAGAGAGTGGGAAGACTCAGTCTTCCTGTACTTAAGTCGGCATTGTGTCTCTTATATTTAATTCCGATGGAATTTCTGTGTTTCATCGTCAATGGGAAGGTCCAAGGGATACAGTAAACCTGCAGAGGTGCATCGGAATGTAAAACTGGTGACACAGGAAACGCTCAAAACATAGAGAGTTGGAAGACTTAGTCTTCCTGTACTTAAGTCGGCTTTGTGTCTCATATATTTAATTCCGATGCAATTTCTGTGTTTCATCGTCACTGTGAAGGTCCAACGGATGCAATAAACCTGTAGAGGTGCATCGGAATGTAAAACTGGTGCCACAGGAAACGCTCAAATTATAGACAGTAGGAAGACTCAGTCTTCCTGTACTTAAGTCGGCATTGTGTCTCTTATATTTAATTCCGATGGAATTTCTGTGTTTCATCGTCAATGGGAAGGTCCAAGGGATACAGTAAACCTGCAGAGGTGCATCGGAATGTAAAACTGGTGACACAGGGAACGCTCAAAACATAGACAGTAGGAAGACTCAGTCTTCCTGTACTTAAGTCGGCATTGTGTCTCTTATATTTAATTCCGATGCAATTTCTGTGTTTCATCGTCAATGGGAAGGTCCTAGGGATACAGTAAACCTGCAGAGGTGCATCAGAATGTAAAACTGGTGACACAGGAAACGCTCAACACATAGACAGTAGGAAGACTCATTCTCCCTGTACTTAAGTCAGCATTGGGTCTCTTATATTTAATTCCGATTCAATTTCTGTGTTTCATCGTCACTGTGAAGGTCCAAGGGATACAGTAAACCTGTAGAGGTGCATCGAAATGTAAAACTGGTGACACAAGAAACGCTCAAATTATAGACAGTAGTAAGACTCAGTCTTCCTGTACTTAAGTCGGCATTGTGTCTCTTATATTTAATTCCGATGCAATTTCTGTGTTTCATCGTCAATGGGAAGGTCCAAGGGATACAGTAAACCTGTAGAGGTGCATCAGAATGTAAAACTGGTGACACAGGAAACGCTCAAAACATAGACAGTAGGAAGACTCAGTCTTCCTGCACTTAAGTCGGCATTGTGTCTCTTATATTTAATTCCGATGCAATTTCTGTGTTTCATCGTCAATGGGAAGGTCCAATGGATACAGAAGACCTGCAGAGGTGCATCAGAATGTAAATCTGGTGACACAGGAAACGCTCAAAACATAGACAGTAGGAAGACTCAGTCTTCCTATACTTAATTCGGCATTGTGTCTCTTATATTTATTTCCGATGAAATTTCTGCGTCTCATCGTGAATGGGAAGGTCCAAGGGATATAGTCAACATGCAGAGGTGCATCGGAAAGTAAAACTGGTGACACAGGAAACGCTCAAATTATAGACATTAGGAAGACTCAGTCTTCCTGTATTTAAGTAGGAAGACTCAATCTTCCTGCACTTAAGTCGGCATTGTGTCTCTTATATTTAATTCCGATGCAATTTCTGTGTTTCATCGTCAATGGGAAAGTCCAATGGATACAGAAGTGCAGAGGTGCATCAGAATGTAAATCTGGTGACACAGGAAACGCTCAAAACATAGACAGTAGGAAGACTCAGTCTTCCTATACTTAAGTCACCATTGTGTCACTTATATTTATTTCCGATGAAATTTCTGCGTCTCATCGTGAATGGGAAGGTCCAAGGGATATAGTAAACCTGCAGAGGTGCATCGGAATGTAAAACTAGTGACACAGGAAACGCTCAAAACTTAGAGAGTGGGAAGACTCAGTCTTCCTGTACTTAAGTCGGCATTGTGTCTCTTATATTTAATTCCGATGGAATTTCTGTGTTTCATCGTCAATGGGAAGGTCCAAGGGATACAGTAAACCTGCAGAGGTGCATCGGAATGTAAAACTGGTGACACAGGAAACGCTCAAAACATAGAGAGTTGGAAGACTTAGTCTTCCTGTACTTAAGTCGGCTTTGTGTCTCATATATTTAATTCCGATGCAATTTCTGTGTTTCATCGTCACTGTGAAGGTCCAACGGATGCAATAAACCTGTAGAGGTGCATCGGAATGTAAAACTGGTGCCACAGGAAACGCTCAAATTATAGACAGTAGGAAGACTCAGTCTTCCTGTACTTAAGTCGGCATTGTGTCTCTTATATTTAATTCCGATGGAATTTCTGTGTTTCATCGTCAATGGGAAGGTCCAAGGGATACAGTAAACCTGCAGAGGTGCATCGGAATGTAAAACTGGTGACACAGGGAACGCTCAAAACATAGACAGTAGGAAGACTCAGTCTTCCTGTACTTAAGTCGGCATTGTGTCTCTTATATTTAATTCCGATGCAATTTCTGTGTTTCATCGTCAATGGGAAGGTCCTAGGGATACAGTAAACCTGCAGAGGTGCATCAGAATGTAAAACTGGTGACACAGGAAACGCTCAACACATAGACAGTAGGAAGACTCATTCTCCCTGTACTTAAGTCAGCATTGGGTCTCTTATATTTAATTCCGATTCAATTTCTGTGTTTCATCGTCACTGTGAAGGTCCAAGGGATACAGTAAACCTGTAGAGGTGCATCGAAATGTAAAACTGGTGACACAAGAAACGCTCAAATTATAGACAGTAGTAAGACTCAGTCTTCCTGTACTTAAGTCGGCATTGTGTCTCTTATATTTAATTCCGATGCAATTTCTGTGTTTCATCGTCAATGGGAAGGTCCAAGTGATACAGCAAACCTGCAGATGTGCATCGGAATGTAAAACTGGTGACACAGGAAACGCTCAAAACATAGACAGTAGGAAGACTCAGTCTTCATGCACTTAAGTCGGCATTGTGTCTCTTATATTTAATTCCGATGCAATTTCTGCGTTTCATCGTCAATGGGAAGGTCCACGGGATACAGTAAGCCTGCAGAGGTGCATCAGAATGTAAAACTGGTGACACAGGAAACGCTCAAAACATAGAGAGTAGGAAGACTCAGTCCTCCTGTACTTAAGTCGGCATTGTGTTTGTTGTGTTTAATTCCGATGCAATTTCTGTGTTTCATCATCAATGGGAAGGACCAAGGGATACAGTATACCTGCAGAGATAAATCAGAATGTAAAACAGGTGACACAGGAAACGCTCAAAGCATAGACAGTAGGAAGACTGAGTCTTCCTGTACTTAAGTCGGCATTGTGTCTCTGATATTTAATTCCGATGCAATTTCTGTGTTTCATCGTCAATGGGAAGGACCAAGGGATACAGGAAACCTGCAGAGGTGCATCGGAATGTAAAACTGGTGACACAGGAAACGCTCAAATTATAGACAGTAGGAAGACTCAGTCTCCCTGTACTGAAGTCGGCATTGTGTCTCTTATATTTAATTCCGATGCAATTTCTGTATTTCATCGTCAATGGGAAGGTCCAAGGGATACAGTAAACCTGTAGAGGTGCATCAGAATGTAAAACTGGTGACACAGGAAACGCTCAAAACATAGACAGTAGGAAGACTCAGTCTTCCTGCACTTAAGTCGGCATTGTGTCTCTTATATTTAATTCCGATGCAATTTCTGTGTTTCATCGTCAATGGGAAGGTCCAATGGATACAGAAGACCTGCAGAGGTGCATCAGAATGTAAATCTGGTGACACAGGAAACGCTCAAAACATAGACAGTAGGAAGACTCAGTCTTCCTATACTTATGTCGGCATTGTGTCTCTTATATTTATTTCCGATGAAATTTCTGCGTCTCATCGTGAATGGGAAGGTCCAAGGGATATAGTCAACATGCAGAGGTGCATCGGAAAGTAAAACTGGTGACACAGGAAACGCTCAAATTATAGACATTAGGAAGACTCAGTCTTCCTGTATTTAAGTAGGAAGACTCAATCTTCCTGCACTTAAGTCGGCATTGTGTCTCTTATATTTAATTCCGATGCAATTTCTGTGTTTCATCGTCAATGGGAAAGTCCAATGGATACAGAAGTGCAGAGGTGCATCAGAATGTAAATCTGGTGACACAGGAAACGCTCAAAACATAGACAGTAGGAAGACTCAGTCTTCCTATACTTAAGTCACCATTGTGTCACTTATATTTATTTCCGATGAAATTTCTGCGTCTCATCGTGAATGGGAAGGTCCAAGGGATATAGTAAACCTGCAGAGGTGCATCGGAATGTAAAACTAGTGACACTGGAAACGCTCAAAACTTAGAGAGTAGGAAGACTCAGTCTTCCTGTACTTAAGTCGGCATTGTGTCTCTTATATTTAATTCCGATGGAATTTCTGTGTTTCATCGTCAATGGGAAGGTCCAAGGGATACAGTAAACCTGCAGAGGTGCATCGGAATGTAGAACTGGTGACACAGGAAACGCTCAAAACATAGAGAGTAGGAAGACTCAGTCTTCCTGTACTTAAGTCGGCATTGTGTCTCTTATATTTAATTCCGATGCAATTTCTGTGTTTCATCTTCAATGGGAAGGTCCTAGGGATACAGTAAACCTGCAGAGGTACATCAGAATGTAAAACTGGTGACACAGGAAACGCTCAACACATAGACAGTAGGAAGACTCATTCTTCCTGTACTTAAGTCGGCATTGTGTCTTGTATATTTAATTCCGATGCAATTTCTGTGTTTCATCGGCAATGGGAAGGTCCAAGGGATACAGTAAACCTGCAGTGGTTCATCGGAATGTAAGACTAGTGACACAGGAAACGCTCAAAACATAGACAGTAGGAAGACTCAGTCTTCCTGTACTTAAGTCGGCATTGTGTCTCTTATATTTAATTCCGATGCAATTTCTGTGTTTCATCGTCAATGGGAAAGTCCAAGGGAAAAAGTAAACCTGCAGAGGTGCATCGGAATGTAAAACTGGTGACACATGAAACGCTCAAAACATAGACAGTAGGAAGACTCAGTCTTCCTGTACTTAAGTCGGCATTGTGTCTGTTATATGTAATTTAGATGCAATTTCTGTGTTTCATCGTCAATGGGAAGGTCCAAGGGATACAGTAAGCCTGCAGAGGTGCATCAGAATGTAAAACTGGTGACACAGGAAACGCTCAAAACTTAGAGAGTAGGAAGACTCAGTCTTCCTGTACTTAAGTTGGCATTGTGTCTTTTATGTTTAATTCCGATGCAATTTCTGTGTTTCATTGTCAATGGGAAGGTCCAAGGGATACAGTAAACCTACAGAGGTGCATCGGAATGTAAAACTAGTGACACAGGAAACGCTCAAAACATAGACAGTATGAAGACTCAGTCTTCCTGTACTTAAGTCGGCATTGTGTCTCTTATATTTAATTCCGATGGAATTTCTGTGTTTCATCGTCAATGGGAAGGTCCAAGGGATACAGTAAACCTGCAGAGGTGCATCGGAATGTAAAACTGGTGACACAGGAAACGCTCAAAACATAGAGAGTAGGAAGACTCAGTCTTCCTGTACTTAAGTCGGCATTGTGTCTCTTATATTTAATTCCGATGCAATTTCTGTGTTTCATCGTCAATGGGAAGGTCCTAGGGATACAGTAAACCTGCAGAGGTACATCAGAATGTAAAACTGGTGACACAGGAAACGCTCAACACATAGACAGTAGGAAGACTCATTATTCCTGTACTTATGTCGGCATTGTGTCTTGTATATTTAATTCCGATGCAATTTCTGTGTTTCATCGGCAATGGGAAGGTCCAAGGGATACAGTAAACCTGCAGTGGTGCATCGGAATGTAAGACTAGTGACACAGGAAACGCTCAAACATAGACAGTAGGAAGACTCAGTCTTCCTGTACTTAAGTCGGCATTGTGTCTCTTATATTTAATTCTGATGCAATTTCTGTGTTTCATCGTCAATGGGAAAGTCCAAGGGAAAAAGTAAACCTGCAGAGGTGCATCGGAATGTAACACTGGTGACACAAGAAACGCTCAAAACATAGACAGTAGGAAGACTCTGTCTTCCAGTACTTAAGTCGGCATTGTGTCTCTTATACATATTTCCGATGAAATTTCTGTGCCTCATCGTGAATGGGAAGGTCCAACGGATATAGTAATCCTGCAGAGGTGCATCGGAAAGTAAAACTGATGACACAGGAAACGCTCAAAACATAGACAGTAGGAAGACTCAGTCTTCCTATACTTAGGTCGCCATTGTGTCACTTATATTTAATTCCGATGAAATTTCTGCGTCTCATCGTGAATGGGAAGGTCCAAGGGATATAGTAAACCTGCAGAGGTGCATCGGAAAGTAAAACTGATGACACAGGAAACGCTCAAAACATAGAGCGTTGGAAGACTAAGTCTTCCTGTACTTAAGTCGGCTTTGTGTCTCATATCTTTAATTCCGATGCTATTTCTGCGTTTCATCGTCACTGTGAAGGTCCAACGGATACAGTAAACCTGTAGAGGTGCATCGGAATGTAAAACTGGTGACACAGGAAACGCTCAAATGATGGACAGTAGGAAGACTCAGTCTTCCTGTACTTAAGTCGGCATTGTGTCTGTTATATGTAATTCCGATGCAATTTCTGTGTTTCATCGTCACTGTGAAGGTCCAAGGGATACAGTAAACCTGTAGAGGTGCATCAGAATGTAAAACTGGTGACACAGGAAACGCTCCAAACATAGACATTACGAAGACTCAATCTTCCTGCACTTAAGTCGGCATTGTGTCTCTTATATTTAATCCCGATGCAATTTCTGTGTTTCATCGTCAATGGGAAAGTCCAATGGATACAGAAGACCTGCAGAGGTGCATCAGAATGTAAATCTGGTGACACAGGAAACGCTCAAAACATAGACAGTAGGAAGACTCAGTCTTCCTGTACTTAAGTCGGCATTGTGTCTGTTATATGTAATTCCGATGCAATTTCTGTGTTTCATCGTCAATGGGAAGGTCCAAGGGATACAGTAAGCCTGCAGATGTGCATCAGAATGTAAAACTGGTGACACAGGAAACGCTCAAAACATAGACAGTAGGAAGACTCAGTCTTCCTATACTTAGGTCGCCATTGTGTCACCTATATTTAATTCCGATGAAATTTCTGCGTCTCATCGTGAATGGGAAGGTCCAAGGGATATAGTAAACTTGCAGAGGTGCATCGGAAAGTAAAACTGATGACACAGGAAACGCTCAAAACATAGAGCGTTGGAAGACTAAGTCTTCCTGTACTTAAGTCGGCTTTGTGTCTCATATCTTTAATTCCGATGCTATTTCTGCGTTTCATCGTCACTGTGAAGGTCCAACGGATACAGTAAACCTGTAGAGGTGCATCGGAATGTAAAACGGGTGACACAGGAAACGCTCAAAACATAGAGAGTAGGAAGACTCAGTCTTCCTGTACTTTAGTCGGCATTGTGTCTCTTATATTTAATTCCGATGCAATTTCTGTGTTTCATCGTCAATGGGAAGGTCCTAGGGATACAGTAAACCTGCAGAGGTACATCAGAATGTAAAACTGGTGACACAGGAAACGCTCAACACATAGACAGTAGGAAGACTCATTCTTCCTGTGCTTAAGTCGGCATTGTGTCTTGTATATTTAATTCCGATGCAATTTCTGTGTTTCATCGGCAATGGGAAGGTCCAAGGGATACAGTAAACCTGCAGTGGTGCATCGGAATGTAAGACTAGTGACACAGGAAACGCTCAAACATAGACAGTAGGAAGACTCAGTCTTCCTGTACTTAAGTCGGCATTGTGTCTCTTATATTTAATTCCGATGCAATTTCTGTGTTTCATCGTCAATGGGAAAGTCCAAGGGAAAAAGTAAACCTGCAGAGGTGCATCGGAATGTAAAACTGGTGACACAAGAAACGCTCAAAACATAGACAGTAGGAAGACTCTGTCTTCCAGTACTTAAGTCGGCATTGTGTCTCTTATACATATTTCCGATGAAATTTCTGTGCCTCATCGTGAATGGGAAGGTCCAACGGATATAGTAATCCTGCAGAGGTGCATCGGAAAGTAAAACTGATGACACAGGAAACGCTCAAAACATAGACAGTAGGAAGACTCAGTCTTCCTATACTTAGGTCGCCATTGTGTCACTTATATTTAATTCCGATGACATTTCTGCGTCTCATCGTGAATGGGAAGGTCCAAGGGATATAGTAAACCTGCAGAGGTGCATCGGAAAGTAAAACTGATGACACAGGAAACGCTCAAAACATAGAGCGTTGGAAGACTATGTCTTCCTGTACTTAAGTCGGCTTTGTGTCTCATATCTTTAATTCCGATGCTATTTCTGCGTTTCATCGTCACTGTGAAGGTCCAACGGATACAGTAAACCTGTAGAGGTGCATCGGAATGTAAAACTGGTGACACAGGAAACGCTCAAATTATAGACAGTAGGAAGCCTCAGTCTTCCTGTACTTAAGTCGGCATTGTGTCTGTTATATGTAATTCCGATGCAATTTCTGTGTTTCATCGTCAATGGGAAGGTCCAACGGATACAGTAAACCTACAGAGGTGCATCTGAATGTGAAACTTGTGACACAGGAAACACTCAAAACATAGAACGTAGGAAGACTCAGTCTTCCTGTACTTAAGTCGGCATTGTGTCTCTTATATTTAATTCCGATGCAATTTCTGTGTTTCATCGTCAATGGGAAGGTCCAAGGGATACAGTAAGCCTGCAGATGTGCATCAGAATGTAAAACTGGTGACACAGGAAACGCTCAAAACATAGAGAGTAGGAAGACTCAGTCTTCCTGTACTTAAGTTGGCATTGTGTCTCTTATGTTTAATTCCGATGCAATTTCTGTGTTTCATCGTCAATGGGAAGGTCCAAGGGATACAGTAAACCTACAGAGGTGCATCTGAATGTAAAACTAGTGACACACGAAACGCGCAAAACATAGACAGTAGGAAGACTCAGTCTTCCTGTACTTAAGTCGGCATTGTGTCTCTTATATTTAATTCCGATGCAATTTCTGTGTTTCACCGTCAATGGGAAGGTCCAAGGGATACAGTAAACCTGCAGAGGTGCATCGGAATGTAAAACTGGTGACACAGGAAACGCTCAAATTATAGACAGTAGGAAAACTCAGTCTTCCTGTACTTAAGTCAGCATTGTGTCTCTTATATTTAATTCCGATGCAATTTCTGTGTTTCATCGTCAATGGGAAGGTCCAAGTGATACAGTAAACCTGCAGAGGTGCATCAGAATGTAAAACTGGTGACACAGGAAACGCTCAAAATTTAGACAGTAGGAAGACTCAGTCTTAAGTCGGCATTGTGTCTCTTATATTTAATTCCGATGCAATTTCTGTGTTTCATCGTCACTGTGAAGGTCCAAGGGATACAGTAAACCTGTAGAGGTGCATCGGAATGTAAAACTGGTGACACAGGAAACGCTCAAATTATAGACAGTAGGAAGACTCAGTCTTCCTGTACTTAAGTCGGCATTGTGGCTCTTATATTTAATTCCGATGCAATTTCTGTATTTCAGCGTCACTGTGAAGGTCCAAGGGATACAGTAAACCTGTAGAGGTGCATCGGAATGTAAAACTGGTGACACAGGAAACGCACAAATTATAGACAGTAGGAAGACTCAGTCTTCCTGTACATAAGTCGGCATTGTGTCTCTTATATTTAATTCCGATGCAATTTCTGTATTTCATCGTCAATGGCAAGGTCCAAGGGATACAGTAAACCTGTAGAGGTGCATCAGAATGTAAAACTGATGACACAGGAAACGCTCCAAACATAGACAGTAGGAAGACTCAATCTTCCTGCACTTAAGTCGGCATTGTGTCTCTTATATTTAATCCCGATGCAATTTCTGTGTTTCATCGTCAATGGGAAAGTCCAATGGATACAGAAGACCTGCAGAGGTGCATCAGAATGTAAATCTGGTGACACAGGAAACGCTCAACACATAGACAGTAGGAAGACTCATTCTTCCTGTACTTAAGTCGGCATTGTGTCTTGTATATTTAATTCCGATGCAATTTCTGTGTTTCATCGGCAATGGGAAGGTCCGAGGGATACAGTAAACCTGCAGTGGTGCATCGGAATGTAAGACTAGTGACACAGGAAACGCTCAAATCATAGACAGTAGGAAGACTCAGTCTTCCTGTACTTAAGTCGGCATTGTGTCTCTTATATTTAATTCCGATGCAATTTCTGTGTTCCATCGTCAATGGGAAAGTCCAAGGGAAAAAGTAAACCTGCAGAGGTGCATCGGAATGTAAAACTGGTGACACAGGAAACGCTCAAAACATAGACAGTAGGAAGACTCTGTCTTCCAGTACTTAAGTCGGCATTGTGTCTCTTATACATATTTCCGATGAAATTTCTGTGCCTCATCGTGAATGGGAAGGTCCAACGGATATAGTAATCCTGCAGAGGTGCATCGGAAAGTAAAACTGATGACACAGGAAACGCTCAAGACATAGACAAAAGGAAGACTCAGTCTTCCTATACTTAAGTCGCCATTGTGTCACTTATATTTAATTCCGATGAAATTTCTGCGTCTCATCGTGAATGGGAAGGTCCAAGGGATATAGTAAACCTGCAGAGGTGCATCGGAAAGTAAAACTGATGACACAGGAAACGCTCAAAACATAGAGCGTTGGAAGACTAAGTCTTCCTGTACTTAAGTCGGCTTTGTGTCTCATATCTTTAATTCCGATGCAATTTCTGCGTTTCATCGTCACTGTGAAGGTCCAACGGATACAGTAAACCTGTTAAGGTGCATCGGAATGTAAAACTGGTGACACAGGAAACGCTCAAATTATAGACAGTAGGAAGACTCAGTCTTCCTGTACATAAGTCGGCATTGTGTCTGTTATATGTAATTCCGATGCAATTTCTGTGTTTCATCGTCACTGTGAAGGTCCAAGGGATACAGTAAACCTGTAGAGGTGCATCAGAATGTAAAACTGGTGACACAGGAAACGTTACAAACATAGACAGTAGGAAGACTCAATCTTCCTGCACTTAAGTCGGCATTGTGTCTCTTATATTTAATCCCGATGCAATTTCTGTGTTTCATCGTCAATGGGAAAGTCCAATGGATACAGAAGACCTGCAGAGGTGCATCAGAATGTAAATCTGGTGACACAGGAAACGCTCAAAACATAGACAGTAGGAAGACTCAGTCTTCCTGTACTTAAGTCGGCATTGTGTCTGTTATATGTAATTCCGATGCAATTTCTGTGTTTCATCGTCAATGGGAAGGTCCAAGGGATATAGTAAACCTGCAGAGGTGCATCGGAAAGTAAAACTGATGACACAGGAAACGCTCAAAACATAGAGCGTTGGAAGACTAAGTCTTCCTGTACTTAAGTCGGCTTTGTGTCTCATATCTTTAATTCCGATGCTATTTCTGCGTTTCATCGTCACTGTGAAGGTCCAACGGATACAGTAAACCTGTAGAGGTGCATCGGAATGTAAAACTGGTGACACAGGAAACGCTCAAATTATAGACAGTAGGAAGACTCAGTCTTCCTGTACTTAAGTCGGCATTGTGTCTGTTATATGTAATTCCGATGCAATTTCTGTGTTTCATCGTCAATGGGAAGGTCCAAGGGATACAGTAAACCTACAGAGGTGCATCTGAATGTAAAACTAGTGACACAGGAAACACTCAAAACATAGACCGTAGGAAGACTCAGTCTTTCTGTACTTAAGTCGGCATTGTGTCTCTTATATTTAATTCCGATGCAATTTCTGTGTTTCATCGTCAATGGGAAGGTCCAAGGGATACAGTAAGCCTGCAGATGTGCATCAGAATGTAAAACTGGTGACACAGGAAACGCTCAAAACATAGAGAGTAGGAAGACTCAGTCTTCCTGTACTTAAGTTGGCATTGTGTCTCTTATGTTTAATTCCGATGCAATTTCTGTGTTTCATCGTCAATGGGAAGGTCCAAGGGATACAGTAAACCTACAGAGGTGCATCTGAATGTAAAACTAGTGACACACGAAACGCTCAAAACATAGACAGTAGGAAGACTCAGTCTTCCTGTACTTAAGTCGGCATTGTGTCTCTTATATTTAATTCCGATGCAATTTCTGTGTTTCACCGTCAATGGGAAGGTCCAAGGGATACAGTAAACCTGCAGAGGTGCATCGGAATGTAAAACTGGTGACACAGGAAACGCTCAAATTATAGACAGTAGGAAAACTCAGTCTTCCTGTACTTAAGTCAGCATTGTGTCTCTTATATTTAATTCCGATGCAATTTCTGTGTTTCATCGTCAATGGGAAGGTCCAAGTGATACAGTAAACCTGCAGAGGTGCATCAGAATGTAAAACTGGTGACACAGGAAACGCTCAAAATTTAGACAGTAGGAAGACTCAGTCTTCCTGTACTTAAGTCGGGATTGTGTCTCTTATATTTAATTCCGATGCAATTTCTGTGTTTCATCGTCACTGTGAAGGTCCAAGGGATACAGTAAACCTGTAGAGGTGAATCGGAATGTAAAACTGGTGACACAGGAAACGCTCAAATTATAGACAGTAGGAAGACTCAGTCTTCCTGTACTTAAGTCGGCATTGTGGCTCTTATATTTAATTCCGATGCAATTTCTGTATTTCATCGTCACTGTGAAGGTCCAAGGGATACAGTAAACCTGTAGAGGTGCATCGGAATGTAAAACTGGTGACACAGGAAACGCTCAAATTATAGACAGTAGGAAGACTCAGTCTTCCTGTACATAAGTCGGCATTGTGTCTCTTATATTTAATTCCGATGCAATTTCTGTATTTCATCGTCAATGGGAAGGTCCAAGGGATACAGTAAACCTGTAGAGGTGCATCAGAATGTAAAACTGGTGACACAGGAAACGCTCCAAACATAGACAGTAGGAAGACTCAATCTTCCTGCACTTAAGTCGGCATTGTGTCTCTTATATTTAATCCCGATGCAATTTCTGTGTTTCATCGTCAATGGGAAAGTCCAATGGATACAGAAGACCTGCAGAGGTGCATCAGAATGTAAATCTGGTGACACAGGAAACGCTCAACACATAGACAGTAGGAAGACTCATTCTTCCTGTACTTAAGTCGGCATTGTGTCTTGTATATTTAATTCCGATGCAATTTCTGTGTTTCATCGGCAATGGGAAGGTCCGAGGGATACAGTAAACCTGCAGTGGTGCATCGGAATGTAAGACTAGTGACACAGGAAACGCTCAAATCATAGACAGTAGGAAGACTCAGTCTTCCTGTACTTAAGTCGGCATTGTGTCTCTTATATTTAATTCCGATGCAATTTCTGTGTTTCATCGTCAATGGGAAAGTCCAAGGGAAAAAGTAAACCTGCAGAGGTGCATCGGAAAGTAAAACTGATGACACAGGAAACGCTCAAGACATAGACAAAAGGAAGACTCAGTCTTCCTATACTTAAGTCGCCATTGTGTCACTTATATTTAATTCCGATGAAATTTCTGCGTCTCATCGTGAATGGGAAGGTCCAAGGGATATAGTAAACCTGCAGAGGTGCATCGGAAAGTAAAACTGATGACACAGGAAACGCTCAAAACATAGAGCGTTGGAAGACTAAGTCTTCCTGTACTTAAGTCGGCTTTGTGTCTCATATCTTTAATTCCGATGCAATTTCTGCGTTTCATCGTCACTGTGAAGGTCCAACGGATACAGTAAACCTGTTAAGGTGCATCGGAATGTAAAACTGGTGACACAGGAAACGCTCAAATTATAGACAGTAGGAAGACTCAGTCTTCCTGTACATAAGTCGGCATTGTGTCTGTTATATGTAATTCCGATGCAATTTCTGTGTTTCATCGTCACTGTGAAGGTCCAAGGGATACAGTAAACCTGTAGAGGTGCATCAGAATGTAAAACTGGTGACACAGGAAACGTTACAAACATAGACAGTAGGAAGACTCAATCTTCCTGCACTTAAGTCGGCATTGTGTCTCTTATATTTAATCCCGATGCAATTTCTGTGTTTCATCGTCAATGGGAAAGTCCAATGGATACAGAAGACCTGCAGAGGTGCATCAGAATGTAAATCTGGTGACACAGGAAACGCTCAAAACATAGACAGTAGGAAGACTCAGTCTTCCTGTACTTAAGTCGGCATTGTGTCTGTTATATGTAATTCCGATGCAATTTCTGTGTTTCATCGTCAATGGGAAGGTCCAAGGGATATAGTAAACCTGCAGAGGTGCATCGGAAAGTAAAACTGATGACACAGGAAACGCTCAAAACATAGAGCGTTGGAAGACTAAGTCTTCCTGTACTTAAGTCGGCTTTGTGTCTCATATCTTTAATTCCGATGCTATTTCTGCGTTTCATCGTCACTGTGAAGGTCCAACGGATACAGTAAACCTGTAGAGGTGCATCGGAATGTAAAACTGGTGACACAGGAAACGCTCAAATTATAGACAGTAGGAAGACTCAGTCTTCCTGTACTTAAGTCGGCATTGTGTCTGTTATATGTAATTCCGATGCAATTTCTGTGTTTCATCGTCAATGGGAAGGTCCAAGGGATACAGTAAACCTACAGAGGTGCATCTGAATGTAAAACTAGTGACACAGGAAACACTCAAAACATAGACCGTAGGAAGACTCAGTCTTTCTGTACTTAAGTCGGCATTGTGTCTCTTATATTTAATTCCGATGCAATTTCTGTGTTTCATCGTCAATGGGAAGGTCCAAGGGATACAGTAAGCCTGCAGATGTGCATCAGAATGTAAAACTGGTGACACAGGAAACGCTCAAAACATAGAGAGTAGGAAGACTCAGTCTTCCTGTACTTAAGTTGGCATTGTGTCTCTTATGTTTAATTCCGATGCAATTTCTGTGTTTCATCGTCAATGGGAAGGTCCAAGGGATACAGTAAACCTACAGAGGTGCATCTGAATGTAAAACTAGTGACACACGAAACGCTCAAAACATAGACAGTAGGAAGACTCAGTCTTCCTGTACTTAAGTCGGCATTGTGTCTCTTATATTTAATTCCGATGCAATTTCTGTGTTTCACCGTCAATGGGAAGGTCCAAGGGATACAGTAAACCTGCAGAGGTGCATCGGAATGTAAAACTGGTGACACAGGAAACGCTCAAATTATAGACAGTAGGAAAACTCAGTCTTCCTGTACTTAAGTCAGCATTGTGTCTCTTATATTTAATTCCGATGCAATTTCTGTGTTTCATCGTCAATGGGAAGGTCCAAGTGATACAGTAAACCTGCAGAGGTGCATCAGAATGTAAAACTGGTGACACAGGAAACGCTCAAAATTTAGACAGTAGGAAGACTCAGTCTTCCTGTACTTAAGTCGGGATTGTGTCTCTTATATTTAATTCCGATGCAATTTCTGTGTTTCATCGTCACTGTGAAGGTCCAAGGGATACAGTAAACCTGTAGAGGTGCATCGGAATGTAAAACTGGTGACACAGGAAACGCTCAAATTATAGACAGTAGGAAGACTCAGTCTTCCTGTACTTAAGTCGGCATTGTGGCTCTTATATTTAATTCCGATGCAATTTCTGTATTTCATCGTCACTGTGAAGGTCCAAGGGATACAGTAAACCTGTAGAGGTGCATCGGAATGTAAAACTGGTGACACAGGAAACGCTCAAATTATAGACAGTAGGAAGACTCAGTCTTCCTGTACATAAGTCGGCATTGTGTCTCTTATATTTAATTCCGATGCAATTTCTGTATTTCATCGTCAATGGGAAGGTCCAAGGGATACAGTAAACCTGTAGAGGTGCATCAGAATGTAAAACTGGTGACACAGGAAACGCTCCAAACATAGACAGTAGGAAGACTCAATCTTCCTGCACTTAAGTCGGCATTGTGTCTCTTATATTTAATCCCGATGCAATTTCTGTGTTTCATCGTCAATGGGAAAGTCCAATGGATACAGAAGACCTGCAGAGGTGCATCAGAATGTAAATCTGGTGACACAGGAAACGCTCAACACATAGACAGTAGGAAGACTCATTCTTCCTGTACTTAAGTCGGCATTGTGTCTTGTATATTTAATTCCGATGCAATTTCTGTGTTTCATCGGCAATGGGAAGGTCCGAGGGATACAGTAAACCTGCAGTGGTGCATCGGAATGTAAGACTAGTGACACAGGAAACGCTCAAATCATAGACAGTAGGAAGACTCAGTCTTCCTGTACTTAAGTCGGCATTGTGTCTCTTATATTTAATTCCGATGCAATTTCTGTGTTTCATCGTCAATGGGAAAGTCCAAGGGAAAAAGTAAACCTGCAGAGGTGCATCGGAATGTAAAACTGGTGACACAGGAAACGCTCAAAACATAGACAGTAGGAAGACTCTGTCTTCCAGTACTTAAGTCGGCATTGTGTCTCTTATACATATTTCCGATGAAATTTCTGTGCCTCATCGTGAATGGGAAGGTCCAACGGATATAGTAATCCTGCAGAGGTGCATCGGAAAGTAAAACTGATGACACAGGAAACGCTCAAGACATAGACAGTAGGAAGACTCAGTCTTCCTATACTTAAGTCGCCATTGTGTCACTTATATTTAATTCCGATGAAATTTCTGCGTCTCATCGTGAATGGGAAGGTCCAAGGGATATAGTAAACCTGCAGAGGTGCATCGGAAAGTAAAACTGATGACACAGGAAACGCTCAAAACATATAGCGTTGGAAGACTAAGTCTTCCTGTACTTAAGTCGGCTTTGTGTCTCATATCTTTAATTCCGATGCAATTTCTGCGTTTCATCGTCACTGTGAAGGTCCAACGGATACAGTAAACCTGTTAAGGTGCATCGGAATGTAAAACTGGTGACACAGGAAACGCTCAAATTATAGACAGTAGGAAGACTCAGTCTTCCTGTACATAAGTCGGCATTGTGTCTGTTATATGTAATTCCGATGCAATTTCTGTGTTTCATCGTCACTGTGAAGGTCCAAGGGATACAGTAAACATGTAGAGGTGCATCAGAATGTAAAACTGGTGACACAGGAAACGCTCCAAACATAGACAGTAGGAAGACTCAATCTTCCTGCACTTAAGTCGGCATTGTGTCTCTTATATTTAATCCCGATGCAATTTCTGTGTTTCATCGTCAATGGGAAAGTCCAATGGATACAGAAGACCTGCAGAGGTGCATCAGAATGTAAATCTGGTGACACAGGAAACGCTCAAAATTTAGACAGTAGGAAGACTCAGTCTTCCTGTACTTAAGTCGGCATTGTGTCTCTTATATTTAATTCCGATGCAATTTCTGTGTTTCCTCGTCAATGGGAAGGTCCTAGGGATACAGTAAACCTGCAGAGGTACATCAGAATGTAAAACTGGTGACACAGGAAACGCTCAACACATAGACAGTAGGAAGACTCATTCTTCCTGTACTTAAGTCGGCATTGTGTCTTGTATATTTAATTCCGATGCAATTTCTGTGTTTCATCGGCAATGGGAAGGTCCAAGGGATACAGTAAACCTGCAGTGGTGCATCGGAATGTAAGACTAGTGACACAGGAAACGCTCAAACATAGACAGTAGGAAGACTCAGTCTTCCTGTACTTAAGTCGGCATTGTGTCTCTTATATTTAATTCCGATGCAATTTCTGTGTTCATCGTCAATGGGAAAGTCCAAGGGAAAAAGTAATCCTGCAGAGGTGCATCGGAAAGTAAAACTGATGACACAGGAAACGGTCAAAACATAGACAGTAGGAAGACTCAGTCTTCCTATACTTAAGTCGCCATTGTGTCACTTATATTTAATTCCGATGAAATTTCTGCGTCTCATCGTGAATGGGAAGGTCCAAGGGATATAGTAAACCTGCAGAGGTGCATCGGAAAGTAAAACTGATGACACAGGAAACGCTCAAAACATAGAGCGTTGGAAGACTAAGTCTTCCTGTACTTAAGTCGGCTTTGTGTCTCATATCTTTAATTCCGATGCAATTTCTGCGTTTCATCGTCACTGTGAAGGTCCAACGGATACAGTAAACCTGTAGAGGTGCATCGGAATGTAAAACTGGTGACACAGGAAACGCTCAAATTATAGACAGTAGGAAGACTCAGTCTTCCTGTACTTAAGTCGGCATTGTGTCTCTTATATTTAATTCCGATGCAATTTCTGTATTTCATCGTCACTGTGAAGGTCCAAGGGATACAGTAAACCTGTAGAGGTGCATCGGAATGTAAAACTGGTGACACAGGAAACGCTCAAATTATAGACAGTAGGAAGACTCAGTCTTCCTGTACATAAGTCGGCATTGTGTCTCTTATATTTAATTCCGATGCAATTTCTGTATTTTATCGTCAATGGGAAGGTCCAAGGGATACAGTAAACCTGTAGAGGTGCATCAGAATGTAAAACTGGTGACACAGGAAACGCTCCAAACATAGACAGTAGGAAGACTCAATCTTCCTGCACTTAAGTCGGCATTGTGTCTCTTATATTTAATCCCGATGCAATTTCTGTGTTTCATCGTCAATGGGAAAGTCCAATGGATACAGAAGACCTGCAGAGGTGCATCAGAATGTAAATCTGGTGACACAGGAAACGCTCAAAACATAGACAGTAGGAAGACTCAGTCTTCCTATACTTAAGTCGGCATTGTGTCTCTTATACATTTTTCCGATGAAATTTCTGTGCCTCATCGTGAATGGGAAGGTCCAACGGATATAGTAATCCTACAGAGGTGCATCGGAAAGTAAAACTGATGACACAGGAAACCCTCAAAACATAGACAGTAGGAACACTCAGTCTTCCTATACTTAAGTCGGCATTGTGTCTCTTATATTTAATTCCGATGCAATTTCTGTGTTTCATCGTCATTGGGAAAGTCCAAGGGAAAAAGTAAACCTGCAGAGGTGCATCGGAATGTAAAACTGGTGACACAGGAAACGCTCAAAACATAGACAGTAGGAAGACTCTGTCTTCCAGTACTTAAGTCGGCATTGTGTCTCTTATACATTTTTCCGAAGAAATTTCTGTGCCTCATCGTGAATGGGAAGGTCCAACGGATATAGTAATCCTGCAGAGGTGCATCGGAAAGTAAAACTGATGACACAGGAAACGCTCAAAACATAGACAGTAGGAACACTCAGTCTTCCTATACTTAAGTCGCCATTGTGTCACTTATATTTATTTCCGATGAAATTTCTGCGTCTCATCGTGAATGGGAAGGTCCAAGGGATATAGTAAACCTGCAGAGGTGCATCGGAAAGTAAAACTGATGACACAGGAAACGCTCAAAACATAGAGCGTTGGAAGAATAAGTCTTCCTGTACTTAAGTCGGCTTTGTGTCTCATATATTTAATTCCGATGCAATTTCTGTGTTTCATCGTCACTGTGAAGGTCCAACGGATACAGTAAACCTGTAGAGGTGCATCGGAATGTAAAACTGGTGACACAGGAAACGCTCAAATTATAGACAGTAGGAAGACTCAGTCTTCCTGTACTTAAGTCGGCATTGTGTCTGTTATATGTAATTCCGATGCAATTTCTGTGTTTCATCGTCAATGGGAAGGTCCAAGGGATACAGTAAGCCTGCAGAGGTGCATCAGAATGTAAAACTGGTGACACAGGAAACGCTCAAAACTTAGAGAGTAGGAAGACTCAGTCTTCCTGTACTTAAGTTGGCATTGTGTCTTATATGTTTAATTCCGATGCAATTTCTGTGTTTCATTGTCAATGGGAAGGTCCAAGGGATACAGTAAACCTACAGAGGTGCATCGGAATGTAAAACTAGTGACACAGGAAACGCTCAAAACATAGACAGTATGAAGACTCTGTCTTCCTGTACTTAAGTCGGCATTGTGTCTCATATCTTTAATTCCGATGGAATTTCTGTGTTTCATCGTCAATGGGAAGGACCAAGGGATACAGTAAACCTGCAGAGGTGCATCGGAATGTAAAACTGGTGACACAGGAAACGCTCAAAACATAGAGAGTAGGAGGACTCAGTCTTCCTGTACTTAAGTCGGCATTGTGTCTGTTATATGTAATTCCGATGGAATTTCTGTGTTTCATCGTCAATGGGAAGGTCCAAGTGATACAGTAAACCTGCAGAGGTGCATCAGAATGTAAAACTGGTGACACAGGAAACGCTCAAAATTTAGACAGTAGGAAGACTCAGTCTTCCTGTACTTAAGTCGGCATTGTGTCTCTTATATTTAATTCCGATGCAATTTCTGTATTTCATCGTCACTGTGAAGGTCCAAGGGATACAGTAAACCTGTAGAGGTGCATCGGAATGTAAAACTGGTGACACAGGAAACGCTCAAATTATAGACAGTAGGGAGACTCAGTCTTCCTGTACTTAAGTCGGCATTGTGTCTCTTATATTTAATTCCGATGCAATTTCTGTGTTTCATAGTCAGTGGGAAAGTCCAAGGGAAAATGTAAACCTGCAGAGGTGCATCGAAATGTAAAACTGGTGACACAGGAAACGCTCAAAACATAGACAGTAGGAAGACTCTGTCTTCCAGTACTTAAGTCGGCATTGTGTCTCTTATACATTTTTCCGATGAAATTTCTGTGCCTCATCGTGAATGGGAAGGTCCAACGGATATAGTAATCCTGCAGAGGTGCATCGGAAAGTAAAACTGATGACACAGGAAACGCTCAAAACATAGACAGTAGGAACACTCAGTCTTCCTATACTTAAGTCGCCATTGTGTCACTTATATTTATTTCCGATGAAATTTCTGCGTCTCATCGTGAATGGGAAGGTCCAAGGGATATAGTAAACCTGCAGAGGTGCATCGGAAAGTAAAACTGATGACACAGGAAACGCTCAAAACATAGAGCGTTGGAAGAATAAGTCTTCCTGTACTTAAGTCGGCTTTGTGTCTCATATATTTAATTCCGATGCAATTTCTGTGTTTCATCGTCACTGTGAAGGTCCAACGGATACAGTAAACCTGTAGAGGTGCATCGGAATGTAAAACTGGTGACACAGGAAACGCTCAAATTATAGACAGTAGGAAGACTCAGTCTTCCTGTACTTAAGTCGGCATTGTGTCTGTTATATGTAATTCCGATGCAATTTCTGTGTTTCATCGTCAATGGGAAGGTCCAAGGGATACAGTAAGCCTGCAGAGGTGCATCAGAATGTAAAACTGGTGACACAGGAAACGCTCAAAACTTAGAGAGTAGGAAGACTCAGTCTTCCTGTACTTCAGTTGGCTTTGTGTCTCTTATGTTTAATTCCGATGCAATTTCTGTGTTTCATCGTCAATGGGAAGATCCAAGGGATACAGTAAACCTACAGAGGTGCATCGGAATGTAAAACTAGTGACACAGGAAACGCTCAAAACATAGACAGTGGGAAGACTCAGTCTTCCTGTACTTAAGTCGGCATTGTGTCTCTTATATTTAATTCCGATGGAATTTCTGTGTTTCATCGTCAATGGGAAGGTCCAAGGGATACAGTAAACCTGCAGAGGTGCATCGGAATGTAAAACTGGTGACACAGGAAACGCTCAAACATAGACAGTAGGAAGACTCAGTCTCCTGTACTTAAGTCGGCATTGTGTCTCTTATATTTAATTCCGATGCAATTTCTGTGTCTCATCGTCAATGGGAAGGTCCTAGGGATACAGTAAACCTGCAGAGGTGCATCAGAATGTAAAACTGGTGACACAGGAAACGCTCAACACATAGACAGTAGGAAGACTCATTCTTCCTGTACTTAAGTCGGCATTGTGTCTTTTATATTTAATTCCGATGCAATTTCTGTGTTTCATCGGCAATGGGAAGGTCCAAGGGATACAGTAAACCCGCAGTGGTGCATCGGAATGTAAAACTAGTGACACAGGAAACGCTCAAAACATAGACAGTAGGAAGACTCAGTCTTCCTGTACTTAAGTCGGCATTGTGTCTCTTATATTTAATTCCGATGCAATTTCTGTGTTTCATCGTCAATGGGAAAGTCCAAGGGAAAAAGTAAACCTGCAGAGGTGCATCGGAATGTAAAACTGGTGGTACAGGAAACGCTCAAAGCATAGACAGTAGGAAGACTCTGTCTTCCAGTACTTAAGTCGGCATTGTGTCTCTTATACATATTTCCGATGAAATTTCTGTGTCTCATCGTGAATGGGAAGGTCCAACGGATATAGTAATCCTGCAGATGTGCATCGGAAAGTAAATCTGATGACACAGGAAACGCTCAAAACATAGACAGTAGGAAGACTCAGTCTTCCTGTACTTAAGTCGGCATTGTGTCTCTTATATTTAATTTCGATGCAATTTGTGTTTAATCGCCAATGGGAAGGTCCAAGGGATACAGTAAACATGCAGAGGTGCATCGAAATGTAAAACTGGTGGGACAGGAAACGCTCAAAACATTGACTGTAAGAAGACTGTTTCCTTGTACTTAAGTTGGCATTGTGTCTCTTATATTTCATTCCGATGTAATTTCTGTTTTTCATCGTAACTGTGAAGGTCCAAGAGATACAGTAAACCTCTAGAGGTGCATCGGAATGTAAAACTGGTGACACAGGAAACGCTCAACGCTCAAAACATAGACAGTAGGAAGGATCAGTCATCCTGTACTTAAGTCGGCATTGTGTCTCTTACATTTAATTCCGATGCAATGCCTGTGTTTCATCGTCAATGGGAAGGTCTAAGGGATACAGTAAACCTGCACAGGTGCGTCGGAATGTAAAACTGGTGACACAGGAAACGCTCAAATTATAGACAGTAGGAAGACTCAGTCTTCCTGTACTTAAGTCGGCATTGTGTCTCTTATATTTAATTCCGATGCAATTTCTGTGTTTCATCGTCAATGGGAAGGTCTAACGGATACTGTAAAACTGCAGAGGTGCATCAGAATGTAAAACCGGTGACACAGGAACCGCTCAACACATAGTCAGTAGGAAGACTCAGTCTTCCTGTACTTATGTCGGCATTGTGTCTCTTATATTTAATTCCGATGTAATTTCTGTGTTTCATCGTAACTGTGAAGGTCCAACGGATATAGTAATCCTGCAGAGGTGCATCGGAAAGTAAAACTGATGACACAGGAAACGCTCAAAACATAGACAGTAGGAACACTCAGTCTTCCTATACTTAAGTCGCCATTGTGTCACTTATATTTATTTCCGATGAAATTTCTGCGTCTCATCGTGAATGGGAAGGTCCAAGGGATATAGTAAACCTGCAGAGGTGCAACGGAAAGTAAAACTGATGACACAGGAAACGCTCAAAACATAGAGCGTTGGAAGAATAAGTCTTCCTGTACTTAAGTCGGCTTTGTGTCTCATATATTTAATTCCGATGCAATTTCTGTGTTTCATCGTCACTGTGAAGGTCCAACGGATACAGTAAACCTGTAGAGGTGCATCGGAATGTAAAACTGGTGACACAGGAAACGCTCAAATTATAGACAGTAGGAAGACTCAGTCTTCCTGTACTTAAGTCGGCATTGTGTCTGTTATATGTAATTCCGATGCAATTTCTGTGTTTCATCGTCAATGGGAAGGTCCAAGGGATACAGTAAGCCTGCAGAGGTGCATCAGAATGTAAAACTGGTGACACAGGAAACGCTCAAAACTTAGAGAGTAGGAAGACTCAGTCTTCCTGTACTTCAGTTGGCATTGTGTCTCTTATGTTTAATTCCGATGCAATTTCTGTGTTTCATCGTCAATGGGAAGATCTAAGGGATACAGTAAACCTACAGAGGTGCATCGGAATGTAAAACTAGTGACACAGGAAACGCTCAAAACATAGACAGTGGGAAGACTCAGTCTTCCTGTACTTAAGTCGGCATTGTGTCTCTTATATTTAATTCCGATGGAATTTCTGTGTTTCATCGTCAATGGGAAGGTCCAAGGGATACAGTAAACCTGCAGAGGTGCATCGGAATGTAAAACTGGTGACATAGGAAACGCTCAAACATAGACAGTAGGAAGACTCAGTCTCCTGTACTTAAGTCGGCATTGTGTCTCTTATATTTAATTCCGATGCAATTTCTGTGTTTCATCGTCAATGGGAAGGTCCTAGGGATACAGTAAACCTGCAGAGGTGCATCAGAATGTAAAACTGGTGACACAGGAAACGCTCAACACATAGACAGTAGGAAGACTCATTCTTCCTGTACTTAAGTCGGCATTGTGTCTTTTATATTTAATTCCGATGCAATTTCTGTGTTTCATCGGCAATGGGAAGGTCCAAGGGATACAGTAAACCCGCAGTGGTGCATCGGAATGTAAAACTAGTGACACAGGAAACGCTCAAAACATAGACAGTAGGAAGACTCAGTCTTCCTGTACTTAAGTCGGCATTGTGTCTCTTATATTTAATTCCGATGCAATTTCTGTGTTTCATCGTCAATGGGAAAGTCCAAGGGAAAAAGTAAACCTGCAGAGGTGCATCGGAATGTAAAACTGGTGGTACAGGAAACGCTCAAAGCATAGACAGTAGGAAGACTCTGTCTTCCAGTACTTAAGTCGGCATTGTGTCTCTTATACATATTTCCGATGAAATTTCTGTGTCTCATCGTGAATGGGAAGGTCCAACGGATATAGTAATCCTGCAGATGTGCATCGGAAAGTAAATCTGATGACACAGGAAACGCTCAAAACATAGACAGTAGGAAGACTCAGTCTTCCTGTACTTAAGTCGGCATTGTGTCTCTTATATTTAATTTCGATGCAATTTGTGTTTAATCGCCAATGGGAAGGTCCAAGGGATACAGTAAACATGCAGAGGTGCATCGAAATTAAAACTGGTGGGACAGGAAACGCTCAAAACATTGACTGTAAGAAGACTGTTTCCTTGTACTTAAGTTGGCATTGTGTCTCTTATATTTCATTCCGATGTAATTTCTGTTTTTCATCGTAACTGTGAAGGTCCAAGAGATACAGTAAACCTCTAGAGGTGCATCGGAATGTAAAACTGGTGACACAGGAAACGCTCAACGCTCAAAACATAGACAGTAGGAAGGATCAGTCATCCTGTACTTAAGTCGGCATTGTGTCTCTTACATTTAATTCCGATGCAATGCCTGTGTTTCATCGTCAATGGGAAGGTCTAAGGGATACAGTAAACCTGCACAGGTGCGTCGGAATGTAAAACTGGTGACACAGGAAACGCTCAAATTATAGACAGTAGGAAGACTCAGTCTTCCTGTACTTAAGTCGGCATTGTGTCTCTTATATTTAATTCCGATGCAATTTCTGTGTTTCATCGTCAATGGGAAGGTCTAAGGGATACTGTAAAACTGCAGAGGTGCATCAGAATGTAAAACCGGTGACACAGGAACCGCTCAACACATAGTCAGTAGGAAGACTCAGTCTTCCTGTACTTATGTCGGCATTGTGTCTCTTATATTTAATTCCGATGTAATTTCTGTGTTTCATCGTAACTGTGAAGGTCCAACGGATATAGTAATCCTGCAGAGGTGCATCGGAAAGTAAAACTGATGACACAGGAAACGCTCAAAACATAGACAGTAGGAACACTCAGTCTTCCTATACTTAAGTCGCCATTGTGTCACTTATATTTATTTCCGATGAAATTTCTGCGTCTCATCGTGAATGGGAAGGTCCAAGGGATATAGTAAACCTGCAGAGGTGCATCGGAAAGTAAAACTGATGACACAGGAAACGCTCAAAACATAGAGCGTTGGAAGACTAAGTCTTCCTGTACTTAAGTCGGCTTTGTGTCTCATATATTTATTTCCGATGCAATTTCTGTGTTTCATCGTCACTGTGAAGGTCCAACGGATACAGTAAACCTGTAGAGGTGCATCGGAATGTAAAACTGGTGACACAGGAAACGCTCAAATTATAGACAGTAGGAAGACTCAGTCTTCCTGTACTTAAGTCGGCATTGTGTCTGTTATATGTAATTCCGATGCAATTTCTGTGTTTCATCGTCAATGGGTAAGGTCCAAGGGATACAGTAAGCCTGCAGAGGTGCATCAGAATGTAAAACTGGTGACACAGGAAACGCTCAAAATTTAGACAGTAGGAAGACTCAGTCTTCCTGTACTTAAGTCGGCATTGTGTCTCTTATATTTAATTCCGATGCAATTTCTGTGTTTCATCGTCACTGTGAAGGTCCAAGGGATACAGTAAACCTGCAGAGGTACATCAGAATGTAAAACTGGTGACACAGGAAACGCTCAACACATAGACAGTAGGAAGACTCATTCTTCCTGTACTTAAGTCGGCATTGTGTCTTGTATATTTAATTCCGATGCAATTTCTGTGTTTCATCGGCAATGGGAAGGTCCAAGGGATACAGTAAACCTGCAGTGGTGCATCGGAATGTAAGACTAGTGACACAGGAAACGCTCAAACATAGACAGTAGGAAGACTCAGTCTTCCTGTACTTAAGTCGGCATTGTGTCTCTTATATTTAATTCCGATGCAATTTCTGTGTTTCATCGTCAATGGGAAAGTCCAAGGGAAAAAGTAAACCTGCAGAGGTGCATCGGAATGTAAAACTGGTGACACAAGAAACGCTCAAAACATAGACAGTAGGAAGACTCTGTCTTCCCGCACTTAAGTCGGCATTGTGTCTCTTATACATATTTCCGATGAAATTTCTGTGCCTCATCGTGAATGGGAAGGTCCAACGGATATAGTAATCCTGCAGAGGTGCATCGGAAAGTAAAACTGATGACACAGGAAACGCTCAAAACATAGACAGTAGGAAGACTCAGTCTTCCTATACTTAAGTCGCCATTGTGTCACTTATATTTAATTCCGATGAAATTTCTGCGTCTCATCGTGAATGGGAAGGTCCAAGGGATATAGTAAACCTGCAGAGGTGCATCGGAAAGTAAAACTGATGAAACAGGAAACGCTCAAAACATAGAGCGTTGGAAGACTAAGTCTTCCTATACTTAACTCGGCTTTGTGTCTCATATCTTTAATTCCGATGCAATTTCTGCGTTTCATCGTCACTGTGAAGGTCCAACGGATACAGTAAACCTGTAGAGGTGCATCGGAATGTAAAACTGGTGACACAGGAAACGCTCAAATTATAGACAGTAGGAAGACTCAGTCTTCCTGTACTTAAGTCGGCATTGTGTCTGTTATATGTAATTCCGATGCAATTTCTGTGTTTCATCGTCAATGGGAAGGTCCAAGGGATACAGTAAACCTACAGAGGTGCATCTGAATGTAAAACTAGTGACACACGAATCACTCAAAACATAGACCGTAGGAAGACTCAGTCTTCCTGTACTTAAGTCGGCATTGTGTCTCTTATATTTAATTCCGATGCAATTTCTGTGTTTCATCGTCAATGGGAAGGTCCAAGGGATACAGTAAGCCTGCAGAGGTGCATCAGAATGTAAAACTGGTGACACAGGAAACGCTCAAAACATAGAGAGTAGGAAGACTCAGTCTTCCTGTACTTAAGTTGGCATTGTGTCTCTTATGTTTAATTCCGATGCAATTTCTGTGTTTCATCGTCAATGGGAAGGTCCAAGGGATACAGTAAACCTACAGAGGTGCATCTGAATGTAAAACTAGTGACACAGGAAACGCTCAAAACATAGACAGTAGGAAGACTCAGTCTTCCTGTACTTAAGTCGGCATTGTGTCTCTTATATTTAATTCCGATGCAATTTCTATGTTTCACCGTCAATGGGAAGGTCCAAGGGATACAGTAAACCTGCAGAGGTGCATCGGAATGTAAAACTGGTGACACAGGAAACGCTCAAATTATAGACAGTAGGAAGACTCAGTCTTCCTGTACTTAAGTCAGCATTGTGTCTCTTATATTTAATTCCGATGCAATTTCTGTGTTTCATCGTCAATGGGAAGGTCCAAGTGATACAGTAAACCTGCAGAGGTGCATCAGAATGTAAAACTGGTGACACAGGAAACGCTCAAAATTTAGACAGTAGGAAGACTCAGTCTTCCTGTACTTAAGTCGGCATTGTGTCTCTTATATTTATTTCCGATGCAATTTCTGTCTTTCATCGTCACTGTGAATGTCCAAGGGATACAGTAAACCTGTAGAGGTGCATCGGAATGTAAAACTGGTGACACAGGAAACGCTCAAATTATAGACAGTAGGAAGACTCAGTCTTCCTGTACTTAAGTCGGCATTGTGTCTCTTATATTTAATTCCGATGCAATTTCTGTATTTCATCGTCACTGTTAAGGTCGAAGGGATACAGTAAACCTGTAGAGGTGCATCGGAATGTAAAACTGGTGACACAGGAAACGCTCAAATTATAGACAGTAGGAAGACTCAGTCTTTCTGTACATAAGTCGGCATTGTGTCTCTTATATTTAATTCCGATGCAATTTCTGTATTTCATTGTCAATGGGAAGGTCCAAGGGATACAGTAAACCTGTAGAGGTGCATCAGAATGTAAAACTGGTGACACAGGAAACGCTCCAAACATAGACAGTAGGAAGACTCAATCTTCCTGCACTTAAGTCGGCATTGTGTCTCTTATATTTAATCCCGATGCAATTTCTGTGTTTCATCGTCAATGGGAAAGTCCAATGGATACAGAAGACCTGCAGAGGTGCATCAGAATGTAAATCTGGTGACACAGGAAACGCTCAAAACATAGACAGTAGGAAGACTCAGTCTTCCTATACTTAAGTCGGCATTGTGTCTCTTATACATTTTTCCGATGAAATTTCTGTGCCTCATCGTGAATGGGAAGGTCCAACGGATATAGTAATCCTACAGAGGTGCATCGGAAAGTAAAACTGATGACACAGGAAACGCTCAAATCATAGACAGTAGGAACACTCAGTCTTCCTATACTTAAGTCGGCATTGTGTCTCTTATATTTAATTCCGATGCAATTTCTGTGTTTCATCGTCAGTGGGAAAGTCCAAGGGAAAAAGTAAACCAGCAGAGGTGCATCGGAATGTAAAACTGGTGACACAGGAAACGCTCAAAACATAGACACTAGGAAGACTCTGTCTTCCAGTACTTAAGTCGGCATTGTGTCTCTTATACATTTTTCCGATGAAATTTCTGTGCCTCATCGTGAATGGGAAGGTCCAACGGATATAGTAATCCTGCAGAGGTGCATCGGAAAGTAAAACTGATGACACAGGAAACGCTCAAAACATAGACAGTAGGAACACTCAGTCTTCCTATACTTAAGTCGCCATTGTGTCACTTATATTTATTTCCGATGAAATTTCTGCGTCTCATCGTGAATGGGAAGGTCCAAGGGATATAGTAAACCTGCAGAGGTGCATCGGAAAGTAAAACTGATGACACAGGAAACGCTCAAAACATAGAGCGTTGGAAGAATAAGTCTTCCTGTACTTAAGTCGGCTTTGTGTCTCATATATTTAATTCCGATGCAATTTCTGTGTTTCATCGTCACTGTGAAGGTCCAACGGATACAGTAAACCTGTAGAGGTGCATCAGAATGTAAAACTGGTGACACAGGAAACGCTCAAATTATAGACAGTAGGAAGACTCAGTCTTCCTGTACTTAAGTCGGCATTGTGTCTGTTATATGTAATTCCGATGCAATTTCTGTGTTTCATCGTCAATGGGAAGGTCCAAGGGATACAGTAAGCCTGCAGAGGTGCATCAGAATGTAAAACTGGTGACACTGGAAACGCTCAAAACTTAGAGAGTAGGAAGACTCAGTCTTCCTGTACTTAAGTTGGCATTGTGTCTCTTATGTTTAATTCCGATGCAATTTCTGTGTTACATCGTCAATGGGAAGATCCAAGGGATACAGTAAACCTACAGAGGTGCATCGGAATGTAAAACAAGTGACACAGGAAACGCTCAAAACATAGACAGTAGGAAGACTCAGTCTTCCTGTACTTAAGTCGGCATTGTGTCTCTTATATTTAATTCCGATGGAATTTCTGTGTTTCATCGTCAATGGGAAGGTGCAAGGGATACAGTAAACCTGCAGAGGTGCATCGGAATGTAAAACTGGTGACACAGGAAACGCTCAAAACATAGACAGTAGGAAGACTCAGTCTCCTGTACTTAAGTCGGCATTGTGTCTCTTATATTTAATTCCGATGCAATTTCTGTGTTTCATCGTCAATGGGAAGGTCCTAGGGATACAGTAAACCTGCAGAGGTGCATCAGAATGTAAAACTGGTGACACAGGAAACGCTCAACACATAGACAGTAGGAAGACTCATTCTTCCTGTACTTAAGTCGGCATTGTGTCTTTTATATTTAATTCCGATGCAATTTCTGTGTTTCATCGGCAATGGGAAGGTCCAAGGGATACAGTAAACCTGCAGAGGTGCATCGGAATGTAAAACTGGTGACACAGGAAACGCTCAAAACATAGACAGTAGGAAGACTCTGTCTTCCAGTACTTAAGTCGGCATTGTGTCTCTTATACATATTTCCGATGAAATTTCTGTGTCTCATCGTGAATGGGAAGGTCCAACGGATATAGTAATCCTGCAGAGGTGCATCGGAAAGTAAAACTGATGACACAGGAAACGCTCAAAACATAGACAGTAGGAAGACTCAGTCTTCCTGTACTTAAGTCGGCATTGTGTCTCTTATATTTAATTTCGATGCAATTTGTGTTTCATCGCCAATGGGAAGGTCCAAGGGATACAGTAAACATGCAGAGGTGCATCGAAATGTAAAACTGGTGGGACAGGAAACGCTCAAAACATTGACTGTAAGAAGACTGTTTCCTTGTACTTAAGTTGGCATTGTGTCTCTTATATTTCATTCCGATGTAAGTTCTGTTTTTCATCGTAACTGTGAAGGTCCAAGAGATACAGTAAACCTCTAGAGGTGCATCGGAATGTAAAACTGGTGACACAGGAAACGCTCAACGCTCAAAACATAGACAGTAGGAAGGATCAGTCATCCTGTACTTAAGTCGGCATTGTGTCTCTTACATTTAATTCCGATGCAATGCCTGTGTTTCATCGTCAATGGGAAGGTCTAAGGGATACAGTAAACCTGCACAGGTGCGTCGGAATGTAAAACTGGTGACACAGGAAACGCTCAAAACATAGACAGTAGGAAGACTCAGTCATCCTGTACTTTATTCGGCATTGTTTCACTTATATTTATCTCCCATGAAATTTCTGTGTTTCATCGTGAATGGGAAGGTCCAAGGGATATAGTGAACCTGCAGAGGTGCATGGGAAAGTAAAACTGATGACACAGGAAACGCTCAAAACATAGACAGTAGGAAGACTCAGTCTTCCTGTACTTAAGTCGGCATTGTGTCTCTTGTATTTATTTACGATGCAATTTCTGTGTTTCATCGTCACTGTGAAGGTCCAAGGGATACAGTAAACCTGTAGAGGTGCATCGGAATGTAAAACTGGTGACACAGGAAACGCTCAAAACATAGACAGTAGGAAGGATCAGTCTTCCTGTACTTAAGTCGGCATTGTGTCACTTATAATTAATTCCGATTCAATTTCTGTATTTCATCGTCAATGGGAAGGTCCAAGGGATACAGTAAACCTGCAGAGGTGCATCAGAATGTAAAACTGGTGACACAGGAAATGCTCAACACATAGACAGTAGGAAGACTCATTCTTCCTGTACTTAAGTCGGCATTGTGTCTCTTATATTTAATTCCGATGCAATTTCTGTGTTTCATCGTCAATGGGAAGGTCCAAGGGATACAGTAAATCTGCAGAGCTGTATCGGAATGTAAAACTGATGGCACAGGAAACGCTCAAAACATATACAGTAGGAAGACTCAGTCTTCCTGTACTTAAGTCGGCATTGTGTCTCTTATATTCAATTCCGATGCTATTTCTGTGTTTCATCGTCAATGGAAAGGTCCAAGGGATACAGAAAACCTGCAGAGGTGCATCAGAATGTAAAACCGGTGACACAGGAAACGCTCAACACTTAGACAGTAGGAAGACTCAGTCTTCCTGTACTTATGTCGGCATTGTGTCTCTTATATTTAATTCCGATGAAATTTCTGTGTTTCATCGTTAATGGGAAGGTCCAAGGGATACAGTAAACCTGCAGAGGTGTATCGGAATGTAAAACTAGTGACACAGGAAACGCTCAAAACATAAACAGTTGGAAGACTCATTCTTCCTGTACTTAAGTCGGCATTGTGACTCTTATATTTAATTCCGATACAATGTCTGTGTTTCATCGTCAATGGGAAGGTCCAAGGGATACAGTAAACCTGCAGAGGTTCATCGGAATGTAAAACTGGTGACACAGGAAACGGTCAAGTCATAGACAGTAGGAAGACTCAGTTTTCCTGTACTTAAGTCGGCATTGAGTCTCTTATATTTATTTCCGATGAAATTTCTGTGTTTCATCGTGAATGGGAAGGTCCAAGGGATATAGTAAACCTGCAGAGGTGCATCGGAAAGTAAATATGATGACACAGGTAACGCTCAAAACATAGACAGTAGGAAGACTTAGTCTTCCTGTACTTAAGTCGGCATTGTGTCTCTTATATTTAATTCCGATGCAATTCCTGTGTTTCATCCTCACTGTGAAGGTCCAAGGGAAACAGTAATCCTGTAGAGGTGCATCGGAATGTAAAACTGGTGACACAGGAAACGCTCAAATTATAGACAGTAGGAAGACTCAGTCTTCCTGTACTTAAGTCGGCATTGTGTCTCTTATATTTAATTCCGATGCAATGCCTGTGTTTCATCGTCAATGGGAAGGTCTAAGGGATACAGTAAACCTGCACAGGTGCGTCGGAATGTAAAACTGGTGACACAGGAAACGCCCAAAACATAGACAGTAGGAAGACTCAGTCATCCTGTACTTTATTCGGCATTGTTTCACTTATATTTATCTCCCATAAAATTTCTGTGTTTCATCGTGAATGGGAAGGTCCAAGGGATATAGTGAACCTGCAGAGGTGCATCGGAAAGTAAAACTGATGACACAGGAAACGCTCAAAACATAGACAGTAGGAAGACTCAGTCTTCCTGTACTTAAGTCGGCATTGTGTCTCTTATATTTATTTACGATGCAATTTCTGTGTTTCATCGTCACTGTGAAGGTCCAAGGGATACAGTCAACCTGTAGAGGTGCATCGGAATGTAAAACTGGTGACACAGGAAACGCTCAAAACATAGACAGTAGGAAGGATCAGTCTTCCTGTACTTAAGTCGGCATTGTGTCACTTATAATTAAGTCCGATTCAATTTCTGTATTTCATCGTCAATGGGAAGGTCCAAGGGATACAGTAAACCTGCAGAGGTGCATCAGAATGTAAAACTGGTGACACAGGAAATGTTCAACACATAGACAGTAGGAAGACTCATTCTTCCTGTACTTAAGTCGGCATTGTGTCTCATATCTTTAATTCCGATGCAATTTCTGCGTTTCATCGTCACTGTGAAGGTCCAACGGATACAGTAAACCTGTAGAGGGGCATCGGAATGTAAAACTGGTGACACAGGAAACGCTCAAATTATAGACAGTAGGAAGACTCAGTCTTCCTGTACTTAAGTCCGCATTGTGTCTGTTATATGTAATTCCGATGCAATTTCTGTGTTTCATCGTCAATGGGAAGGTCCAAGGGATACAGTAAACCTACAGAGGTGCATCTGAATGTAAAACTAGTGACACACGAATCACTCAAAACATAGACCGTAGGAAGACTCAGTCTTCCTGTACTTAAGTCGGCATTGTGTCTCTTATATTTAATTCCGATGCAATTTCTGTGTTTCATCGTCAATGGGAAGGTCCAAGGGATACAGTAAACCTGCAGAGGTGCATCAGAATGTAAAACTGGTGACACAGGAAACGCTCAAAACATAGAGAGTAGGAAGACTCAGTCTTCCTGTACTTAAGTTGGCATTGTGTCTCTTATGTTTAATTCCGATGCAATTTCTGTGTTTCATCGTCAATGGGAAGGTCCAAGGGATACAGTAAACCTACAGAGGTGCATCTGAATGTAAAACTAGTGACACAGGAAACGCTCAAAACATAGACAGTAGGAAGACTCAGTCTTCCTGTACTTAAGTCGGCATTGTGTCTCTTATATTTAATTCCGATGCAATTTCTATGTTTCACCGTCAATGGGAAGGTCCAAGGGATACAGTAAACCTGCAGAGGTGCATCGGAATGTAAAACTGGTGACACAGGAAACGCTCAAATTATAGACAGTAGGAAGACTCAGTCTTCCTGTACTTAAGTCAGCATTGTGTCTCTTATATTTAATTCCGATGCAATTTCTGTGTTTCATCGTCACTGTGAAGGTCCAACGGATACAGTAAACCTGTAGAGGTGCATCGGAATGTAAAACTGGTGACACAGGAAACGCTCAAATTATAGACAGTAGGAAGACTCAGTCTTCCTGTACTTAAGTCGGCATTGTGTCTGTTATATGTAATTCCGATGCAATTTCTGTGTTTCATCGTCAATGGGAAGGTCCAAGGGATACAGTAAGCCTGCAGAGGTGCATCAGAATGTAAAACTGGTGACACTGGAAACGCTCAAAACTTAGAGAGTAGGAAGACTCAGTCTTCCTGTACTTAAGTTGGCATTGTGTCTCTTATGTTTAATTCCGATGCAATTTCTGTGTTACATCGTCAATGGGAAGATCCAAGGGATACAGTAAACCTAAGAGGTGCATCGGAATGTAAAACTAGTGACACAGGAAACGCTCAAAACATAGACAGTAGGAAGACTCAGTCTTCCTGTACTTAAGTCGGCATTGTGTCTCTTATATTTAATTCCGATGGAATTTCTGTGTTTCATCGTCAATGGGAAGGTCCAAGGGATACAGTAAACCTGCAGAGGTGCATCGGAATGTAAAACTGGTGACACAGGAAACGCTCAAAACATAGACAGTAGGAAGACTCAGTCTCCTGTACTTAAGTCGGCATTGTGTCTCTTATATTTAATTCCGATGCAATTTCTGTGTTTCATCGTCAATGGGAAGGTCCTAGGGATACAGTAAACCTGCAGAGGTGCATCAGAATGTAAAACTGGTGACACAGGAAACGCTCAACACATAGACAGTAGGAAGACTCATTCTTCCTGTACTTAAGTCGGCATTGTGTCTTTTATATTTAATTCCGATGCAATTTCTGTGTTTCATCGGTAATGGGAAGGTCCAAGGGATACAGTAAACCTGCAGAGGTGCATCGGAATGTAAAACTGGTGACACAGGAAACGCTCAAAACATAGACAGTAGGAAGACTCTGTCTTCCAGTACTTAAGTCGGCATTGTGTCTCTTATACATATTTCCGATGAAATTTCTGTGTCTCATCGTGAATGGGAAGGTCCAACGGATATAGTAATCCTGCAGAGGTGCATCGGAAAGTAAAACTGATGACACAGGAAACGCTCAAAACATAGACAGTAGGAAGACTCAGTCTTCCTGTACTTAAGTCGGCATTGTGTCTCTTATATTTAATTTCGATGCAATTTGTGTTTCATCGCCAATGGGAAGGTCCAAGGGATACAGTAAACATGCAGAGGTGCATCGAAATGTAAAACTGGTGGGACAGGAAACGCTCAAAACATTGACTGTAAGAAGACTGTTTCCTTGTACTTAAGTTGGCATTGTGTCTCTTATATTTCATTCCGATGTAATTTCTGTTTTTCATCGTAACTGTGAAGGTCCAAGAGATACAGTAAACCTCTAGAGGTGCATCGGAATGTAAAACTGGTGACACAGGAAACGCTCAACGCTCAAAACATAGACAGTAGGAAGGATCAGTCATCCTGTACTTAAGTCGGCATTGTGTCTCTTACATTTAATTCCGATGCAATGCCTGTGTTTCATCGTCAATGGGAAGGTCTAAGGGATACAGTAAACCTGCACAGGTGCGTCGGAATGTAAAACTGGTGACACAGGAAACGCTCAAAACATAGACAGTAGGAAGACTCAGTCATCCTGTACTTTATTCGGCATTGTTTCACTTATATTTATCTCCCATGAAATTTCTGTGTTTCATCGTGAATGGGAAGGTCCAAGGGATATAGTGAACCTGCAGAGGTGCATGGGAAAGTAAAACTGATGACACAGGAAACGCTCAAAACATAGACAGTAGGAAGACTCAGTCTTCCTGTACTTAAGTCGGCATTGTGTCTCTTGTATTTATTTACGATGCAATTTCTGTGTTTCATCGTCACTGTGAAGGTCCAAGGGATACAGTAAACCTGTAGAGGTGCATCGGAATGCAAAACTGGTGACACAGGAAACGCTCAAAACATAGACAGTAGGAAGGATCAGTCTTCCTGTACTTAAGTCGGCATTGTGTCACTTATAATTAATTCCGATTCAATTTCTGTATTTCATCGTCAATGGGAAGGTCCAAGGGATACAGTAAACCTGCAGAGGTGCATCAGAATGTAAAACTGGTGACACAGGAAATGCTCAACACATAGACAGTAGGAAGACTCATTCTTCCTGTACTTAAGTCGGCATTGTGTCTCTTATATTTAATTCCGATGCAATTTCTGTGTTTCATCGTCAATGGGAAGGTCCAAGGGATACAGTAAATCTGCAGAGCTGTATCGGAATGTAAAACTAGTGACACAGGAAACGCTCAAAACATAAACAGTTGGAAGACTCATTCTTCCTGTACTTAAGTCGGCATTGTGACTCTTATATTTAATTCCGATACAATGTCTGTGTTTCATCGTTAATGGGAAGGTCCAAGGGATACAGTAAACCTGCAGAGGTTCATCGGAATGTAAAACTGGTGACACAGGAAACGGTCAAGTCATAGACAGTAGGAAGACTCAGTTTTCCTGTACTTAAGTCGGCATTGAGTCTCTTATATTTATTTCCGATTCAATTTCTGTATTTCATCGTGAATGGGAAGGTCCAAGGGATATAGTAAACCTGCAGAGGTGCATCGGAAAGTAAATATGATGACGCAGGAAACGCTCAAAACATAGACAGTAGGAAGACTTAGTCTTCCTGTACTTAAGTCGGCATTGTGTCTCTTATATTTAATTCCGATGCAATTCCTGTGTTTCATCCTCACTGTGAAGGTCCAAGGGAAACAGTAATCCTGTAGAGGTGCATCGGAATGTAAAACTGGTGACACAGGAAACGCTCAAATTATAGACAGTAGGAAGACTCAGTCTTCCTGTACTTAAGTCGGCATTGTGTCTCTTATATTTAATTCCGATGCAATGCCTGTGTTTCATCGTCAATGGGAAGGTCTAAGGGATACAGTAAACCTGCACAGGTGCGTCGGAATGTAAAACTGGTGACACAGGAAACGCTCAAAACATAGACAGTAGGAAGACTCAGTCATCCTGTACTTTATTCGGCATTGTTTCACTTATATTTATCTCCCATAAAATTTCTGTGTTTCATCGTGAATGGGAAGGTCCAAGGGATATAGTGAACCTGCAGAGGTGCATCGGAAAGTAAAACTGATGACACAGGAAACGCTCAAAACATAGACAGTAGGAAGACTCAGTCTTCCTGTACTTAAGTCGGCATTGTGTCTCTTATATTTATTTACGATGCAATTTCTGTGTTTCATCGTCACTGTGAAGGTCCAAGGGATACAGTAAACCTGTAGAGGTGCATCGGAATGTAAAACTGGTGACACAGGAAACGCTCAAAACATAGACAGTAGGAAGGATCAGTCTTCCTGTACTTAAGTCGGCATTGTGTCACTTATAATTAAGTCCGATTCAATTTCTGTATTTCATCGTCAATGGGAAGGTCCAAGGGATACAGTAAACCTGCAGAGGTGCATCAGAATGTAAAACTGGTGACACAGGAAATGTTCAACGCATAGACAGTAGGAAGACTCATTCTTCCTGTACTTAAGTCGGCATTGTGTCTCATATCTTTAATTCCGATGCAATTTCTGCGTTTCATCGTCACTGTGAAGGTCCAACGGATACAGTAAACCTGTAGAGGTGCATCGGAATGTAAAACTGGTGACACAGGAAACGCTCAAATTATAGACAGTAGGAAGACTCAGTCTTCCTGTACTTAAGTCGGCATTGTGTCTGTTATATGTAATTCCGATGCAATTTCTGTGTTTCATCGTCAATGGGAAGGTCCAAGGGATACAGTAAACCTACAGAGGTGCATCTGAATGTAAAACTAGTGACACACGAATCACTCAAAACATAGACCGTAGGAAGACTCAGTCTTCCTGTACTTAAGTCGGCATTGTGTCTCTTATATTTAATTCCGATGCAATTTCTGTGTTTCATCGTCAATGGGAAAGTCCAAGGGATACAGTAAGCCTGCAGAGGTGCATCAGAATGTAAAACTGGTGACACAGGAAACGCTCAAAACATAGAGAGTAGGAAGACTCAGTCTTCCTGTACTTAAGTTGGCATTGTGTCTCTTATGTTTAATTCCGATGCAATATCTGTGTTTCATCGTCAATGGGAAGGTCCAAGGGATACAGTAAACCTACAGAGGTGCATCTGAATGTAAAACTAGTGACACAGGAAACGCTCAAAACATAGACAGTAGGAAGACTCAGTCTTCCTGTACTGAAGTCGGCATTGTGTCTCTTATATTTAATTCCGATGCAATTTCTATGTTTCACCGTCAATGGGAAGGTCCAAGGGATACAGTAAACCTGCAGAGGTGCATCGGAATGTAAAACTGGTGACACAGGAAACGCTCAAATTATAGACAGTAGGAAGACTCAGTCTTCCTGTACTTAAGTCAGCATTGTGTCTCTTATATTTAATTCCGATGCAATTTCTGTGTTTCATCGTCAATGGGAAGGTCCAAGTGATACAGTAAACCTGCAGAGGTGCATCAGAATGTAAAACTGGTGACACAGGAAACGCTCAAAATTTAGACAGTAGGAAGACTCAGTCTTCCTGTACTTAAGTCGGCATTGTGTCTCTTATATTTATTTCCGAAGCAATTTCTGTCTTTCATCGTCACTGTGAATGTCCAAGGGATACAGTAAACCTGTAGAGGTGCATCGGAATGTAAAACTGGTGACACAGGAAACGCTCAAATTATAGACAGTAGGAAGACTCAGTCTTCCTGTACTTAAGTCGGCATTGTGTCTCTTATATTTAATTCCGATGCAATTTCTGTATTTCATCGTCACTGTGAAGGTCGAAGGGATACAGTAAACCTGTAGAGGTGCATCGGAATGTAAAACTGGTGACACAGGAAACGCTCAATTTATAGACAGTAGGAAGACTCAGTCTTCCTGTACATAAGTCGGCATTGTGTCTCTTATATTTAATTCCGATGCAATTTCTGTATTTCATCGTCAATGGGAAGGTCCAAGGGATACAGTAAACCTGTAGAGGTGCATCAGAATGTAAAACTGGTGACACAGGAAACGCTCCAAACATAGACAGTAGGAAGACTCAATCTTCCTGCACTTAAGTCGGCATTGTGTCTCTTATATTTAATCCCGATGCAATTTCTGTGTTTCATCGTCAATGGGAAAGTCCAATGGATACAGAAGACCTGCAGAGGTGCATCAGAATGTAAATCTGGTGACACAGGAAACGCTCAAAACATAGACAGTAGGAAGACTCAGTCTTCCTATACTTAAGTCCGCATTGTGTCTCTTATACATTTTTCCGATGAAATTTCTGTGCCTCATCGTGAATGGGAAGGTCCAACGGATATAGTAATCCTACAGAGGTGCATCGGAAAGTAAAACTGATGACACAGGAAACGCTCAAAACATAGACAGTAGGAACACTCAGTCTTCCTATACTTAAGTCGGCATTGTGTCTCTTATATTTAATTCCGATGCAATTTCTGTGTTTCATCGTCAGTGGGAAAGTCCAAGGGAAAAAGTAAACCTGCAGAGGTGCATCGGAATGTAAAACTGGTGACACAGGAAACGCTCAAAACATAGACACTAGGAAGACTCTGTCTTCCAGTACTTAAGTCGGCATTGTGTCTCTTATACATTTTTCCGATGAAATTTCTGTGCCTCATCGTGAATGGGAAGGTCCAACGGATATAGTAATCCTGCAGAGGTGCATCGGAAAGTAAAACTGATGACACAGGAAACGCTCAAAACATAGACAGTAGGAACACTCAGTCTTCCTATACTTAAGTCGCCATTGTGTCACTTATATTTATTTCCGATGAAATTTCTGCGTCTCATCGTGAATGGGAAGGTCCAAGGGATATAGTAAACCTGCAGAGGTGCATCGGAAAGTAAAACTGATGACACAGGAAACGCTCAAAACATAGAGCGTTGGAAGAATAAGTCTTCCTGTACTTAAGTCGGCTTTGTGTCTCATATATTTAATTCCGATGCAATTTCTGTGTTTCATCGTCACTGTGAAGGTCCAACGGATACAGTAAACCTGTAGAGGTGCATCGGAATGTAAAACTGGTGACACAGGAAACGCTCAAATTATAGACAGTAGGAAGACTCAGTCTTCCTGTACTTAAGTCGGCATTGCGTCTGTTATATGTAATTCCGATGCAATTTCTGTGTTTCATCGTCAATGGGAAGGTCCAAGGGATACAGTAAGCCTGCAGAGGTGCATCAGAATGTAAAACTGGTGACACTGGAAACGCTCAAAACTTAGAGAGTAGGAAGACTCAGTCTTCCTGTACTTAAGTTGGCATTGTGTCTCTTATGTTTAATTCCGATGCAATTTCTGTGTTTCATCGTCAATGGGAAGATCCAAGGGATACAGTAAACCTACAGAGGTGCATCGGAATGTAAAACTAGTGACACAGGAAACGCTCAAAACATAGACAGTAGGAAGACTCAGTCTTCCTGTACTTAAGTCGGCATTGTGTCTCTTTTATTTAATTCCGATGTAATTTCTGTGTTTCATCGTAACTGTGAAGGTCCAACGGATATAGTAATCCTGCAGAGGTGCATCGGAAAGTAAAACTGATGACACAGGAAACGCTCAAAACATAGACAGTAGGAACACTCAGTCTTCCTATACTTAAGTCGCCATTGTGTCACTTATATTTATTTCCGATGAAATTTCTGCGTCTCATCGTGAATGGGAAGGTCCAAGGGATATAGTAAACCTGCAGAGGTGCATCGGAAAGTAAAACTGATGACACAGGAAACGCTCAAAACATAGAGCGTTGGAAGACTAAGTCTTCCTGTACTTAAGTCGGCTTTGTGTCTCATATATTTAATTCCGATGCAATTTCTGTGTTTCATCGTCACTGTGAAGGTCCAACGGATACAGTAAACCTGTAGAGGTGCATCGGAATGTAAAACTGGTGACACAGGAAACGCTCAAATTATAGACAGTAGGAAGACTCAGTCTTCCTGTACTTAAGTCGGCATTGTGTCTGTTTTATGTAATTCCGATGCAATTTCTGTGTTTCATCGTCAATGGGAAGGTCCAAGGGATACAGTAAGCCTGCAGAGGTGCATCAGAATGTAAAACTGGTGACACAGGAAACTCTCAAAACTTAGAGAGTAGGAAGACTCAGTCTTCCTGTACTTAAGTTGGCATTGTGTCTCTTATGTTTAATTCCGATGCAATTTCTGTGTTTCATCGTCAATGGGAAGATCCAAGGGATACAGTAAACCTACAGAGGTGCATCGGAATGTAAAACTAGTGACACAGGAAACGCTCAAAACATAGACAGTAGGAATACTCAGTCTTCCTGTACTTAAGTCGGCATTGTGTCTCTTATATTTAATTCCGATGGAATTTCTGTGTTTCATCGTCAATGGGAAGGTCCAAGGGATACAGTAAACCTGCAGAGGTGCATCGGAATGTAAAACTGGTGACACAGGAAACGCTCAAAACATAGACAGTAGGAAGACTCAGTCTTCCTGTACTTAAGTCGGCATTGTGTCTCTTATATTTAATTCCGATGCAATTTGTGTGTTTCATCGTCAATGGGAAGGTCCTAGGGATACAGTAAACCTGCAGAGGTGCATCAGAATGTAAAACTGGTGACACAGGAAACGCTCAACACATAGACAGTAGGAAGACTCATTCTTCCTGTACTTAAGTCGGCATTGTGTCTTTTATATTTAATTCCGATGCAATTTCTGTGTTTCATCGGCAATGGGAAGGTCCAAGGGATACAGTAAACCCGCAGTGGTGCATCGGAATGTAAAACTAGTGACACAGGAAACGCTCAAAACATAGACAGTAGGAAGACTCAGTCTTCCTGTACTTAAGTCGGCATTGTGTCTCTTATATTTAATTCCGATGCAATTTCTGTGTTTCATCGTCAATGGGAAAGTCCAAGGGAAAAAGTAAACCTGCAGAGGTGCATCGGAATGTAAAACTGGTGACACAGGAAACGCTCAAAACATAGACAGTAGGAAGACTCTGTCTTCCAGTACTTAAGTCGGCATTGTGTCTCTTATACATATTTCCGATGAAATTTCTGTGTGTCATCGTGAATGGGAAGGTCCAACGGATATAGTAATCCTGCAGAGGTGCATCGGAAAGTAAAACTGATGACACAGGAAACGCTCAAAACATAGACAGTAGGAAGACTCAGTCTTCCTGTACTTAAGTCGACATTGTGTCTCTTATATTTAATTTCGATGCAATTTGTGTTTCATCGCCAATGGGAAGGTCCAAGGGATACAGTAAACATGCAGAGGTGCATCGAAATGTAAAACTGGTGGGACAGGAAACGCTCAAAACATTGACTGTAAGAAGACTGTTTCCTTGTACTTAAGTTGGCATTGTGTCTCTTATATTTCATTCTGATGTAATTTCTGTGTTTCATCGTAACTGTGAAGGTCCAAGAGATACAGTAAACCTCTAGAGGTGCATCGGAATGTAAAACTGGTGACACAGGAAACGCTCAAATTATAGACAAGAGGAAGACTCAGTCATCCTGTACTTAAGTCGGCATTGTGTCTCTTGTATTTAATTCCGATGCGATTTCTGTGTTTCATCGTCAACGGGAAGGTCCAAGCGATACAGTAAACCTGCAGAGGTACATCAGAATGTAAAACTGGTGACACAGGAAACGCTCAAAGCATAGACAATAGGAAGACTCAGTCTTCCTGTACTGAGGTCGGCATTGTGACTCTTATATTTAATTCCGATGCAATGCCTGTGTTTCATCGTCAATGGGAAGGTCTAAGGGATACAGTAAACCTGCAGAGGTTCATCGGAATGTAAAACTGGTGACACAGGAAACGGTCAAGTCATAGACAGTAGGAAGACTCAGTTTTCCTGTACTTAAGTCGGCATTGAGTCTCTTATATTTATTTCCGATGAAATTTCTGTGTTTCATCGTGAATGGGAAGGTCCAAGGGATATAGTAAACCTGCAGAGGTGCATCGGAAAGTAAATATGATGACACAGGAAACGCTCAAAACATAGACAGTAGGAAGACTTAGTCTTCCTGTACTTAAGTCGGCATTGTGTCTCTTATATTTAATTCCGATGCAATTCCTGTGTTTCATCCTCACTGTGAAGGTCCAAGGGAAACAGTAATCCTGTAGAGGTGCATCGGAATGTAAAACTGGTGACACAGGAAACGCTCAAATTATAGACAGTAGGAAGACTCAGTCTTCCTGTACTTAAGTCGGCATTGTGTCTCTTATATTTAATTCCGATGCAATGCCTGTGTTTCATCGTCAATGGGAAGGTCTAAGGGATACAGTAAACCTGCACAGGTGCGTCGGAATGTAAAACTGGTGACACAGGAAACGCTCAAAACATAGACAGTAGGAAGACTCAGTCATCCTGTACTTTATTCGGCATTGTTTCACTTATATTTATCTCCCATAAAATTTCTGTGTTTCATCGTGAATGGGAAGGTCCAAGGGATATAGTGAACCTGCAGAGGTGCATCGGAAAGTAAAACTGATGACACAGGAAACGCTCAAAACATAGACAGTAGGAAGACTCAGTCTTCCTGTACTTAAGTCGGCATTGTGTCTCTTATGTTTATTTACGATGCAATTTCTGTGTTTCATCGTCACTGTGAAGGTCCAAGGGATACAGTAAACCTGTAGAGGTGCATCGGAATGTAAAACTGGTGACACAGGAAACGCTCAAAACATAGACAGTAGGAAGGATCAGTCTTCCTGTACTTAAGTCGGCATTGTGTCACTTATAATTAAGTCCGATTCAATTTCTGTATTTCATCGTCAATGGGAAGGTCCAAGGGATACAGTAAACCTGCAGAGGTGCATCAGAATGTAAAACTGGTGACACAGGAAATGTTCAACACATAGACAGTAGGAAGACTCATTCTTCCTGTACTTAAGTCGGCATTGTGTCTCTTATATTTAATTCCGATGCAATTTCTGTGTTTCATCGTCAATGGGAAGGTCCAAGGGATACAGTAAATCTGCAGAGCTGTATCGGAATGTAAAACTGATGGCACAGGAAACGCTCAAAACATATACAGTAGGAAGACTCAGTCTTCCTGTACTTAAGTCGACATTGTGTCTCTTATATTCAATTCCGATGCTATTTCTGTGTTTCATCGTCAATGGAAAGGTCCAAGGGATACAGTAAACCTGCAGAGGTTCATCGGAATGTAAAACTGGTGACACAGGAAACGGTCAAGTCATAGACAGTAGGAAGACTCAGTTTTCCTGTACTTAAGTCGGCATTGAGTCTCTTATATTTATTTCCGATGAAATTTCTGTGTTTCATCGTGAATGGGAAGGTCCAAGGGATATAGTAAACCTGCAGAGGTGCATCGGAAAGTAAATATGATGACACAGGAAACGCTCAAAACATAGACAGTAGGAAGGTCCAAGGGAAACAGTAATCCTGTAGAGGTGCATCGGAATGTAAAACTGGTGACACAGGAAACGCTCAAATTATAGACAGTAGGAAGACTCAGTCTTCCTGTACTTAAGTCGGCATTGTTGCTCTTATATTTATTTCCGATGCAATTTCTGTGTTTCATCGTCAATGGGAAGGTCTAAGGGATAATGTAAAACTGCAGAGGTGCATCAGAATGTAAAACTGGTGACACAGGAAACGCTCAAAACATAGACAATAGGAACACTCAGTCTCCCTGTACTTAAGTCGGCATTGTGTCTCTTATATTTAATTCCGATGCAATTTCTGTGTTTCATCGTCAATGGGAAGGTCCAAGGGATACAGTAAACCTGCAGAGGTGCATCAGAATGTAAAACTGGTGACACAGGAAATGTTCAACACATAGACAGTAGGAAGACTCATTCTTCCTGTACTTAAGTCGGCGTTGTGTCTCTTATATTTAATTTCGATGAAATTTGAGTTTCATCCTCAGTGGGAAGGTCCAAGGGATACAGTAAGCATGCAGAGGTGCATCGAAATGTAAAACTGGTGACACGGGAAACGCTCAAAACTTTGACTGTAAGAAGACTGTTTTCTTGTACTTAAGTCGGCATTGTGTCTCTTTTATTTAATTCCGATGTAATTTCTGTGTTTCATCGTAACTGTGAAGGTCCAACGGATATAGTAATCCTGCAGAGGTGCATCGGAAAGTAAAACTGATGACACAGGAAACGCTCAAAACATAGACAGTAGGAACACTCAGTCTTCCTATACTTAAGTCGCCATTGTGTCACTTATATTTATTTCCGATGAAATTTCTGCGTCTCATCGTGAATGGGAAGGTCCAAGGGATATAGTAAACCTGCAGAGGTGCATCGGAAAGGAAAACTGATGACACAGGAAACGCTCAAAACATAGAGCGTTGGAAGACTAAGTCTTCCTGTACTTAAGTCGGCTTTGTGTCTCATATATTTAATTCCGATGCAATTTCTGTGTTTCATCGTCACTGTGAAGGTCCAACGGATACAGTAAACCTGTAGAGGTGCATCGGAATGTAAAACTGGTGACACAGGAAACGCTCAAATTATAGACAGTAGGAAGACTCAGTCTTCCTGTACTTAAGTCGGCATTGTGTCTGTTTTATGTAATTCCGATGCAATTTCTGTGTTTCATCGTCAATGGGAAGGTCCAAGGGATACAGTAAGCCTGCAGAGGTGCATCAGAATGTAAAACTGGTGACACAGGAAACTCTCAAAACTTAGAGAGTAGGAAGACTCAGTCTTCCTGTACTTAAGTTGGCATTGTGTCTCTTATGTTTAATTCCGATGCAATTTCTGTGTTTCATCGTCAATGGGAAGATCCAAGGGATACAGTAAACCTACAGAGGTGCATCGGAATGTAAAACTAGTGACACAGGAAACGCTCAAAACATAGACAGTAGGAATACTCAGTCTTCCTGTACTTAAGTCGGCATTGTGTCTCTTATATTTAATTCCGATGGAATTTCTGTGTTTCATCGTCAATGGGAAGGTCCAAGGGATACAGTAAACCTGCAGAGGTGCATCGGAATGTAAAACTGGTGACACAGGAAACGCTCAAAACATAGACAGTAGGAAGACTCAGTCTTCCTGTACTTAAGTCGGCATTGTGTCTCTTATATTTAATTCCGATGCAATTTGTGTGTTTCATCGTCAATGGGAAGGTCCTAGGGATACAGTAAACCTGCAGAGGTGCATCAGAATGTAAAACTGGTGACACAGGAAACGCTCAACACATAGACAGTAGGAAGACTCATTCTTCCTGTACTTAAGTCGGCATTGTGTCTTTTATATTTAATTCCGATGCAATTTCTGTGTTTCATCGGCAATGGGAAGGTCCAAGGGATACAGTAAACCCGCAGTGGTGCATCGGAATGTAAAACTAGTGACACAGGAAACGCTCAAAACATAGACAGTAGGAAGACTCAGTCTTCCTGTACTTAAGTCGGCATTGTGTCTCTTATATTTAATTCCGATGCAATTTCTGTGTTTCATCGTCAATGGGAAAGTCCAAGGGAAAAAGTAAACCTGCAGAGGTGCATCGGAATGTAAAACTGGTGACACAGGAAACGCTCAAAACATAGACAGTAGGAAGACTCTGTCTTCCAGTACTTAAGTCGGCATTGTGTCTCTTATACATATTTCCGATGAAATTTCTGTGTGTCATCGTGAATGGGAAGGTCCAACGGATATAGTAATCCTGCAGAGGTGCATCGGAAAGTAAAACTGATGACACAGGAAACGCTCAAAACATAGACAGTAGGAAGACTCAGTCTTCCTGTACTTAAGTCGACATTGTGTCTCTTATATTTAATTTCGATGCAATTTGTGTTTCATCGCCAATGGGAAGGTCCAAGGGATACAGTAAACATGCAGAGGTGCATCGAAATGTAAAACTGGTGGGACAGGAAACGCTCAAAACATTGACTGTAAGAAGACTGTTTCCTTGTACTTAAGTTGGCATTGTGTCTCTTATATTTCATTCTGATGTAATTTCTGTGTTTCATCGTAACTGTGAAGGTCCAAGAGATACAGTAAACCTCTAGAGGTGCATCGGAATGTAAAACTGGTGACACAGGAAACGCTCAAATTATAGACAAGAGGAAGACTCAGTCATCCTGTACTTAAGTCGGCATTGTGTCTCTTGTATTTAATTCCGATGCGATTTCTGTGTTTCATCGTCAACGGGAAGGTCCAAGCGATACAGTAAACCTGCAGAGGTACATCAGAATGTAAAACTGGTGACACAGGAAACGCTCAAAGCATAGACAATAGGAAGACTCAGTCTTCCTGTACTGAGGTCGGCATTGTGACTCTTATATTTAATTCCGATGCAATGCCTGTGTTTCATCGTCAATGGGAAGGTCTAAGGGATACAGTAAACCTGCACAGGTGCGTCGGAATGTAAAACTGGTGACTCAGGAAACGCTCAAAACATAGACAGTAGAAAGACTCAGTCATCCTGTACTTTATTCGGCATTGTTTCACTTATATTTATCTCCCATGAAATTTCTGTGTTTCATCGTGAATGGGAAGGTCCAAGGGATATAGTGAACCTGCAGAGGTGCATCGGAAAGTAAAACTGATGACACAGGAAACGCTCAAAACATAGACAGTAGGAAGACTCAGTCTTCCTGTACTTAAGTCGGCATTGTGTCTCTTATATTTATTTACGATGCAATTTCTGTGTTTCATCGTCACTGTGAAGGTCCAAGGGATACAGTAAACCTGTAGAGGTGCATCGGAATGTAAAACTGGTGACACAGGAAACGCTCAAAACATAGACAGTAGGAAGGATCAGTCTTCCTGTACTTAAGTCGGCATTGTGTCACTTATAATTAATTCCGATTCAATTTCTGTATTTCATCGTCAATGGGAAGGTCCAAGGGATACAGTAAACCTGCAGAGGTGCATCAGAATGTAAAACTGGTGACACAGGAAATGCTCAACACATAGACAGTAGGAAGACTCATTCTTCCTGTACTTAAGTCGGCATTGTGTCTCTTATATTTAATTCCGATGCAATTTCTGTGTTTCATCGTCAATGGGAAGGTCCAAGGGATACAGTAAATCTGCAGAGCTGTATCGGAATGTAAAACTGATGGCACAGGAAACGCTCAAAACATATACAGTAGGAAGACTCAGTCTTCCTGTACTTAAGTCGGCATTGTGTCTCTTATATTCAATTCCGATGCTATTTCTGTGTTTCATCGTCAATGGAAAGGTCCAAGGGATACAGAAAACCTGCAGAGGTGCATCAGAATGTAAAACCGGTGACACAGGAAACGCTCAACACATAGACAGTAGGAAGACTCAGTCTTCCTGTACTTATGTCGGCATTGTGTCTCTTATATTTAATTCCGATGAAATTTCAGTGTTTCATCGTTAATGGGAAGGTCCAAGGGATACAGTAAACCTGCAGAGGTTCATCGGAATGTAAAACTGGTGACACAGGAAACGGTCAAGTCACAGACAGTAGGAAGACTCAGTTTTCCTGTACTTAAGTCGGCATTGAGTCTCTTATATTTATTTCCGATGAAATTTCTGTGTTTCATCGTGAATGGGAAGGTCCAAGGGATATAGTAAACCTGCAGAGGTGCATCGGAAAGTAAATATGATGACACAGGAAACGCTCAAAACATAGACAGTAGGAAGACTTAGTCTTCCTGTACTTAAGTCGGCATTGTGTCTCTTATATTTATTTACGATGCAATTTCTGTGTTTCATCGTCACTGTGAAGGTCCAAGGGAAACAGTAATCCTTTAGAGGTGCATCGGAATGTAAAACTGGTGACACAGGAAACGCTCAAATTATAGACAGTAGGAAGACTCAGTCTTCCTGTACTTAAGTCGGCATTGTGTCTCTTATATTTAATTCCGATGCAATTTCTGTGTTTCATCGTCAATGGGAAGGTCTAAGGGATACTGTAAAACTGCAGAGGTGCATCAGAATGTAAAACTGGTGACACAGGAAATGCTCAACACATAGACAGTAGGAAGACTCATTCTTCCTGTACTTAAGTCGGCATTGTGTCTCTTATATTTAATTCCGATGCAATTTCTGTGTTTCATCGTCAATGGGAAGGTCCAAGGGATACAGTAAATCTGCAGAGCTGTATCGGAATGTAAAACTGATGGCACAGGAAACGCTCAAAACATATACAGTAGGAAGACTCAGTCTTCCTGTACTTAAGTCGGCATTGTGTCTCTTATATTCAATTCCGATGCTATTTCTGTGTTTCATCGTCAATGGAAAGGTCCAAGGGATACAGAAAACCTGCAGAGGTGCATCAGAATGTAAAACCGGTGACACAGGAAACGCTCAACACATAGACAGTAGGAAGACTCAGTCTTCCTGTACTTATGTCGGCATTGTGTCTCTTATATTTAATTCCGATGAAATTTCTGTGTTTCATCGTTAATGGGAAGGTCCAAGGGATACAGTAAACCTGCAGAGTTTCATCGGAATGTAAAACTGGTGACACAGGAAACGGTCAAGTCATAGACAGTAGGAAGACTCAGTTTTCCTGTACTTAAGTCGGCATTGAGTCTCTTATATTTATTTCCGATGAAATTTCTGTGTTTCATCGTGAATGGGAAGGTCCAAGGGATATAGTAAACCTGCAGAGGTGCATCGGAAAGTAAATATGATGACACAGGAAACGCTCAAAACATAGACAGTAGGAAGACTTAGTCTTCCTGTACTTAAGTCGGCATTGTGTCTCTTATATTTAATTCCGATGCAATTCCTGTGTTTCATCCTCACTGTGAAGGTCCAAGGGAAACAGTAATCCTGTAGAGGTGCATCGGAATGTAAAACTGGTGACACAGGAAACGCTCAAATTATAGACAGTAGGAAGACTCAGTCTTCCTGTACTTATGTCGGCATTGTGTCTCTTATATTTAATTCCGATGCAATTTCTGTGTTTCATCGTCAATGGGAAGGTCTAAGGGATACTGTAAAACTGCAGAGGTGCATCAGAATGTAAAACTGGTGACACAGGAAACGCTCAAAACATAGACAATAGGAACACTCAGTCTTCCTGTACTTAAGTCGGCATTGTAACACTTATAATTAATTCCGGTGCAATTTCTGTGTTTCATCGTCAATGGGAAGGTCCAAGGGATACAGTAATCCTGCAGAGGTGCATCAGAATGTAAAACTGCTGACACAGGAAACGCTCAAAACATAGACAGTAGGAAGACACAGTCTTCCTGTACTTAAGTCGGCATTGTTTCTCTTATATTTAATTCCGATGAAATTTCTGTGTCATCGTCAATGGGAAGGTCCCAGGGATATAGTAATCCTGCAGAGGTGCATCGGAATGTAAAACTTATGACAGAGGGAACGCTCAAAACATAGACAGTAGGAAGACTTAGTCTTCCTGTACTTAAGTCGGCGTTGTGTCTCTTATATTTAATTCCGATTCAATTTCTGTGTTTCATCGTCACTGTGAAGGTCCAACGGATACAGATAACCTGTAGAGATGCATCGGGATGTAAAACTGGTGACACAGGAAACGCTCAAATTACAGACAGGAGGAAGACTCAGGCTGCCTGTACTTAAGTCGGCATTGTGTCTCTTATATTTAATTTCGATGAAATTTAAGTTTCATCCTCAGTGGGAAGGTCCAAGGGATACAGTAAACATGCAGAGGTGCATCGAAATGTAAAACTGGTGACACGGGAAACGCTCAAAACTTTGACTGTAAGAAGACTGTTTTCTTGTACTTAAGTCGGCATTGTGTCTCTTATATTTAATTCCGATGTAATTTCTGTGTTTCATCGTAACTGTGAAGGTCCAAGGGATACAGTAAACCTCTAGAGGTGCATCGGAATGTAAAACTGGTGACACAGGAAACGCTCAAAACATAGACAGTAGGAAGACTCGGTCATCCTGTACTTAAGTCGGTATTGTGTCTCTTATATTTAATTCCGATGCAATTTCTGTGTTTCATCGACAACGGGAAGGTCCAAGGGATACAGTAAACCTGCAGAGGTGCATCAGAATGTAAAACTGGTGACGCAGGAAATGCTCAACACATAGACAGTAGGAAGACTCATGTTTCCTGTACTTAAGTCGGCATTGTGTCTCTTATATTTAATTCCGATGCAATTTCTGTGTTTCATCGTCAATGGGAAGGTCCAAGGGATACAGTAAACCTGCACAGGTGTATCGGAATGTAAAACTGATGACACAGGAAACGCTCAAAACATAGACAGTAGGAAGGCTCAGTCTTCCTGTACTTAAGTCGGCATCGTGTCTCTTATATTTAATTCCGATGCAATTTCTGTGTTTCATCGTCAATGAGAAGGTCCAAGGGATACAGAAAACCTGCAGAGGTGCATCAGAATGTAAAACTGGTGACACAGGAAACGCTCAACACATAGACAGTAGGAAGACTCAGTCTTTCTGTACTTATGTTGGCATTGTGTCTCTTATATTTAATTCCGATGCAATTTCTGTGTTTCTTCGTCAATGGGAAGGTCCAAGGGATACAGTAAACCTGCAGAGTTGCATCGGAATGTAAAACTAGTGACACAGGAAACGCTCAAAACGTAGACAGTAGGAAGACTCAGTCTTCCTGTACTTAAGTCGGCATTGTGTATCTTATATTTAATTTCGATGAAATTTGTGTTTCATCTACATTGGGAAGGTCCAAGGGATACAGTAAACATGCAGAGGTGCTTCGAAATGTAAAACTGGTGACACGGGAAACGCTCAAATCATTGACTGTAAGTAGACTGTTTTCTTGTACTTAAGTCGGCATTGTGTCTCTTATATTTAATTCCGATGTAATTTCTGTGTTTCATCGTAACTGTGAAGGTCCAAGGGATACAGTAAACCTCTACAGGTGCGTCGGAATGTAAAACTGGTGACACAGGAAACGCTCAAAACATAGACAGTAGGAAGACTTAGTCTTCCTGTACTTAAGTCGGCATTGTGTCTCTTATATTTAATTCCGATGCAATTTCTGTTTTTCGTCGTCAATGGGAAGGTCCAAGGGATACAGTAAACCAGCAGAGGTGCATCTGAATGTAAAACTGGTGACACAGAAAACGCTCAAAACATAGACAGTAGGAAGACTCATTCTTCCTGTACTTAAGTCGGCATTGTGTCTCTTATATTTAATTCCGATGCAATTTCTGTGTTTCATCGTCAATGGGAAGGTCCAAGGGATACAGTAATCCTGCTGAGGTGCATCAGAATGTAAAACTGGTGACACAGGAAACGCTCAAATTACAGACAGTAGGAAGACTCAGTCTTCCTGTACTTATGTCGGCATTGTGTCTCTTATATTTAATTCCGATGCAATTTCTGTGTTTCATCGTCAATGGGAAGGTCCAAGGGATTCAGTAAACTTGTAGAGGTGCATCGGAATGTAAAACTGGTGACACAGGAAACGCTCACATTACAGACAGTAGGAAGACTCAGTCTTCCTGTACGTAAGTCGGCATTGTGTCACTTATAATTATTTCCGATGCAATTTCTGTATTTCATCGTCAATGGGAAGGTCCAAGGGATACAGTAAACCTGCAGAGGTGCATCAGAATGTAAAACTGGTGACACAGGAAATGCTCAACACATAGACAGTAGGAAGACTCATTCTTCCTGTACTTAAGTCGGCATTGTGTCTCTTATATTTAATTCCGATGCAATTTTTGTGTTTCATCGTCAATGGGAAGGTCCAAGGGATACAGTAAACCTGCAGAGGTGTATCGGAATGTAAAACTGATGACACAGGAAACGCTCAAAACATAGAGAGTAGGAAGACTCAGTCTTCCTGTACTTAAGTCGGCATTGTGTCTCTTATATTTAATTCCGATGCAATTTCTGTGTTTCATCGTCAATGGGAAGGTCCAAGGGATACAGGAAACCTGCAGAGGTGCATCAGAATGTAAAACTGGTGACACAGGAAACGCTCAACACATAGACAGTAGGAAGACTCAGTCTACCTGTACTTATGTCGGCATTGTGTCTCTTATATTTAATTCCGATGCAATTTCTGTGTTTCTTCGTCAATGGGAAGGTCCAAGGGATACAGTAAACCTGCTGAGTTGCATCGGAATGTAAAACTAGTGACACAGGAAACGCTCAAAACGTAGATAGTAGGATGACTCAGCCTTCCATACTTAAGTCGGCATTGTGTCTCTTATATTTAATTCCGATGCAATGTCTGTGTTTCATCGTCAATGGGAAGGTCCAAGGGATACAGTAATCCTGCAGAGGTGCATCGGAAAGTAAAACAGATGACACAGGAAACGCTCAAACATAGACAGTAGGAAGACTCAATCTTCCTGTACTTAAGTCGGCATTGTGTCTCTTATATTTAATTCCGGTGCAATTTCTGTGTTTCATCGTCAATGGGAAGGTCCAAGGGATACAGTAATCCTGCAGAGGTGCATCAGAATGTAAAACTGCTGACACAGGAAACGCTCAAAACATAGACAGTAGGACGACACAGTCTTCCTGTACTTAAGTCGGCATTGTTTCTCTTATATTTAATTCCGATGAAATTTCTGTGTCATCGTCAATGGGAAGGTCCCAGGGATATAGTAATCCTGCAGAGGTGCATCGGAAAGTAAAACTGATGACACAGGAAACGCTCAAAACATAGACAGTAGGAAGACTTAGTCATCCTGTACTTAAGTCGGCATTGTGTCTCTTATATTTAATTCCGAGTCAATTTCTGTGTTTCATCGTGACTGTGAAGGTCCAAGGGATACAGTTAACCTGTAGAGATGCATCGGAATGAAAACTAGTGACACAGGAAACGCTCAAAACGTAGACAGTAGGAAGACTCAGACTTCCTGTACTTAAGTCGGCATTGTGTCTCTTATATTTAATTTCGATGAAATTTGTGTTTCATCCTCATTGGGAAGGTCCAAGGGATACAGTAAACATGCAGAGGTGCTTCGAAATGTAAAACTGGTGACACGGGAAACGCTCAAATCATTGACTGTAAGAAGACTGTTTTCCTGTACTTAAGTCGGCATTGTGTCTCTTATATTTAATTCCGATGTAATTTCTGTGTTTCATCGTAACTGTGAAGGTCCAAGGGATACACTAAACCTCTAGAGGTGCATCGGAATGTAAAACTGGTGACACAGGAAACGCTCAAAACATAGACAGTAGGAAGACTCGGTCATCCTGTACTTAAGTCGGCATTGTGTCTCTTATATTTAATTCCGATGCAATTTCTGTGTTTCATCGTCAACGGGGAGGTCCAAGGGATACAGTAAACCTCCAGAGGTGCATCAGAATGTAAAACTAGTGACACAGGAAACGCTCAAAACATAGACAGTAGGAAGACTCAGTCTTCCTGTATTTAAGTCGGCATCGTGTCTCTTATATTTAATTCCGATGCAATTTCTGTGTTTCATCGTCACTGTGAAGGTCCAAGGGATACAGTAAACCTGCAGAGGTGCATCAGAATGTAAGACTGGTGACACAGGAAACGCTCAAATTATAGACAGTAGGAAGACTCAGTCTTCCTGTACTTAAGTCGGCATTGTGTCACTTATAATTAATTCCGATGCAATTTCTGTATTTCATCGTCATTGGGAAGGTCCAAGGGATACAGTAAACCTGCAGAGGTGCATCAGAATGTAAAACTGGTGACACAGGAAATGCTCAACACATAGACAGTAGGAATACTCATCTTTCCTGTACTTAAGTCGGCATTGTGTCTCTTATATTTAATTCCGATGCAATTTCTGTGTTTCATCGTCAATGGGAAGGTCCAAGGGATAGAGTAAACCTGCACAGGTGTATCGGAATGTAAAACTGATGACACAGGAAACGCTCAAAACATAGACAGTAGGAAGGCTCAGTCTTCCTGTACTTAAGTCGGCATTGTGTCTCTTATATTTAATTCCGATGCAACTTCTGTGTTTCATCGTCAATGGGAAGGTCCAAGGGATACAGAAAACCTGCAGAGGTGCATCAGAATGTAAAACTGGTGACACAGGAAACGCTCAACACATAGACAGTAGGAAGACTCAGTCTTCCTGTACTTATGTCGGCATTGTGTCTCTTATATTTAATTCCGATGCAATTTCTGTGTTTCTTCGTCAATGGGAAGGTCCAAGGGATACAGTAAACCTGCAGAGTTGCATCGGAATGTAAAACTAGTGACACAGGAAACGCTCAAAACGTAGACAGTAGGAAGACTCAGTCTTCCTGTACTTAAGTCGGCATTGTGTCTCTTATATTTAATTTCGATGAAATTTGTGTTTCATCCTCATTGGGAAGGTCCAAGGGATACAGTAAACATGCAGAGGTGCTTCGAAATGTAAAACTGGTGACACGGGAAACGCTCAAATCATTGACTGTAAGAAGACTGTTTTCCTGTACTTAAGTCGGCATTGTGTCTCTTATATTTAATTCCGATGTAATTTCTGTGTTTCATCGTAACTGTGAAGGTCCAAGGGATACAGTAAACCTCTACAGGTGCGTCGGAATGTAAAACTGGTGACACAGGAAACGCTCAAAACATAGACAGTAGGAAGACTTAGTCTTCCTGTACTTAAGTCGGCATTGTGTCTCTTATATTTAATTCCGATGCAATTTCTGTTTTTCATCGTCAATGGGAAGGTCCGAGGGATACAGTAAACCAGCAGAGGTGCATCTGAATGTAAAACTGGTGACACAGAAAACGCTCAAAACATAGACAGTAGGAAGACTCATTCTTCCTGTACTTAAGTCGGCATTGTGTCTCTTATATTTAATTCCGATGCAATTTCTGTGTTTCATCGTCAATGGGAAGGTCCAAGGGATACAGTAATCCTGCAGAGGTGCATCAGAATGTAAAACAGGTGACACAGGAAACGCTCAAATTACAGACAGTAGGAAGACTCAGTCTTCCTGTACTTATGTCGGCATTGTGTCTCTTATATTTAATTCCGATGAAATTTCTGTGTTTCATCGTCAATGGGAAGGTCCAAGGGATACAGTAAACTTGTAGAGGTGCATCGGAATGTAAAACTGGTGACACAGGAAACGCTCAAATTACAGACAGTAGGAAGACTCAGTCTTCCTGTACGTAAGTCGGCATTGTGTCACTTATAATTATTTCCGATGCAATTTCTGTATTTCATCGTCAATGGGAAGGTCCAAGGGATACAGTAAACCTGCAGAGGTGCATCATAATGTAAAACTGGTGACACAGGAAATGCTCAACACATAGACAGTAGGAAGACTCATTCTTCCTGTACTTAAGTCGGCATTGTGTCTCTTATATTTAATTCCGATGCAATTTCTGGGTTTCATCGTCAATGGGAAGGGCCAAGGGATACAGTAAACCTGCAGAGGTGTATCGGAATGTAAAACTGATGACACAGGAAACGCTCAAAACATAGACAGTAGGAAGACTCAGTCTTCCTGTACTTAAGTCGGCATTGTGTCTCTTATATTTAAATCCAATGCAATTTCTGTGTTTCATCGTCAATGGGAAGGTCCAAGGGATACAGTAAAACTGCAGAGGTGAATCAGAATTTAAAACTGGTGACACAGGAAACGCTCAAAACATAGAGAGTAGGAAGACTCAGACTTCCTGTTTTTAAAACGGCATTGTGTCTCTTATATTTAATTCCGATGCAATTTCTGTGTTTCATCGTCAATGGCAAGGTCCAAGGGATACAGTAAACCTGCAGAGGTGCATCGGAATGTAAAACTAGTGACACAGGAAACGCTCAAAACATAGACAGTAGGAAGACTTAGTCTTCCTGTACTTAAGTCGGCATTGTGTCTCTTATATTTATTTCCGATGCAATTTCTGTGTTTCATCGTCAATGGGAAAGTCCAAGGGATACAGTAAACCAGCAGAGGTGCTTCGGAATGTAAAACTGGTGACACAGGAAACGCTCAAAACATAGACAGTAGGAAGACTCAGTCTTCCTGTACTTAAGTCGGCATTGTGTCTCTTATATTTAATTCCGATGCAATTTCTGTGTTTCATTGTCAATGGGAGGGTCCAAGGGATACAGTAAACCTGCAGAGGTGCATCAGAATGTAAAACTGCTGACACAGGAAACGCTCAACACATAGACAGTAGGAAGACTCGGTCTTCCTGTATTTATGTCGGCATTGTGTCTATTATATTTAATTCCGATGCAATTTCTGTGTATCATCGTCAATGGGTAGGTCCAATGGATACAGAAAACCTGCAGAGGTGCATCAGGTTGTAAAACTGTTGACACAGGAAACGCTCAAATCATAGACAGTAGGAAGACTCAGTCTTCCTGTACTTAAGTCGGCATTGTGTCTCTTATATTTAATTCCGATGCGATTTCTGTGTTTCATCGACTATAGGAAGGTCCAAGGGATACAGTAAACCGGCAGAGGTGCATCGGAATATAAAACTGGTGACACAGGAAACGTTAAAAACATTGAACGTACGAAGACTGTTTTCTTGTACTTAAGTCGGCATTGTGTCTCTTATATTTAATTTCGATGCAATTTCTGTGTTTCATCTTCAATGGGAAGGTCCAAGGGATACAGTAAACCTGCAGAGTTGCATCGGAATGTAAAACTAGTGACTAAGGAAACGCTCAAAACGTAGACAGTAGGAAGACTCAGTCTTCCTGTACTTAAGTCGGCATTGTGTCTCTTATATTTAATTCCGATGCAATGTCTGTGTTTCATCGTCAATGGGAAGGTCCAAGGGATACAGTAAACCTGCAGAGGTGCATCGGAATGTAAAACTGGTGACACAGGAAACGCTCAAGACATAGACAGTAGGAAGACTCAGTCTTCCTGTACTTAAGTCGGCATTGTGTCTCTTATATTTAATTCCGATGCAATTTCTGTAATTCATCGTCAATGGGAAGGTCCAAGGGATACAGTAAAAATGCAGAGGTGCATCAGAATGTAAAATTGGTGACACAGGAAACGCGCAACACATAGACAGTAGGAAGACACATTCTTCCTGTACTTAAGTCGGCATTGTGTCTCTTATATTTAATTCCGATGCAATTCCTGTGTTTCATCGTCACTGTGAGGGTCCAAGGGATACAGTAAACCTGTAGAGGTGCATCGGAATGTAAAACTGGTGACACAGGAACCGCTCAAATTACGGACAGTAGGAAGACTCAGTCTTCCTGTACTTAAGTCGGCATTGTGTCTCTTATATTTAATTCCGATGCAATTTCTGTGTTTCATCGTCAATGGGAAGGTACAAGGGATACAGTAAAACTGCAGAGGTGCATCAGAATGTAAAACTGGTGACACAGGAAACGCTCAAAACATAGAGAGTAGGAAGACTCAGTCTTCCTGTACTTAAGTCGGCATTGTGTCTCTTATATTTAATTCCGATGCAATTTCTGTGTTTCATCGTCAATGGGAAGGTCCAAGGGATACAGTAAACCTGCAGAGGTGCATCGGAATGTAAAACTAGTGACACAGGAAACGCTCAAAACATAGACAGTAGGAAGACTTAGTCTTCCTGTACTTAAGTCGGCATTGTGTCTCTTATATTTAATTGCTATGCAATTTCTGTGTTTCATCGTCAATGGGAAAGTCCAAGGGATACAGTAAACCTGCAGAGGTGCATCGGAATGTAAAACTGGTGACACAGGAAACGCTCAAAACATAGACATTAGGAAGACTCAGTCTTCCTGTACTTAAGTCGGCATTGTGTCTCTTATATTTAATTCCGATGCAATTTCTGTGGTTCATCGTCAATGGGAAGGTCCAAGGGATACAGTAAAACTGCAGAGGTGCTTCAGAATGTAAAACTGGTGACACAGGAAACGCTCAAAACATAGAGAGTAGGAAGACTTAGTCTTCCTGTTTTTAAGTCGGCATTGTGTCTCTTATATTTAATTCCGATGCAATTTCTGTGTTTCATCGTCAATGGGAAGGTCCAAGGGATACAGTAAACCTGCAGAGGTGCATCGGAATGTAAAACTAGTGACACAGGAAACGCTCAAAACATAGACAGTAGGAAGACTTAGTCTTCCTGTACTTAAGTCGGCATTGTGTCTCTTATTTTTAATTCCGATGCAATTTCTTTGTATCATCGTCAATGGGTAGGTCCAATGGATACAGAAAACCTGCAGAGGTGCATCAGGTTATAAAACTGGTGACACAGGAAACGCTCAAATCATAGACAGTAGGAAGACTCAGTCTTCCTGTACTTAAGTCGGCATTGTGTCTCTTATATTTAATTCCGATGCAATTTCTGTGTTTCATCGTCAACGGGAAGGTCCAAGGGATACAGTAAACCTCCAGAGGTGCATCAGAATGTAAAACTAGTGACACAGGAAACGCTCAAAACATAGACAGTAGGAAGACTCAGTCTTCCTGTATTTAAGACAGCATTGTGTCTCTTATATTTAATTCCGATGCAATTTCTGTGTTTCATTGTCACTATGAAGGTCCAAGGGATACAGTAAACCTGTAGAAGTGCATCGGAATGTAAGACTGGTGACACAGGAAACGCTCAAATTATAGACAGTAGGAAGACTCATTCTTCCTGTACTTAAGTCGGCATTGTGTCACTTATAATTAATTCCGATGCAATTTCTGTATTTCATCGTCATTGGGAAGGTCCAAGGGATACAGTAAACCTGCAGAGGTGCATCAGAATGTAAAACTGGTGACACAGGAAATTCTCAACACATAGACAGTAGGAAGACTCATCTTTCCTGTACTTAAGTCGGCATTGTGTCTCTTATATTTAATTCCGATGCAATTTCTGTGTTTCATCGTCAATGGGAAGGTCCAAGGGATACAGTAAACCTGCACAGGTGTATCGGAATGTAAAACTGATGACACAGGAAACGCTCAAAACATAGACAGTAGGAAGGCTCAGTCTTCCTGTACTTAAGTCGGCATTGTGTCTCTTATATTTAATTCCGATGCAATTTCTGTGTTTCATCGTCAATGGGAAGGTCCAAGGGATACAGAAAACCTGCAGAGGTGCATCAGAATGTAAAACTGGTGACACAGGAAACGCTCAACACATAGACAGTAGGAAGACTCAGTCTTCCTGTACTTATGTCGGCATTGTGTCTCTTATATTTAATTCCGATGCTATTTCTGTGTTTCTTCGTCAATGGGAAGGTCCAAGGGATACAGTAAACCTGCAGAGTTGCATCGGAATGTAAAACTAGTGACACAGGAAACGCTCAAAACGTAGACAGTAGGAAGACTCAGTCTTCCTGTACTTAAGTCGGCATTGTGTCTCTTATATTTAATTTCGATGAAATTTGTGTTTCATCCACATTGGGAAGGTCCAAGGGATACAGTAAACATGCAGAGGTGCTTCGAAATGTAAAACTGGTGACACGGGAAACGCTCAAATCATTGACTGTAAGTAGACTGTTTTCTTGTACTTAAGTCGGCATTGTGTCTCTTATATTTAATTCCGATGTAATTTCTGTGTTTCATCGTAACTGTGAAGGTCCAAGGGATACAGTAAACCTCTACAGGTGCGTCGGAATGTAAAACTGGTGACACAGGAAACGCTCAAAACATAGACAGTAGGAAGACTTAGTCTTCCTGTACTTAAGTCGGCATTGTGTCCCTTATATTTAATTCCGATGCAATTTCTGTTTTTCGTCGTCAATGGGAAGGTCCAAGGGATACAGTAAACCAGCAGAGGTGCATCTGAATGTAAAACTAGTGACACAGAAAACGCTCAAAACATAGACAGTAGGAATACTCATTCTTCCTGTACTTAAGTCGGCATTGTGTCTCTTATATTTAATTCCGATGCAATTTCTGTGTTTCATCGTCAATGGGAAGGTCCAAGGGATACAGTAAACCTGCAGAGGTGCATCGGAATGTAAAACTGGTGACACAGGAAACGCTCAAGACATAGACAGTAGGAAGACTCAGTCTTCCTGTACTTAAGTCGGCATTGTGTCTCTTATATTTATTTCCGATGAAATTTCTGTGTTTCATCGTCAATGGGAAGGTCCAAGGGATATAGTAGACCTGCAGAGGTGCATCGGAAAGTAAAACTGATGACACAGGAAACGCTCAAAACATAGACAGTAGGAAGACTTAGTCTTCCTGTACTTAAGTCGGCATTGTGTCTCTTATATTTAATTCCGATGCAATTCCTGTGTTTCATCGAAACTGTGACGGTCCAAGGGATACAGTAAACCTGTAGAGGTGCATCGGAATGTAAAACTGGTGACACAGGAAACGCTCAAATTATAGACAGTAGGAAGACTCAGTCTTCCTGTACTTAAGTCGGCATTGTGTGTCTTATATTTAATTCCGATGCAATTTCTGTAATTCATCGTCAATGGGAAGGTCCAAGGGATACAGTAAAAATGCAGAGGTGCATCAGAATGTAAAATTGGTGACACAGGAAGCGCTCAACACATAGACAGTAGGAACACTCATTCTTCCTGTACTTAAGTCGGCATTATGTCTCTTATATTTAATTCCGATGCAATTCCCGTGTTTCATCGTCACTGTGAGGGTCCAAGGGATACAGTAAACCTGTAGAGGTGCATCGGAGTGTAAAACTGGTGACACAGGAAACGCTCAACACATAGACAGTAGGAAGACTCAGTCTTCCTGTACTTAAGTCGGCATTGTGTCTCTTATACTTAATTCCGATGCAATTTCTGTGTTTCATCGTCAATGGGAAGGTCCAAGGGATACAGTAAAACTGCAGAGGTGAATCAGAATTTAAAACAGGTGACACAGGAAACGCTCAAAACATAGAGAATAGGAAGACTCAGACTTCCTGTTTTTAAAACGGCATTGTGTCTCTTATATTTAATTCCGATGCAATTTCTGTGTTTCATCGTCAATGGCAAGGTCCAAGGGATACAGTAAACCTGCAGAGGTGCATCGGAATGTAAAACTAGTGACACAGGAAACGCTCAAAACATAGACAGTAGGAAGACTTAGTCTTCCTGTACTTAAGTCGGCATTGTGTCTCTTATATTTATTTCCGATGCAATTTCTGTGTTTCATCGTCAATGGGAAAGTCCAAGGGATACAGTAAACCAGCAGAGGTGCATCGGAATGTAAAACTGGTGACACAGGAAACGCTCAAAACATAGACAGTAGGAAGACTCAGTCTTCCTGTACTTAAGTCGGCATTGTGTCTCTTATATTTAATTCCGATGCAATTTCAGTGTTTCATTGTCAATGGGAGGGTCCAAGGGATACAGTAAACCTGCAGAGGTGCATCAGAATGTAAAACTGCTGACACAGGAAACGCTCAACACATAGACAGTAGGAAGACTCGGTCTTCCTGTATTTATGTCGGCATTGTGTCTATTATATTTAATTCCGATGCAATTTCTGTGTATCATCGTCAATGGGTAGGTCCAATGGATACAGAAAACCTGCAGAGGTGCATCAGGTTGTAAAACTGTTGACACAGGAAACGCTCAAATCATAGACAGTAGGAAGACTCAGTCTTCCTGTACTTAAGTCGGCATTGTGCCTCTTATATTTAATTCCGATGCGATTTCTGTGTTTCATCGACTATAGGAAGGTCCAAGGGATACAGTAAACCGGCAGAGGTGCATCGGAATATAAAACTGGTGACACAGGAAACGTTAAAAACATTGAACGTACGAAGACTGTTTTCTTGTACTTAAGTCGGCATTGTGTCTCTTATATTTAATTTCGATGCAATTTCTGTGTTTCATCTTCAATGGGAAGGTCCAAGGGATACAGTAAACCTGCAGAGTTGCATCGGAATGTAAAACTAGTGACTAAGGAAACGCTCAAAACGTAGACAGTAGGAAGACTCAGTCTTCCTGTACTTAAGTCGGCATTGTGTCTCTTATATTTAATTCCGATGCAATGTCTGTGTTTCATCGTCAATGGGAAGGTCCAAGGGATACAGTAAACCTGCAGAGGTGCATCGGAATGTAAAACTGGTGACACAGGAAACGCTCAAGACATAGACAGTAGGAAGACTCAGTCTTCCTGTACTTAAGTCGGCATTGTGTCTCTTATATTTATTTCCGATGAAATTTCTGTGTTTCATCGTCAATGGGAAGGTCCAAGGGATATAGTAAACCTGCAGAGGTGCATCGGAAAGTAAAACTGATGACACAGGAAACGCTCAAAACATAGACAGTAGGAAGACTTAGTCTTCCTGTACTTAAGTCGGCATTGTGTCTCTTATATTTAATTCCGATGCAATTCCTGTGTTTCATCATCACTGTGAGGGTCCAAGGGATACAGTAAACCTGTAGAGTTGCATCGGAATGTAAAACTGGTGACACAGGAAACGCTCAAATTATAGACAGTAGGAAGACTCAGTCTTCCTGTACTTAAGTCGGCATTGTGTCTCTTATATTTAATTCCGATGCAATTTCTGTAATTCATCGTCAATGGGAAGGTCCAAGGGATACAGTAAAAATGCAGAGGTGCATCAGAATGTAAAATTGGTGACACAGGAAACGCGCAACACATAGACAGTAGGAAGACACATTCTTCCTGTACTTAAGTCGGCATTGTGTCTCTTATATTTAATTCCGATGCAATTCCTGTGTTTCATCGTCACTGTGAGGGTCCAAGGGATACAGTAAACCTGTAGAGGTGCATCGGAATGTAAAACTGGTGACACAGGAACCGCTCAAATTACGGACAGTAGGAAGACTCAGTCTTCCTGTACTTAAGTCGGCATTGTGTCTCTTATATTTAATTCCGATGCAATTTCTGTGTTTCATCGTCAATGGGAAGGTCCAAGGGATACAGTAAAACTGCAGAGGTGCATCAGAATGTAAAACTGGTGACACAGGAAACGCTCAAAACATAGAGAGTAGGAAGACTCAGTTTTCCTGTACTTAAGTCGGCATTGTGTCTCTTATATTTAATTCCGATGCAATTTCTGTGTTTCATCGTCAATGGGAAGCTCCAAGGGATACAGTAAACCTGCAGAGGTGCATCGGAATGTAAAACTAGTGACACAGGAAACGCTCAAAACATAGACAGTAGGAAGACTTAGTCTTCCTGTACTTAAGTCGGCATTGTGTCTCTTATATTTAATTGCTATGCAATTTCTGTGTTTCATCGTCAATGGGAAAGTCCAAGGGATACAGTAAACCTGCAGAGGTCCATCGGAATGTAAAACTGGTGACACAGGAAACGCTCAAAACATAGACATTAGGAAGACTCAGTCTTCCTGTACTTAAGTCGGCATTGTGTCTCTTATATTTAATTCCGATGCAATTTCTGTGGTTCATCGTCAATGGGAAGGTCCAAGGGATACAGTAAAACTGCAGAGGTGCTTCAGAATGTAAAACTGGTGACACAGGAAACGCTCAAAACATAGAGAGTAGGAAGACTTAGTCTTCCTGTTTTTAAGTCGGCATTGTGTCTCTTATATTTAATTCCGATGCAATTTCTGTGTTTCATCGTCAATGGGAAGGTCCAAGGGATACAGTAAACCTGCAGAGGTGCATCGGAATGTAAAACTAGTGACACAGGAAACGCTCAAAACATAGACAGTAGGAAGACTTAGTCTTCCTGTACTTAAGTCGGCATTGTGTCTCTTATTTTTAATTCCGATGCAATTTCTTTGTATCATCGTCAATGGGTAGGTCCAATGGATACAGAAAACCTGCAGAGGTGCATCAGGTTATAAAACTGGTGACACAGGAAACGCTCAAATCATAGACAGTAGGAAGACTCAGTCTTCCTGTACTTAAGTCGGCATTGTGTCTCTTATATTTAATTCCGATGCAATTTCTGTGTTTCATCGTCAACGGGAAGGTCCAAGGGATACAGTAAACCTCCAGAGGTGCATCAGAATGTAAAACTAGTGACACAGGAAACGCTCAAAACATAGACAGTAGGAAGACTCAGTCTTCCTGTATTTAAGACAGCATTGTGTCTCTTATATTTAATTCCGATGCAATTTCTGTGTTTCATTGTCACTATGAAGGTCCAAGGGATACAGTAAACCTGTAGAAGTGCATCGGAATGTAAGACTGGTGACACAGGAAACGCTCAAATTATAGACAGTAGGAAGACTCATTCTTCCTGTACTTAAGTCGGCATTGTGTCACTTATAATTAATTCCGATGCAATTTCTGTATTTCATCGTCATTGGGAAGGTCCAAGGGATACAGTAAACCTGCAGAGGTGCATCAGAATGTAAAACTGGTGACACAGGAAATTCTCAACACATAGACAGTAGGAAGACTCATCTTTCCTGTACTTAAGTCGGCATTGTGTCTCTTATATTTAATTCCGATGCAATTTCTGTGTTTCATCGTCAATGGGAAGGTCCAAGGGATACAGTAAACCTGCACAGGTGTATCGGAATGTAAAACTGATGACACAGGAAACGCTCAAAACATAGACAGTAGGAAGGCTCAGTCTTCCTGTACTTAAGTCGGCATTGTGTCTCTTATATTTAATTCCGATGCAATTTCTGTGTTTCATCGTCAATGGGAAGGTCCAAGGGATACAGAAAACCTGCAGAGGTGCATCAGAATGTAAAACTGGTGACACAGGAAACGCTCAACACATAGACAGTAGGAAGACTCAGTCTTCCTGTACTTATGTCGGCATTGTGTCTCTTATATTTAATTCCGATGCTATTTCTGTGTTTCTTCGTCAATGGGAAGGTCCAAGGGATACAGTAAACCTGCAGAGTTGCATCGGAATGTAAAACTAGTGACACAGGAAACGCTCAAAACGTAGACAGTAGGAAGACTCAGTCTTCCTGTACTTAAGTCGGCATTGTGTCTCTTATATTTAATTTCGATGAAATTTGTGTTTCATCCACATTGGGAAGGTCCAAGGGATACAGTAAACATGCAGAGGTGCTTCGAAATGTAAAACTGGTGACACGGGAAACGCTCAAATCATTGACTGTAAGTAGACTGTTTTCTTGTACTTAAGTCGGCATTGTGTCTCTTATATTTAATTCCGATGTAATTTCTGTGTTTCATCGTAACTGTGAAGGTCCAAGGGATACAGTAAACCTCTACAGGTGCGTCGGAATGTAAAACTGGTGACACAGGAAACGCTCAAAACATAGACAGTAGGAAGACTTAGTCTTCCTGTACTTAAGTCGGCATTGTGTCCCTTATATTTAATTCCGATGCAATTTCTGTTTTTCGTCGTCAATGGGAAGGTCCAAGGGATACAGTAAACCAGCAGAGGTGCATCTGAATGTAAAACTAGTGACACAGAAAACGCTCAAAACATAGACAGTAGGAATACTCATTCTTCCTGTACTTAAGTCGGCATTGTGTCTCTTATATTTAATTCCGATGCAATTTCTGTGTTTCATCGTCAATGGGAAGGTCCAAGGGATACAGTAAACCTGCAGAGGTGCATCGGAATGTAAAACTGGTGACACAGGAAACGCTCAAGACATAGACAGTAGGAAGACTCAGTCTTCCTGTACTTAAGTCGGCATTGTGTCTCTTATATTTATTTCCGATGAAATTTCTGTGTTTCATCGTCAATGGGAAGGTCCAAGGGATATAGTAGACCTGCAGAGGTGCATCGGAAAGTAAAACTGATGACACAGGAAACGCTCAAAACATAGACAGTAGGAAGACTTAGTCTTCCTGTACTTAAGTCGGCATTGTGTCTCTTATATTTAATTCCGATGCAATTCCTGTGTTTCATCGAAACTGTGACGGTCCAAGGGATACAGTAAACCTGTAGAGGTGCATCGGAATGTAAAACTGGTGACACAGGAAACGCTCAAATTATAGACAGTAGGAAGACTCAGTCTTCCTGTACTTAAGTCGGCATTGTGTGTCTTATATTTAATTCCGATGCAATTTCTGTAATTCATCGTCAATGGGAAGGTCCAAGGGATACAGTAAAAATGCAGAGGTGCATCAGAATGTAAAATTGGTGACACAGGAAGCGCTCAACACATAGACAGTAGGAACACTCATTCTTCCTGTACTTAAGTCGGCATTATGTCTCTTATATTTAATTCCGATGCAATTCCCGTGTTTCATCGTCACTGTGAGGGTCCAAGGGATACAGTAAACCTGTAGAGGTGCATCGGAGTGTAAAACTGGTGACACAGGAAACGCTCAACACATAGACAGTAGGAAGACTCAGTCTTCCTGTACTTAAGTCGGCATTGTGTCTCTTATACTTAATTCCGATGCAATTTCTGTGTTTCATCGTCAATGGGAAGGTCCAAGGGATACAGTAAAACTGCAGAGGTGAATCAGAATTTAAAACTGGTGACACAGGAAACGCTCAAAACATAGAGAGTAGGAAGACTCAGACTTCCTGTTTTTAAAACGGCATTGTGTCTCTTATATTTAATTCCGATGCAATTTCTGTGTTTCATCGTCAATGGCAAGGTCCAAGGGATACAGTAAACCTGCAGAGGTGCATCGGAATGTAAAACTAGTGACACAGGAAACGCTCAAAACATAGACAGTAGGAAGACTTAGTCTTCCTGTACTTAAGTCGGCATTGTGTCTCTTATATTTATTTCCGATGCAATTTCTGTGTTTCATCGTCAATGGGAAAGTCCAAGGGATACAGTAAACCAGCAGAGGTGCATCGGAATGTAAAACTGGTGACACAGGAAACGCTCAAAACATAGACAGTAGGAAGACTCAGTCTTCCTGTACTTAAGTCGGCATTGTGTCTCTTATATTTAATTCCGATGCAATTTCTGTGTTTCATTGTCAATGGGAGGGTCCAAGGGATACAGTAAACCTGCAGAGGTGCATCAGAATGTAAAACTGCTGACACAGGAAACGCTCAACACATAGACAGTAGGAAGACTCGGTCTTCCTGTATTTATGTCGGCATTGTGTCTATTATATTTAATTCCGATGCAATTTCTGTGTATCATCGTCAATGGGTAGGTCCAATGGATACAGAAAACCTGCAGAGGTGCATCAGGTTGTAAAACTGTTGACACAGGAAACGCTCAAATCATAGACAGTAGGAAGACTCAGTCTTCCTGTACTTAAGTCGGCATTGTGCCTCTTATATTTAATTCCGATGCGATTTCTGTGTTTCATCGACTATAGGAAGGTCCAAGGGATACAGTAAACCGGCAGAGGTGCATCGGAATATAAAACTGGTGACACAGGAAACGTTAAAAACATTGAACGTACGAAGACTGTTTTCTTGTACTTAAGTCGGCATTGTGTCTCTTATATTTAATTTCGATGCAATTTCTGTGTTTCATCTTCAATGGGAAGGTCCAAGGGATACAGTAAACCTGCAGAGTTGCATCGGAATGTAAAACTAGTGACTAAGGAAACGCTCAAAACGTAGACAGTAGGAAGACTCAGTCTTCCTGTACTTAAGTCGGCATTGTGTCTCTTATATTTAATTCCGATGCAATGTCTGTGTTTCATCGTCAATGGGAAGGTCCAAGGGATACAGTAAACCTGCAGAGGTGCATCGGAATGTAAAACTGGTGACACAAGAAACGCTCAAGACATAGACAGTAGGAAGACTCAGTCTTCCTGTACTTAAGTCGGCATTGTGTCTCTTATATTTATTTCCGATGAAATTTCTGTGTTTCATCGTCAATGGGAAGGTCCAAGGGATATAGTAAACCTGCAGAGGTGCATCGGAAAGTAAAACTGATGACACAGGAAACGCTCAAAACATAGACAGTAGGAAGACTTAGTCTTCCTGTACTTAAGTCGGCATTGTGTCTCTTATATTTAATTCCGATGCAATTCCTGTGTTTCATCATCACTGTGAGGGTCCAAGGGATACAGTAAACCTGTAGAGTTGCATCGGAATGTAAAACTGGTGACACAGGAAACGCTCAAATTATAGACAGTAGGAAGACTCAGTCTTCCTGTACTTAAGTCGGCATTGTGTCTCTTATATTTAATTCCGATGCAATTTCTGTAATTCATCGTCAATGGGAAGGTCCAAGGGATACAGTAAAAATGCAGAGGTGCATCAGAATGTAAAATTGGTGACACAGGAAACGCGCAACACATAGACAGTAGGAAGACACATTCTTCCTGTACTTAAGTCGGCATTGTGTCTCTTATATTTAATTCCGATGCAATTCCTGTGTTTCATCGTCACTGTGAGGGTCCAAGGGATACAGTAAACCTGTAGAGGTGCATCGGAATGTAAAACTGGTGACACAGGAACCGCTCAAATTACGGACAGTAGGAAGACTCAGTCTTCCTGTACTTAAGTCGGCATTGTGTCTCTTATATTTAATTCCGATGCAATTTCTGTGTTTCATCGTCAATGGGAAGGTCCAAGGGATACAGTAAAACTGCAGAGGTGCATCAGAATGTAAAACTGGTGACACAGGAAACGCTCAAAACATAGAGAGTAGGAAGACTCAGTTTTCCTGTACTTAAGTCGGCATTGTGTCTCTTATATTTAATTCCGATGCAATTTCTGTGTTTCATCGTCAATGGGAAGCTCCAAGGGATACAGTAAACCTGCAGAGGTGCATCGGAATGTAAAACTAGTGACACAGGAAACGCTCAAAACATAGACAGTAGGAAGACTTAGTCTTCCTGTACTTAAGTCGGCATTGTGTCTCTTACATTTAATTGCTATGCAATTTCTGTGTTTCATCGTCAATGGGAAAGTCCAAGGGATACAGTAAACCTGCAGAGGTGCATCGGAATGTAAAATTGGTGACACAGGAAACGCTCAAAACATAGACATTAGGAAGTCTCAGTCTTCCTGTACTTAAGTCGGCATTGTGTCTCTTATATTTAATTCCGATGCAATTTCTGTGGTTCATCGTCAATGGGAAGGTCCAAGGGATACAGTAAAACTGCAGAGGTGCTTCAGAATGTAAAACTGGTGACACAGGAAACGCTCAAAACATAGAGAGTAGGAAGACTTAGTCTTCCTGTTTTTAAGTCGGCATTGTGTCTCTTATATTTAATTCCGATGCAATTTCTGTGTTTCATCGTCAATGGGAAGGTCCAAGGGATACAGTAAACCTGCAGAGGTGCATCGGAATGTAAAACTAGTGACACAGGAAACGCTCAAAACATAGACAGTAGGAAGACTTAGTCTTCCTGTACTTAAGTCGGCATTGTGTCTCTTATATTTATTTCCGATGAAATTTCTGTGTTTCATCGTCAATGGGAAGGTCCAAGGGATATAGTAAACCTGCAGAGGTGCATCGGAAAGTAAAACTGATGACACAGGAAACGCTCAAAACATAGACAGTAGGAAGACTTAGTCTTCCTGTACTTAAGTCGGCATTGTGTCTCTTATATTTAATTCCGATGCAATTCCTGTGTTTCATCATCACTGTGAGGGTCCAAGGGATACAGTAAACCTGTAGAGGTGCATCGGAATGTAAAACTGGTGACACAGGAAACGCTCAAATTATAGACATTAGGAAGACTCAGTCTTCCTGTACTTAAGTCGGCATTGTGTCTCTTATATTTATTTCCGATGCAATTTCTGTGGTTCATCGTCAATGGGAGGGTCCAAGGGATACAGTAAACCTGCAGAGTTGCATCGGAATGTAAAACTAGTGACTAAGGAAACGCTCAAAACGTAGACAGTAGGAAGACTCAGTCTTCCTGTACTTAAGTCGGCATTGTGTCTCTTATATTTAATTCCGATGCAATGTCTGTGTTTCATCGTCAATGGGAAGGTCCAAGGGATACAGTAAACCTGCAGAGGTGCATCGGAATGTAAAACTGGTGACACAGGAAACGCTCAAGACATAGACAGTAGGAAGACTCAGTCTTCCTGTACTTAAGTCGGCATTGTGTCTCTTATAT